>NC_077228.1:98589225-100028654 GCF_027887165.1 Monodelphis domestica | reverse complement strand
TCTCTCCTCTCTTCTCTCTCTCTTCTCTCTCTCTCTCTCTCTCTCTCTCTCTCTCTCTCCTCTCTCTCTCTCTCTCCTCTCTCTCTCTCTCTCTCTCTCTCTCTCTCTCTCTCTCTCTCTCTCTCTCTCTCTCTCTCTCTCTCTCTCTCTCTCTCTCTCTCTCTCTCTCTCTCTCTCTCTCTCTCTCTCTCTCTCTCTCTCTCTCTCTCTCTCTCTCTCTCTCTCTCTCTCTCTCTCTCTCTGTCTTTCACCGCCCCCCTCCATGTTCTACCCCAGCCTTGCTTCCTTGGGCTTCCAATAAGACTGGCCTCTTATCCTACGTTCTTCTGGAGCCATTGGTGTTTCACTCTCCCCCTCACCACCACCATTCCTTGCTGCTTCTCTCTGGGATTGCCTTCCATCCACTACATGGGATCTTAAGTGTGCCTCATTGTTTATATAGCATCTCCCTCAATAAAAAATGTCAGCATTTTGAGGGCAGGGAGAGTGTTTTACCTTTCCTTGTATATGCAGAGTGTCTAGCCCATAGGAAGTGCTGGATAAATGGATGCAGATTGACATAAAGAATCTGTGATTTCATTGGTGCAGGAATCCGCGCCACAAATCACCCATCTTTAATTTAAACTTAAAGTCTTAGAAAGAGGCTCAGAGGCTTATTCATGGTTGTATAACCAATTGGTATCAGGTGGGAATTGAATGCAATTTTTCCTGACTTTAGGTGCCTAAAATTCTGTCTACTTACCATGGTGCCTCTCAATAATTATTACTATAATTGTTATAGGGTTTCCCAAGTGTTTTCCCATCCAGTTTCCTTAGATGACTCACAACAAACCCAGGAAGTAGGTACAAATTCTCATTCTACAGACCTAAAACTGAGGAGGGAGGTCTTGGCGAAAGTGACTTGAGTTCAATGGGGATATTATTGGGAATGTAGATTCTAAGTGGTCACTTTATTAGAAATATTAATAATATGGAATTAGGTCTTGATCAATGACACATGTAAAACCCCAGTAGAATTACTCATTGGTTATTGGAGGAGGGGAGGAGGGGGAGGGAAAGAATCATGAATCATGTAACTGTGGGAAATATTCCAATTTCATGACATTAATATTGTGTATATCTAGTTTTTGCTTATTTGAGGTCCATATTGGATCCCCCTAGTAGAATGGAAGCACCTTAAGGGCAAGAGCCATTGTGGTTTTCTGTCTCTATCCTCATGTGCCTTATACAATGCCTGATTGGCACAGAGGAGTCACTTCATAAAACCTTTTTTAATTGAATTGAATATAAGATTAATTCTAAGCCATAGTCTCATTATAATACATTATGCTACCTTTACAATATATTGCAATCAAGACCATTGAGAGAAGGGAAGAGACAGACAGACAGACAGACAGACAAATGGAGAGATAGGAGAGAGACAGACACAGAGACACACAGAGAGAGACAAAGTGAATGAAATAACTTCCATGCTAGGGCCTCTATTTTACTATGATTGATTGTAAATAACCATAATCCATTTGGGCAAATTGGTGTGCCTATCTGAAAACAGGAGATTTACAAATAATGAGCCAAAACACAGAAATAGATTGTAAACTTCTTGAGAACAAGGAATATCTTATTATTCCCTCTCAATGTCTTAAATATAGTAAATGTTTGATAAATGTTGAACAAATATCTTTAATGTTTCAAAAACTCAAAAGCATGTAAACCATGGAACATGATAACTTCCTTGAATGGTAGTCTTGAAGTAATATAATTTTTTAGAAAAATAATATATTAGGTGCCTCAATTCTAGAAGACTTCATGGGCTCCTGTCAATGAGTTCTCATATCCTAAGAAAGATACTGGAGAAATATTCTCCCTTGGTAATTTGGTTGAAGTTGAAACCAACTTAACTGGATAGGTCCTGTTGGGGAAGGACACGGCCAGACCTCATTGGAGTTTAGATAGGATCATAAATAAGAGAAAGAGAATTTAGGGTCCCAATCTTTCAATTCATGATGAGCAAATTATGTCACAGAGTAATTAAACCTAGTAAATTGTATCTTAGTGATTTACCCAGGACTGTGCAACTAGTTAGTGCCTGAGGTGGTATGTGAAACCAGACTGCAAACACAGTTCTCTAATCCCTATGCCACTTAGCTGCCTGTTAACCACTTGACATAACAGGTGAGGAAGACATTGTATGCCCCAGGGGCTAAAAATAAAATCCAGAAATAATTAAGGGATGTTCTAAAAATTAGGGATCCTCCAGTGGCAGTGACAGTACTTACCTGCACAATTTTCCTGTATAGTTACCAAAACACAGACAGGAATAGCCATTGATACCATCGATGCAGGTCGCTCCATTTGCACATCTGTGATTCTCACAGTCATCAATGTTTGTTTCACAGTTTACACCTGTGTAGCCAGGATTACATTTGCAAGTGTAGCCAGCAATCCTATCAGAGCAGTTGCCATAGACACAGGGTTTGGAAAAGCATTCATCAATGTTGATTTCACAGTGCGCCCCAGTCCACCCTATGGGACACACACAGCCATAAGAGTTATAGAAGTCTTCGCAGTCTCCATCATGCCAACAGGGGTCAGAATTGCAGGCGTCCACCTGCAAACAGCCAGTGACCACCGAATTAGTGGATATTTTGAGAAACTGCTCGTCCTGGGGCTTTTTAGTGTGACCATCAGCATTTTCAAAGTAAGAGAGATAAATGCCACCAATTTCTATCGAGCTAAGACATCCTCGAAGACCATCAAGATTGTCAAAGGGCTTGTCACCCAGATAAATATTTGTCTCTTCCCTTAAAAAGTTGAGGTTTCCAGTAGCCACTGCACTAGTCACAATAGTTGTTTGGTCGTCCACTTCCATTCGCCATCGAGATGACTGGGCCAATGGCTCTATCATAGAAAGAAACACCTGGTGCCACATTCCATCACTCACTGGCTGCATACTTTTCAGGCTCAACATATAAAAGCTATTGCCACTTTGTAGTTGAAATATTAATCTAGAATTCTGAATGCTTATAGTAATAAATTCTGGTTCTTTCTCTGCATACAGTAAGATGACATCTGAGTCTCTGGTTCGGAAACCAAATGTAATATTGGTGAGTTCCCTTGTGATCTTTCCATTGCTTCTAAAAAATATGGCACTCTCCCGCCCACTGAACACGGCACTGGCAATACCTAAGAAAAGAAAATGATACCAATAAGCTCTTCTAGTTCTTTTCAATCAATTAATCCATCAAGAAGCACTCATGCAGCTATGTAGTGATAGAGTGGAAAGAATACTAGGTTTGTGGTCTTAGGACCTTAGGTTCAAATCCCAGCTGTCCAGTTCTTTTTGATCTCAGGTAAATCACTTAACCTCTCAACATCCTGATTTTCATTATCTTTAAAATAAAAAAAAAAAGTTGGACTAGATGAATTCTTAAAACCCCCTTTAAGCCCTAAATGTCCACGCCCTATGATACAAATACAAATACATTACAAAAGACAGTCAAGATCCATACTTCTTTTTATTACCTTGCAAAATCATTGTGTATAGTTTGCTTTTTAAAAATTTTTAAGTAGGAAAGAGTCTTTGAAACTTCAGTTATCATTATGGGGTTCTCCAAGCACTGAGATATTTATTAGAACTCCCTCAGCCTAGTGAAACAAAATGGAACCAGAACTGTTGTCTTCATTTTATAGAACCATAATAAGGAATTTTTGCACTTGAATAAGTAAAAGAAACCATCTCTAGGCAAAGGGCACAAAGGTACCTGCAGTTGGAATAAAGTGAAGGGTAGCCACAGGGATATGATGGTAGATATTTAAAATGCGCTCTCTAGAGACAAAAAACAATACCCCTAAAACATTTTTAACAGCTATGGTGGCTCAGTGGATTGGGAACCAGGCTTAGAGACAGAAAGTCCTGGGTTTCAGATCTTGTCTCAAACACTTCCTAGCTGTATGACCCTGGCCAAGTCACTTAACCCCCATCCCTCCATTCCCCCAGCCCTTATTGTTCTTCTGTCTTGAAACCAATACACAGTATTGATTCTAAGATGGAAGGTAAGGGTATGTTTTTTTTTTAATTAATCTTCATCATCATTACATTTTCTTCATCAAGTCGAGACAATCAAAAATACAATCAAGTCCTGATTTGTAGTGAGGTATAAATGTTGTTCACACTTGACAATCAGTCAAGAGATGGTCCAAGCTGCCTGTAGTACCCCCCCATACACACACACACCTAAATAATACACAGGGAGGATTAGGGACAAGGACACCACAAAGCACCTGCTAAGAAGACCAGCCAGCTAGAGGAAGAGGACCACTGAGGAAAACAATCAATCAAACATTCCAACTAACCTCAGCACCTGGTTATTGGGAGCAATTTAGTTGTTTCCTTTTACTCTACATGTCAGAAGACTTATCTTGGAGTGACAGGGAGGGGGAAGTGATAAGCTGCACAGCAAAACTCTGTTTGCTTCTGGGAAAATGTCTAAGCAAGGACTCAAAATCAACTTCTAACGCACCCTTGAAGTTTCATAGAGCTTAAAGGGGCTCCTTGATTTTACAGAGAAGGAAAATGAGACTCCATAGAGGGGCAAGTGACTTGTCTAAAGTCACAGCAGAAGAATCATTCATCTCTTACTAAAATTAAAGCTGAGATAAGGTTCATAAGAGTCCAGTTTTACAGAACCTAAAATCTGTTAGATCTGGAAGGGACCTGAAAGATGACCTTGTCTAATAACCATATTTTGCAGAAGACAAAATAGTGGCCCTTAGTCAAAACAGGGATAGAATCAAATATTCTTCTTATGCACTGACCCAGTCATTCTGGAGAGCAATCTGGAACTATGCCCAAAGGACTATAAAATGTGCGTACCCTTTGATCCAGCAATACTGCCTTACTGACAATACTGACTACCTGACAATACTAGGGTACCATGCAGGGAACAAAACTCCCCTCTTCCTCCATGCAATATTTTCTCCTCCTTTCCTACAGACCAAACTTCTTGTTTCCTCTTGTTGGCCCCTTGTTTTTTCCTCTGGACATTACCCCACCCCCTGGTCCTGCTTTGTCTCAATATGCCCCTTGTTGAATCCTTTGGATCCAAAGATGATGAAGCTTTGCTGTAAAAAAAAAAAAAGCAATACTGGGTCTATATCCCAAAAAGTTCCAAGGAAGAGGAAAAGGAACTCATGTAAAAAAATATTTCTAGCAGCTCTTTTTGTGATGGCAAAGAATTGGACATAGAAAACTGTCAATTAATTGGGAAATGGCTAAACAAGTTGTGGAATATGATTGGGATGGAATGATATTATGCAATAAGAAATGATGAGTAGGATGTCTTCAGAAAAACTTGGAAAGACTTACATAAACTGATGCAAAGTGAAGTGAGCAAAACCAAGAGAACATCATACAGTAAGACTATGTTTCTCAACTATGAATGACTTTGCAGACAGTTTTAAAGGACTTATGATGAAAAATACTTTCTACATCCAGAGAAAGAACTGAAGGAGTCTGAATGCAGACTGAAGCATACTTTGTAAAATTTTATTTTTCTTTAGGGGATCAGGGAAGCAGAGGTGATCCCAGAAAAGTCAGGGGGGCCCTGGTGCTAGCCCCTCTATCTAGAACCTGCTCTGTTGAACCCTGTCACCATATAGAGTCATCTCTCTAGGCCAAAGTTTCTCCCCACACCATCATCATTTATCCCACAGACTTTCTCCCAATCCCTGAAACAAGCCCAGTTCCTGCTTTCTTTCTTGGAGGAATACAATAAAGGAAGAAAAGAAAGAAATAAACATAAAAGGTTCTATGAACTAGTCATGGTGCTAAGTGCTTTACAAACACCGCCTAATTTGATTCTCACAACAACCTTAGGAGATAGATATTAGGAATACCACATTTTACAGTTGAAGAAACTGACTCAAGCAGAAATTAAGTGACTTACTTGGGGTCACACAGCTAGGAAGTTTTAAGAGGATGGATTTGAACAGAGGTCTTCCTGACTCCAGTTTATAGTTCTATCCCCTCATTCACCCAGCTGCCTCCATTCCAATAAAGTCATTCCTCATTAACTCCTTAAATATAATCTGATTATTTGTCAGAGGCTTCCCTGGGGAAAATACCCACCCTTAGGCAATCCCCCTATATAACTACTCTGGATAAATATTCTCTGGAGAGAGAAGCTGAGCCAGGCAGAGACAAGGCAATTTTTCCTTTTCCTTTTCTGTAGTTAGAACCTTTGGTCTGCACCTATGCAGACCAGACCGATTTTCAACATTTTTAAATATGCCAAAGAAGATCCCACATCTGCTAAGAGAGGCTCTTCATCATATCACAGATTTATTTAGACCTAGAGGAAACGTCAAAGAACATCTTGGCCAGCCTCACCCATTAGAGGAGACATAAATCCACAGAAGCTGAGACTTGCCAAGAGTGGCACATGAATGAAGTAGCAGAGCCAGGTTGGGTGCCCGTGTCCTTTGACTACCAATAATGTTTTTTTCCACTCTCTCTGGCAGCAAATGACCAATTAACTGTAGGTTTCGGTCAGAACATAGCACTTTTTAACATGCTGTGGTCACAATCTTTGATTTGGATTATATCCATGATGCCCACGCTTATAGTTTATATTTATTTTCTTTTTCTAATTCAACTCATTTGGTTCTCATTTATACATATTTAGATTATAAACATAATAGCTTTGCTGGGGGGTAGAGGTGAGACTAGACTTATTTGGTCATTGGGAACTCCCTCTGCCAATGCAGATGAGCATCTGTTCTACCATTTGTATCTTATAGAGAAGCCCAAGGCACTAAGGGTTAACCTTCCTTAACTAGTCCACCCAACTCATCTTTGGCTGAGGTGCTACTTGAACTCAGGTCTTCCAGACTCTAAGGAAAACTCTCTCACCACTGTGTCTCTGTCTCAGAATCCACAAAGCACTTCTCTCCTTGTCATTGCTCCATCCTCAACTTCATGCTTTAAAAATCTTTGGTTTCAAGTTAGGGAAATACACCTACAAACCTGAATAAAATTGTGATGGGCAAATCAAACCCATCGCTGTGCGGGAACTGTACTATTAGACCTAACCTCGATGTAGTTTAGTGGTTTAAAAGCCTACAATGATTGGATCATAACATCTTGCAAAATTAGATCTTAGAAAGTGGAAAAGGTGAACTCTAGCATTTGCACTAACCAAACCCTTCACCTCTCTCAAAGGAAAATGGTATCATATCTATCCAATTATAGTCGCTTTCTTCTCTGAGTTAAGCCTTTTGCCTTAGACATTTTTGTCTGGTTGAGATTCAGACACTAGCTATTTCTCTCACATTTTACATATGTTGACCCTGGCTCTCTATCAGTGTGATTAAAAAGAAAAACAACAAACCACCTACCAAACCTCTATTTTCCAGGGGCATCTTTTCTGGGGATTGCATTACTCAAGTTTTAGGTGACTTTTTGCATTCCATTTTAGTGGATGAGAGGAACAGGGAGAAGCGATATGGGCTGAATGATGGTCATTAATGTGGGGCCTTCATTAGTTTCAAAAATCTTGTGCTTTTTGCAAAGATACCATTAGAGTGACTTGGACTTTCTGTAGAATGCTGATGGGATTAGGGACTTAGGTTTTATCATTCAGACATTTCACTTAAGAAAAGAGAACTAAGATACCAATAATGTTCATTCCAAAATGAAAGGGAAAATCCTAAAATCAACCCTTGTGCTACTCAAACTAAGAGAAGTAGTTTACTAAAGCACCAGAGGGTGATAGGCAAGGTATTTTACAATCTGAACCAGATAGACATTGCACAATGAATAAATGAAGAAAAATGTTACTTCTGAGAAACCCTTTTTAATCTTTAGTCTCATTCCATTCGTCAAAGTCAGGATAACCTTCATTTCCCAAAAGAGCCTAAAGCAAACTAAAAATTTATCCTCACCCAGGCCCAAAGCAATATTAGAAAGTCAGATTCGGTCATAAGTTTTATATTCCTGCTTCTTAAAAGCAGAGATTAGAATTTATTGTCATTATTATTATTTATTAAGAGAGGCCAGATGGCAAGCGTCCTGGGTCCAAATCATGCCTCTGCCCCTGACTAATTGTACCATCTTGGTAAAGTCATGTAAACTCTGGGCATATTCTCATTCATACCTTAGGGGAGAGGAGAAGGGGTGTGACATGATAGAACTGTCTGGAAAACAGGGCAACAGAACTGGGATGAGGATATTAACTCATTTCTATAACTCTTAACTATAGAGCCAGAAAAGATATGAGAGGACATCTTGTTCATCTCTCCCTGCTTGCCTACTTTGTATCCTTAGAACTTAGTACTAAGCTTGGAGGAGAGATAATAGTATCAATAATATTCATTAACTGACAAACTTATTTTACAGATGAAGAAACTGAGGCTCAGAGAGGTAAGATATTTAGTCACACAGGTAGCCAGGGGAGAAGCAGTTCCACTTCTTTCTTTGGGTTCCAGAGCTACTCAGCAGGAGCAGGAAGGATTCAGAGAATGCTAATAACTCTTCCTCCTAATCCCTTGGCTAAGCCTCCCCCTAGCCTCAAAGCTCCATTATATTATCCAATAGGGTTAAAGGTGGGATGAGAAATCTTTCAGACTCCAGGATCACTTTTTCCCAGTAATGCAGGGAGATTGTAACCTAGGGCTCCCTGGGCTGCATTTTATTTGGGGGAGCCCAGAAGTACAGATGATTGATTGCCTTTATTCATCAGAGGAGTTCGAGCTGGGATTCGTCCAAATCTCATCGGGATTATCAAGAGACAGAAGAAGCAGCCAAAGAGGGGGCCCATCTGACTTCCATTTGAAGTGAGCAAGATTTGGAGAGATGGAGGAAAGAGAAAAAGGGCTTTGGGCTTAACTCAGGACTTTTTCTAGTACTCTTGTTGTGGCACCCCATTTTTTTAGCAGACTGATACTTAGGTCTGCATTATTTTTATGTAGATGCCTCTTTGTGATTAATTGGAAAAGAGGATGCCTTTAAAATATACCTACATTCAAAGCCTTTTGATACCAGCTGACACTGGAATTCAGGTGGGCATGGGCTGAGTTCACACCACTTGACTTCCTCACAGGCTTTTCCTGCTGTGTTTGGGGGACATGAGCAGGTGAAGTCATCCCAGATGGAATAGCAAACACCTCCATTGTGGCAGGGGTTGTACTAGAAGAAAGAAATGAAAAGCAGAAATAATATTATCAGGTAGGGGTGGAATGGAAACAAGCAAGATTAATTATATTAAACACGGCCTGTTTCTCTTTCCTCACCCCAAGTCTTGCCCTTCCCCAGATTTTCTCTTTGTTAAGAAAAAGGAAAGCTATAGATGCTAGAGTCAACAACTTCTCTTTCCTTCTTTCCTTCTCCCTCCGTTCCTTCCTTTCCTCTTTCCTTCCTTCCTTTCCTTCCTCTTTCCTTCCTTCCTTTCCTTCCTCCCTCCCTCCCTCCCTCCCTCCCTCCCTCCCTTCCTTCCTTCCTTCCTTCCTTCCTTCCTTCCTTCCTTCCTTCCTTCCTTCCTTCCTTCCTTCCTTCCTTCCTTCCTTCCTTCCTTCCTTCCTTCCTTCCTTCCTTCCTTCCTTCCTTCCTTCCCTTGCTCAGGGTCATGCAGCTAGTAAATGCCTGAGGCCATATTTTAACTCAGGTCTTTCTGACTCTAGGCCCAGTGCTCTCTACTCACAGCACCACTTAGCTGCTCCCTGGACATTTTCTTTTTCTTTTAAATCCTTATCTTCTGTCTTAAAATCAATTCTAAGACAGAAGAGCAGAAAGGGCTAGGCAGTCAGGGTTAAATGAGTTGCCAAGACCAAATTTGAATGCAGGACCTCTGGACTCCAGTCCTGTTGCTCTATCCACTGGACCACCTGGCTGCCCCGTGGTCAGCATTTTCTTTTTCATCACTCTATGTGTGTTTCGTGTCTCTGAGAGTATAACACAAAGAGAAATGCTTAAAAGCCAAAGGGGCAAGGGTGACTTTTATCCAGTCTCTTTTGATGTATTCCAAAAGGATTTTTCTTGAGATTTGAACTTCCCAAACAGGAGACATAGTTACTACCATATTCATTTTAGATGTTGTTTCCAAAGCATTTCAAATAAAATGGGAATTTTAGTGATTCCACATGTGGATAAGTGCTTTATTTAACCTGTGGCACTCTCTACTTGAGGGATAGATTCATATATTTTGGGGGGTTAAGCTTCTGGAACATGCTTCTTTCTTGTTGTTCAGAGTTGTGATTTCATCAGTGGGGAGAACTCCCTGGTATGGTGACTCCATATGTTAGAGAGTTTCCTGGAGCTCTGCAACATTAAATGACTCACCCACAATCACAAAGCTAGTCAGAAGCAGAACAAAAACCCAGAGTTTCCTGATCTCAACCAACCCTTTATCTACTACTATCCTATACTGCTTTTTCTCTTCAGGAGTACAGAACTGGAAAAAGAAAAGAGAGCATTTTTATAATAATATTTTATGATTGCTTATAGACAATTGCAGTAATAGAAGTAAGCTAGGTACTTTCATAGCTGATTTTCTTAGAAATGCTGTACTTTTCTGGTGGGTGAGGTTTACTTGGTCTCTTTAGTACAAGAGCTGACAATTAAATCTATAAAATGGCTATAAGAGCTTGAGAAATAAATCCTGTATATGATCTTTAAAAGGAAGTGTACTAGAGAAAGAACTGTGGGAGCAGAAACACAGAAAAAAAAACAACTACTTGATCACATGCTTCAATGGGGATATGATTCAGGATGTTGACTTTAAACGATCCCCCTAGTGCAAATACTAATAATATGGAAATAGGTCTTGATCAATGACACATGTAAAACCCAGTGCAATTGTGTGTTGGCTCTGGGAGGGTGGTGAGAGGAGAGGAGGGAAAGAACATAAATCATGTAACCATGGAAAAATTATCTTAATCAATTAAATAAATTTCTTTTAAAAGAGAAAAAATAGAAAGAGAAAAAAAGGAAGTGTGCTGCTATAGAAACATGTCCACTTTGAAGCCATGAATATTTGAGTTCAAGTCTAGCCTCTGACACATACTTCTTGTGTGATCTTGGACAAGTCATTTACCTCAGCATTCCAGGCACTTCACTATAAATTTCAGAGAAGTTACTAACTCGAATTGGTAGGTGTTTCCTCATCTGTAACTTTCTTATAGTAATGAAATCATGAGTCTGGTCCTTATTCCCTATCCAGGGTTGGCAAGAGCTAAACCCGGGTCCAAATTCAACCACCTATTTGTTTCTGCATGTCGAGGGAGTGAAGAATGACATAAGATTTTAAATATTAAATACTTTAAATACTAAATCTTCAAATACTAAAACTTTATTTAAAAATGCAAAAATATATTTTAAAAAATGCTTAGCTCACTTGCTCTACACAAAGAGGTAGGCTGGATTTGGCTCACTGTTTGCTGACTCCTGCCAAGATAGTGGGGCTGTTTCTGTTGGAATTTTAGTCTTTTCTTTTACCCTTTGTTTTTGTGACTTATCAGTATATGTGGATTCTTGCATGGTCCTAATAACTTTAAAATGACATATTTGATCCATAGAGAGTTTTCTAATTTGTTGTTGATCACCAAAGGGCTGTGCTAGAATTTACCCCTGCTGGAAAAAAATATCTCTTAGCTTGGACATTGCCAATGATGTGTTTATAGCATCCTTGATAGAGATAGACACTTCACAAAGCAGCATCAAAATAGATGGGAGAGCTGGGTGGCACCTTGGATAGAGTGCTGGGCTTGGAGTCAGCATGACTGCTTCCTAAGTTCAAATCTGGCTGTTGGTATTTCCTAGCTATATGATCCTAGAAAAGTCACTTAACCCTGTTTGCCTCAGTTTCCTCATTTGGAAAATGAGCTTGAGAAGGAAATAGCAAACCACTCTAATTTCTTTGCCAAAAAAGTCCCCAAATGAGGTCACCAAAAAGGACATGACTGAAACAACTGAACAATGGCAAATCAAGAATGAACATGAGAAGAAATCCAGAGTTAATAGGTAGGTGGCTAAAATACCAAGTCTGGAACTGAGAAAGATTTGAGATCCAATCTGGCTTCATGTTCTAGCCATATAGCCCCGGGGCAAGTCACTTTGCCTCAGTTTCCCTTATCTGAAAAAATGGAGATAATAATCTTACCTTGCAAAGGTTGTCCCCAGTACAACCAGGCGTCACATTGACAAGAGTCTGATTGAGAGTTGAATTTCCTTTTGTAATGGGGAAGAACTCCAATTTCTGGCTGTTTAATCTTATATCCTGGATACATCCTTTGAAGTACCCACCCCAGACTTCAGTTCCCTTTTTATCTGGCAGGCCTCCAACGTAGAGAATGTCACCAGTTTGAATTTTCCACGTGGAAGTGGAAAGGGATCCTAGGTTTTGGGAAGACTGATAGAGTTCGATTTTATTTGGTATGATTTTCAAAGATATCAAGTGAATGTTTCCATCATTTAGAAGGGATCTTCCTAGTAACTTGGGAGAACTTGGAGCCAGTACTGCTAGTCTTCCATGTTCTAGCCAGACACTGAGGTACTGGAAAGTACTGTTCCTCAAAGCCAGGAGAAAGCCAAATGATCTGCGGGTTCGGACAAACATGGAGAGGGTGACAATCTCCTCTGGGTTGTTGTCAAGTCTGAAGAGAGCATATCCTGTGGAGTCATCCTGTCCAAATCTGCCAGGTGTATACTCTTTAGAAATTTGGGGGCAATAGAGGTAGAGGGAAGAGAAACAACAAAGAAATATATTAGGAGCAACAGGTAAGAAAAGAATGGACAGGAGAAGAAATCAAGAGTTGATAGCTAGGTAGTACAATGGCTGGAATATCAAGTCTGGAATTGAGAAAGATTTGAGATCTAATCTGGCTTCATGCTCTAGTCATACAGCCCTGGACAAGTCACTTTGCCTCAGTTTCCCTCATCTGAAAAATGGAGATAATAATAGCACCTAGTGCCTTAGGGTGGTTGTGAGGATCAAATGAGATGATTTTTTTAAAGCACTTTGCAAACCATAAAGCACTTTGTAAGTACCAGCTATTATTTCATCATTATTATAATACATAATTGACTTTTCTTTTAAACCCAATACTGTGTATTGACTCCAAGGCAGAAGAGTGGTAAGGGCTAGGCAATGGGTGTCAAGTGACTTGCCCAAGGTCACACAGATGGGAAGTGTCTGAGGCCAGATTTGAACCTAGGACCTCCCATCTCTAGACCAGGCTCTCATTTCACTGAGTCACCCCGGACATAATTGACTTTTAAAAATCCTTATCTTTCATCTTAGAATCAATATTGTATTTTGGTTCCAAGGCAGAAGAGTGATAAGGGCTAAACAATGGGGACTAAGTGACTTGCCCAGGGTCACATTGCTAGGAAGCATCTGATCTCAGATTCGGAACCCAGGACTTTCTATCTCTAGGACCCTAGGGCAAATACTAATAATATGGAAATAGGTCTTAATCAGTGACACTTGTAAAACCCAGTGAAATTTCTCATTGGCTGGGGGGGGGGGGCGAGTTAGGAAGGGAGGGTGAAGGAGGAAGGGAGGGAAAGAACATGAATAATATAATCATGGAAAAATATTCTAAATTAATTAATTGAATAAACAAAAAAAACCGACTGAGTCACCTACTTGCCCTTATAACTGACTTTTAAGAGAGTTAATGCTGTTTTTAGAAAGTCAGCATGCCATAGAAGCTAGTTTCAGAGAGGGAAAAGACCTGAATTCAAATGCAGCCTCTAGCATATACTGGCTATATGTATACCTCTGGGAAATGTCCCTAACTTTCAGTGCTTGAGGCAATTCTCTCAATCCTGGAGTTCTACTTATCTGCATTGTCCTGAGAGGTTTCTTTCCCAGGTATTCTTCTTTTTTGGGGGGTGGGAGGGGGATTTTATTTAATTAGTTAATTTAGAATATTTTTCCATGGTTACAAGATTCATGTTCTTTCTATCCCCTCCTCTACCCACTCCGGTAGCTGATGTGCAATTCCACTCCCAGGTATTCTTGATGCAAATGAAATTACAGGTAAATTCTAAAATAATATTAATACCATGAATATTAAAATGTAAGGAAGGTAAAGGTACATCTAGTCCACCTCCCTCTCCTTTTACATGATGGAAAACTGAGGACCTGGATAGTGACATGTGACCTGATCAAAGATAAAACAACTAGTAGGTGGCTGAGGCAGGATTCAAATCTAGGTCTTCTAACTTTAATGCAACTTTTATTTTCCATTCTAGGGAATTAGATGGTGAAGTAATGGATGAAGCATTGGACTCAGAGTCAAAAAGATCTGAGTTCAAATTCTACCTCCAATATTTATTGACTGTGTGACCCAAGAAAACCCCTTTCCTCTCTCTGTGCCTCAGTATCTATAAAATAAAGACACTGGACCTGAGGACCTCCAAGGTCCCTTCTCATTCCAAATTTAATATTGATACTATGCTCTGCCATCTTTCATCCCAATAATAGATTGATTTGATGGGGGCTCATCCATGGAGAACTTGAGTCCCATGAAGTGGGACCTACGTCAGAGAACCAGGTGATTCAGTGGGTCTTTTATGAAATCAAGGCATTTCAAGTCACACACACACACTGTAAACCTTAAAATTTCTCAGACTTATGAATGTTGGAAATTTCCCCCATTGGGGAATCTTCTACTTAAAAAAATTCCCTAGCAGATAGTGAGAATTCTACTTGAACATGAAAACTTGCCTTGGGAATATCCCTACTCCACCCTACTTAAGACTGCTTTAGGACAGAAAACACCTTGCTGAACAATGAAAGTGCTTTCACCCATGCTTATGGAAAGGACAGGAAGTTCTTTGAGTCATGACTGTTTTTAAAATTGATACAATGGGATGCTAGGTACCCATATAGGTGGGGCAACTTGTAAACTACTTAAACCTAAAAGGGTGATAACTTATTCAGAGGTTTTTTCTTAATGAAATTTGTCGACACAGCAGCATTTTTTTCTGACTTACTAAAGAGATTAAAACTACTCAGCTGTGAATTCAAAATGGGTGGTCCTTTTAGAAACATCTACAGTGATTGGTAGATGTAAGGACTTAGGGGAGGTGACAGAGGAAATTTTGCCCTTAAAAATAAGAGCTTGGATCTCATTCAGGGGATCTGGATTTCTGATTCTCATTCTGGAGGATCTCATTCTGAGAGACTCATTTCCTTGAGGACTGATGCTTGAGGGCTCTTTCCTTGGAGATAGATCTCTTTGAGGAGAAGTGCTCTTGGAGAAAATCTCATTCTGAAGGAGAGCTCCTTGAGGAGCTCCTCTGAGGGGCTCTGTCCCTCTGGGGTAGGAGTTCTGGAGGCTCTTGAGAGAGGCCCGTTGAAACAATCTCTGGCTGGAAGACTCTTTGAGGAAGGACACTGGCCTGGTGTCACTAGTATCCTTGTTTAGTCAGACCTTGTGGTGAGTGTTAAAAAACTGACTGATTTCTCTTTTAAGACTCAGGTCTAGGCCATATTGGCTTGAGGCCCTTCATACTTATTCCTTTCTTACTCTCTCTCTCTTTCTTTGATTACTCATTGTATTGTTAATTAAAATCTCTATAAAACCCAATTGACTTGGGTATTTGAATAATTGGGAATATTTCCCTGGTGACCACCTTATATTTGATTTTAAAACCCAAGACACTGTAGTGAAACATATTTATGTGGTCAAATTTACTCACCCTCTCTTATATCTATCACAATTTATATCTTCCACTATTTTAATCACTACAGTTTAAGACCTCAACCATTTTAAATCTCACAACACACACACAAGATTCTATGAGCTATGTGCCTTATTCTGTGCATTCTATTTCTATAACATCTAATTTATGATCCAGATGAACCAGAATTTACTTAAGGGAAAACTGAGATAAACCAGATTTCAACAAAATCTGTTTAAAAATCTGTAGAAGATTCACCCATTTGTAAACTGACAATTTTCAAGATGACAAAGTTAAAAAATAAATCTTACTTAAGAAGTCAGTTATGTGCTAAATTTGATTTAAAAAACAAAGAATTCCTCTGAAAGGAGTGGTACAACAAAAAGAAACTGACAAACTTAAAAGTCAAATTTGTACATCTGACTAAGTCTCTTCATGATGTTCTCTTATTGCCTCTTTCGTTGTGCTATTTTAATTTTAAAATTTAAAGGCATTGCCTACAATTTAAATTTTAAAGGCATTGCCTACAATTTAAATTTTAAAGGCATTGCCATTCTTAAATTTTTATAATCCAAAACTAATTTAAAAAATCAAGACATTCAAGTATGAATGAGGGCAAAACTAATCTTCCAGATGTCCCTTATGATGTTATCCACTTGACTTTCTTCAGAAATATAGAATAAACGGGTAGCAGGGTAGCTCAGTGGATTGAGAGTCAGCTCTAGAGATGGTAGGTCCTGGGTTCAAATGTGACCTCAGACAATTCCCAGCTGTGTGACCCTGGACAAGTCACTTAACCCCCATTGCCTATACCACTCTTCTGCCTTGGAACCAATACTGTATTGATTCTAAGATTGAAGGTAAGGGTGATAAAAAAAGATATAGAATATTTTTGCTTATTCCTGATGCCTGGAATGCCCTCTTCTTTCCCACTTTCTCCAGCTTAATTTTTACTTATCCCTTAAGACCCAGCTTACCTTCCACCATGAAGCCTTTCTGCCACTCCTGGCCAAAAAGAGTTCTCAAACATCATGAAGTGTTCTGAACATCTATGTGTTCATCCCCATGGTGCACAGGTGTCACATCTAGCCTATTTAATTTTAATTTAATTTAATTTCAATGCTCTATGAGGATAGGAACTGTCTTATCAAAGTCCCTGTATTTCATGAGATCATGGGTCAGGAGCTAAATGGGATCTTAAAGGTCATTTAGTTCAAGCTTTCATTTACAGTTGGGTAAACTAAGGCCCCAAGAAGTAATTTTCCTAATGTTTTCCATCCCCTACCACAGTACTTATACAGTAGATATTTTATAAATGTTAAACTGAATTGCATTTTAAATGTTTTTAAAAAAATAAATGTATACCCATCGTTTTACTTAATGGAGGAAATCTCTTCCACTTCAGACAAAATTTGGACAAAGATTCCGATCAGTTTTCTTCTTGCTGATCTTCGGTAAACCTGCTTGGGCCATCAGCTGGTTTTGAAAACCACCTGCCTAAAAGGCTCCTTTTCCAGAGCACTCATTTTATTTTCTACAGGGCTAAGGCATTTTGAATCTGCATTTGGAGACCACCTGCTTGAGGCAACCGCGGGTAGCTTTCAAAGCATATTGTTAGATGAAATAACCTCTTTGAGAAGGGCAACAGCTCCAAATACATTGCAGGATTTTTATAGGCGAGAATATCCTTATTAAGACAAGTTGGCTCTCGAAGCTTCAGGGATTTGTGGGTCGGCACAGAGACCCTCCACCTCAGAGGTGGCAGGGGTCCTTGCCCATCACCTTAGGATGCCTGGAGCACCACTTTCCAGAGACAGATTAGAAGAGAGACAGTGCAGCAGTTCTTTTTGCTTAGGGAGCTTTCCCCATCAGCTCCTCCACTGCTATTCTACAGGGAATAAGCAGCTGTCTATATGGTCTGATTTGTGAGGAACCAGAAGACCTCCATACCCCGTCAGCCCTGAATACTGCATGGAGTTCTCACAGGACTTGTGCCTTTGGGCTGAGATACTGATGTCTCATGTAAAAATGCAAATGATCCCCAGAAAAGAGAAGACGTTCAACAGTGCTCCAACATGAACCTGTTAGTTTACATTGGAGAAAAGGGCTGGGGATCCACAAAAAGGCAAAAAACCCAGACTCTGCTCTCAGAGAGTAGAGACTCTAATGAGGAATCACCCCACAGGACATGGGGACCCTAGAACTGGTACGTTTTAATGATTGAAGGGTACAAAAAAAGGTGCAACCTATGGAAAAATTTCTGGAACCTCGGGTGGATGGAAGAACTCCATTGAAAGAGTTTCTGTACAAACAAGAGAATACCCTGAGCCTGAGAAGCTAGTGGCAGCTTCCTAAAGAGAGGAAGATACACAAATTTGGGGGGGGGGTAAGTGTTTCTAAAGCTTGTCCTAGAATAGAGGTCTAGAGTTACTGAGTATATTTTCCAAAGACCCATGGAGAGCAGGGCAAAGCTGGTACTGGGTCTGAGTCTGAACTCATGGCTCTTCCCAGGCTGCCTTTTAAACTCAGTGAATGAATATCAGGAAGATCCAGGAATCTCAGATATGTCATCTGAAAATGGATGAATTCTCTTAAACAACAAAGCTGGTATTGGGTTTGAGTCTGAATTCATGGCTCTTCCCAGGCTGCCTTTCAAACCCAGTGAATGAATATCAAGAAGATTCAGGAATCTCACATATATCATTTGAAAATGGATGAATTCTCTTAAACTATTCTTAAAGTGTCTTAGAAAACAATAATCAACCACAGAGATCTTGATGACCAAATTGGGTGAGTAAGGGCCCCCTAGAGTCTAAAACAACTTCAAAACAGAAAATGTTGTTTTAACTGAAAATTAAAAAGAAAAAAATGATTAGGTTTATTAACAAATCTCAGGGCATAAACAGCAATAATCTGCCAAAGAGATGACTGTGTTTTTAAAAAATTTTCCAGGACTGCCAAAAGTTTCAGGACACATCTTCACTAATAATTGTGACATTGCCTAGAAGGGAAGGCAGTGATTTTAAGTGGGAGACCAAGTGAATTCAGCAGAAGTGGTTCCTTTCCCAGGATGGATAGAATGGTTCTTTTGTTTTTGCTTTGGTTCTTAAAACTTTACCTTCTGTTTTTTAGTTTTGAATTAATGGTAAGCATTGGCTCCAATGGCGAAGAGCAATTTGGGTTAAGTGACTTGCTCAGGGTCACACAGCTGGGAAGTATCTGAGGTTAAATTTGAACCCAGGAGGTCCTGGCTCTCTACCCACCAAGTTGCCCCAGAGTAGTTGGATTTTAAGCCCCATATTTTCTGACATTAGAGCTATCCTACCAATTCTTTTCTTTCCTTAGACTGTGAGATGATGCAATTTAAAGTAATTTTTATGTAAGGAAAGCACTGTTAGAGAAATATGTGGGCTTCTAAATGCAGAATAAATGTGTTAATGCAGTGTTAAATGAAACACACTTCATAAAGGATTCTGTGACTAGTTTTACATAAATTTTCTGACATGTTATTGAACTTGTGATCACCACGTGTGAAGCAGGAAATGCTGTTATAGTTTCGTTTGAAACTCCTAGGATATCTTTATAACATTGACCCACCATCTACCTGACCCATCCCCAAGTCAGTTTCACATTAAGCTTGTAATCCTGATTCCTAAGCTTTTTGGATATTTTTTTTTTACTTTTGCAAAGTAACTTAGTATAATTTTGAGAATAATTTCAAAATTTTGGACCTTTGATATAAGCATTTAATTGTATATCTTAAGGAGTTAAAACCATCTGACCAATAATTAAAGTTAATTATCAAAAGTGGTCAATAATATTTTTTTGCAGAATTTCCGTGAACTATTGAATGTCATGCTTAAAGGCCATTAGAGAAAAGACACAGGATTTGAAACCAAAGGACTTTGGTTTGAACCCCCATGATGCCTTTTATACCTATGCAATTCACCCAACCTCTCAGTTTCCCCATCCATAAAATAAGGAAATTTGACTAGATGGCCTCAAGGATTCCTTCCAACTTTAAATCTCCAATTAACAAGCCCATCCCATTACTTCAAAAAACTTTAAAGAAAGCTGATTGTGTCAGTGTGGCTACTTACTCCTCCCAACAAAAGATCACCACACAAGCTCCCTATAACTTGCTAGACTTTCTGAATTACTAACATTCAAGTTATCCCCTTGAAGCTGATCAATTTGCCTCCCCACCTTTGGTTAAGTTAATCTGTGGCTGACAGACATGGCATCTATTCTTGGTCTTTACTTGAAGCCTTTCTAACCTGGTAGGAGCTACTAGAGATGCCATCCTACTGGTACACTCTTTGAGAAGGCAGAATCACCTCCATGCTATGGTGAAACCAGCTTTTGAGGAGAGCCTGCTAATTTCCACTATCATCAAATCAGAGAATTCTGCCTTCATTGAGATTTTTTTCACTTAATGCTTTGCATATCTGTCTTCAGGGGTCTCCAGCTCTGCAAAAGAGTGATGGGGGAGCACTAGAGTCAGCTGGAACCAGTTAGAGAGAGAGCTGTTTGTTCAACATTCCATGGGAGCATTTGTAGGTCCAAAATCAGCAAACACCAGAAATCAGGGATTTATTTTCTGTTGTGTTGATTGTCTATACTTAAGAAAGGGATGGAGAAATTTTAATAATGCAGATTTAGTTTAGAAGTATATGCTGCTTTATTGTAGATGCTGTTGTTAAACATTTATCAGCACAACAATGAGTGTATGTCATCATAACTAGCATTTATAGCTATAGTTATAAGAATTATCTATATTGATTTAAGATTTCTTATATCATCTGATCCTCACAACTCTATAAGGTAGGTGCTATTATCATACCTAGTTTCAGAGAGGAGGAAAGGGACATTTTTAATGTCACAAAGTAAGCAGGATTTGAATTCAGATTTTGCAAAAGTCATTAGAATGACAATATTGACATAAATAACAATCATTTATAATATACTTAAATTTTTTAAAACACTTTCCTTATAATCATACTATTTATTTTCTAATCAGTTATGAATCTCTACTATGATCTACTCCTGTATTGGCTCAATACACACAACCATGTTAGAACATTCAATTGTTCGCTATTTTCTCTCTCTGACATCAGCTGACTCTGATGGAAGGAATTATTTCCTATGTCAAAGTACTGTTTGTTCTAAGTGAAAAGGGAGACAGAAAAACCAGCTCCTATCTAGTCTGAAACTGTAAACTCAAGAGAGAGGGGGAAGGTCAAGGAATAGCTGCTGGAAAAGTCTCAGAAGAGAAGGTACAGTTTTGTCTTTAGTAGGATGACTTTAGGTTTGAAAGAGGCACTGGGAAATGAGGGCTATTGGTCAAGGTCAGGAAAGCAGCCCTGACTACCCCAAATAAGAGATCTATAATTACTTCACCATTGGACTATTTAAGGTAAAATGCTTTGTAAAACTTAGAGATTAATTTAAAATGCTACTTTTTATCATCATCATCATTTGGAGTCAGAAGACAGGCTCAAATTCACTTCTCCAGACTGATTTTCTTCATCTACAAAATGATGTGTTTAAACTAAACAATCTGAAGCATTCCTTCCAGCTCTAAATCCTATGAGTCTATGTTAAAAGTTATCATTAATTGAGTCTAGAGAACTGGACATACGCCTCCTCCTCTTCCTCCTGGCATTTTAGCTCTTTAAAGTTTGTCAAGCATTTTACAAAAAGTGTCTTATTTCATCCTCACAACAATCCTGGGAAATAGGTGCAATTATTATCTGCATTTTATAAATGAGGGAAATGAGGCATCCAGAGGTTAAGTGACTTGCCCAGGGTCACACAGATAGCATGTATAAAAGGTCAAATTTGAACTTGGATCTTCCTGACTCCAGGCCCATGACTTTATCCATAGTACCACCTAGCTGCCTTAATAATTGATACGTTTTAAAAAAACTTTACTTAATTGATTAATTAAGAAAATTTTTCCATGGTTACATGATTTATGTTCCTTCCTTCCCACTCCCTCCCATAGCCAACACACAATTCTACTGGGCTTTACATGTGTCATTGATCAAGACCTATTTCCATGTTATTAATAATTTGCACCAGGGTGATCATTTATAGCCTACATCCCCAATCATATCCCCATCGACTCATGTGATGAAGCAGTTGTTTTTCTTCTGTGTTTCTACTCCCACAGTTCTTTCTCTGGATGTGGATAGTGTTCTTTCTCGTAAGTTGGACATAACTTTTGCTAAGGACCTTGATGATTAAGTGAAACCTTGTCAAAATAGTTCTAGGTATGCTATTTTTAGTCATCCAATTCAAAGCCCCCCCTTTCTAGGCTATTATTCCTTTAGGATGTGCTTTTGTTATGTATGTTTGGAAGGTATTCTCTCTGGTCAGAGGGTTTCTTTATCCAGGATGTTTTATACATTGGGCTGGATGATTCCTATGGTCCTTTCTGCCTGAAGGAATCTGATTCTGATGAGATTCTAGTTTCTTCTCATTTTAGTTAACCAGTAGTATACAGTATTTTTAAATTGGGTATTCTGGATGCCAAAAATACCTTCAGAGTTAAGTAGAAAGAGGTCTATGATCCAAGAGAATGAGTCTCTAATACTGTAATATTAAATGCTGAGATACTTCAATGGAGATAATTTTTTGGACGATTGTCTTTCCTAGAATCCCTCAAATCCTACACATTGTAAACAGATATCTTCTTGGTAACTTATTAAGTTCTCTCTAGAGAAACATTTCCTACTCATCAATCAGTCAACTGACAAGCACTTATTAATCATCTATTATATGCCAGACAACATCCATAAAATAAGTTAATTGGCATTTATTGGATTAGCAAGTTAAACTAGAGTTTAGGAGTTTGCTGGCTTCTATTTAAAAACCAGTGAGTAGACAAGAGTCCTTAAGGGAAACTGTTAGAACCAAAATTTTAATTTCAAGGTTTCTACTGCACCAAAATATTTGCCTGGTGGCTTTTGTCCATGTTTTAAAAAGTGGTAGTATGTGTGTGATAAATGAGGAAGGAAGAGGGAAGGATTCTGTTTCTTCCCCTCTGTCTGTCTGTCTGTTGTCTGTCTCCCCTCCCCCCACACACACACAATTTCCACCAACCTAATGTTAAAGTGTGGATCTGTCAGCAAAGTCAGTGACGGTAACAAAATATGTGCTGATTCCCAACAGATAATTTTCAGTAATAATGATATACACAAAATATTTTTATTTTATAGCTGATTAGCTTTTCATTCTCTATTCGCATGTTAAAAAAGGTTATATGTAGAAATACATATATGCCTTTAAATTTTAAATGGCACTTTTCTGGAAGAAAAGGTTTTTTTTTTTCAGTGTCCTTTTTGGGGGGGAAAGAGATTTCTATTAAGTAACCTTGAATTTTCAAAATTCAAGAGAGAACATTTTGATTGGTGTGGGAATTAGAGGATGCTGTAGGAAATGAAAGTTGAGGAAACATGATATAACCTGGTACCAAAATGTTTCTATTTCTCTCACTTAAGAAGAAAACACATATTAGAAATAAAACTATAGGCTCCTGAACCAAGCATCCCTTGAACCTATTTTTCTTGGGTAGTTAGCATTAGCATGGCCAGTATTAACCTCATGGGTCACCATGTCTGGAAGCTGATCAAAATAAGTCAACATCTGTTTGTTATTTTGAATATGTAGTGAAAATATTGCCTAGTGTCAATTAAATACTTGGCAGCAACTTTTCTTCAAAAAGAAGGAAACATTGCTTAGCGTCCCCCTAACCAGAGTGTTTCTTCTCCTCATCCTTTAAAAAAATCCCACATATTATAACTGCCATTCCATTTAAAATATTGCACAGCCCTAGAATCCTTCCCTCACAATGAAACAGGGCCATGATTTGTAAAGAATATTGAGGTCGGGCTGGGGGGGGGGGTTAGAAAGAAACTTGAATAGTTTCTAATAATTCTTAACCATTCTTAACTCATAAGGTAATATTGTTAGAAGGTTATGCTGGCCATGGATGGTTTTAATTTCAATTCTTATAAAGGAGAAACACATATTTCCCAGATGTTGTTCTACATGCCACATTACTTTTCAAACCTTGGGATAAATGATCGCTAAAACTTCAAAGCAATCTGTTGCAATTCAGTTTCAGGCTTTGTCATTGCATCATAATCATGCTAATGCTAATAATAATGTTCATAGTGAAAAGAATGCATGTGTTGCTATCAGTGGCAGTCTATGAAATGATCCTTATGCTACTTCCACACCCTGATCTCTGATTTCACTGGCCCAAGGAAGCCCCTCTGTAGAAACTCTGTCTACCAATGCATACTAGGAATTTATTTGTAACTGAGAATCTTAGAGCATTACCCAGGGTAGGTGAGACTTAATATTGCCCCTGGCCCTACAACAGAGGCAAGCCTTGAACCCATGCCTTTTTAACTCCGGGGCCAACCTTCTATCTACGTTGCACATTGCCTCTAAGAGACTAGCAAGAGGTAAAGATTTTGAAATCTATTTCAAGCTGCATCATACTAGAGGGGAAAAGAAAACAAACAAACAAAAAAGATTTCCTGGGTCTTGCTGAGAGAGAAGACCGTGACTTTTTCTTTTTACTTTTGAGCCTAGACCAAAGGTTTAGCAACGTCTCGCTGATACTACTCTATAAAATAAGCCCTTGGAAAAGTCAAATGGCTTTAGAAAAGTTATCCTGAAGTTCTTGCCCAGTGCCTGGCACATAGAGAGTATGAAATGAATGTTTACTGACTTGACTTCATCACCTGAAGAGCATTAAAGTGAAATAGGAAGGAGATCCTGTCTGTATTCATAAAGACCCCTCCTCTATGTCAATTTAGACTTGATGTAGATTCCTGATCTCTAGCAAATGATTAAAGTTTAATGGCATTTTATACACACCAAGATGAAAGTACCAGATGAGTCAGAGCTATTGGCTTATTTTAACATCTCTGCAGGAGTGAAGCCCTGACTTCCTACGGATGCAACTTGAAAATAATTAATGCACATTGCTAACCTCTTCTTTTTTTCTCACCAGTGGGCAATCAGCAACCAGGGTCCCATGGGGTCCTTCATTATGCTTTTCTAACCCTCAGTAGGAGCAGGTGGGTTGCTTTGTCGTCCCAGCTCTGCCTTGTGGCTTACCCCTCTTTGGGTGCACAGCACCTTCTTACCTCTCAAACAGTTCAGCCCTTCATAAGGCCGGTAGCAATCACACTGGTAACTAAGCCACAAGTTGACACAACGTCCCCTGTTTTGACAGGGATGGTTTTCACACCAATATTTTCTATCGCAGCCTGCTTTGACGTTGAACGATGAGCCTGATGATATGTTCTCAGAAGTAATGAGATTCAAGTCTATTTCAATGTCTTGCAGACAGCCTACAAATGAAGGTGCAGAATGCATATTATAGATGTTAAGCAGAGTGGCACCATCATTTGTCTTCCCTACTGGTAAACCACCCAAAAACGTGTTTTGAAAGGCAATCATCACTTGGTCACTCTCAATTGGAGATGGAGTTTTATTGACACATTTCTCTACACAGGAGTCGTCCCGCAATGTAAGGGTAACAGCTTCTGCTAAGGTTACCTCCACAGAATGCCATTCTCCATCACTGACATTATGGGAAATGTGCAGCAACACCTTAGATTGGTTATTGGCTTGGATTGAAAGGGAGACGTAGCCATTCCACAACTCAAGTTTTACATGGGTGTTTTTATCGCCTCGGAGGAGCAGAAGAGCCGATGGCTGAACAGTCTGAAAACTAAGGGCTATGTTAGAGAGAGAATCCTTGATTGGCCCTGGAGTACTAGTGATCCACAGGAAACTATTCCCTTCGAAGGAAAGGGTAGTCATAATGTCACACAGTGACCCAGAATAGCCCGATGGGCAGAGGCAGCTGAATTCGTGTTGGCCATTTTGAACATAAGGGATGCAGATCCCATTGTTCTGACATTTGTCCTGGGTACAACCCAGAAAAATTTCACGGCAGTCCACTCCCCCATATACTATCCCCTGGTAGTCTTTAGGTGGACAGTGACAAGTGTAATTCCCGGGAATGTTCTCACACATCCCACCATTTCGACAAGGGTTTGAGGAGCATTCGTCAATGTCATCTTCACAGCGGCTTCCTGTTAAATGATAGAAAATATTATGAATGAGTAGATATTAGGCCAGAAATTCAAATTTCATTTATGTATGAAGACTTTATGATGTTTACTTAAATCAAGTCCACAAGCATTTATTAAATTCCTATTGTATGCTGGGTACTGTACTAAACACTGGGGATACAAAGGAAATCAAAACCAGTCCCTACCTTTACCAAGATTAGGGTTAGGGTACTTGTCTTGGAGGAGAGCTCCAGCATGGGACCTCAGACTGCTTCTTTGAGCACCCATGTGGTGAGTGTTAAGGCTGACTCCCCTTTCCCTTGACCTTTCTGAAGGCTCCAGCCTCCAAGGAGGCCCCTCATTTTAGATCAGGCCTAGTGGCTGGAAGTCAAGCTAGATTTAATCTTCTTGGAAGGTCCCTTGACTGAGGCCTCTGAACTCCCCCTGGCTCAGACCAAATTGGAGCAGATCTTCCCCTTTCTCTCTTTTCTCCCTCATTCTTAATTTCTTCCTTCTATTATAAATAAACCACCATAAAATTCCATTCTGACTAGAGTATTTCATTGGGATGTAGAATTTAAATCCCTGGTGACCACTAATATTATATTCAGTCTCAACCCTAAAATTTTACCCTTAACAAAATGGAGGTCAATATCAGCCAAAGAATCAATCAACAAGCATTTATTAAGTGCCAGACTTGTGGTAGGTGCTGGGAATACTAAGAAAGGCAAACTGGCCCTGCTCTCGAAAAGCTGACATTCTAATGGGGGAGACAGCACCTGTTAACCAGTATACTCAAGACATAGACAGAATAGGTAACTTTAGAGGGGATGGCAGTAGTAGATTAGATGTGGGAAGACCTCCTAAGGAAGTAGTGTTTGAACTGAGTTTTTGAAAGAGCCAGGGACCCAGAGCTAGAAATATGAGTGGAGAGCACGCCAGGAATTGGAAAGAGCCAATGCAATGGCACAGACATGGAAGATGGACTATTGCAGGTAGCAAAATATGGCTGGGTTGTAGAGTTCATGAAAGAGTATAAAATAAAAGATGGGTCGTGAATCACAGAATCTTGAAGGTATCAAAACCTCAATATCTAAGTCATAGACATGGAAAAAACCCTCAATATCTAATCTAACTCAATTCTGATCTCCTTAATACTATTAATAAATAGTCCTCAGACTCTATGTGAAGACCTCTGTCTGAAGCCTTTGGGTCAGGTCTGTTTTCCTTTTTATTGTTGCTGTATCCTTGACACAGAACAGTGTCTAGCACAAAGTAGATTTTTAATAACAACTTGATGAAATTAATTAAATTGATTATTTTCTGACATTTATAGTTCTGCTTTTCTATCACTCTCATTGTTTTTATAGTTTTCCTTATATGAAGCAAAAATGTATTTTCTGCAGTTTGCACACATTGTCCTTAGTTCTGCCTTCTGGGGTCAAGCAGAAGAACAATTCTGAAGATATTTATTCATCCATGAACCATTTATTAATATTTATTACATTTAATGCACTGTGATAGGTCCTAGAGGAGGTTCAAGGATTAATCAGATATGGACTCTGAATGCCAGAAGTTGTATTTTTTTAAATGGCATTTATTCATGTCCTGTGGCATCTCAGGGGCTTAGACTTACTGATCTGAAATCATACCACATAGACATTTTATTCCCCAAGTCTGAGTTCATAGGGATTAGCCTCTAATGTCAAATGAAGAATAGTATTTCAGATATGGAAAACAGGAGGAATCCTATTTTAGCAGTGACTTGTCTTGAATATGCACTATTTGTTTTTCTGCCTCAGTCTAGTGACTGGTATCTGTGTATCCAAACTCTAGCCAGGAAGTTATCTTCAAGAAAAGAAATCTGATGATCAGTTCAAAAGAGAATACAATCAAGAGTCAAGGGACAAGCTACAGAGAGATGCAGACTCAGGGAGTCAAATAGAGGTGTGATAACCAGTATGGGGAGGATCAACATAAGAACACTAAAGAAGTAGAAAGACATCGGAGGATCCCAGAAGTATGCAAGACATGAGTTGATGATCTCCTAACTGTAAGTGAAGGTGAAGCTATACCTCTCCATGCTCAATGCTGTCTATGGAAAATGAAGTGCTCCTAGAGGACACACAAGCAAGGTTTCAGTAGGAAAAATAAGGGGGATCAGAGGAAAAAGGCAAGTGAGAAGCTGCTGAAAAACCAAGTTTACCATTTTGCCTAGTGCCAGTTCTAACTTAGCAAGACTAAGTTGTGCTGTTTGAGTAACTATCTCCACATTTTTGAGAGGTGACAGAAGAAGGAACAGAATACTGATTTTGGAGACTGGAAAAATCTGTTTGAATGCTTCCTTTAGCTTTTCCTTGTTGTGTGACAATGGGCACCTTTAACTAACCAGCCTCAGTGTCTTCCTATGTAAAATATTGATAATTAAGCCTTTACTACTTTTCTCTTGAGTTAAAGAAAATATCTGTAAATATATCTTCAAGCTTTAAAGTGTTTTGTGTCTCACTTATTATTCTTCCCCAGTTGCAACACTCAGATCCTATTGATAAATTAATGGCTGGAACAGTTAGCTGTGGGAAAGATTCTCATTTGTCCTTTTAATTGAACTGTCATTGGCTACTCCAGATACCAAGCAAAAAAGATGATGTCTAGCTAGGAAACTGTTTTGAGTTCAATCTTTTTTTTTAATCCTGAGAGAAATGTTGAAACAAAAGGTCTCTTACCATAATTGTTTATGAGTTTTTTGTTTGAAGTTCAAATGAACAAATACGATTAGCGATATCACTAATAGTACTTCAATTCTTCAATAAAACAAGTCATTTATGAATATTTTATGATTATTTTGGCTCTGTGACTATAACTCCTGGCTTAATGAAACTCAATATAACTCAATCAGAAAGCTGATGAGTCATTTTTACTCAAAATAGATTTGAGTTAAAAGTATAACCTGCTGGGATCAGAATGTAAATAAATAAGTGGTTATAATGGCCAACCCCACTTGGATTTTTCATCAGAATCATTCACAGTGCCTGTTCAGAGGAGGGTTCTTTAATCAGTGGCAGATCTGAACCCTCATCAGGGAATTTATGTAGAATTTCTTCTTCTGAATGTATTGGATCTATAAAAGCTCACCAAATGCAAACTGGAAATCACAGAATCATAAGAACTCCACAGCTATCTTACCATCCATGTCTGAAAACGTATCCTGAGGGAACATATCTGAGAAGGTACATAACTTCCATGGAGGATCTCCAAGGAGAGGGAAACCACAGCCATTTGAGGAAGCTCATTCTAGTTTTAGATTACTCTAGTTGTTAGGAGGTTTCTCTTTACATTAAGACTAAACATTCCTCTTTTCAACTCCCATGTATTTTTTCTGATTTTACCTCCTGAGGCCAACGAGAACATCACAACCCTTGCAAATCAATTCAAGTTACGTGCTATCAGTTATATTCAAGAGAAGAGAGTTAATTATAGGTTCAAGAAAGAACTAGCCTTTGCTCACAAGAGTCAAGCTACAGAGAGGAGCCAACTCTGAAAATTCGACTGAATAACTATTCCAGCAGAGCTGTTATGCCCAGTGGAGATTAATGTGAGGAGACCATAAAGGTGGAGAAGACATCAAAATCCAGAAATGTGGAGGATGAGTTGTTTGCCATGTTCCTGATACATATCAGGAACATTATGTAAGTTAATGCTCATTTTCCCTCCAGATGCTATGTAGATTTGCTGTGGAATGAATGAAAAGATGTTTATTGAATTCTTATGATGTGCCAAGCACTGTGTATACAAATACAAAAACAAAGTTCTTGTCTTCAAGAAACTTATACTGTAATAGGGAGAGACAAGTAACAAAGGTGTAGGAGCAGAGACCAAGGAAGAGTATTTTGGTCTGAAAAGTTAAAAAGCGTGGTAAGTAGCACCATAGTGAAGTACACTAACATAATTCATCTAGGAACCAAGATGGATGCTTAATGGTTTCAAGGCTAGAAAGTGGAAAAAGAGCAGAGGAACTGTTACACCTGTAAAGGCAAGACAGTTGGGGAAACTTGTCAAGGAGATGGATGGAGAGTAAGGAATCAAGTGAAGCACAGATATAATTCCCAGTCTGGACACCCATCAAAGTGGAAGGATCAGATAGGTGGAGGAAAGGATAAGAATCTCAAGGATATCATCTCTGGGGTCAGTTACAATGTGGCTGGCAATTTCATAGAGACTCTGGGTTGAGTGGGGAGCAGAGAAATGTTTTGTAGCTACTCTTGTTATTTTGCCATCTGTAAAATGTCTTTGCTTTGAGCTAATTGTATCTAGTAGCTAGTAGAACCAATACTTTGTATTGGTTCTAAGGCAGAAGAGCAGTAAGCAATGGGAGTTAAGTGACTTGCCCAGGGTTACACAGCTAGGGGGCCAAATTTGAACCCAGGACTTCCCAGATCTAGGTCTAGCTCTCAATCCACTGAGCTACCTAGTTACCCACCATGAGGCATATAGTTTTAGGAGCATAGATTTGCAGAGAAACCTTGAACCTGGCAGCAGTCCCCTCTGGAGATCCAGCTTGCCAACCTGTGAGTTCAAGTTGTGTAGGTGGACCAGAAAGTGTGCTATGGCAAGTTCCTTTCTTGTATTTTGTCTTACAGATGAACTTCTGTGTGCTGCAACTGTTATTCTTTTGACTTTATTATAGGCATTTTTCTATGGATCCAAGCTTGGTGATTATACATAGGCAGTTTTTACCCCGCACTTTTCCTTTTTAACTTGTTGCCTCTGATTAGATTTTTTAGACACCAAGAAAAATAATTCTTACTCAATCCTTATTAGTAGGACCCTATTCCTGGCCAACAGTCTGTCATTCCTACATTTTAGGCTGTGATCCAGATATCCAAATTCTGGTCTCTGACATCATCTTCTTGGCCAGTTGTTCACTTTCCAAATTAATTTTTCCCTTTTTCCTTTAATTAGCAGCAGTGAGGAACATACTATCTGTGCCCTTATGGTCCTCAGTTGCTTGCTGGAGTCTCTGTAATCTTTAGTGCTTCTTTCCATATTTCATTGGTAGTATGCTTTGTCCCCTTATGAGTTTCCAGATTTAGGGAGGAATCACTCATTTTATAAATTTTGGGAAGGACTTTGTTAATACAAATGACAAGAGACTTCTCTTTTATTGTTATCAGGTCAATAGATGGTTGGCGTGAGTAGGAAGTTACTAACTAATCCTATTCTTCTCTTCTTCCTCTGATCCCTAGTGGAAGATCCTTCATCTGACAGCTTCTGTGGCTCATCTTTATCATTTCTTGCTGGACTAGCAATGTCTTGATCCTCTGAGTGTTTATCAATTGCCTTTCTTTTCAGGAGGGCTCCATCATTTGTCTCTTTAGATTGCATTCAACATCCTTCCTATTGAGACTACTTGTAGTTTTTCCACCCTGGTGGAATGTCCAATGTTAGGTATAAGATGGACTTCTTTTATTTTAAGAGACACAAGGAAAGCATTATAATTACTTATACTATGATACATACATCATCCTCATCTGTATTCTATTCATTCCATTATTGGATCATAGAATTGGGATTAGAAAGGACTTTAGGGACTGCTCAGCTTCAGTGATATTAAGTGACTTGCTCTTGGTCGCACAGGTAGTTGAGTGTCAGAGGCAGAATTTGAACTAAGGACCCCATAACTCTCTTCCCACTGTAGTAAGCAGTAGGAAAGGTCAAATTCTATCAAACAGGCATTTCCTGATTCACATGAGATTTTAATAATATTCCCCTAAAGAACTTTCCTAAAAATCAGTCATAGTCTTTATTTTTTTAAATTATATGCTTTGTGTGAGGATTTGAGAATGAGAAATCTGTATCTTATCCAGATGGTCCTACTGAGAATCAGCATAATTTCTTCAATGTAATACAAAGTTAGCTGAAAATGCTGAATTTGAGGAAATTTCTAGAGGCAGATTTTTGCAATTAATTTCATGGAAAATCTTCCTAGATCAGCATCTTCTATGTCATTTATGATATATTTGATCCTTTTCTATTAAAAAAATCTAATATTTTAAATTAGAATGACTCTATGATAGCTATGGGATCTACCTTATCAATAGTCTCTTACAATCCTTTGGCCTAGGAAGAACAGAACAAGTATGACTAACAGGAAATTGATACCCCAAATGAGTAGGGAAATGCGTCATTGAGTCCCTAGCTTCTCTGATGAGTTCGAGACATTAGATCCAAATGAACTGCATCCTAGAGCACTGAAGGAACTGACTGATGAAATTCAGAGCCATGATCAATGACCTTTGAAAGACTGTGATGAATTATCACAGTTCCACAGAGTTGGGAAAGGGCAAAACTTTCCCCATTTTTAAGGGAAGAAAATGGAGTATGCAAACTATAGGTTACTGGGATTAACTTTGATTCCTGACAAAATTCTAGAATGTTTAATATGAAATGGTGAATGAAATCTGGAAAAAAAAAAGTAGTAATCACAAAGAGTCAGTGTTGTATGAAGACCATAGCATTCCAGACTAACACTATTTCCTTTTTGTTTGATGGTGTGTGTAAACTGGCAGATCAAGGAATGCTTCGCATGGAGCCTGCCTACATTTTTATAACTTTATAAAGTTTCTCTCATGCTAGTTGTAAGGAATAGATGGCTAAACAATCAGACAATTAGATTTTGAAAATGTTAAATGGGTAGAAGGAAAGAATAATGATTAATGGCTCAGTGTCATGATGGATGGAATTTTCTAATGGAATGTCCTAAGGAATTGTGCTTGGATTTAAACTATTAATATTATTATCACTGATTTGAATAAAGGTAGGGTTGACATTTAAGAGAGGTAATTAACACATTGGAAGACGGTCAGGGTGAAGGCTATCTAGAGACCAAAACATTGGGCCAAATCAAATAAAGATGAATTTAAATAGGCATATAAGTAAAACTATATGTGGGGATTCAAAAAATTTCTGGGTACACATTTTAGGAATGTTATTGAAAAGTTAGAGAGCATTCAGAGGAAAGGAAGCAAGTAGATTATCGACTTTGAAATGATGCCACATGAGAGCTGACTTAAATAACTGAGGATGTTTAGCATGGTGAAGAGAAGATTTAGAAGAATATAAGTATTTTCAAGTATATTGAAGTGCTGTCAATTGGAAGAGAGATCAGACTTGTTCTTCTTGGTCCCAGAGGAGAGAGTCAGAAGCAATGAGTGGAAATTACAAAGAGGCAAATTTAGACTTGATTAAAGGAAAAATGCTGTCTCAATTAGAGCTATTCTTAATAGAACATACTTCTGCAAAATAGCAAGTTCACCCTTAAAGGATGCACCTCATAATTCTCCATCTCAAGCAAAGGATAAAACATCCTTTGTCAGGTATCTTGTAGAAGGAATCTTGTTCAAATATAGGTTTGACAAGATGGTTCCTAGGATCAGAAGAGACCAATTTGTGATTTTGTAAACTTTCATAAAGCTATACTTTTTAAAATCCTTAATAATAGTAATTCCATTTATTTTTTAAATTTTATTTAATTAATTAATTTAGAATATTTTCCCACAGTTACATGATTCATGTTCTTTCCCTCTCTCCTCCCATAGTCAATGAGCAATTCAACTGGGTTTTACATGTATCATTGATCAATATCTATTTCTATATTATTAATATTTGCAAGAGAATGATCATTTAGAATCTAGATCCCCAATCATATCTCCAATGAACCATGTGATCAAGTAAATTTTTTTCTTCTGTATAAAGCTATAACTTTCTTTAAATGAGATGAGCATATGCAAAAAATGTAGGGAGCAGTGAGAAATATGTCTAGATATAATTGTTACTGTTGCTACTAGGGAGGCCAGTCATGACCGAGTAGTAACAAGGATATCAATAGTCATTCAGCAATTCATAGGAGAAAAATCACTGGGAACGAGGTGGAGAACAAAGTTTTCATGATGTCAGATGTTTACACACTTAAGCACTAAGAATAACAAAGAAAATAAATTTGAGAATGTAATACAAGGAGGTAAATAGAACCAAGACTTTGTTGGGACACTAACTAGGATAAAGAAGTGGAAAGGAATACCTTGTTCAAAAGAAACAGATCAGAGGAGAATAGAGACAATCATTTGGCTCCAAATAATACAATAAATATATATCTAATCTCAACTTCTCATTGATGCAAGGCAACCCTTTTACTCTTGCCTAGTTGACCATCACTTTTCCTGTAACTACTATTCTAAATTTTCTTTCTCTTTTGTTCTCCCTTATCATCACCTCCATAATTCTCTCCCTCCTTTCAGCAAAAAGAAAAAAAAGGAGAGAAGCCCTTCACCATTAGCTTCCTCTTCCCTAACCTTAAGCTTGTGGTTCCAACTATCTTTCCATGTTGGTTACACATTATTGCAGGTCACACAGTATGTTGTAATTAAACTGCCCGGTGTGCTGTTGCCTTTACACTGCATTCCTCTCTCAGTGTGACTTTGCCACCATGCCTGGAATACACTACCTCCTGATTCAATCTTTTAGATTCCTGAGGGGAGGGACTGTCTTTTAGCTTCCTTTTGTATCTCCCAGGCTTAGAAGAGTGCCTGTATGACTAGACATTTAAGAAATGCTCCAGGATTAATTGAACAATTCTTGTCTTTCCTTTCCTGCCTTTTTTTGCGCAAGTCATTTAATTCCTCTTGCTTCTTTCCTGGATCTCATCAATTAATTTTAGATGTTCTCTAAAAGTAGGACTTGAATATCCTCTTTTCTCTCCATTCCTCCACAATTGGTGCCCTCATGGATTCAATTATTACCCCTATGCAGACAACTCCCAGATTTATATATCAGCTCTACTCTATCTTGAGCTCCAGTTCTGTAGCATCAATTCTCTTAGACATTTCAAACTGTGACCTACAGACATCTAAAACTCATACTAATATTTCTCATTGCAAATATGCTCCTCTTCAAAACTTCCCTATTACTGTTAAAGACACCATCATCCTTTCAGTGACTCAGTGTTGCAATCTTGATGTCCTCCTCAGCTCTTCTCTCCTTACTTCACATATTCACTGCTATCAAATCTTCTTCTTTCAGCCCCCACAAGTCCCCTTCTCTCCACTCATTCAATCACCATCTTAGTACGGTCTCATTACCTTTTATCTGGAATACTGCAATAGTTTTCCCAATTGCTCTTCTTCCCTCAAGTCTTTCCCCACATCAACCTCCTGAAACACAAATCTGCCCCCTCCAATAAGCTTTAGAGCTATTATTCAGGCTATTACCTCTGGGTTTATGTCAAATATAAATCCTATTCTGCTCCTTAAAGTGTACCTTTTTTGATAGTAAGCCCTTTATGCACTCCATGATGTAGGCACAATGACTTACTTGATCTTTCTCATTTATAATTTTCATCTTATGGTAACTCTGCAGGTTTTCTTTCATGAAATGCTCTCCTTTAACCTTTAACCATCCACCTCTTTGAATCCTTCATTTCTATTAAGATTCACATTAAATGTCACCTTCAGGAGGCTTTTCCTAGCCCTCCCAGCTACTGGTACCATTCCCTCTAAGATCTCCTTGTGCCATATTTTGGACATGCTTATATACATACAAGTTGTTTTCCTACATTAAAATTTTAACATGGGAGTGGGGGGAGGGAAGTGACATTGCTTTTATTTGATATTCCCAGAGCTTAGCACAATACCTAGTACATAATAGGTATTTAACAAATCCATATTGGTTTGTTTTAGAGAATTGCTAGTGTATGTATATAAAACTCATAGTCTAAGTAGAATTAAGCATGGAAATAAAAAGATAAATATTGATATATGACCATCCTTAGAGATACCTAAGGGGTGTAGTGGATAGAATCTCAGGCTTGGACTCAGAAAGATCAGATTTTAAATCCAGCCTGAGAGATTAGTGACCTTGGGAAAGTCACTTAACCTCTGCTCAGTTTCTGCAAATATAAAATGGGGATAGTAAGAATATCTACTTTACTGAGTAGTTAGTTATGAGGACCAAGTAAGATAATAATTATAAAGCATTTAACACAGTGGCTGGAATCCAGTAGTTGCTATATATTTATTCCTTTCCCCTTCACTCTCTTTGCTTAGATATCATAAGCAATTTTATTTTGACATTGCAAAGGGAAGCAAGGTCAAAAATATTTTATTTGATACATATAGAAAAATAAGAACAGGAAAAGTAATGAAACCTCTTGTGCCAGCTATTTGACAGGTGATGAACAAAGAACAAGGTCCACTGTCAATCAAGATGAACAGATTAAGCAATATTTATAGGATTGTCTTTGTCATTCAGACATCTTGGCTGTTTTTTTTTTTTTAACTGTGTCTGAGCTAGTGTGGTTAGCTTAAGTATATGTGGTCTAAGAAAGAAGTTTCTTAAGCTTCTGATTTTTTTATTTTATGCACCAAAATTCTCTGCTGAGTTAAATATCATTATTGAATTATTTTTCTTTTCTGTGACAATATTCCTTGATCTTAGAAATCTAATTTTAATTTTGAAAATAAAATTTTAAAACAATCATGTATACATGATATTTTGTTACCTGACATATCCTAAAGTTTCCATCCATTCATATTCTTTATCTTTGAAAGCAAAAATCCACATTGATGAGATCACAAATCCACTGGAATATTGGGGTAAATGAAATTAATTAAAATACATTAAAAAAACCTTGATTCTATTGCTATATATTACAGAGATTTTAAAATAATTCTTTGCTTATCTTAAAGATACTGTTATTGAAACAGCTACTGAGAACTTATTTCTACAGAGCTTTTTTATTTAAGCTGTCTAATTGTCCTAAGCTTCAGTTAAATTGTAATATGCCTTTAATTAAATCATTTCAATTAGATACATGAACTTTGGGTTTAATTTACAATTATATCTACCCTGAAAATCATTCTTTAAATATTCTAATTGTCAACAGAAATGTGCTAATGGGGAAATTAACTTTAGTTATCGACCATTGTTGGAAAATAAAATAAAATAAAACACAAACAAACCGTGAAAGATCTGATTTGTTAGTTTCTGGTTAGAAGTAAGACAAGAGAGTTACCTGTGAGTATTGCAAGAAGAAAAATTTGAGAGGTGACTGCAAACATTTTTCTGCAAGTAGAGAAGTCTTTCCAAACACCTAAGTCATTGCAAAGGCAGTTTGTGATAACTCTATAACATTTCCAGAAGTGAAAGCTTGTTTTTCAGTATCATCCAGTTCCACTCAGGTATTGAGACAGATAGAGTAGTAGTATTGGCTGTACATTTTCCCTAGATCAGATCAGCAGGGCTTAGCATAAGACTCATTTACTCTGCTTACGCAATAGACCTAAAGCATGCTTAGCTCCCTGAACTGTCCAACACAGAGACTGATCTTTTAAAGATATCAATACCTTTATTGATCCATGTTCATAAGAAGATAAGTAGAGGGAAAACAGAAGGGATACTGTTGTGAATATGCTACACACCAACTAGAAAGTAGGTGGAGAAAAAATGAAGAAATGTAACAATACACAGTATTGACTCCAAGATGGAAGGTAAGGGTTTAAAAAAAAAAAAGAAATGTCTTAGGATGAGTTCACATGATAAGCAATCTCAACGACCTTATTGTGGTCTGAATTATATAGAACAGATCCAGTAGGTAATCAGAAAAGGCCTCTCACCAGCCAAAATTTATGTCAAAAAATTCATGTACAATCCTTAAAGGAGGGCCTTTTCAATTCTTACTTAGAGTAAGTAAAAAGTAATTATCTCTTCTGAAAATCCAGGAACATTTGGGCAAAAATAGGTACAAAAGAGAAGCAAAAGTGATACTGTCATGGAAATATCTTACAGATCACTTGGAAAGGAAGAGGAAATATTTGAGGAGGTTAGAAAATAAATCCCAAGACTGTGGGATAGTGGTGATGGAAAACTCTAATTATTAGAATATCTGCTGGAATCTCTATTGAAAGCAGAGTACCTAATACAGTCTTGGTTTGCCTTAATTACAATTTCATTCTTCAATAGATGGAAAAAGGAATGGCAGAAGCTGATTTTATTCTCATCAGTGATTCTCATCAGTGAAGAAGAGTAGTAGGCTGCTGATGTAGAAATGATGAGGTTTTAGGGTGGTGGGGTTTGAGAAATGATTGCTTTATCTATAATTCCCCAAAGAGTTAAAGAAAACTGAGAATGGGCAAACACCCTTTAGATTGGAGAAGAACAACTTTCAAATTGTTTAGAGAAAGAATAAATGGAATCCTAAAAAATACTAAAGAATTCTCCTCCTTGTCCAGTCCCTTACTTTCAAGACTTATAAACCAGGATGTTATATTGGTAACTTACTCTGGGACTTTTCTCAGAGCTTGGAACATCTTTACTCTGGAACAGCCTAACCACTATCGAAGTCTTCTCACTCTGGTCTATTTCCACAGAAGACCCATTTCATTTCACTCCCCATTGGTGAGCTGCTCCTACAGTTTCCATTTTATGAAAGGGGCTGGCCTGCCTTCATTCTCCTTCTGGACTTTAAAACCATAGTCCTGTAGTAGGTGCCTACCTCTTCCCCACTAATACTCCTTTTTTGTTTCCTTTTACTTTTGTTTTTTTCCTATTACAATTTAAGCTCTTTGAGGGGAGGGACTTTCTTTTTGGCTTGTATTTTTATCTCTAGCACTTTGCACCATGTGTGCTTTATAGTAACCTAGAACTTAAATCCTTGTTCTTTCCTTTCTTCCTAAAGCTGAAATCAGCTCTGGAGGGATAGGAAGCATTTGAGAAAAACCTAAAGATACAATTTTGGATGAGATGCAGCAGTGGGAGTTATTTTAAAAAATTGAATGAGAGATTTCAGTAAGGTAGACTATGGAAACAAGGGCAAGGATCAGTTCTATGCAAAAGCATTTTACTGTTTGTTAGAAATAGGATTGATAAAACTACAAATTACCTATAGTTAGGGAAGAGTGCTGAGGACAACAAAAAGGCTTTTCAAAAAAATACTGATGGAAAAGAATATCAAAGAAGGGATAGTATGCTTTGTTAAGGTGGAAAACATAGAAGAAAACTTCTCAACTTGTCTCTCTTCTTTTTTTCTCCCTTTATTTTCCTTTCTTTACCACAGAGAAAGACTTTAGACCAAAAAGGACAAAATAAATGACTAATAAGTAATTGAAATTTATGATTACATAAGGAGACTCTATAAAAGAGATCCATGACAGGTTCAAATAACCAAGAAAAAAAAAAGATATCCTAAGTTATCAAAAGAACTAGTAGATCTGATTACTGAGTTACTGTCAACGATCTGTTTTTTATTTATTTGTTTGTTTGTTACATTAAGTACCCATTAACTTTCTCCCTCCTTTTCATACCCAGTCTCTGTGATCTGTAAAATATCACAAAGAATAGAAGATATTTATAGTGATGGAGGAGAGTAAATGTTTTTTTTTTTTTTTAAGTAAGATACTGGTATCTTCAGTGAATATTACTTGGATACTTTGCAAAATTCTAGAACTTATTGGTAAAGGGGATGAATGGTCAGTGATTATCTAGAAGAGGTAATTAATTATGAAGCCTTTCACTTCAATAGATAAAGCCAGATTAAACTAATTTCTTTTTTTGACAAGAGAATTATTGAATGATAGAAGGGAGAAGGCTATAGATAACAGTTGTCTCAATATCTGCAAAACATTTGACAAGGTTTTTCATGCTGTCTTTGTAGATAAGATGGAAAGATCATGGGCTAGGTAATAATATAGAATCAACTCAATATTAAACTGAATGAACAAACATACAAAAAGAGTAGTTATGCATCAGTCATTGTCAATTTGTAAGGAGGCTTTGCATAGAGATCTGTTCTTGGCCTTGTGATTTTTAATCTTTTTATCAATGATTTGTATGAAGACATTTTTGGCATGCGTATCGGATTTGCAGATAATACAAAGCTGGAAATGATAACTCACATTAAATGATTATTATGACCCCTAATCTTATTATATTTGGACCAGTGATCTTAGATCATTGGACCAAATCTAATAAGACGAAATTGAATAGAGATAGTTGTAAAGTCTGAAATTTTGGTTCACAAAATCTATTTCATAAATCTGAGATCACTGAGATAATCACAGATGAAGGGGACAAAAATTATCTGAGGCATATAGTGTGCTGCAAGCTATCAGTCAAATGTGTAATATGATAGTAAAAAAATACTATTGTTATATATTAAGAGCTACATTAATAGAGTAAAAAAGGGCATAGCCCTACCCATGTACTCTCTCCTGGTCAGAATATATCTGAAATACTGTGTGCAGTACTATGTGTCACACTGTAGGAAGGACAATGATGAGCTAAAGATCATCCAGTGAAAGGCAAACAAGACAGTGAAGGGCTTTTTGAACCACATGAGGTTTGGTCAAAAGAGCTTATCAAGTTGCACTAGGAGAGGATAAAATTGAAGGTGTATATGAGTGACAGTTCAATCAACAATACACAATCTGTTAAGCACCTATGATTAGACATTGTAGTGGGCTCCAAGTATGTGAAACTCTGGGTGGAAACTTAGAGAGGCAAATTTAGTCCAAATGGAAAGAAATAGTTCCCAAGAATTAGGGCTTTCCCAAAGTGAAATGAGCAACAGAAAGAAAGCTGTGGTCAGTCCTACCATGTTGCTCATCATCAGTTGATGTATATTTTAGGACAAAATACCTTATTTAGCTTCTCCCCAGATTTACAGAGGTTACATCCAGAATTGGTGGTTGGAGTACTGCCACAGATGCAAACTGTTCATCAGCTCTAGTCAGGATGAGCCGGCAGCCCCCCCAAATGAGAGATAATGGATGGAATTTTATGGATCTGATGGAAATTTATATTTATTGTGAAAGCTGAAAAAAATAGGATCATTGATTTAGGGCTAGCAGAGACTTTAGGTTTCACCTCCATCACTTTAAAATGGAGAAATTGAGACCTATAAAATTAGTTAAGTGGCTTGTCCAAGGTAATATGGTTAGCAAATGGTTAAAAAATGGCTTTCTGTATTCCTTTTTTATTACACTACTCTTCATCAAGCATCATTAAAAAAAAACAACAACAACATACTCTGCTTAAGGAAACAGACAATCATCTGGTTCATCTCTATAAGATTTGTACCCAAAATGTTCAGAATGAACAAATATGTGTACTTAGGGTTAAAACATCAGTTATCAGGGAAATACACATGTGAAATTGGTTATATACAGAGCAGACAGGATGAATGCCTCATCCCTGCGTGTCTGCTTTCTGCATTGAGGTTTTCTATCTGTGTTGCTTAATGCATTGTGATTGCTTCTAAATACATGGTGCTGATTTGATTTTGCTGATTAAATTGTATCTTTTAGTTTAAAATCATTATTCACTATTATTCACTAGTTACTTTATAAGCACCAGTCACTTCCCCTCCTCCTATCCACTGCCACATACATGCAAACCTCAGACGTGATAATATTTGTTCCAGAAATATTTGATTTCTCGGTTGAAAAATAGAGAATGTACATGGTGGTATTGATTCAGACTATTATGGAAACATCCTCTGAAGTCTGCAAATAAAAGACAAAATAAGGCAAAAAGGGCATGTTCAGAGTTTTAGTCCAACATTTCCGTTGACTTTGCACTTCAAAAGCCTCAACTTGGAAGCTCAGTGGGTGTTGGCCAGTGATTTTTGCTCATTTTATGGGCTAACAAGCAGAAAAGATATCAGTGAGTATAAGTGCCCTTGTTGATTTTACTTTGAAAAATAATTTCAGAGAAACTCAATCCAGTCTAGTGAAAGCTCGTCTAATTGACTTTGATCAGAGAAAAATACCAGAATCCGCTCTGTTCTTGTTTATTCCTTTGTTCCTTGTCAAGAGTAAATGATTAAGGACTTTATCTCCAGGGAATGACAAAACCTGCACCTGTATTGAGCTGGCTTTGCCATTCCAAGTAATAGTCAACCTCTGCCATAACCAGGATGGTTTAGACATCCCTGGGTGGTGCTAACTGGGTATTTCTCATAAAGGCACAGAATAGCCCTTCAGCTTTAGAAGTCCAGACAGACCACTTCAAAGGCCCTGAGGTGAATCACTGGCCTCTGAGTCTAGCATTTAAGGCCTCTAACAATCTGACCAGTACAGACATCCCTGTCCCCTTCCAGAAACCATCCTCTCCCTTCCGAACAGTCGACTCTGGTAAGGAAATTCAAAGGATGGTCCATGCACGCTCCTGCCCTGGTGCTGGTGTCTCCCCTCCAGAGAGCTCACTTCTTTCTTCATTTATTTAAGGACGATTCTTTATTTCAGAGACCCTATGAAACCCTCCCTCCATTCCAGCCCTCACAGATTCTCTCTTTCTCAAAATTCTATTACCCTTGGTATCATTCAGCATTTTGTTTGAGCTACTTTGTCCTGTTATAAACACACACGTATATGTAATGCACAATATAATACATAAAGAATTCAAATATAATGATGCATAACACATGTTATATTATACATGACTGTGTTAGGTCCTAGTGTGCTAAGAAATAGAAAACCTTAGTGTCTTATTGTATATAAATATAATATATATTATGTCACAATATATTATAAAATATAGTAATACTCTGATGGAAATTTAAACTTATCTTGAAGACAGAAAATGAAGTCATTGATTTAGGGCTAGAAGAGACTTTGGATGTTGCATTATAATATACATTCTTTATTCTATATACATATCAAATGCACAGGGTTTATATAATATGCTACAGATCATGTATAATATGTATACCCCTCAGACACAGAGGGTTTACATTCATCAGCACACCAGTACCTAACCCAGAATCAAACACACGGTGAGCCCTCAGTCCATTTCTGCATGTTGTGGACAGACATCATTGTATTCTGATATGTAGCATCATAATGAGATGATAAATAAAATGCCTTCAATCCTTTTCTCCAGTGTAAAAGGGGGTTGGGGTGGGGAAAAGCATCTTACAAAACATTACAGAATGATTCTGATATTTAACAAAAAGAAAATACCTGTCTGAAATGAGAATTGGTTTTTTTTCCATTTAAATATAAGGAAACCTGGCTTTGAACTAATCTTAGCACATACTTACACAAAGGGAAATCGGTATCTTTCAGGAAGGAACTCAAGGGGCTACATCAGTGTGAGTGCTCATTTCTCAGTGAAAGAATCTGATCTATTCCTTGAACCATGTCATTAAAATGTTTATTAGCAATGTCTGTGTTTGATCCAGAATAGACATTTCCAACCCAAATGGCCAGTTCAAAACTAATGTCATCATTGTGCTGTCTATTGATTGATAAGATTCCACTGGTTCCTAATTAAAACAAACATCAAATTTATAATAAACATAAAATGAAAGTCTTAACATCCATTCTTTGTTTATTTTATCAAAATTTTTAACATCCATGCTTTGTTTTTGTTTGTTTATATTTTATTTAAAAATTTTTTAACAATCATGCTTTTTGTTTTTTTATTTTTTTTATTTTAACATCCATGCTTTGTTTTTGTTTGTTTATATTTTATTTAAAAAATTTTTTAACAATCATGCTTTTTGTTTTTTTTTATTTTTTTTTTAATTTAACATCCATGCTTTGTTTTGTTTGTTTTCATTTTTTAAAATGTTTTTAATGTTCATGCTTTATCTCAGCTCTGATTAGAATTTAGGACCCCTGCTTTTAGATCATGGGGAGCTGAGGAGATTACTGAAATGGGAGGCACAAATCCCAAGTTCTAGTCTTGTCTTTAGCTCTTAAAACAGATGTGAGCTTGGGAGAGTTGTTTCCTTTATTTGTATACTACTGCCACATATATAAGACGAAAGGATTAAACTAGGTGATCTCTTAAGGTTCTTCCTGGCTCTAACATACAATACTTCTATTCTAAGTACATCAGCCACAGCAGCTTGAGGTTATAGGAATTGGCTGACCCGGATTTCCAGACTGAAAATAGTAAGCCTACTCTACATAGCAATGCCCTAATCAATATCCTCTTTATTTTTTAAACTTCTTTTTAAATTTGGAAAATTTTATATAATTTATAATATTTTTCCATGCTTACAAGATTCATTTTCCTCCCCTCCCCAACATCCTCTTTAAATGATGTCATTAATATGTTATTTCAAATTCAATGATAAATGATAGTTGGAAATATAGTAGATTCCATTCACCTGTGGAATAGAGGGCTCAGATATCCTACCAATGCTTCAAGAACTCTTTGAGTGTGGATTTGAATAAACTATAAGCACATAATCCTTAAAATCCACAAAAAAGAAAAATAGAGGGCTATATTCTGCTGCTCTAACTCACAAGAAATGAAAGATGCCTTCAGAGTGGTACCAGATTCTAGCTAGGAAAGTCAGGAAAGGCTTGAGGAAAGAGGCAGGATTTCATTTGGGCTTTGAAGGATAGAGAGAATTTAAATAGCCAGAGAAGAAAGCTTACAAAGTAAAGAAACTAACATAAACAAAAATAGGGAAGAGGAAAAGCACAAATTAATGGTATAAGGTATAATGGTATAAGGATTAGTCTTTCTCAGTTTTCAGTGACATACTTGATTATACCATACTTGGGTTATATTTGCAATATTATCTATCAAAAATAGGCCATTGAACAACTTGTACTTTGCTCAAAACTAATGTTTTTACATTTGATATTTCCTTCCTGACAACCTTCAGGTTCTAGAGTCAAAGCTAACAGCCTCAAAAATATTTTTCCCATCAATTTTGCCCATTCCTTTCCTCCCCAAATACACAGACTTTCAAGGGAAACTTACTAGTGGATCTGTGATTCTGAAGATTTTGATCAGTGTTGAAATTATGTAAAAACAAAAGAAATTGGGGCAAAGCCTCTCACAACCTGACCCTGGTTTAACCTTTTTGCCTCATCTCCTACTACTCCTTTAAACAGACAATATGCTTCAATCACACTGGTTTATTTCCAAACGCATTTTGTGCTTTTCCTCTTCCCTATTTTTGTTTATGTTAGTTTCTTTACTTTGTAAGCTTTCTTCTCTGGCTATTTAAATTCTCTCTATCCTTCAAAGCCCAAATGAAATTCTGCCTCTTTCCTCAAGCCTTTCCTGACTTCCCTAGCTAGAAGTAAATTTCTCCACCTCTGAAATTCCCGTAACATTTTCTTTCTCAAGTGCACATTTAACATATCATTTGCAAAATTAGTGGACACTCATTATTCTTTGTATCCACTGTACCTAGTAGTGTCTTACAAGTAATAAATGCTCAATGATTACTCAATTTGAAAATAAGACAATCACTTTCCTAATACCTTTAAGCAGCTGAATTTTTTTTTCTCTTGTTTGCCAGATGCCTGTAAAATAGGCTCAAAAAAGTATGGCCATCAATATTGTTCCTCTGCAAACCCACAATGCCTTTTGTTTTTAAAGACTTTTGAGATATTTTATTTTGGATTCCTCCATTGAGAGAACTTGGACCTCTTGCCAGAAATTAGTATTCTTAGGGAAGTCCTAGGAAATTTCACAAAAATTGAGGGTCTTTTACTTTTTTTGAGCCAGGCCTGGCTCTTGTGAGAGGCTTCTTTTATAGCGACAACATAGAGTTGGCTCTCCATTTCTGACCCAATTTGCTGGAACTCCTGAAATAAAGTTAGTTTCAGGGAAATTAGCAATATATTAAAATACCTGTTCTTGTACAAAAAATCAAGCCATTCTCCAATTGATAAATGGGGAAAGGACATGGATAGGCAGTTCTCAGATAAAGAAATCAAAACTATTAATAAGCACATGAAAAAGTGTTCTACATCTCTTATAATCAGAGAGATGCAAATCAAAACAACTCTGAGGTATCACCTCACACCTAGCAGATTGTTCAACATGAGAGCAGAGGAAAGTAATGAATGCTGGAGGGGATGTGGCAAAGTTGGGACATTGCTGGTGGAGTTGTGAATTGATCCAACCATTCTGGAGGGCAATTTGGAACTATGCCCAAAGGGCGATAAAAGACTGTCTGCCCTTTAATCCAGCCATAGCACTGCTGGGTTTGTACCCCAAAGAGATAATAAGGAAAAAGACTTGTACAAGAATATTCATAGCTGCACTCTTTGTGGTGGCCAAAAATTGGAAAATGAGGGGACGCCCATCAATTAGGGAATGTCTGAACAAATTGTGGTATCTGTTGGTAACAGAATGCTATTGTGCTAAAAGGAATAACGAAGTGGAGGAATTCCATGGAGACTGGAACAACCTCCAGGAAGTGATGCAGAGCGAAAGGAGCAGAACCAGGAAAACATTGTACACAGAGACAAACACACTGTGGTATAATTGTTCTCCATTAGTGTCAATGCAATGTCCCTGAACAATCTGCAGGGATCTAGGAGAAAAACACTGTCCACAAGCAGAGGACAAACTGTGGGAGTAAAAAGACCGAGGAAAAGCAACTACTTGACTACAGGGGTTGAGGGGACATGTCTGAGGAGAGACTCTAAATGAACACTCTAATGCAAATACCAACAACATGGAAATGGGTTCGAATCAAGAACACATGTGATACCCAGTGGAATCGCGCGTCAGCTATGGGAGAGGTGGGGGGGGGGAGGAAAAGAAAATGATCTTTGTCTCCAGTAAATAATGTTTGGAAATGCTCAAAAATAAATAAATTAAAAAAAAAGAAAACAACCATGATATAAACAAATACTGAGTTTTGACAGAAATAGACTTCCAAAAAGACACTAAAGGAAGTAAAAAAAAATACCTGTTCACTGGTAAACAGATCCTCAAAAAGAACTCACAGAATTTTGTGGATTATTGGACTGAAATTATGAGGGGATTTTTTTCCCCATCTAAAACACAATTTGGTCATTATTATCATCCAAGCAACATTTGGAATTTGAATAGCTTCAGCAACACAGGCTGTCTGTGCTATTTAAGAATGGGCAGATCCACTGAGGAAAAAGTCCATTCTTTTACTTTTCCTTGTAAATAAGTTGTGGGTAACATTACCAAATCTATTTGATAATTTTATGGAGAGTTTAATTGGAAATTTTATTGTATCCTTTACTGCCTGATAATTACTTTGGTTTTTAGTTCTGTGGATTATTCTCCTTGATCATTTACTAAATTCAGCTTGTCTCTTGTGGTATGTCTCTTACACGTGAAGTCATCGTGACTGCAACCTCAGAAGCCAGCAAGTGTTTGACTCAAAGCACTTGCCTTGAAGGAACTCTTGTCTCATCTCATGACAAGCCGTGGTATCTGCTCTTTGGGCATGAGGGCGAGGTAGACGTGAAAGGTTCAGAAGATATCATCCTGAACGGATATGGCATCACCACATCTGGAAGAACAGTGAGTGACAGCTGGTCATGTCACTGACCAGAACTGATGTCCCTTTGTTGACAAAGAGGTGACTCTAAGGGGGGAGCTCAAGGAAAGAGAAAGAACTCAGTCTTGAAAGAGAGAGCTTTGAGGTACGTGAAGGAAATGATACACACCTACTAGGAATAATGAAGTGTATGGGATGGGGGGGCACCCTTGACTTTAGGAAGATTCTAGATGCAAGTCTAGGCTACTAGACATTAATTGTATGACTGTGGAAAAGTCACTTAACCTTTGAGGACTCACATGAAGTTCTTTGAGACTATAAATCACTAAAGAGTTTCTGATCTATACTGAGGGAATTTTCTATGCTCTGAATTCCTCATATCTAGGAAATCCAAGGTGATCCTGACCATATGCTATATATGTACTGATTTTCTCTCATAATATAATGCATATATTCAACTTGTTTTTCAAAATATATACAAACACATAAAACACATATGTATGTATGCATACATATGTGATATATTATCAATATATATTATATAATTATATATTATGTTTTTATATTTTATATTTATATTTAATTATATATGAAGATATATAAATATATGGAGAAATAGAAAAAATTTCTCTTTATATATAAATATGTAATAAATATTTACATTTATAAATATTTATATATCATGTATATAAATATAAAATATAAATATAAAATATAATATATAATTACATACATAATTATATATCATATAAATGTGTATATGATACCTTTATCATTTATAGATACAAGCACATGATATTGTGAGAGAAAAGGAGTAATTGCCTCATTAGTCAGAGATCAGGTAAGGTCTATACCAATAGAGCAATTTTCATACTGGGACATGGAAGCATGATGCTATATTGAGACCAATTCCTTGAAAGGTTCATGGAAATCTTTTTCATTAATAAATAGCCACACCTCATATGAATAATCTATCATTTATTCTTCTCCCCTATTCCTGTTGAAATATATCATGTTTAGAAAATAATAAAGCAGCAAAATAGAACAATGTGATTTTATATCAATACTTTCCTCTCACTAAGGGGTATGGAATTCAAAATGTACTCATTGCAATAATGTATTATAACTTGACCTGTAGTATAAGTTGGAACTCCTTTGGCTGTCTCCTTCCTAAGGTCTGGATCACTTAAATCCTTAACCCATTTTTCATAAAATAACAATGAGCATTTTTCTCCATTGCTTCACCCCTAACGTAATGGATTTTCATTTTTAAAACATGATTATTTTCAGGTAATTAGTTGTTTTGAAGGGGCCCAAGGCATTCATTTACGTATTTTGTAGGAAGCTAGGAAACCGCCTAACTATTTAACAGCCAACATTAGCCTCTGAGCAACCATAGCAACTACTTCTCGTGATGCCCTGTTGCTAGGCATCAACATCTTTTGCTCCTGGATTCTAAGTGTAGCTCAGAGCATAGGTTGAGACCCTGTGATTTATGAACTCCATAGAATCCTCCATAGCTTTAAGAAACAGCTGCTCCTGTGACTGCTTCTAGAAAAGAAGAGCAAATACTGAGCATTCGAACAGTGCTATAGATGCCTTGTGAGTCTGTGTACTTCTTTTGGGTTTTAGTTGAATTCGATTCTCCCCTGTTGTGTTTCTTAATTGTGTGAGGAAGGTCCTTCTCTCAGGGAGGGAAGTAACCCATTCTGAGGAAGACTTTGATCTTCAGTCCTAACTGTGTTTCAGTTATTGTGGAAAGTTTGTTTGTTGCCTGTGTTCCCCAGGGATGTACAGTGCCTTTTTCCCAGTATTATTTCAAAGGATTCTAGGTTTGAAGCTGGCCCCTGTTTGTAACCTGAATCCTTACTTGGCTACTGCTGTGTGCCACCAAAAGGGAACAGATTTCATTTCCAAATCTACCATTGCTCTGTTTTTTTTCCAATCAAGCCTTAACAATTTCTTCATTGGGACAACTTTCCTAGTCAACTGAATACTTGCCCCATTTTATCCATTTTCACATTTTTTATTTAATTTACAGCATATTTTAAAAAATTCATTCTCCATTAGAAAATTCTGTTGTCACAAAGATTCATTGGAAGGGGGTTAGAATGTGCCTCAGGCCACTGGTAATATTATATAGCATAAAGATTTCTTGAATGCCCTTCATCCTTGTTTCCTTCCCAATTTTAGTTCAATTAGACTCTCTCATGATATACAATGCAATTACTCATAGAACTCAGAAATGAGTGATTCACAAATGAGAATGACTCAATTGATTCTTATAGCTAAGAAGTCAGTCTGAACTATTTGTTTCAAGTGAGTTTTTTTTTTCAGAAGAAAATTAAGAATTTTCATATTTCCCACCTCTTCTGTAAACTCTTCTTCTAAGCTGTTCTCCATTTTTAGAGTGTTCTCCTGTTACACCAATTAAGCACATCGTGCTCTATATTGCCATATAAACCATTTACAATAGAACTTGGTCTGGGTATCAAATGGACAAGACTGGAATATAGAAATTCTGGAAAGAATTTTCATTTATTTCAGCAATCTCACAATGTATAATTCCATTAAGTAAGAAGATGTATGTTGAAAAACTAACACTGAACACATGGAAGGAATTTTAACAGGAAAATTCACAAGAAAATGCTGATAATTGAGGACATCTTTGCTTCTCTAGTAGTCTCATGTCTGGTGAGATTCTTAACTAGGGCATTGGCTTAAGACATCTTTAAACATGATGAAACAGTGGAAAGAATGATGGCTTTGAAGCCTGAAGACTTGGACTTGATTTCTCTGCCATTTGTTACCTGTGTGACCTTAACCAAGTCACCCCACTGCTCTTGGTCCCAGTTTCCTCATCTGAAAAACGAGAGGGTTCAATGAGATGGTCTTGAAGATGTTGCCTTTCTCTAAATCCTTAGTAGGACCTTATAAAGGGACATCCTAGATAAGAAACTCAAATCCCAAGATAGCATCTCTATTCTTTAGACATCTTAAGACATCAGTGAGTATCACTGGTGCAATTTTGAAGAAGAAATATTGTTTAATACCCTTCAAAGTACCACTATTTAGCAATGCTTCTGGAAGTGATCAGAGGGAACCAAATGGAACTGTGTATCTATGTGTTCTTTTCCCCTTTATAATAGTGGTAGAAATTAGCCTGGGCAATCAAGTTATCATTGGACTGGCAGTGAAAGGTGTAGACAGGCCAATACAGCAAATTATTTTATAAGGCTTCTCTCTTGAAGAAACCACATTCAAAAATAAATATGTTTTCACTCCAACAATCTCTTAGGGGAATTGCAAAATGTTTGCAACTTGATGAAAATAGCTTTTGAGAGAGCTTGGGATGTGGCCAGTCTGCTGTAAAAGGAATTTTGTTTCCTAATCCTTGTTGGCTGCTTCTTGGATGCTCTAATTGAGAAAATCACATGAGGCCATTTTACTGTCAACTGCTCTTGCCCACAACTCTTGCCCAGGGAGAGAGTAGCTCAGAAAAGCACTTAATAATTTGTAGAAATTTCTATTTTGCTCCAACAAATATGCATCTGAAAAGCTTAAGTGGCTGCAGTTGTATAACCTTATTGTCAGGCCCTATCAAAATATACTCCCAAAGCCAGTAGGCTAGAACATCATAGTTTTAATAGCAAACCATCCCACAATCAAAAGAGACTAGAACCTCAAGATGTTGTTTGCTGTTGTTTTGTTGATGTGAATTATTTGTTTCAAATAAGATGGAATAATAATCAAAGATTTAAATATTTTAGAAAGTCTATTTTCTCTTAATGCAATCCCCATTGTAAAAATGACTGCATTTATAATGAAAGTTCTTTATCAAACATACTTGCTTTTAATTGCATCATGGTTCATTGGAAATACCACTGGATTTGCAGTCAAATTATATCCTGTTTTGGCCACTTGCTACCCATATGATCATTGGCAAGTCAGTTACTTCATTGGTACATAAAAGAATTACATTAGATTAGCCCCAAGAGGCCTCCTAGATCTAAATTTGTGATTCTATAATTTTGTTTCCATCTATATTGTCACGAGGAAGTGTTAGAGAAATAGAAAAAAGCCAGAAGACTCTCTTTAAGTTGCTTCTTGGCCATGCACCACTCCTTTGTTCTCAGACAAGTTCTCAGACCTCTCTTGTCCTCAGTTTCTTCATCTATGAAATGAGGTCAAACCAAATAATCTCTCATATTCCTTTGAGCTTCATCATACAATAATTTTGTGACATAATGGAAATAAAAGTATATTTTGCAAACCATATTTGATAAAATATCATGTCTCCATATTATATCCAATCTGATTGGGATAATCAGATTACTTGATAGATAGGGAAATTCCTTTGGGAATGGAAGGGAAGGGAATAAGCATTTATTAAATGCCTATTATTTTCCAGGCACTGTGCTGAGTACTTTACAAATATGATATCATATGATCCCATAACAACCCTGTGAAATAGATGCAATTATTATCCCTCATATTGCAGTTAAAATAAACTGAGGCAGAGAGCAATTAAGTGACTTGTCAAGAGCCACACAGCTAGTAAGTATCTGAGATCCAATTCGAATTCAGGTCTTCCTAGTAGGTCTAATGCTATGTCTGCTGTACTGACCAGTTTCCTTGGCAGACTAAGCAGGCATCCAAGTCATACTCAAGCATAGTTCTATTCCTTGGGCCCATTGGCCCACAAAAGGCAATAAGAAAATCTGTCAGATGAAAGCTGGGAAAGTTAATTCATCCATTATAGTTTCCCCTTAGCAATATATACTTAAAGAACTTTTTAATGTGCTTTTAAAATTATTTTGATCTTTTCCCCCTATTTTAGCATATGTTTTCTTAGATGTGCTTCTATGCCCTAATATTATCTATCTTACATTTCGATGATCCTGAAAAATATACAAACTGCTTTTCACATAATGGTATACCAGTGGCAGAAGGACCATCATGTTTATTTGCAAAGTGAGGGGCTGGAAGAATAGAGAGTCCAACTGTTTTGCTAATGGCCAAATGGTAAGTGTCAGAGCAGAAATTTGAATCTGGTTTACTGGTTCTACATCCATTAAAGTATAATCCCCAAAATAAGTTTCCTTCCATTCTTTTATAATTCAATGAAGTAGTCAACAAGTATTTATGAAGTACCTACTATGTGACAGAAATTCAAAGCCATTGATCTTAATATTAATTCCAGAAGTGATTTATTAAACAGATAGTTTGGGAACCCTTAGAAAAGAGAACAAACATTTATTAAATGCCTCAGTAATCCTAGGAGGCAGGAACTATTATTATAGTCATATTAGGGGAGGTGAGGTGGATGAAAGTTGTCACTTGCCATGGGTTATATGGCTGGTGTTGGAAGGCAAATTTGAACTCAAATCTTCCTGACTGCAGGTCCACAGCTCAATGCCACCTAGCTGCCTCCAGGATAACTAAACTGGTAGATGAGGGAAATACTATAGATGCTGTTCACTTAGATTTTAGGAAAGTATTTGATAGCATACTTCCTACTAAACTGAGGGAGAAGATGGAGAGATTTGCATTAGATTGATAATACAGTTAGATGTATTCAGGATTGTTTAAGTCATCAGACTCAAGAAAAGAAATGTCAGCTTTAGAAGATGACTTCAGGGGAGTTCTTCAAGAATCTATGTTTAGATAAAGATACAGACAACATGATTGCAAATTTGCAGATCACACAAAACTAGGAGCAATAGTTCAATTGCACAGATTTTTGGAAATCTCCATCTTTTGGAATATAACTATAACCCTAGAAGTATATGAAAGAGGATCTATAGAAATGAAAAATAATTGTCATAAAGCCCAGGCATATAATTCTGTAGAAGGGGCACAGATACTCAAGCCAGAAGATAGTAATGGAGCTATGTATACATTAAAGATAACTGATTTGTGATAACAAGTCAATTATCTAGCAACCTTTCTTTCTGTGTATATTATTATTGCTGACAGAAAAGTTGAAATTTAAGCTGTTAGGAATTGAAAGTCACTAAATACTACCAGGAATTGTTTCCAAATAATAACACCAAGCCTCTCCACACTGAAGGCTTCTGATTTCACACCTAATCCCAGGTGGAGAAGGGGAGAGAAAACCCTCTTGATGTTAGATCTCCAGAGTTTTGGAGGATCTCCTTTCCCAAACTACTCTCAGGGAAAGAAATGCATTTGAGTCTGTCAGGAATTTGTATTAATTAGAATCTTGAACCCTTGGACTTCATCCCCCAGAAGTCATTCAGTATTTCCCAGAATTCCTCTTCTCTCTCCACCATGTTTGCATGGTTACATTCGAATATGTTTGTTGTAAGCCATACCCTCGCTCTCTTTTTCTTGCAACCACACTGGGTTCAGGCAGTTATTTTACTTTAGTTATTATTAATAAAACTTTAAAAAATATAATAGTTATTGTATATTAATTTTAAACCCATAAATGTGACCGAGATTATTTTCTGTAGTTCTATGATTAGTTCCTTTCCAAAATATTTGAATTTTCTATTGCTTCAAATAATTCTTTGTAAACCTGGAAAAGACAGTACTGATGGAAAATGACCTATCTTGGAGCTGAAAAGGAGACAGGGCTGGATTGCTTTTGAGAAATTGCAAAGCACAGTTACTGATTCTAACCTTTTCACGATAGCAAAGTCCTATCTTTTCAATGAAAGTATTTTACTAGTGTTGCTACATGGCAGTAGAATGCTATTGCTTCTGAAGAATTAGAGATGAGTATCACACAGACAATAAAAAAGCAAATGTCAAGTGTGAGAAAGCTTCAGATATATTCAATAAGGATCTCCAGAGAAGAACAGGAATAAAGGATGTCTTCAAGGAATTGTGTGGCTAAAAGAGATGATGAGTTAATCACCTGGCAAGAACAGGAGATGTTCTCTTGGAATCTCCAAAATGTTGAGAGAAAGTGCGAAAGGTTTCCACATTTTGGGTGGACTCCCATAGCAGAACATGGCCAAGAATTACATAAAATGATCAAGCATGGATAGGTTGCATTCTGCACCAGATAAGGGAATCCCTGAACTGATGAGACCACAGATTCACTTTAATATTTAAGTGCTTTTCAAATTGTTCCTTGTCTGAGTCGTAAGTTAGCCACTGAATAGTAAGGCTAGAGTTAATGTCACATTTTCCTACTAATTTCTCTAATGGATGATGCAGGTGAACTAAGATAAGTAAATTATCTTTTGAAAGTTTCCACTAGGGTCAGCTAGGTAGTATGATGGATAGATTCCCAGACTTAGAGTTGAAAGGACCTGGTTTTATTCTGGACAGGAGATAAAGCCTATTTGTAACTACTATCTTAAAATATTTTTATTTCTATATAATCACTTTCCTCTCTCTCTCTCTCTCTCTCTCTCTCTCTCTCTCTCTCTCTCTCTCTCTCTCTCTCTCTCTCTCTCTCTCTGTCTTTCTCTGTCTCTGTCTTTCTATCTCTGTCCCTGTCTCTCTCTCTATATCTTTCTCCATATACTTATCTATATCTACTTATCTATTTGTCTATCTATCCATTGATCCATCTATCTATTTTTCCATCTGTACAGGATGTTCCCAAAGTCATAGTGCAATTGTAAGTTATTATTATTTCTAAACTTTATCCATTCTAAGACAGAAGAGTGGCAAAGACCAGGCAATTGGGGGTAAGTGATTTGCCCAGGGTCACACAGCTAGGAAGTGTTTGAGGTCAGATTTCAATTCAGGTCCTCTCCTCAGACCTGGTATTGCAGTTAAAAGTTATTAAATCTTACAGCTATTATTTGAAACTATTAAGGCTTAAAATTGCCCTAAGACTTTCTGAACACCTTGTATATTATATTTGGGTCTAGACCTGTGATTTTATTTGGATACAGAAAATCCTTACTACCCATGAAGATTGGCAGGTGTCTGAGACTTACAGTCTTAGAGATTCACATAGTACTGAGAGGCTAAGTAGCTTGTTTAGGGTCATGTAGCCCATCTGTGCCAAAGGCAAGACTTTAAGTCTCTGAAGGACTCTGAAGCCAGAACTTGATAAACTAAACTAAATCACATGTGCTCTCTCTCTCTGTCTCTCTCTCTCCCTCTCTCTCTCCTTTCTCTCTCTCTCTGTGTCTCTCTCTGTGTCTCTCTCTGTGTCTCTCTCTCTCTCTGTCTCTCTCTCTGTCTCTCTCTGTCTCTCTCTCTCTCTCTCTGTCTCTCTCTCTGTCTCTCTCTCTCTCTCTCTCTCTCTCTCTCTCTCTCTCTCTCTCTCTCTCTCTCTCTCTCTCTCTCTCTCTCTCTCTCTCTCTCTCTCTCTCTCTCTCTCATTTTAAACAGGTGCTGCTGATGTACAATGTAAAGAAGCAAACCCACCACTGAATAGTAGCTGTAAATTGGGTTATGTCCTGTCTCCAATGGTCCTAGTTTACTTGCTGCTGTCATAGCCTACTCAAACACCAACATTCTCCTGGTGATGCTCATGACTATTAATGCTGAAATACTGTGATCTCAGAAGCATGATTATTGTAAGAAATCCAAAATGCAAAGGAAAACTCATGGCAGATATATAGATGTAGGATATATCAGTGACTCATATGATAAAAGTAATATAAGAAGCATCACCAAAGATATAGGTAGTAGGGAAAGGAGGTAGATCATATAGCAAGAATTAGAGAAAATATACTAAAAGTCCTTTTGGTACCTTTAAGATAGTAAAAAAAAATCAGAAAAAGGCTTCTGGGATATTGGGAGAAAAAATAGATTAAAAGATTAATTGAAGGACACAGACATGAATGCTACAGAATGAGAAAGTCTGATGGGAATCTGGCCATGTAGTCATAAAGAGTACCTGAACCTATATGATCATAGATCTAATTAAGTTTCTGAATAAGGTAAGGAAAAACACTCAGTCCTAATCATTCATTAATACTCTAGAACAAAGATAGTTTATTCACAAAGATAGCTAGCCAGGCAGTCATCATCTGATAATGCTACCTCTAACCATTTTCTCCCTCCTTCACCTCCAATTTTGAAATGGAACACAGAGCAAGTATGATTTTTGTTGGAATGAAGAGGAAATCAGGAAAGGTCTAGGGCATGGGCTCTACCTCAAGTGGGATGTTATAAAGGGGGTCCTTGAGTAATTGGTATGTTTATGTGGGGGAGGGGGGAGTGTCAGAGAAGGGAAAGTTCTGCCTAAGGTCAATCCTGCCTACTGTCATGCCAATACAATACAATTATTCAAGTTCTGCTTTAGTCTGCGAAAGTAGTAGTTGGTTGAATGGCATAAAAGTACTCTTTTTAAAAATAATGAGTTAATTTAGAATATTTTTCCATGGTTACATGATTCATGATTTTCCCCATCCCTCTTCCTACCTCCCTCCTGGAGCTAACAAGCAATTCCACTGGGTTATCCAGATATTATTGGTCAAAACCTATTTCCATATTATTCATATTTGCAATAGAGTGATCTTTTAGTGCCCAACCTCCAGTCATATCACCATTGAACTGTGTGATCGATCATATGTTTTTCTTTTGAGTTTCTACTCCCACAGTTCTTCATGAAAGTACTATTGAAATCTTCAAAAGTTTTTTTATTCCTTTCTGCCTAATAAAAGAGATTGTATAAAATAGTAGAATAGTGTCTACATCCATTAGATCATAGATGTATTGAAATACCAAAATATGGGTCAATAATTAAAAATGTTGTTATTAAGGGGAAAATCATTAAGTGTTTTTATAAAACAAAATTTAAAGGCCCACTAATATACATTTTATATTATTTAGTATATCTAATTTAAAAACACAGATCTATCTGTAATTTTAGAAGCATGTTAGATACTTCTTAGCTGTGTGACCCTGAGTGAGTCACTTAATCCCCATTGCCTAATCTTTACCACACTTCTGCCTTGAAATCAATATATAGTATTGACTCAAGACAAGGTAAGTTTTTTTTAATTAAAAAGTATGTTTTTTTTAATTAAAAAAGAAGAAATGCCAATTTTTTAAAAATGTGAGTATAGATCGAAAAAACCTAGAAATTATACAGTTTCTAGCTCTACCACTGGCATTGCAGAAAGAGATTTTAATGTTAACACAGTCTTACTTTCTTTAACTTTCTATTTCCAATGCTTAGCATAGTGCTTTACACATAGTAGATTCTTAATAAATAATTGCTGACTTATCTGAATAAATTAGTTGACTAAATGCATTCCCTTTTCAAACTCTTTTTCAGATAAAAGACCCTTCAAATTTTTCTGATCACCCCATTACACTGGTAAAGTAGAGGGGTAAGTCATTTTGGATAATGCTACTCAAAATTGGAAGAAGCTATATCATTGAATCCAATCCTTATTATTTTTACAATTTAATAAACTGAGGTTCCAAGAAGGTACAATGGGCTAGCCACTCTCAAACAAACAGTAAGGAGCTGAGCTTGGATGCCAACTCCAAGTCCATGGATCTCTAGACTGCATCTCACCACTTCTACACCCTGTCAACTTTTCTTCCCTCAAAGTGCTGTGTTTTGCATGAATCATCTAGCAAACTGTTTGAAAGCCTTACTTCACTGTGCTAGTTTAAGACCCGAAGGTGTAGCCTGGTATTGAACATATAGTCAGTCCTTAAATCAAAATTTTGCATCTCTTACTAGTTTGAGACTTGAGGATCTAGCTTGGTGCTAGACAGACAGTAGGTGAATGAAAACTTGGTTTCACCTTGCTAGTTTAAAACCTGAGGACTAGTATGGATCTGAACACACAGTAGGTTCTTAATCGGTGCTTCTTGAATTGAGGTTCTCAGAGTATAAAAGTGTTGATGTGAATATAAATCACTGGAATTGCCATTAGAGACTAGTTTAATCCCTAAACTCATAACAGGTTATTATTCTTTTACCAGCTGAACATTTCTGCCAGGTTGTAAACGTGTGCTTGCTTTTCTGCCTATCAATATTTAAGTTTTTGTTGCAAAGCAGTAGACATTATTTCCTTGTGTGTTAGTTAAGCACTTTCTTTTCCTTGGAAGAAAGTCTTTCAAATGAACATAAAAGAAGAATGATGACAATCATTACTGTTACACTAAGTTATGCAGTCCGCTGGAAACTGTTGGACGAGATTCAGAACTTACTACATCTTCAATCATCTTCCATAGACACTAGGTTTCACCAAAATCAATGGAAGACTTTGCTTCTGGAGAACTCAATAATAAGGACATGAAAATTAATATTTTTTTGCTTGAGAAAAGCATCACAGATGCATAATGCAAGAGAGATCAATGCCTGTATTCTCCATGGAGAAAACCTTTGCTGGGTATTACTTGTAAACCCAGAGAAGTGATAATTACTCCTTATTCTGTAAGAGGGCAAGTGGAATAACATATTTTGGTTATCCAGTCAACATAGATTCAGTTCAACAAATCAATTCCACAAATATGTATCAAATGCTTATTGTATCCAAAACACTGAACAGAATGATATGGAGGATAAAAATGAGAAAACATACAAACCCCTGCCTTCATGGAATCTAGTGGATCTTGCGGACTAAATTTGCCTCTATTCAGGGTGTGATGCAGAGGAAAGTCCCAGTATTAAAAAATGAATTTGGGCTATGAAGGCTAACAGTCTCAATAATTTAGGTTAAGACTCCGCTCTGCCTCCCAATGACAGTGATTCCCTCAAATTAGCTGATAATTTATCTTAATTTTCCCATTGAGATATAGATATATTCTTATTAAAAATAATAAGCTTGGGAGAGAAAAAAGAGAGAATGTCCCTCATGGAGGCAATTTAAAGGAATTAGCTATTATTGATTAAATGAGAGATAGTGAAGATTTTAAAATGCATATTGTAAAACTCTAAGAATAATTAAAGAAAAGGGGCAGTAGTCAAAACACATTCTAAAGAAACAAAAAAGGAAAAAGAATGAAATTTCAGAATGACAAATGTATCCTTTCACTGGAAACAGGAGCTTGTTACAATTATCTGAGAAATGATTTCTTTTCTTCTTATCTTTTAAGTGGACATGATCTTTATGCACAAAATCATCACCACAAAGTACAGTTAAATGAAGAGATATGCCCCAGACCCATGCCCTCCATTGCTTCTGGGCCCTGTCAGTCATGCTGGTTTCCTTTATGCAACATGGCACAACGAGGCACCCAGATAAGATGGATCAAAGTGCCCAAGAGTCAGCTGTAAGAAATCAAACGCAAAAAGGCTTCATAGGGGCTGGAAAGCAAAAAGCTCCCTGGTGTTTTAATTTCTTACAGAATTTCACCTTTTGGGGGTTTCAAGAACTTGACTATAGTTGGGAGTTTAGTATTCAGTGTAAGGCCTGGCTTTTTTATTTTTTTTTCCTAATGACTGTGGTACAAAAAAAAAATGCCAGAGGAATTGGATTATCCTACTTTGAATAATAATTTCCTGCTCTTTTTTGGTACTTCTTTTCTGAGGAGTTCAAATCTTTCCATTGGAATAAATTCATTGAGCTTCTTCATGCTTCTGTGGGGTAGGGGGAGGAGGAGGAAAAGATATGGGGATACCCTCAGCAACTAGATAAGTTGAACTACATCTTAAGTGAAATGCTGCAGCTGGATGACTGCTCCAAGCAATGCTCTGAAAGTAGGTTAAGACAAGAAGTGGAATGCCATATCCAATTAAAATTTCAAGGGCAATTTAGACAGGCAAGATGTAATGAATGATGTTGGAGCCTGGCCAGGTCATTGGAGTTAAAACTCATTCAAAGAAATGGATGTATCAGTGGCCCTGGCCTCTGTTTAACCTCTCATCCAAAGGATGATGCTTTTGCCAAAAACAAAACTATTTGATATTCATCCAGGAAGAATGTGGCTTCAGAGGGGCACTCGTGAAGAATCTTAACTCCAGTGGTCTCAACTCAATATTTTTGCAGTGCCCAAGTGTTACCTTGGGATTTGGAACCATCCCTAACTCTTTACCAATTATTACAGGGAATCACAAAGGTGAGCATGCTCAGAAAGAAAACAAAGAAACTTCCTGCACAATTAGAGACAGAGAAAATGGGAAATCGTTCTGCTCCCACTAGCTTCATATACCATCTCTAAGTTGTTTTTGTCATCTTTTCATTAGTTTACCCCTGCCCCCTGCATGAAGATTCGCCTTTCACCATCCACCCCAGTAGTTAACCCTCATTTTTGAACAAAAAAAGCGTTAAACCTGGATTCTCTGATACCCAATCCAGGACTCCCCTTTTTGGGTAGCTCAGGGGAAATATAGATGCAAAAAAATTTTATGGTTGACCAAAGGTTATAAAAAGAGTAAAGGGACTGGACCAGATGAAAACCTTAAATCATCTGCATCCTTCTCTAGCATTTTCTCCCCTGTATCTTACTGACCTTTTCAGGAATCTGTTATAAACTATCACATGGATGTTTTTATCTCCTTGCTTTTAATGTTTCCAATATTTCCAAACCTTGTTCCAGATAGCTGGCGAAATAATGTTCCTAAAAAATACAAATGGGACAACTAGGTGGCACAATAGACAGAGTGCTGGCTCCAGAATCAGTAGTACCTGAGTTCAATTCCTGCCTTAGACAATTACTAGGTCAGTTACTCTGGGAGTCACTCAACCCTCTTTGCCTTAGTTTCCTCATTTGTAAAATGAGCTGGAGAAGGAAATAGCAAGCCATTCCAGTATCTTTGCCCCAAAAGCCCCAAATGAGGACCTGAAGAGTCAGACACACTATTGAAGAACAACAAAATCTACAACTAACCAGGTCTCTTTTTTCTATATGGAAATCTTAAAGTGACTCTGTGGATTTTAGGATAAGACATAAAATCCTCAGCCCAACCTTCCACAGTTTTGTTGCAGTCTTATTTCATATCAGTCCCTTTCCTGAATGCTTCACTGTATTCAGATTAGCCTAAAGGCTGTTTCCCATAAAAGATGTCCTATCTCCCATTTCCATATTTTTGTTCTGGTTCCCTGCCATGGCTGGAATGCCCTGCCTCCCTCCACACTTCTTCTTAGGATACCTAACTTCCTTCTAAAGACCATCTTAGGTGCCACCTTTTTGGGAGATCTCCTGATCTCTATTTCTTGAAATTCTTCTGCATTCCTTTAAATATATATTGTTTGGATACATTTTATGTCCCTTCATAAACGATAAGCTCCTTGAGAACAGGGACTGATTTTTGTATGTGTGTGCTTGCACAAATGTGTACTTTGTTATCTCCTTAACTTAGTATCATACCTGCATATAATAAGCACTAAATGTGTTTTCAATGGACCTGAATTGAATATTTTCAATGGAATCAAGACCTAGTCAGTTCATCCTCTGATGCTTAGGTAAAATCATACCTAAGCTATTTACAAAGTCTGAGAATTGATCCCATTTTAAGTATCTCTAGAGAATATTTTTCATTCTAACTTAGCTCCTCATCTGTAGGAACTTATCCCTTATATCTCATCCCCTCAGGTCTCCATATTAGTATTGTTGGTATTTAGTTCAACAATTTTTAGTTATTTTAGTATCACTATGTAAAAATAAATAGAATATTGACTTTCTCTATAAATGATCATTGGCTTTTTGTCTCTATTTACACGTCAATCAACATTATGTTTGTTATATGTCTAGAAAAAAGGAGGGAAGTGTCATATGACCAGAATTAATTCACAAACCTGATTTGATTCGGGGTTGTGGGTTTTTTTTTTTAAATAAATTCTGCCAATTCACTAAAGGCAAGAAATTGTATTCTATGCCCATGGACAGGGCCACGCTGCTTTTTCTGCTTTTTCTCACACCAAAAGATAAATATTCTTTGATTCTTTACCTAGATTATCCCAGTTTGACTACAAAAAGTAGAAAGTAAAGTGTCATTCGTAGGTTGACGGTTTTTCTCATCATGTCATTTTCAAGTTAATAATAAGGAAAGGAAATGAAAAAAACATGAGCACAATCAGCTTCAGGAAGAATCAAGGATTGATGTGGTCCTGCATGTATAAAAGGCTTCATCAGGCCTAGGTTCTTGCTAAAGAAAAGGTGACAGACTCATCTGTAAGGAGCTGAAAAAGATATTGAAATTTAACCTAACTGTAGCTCAAGGATTTGAGGTGTGAATCTTATTCTTCTCCTTTCATTTTTTTGTCAGGAGATTTGAACTTATATTTTATTCAAAACCCCCCAAATTTAATTTCAAGACAAATTTGTGGAAATATCCTGGAACCAAATGTGAACTATGAATCAAAAGGAAGAAAGAGAGAGAAAAAGAACATGTAGTTTAATCTGTGGCTATCCAATAGCAATTTAATCAGCTACAAAATAAATCCACTCATCCAATAATCTTGATCTTAACTTCCCACTGCTTTAATTAAGATAATGGTCTTCAGAGCAGAGGTTTCCCCCTCCCCATGTGTTTTTGGTTTTCAAAAAGAAAACATTTTGTTAGCATTTTCTTCCTCATGTGAGATTTGGATGATATTACCCATTTTCACTTGTGTCAAAAGAAGTATTTAACTCATCATATCAGTTTCTCACACACTGAGGGAGAAAAGCCAAGGACAGTCAAAATGAATAACAGAACCTGAAAACATTCATATATGTCAACAAAACCCTTGTGGCCCCACTCTGGGAAGCCAACCAAACAAGGTCAGCTCTTCTAAGGGTTCAACTGGCCTGTTTAATCCTGTTCTGCAAAAACATTGGAACTAGGAACATCTACTCAACTCAGTGCTAAAGTGAGGAGGGGGGGGGGGCACAGAGCCTGGCAGCCTGGCTCTCCGAGGTTCATTTTGTATTTCAGTACAAAAAATCAGTAATCACTCTAATACTTTCTCCGGTACAGAAAAAGGGAAGTGTATGGCTCCTTTCAGGAAAACTCAATATATGGAAATTTAAAATCAAGGACTAGAGAATGTAAAAAGGGATTACTCAAGCACTGAGGCATTCTACTTGCAAAATGACTTCTTTCAAAAAAAAAAAAAACCAAGCTTCTCTATGTTTTTTAAAAATGTATTTCTTTATGGCTTTTTAATAGATCTTTGCATCCTTCAAAGAGAAGATGAGAAGCAGGAAAAAACAAATAGCTTAGAAGCCATTGAAAATGGAAGATCAATCAGAAATGAAGTTCAAATATTTCTGAAATCGTAATGTACAATTAAATATAAGGGCAACATGGAAGAATGATAATAAGTATATTCAACCTACATAGGTATAAAATAAACATATACATATGTAACATGATTTTTAAAGTGCTTTGTAAGTTTAAAGTCATAGAGATATAGAGATGTAACAAATATACATAGAGATACTTTTTAGTATATGTGCATATATACACAAGAATATATATGTATCTATAAGACTATATCTTCATGTACGCATATACATATACTTATTAGTATATATATATAGCATACTAAATTTTTGTGTTTATATCTATATATGTTACACATCTCTATATCTATATTTCTATCTCTATGACTTTAAGTCTTACAAAGCTCCCAAAAGCATGATCTTCTTTAATTCCCACAAGACAGGGAGCAGGTACTATTACTATCCACATCTTCCAGATGAGGAAACTGAGGCTGAGAGGTTAAGAATCTTGCCCAGGTTCAAGTCAACTAAGTAGGTATGTGAAGCACGATTTGAACTCTGCTCTTCGTGGCTCCTACTCTACTGCTTTACTCATTATGACAATGAATACAATATTCATCTTGCAGTCAAGATAACCTAAATTCAAGTCTAGTCTCAATCAATTAACTAGAATTTATCAAGGACTTACTATGTGCTTGGCAGACATTATGGAACACAAATGCTAATAATGAAAAAAATCCATATTTACATTCCAGAGGGAGAAGCAACAAATTTATATATATATATATATGTGTGTGTATATATATATATATATATATACATACATATAAACATATATATAGCATCAACATAAAGTGGATATATTCAAACTAGTATGTAAAGAAGGTAATTTAGTGGAAAGAACACTCAAATTGGGGGAATCAGGAAAGGCTTCCTGCAAAAGATGGTGCCTGAGCTTTATTATAAAGGAAGCAAGAGACTCTGGGAAGTGTCAGTAAGGAAGATTTGCATTCAAGGCACAAAGGATGGCCAATGCAAAAGCATAGAGGAAACTGGACAGGAAGAATAAGAAAAACCTTATCTGGACAGATTGCAGAGTGTGGGAAAAATAGGTCAGGCACAAGTTGTGAAGTGCTTTAAATGATAAAAAGAAGACTTTATATTTTATCCTAGAAGTAGAAGGAAGTTGCCAGAATTAACTGAGCCATAAGATCAGGTCTGTGCTTAAGATTACTTTGAGAGTGCAGTGTAGGTTGGTTTTGGAATGGGGAGAGTCTGAGGCTGGGAGAACAATTGGGAGACAGCTTAAAACCAAGTAAGAGCTGACAAAGAACTGAACTAAAGACCTGTGTGAATGGGGGGAAAGGGTGAGATGCTAGAGATTGGGCAGCTTCATGGATTTGTGGGCTGAGGGAAAATGAAGTCAGGGATGACACTGAAGCTGAGAGTCTGACAGAGTCTTAAGGATGGTGTTATCTTTGACCGAAATAGAGAAGTTTGGAGGAGGTAAGGTTTTGAGGGGAAAGATAATAAGGATTCCTCTTAGCTCATTCTAGATGTTACCATGTTATCATATGAGAATGGGGGAGTGAAGGGGAAAAGAGAGAAGAATAGGGAGGAAGGGAGGGAGGGAAAGAGGGGGAGAGGGAGGGAGAAAGAGAGAGAGAGGGAGAGAGAGAGAGAGAGAGAGAGAGAGAAAGAGAGAGAGAGAGAGAGAGAGAGAGAGAGAGAGAGAGAGAGAGAGAGAGAGAGAGAGAGAGAGAGAGAGAGAGAGAGAGAGAGAGAGAGAGAGAGAGAGAGAGAGAGAGAGATTTATGTCCTTATATTCTTGCCTGGTACATGGTAGCCATATAATAAGTGCTTGTTTATTGGTTACTAGGGGAAATTTGTCATCTGATCATCTACTATAGCGCTCTCCAAATGTCACCGAGCTCTAACTAAACCACTAAGACAAGGATTCCTGTTGTAAGGGTTTAGCTTCCATGTTTATAGCTTAGTTACCAGCGAATGCCAGAGGCTCAACCAGGGGCAAGGTTATTATGTCTTTTTTCAGAGTGCTATTGCCCCCTTTGAATACTACTTCTGCTTACAGCTATCTAAGCATCACTGGTCTTAACTTCCTTCTCTGTTCCTGTAATTCCATTCCAGCCTATTCCTGTGGGCACCTTTCCCAAGAATTTCTTCCTAATGCTCCAAGTTCTGAAAAGATTTTCCAACTGGTTCCCCAATTTAGTCAGGTGAAGGGAGGGCTATTTGCACTAGGTCAATAACTAGAAGAACCAGGATTCAAAACTAATCCAATATTCTTTCCACTTCATAGCAACTTTTAGGGCAGGGGATAGAGCACTGGGCTTAGAGATAGGAAGTTCTGAGTTCAGACCCAACCTGAGACATTTGTTAGCTGTGATCCAGGGTGAGTTACTTAGCTTCATTTCCTCAGCCATAAAATGGGATTAACAACAGCACATACAAGGTGCTAGACTAGCTAAGCATCAATCAGTCAGTCAACAAGCATTTATTAACCATCCACTATGTCCTAGGAATTTTGTTAGGCACAAGAGATACAAAGAAAAAAATGAAACAATTTCTGCCTTCAAAGAATTTATATTATATCAGGGGAAACAACTTACATCTAAATAAATTTATTGTAAATCTATAAAATAAGCACAAGAAATATTTGGGGGGAAGTAAGTACATTAATAACCAAGTGGATCAGGAAAGGCTTCATGTAGGTGCTGTTTGAGCAGAACTAAGCAATACTTCATTCCAGGCATGTGCCAAGAAAGTCATGGAGATAGGAAATGGAATATAGTATTGTGTACATGGAATCCTAAGAAAGCCAATTTGACTGTATCATGGTAACAGATGGGGTGTATGTAGCAGACTTGTAAAGAAAAAATTCATTCCAATAAAGAACACTGTAGGGAAAATTTGTGGGAAATTGGAGGGGGTAGACCTTTCTGTGGTTTCCTATGATTTTTCTGTTGCAGAATATAAAATGTGTTGATTTTTATTTTATTTTAATAATCTTTCTTGTATATTTTAACCAATGTTTATACATGTTATGGAATGGGTGACAATTTATGGAAAAATATTTTCCAGACTTCAGTCTAGAAGCTCAAACTAAAAGAAATGTGGTACTTTTTAAAATTATCTCATATCCTTTGTACCACAAACATCTCTGACACAAAGATTCCATCCATTTATGCACAGCAGATTTTCAGGAACATAGCCATTCTTTTAAAATGAAGCATAGCTACACTAATTTTAGTGTTAGTGATGGATATCAGAAACCATGACATTTAAAATTTGCTAATATAGGCATCAGATTCTTTTTAAAAGTTTTTATGGAAATGAATATTAAAAGGATAACAAGAAGCCAAACATTAAAAGGGAGGGGAAAGATATTTTGAAAATGTCAATAAACATTCCATTAAATGAACATTCACAGAAGTGAAAAGTTTGACCTTTCAGCCAATGATGGAATCTTACATATGCATTTAGTGCCTCCTGAAATAATATTTAAATGTCTCTACCTAAAAAATGTTCAATTAAAAAGATAGTCATTATCTCTATGAATGAATGAATAATGTGCTCCTAATATAAGGTCAACAGAAGAATTATTTTCAGTGGAAAATGACTATTAGATGGACAACCAGATCGAGCATCAAGCCACCTACTATGCTCCAGAAACTTTAAGGAGTACTACAATGATGTAAATAAGAAATAGTCCTTGGTCTCGTAAGTAGTGAGACAAAAATATAAGAAAGTTGTGGTTATTGTTAGTTGTAATTGTTGTTGAGGGAAGGATAATGATAATAACTAACCGTCATATAGTGTATGCATGTTATCTCATGAGCCACTCTCAAAAGCCCAGAGGTTATAGGCATTATTAGCATTGAATGTAACTCGGTACAAGTGAGTTGTGTTACACAACAGCACAAAAGGTTAATGTGATTTGGGGTTACTTTAGGAGAAGCCTAGCTTCCAGAACTCAGGCACTGTTTGTCCTGCTCTACTCTGCCCTACTTAAAGTCACATCTGGATTTAGGAAGGGCATGTATAAGCTAGAGAGCATCCAGAAGAGAACCACCCAGGTTAGCGAAGAACCTTGAATCCTTGTCATATGAGAATCCACTGATGGAACAGCCCAGGGAAAAGAAGACAGATGCTAGGAAGACAGACAGCACATCATGGTTTTTACTACCTGAAGGAATATTACATGGTAAATGGATTTGATCTCTTTGGTTTCATCCTAGAGGGCAAGTCCAGGGGGAAGTGAGTAGGTGGATTACAGAAAGACAACTTGGGCTTGATGCCAAAAACAACTTCCTAACAATCAGAGTCATCCAAGAATAGAACATCCAGGTACCCTTTGATGTCCCCCTCACCCTTGCAATGTCCTGCCTCCTTTTTATGCCATTCTCCTTCACCCCCATTAGACTGTAGACACCTCCAGAATGTCTTTCTTTGATTAATTGTATTTCAAGTGTCTAGTACAGTGCTTGGCACATACTAAGCACTTAATAAATGTTCATTGGATTGAATTCTTTTTTTAAACCCTTACTTTCCATCTAAGAATCAATACTGTATATTGTTTCCAAGGCAGAAGAGCAATGAGGGCTGGGTAAGTTATGTCACTTGCCCAGGGTCTGTCTAAAGGCAGATTTGAACCCAGGACTTCCCATGTCTGAGTCTGGCTCTCAATCTATTGATCCACCTAGTTCCCCTCTGAGTTTTATTCTTTTTAAAATATTGGCTAAACTTGATCATGGCAGAACTTTCTTTCCTTTCAAAGAGTCTGTAATTCTGTAACATTGAATGAAAATGGGATCTCTTTGTGTCCAATTTGCTTATCTGTAAAATGATGGAGTTGGAATAAATATTCCCTCAGTTACCTTCAGGCTTTACATCTGTAAATCTAGGTTACAATGAATGAATGACTTGCACTGGTAGAAGGAATATTTCCCTCACAACTTCCCTATAGTTATGACAGCATTTCTCCCCCTCCTTTTTCCTAAATTAATGGTTAACAAACTCTGCCCACCATCCCTCAGTCTCTGTGATTTTAATATGAAAAGAATTGTGCATTTGCTACTTATTGGCTTACGAGTTTCTTCTGAATGGAATATTGCAATAAATACTGTTGCTTGCACTCTGAGTATTCCTAATAGTAATAGTAGTAATAGTAGCAGCAGCAGCAGCAGTAGTTAATATAGTGCTGTAATGTTTGTAAAATATTTTTACAAATTTGCAGTTTTCAAATATTATCTTATTTTATCTCACAATAACCCATGATGGTAGATGCTATCATGATTCCCACTTTATAGATGAGGAAATTAAGATAGACAGAGGTTAAGTAACTTGCTTGGGGTCTTCCTATTGTGCAATCATTTTTCAGTCATGTCTGACTCTTCATGATTCCATTTAAGGTTTCTTGGGTGAAGATACTGGAGTGGTTCACCATTACCCTCTCTAGCTCATTTTACAGATGAGAAAACCGAGGCAAACAGGGTGAAATGGCTTGGCAGGGGTTCAAATCTAGTGAGGATCTGAGAACAGATTTGAACTCAGGAAAATGAGTCTTCCCAACTCCAGTCCCAGTACTCTAACCACTGTACCTCCTAGCTGATCACAAAGTAAATATCTGAGGCAGGATTTGAATTTAAGTCTTCCTGATTCCAGGTCTAATGCCAGATCTATTTTCCACTTAGCTAAACATAATGAAATCTCAAGACAAGTTCCTAAAAGAAACAAACAAAACAAAAAAAAACATTCAAGAAGTATCACAAGATATCTTTGGAGTAGCAGGCTTCCCAACATGGGAATCCTTTAAGCTGATATTGATGACTCCTTATTAGGGATGTTATAAAGAGATTTTTGTTTGGTACTAATTGGATTAAATGGCCTTGAAGGCACCTTCAAACTCTGACCCATACCATAATGATTCTGGGATTCCATTTCCATCAATTTCCTAAATGAGTCATACCTCTTGGACTCTAGTACCTTGGGCTAACTTCAGTGTAGTTATACTTTCTTATCTCTATGGACATTCCAGACATTTAAATCTGCCATTGCTGGATAGCTAGGTGGCTCCTTTCAACTCACATATGATAAAAAGCAGAATTTTGGAATCTGTACTTAGTAAAAATGTGAAATTTGATTTTGCTACCTATGATCATGAAAGCTAACATTGAAGCAGAACAAGCTTTCTTCCACCTTTAGTTTTAATAATGCAGCATAGAGGGGGCAACTGGGTGGCTAAGTGAATTGAAGGCTAGGCCCACTGACTGGAGGTCCTGGGTTCAAATCTAACCTTAGACACTTCCCAGCTATGTGACCTTGGACAAATCACTTGACCCCAAATGTCTAACCCTTACTGTTCTGCCTTCAAACCAGTGCTTAGAATCAATACTAAGACAGGAGGTAAGAGTTTAAAAATCAAAATGAAAAGAAATTTGGGAAGAAAGGGAAACAAACTCATTAGAGACCAGACTTTTTCTGTACAAAAAGGGAAGGCTGAGAAGTCCTCTGTGGGGAGTTTCCACTCTCCCCTCACTCATGAATTGTGATAATCCAATTCTACTCTCTATGTCCCCCAAATCATCTTCATCCCCCCTTAGCCCTCATTCACCTGTACAGGTTATCCTATAAAGTCATTTGGAAACATAAAATTTGTGCATGGGATAGGTTTTTTTTTTTACTCTTTTGCCTCCTGTGAGAATACTGACTCAATCACCCAGTTGGGAAGCCCTTTTCCAAAAAAGAGCAGTTCAAATGGGTAGAAGAACTTGATCAACTTTCTTCTGAATTTTAAGAAAAATCCTTGAACTTGAAGAACCCATACTAATTCATATTGGAATCTCCCTAGTGGAAATAGCTGAGTGGGATGTCTCTTTTGACTGGTCACGGAACTCAGTGTTGAGACTCCACAGTATTCTGGGGTACAGTGCATTAAGAACACTGTTCCCCACAAATACATCTGATCAAAGCAATCAGAATGTTGTTATTCACAAATAGATGTGTCTGAAAAACCTCATCATTTCTGTTAGACTTTTCTCTTCCATTTGGATTCTCAATGGTACTCTGCCCTCCACAACAGTGACGACCACCACTGGTGAGCACACGTTTCCCTATTTTCCACCTTACTTGATGATGATAACAAAAGGGTTATTAGACAATTATCAATTTGGTTGTATCTATTAAGGAATTTTGCATGACTGAAAAATATACTCTTGGGAAGGACCTTGTTGTAGAAGAACTTATACGGGTTGAATATTATTATTTTGATTTAAAAGAAATGCTCTTTTGCAATCAAACAATAAATATGGGGAGATCATATGTTCTCATTATCTTTCAATCATTGTGTGACTTAAAGATGCAGTTTATTTCAGAAATTCATCTGAGAAAGTCTGCTTGATCCAAATCTCATATGTTCAACATTTTATAAGCAAATGTACTGTTTTTAAAACTTCATAAATATCTATTATTTTTGACATTCTATCATTTTTTCATATTATCTTGTGCAAACCCTTTGCTTCAGTTAAAATGACTTTCTCCCACTTTTCTTATCTCTTCTTCAAACTCTGAATATCACTTGAAGCCTAAAGCAAGTCCTAAATTCATGGGGGAAAGTATTTTTCTCTCTCTTATGACTCAAGGCATTTCCTTAAAGAAGTAAATCACATTGAGCTAATTAGGTAAAAAGAAATCAAGCAAGACAGATATTTATTGAGTAGCTACTACCTACCTACAAGGAGGTACTGTGTTTGCATGGCACTAGGGAAGAAAAATCTTATTTTCTTTTTCTGAACAGAACTAGATGTCCCTAAAATGTCTGTTCTTATTAATTTTAAGTTTAGATAGTATCTATTTCATAGCTACAGATCAGACAAAAAGTAATGTCTGGGAACAAGAGAAAAAAAGTCTGTTCATTAATTAGGATCTTCACTGATCATATTCATTAAATTAAAGAGGCAACCATTTGCCACTGACAGAAGTGAGAAGAGGAGAGAGTCACTTAGTATCCACCACTTACTTTACTACAAGCCACCTTGTTCCACACTTCCATCTTCCCTTCTCTCCTTCTCCCTCCTATCTTCCTTGGATTAGGGTCACTGGACCATTGGTCCCCCCAAGAATCTACAGTCCTAAAGAGTAACACCAACTAGAAGTCCCAGCTATAAGGGAATATTTATCTATTTCTTGATGATAACTCCAAAGGCTGGAGTAACAGATTTTGGTCCAGAATCACATTGTTGGTTCCTATTTTTAAAGATGCTCTCATACAACTTGAGATGCCAGTCTCCCAGTCTGATACATCAAACTGCCACATTTCCTCCGTCCTCAGCTACGCCTTTCAGTTTTGTGAAGAAGAAAATTAAAACTGCTGGCTTAACTTCTACCATTTTCTTGTTTATATTTTCTGTTGAATAAAGTATTTTCCATGTCCACCAGGGGGACCCAATGCACTGCAGGAACACATTCAGGTCCCTACATGTCTCATCACATACCTCCCTCCCAAGCTGGTTGGTCTGTTAGAATATGCCTGAAGAGTCTGGCTTTTAGAATCCCTTTTTCCTTACCTGTATATCCAGGTTGACAATGGCACACGTAACCTGTGGCTTGAAGGTAGTTGAATTCAGAAGGCAACTCGGGGATTTTCCCATAGTGGCTTGCCCAGGACCGCTCCACACATTCCCCAGTAGAGAGGCAGGGGTTGCTGCTGCACTCATTGATGTCAATCTCACACTGGGAGCCTGTGAACCCTAATGGATGGAAATTAATAATAATAATAATAATAATAATAATAATAATAATAATAATAATAAGTGAAAGCTGCTTACTCGAGTTCACAGACTCAAGTGTGTGCCTTAGGGGAGGTCCTCCACATTGCTCATCCATGCACACCCTGGGAGAGGAAATGTTTTCTCTGCCAGAAAACAAATGCTTGCCCCAAATACCATACCATAGGAAGGGTTTAACAGGCATCATTTGCGGTTTTGTATCTCAAATTCCTCCTTGATGGAAAGAATGCACAGATTGTAAAATAAAGAACTAGCTTCACTTTGTGCAACAGCCTGAGCAAGCAAGATTGGCCCTAGCCTGTGACCTCTCAAAGGCATATTCTGCCCCAGGCAAAAGTGAGAGCTAGATGAAGCAGATTATTTCTGTCCATGACCCCATGTGCTGCTTTCATGGTCCCTACAGAGCCCTCTAAGCTTTATACTATGCACTGCAGTCCAAGAGGTCCCCCATGACCCAGGCACTGACCCACACTGGAAACCAGAGTTTTTCCACCTTATTTTTGTGACATGGACCCCACTGATGGTCTGGGAAGTCTATAGTTCCCTTCTTAGAATAACGGTTTTAAGCAATTGAAGAAGTGTTCAATTTTAGTTAGAAGTTTGGGAAAATAAAGGAGTAATGCTTTCCCCATCTAAGTTCACGGATGTCTTGAAATCTACTCTCTGCTGGGTTTGAACTCCACTGAACAGAATGTGTCACTCAGAATGAGCTGAGTACCTGAAATCTCATGATTTGGTTCTTGACTCAGTTAACTTCTCATCTCCCTTAGCCTCTTCCCCACTCTGATATACCCTGAACTCCCAGAATTTTCCTTTATCCCTTCCAGCTTCCTTCTGTACATTCCCCCAATTAGACTGTAAACTCCTAGAGGGCAGGGAGGGTCTGGGGTTGTCTTTCCTTTTCTTATTTGTATTCCCAGTGGTTAGCATGGTACAACACATACTAAACACATACTAAAGCCATTTAATAAATATTAATAAATGTTTACCAAATTAAATGAATTCTCCTGCCCTAGATTAAGAACCCCTCTTCTAGGCAGTCTTTTCTTCTCCTTAAAACCAGTCTACTCTGTTTCATCTTTTTTTAGGCAAAAGACTAAGGATACAGAATTGATAAGTAAGGGAAGCTAGGTAGCTCAGTGGATAGAGTCGTGAGGCTTGGAATCTGGAGGACCTCAGATGCTTCTCTGGACTAGCCCTGATTGTCTATCCCTTACTGCTCTTCTGTCTTAGAGTCATTCAAACCAAATCTAAGACAGAAGGAAAGGGTTTAAGGGGAAATAAAAGAAGAATTAATGGCTGAAGCCATACTTTATCTGTTCTCTCACAGATCAATAACTGGAAAGAATTTCAAGGATCATTGATCTAGTAATCATCTAATTTTACAAAGTGAGGAAAGTTAGGCTCTGAAGCCAGATCTTCTAACCCCTAATTTAGTTCAAATTTGCATTTCAAGCATCCTTCAATACCTTAACTCAAAGGAACTGAAATATGGAAATTTTCAGTGACTTGTTTGACAAATGTTTTTGATTCTTCATAGGAAGACACATATTATATTTGTGTGTTGGCCTTACACAAGTTTCATGCTTTGTCAAAAGTTGGACCAAGAAAGTGTGACTGAATCATTGTTAATCTATTTCTAATCATTCAATTGAATTTTTAAAAATAGCATTTAAAAAGCATTTATTAAGCACTGACTATGTATGAGCCACAATGCTGTGTTAAAGAGATAAAGATGAAAATAAGACAGTCCATGCCTTTAAAATTTTTCATTCTATTATAGGATACAACCCCTATAAGTCTATAAACGGAGATTTTAAATCTTTGACTTCATTCCCCAGAAGTCCTTAGTATTTCCCAAAATTCTCTATAATCTCTCCTGTGTCTCCACATTGGCAAGATCACGTTATTGGTATTTAAGTGGATGTATGTTCCTCCCATGCTCTCTGACCTGCGACCAGGCTGAATTCAGGCAGTTCTTTTCCTTTAATTATTATTAATAAAACTTTATAAAAATAATATTTAGTAATTTTATATTACTTTTAATCTTTACATAAGTAATTATAAAGTATATACCAAGAAAATACAAAATACTTTCAGGAGGAGCACAGGGCTAATAAAGAGAGCAAGAAGGAAAGGTCTCCTGTAGGGCTTGACAGGTCAGCTGAGCCTTTGGGACAGCTAGGTGTTGGAAGAGGTGTAGGGCAGGATGGGAATTCATTCTAGGCATAGGGGAATGTTTCCTAAAAAGCCTTGAGGAGAGAAAGTTGAACAGTGGGTGGGGAGCAGCAAGGAAGCCAGTTTGGAAAGAACAAAGAGTGTCTCAATTATAATACTGTAAAATTTATCTGGAAAGGTGTACTAGAGGCAGGTAGCAAAGGATTTTAAATTTAAAAGAGGCATTTTTGTTTTATTTGAGAGGCAAAAAGGAGTCTGTATACTCTTAAGTTATGCATTTAGACATGGCTTTGAAGAAGATTCTATTTGACAGTTCTTTGTAGGATTGATTGAAGAGGGAAGAGGCTTGAAATAGGGAGATTAATTAGGAGGATATAATAGTTTGGATGAGAGGTGATGAGAAAGAGAGAGATGTAAGAAATCTCACTGGAGGTAGAATCAACAAGATTTGACAAATGATGACATGGGGTAGAGAGAGTGAAGAGTTGAAAATGATTCCCAAACTGTAAAACACTACTACTAGAAAATTAATTCAAAATAACTACTACCAAACATAACTCAAGCTCAGATCTCTGAGATAATGGGCTGTTATATTGTTTAAAGTATTTGTTTAGGCAACAACTAGCCAACAATTATGTAGTTTGTTCTAGAAGAATCATTCTAGAATTTTGAGAAATTTACAGTGCTGTTTTTTTTTAATTTTCCAGTGCTGTTATTTGAATAATTACAAAAAGTTAACTGTATTTTTTTCTAATTGTTTTATAGCATCCAATTTATCTTGATTTGTTTCTTCAACTAAATATGCTCAATCAGTAATTTTAGAGGTCTTAAAGGAAATGTGTGTGTCTACATAGGGTGGGGGCAGGGGAACATGACCCACTACTCAGAATCAATTGAGTTTCCCAGGTAACAGAGACAATGCTGTATTAAGGTTTTGCCCCTTTCAAACACTCAATGGTTACATTAACAGATTATAAAGGGATGAAATCTTGAGTGGATCACACCCCAGAGTGCCTTATTCACAGAATATAAAGAGTGTGAAACTAGGAGTGGCCATTCACACCTTGTAAAGGGGTTACCCCTCTCCGACTTTGATGGGCCAAGTCCCTGATGGCTTAAAAATACAAAAAGCAGCTCTAAGAAGAGTTAGTTGAGAGGGAATAATTTCTGATGGAGGCACAGATGTGAAAAGAGTCTGTGTTGAATGATACATAACGATCTTTAAGCCACTCTGTCTTTTCTCTTGCATCTCTTCCAGAGCCCAATATGGCGGACAATGGTGTCACAGCAGAGCAGCCCACCCAGTAGGAAAAGCAGTGTCCAGCACTAGCAACCCAGATGCAGTCAGGGGAGTTTTGGAGAGAAGCAGACCCAGGGCACACCACAGAGCAAGTTGTCAGCAGATATGCTGTACCCATGTAAGGTAGCATCCTTATCCAAGTAGAAGAGAAAAACCATCAGGACCCTGAAATACTCAAGATATATATTGCCTGAGAGTGGCCTTTGTGCATATGCCTTCTCTTCCCAGGGACACCATGTGGATTTGTGGTGAAGTGTACTCTGGGTTGGGCCAGTCTGGCTCAATCCAAGAGGCATTCATGACTTATGAAGGGATTACTGGGTAGGGTCAACATTGTACAATGAGTTTAATATGTTGTTATAACATTAAAACTTCATAATGTGTGACTACAATTTGTGATTCTATCAACTGAGGTGAGAGATGGGGAATGGGGCAGGATCTTCCCTGTAACAATGTCCTCATGCCTTGTCTCCTTAGGGAAGCCAAATAAAATTAAGTTAAATTATACTGCATAGGGAGGCACATTTCCAAAGAAAAGGAACTGAAGATAAATGCTAAAATTATTTATAGAAAGTATTAGAAAATATTATTTAGAAAAGTATTATAAAGGTCAGCATCAATGCAAAAAGAAGGAAATGGATCTCAATATCCAGTGTATGCATTTTGAATCTAACATGGAGGGCAAGGAGAAGTTTGTCTCAAAAAACAAAGGGATGTTATGTTTCTATACATGAAATCTAAAGTGCAAGTTCATTTTTGTCTCCATCAGTGAAAATAAAAAGTAATAGTAATGACTGAAAAAACCTAATAAGGCAATGGCACTCTAAGTTGGGTCAGAGATTTGGAACCAGAAGGGACCTTGAAGCCAACATTTAACCCAGTCATTTTGTTGATGAGTTTACTAAGAGCCAAAGATTCAGTGACCTGTCCAGCACCACAAAGTATGTAGCAGGGATAAAATCTGAACTTGGTTCCCCTGCCTCCAAACCCAGAAATTTCTCTGCTATATGATATTAGAACCCTGTTCCCTTGACTTCTAATCCAAAAACTTTTTTTCAGATAGACTATAGCATCTCTTTAAGGTAACTTAGTACAGAGGGCTTATGAAATGGGTAGGAAAGGGTTCCAGAATTTGGACTTTTAGGAGCATGGCACATTTAGTCAAGTGAGATGTAAGACCAGGCTAACGATCGGGGTATGAGTATTTTTCTTGAGATGAAATCAAGTTGGCTGGAGATGTTTAGTAGCATTTATTCATGAAGAATGTGGTGACACAGAAATGACCATTTGTTAGAGTTGGAGGGGCAGGTAGGTAGTGCAGTGGATAGGGCACCAGACCTGGAGATAGGGGGTCCTGGGTTCAAATCTCATCTGACACTTCCTTTTTGTGTGACCCTGGGCAAATCACTTAACCCCAATTACCTAGTCTTTGCCACTCTTCTGTCTTAGTGATATTTTTTTTTAAATAGTTGTAGAGCCTCTGATATAATACTAGTATCTGTATTTGTGGAAATGCCAGCACTACAACCTTTTGATATAAAAGTGAGAGAGAGTCAAACCAATAAGCATAGTGAGAGAAATTGATGTAGCATGTATTGCTGGAAAAATAGGAAATCAAATTTGAATTGTGGTGTTAATGAAGCCATGGTTGAGTGAGGCCATTTGTACTAGGGTTATTCTATACTCTAAAATAATTTCTGATTAGCAAATAGTTATTATTAATTTAAAAAATTGGATCCTAATCATATCATTTTGTGAAGGAAAATGAAAATCAGAAATATGCCTTACTAGTACAAGGCAAGGAGCAAGAGCCTGATATTAATTGGGTATTATTATAAAATAGCTCTTGGAATTGGGTCACATGTCAAATAACAACCAGAAAATAAATTTTGTTGCTTAACAGCAAAACGTATCAGTTACACATGAAACTCAAGGCCTGGCTCTGCAGTCTAATGAAGAAACCCACAGTTGTTGGCAGAAATCAAAAGCATATGCCAGATGGAGGTCCCAGAGTCCTTTAGGTGTCCCCTAAAGGACCTTTGTGATTTCCCTCTTCAACCTGAATACCGAACATCTTATCTTAAAGATTTTTTTTCAATTCATAAAATTAGATACATAGATTTTGTGTGTGTGTGTGTGTGTGTGTGTGTGTGTGTGTGTGTGTGTGATACAGCATTTTCAATGAGGAATAGTTTTTGGATATTTTCTCTTTTTCCACCCTTCCTTTTCCATGTTCCAACTCATATATAATGGCAAGAGCAAGGAACCAATTTAGAACCTTCAAAAAATTTTTTTTCTTGGTCAGCACACATATTATCTCATTCATATCCTGAGCATTACAACGGAGCTGATTAATGGTCATGCCAGTCCTGTCCCCTCTGCTGGGGCCCCAAGAGGATTCGATAGGCTGCTCACTTAAGCTGTGTATATAAATAGGCTCCTTCAACCAGGGCTATGTTCAATATTTTTTAACAAGATTTTCTATAAACCCTTGTCTTGGCTTGACTCCCCCAGGCTCTGATATTATGTTTTGTGCTTTCTTACAACTCTAGCCACATTTGGGGAACAGTAAAACTTTTCACATTGGCTATTTAAGGTGTCTCCTAATTAATGTCTTTAGCGGAATGCCGCCTCATGCCACTAGGCTGGCACCACTGTCGATTCTCCCACCTTTGGTGACAATGGCTTTGCAGTAACTAGTTAGATTTTATCTTCCCTTAGAAGATTGTAATTTCACTTTATTTTTGCATCCAAGCACCAAGCACAATGCTTTGCGAACAATAAGCATTTAATAAATATCTATATTTCATGGACTGGAATAGTGACAAATATGGGGGCTTCTCTGTTGAATTCAAAGGGAAATAGAAAACTTCTAGAGGAGATTTTCTCATTATATGCAGAGGCTGAGTACAAATCTTTCATTTATTAAACCTTTATTGAGCACTTACTGGGTAGCAAGCATTGTGCAAGGTGCTAGAGATGCAAAGACAAAGATGTACCGGACCTGCCCTCCAGGAACTTCAATTCTATCTTTGTATATCTATGTTCTCTCTCTGAATAGATTGCAAACCTATGGAGGGCCAGCTCTGTCATATATCTTATTCCCAGCATGTTTCCCTGCACATATTTAGATGTGCTAAATCCATGTTTGTTAACAGTGATGGTCATAATTTAAATGGGCTACCACAGGATATTAGATATACTCTTAAATTTTCTAAAAATGGAGAAGACAAATATGGACTGCACTGATAAAGAAGACCATATAGCATTTCCACACTTAATTTTAGTCATTTTATTTTGGTTTGTTACACCAGAAAATCCTTTACCCTAGATATTGCAAATCTAAGTTAAGATCCCTTAAACCCCAGTATAATTGGCATATCATAAGGGATTTTCTTTCCCAAAAGCAATAAAATAACTGAAAGAAAGATAAGATAAAAAGAGAGAATAATAGAATCACAAAATCTCAAAGTTGGAAAGGACTTTAAAAGCCACCAAGCTGATCTCAAACAAAACACAAATTCCTTCTATAGCATTCTGACAGGAAACTCAGTACCTATGAAGTTAGGTAACCTTATTTTTAGTGAATTCTAATTCTTAGGAGGAATATAAAAGTAGAAGATATTAGAATTAAATAAGATATAATACCATAAAGAAGATACACTATATCACTAACTTACCTACCTACTCCCAAAAAAGGTCAGAATAATTTATTAATAATCTATGAATAATGAACAACTACTGGTATCTTTTTATGTAGAATTAAAAGGAGGAAAAGGGAAATTCTATAATCCATTATTTTTCATTTTATCATTACCATTCTAGATGTTTTAGAAACAAAATTTATAATGCAGCTGTTGTTACTGCTGTTGTTTGGAGTGTAGACTACAATGCCTGGTAGAAACTAACGAACCTGATGGGAGATAGGAATTTGGCTAGAGTACAGTGCAGTGGGGCTAGAGCTTATGGGATATAACAAAAGGACTGCCTAAAATTGCTAAATAGAAAAATAAAAAATGTTGAGAATAGGAAGGGACCTTAGCAAACACAAACACAAAAGGAATCCCTACTATAACAAAGTCATCTCTCAATAAGCAGTCATCCAGCATCTGCATAAAGCCCTTCCAGGAGTGGAAAGCTCATCCATCACCTCTTAAAGCATCCCATTTCACTTTGGGGCAGATCTAATTGTTAAAGAGTTTTTCCTGATGTCAAACTGAAATTTGCCTGTCTCCTCCTGGTTCTGCTCCTCAGGGTCACACTGAACAACTCTTATCCTGTGCTCCATGCCAGTCTTTCTAATTCCTGAAGACCTTGAGTCTTCTCTTCCCCAGGCTAAACATGACCAGATCCTTCAACCAGTAAGATGATTCAGCAGATTTGTGATGAGCATCCTACTTGTCCATGATTTTCTATGTATGTTTTCCCATTAGAGTTCATTCTACAACTGCAGTCTAATGAAGAAACCTACAGTTGTTGACAGAAATCAAATCCCTTAGGCAAATTGCTTAGTATCTCTGAGTCTCATTTAACATATCTATAAAACGAAGATGATCATGCTAGCAAAACCTATCTTAGGGAGCTACTGTGAGGAAAGTCATCTGTAAAATTCCCAGCGCTAAGGAGCATGCATTATTATTGTGATTTGTTTTTCCATTGCAAATATCACGGGGACCAGAGCTTGTCTACTATTTCTGGTTTATCCCCCTATAGCTATCTAGTTCCATGGGTATGGAACATGCGTTTATGACTGATTGGTTGGCTAATGAACCTATGTAGAATACCGCGGGGATTTCTAAGTTCTCCTGTGGCTTTCTGGGAAATCTAGGTGTCTGAGTGAACAAAGAGCACAAAAGGGAGAAGGAGTAGATGCTGTGGAAATCATTTTTCTTGAAGCTATATTGACTTTTTTTTTCTATCTTCTTGTAATTGGGCTGCACATTTAACCTTTTTAGCACAAAAAGCTCATCAAGCAGCATGGGCATAATCACTGAATAAATATTATTTGATTAGGGATGAAAATTGAAAGCAGGAGTTGGTACCAGGCCATTATGAGAGAGACATTAGCTTTCTGTTGACTGCAAACGCATAGAGAGGAAACATTATCTAGAGATGGTGCGGGGCGGGGTGAACGCTTACCTGGCCAGCAGTGGCAAATGAAGGTGTCATCGAACTCTTCGCAGGTGCCATTGTTGTGACAGGGCTTTGACGAGCACACAGACAAGGAGATCTCACAGTGTGTCCCTGTGAATCCAGTATCATCACAGTTGCAGCTGTAACTAAAGGATAAAAATGAAATCTTGGTGTCAATCTCTATTCAAACACAAATTAACTGTCTTTAGGGTCCCCATCAGATCCACAGGGTCCATTTTTATTACCTTTGGTCAGTCCTACTACAATCACCCACCACAGACCTGGGAGTATTCCATGGGGTGGTTTCCTAATTGTTCATATTAAATTAGAAAGTATATCACTCCACCTGCCTTCTAGTTATAAGGGTATTGTCAAATGAAAAGATGTTGAGCGGCAGCTGGGTGGGTCAATGGATAGAGAGCCAGCCCTAAACATAGGAGGCCCTAGGTTCAAATCTGGTTTCAGACCCTTTCTAGCTGTGTCACCCTGGGCAAGTCACTTAACCAAATTGTCTAGTCCTTACTGCTCTTCTTTATTGGAAACAATATTTATTAATGATTCTTTTTTTTTAACCCTTACAGTCCATCTTAGAATTAATACTGTGTATTGATTCCAAGGCAGAAGAGCGGAAAGGGCTAGGCAATGGGGGTTAAGTGACTTTCCTAGGGTCACACAATTAGGAAATGTCTGAGGCCAAATTTGAACCCAGGACTTCTCATCTCTAGGCCTGGCTCTCAGTCCACTGAGCCACCCAGATGCCTCCCTTAGTGTTGATTCTAAGACATGAGGTAAGGGTCTTTTTAAAAAGTCATTGGACCCAACCCGGCTTGTTTACCCCACTCTTAACTTCAGGCAAGGATAAAAATTATGGATATGAAACAAGTGAAAAAAAAAACCTGCTATAGGTATATGATTCTCTTAAATATGGGCTCCTCAGTAATGTTACCTAAAGAACACAAATATTTATACAGGATAAAGAAATAGAAACTATAGAGAATAACAAAAAAACCTTGGGAAACATCCTTTGATTCATGAGGCTCTCTTATTTTTGAATTGTCAGCACTAACAGAATCATTGTTTTCCCAAAGCATTGGTAGGAGAACTGGGATTAATTCCCAGATCCAAAATGCAATTCTGAGGAGACGAGCTATCCGGTGATAAGAGTAAAGGGTAGGGGATCTTGGCTTAGATATATTTCCTCTTGAAGCTTGTCTCTGAAGAAATAAGAGCAAGATCTTGAAGATGGTATTTAGGTTCAATTAGGGACCAGAACTTTCAACTAACATGAACCAAGGATCTAGGAGCCTAATAGCTCTGGATTGGTAGCATTCCCTCCCCACTTATCCTGGTTACAGCTTAGACCTCACAACTGCCATCTGGGGAAACAATGCTTGGGTGTATACTACCTTCCATTGGCACTATTAGATGGATAGCGTGGGTGCATATTCCTTGTCACTTGTAGCAGAGGTGGCGTAGGTGTGTACCACTTACCACTGGCAAAGGCATTTTCTCACATGCTGTGCAAACATGACATATGATTATCATCTTTGTAAGTCTTGCTTCTTTGGCAAGCTTTACTAGAGAATGATCCTTCCTAGATGATTCATGAAATTAAGGACTATAACAAGAATCACATCTCTGTGGGTTGCAAGAAGCTATTTTTCTTCTTAGACTTCTGAACCTCATGCACTTCATCAGAAACTTTTAATGCTCACTAAAGCAATAAAAATAGTAGCTAACATTTATACATTGTCTTCTATATACAAGACACTGTGCTGAATGCTTTATAATTATTATCTCATTTGGCCTATACAATAACTCTAGGAAGAAGGTGCTATTATTAGATCCATTTAAAACTGAAGAACTGAGTGTCCAGGGTCACACAAGTATTAAATATCTAAGGTTGGCTTGAAAGTCCTCTGGCAGAAGATGGAAATTGAATTGAGTCTTGGAGGAAATTAGAGATTACAAAAGGCAAAAGGCAAGAGAGTACTCCAAGCATGTGAGAGAGACAATGTAAAGGCTTCCAGATTGGAGACAGAAGTGCCATATGTGAGGAAAAACAAGTCCTGAAAAAGTAAGTTAGGTCTATACTATGAAGGATTTAATAGCCCACATAAAAGAGCTTCATTTTATCCCAAAGGCAAAAGGGAGCTACCAGAATTTATTTGGGGAATAGGGGCAGGTCTGCATGTGCATGTTTGAGTGATGTTGGTTTGTGGGAGTCACCCTAATCACTGTGGAACACTGCCTTTGAGGATAATAGGGACAGTGACTAGGTCTGTGATTTCCCTGGCATATTGTGGTTCATGGTGAGGAAACCCATACACCAGTGCAGGCTGGCACCTTTTCTACAACTTATGATCTTAGAGAATTACTTAGAACACAAACAGTGAGGATCAGGGAAGGGATTTGAACCAAAACGTCTTGGCTTTGAGCTGGCTCTAGCTACAATGTCTCTATAATGATGATAGTATAAATCAAATCTTGATTTTGCTGGAAGGTAGTTATCTAAGAGTTCCTTCTGAGGCATTTCCTTTCCCTAAAGGAGATTATTACTGTTGAGAAGAGAACACAGTGGCTAAAAATTTTAAAAGCGTCAAGGTTAAGATGGGTTATTGTTGGTGGTGGTGGCAGTCTTTCTTTTTTGAAGGGTTTATGAATTGGAATTAAGTGAGGCAAAGTTGCATTAAGTCATTGACTTCATTCTCTTTTCCAAAGTCATTCAAGTTCAGAGACAAGACAAAAGTCAGGATGACTGGTGATGATCCTGGATACAGTGGATGACCTTAATGTCTTCAATATCTGACCAAGTTCTAGGCACTATGTAGCAACTAGGTTGCATCTGATTGGCAAATGGGTTTTAGGCTCTCACTATAATAGTAGAGTACAAGCATCCCCCAATTCCAGTTTGAGTATATTGTATAAAAAAATAATCTAGAGAGCTTGACCTCTATTTCCCAGGCCAAATTACTTACAAAATACCTAACGAAACCCATATGGATCCTGCCAAAAGAATTCAAAGGCAGTGGAGGAAAAAAATCTGGAAAAAACACCCTTGGATTGCAAGTTTGTGTGCCTATGCTCCTTCAAAAATGCTTTGTGAAAAAGATGCTTGTCAACTTGGCTAAGATGTCACTAAACAAAATCAGTGTCTCAGACATAGAAAAATGTAGTTTGGAATTTTCCCCCCAAAGTATCTCCAAGAAAAATTGAATTGTCCAAGAGTCACATTGTTGCTACTCTTCACTACATTTCTTGCAAACGTTTTGCAAGAGTGGGTTCTCATCCTTCGGATACATCCACAAAACACCCAAACATCTGGAAGTTTTGTCTTCATGGTGCCAAATGTCCAGATGTTTGGCATTGTGTATATAAAACATCCAGATGATTGGACCTTTTTCACTTTTCAGTCAGATTTTTGGCATCTTATAGACACAGCTTTCGATTCACACTTAGAAGAACCTCTAGCATTGTTTATCTAAACCTTTTGCATCCTAAACATGTCGATGTCACTGAATTGAAAAACTGGTGCACTGACAGCAAATTTTACAAAGGTGTGAATTTGATGTCACAATAAACAGCTCAGAGCTGTTAAACCCCTTTTTCAAAGCTTTAATTTAAAAGTGAGCTAACAAATGAAACAAAACACAAGGTAGCTCAAGGAACAAATGACCTTTGGAGGAAGTACTTTTTGGAGAAGATTAAATCATGATTCAGGAGAAAAGGCACTGATTTTGGAGATAAATCATTGGGATGAGTAAATCACTTCTCTCTTGACCCATACTTTCACCAAATCATGACTAATGCCCTGCTTCTGGCACATTCTATCTGTGTGATGCTGGGAAAGCCTCTTATACTTTCATTGACCCAGGATACTCTAAGAGTAGAAGAGGGGAAGAAAGTTGCAGAATAGTTGAAGGGAGTTTCCTCACTCGGTGCTCTGTAGTCAGATGATAGCATAGGTTCAGATGACAAAACCTGTTCTATATACCTCGCAGGATAGTTATGAAGAAAATGTTTTGTTAATTGTTTAGAATTAGAGAAATGTGAACTTTATTATTATCAGATGATTAGATTATATTGTTGTACCTCATGGGAACTTGAGATTCGAGGGATTAAATGGAATCCTTCCAGGGGCTAGTGAGTCAGGGAGAGCAGAATTACAGACCAAGAAAAAAACAACTGTCTCTGGGTCGAGATTTTTCACTGGAAAGATATGGTTTGGCATTGAAGTACTGAATTTGGAGTCAAGTCTGAGCCTTCTTTGTTGTATGTCCTTGGGCAACTCACTTAACCTCTCTCTAAGTCTCGGTCTCCCCAGCTACTAAGTGGGGATAATAATCTCTACCTCACAAGTTTGAGCATCAAATGAGAGAGCATATGCAAAGAACTTTGCAACCTTAAAGATCTCTGTAAATATCAGCTGTCATTTTAACATGGTTTATCACCAGATCATTTCCCAAATGAGGAAGGCAACACAAGATACCAACAGAAGGCAACAACTTTGTGTGATTGGCATGTGCACACATTTTCAAAGAACCAGAATAGTTGAACCAATAGAAGCTACCGAAAGCCAGAGGGCAGATTAGAGCATGAACAGGGGGAGGCTAGTCAATTCTGGTGCAGAGGGAGCTAGAACAAAAGGGTCTCTGCCTCAGATCTGAGTTGATTTTTTAGGAAAGCCCTGGAAGCTCAAGGGTGGAGGTGAGGGAGCAAAGCATTCTGAGCCTGAAGAGAGCCAGTCCCAAAGGTTCCAAGATAGGATGTGGAATGTCATATTTGAGGAATGGCAAGTAAGCAGATGTAGCTGGATGTATGGAAGGGAGTGAAATGCAAGAAATCAGGAAAGGCATGAATGTTCCAGGTTGTGAAGATCTTGAGATGTTAGACAGACAGGGCAGTGGGTGTGTAGGATATATTTCTATGAATATGATTTTAGAGATGATAAAGAGTCACTGGAGCTCACTGAAAATGGACTAAGGTAGGATCCATTTTCTTTACAAAAACCATCCTGGTAGCTAAGTGGAGAATGATTAGGTAGGAGGAGAGACTTGAAGTAAGGGGACTAGTTGGAAGGCTGTTGAAATAATATATGAAAGAGGTGATGCCTGAATCAGAGTGGTGGTGGCTGTTTGATTATAGGAAGAGGACCTATGCAAAAGATGTTATGAAGGTAGAAATGGTAATATTTGGGAATTGTTTGACTATATAGTATAAGGGTGATTGAGTGGTCAAGGATGACACTATGGTTAAGAGTCTAGGTAACTGGGAGAATGACCAAACCCTTGGTGGTAACAGGAAGTCTGGAACTGGGGGAATACTGGGGAGGAAAGATAAGTTCTGTTTTGGATATGTTGACTCAGTTGGTGATGTAGGAGTTGATGAGATCATCAAGTGAAATAGTATATAGAAATGAAAAAGAGAAGAGGGCCTAAAACAGAAATTTGAGGGGCCCCACCTTTAGTGAGAATGAAATACATGAAGAATCAGTAAAGAAGATTAAGTAATAATCATCATATTCCATTGTACATTCTAAATGGATCCTTAACCTTAATATTAAAGAGCATATGATAAAAAATAGAAAAGAAACAAATCATATACCTTTCTTAGGAGATGTATTCTTAACAAAACAAGGCACTTAGCAAAGATAAAATAGATGAGTTCAGTTACATTAAACTGAAAATTATTTACATACGTGCAATTAATTTATCTAGGATATAAGGGAGATGATAGAATGAGAATTTTTTTGCTATATTTCTCTGATAAGGGTTTGATATCCAAGACACACACACACACACACAAGCATATTATATATTGTGAATATTGGATTTAGCTATCTCCTGATTTGTAACAATGAAGATGCTTAGTCTAACAAAACCATGGATGTCTTGGGAACTTTGCATTACTCCACCCTACTTTGTCTAACAAAATCAGGTATGTCTGTAACCATGCTTGAGGATTGAGTGTTTAGGAGGATGGCCTTTGATAGAGAAAATGACAAATCAGAAATAGCTGACAGGCCCCTAGACTGTCCTAAGTCAAGCTTAGGCTACCATTGGTGCAGAAGAACATCTTGGTGTGGCGGCAGCTATTTGTCTGGGTTTTGGCAGTGAGTTTTCCCTTGAGCTAATTCAGATTCAGGCATCTTGGCTGAGACCTCTTGGAGTTCAGGCTGATTCCTTCCTTCTTTACTCTCCAAAACTTTATCTTCCTAGAACCTCTTATATTCCCCCTGGCACAAGCCAGGTGGGAGAAATCCTACACCTTTTCCTTCTCCCTTCTTCTTAATTTCTTTCCACTATATTAATTAAAATTAATTAAAATCAACATAAATTTCCAGTTGACTTGGGATTTTATTTGGGATATCCCATGGCAACCAATAATTAATATAGTTTAGGTCACAATGCTAAAATTATCCTTTACAATATATATTTGCACACACATGTATATGATCAAGAGTCATTTCCTAGTAGATTAGTAGTCAAAGGAAATGACTCAAAAAGTTCTCAAAAGAAGAATTATAAACTATTAACAACCCATATGAAACAATATTCCAAATCACTAATAGAAATGTAAATCACCACCCTGAGATTTTTCCTCATACCTTACAGATTGGCAAAGATGACAAAACATGTGAATAATTAATGTTGGAGAGTTTGTGTGAAGATAGGCTTCCCAGTATACTGCTGGTACTATAAATAAATATAACTGCTTCAAAAACAATTCCAAATTATGCAAATAAAATGACTAAAATGTCTGTACTCTTCAACCTAGAGAACCCACTACAAGATTAATATCCTAAAAAATCCATTGGCAAGAATAAAGTCTCCATATATACCAAAATATTATATAATAGCACTTTTGATGATAGCAACTAATTAGAAACGAAGTAGATACCCTCAATTGGAGAATGGCTAAACAAACTGGTAGATGAATGTACTGGAATATTACTGTAGAATTAAAAAAAAAAGAATGTGATAAATACTGAAAAAAAATGGGGAAAATTTTATGTGAACTGGTATAGAGAAAGGTAAAAAGAGGTAAGAAAATAATGATCGCAATGACCATAACAATCTAAATGGAAAGAAAAAATCATAGAATAATCAAAAGTGAATGTTCAGAAATTAGAAAGAAGAAGCTTGGCTCCAAAAAACAAACATGAGAATACACTCCTACCTACCCCTCTACAGCACTGGGAGATTGACATATATGATATATTGTAAATATTTTCATACTTTTTCGATGTATCAATAATTTTGCCAATATTTTTTCCTTCTTTTTATTTGTTTCTTTAAAGATATTGTCATGAGTTGGCTTTCTGAAAGGGGGAAAAGAAGTGAAACTGAGGGAAATGTTGTTGAATTAAAACTATTTCAATGAATTTTTTTTTAAAAAGGAGGGGGCAGAGACTGGTAGACAACCAGGAGAGAGCCATATCATATACCCTAGACAGGAGGGGATATATAGGAGGAAGAGGAGATTAACAGCATCAAATACTTCAGACAGGTTAAGAAGTATGAGTTTTAGCAATTAAAAGATCATTGGCAACTTTGGAGAGAGCAATTTTAGTTGAATAATGAAATTAAGAGGCGAGATAGCAGAAGGTCTAGAAGACAGTGAAAGGAGATGGTTTAGAGGCATAGAGTATAAATGGCTAGAAAGCCCCTCAGAGGCCCATCTAATCCAACCCTCTCATATTGCTGATGAGCAAACTGAGGTCCATGGAATTTAAATCAATCCCCCAAAGTTACTCATGTAGTAAGTGTTAGAGGTGGGTTTTGAACCCAGGAACTCTTGATTCCAGCCAGATTCCAGAGCCAGATTTCTTTTCATTGAACCACACCATTTCCAAATCAACAGGTATTAATTAAATGCTTTATAAATGCTAATTTAATTGAATTGAATTTTTGGCCACTGAAACTTATGTATACTCCCAACACTGAGTAGAAAGGAGATAGTAAGAGATATTAGAGCCATTTATACCCATCAAAATGAGGCCATTTGGTCATCATGTACCTTCTGAGTCATTCATCAAAATATAAACAAGGACCTACCTATTGTAACCATCAGTGCACTTTCCTTGGTTAAGGCATGGCTGGCTGAGACACTCATTGGTGTTGATTTCACAGTGTTCACCACGGAATCCAGAGGCACAGTCACAGAAGTAGCGCCCCACAGAATCCTGACAGGTGCCACCATTTAGGCAAGGCTGTGACAAACACTGATCAATTTCAAATTCACAGTTTGTACCTTTAAAAAAATCAACACAGAAAAACAAAAGTTTAACAAGATTTCACGTTGTTGTCGTATTTGCCAGAGTTTTTGTCAAGTATCATCAGTTACCCAAAATAATTTTCCTCCTTAATTGTAATTGATATTAACTTTTGGGCATGGGAAATTACAGAAACAGTAGAACAGCTGTCATTCACAAAGAATAATTGCATTAAGCAGTCTGTGACTTTGTATTAGAAGGGAAGCAAAGCTTGTAATTCTTAGAATGATGCTATTTGTAATGGTGTATTTTAAGGATGATATATTTATTGTCTAAAAGACATCTGACTGAGAAAAAGGTTATTTTGAAATTGTCCCATATTGTGTTATTCATTTTCTTGACCAGCTTTTACTGAGCACTTATTATGTGCAAGTCTTTCTTTAAGAACTTTAGATTTAATAAGTAATTTTTCAGTAACAGCCCTCTACTGTATTGTGAAATAGCTTGCTTTTCCATCAGAAAAATACTTTGTAAATTTCATAAGCTGCTACAATTGATGACACTAAGTCATTACATCTCTTTCAATAAACCTTTCTAAACAAAACTTCAAACCAACCTGAGGGATAAAGCAAAGAGGTAATTATTCAAACCCAATAGAATTACATTGTAGATAATAGGACTCCCTTTCATTAAAAATATCTCCCTAAGCAATCAAAATTGAATTGAATTTTCAAAAATGCAGTTTATATATCAGTTTTCACCAAGTAAATAAATCTAGGTATAAAAGACCATGGAAATATTTTTTCCTCTCTATAGAGCAGAAATTGAGGGCCCATAGAAGGGAGCCCAAGGTTCATAAAGGTACTATACAACAGAATAAGCATTCAACCAGAACTAGGATTTGACAGCAAGTCTTCTGGATCCAAATTCAGTGCTTCTTCTGTCAAACAACTTCCTTTCATTTTTATTTCTAGAGGAAGTATGAGTAATTCTGAAATATTTATGTTTTGTCATTGACTTTTCAATAACAGAATAGTTACTGAACTATATTTAGAAAAATAAAAAGTCATTGACTTTTCATCAACAAAATAGAATCACTGAAATATATTTAGAATTATATTTAGAAAATATAGGACACGGGGTAGCTAGGTAGCATAATGGATAGAGCAAGAGGCTTGGGGTTGGGAAGTTCTGGGTTCAAATGCGACCTCAGACACTTCCTAGCTCTGTGAACCTTGGCAAGTCATTTAACCCCCATTGCCTAGCTCTTCTGCCTTGGAACTGATATTTAGTATTAGTATCTTAGACAGAAGGTAAAGGTTTAAAAAAAAGAAACATTGGGTAGAATAAAATTCTCAGAACTGGAATGCAGCTTCAGAATTGATGTAAGCCAACCTATGTCTAAATGAGAAACTTAAAGACTTCAAGTGAGAGTAGTTCTATTACACTCTCTTATGAAGCAGTCCACTCTCCTGGGAAATAGCTCTGTCCCACTTTGGTGCTGCCTCCAATCCTGGAAGCACTTCCTATGTGGTCCTGGAGAAGCTACTTCATCTTTCTTACCCTCAGTTTTCTCATCTGAAAAATGCAAGTAGCAATTATTAACGCCCTGCCTTGTAGGGCTGTCATGAGGATCACATGAAATAATGTATATTAAAGTACTTTAAAAACTATTTTTGTTGATGATGATGAAAATCATACCTAAGAGTAATAAAAAGTTGGTTGGTTGGTTTCTGTGAGATTTTAATTCTCTTAAACATTTGCAATGACTAGTCCCTTGCAAATAGCCAAAAAATATCCCAAAAGATTAAGTTCTATAAATGGTCAAGTGTCCCGCTAAGGCTAGCACCCATATGGAATAGGGGGAAAGGGGGAGCATAAGACTGCTGGAGGAGGAAATCATTCCAGCTTGGAAACTGAGTAAGGCAAAGCAGGTGAAAGCTTCCCTGACTAGTAAAGGTTGAACTATACCTGAGAAAGGAAACTGCACTTTGCTGATAAATGATAATAGATCTCGTCTTCCCCTATCTCTTTCTGTCTGTCTCTAACTATATCTATATCGATAATCAAAAGAGACAAATAGGGAAATAACATTATTCTAAAGGCACCATAAATGAAACAAATACCAACATTAAATAAATTAATTAACTAAATATATAACTAAATATTAAATAAATAAATGTATACATGTATATATACATAAATATTTACACAAACACTTCAAATAGCATAGCAAGGAAGGTCCTTGGATTAAAATCTGACTGATGTGAAAAAATACCCAGAGTATAAGACAATCATAAGAACAATTTCTATTTTAGATGCAATATATCCAATGGAAAAATAAGAAAGAAGGAAATTATAAATTTAAACATAATGTTGGAAAAACTAGATTCAATAAAAATGATTATAGTGAAATGACAATCTTTAAAATACTTATTTTTTCAGGTTCAAGTGAATATTGAGTGTTAGCAGACCTCATATTATAAAGCAATAAGCTCTTAGGTTAAGGATTTTTTTAATCTAGAAAAGCAAAAATAGAATAAGTTAAAAAATTAGCATATATAACACTCTAGTATTCTAAAACTCAGGAACACAAACTATTGTGGAAAGAGTGCTGGACTTGGAGGCAAGAAGTCCTTTGTTCAAATTCTACCACAACATTTACAATATCACCCTGGGCAAGTCCCTTAATCAATGTCTGCCTCAGTTCCCTCATCTGTAAAATGGAGATGATAATAGCATTTAACTCCCAGGGTTGTTGTGAGAAACAAATGAAATATAAAATACTCCAAGTACAATAAATGCAAGCTATTTTAATGATAATGATTTACATGAGTGAAGCTTCAAGAATTTTGAAGTTTCTAAGTATTTTATATCATATATATACATATATGTACATATGTATATATACATATATATATACCACATCTGTGTTAGTGTCTTCTACAATTGAAGATTTAATTTAAATCCTTGAAAGGATTTAAATTAAAGAAAGTTTTTGTCTCAATACCTCCAGCATCTAACACAGTGCCTAGCACATAATGGGAATTTTTAAATGCCTAATCAGTTGACTTATCTAATTGTGTATCTCCTCCAGCTCTCAGCATAGCGCTTTATACAATAGGCATCTAATAATTGTTGTTCAATTTCATTTTCAAATGTACACCTACCATGTGCAAGGCACATACTAAGTACTGAGGATACAAAACTAAAACCAGAATACTTTAGTATTTTTAAGAAGCTAACATTTGAAAAAATCATTTATTAAACTCTTACTATGTGCCAAACAGGAAAACAAATTCAAAAGCTGGATACCCCTTGCTCTTGGGAAGTTTATACTTTAATAGGGAGAGACAAAATATATGGGGAATAGTGGAAAAGGAAGGATGTTTTGTTCTGGGAATTTGAATTGGATGAGTCCTCTCCAGAAGCAATGGTAATTTTAATTGTATTACAGTTCTTGGAAGAAAAGGTCGGAAAAAGGAGAGAGTAGGAAAGATTATATGAGGAAATGTGGTGGAGCAGAAAAATTGGTGAGGTGAAGAGAAACTCAGAGATAAGTGATATTGTTCCTCTATGTCATGGTGTCCAGGGTCTAGTTTGGAGGATGAAGCAACAGGAAGTAGAGGGGAAAGGGGGTTATGTAGGTAATGTATATGTATACATATATACAAAAAATTATATAAAATCATTTGAAGAGGCACATGTATACAAATAATAGATAAAGGATAATTTGAGGAAGTATAGAATGCTCAAAAATTAGGGATAGCCAAAAAGATTTCATGGAGGAGTTGGAACCCAAGTCTTTAAAGAAGATAAAGATTCAGAGAAAGATAAGGTAAATGTATATTCCAGGCACAGGAATAGAGATATGAAAATGCATGGAGATGGGAGATGAATGCAATGCAAATGTATGGAAAGAAAAGATGAAATCTGAATTCTAGGAACAGCTAAGAAGTCTAGTTTTGGTGCCATGCAGGAAGTATAAAATAATCTGGAAAAGTCTGTAAAAGAAGGCTATAGCCAAAGAATAGAGGAATTTATATTTTATGCTCAAGGCAATGAGAAGTCACTGAAGATGATTATTTCTCTTTCCTATACAACTTTCCAGAGTGCTTTTACACACATTATGATATTTAATTGTGGATTTGGGAGATTTTATGGGTACTTATTTACTTTAAATGAATGAATACATAAAACTGCACCAGTGGTTAAAATCTTGCTAGCAGCACTTCTGTAAATTTCATCTTTCAGAATTTAGATTTATATATTCACTTGGGGTTCAATTCAACCTGAGGCCTGCAGGAAAATACTTCCATATGTTTAAAAAAAAAACAAGAACACAACTGAATCAGCATTTTAAAAAAAGAAACTATTGATCTTTTTCTAGTGCTACAGTTCAAACACATTGGTTTTCAAATAATCCTTCAGGTCATTACACAAGGATGTTTCTCGTAATTTAAAACACAACTTCATATTAAACCACTTGCTTTCCTAATGGTGATTTTCTTTGTATGACTCCTAATATTGCTCAATGGCAAGACTCTCAATTCAACTTCTGTGCCTGTTAATTGTCACTGCTACTGATATGGGCCAAAGTAATGTAGGTTGTGGCTGTGATAGCAAATATTCAGATGAAAAAAAATTTAGTCAATCATCTGATGTTCCAAGTGTTGGAAATATCTTCATGTCTCAATGATTTGGGGGGAAATATTTTGTCAATATACTTTCTGTCTCATAGACACTGCCATTTAAGTATCCACAGTTAAATCCACATTCACAAAATAATTGAGCTGTTTAGTTTTTGAGAATTGCAAAGATGAAAGAATAAAACTCTCTCTAGAACATTTATTCCTATGTAACACAATGGCATTATATTTAAGATTTATATATGTATGTGTACATATATAGATATATAAATTTATTTGGGACATGTAAATTGAATGTGGGCACAATGAGTGAGCAGTCCCTCTGGAGCTACTCCCCTAAGAATTCGTCATAATTGTAAAGCATGTTCACGGAACTATATTGAGTAACCATAAATCTGTTGGAGCTTGTTAACAGCTCATTACAAAAACAAAAAGTCTTGTGACAGAAACAAACACAGGATCATGGAGACTTGGCTCTCCTAGAAGAAAAGGTGTGTGTATGTGTCGCATATACATGAAAAGACCTTCTGACCTAGAGAGCTTTGCAGGCTTGGCTATATGATTAAGACTATGGTTATACCCACAATTCCGAAACCAGTCACTCTAAAAACTTAATGAACTTATAAGCACAGTTTGCCCAGGATTCAAAGGAGAGAATCCATATTAATGTAGAGCAGGAAAGTCAACAGTCATTGCTCCTTCAGGATAAATCATTATCCTTTTTCTTATGCCACACTTTGGAACTAGAAATAAAAATGTAGACCAGCAAAAAGTAGGAATGAAAATAAGTGCATGATACATATCTATCACTCAAATTACTTAAAAGGGTAATCAGGCCTTCGAAAATACTCTTAATTAGAATATATTATAACCAGATCAGTCAAAAACTGATTACAGATGGCTAGTGTGAAGCACTAAGTAAGAGAGTGTTAGCCAACAATTCCTAATGATGTTAATGAGCTTGACAAAAAGTAGTATTCCAAAGAAATGGGGCTAATGATGAGTTCTTTATCATAGTCCTGACCTGGACATTTGTTGCAGTTCTTCACTTGGGAGAATCTAGATGAAACTATAATTAGAATACATTTTTAATTTAACTTGAGTCCTTGTTATGTAAAGGGATTGGGCAAGGAATTTGCATATTAGTCTCAGTACTTATCACTGAACTTTCATCTTCCTGCAGAATAAGTTACTCCAGGACATTTCAATCCTTGCTCTTTGATTTTTGGTATCAAACTTTCCACAGAGCTCTGGTCTTTTCTTTGCAAAAAGTTGGAAGTCTTCTATTTTGTTGAATGCCCATACTTTCCCTTGGAAGTATATAGTCAGTTTTGCTGGGTAGCTGATTCTTGGTTGGAGACCCAGCTCTCTTGCCTTTCTGAAGATCATGTTCCATGCCTTACGATCATTCAGAGTAGAACTTGCAAGGTCTTGTGTGACCCTGATTGGCATTCCTTTATATCTAAATTGTTTTTTTCTGGCTTCCTGTAGGATTTTTTCTTTTGTTTGATAGCTTTGGAATTTGGCAATTACATTCCTGGGAGTTGTCTTTTGGGGGTTTAGTATAGAAGGTGTTCTGTGAGCTCTGTCAGTGGCTGTATTGCCCCCTTGTTCTAGAATCTCTGGGCAATTTTCTTTGATTATATCTTGTATCACGATGTCGAGTTTGGTGTTTATTTCTGGATTTTCTGGGAGTCCAATTATTCTTAAATTATCTCTTCTCCCTCTATTTTGCAGATCTGTTACCTTGTAGGTGAGATATTTTATGTTCTCTTCTAATTTCTTGGTATTTTGGCTTTGCTTTATTAACTCTTGCTCTTTTACATGATCATTGTCTTCCAGCTGCCTGATTCTGGCCTTTAAAGCCTGGTTTTCCTTTTCAGTTTCATCACACCAGTTTTTTAGATGCATGAATTTTTTTTGCATTATTTCCAACTTTTCCTCCCAGAAGGCTTCTAGGAGTGTGCAAAACTCTTTCAAACTTCCTTGTATCTTTTGAGAACATCATAATCTTTCTTACTACCTCAGTTTATAATCTTTGGAGTTGTCCTCAACTCTTTAATTTTCTTAACTCTACATTCCAATCAGTTGTCAAGTCTTGGTGATTCTATCTCTATATCTTACATCAGTTCTCTACTCTACTCTTGGCATTACTAACCGAGTTCAGGACTTCATCATCTCTCACCTAGATTACTGCCAAAGTCTTCTAGTTGCTTTTCCCGTTTCACATTTCTTGCTCATCCAATTCATACTCCATATTTTCAGTAGACTACTTGTTACCTAGGATCAAATATGAAGTCTGTTTTTTGGCATATAGCATCTTTCACAATTATATTCCAGCTTACCTTTTGAGCCTCATTATAACTTAATTCCCTTCACAAGTCAAATTGGTTTTCTTACTGTTCTCCATCTCATCCCCACCTGTACTTTTTTTGCATTGCCTATCTATTTCCCAAGCCTGGAATACTCTCTCTTCCTAACTCCATATCTTATAATACTTAAGTTTCCTTCAAACTTTACTCAAGCATAAACTTTAACACGAGCACTCTCTGGATCTCCCAACTGTTAATGCCTTAGTCTACATAAATGGTAATGTGTTACTGAATTAGGGTGGTGGTAATGAAATGGAAATATAACAGACATTGTGCAGGCAGAATAAATTTAGAGCTAGAAGACACCTTGGAAAATGTATAGTCCAACCCTTTCATTTATAGATGAGCAAATCTAGAGAAGCAAAGTGACTTCTCTAGGTTCACATAGATACAAAGTTAAGAGGTAATATTTCAACCCAAGTCCTTTAATTCTAATTTTAGTCTGATTTTCATTTCACCTAAGAAAGATTTTACAGCTGACTGAAAGTGAAAGATGAGCAAGAGAAAAAAGTCAAAGCCAACTCCAATGTTTCCCAAATGTCAAAGAATAGTACCATTAACAGAAATAGAGAATTCAAGAGGAAGAGTTGGTTTCATGGAAAAGAAGAAGGTAATAAATAAGATTGTGAAAATAATGAATTTAATTTATTGGTATCCAAGTGGAAATGCCCAGTTGATCATTGGAAATGTGGAACAAGTACTCAAAGATAGGTTACAGCTGAGAACAAAGATTTGGGATTCATCAGGAATTTTGATGATTTGGATTCTCTACCTCTTCTCTGCCTTCTACTTCTTTAGGGTTATATAATCTGAAATGAATAGGAAAGGTCTGATTGGTCAGCATTTAATGGAAGTATTTTGTCTGTTGCCATTGAAACTTTGACTCCAGCCTTGGAGGGAGGAGAGGCAAAATTGAATTAGCAGCAAGAGGGTTCTCTGCTGAGATTAGTGAGAGAAAATCTACAAGTAAGTTCTGCTATGTTACCCATGCATCCATGTTCCATCGTCCAGACAGACCCTTCAGAATCCCTATGGGTTCCAGGAACCCACAGCTTCATAGCTAATACTTAGAAACAGGGCAGAGGTGTTCACTAACTGGCATCACACAAACAATAACATCATCCTCACACCCACTACAATTCAGGGCAAGCAAACTACCTTTAAGAAAGCACATTTTTAAAACACCAGACTTTTATTTTCCCTTATCGAGAGTTTGTGCCCTAGATTTCTGCTCAGAGCTTTGACATTTTGCACTTTAATGGGCATCTCCTGGCAATTAGAGATTGGTGTTAACTTTGTCCTGCAAGATAATGAATATGGGGAGTGATCAGCACATAACAAGTTCTTATTCCCGAAGCTGCTGTGAAATGAAAATGTCCTTCTTCATTAACATGGAGAGTGAGAGGGCCCCCATGCATCTGATGATATATTCAGCAAGGCATTGATAAAACAATTTGAACTTCCTTTTGCACCAGCTGCACAACACATGCCGGGGGAAAATAATCTCACACCTGTACCATATTAGCATCCCCAAATGTAGACTCCACCTGATGCAGTTGTCATCTCACACATCTCCCTATATCAACCCTCCCTGCACTTCTTTTGGATCAAAATGCTGTGTGACATTTCTCAGCTCTTTGGGTAGATGAAAGGGGAGATGGGTTTCCAAGTCACACCCACTGCTACCAGTGAATGCCCTGGAAAGAAGGAACTATGTAAGAGGAGTAACAGGAGCATTTGGTTCATGTTACAGCTGAAGATTTACAGTGTATTCTCCACCTACATATCAAAACTTATAACCTTTTTAACATCCCAGGGAAATGAGATGAGGCTGGATGACTTCCTGCTGTGACTCATAGTGTCAACTTGGATAATAGAGGTTGGCAAGAACCTCTGACAGAGTAAATGAGGATTTTTATTACCAATGGGGACACCTCAGGGATTTCAGCCAATAAGCCATTCTGGCTTCTGCATTTAACACAACTCACAGCAAGGTGCAGAAAAATAACAGAAATGACTTCTGATAAATCATTTGGTTAAACCTGCTTTACAAGCTGAGATTCTGCCCTTGGGGGAATAGTTAACTCCTCCTTTTTTGAATTAAGGTCATTACCCTTTTCACTCTCAGAAGCTTTGCTTTTGCTGAGTGACAAAACATTGTGATAACCTCTTATTTCAATATTCAACTCTTTAAAAAAAAACAACAGAATCACTTTGATCCCTACTGGGTTTCACCTTCTCCACTGGCTCCCTATTGTTAGGCTATAAGTGAGGGAAATGAGTTTGGGGAGGGGTGATGTGCAGAAGAGGGGGCACTATGTCTTTGAACAGGTTTGGGGAGTGTGTACAACAACAACAAGAGTGTGTAAGTCATTGTAGGACCAAAAAGTGGAGCTGACACAATCCTCGGATAAGGGCTCCTCCCTGGTTAGAATATCAAGTCCTTAAGAACAGGGACCATTTTGATTTCTTATATTTATGAAATTATAAAATTTATAAAAACTATTTATAAAATTGTGAAGCTGCTTTGAAGAAGTGGCTCATTTGCACTTTAAGGCACATGAAATATTTTCTAGATAATTGATTGTAAGTTCTAGAAGCTCAGATTTCTCTTTGAACTGCTCTCTATCTCCAACTTTATTGCCCTTTAGAAGTCTCTATTCCTCCTCTGAGTTCTTCTCTCAAGACCCTTTCCCCAATTCCTATTGTGTTTCTCTTCTATCTTGATGGATCCAGAAGACTACACCAAGAATTTGAAGATGCTTTTTTCCTGACAAGCCAACCTAGACAATTTACCTGCTAGTCTATGTGTATGGTGTGTATGCATACATAAGTAGGTGAAGCTGTAAAGTTAGCATTCAGGCTGTGGAAGGTGGGACCTTGAAAGCCAAGCTAAGAAATCTGAACTTTCACCTCCAAGGAACAAAGTTATGTATGTGTGTAAATATACACATATGTTGATACACACATACATGCACGTGTATGTGTGCATTGTATATATGTATTCGTAGATACAAAAATAGGTAGACAATTGAGAGAGAGGAAGAGGTAGTAGGAGAAGAGAAATGGCGGCTTGAGAAGGTACATGGCATAACGGATAGTTAGTCCTTGAGTCAGAAAGACCCATGTTACATACTATAAAGAACAGTTGGACGGTCAAGACCAAGTGACATAACTTTTCAATTCCCAGGAAGTTCTAGAAGACTGTAAGATAGAGATGAATTGTATCTCTGTCTTGGGAAAGGTAGATTTCATTCTCAGGATTTCCTAAAAGTGTTGAAACTACTGGCCAGGACCATTCACCATTACCAACAAGCCCCTCCCCAGTCTCATTTCCAGTGATAGTGAATTATAGCAAAATAGGTACCAGACCAGAAATTAAGGCCATTTTCACTAAGTAAGGAGTTTAACACTAGCTTCTATTCATGACTATATTACATACCATGGAACAAATCACTCAAATGTTAAAATTCAGGTAAGTTTATGGCACTACTTAAAGGATCCATGATTTCACTAGTACAGAATAGTTCCTCTACCCCTACAGATGCCAAGATGTAATCAAAAGAGATGTGCTTGATTATAATAAAAGAGAAAACTTACCCAAAATTTTTTAAAGAAAAATAACATTGGAAATACATTTATGGCAAGTAAAAATATCAGCCAAAACATATGGATCAGCTATTGGGTGTTTTTGCTAGTTTTTCTTTTTCTTGGAGGAAGTTTTAGCATGGGGACAAAGGCACCTATATCAATTTTAAGTGAAATATATTAGAATTTATTATATTGCTTAGTTAGTAGCAAAACCAAGTTATTAATTATCACTTCAAAAATGTTCAACCTTGGATTGAGAGCCAGACCTAGAGATGGGAGGTCCTAGGTTCAAATCTGGCCTCAGACACTTCCCAGCTGTGTGATCCTGGGCAAGTCACTTGACCCCCATTGCCTAGCCCTTACTACTCTTCTGCCTTGGAGCCAATACAGATTGGCTCCAAGGCAGAAGCTACAGGTTTAAAAAACTGTTCAACCTAACTAATAAAGTGGTTAAAAAAAAACTTTGAAGTGCCAACTCAGACTCATAGAACTGGTAAAAAATAATTAAAAGCAATAATATTCAATAATTCAATGCTGATGGAGGTGTGGAGAAACAAATATACTCATTCAATCCTATTGGAATTGAAACAGACACATAGGCATAGATATGTATGTACATCCAGAGAAATACTTATGAGTTGTGATGCATTGAAAAAATTCACTAACTGGGTTTCTACTTTCTCTTAATGAGCCTGTTTATAATTAGCTAGGCTGATCCTCAGATGACAAATACATCAGCTATAACATAGCCTGTTTACAGGCTCATACTTGCAGCCTTTTGTCAATAAGTAGGAGCTTCCTCGAGCGTTTATGTTCTGTGAGCACAGTCTTTGACAGCTAAGGGTCACTGCCTTGCCACAATGACATAAGACTTTAGGGAAGCTACTATGTGTATGTACATGTACATATGTGTGAATATAGGTATATACAATGCACATGTGTATGCATATATGCAATAGTGTTTATATTTTATATATACTAATTCATATATAAGTACTATATACTATATAAAACATACATGCAGTTGCTTAATAATTTTTGTTGAATGTATATAACATATACATTCAACAAAGATTTTACAGTCAGTCCAATCTTTATATATGTCCTGTATATATATGCATACAGTCAATGAATATTGCTAAGCACCTACATATCAGAGTGTTTTACATAAGTGAATACATTTGAAATATATACTTATAATTAAATATTATAGCAAATATTTTGCATGCAAAGCACTATACAAATGCGAGTTATTATTATATTTACTATATATAGAGATATAAACGCATCCACATAGATTTATTCTCTATATCAGGCTAACAGAGCTGTTAGGCAGCTGAGGTGACTATTCTGACCCTTTTAAGAATTTTTGATTTTGTTCCATGGATTCACACGCTGCCTTTGTGAAAGAGACATATGTGTTTTCACTCTGTAAGGTATTAAACTGGAGGGCAACCCAGCAGAGACCTGGATGCCTAACCCACTTAGATGGAACATTTGCATTTTATGCTAAATGTGTCTATATTATGAATTTCACACTTCTACACTTACAAAGTTTTCATCATAATAAATACTATTTCCACACTTCTATTCGGCAGGTTCATTAACATTCCTGCATAAACTGAAAATGTTAAAATTTTAATAGCCTCCCAAGGGCTTTGTTTTGTGCAGTGGCACAAAGGTTTCATCCTAGGCTGGGCATATTAAAACATCCCAATTTATGCTTCTAAGCAGGACTAACTAAATAGCCGTCAGTCTATTCCTGTGCCTCATTCTGTTATTCTTTATGGGAACAAAATTCCTTTCATATGCCCCCAGAGGATAGGAAAATGACAACATATACTTATGAGGTAGGTAAATGCTGTCCTAAGCACTAGCATGCCATTCACAAAGTTTTAAACATTATGGCACCCAGGACAGTGTAAGAATTGCATAGTTCACTCTTAATTTTTTGTATGCATGTCTCAGCAATGGCTCATTACCATGACATTTATTTTTCTCTCCTGAGAATTGTCCATAGGTTATAGAAAATGAAGGAGGTTTCCTAGCTATGTGACCCTGGACAAGTCACTTAATTCCATTTGACTAGCCCTTACTCCTCTTCTGCCTAAAATTTTATATTTAATATAGATTCTTAAACAGAATGTAAGGTTTGTTGTTATTTTTACATTTTTTTTAAAGAGGCTGACCTGGTCTTCATGATTTGAGAAGCCCCAGCATTGCTGACAAGTGGACAATATTAGAGAAGTAGCCACTGGAAAAAAATAGTAAAAAATGGTCTGGGCCTCAGATGTACACAGTCATCCCACTAAGAACCCCAGGATGAAGAATGCAATTCCTCACCCTTGTCCCTTCCACTTGAATTCCTCTTCTTGCTCTTCTACAATTATTTTCCCATTTAAGTAAGAAGTAAGGAAACACATTTGGGTAAGAAGTAAGGAAACACACATTTGTTATATTACAAATATTATCTCATTTCATCCCCACAACTCTGTGTGGCAGGTGCTATTATGATCCCCATTTTATAGTTGAGGAAACTTGAAGCTGGGAAAGATTAGGTGACTTGTTATGTAGCTAGTAAGTGTCTGAGCTCAAATTTGAACTCAGGTTTTCCTGACTCCAAGCTTACCAGCCCAACCAGGTACCACTTGGTTGCCTCCATTTAAACTACCTTTAATATTCATTTCAATCTATTTTTATCTGTATAAAAATGATGAACATGGGGTGGAGTTCCCTCATTTTTTATTTTTGCCAAAACCTGCACTCACCTAGGGAGGATCCAGTCTTTGTTCTCTGAAAATAATCTTATTTATAATTTTACTGTCCTAGATTCATTTTATGTAAGTTGTTTCAACTTCTTATTCCTGAGTAAAAATCTCTCAACAAGATGTCATCTGTGTTTATATGGTGTCAGAACAACTAAATAAATTCAGTGAATTTGTGTGTGTGTGTGTGTGTGTGTGTGTGTGTGTGTGTGTGTGTGTGAGAGAGAGAGAGAGAGAGAGAGAGAGAGAGAGAGAGAGAGAGAGAGAGAGAGAGAGAGAGAGAGAGAGAGATTTTGGGGTGTGAATGGGGAGGAATCCAAACCAGCTTTCAAAAATACCTAACAAGTGTTTCCTGACCTGTGGGACTCAAACAATTACAAAGTGTTTGTGAATTCACATGGACTAAATTATACATATATATCATACATATGTTATTATTTTTCATACATATGTGTGACTAATAAAATAAATGTTAAAGTCTTACTGAATTAACAGCTTTTGTCATCAAGGATTTTCCTAATCAACTACCATCATGTACAGCTTGCAAATTTATTTTTCTTAAAAAAGGGATCCTCATTCTTGAAAAAGTTGGACACAGATACAGTGTGTGAAATTCAGAATATCCACTTTGGTTTTCACATCTTCTTTGCTTGACCGATAGGAAAAAATTCTTTACGGTCAAGCACAGAAGTGATAAGGGATTAGGAAACTAAAATATCCAAGCTCTGAACAGGTGATAACTGATCTCATCTCTCTAGGTAATCCCACCAATAATTCAGACTGCTACATACTCTCAAGTGCTTTGATTTTTGTCCATGTCTCTAGAGTTCTTTAAGAATGTTATGAGCCAAAGGGCTTTAAAAGAATGTGTATTCTTCTATCCAGCAATACCACTACTAGGTTTGTACCCCAAAGAGATAAAAAAGGGGGATGGACTTGTTTGCACAAAAATATTTATAGCCATGTTCTTTGGGGTGGCAAAAAATAATTGGAAAATGAGGGAGGTGTCCCTAGATTGGGGAATGACTGAACAAATTATGGTGATGGAATATTATTTTACTATAAGGAATGATAAACTGCTTGATTTCTATAAAAATTGGGAAGATTTCCATGAACTGATGCAGAATGAAATGAGTAGAATCAGGAGAACATTGTGCACAGTAATTGAAACATTATTGGATGATCAAATGTAATAGACTTTGCTACTAATAGCAATATAATGACCCAGGACAATCCTGAGGGACTTATGAAAAAGAACTATGGAAGTAGAAATGCAGATAAAAACATATGATTCATCATTTGTTTATATTGGTATAGGACTTGGAGTTTTGGTTTAAAAAATTACAAAAATGAATAATATTAGAATAGGCATTGAGAGATAATATATGTATAACCCAGTGGAATTACTGGTCAGCTCTGGGAGGGGGAAGTGAAGAGGGGAGGGGGAGAATGTGAATCATGTAACCTTGGAAAAATACTTAAAAATAAATAAATTTTAAAAAAGAATGTTATGAGGCATTCTCAAGATCTCTTGACACTGACATATGCCAGTGGAGCTTATAGACTAGAGTCAATTATCCCTTCCTCTCATCTTGTTATAAGGCCACCTTTTCCCCCAATGATTCATCTCTGATTCTGTTCTTTATGCATCTTACCTTGCATAATTCTTCATTAATAATGTCTCAGACTAATAATTTTTACTATGCATCCATATACTTTGGGCAACCCTCAACTTTCAGGTAGTAACCATGCCAACATATAAATGAAAATGATATCAGTATTAATAAACTGAATTCATTATAATGCTTCGAGAATTTAAACAATTTTGACTGATATTGTCAGGTGATCATATATTCATGGCATTTTAGAGCTCTAAGAGATTCTGTGTTCATTTTGAGGAATCATGATTGTACTTTATAGTGAAAATTTTCTAGTACAATAGCAGATGCTTTGCTTTGAATCCCTCATTTGGTCATGAAATGAAGACCATTTTTCCCATTTGATTCTCCATGTAATAATAATTTGATTTCTTTATACCTTCCCCTGAAATAATTCTTTATGTCTATAGTATATTCATGGTACTTGTCAGCCAATACTTTCTGAGTGATAGAGTTGATTTAAAAAACATTAATAGTGACTGTCTCTCCTATCATGAATTTGAAATGTATGTGTAGCAGTAACAGCAATGTCAGAATAGGCCACTTTACTAGTTGGGTTAGTTTGCATTTATAAAAGTTATGTGGCAAACCAGAGAAGCTTTAGGAAAGGGGCAACAGAAAATGATTAAAGAAATGGAAAATCAGTTTTCCAGGGAATGGTTAAAATAATTGGGGTCATGTACCACAGTGAAAAGAAAGCTAAGGGGTGAAGATTATTGTCTTCAAATATTTGTATGGTTTTTATTAAGGATATTGAATGCCTACAAAGGTCCAAACAAGAAGAAATGGGCTTAAAGCAGGAAAGTGGTACATTATAAAGAACTTAAGGAGGTTGGGCTGTCTCTGGAGCTTTTCAAAAAATTGAAAAGATCTGTCCTGAATACTTTAGACATTCACCTGCCTGAAGGCAACAGGCAAGAGCAGATGATATCTTGAGGTCCCTTGCAGTTCTATAAATTGCTATGCTGAGTTTTTGAGAGGATTTGCTTTGTCGTCAAAACTTAGTGATATCTTCCCCTCCCCGCCACCCCATACCTAAACATTTCTTTGCTGATAACCTTGAAAGCATCAAACATCCCATCTAAAATCACATTTTCATTGTTTTTTTTGTTGTTGTTGTTGCTTCCTAGACTTTTCTTTGTGAGACATGAGACACCACATTAGTGATGGTACAGCACAGATTACATCATATAGACATTATATTGAAAATAAAATAACATTGTAGTAAAAAAATCCACCTCTAGAGAAAGAACTGATAAATAGAAATAAATAAGACAGAATTTAATATATACACATATCTTTTTGTCAAATAATGCCCTCTCCAAAGGGGGGAGAAGGAGAGAAGGAATTAACTGGATATTTTACAAATAAACAAATTTTTTTAAAGTGTCATCTCTGTAAGGAACTCTCTCTTATACTTCTTAGTTCCCTTCACAGTGAATATCTGTGATGTTTTATATTAATTATTAATTTTTATATTATTTATTATATAATTATTATATTACATATAATACACAAATGTTATATATTACACATAAACAATATTAAATTAATATAAAATAATATGTAAATATTGATAATTGATATATTAATAAGACTAGATTAGAATACCAAATATATGTATAATTGAACACAGAAAACATAAGTACTAGTGTTTTACCTATGTATACCAAATAAACTACATGTATATGTATATCCTCTATGGAAAATAATAAAATTAATAGTCTGCTCTACTATCTTTGTGATGGAATAAGACAGTAAATGTTTGAATCTTCTTTGATGGAGACTGAATTACACGTATACTTATATATCACTTTAGCAGGTTAAATAGAAAGTGCTAAAATACACAGGATGCAATAATGTCCTTGGAACTTGGAAAAAGCATTTCCTTTCTTGACACTCATTTTTATTCATCTTCTGCAGGAAGCTTTTCCTCATCCCCTCAACTGCTCACACTTTCCTTTTGACTTACCTTGTGTAGTTAGTACTTTGTATTTATTTTCTTTATATTTGTATATGTGTCACTGTTTTCTTATCCATTAGAATGGTAAGTTTCTTATGGGTGGGGATTGTTTCACTTGTTGCAATTATATCTTCAGTGCCTAGTACAGTGTCTAATATCTAGTGAGTTCTGGAAAAAAATGCTTTCTGATCAATTGACTTAAAGTTACACTGTCTCTTTTATTTAAATATGATAAAACAATATTGACCCAAATGTTAAAAACCCAGAATTCTTTTCTATCTTATTTAATGGGCTCTTTTTGTTACACTGCTTGGTAACAGAATTTTGTTTATAAATACCTTTCTGTAGGTGAGCAAAAATAACCTGATATTTTGTGACATTTTTTAAAATCTCATCATGCATTCCATTGGCCTTTTATCACCCTCTTCCAGACCCACCTATTCTCTCCTTTGAAGTCATTATCTGCTTGACATGAAAAATATACATTAGTAAGTCTAATGGTCAATTTCCAACACCAGCTCTCATTTATGGAATGATTAATTGCATGAGCCTAAACTAAAAACTGTCACATACTTGGACCTATTCTTCTTCCATAAGAAAAAAAAATGAAAACTTTTGCAGCAATTTATTTTCCACTCAAGTTGTGGTTTTATGCTTATGCAAGACTGATTTTTCTTGCACCTTTGGTGCTTCTCCCCCTAGCCCATTTCACAGTAAATGAAGCAGGGCTGAAGCACAGCTGAGGGCATAGTGAATGATTTCATCAGTGCAAATTCTCTCTCTCAATGTGCTGGCCCAGTTTTTTTTTCCTTCTCCCACATCTACTATCTTTTAAAATTTATTACATTTTCTCGCTCCACAGCTCTGAGAAACATAGACTCTTTCCCAGCAGCAAGGTTCTTTATGATCACTCTAAATCTGGACACAGCCCACAGCAGCCGAGGTCGACCAAATCCAGCTTCCAGAATACATCAGCAGCTCCAGGTTGAGTCTGAGCAGTTCAGGGCAATGATGCTGACTGCTAATAGCTTCCCTCTCTCTCCAGACCCCCCCTTTCCCTTTTCTCTTTGGCTTTTCTCTTGGTTCTGCAGACCTTCTTTGGGTTTCTCATCATCCAACCTGAGTTCCATCCACCACTGGTAACCACAGGGAGGCCAGAAAAAAAAATAAGCATCCTTTTGGGGCCACATGAAGGACGTCGGTGCAAAGCAAACTTCCAAATTAAGAGGTCCTTTCTCCTCATGCAGAGTTTGGTGGATGAGGACTGAAATCATATCCTTTAATTCATGGCATGCCCATGAATTAAAAGATATTACAAGTACCAATTATTATGTCGGCCCTTCAATCACTTGTCTAAAAAAGGAAAAGAAATCAACTGTCAAATGTTCTCCCCAAAAGAATTGAGGTGGTAAATTTATTGCCAACTGGTTAATAGAGAGGGAGGGGGGAATATTTGTTCTAAAGGCACAGATGAACACCATTAAAAGCCTGCTGTTGGAAAAGAAAAGCCCCCTTAGTATAAGCTTTTGATATTACACTGGGCCAGATACACTGTACATCACTAGGCACACCAAGACATGATTTGACCCAGAGTATAAATGAATCTGTTATATAGTGAGGTACGACATAATGGCTTTTTACTGAAATTCCTAGATGAAAGCCACTGGTCAGCATTGGAGTGCCCCTTGGCAATCCATTTAAGCCTAAAGTGAGACCCCCAAGAGGATTTTGTAGGAACCAACTATATTAATATTGTTAAAGCTAAGATATGATTTTTGAGTTGTGTTTTTGCAATGAGGGGACTATCACATTACTGTTATCTTCCAGAATTTCCAATATCCCCCCTTTTAGCCCTTTGATATTTATAGCATAAGATTTGAGACCTGTTCACCACAGCCTCAAATAAGAAGAAAGACTGAGAAAACCTTTCAACTCAACTCAACTGAATTCAATTCAGTTCAGTTCATCACCAGACATTTCCTAAGTGAATACTCTATGAAAAGCTCAGTGCTAGGCTCAGAGGAAAAAAGAATAAAAAATAGCAGTCTGTTTTTAGGGGCTTTACAATCTATTAGTGTAGATTGCACATATGCACAGACAAGTGGATTACAACAGCCAATGCAATGAGTGCAAAGCTGAGGCTCAGCTAAGGTGTGGTAAGAACATTTTCAACTGTGGAGAGGTACAGAATCAAAGATTTCTTACCAGGATTTCTTCATTGGGGGGTGGGGGAAGGATCCTTAACCTTAAGGATTCAGGACATCTGCATGTGTGTGTCAGGCATGTGAACAAACTGCACAAAGAAACAAAAAAGACTGCAAGATGAATTGGAGAAACAGGTAATAATTCAATTTGTCTAGTGGTGATGCAGTTGTCTAAAAGGGATGGAAGAAGAGATTTGAGGGTAATAAAGCAGGAACGGTAAGTCGAAGGGAGCATGTGGAGGCTTTCAATGCCAGGCTAAGAAATTTGTATTTTTAAGCTATGGAGTATGAAGAGAAATTAAATCAGTCAATAAACAGGTGCTTCGTTCTACCAGGCACCTGTGATATAAAGCCAAAAAGGAAACAATCCCCACTCTCAAAGTTCTAAACAGTAAGGGGCAACATGAATCTTTTTTTAAAGCAGACTTTCCTAGATGAAAGTTACTGGTCTACATTAGAGTGCCCCTTGGCAATCCATTTAAGTCTAAAGTGAGACCCCTGAGTGGGTCTTGTAGGAACCAAGTAGACTTGTGCATTAGGAAAATTATTCTGGTAGCTATGTGAAGGGCAAGACACAGAAGGGAGAGAACAGAGGCAGAGAACACTGATTAGGCAGCTATTACAGCCATCTAGATGAAAAAATGTAAAAAGCCTGAAATTGGACAGACAAAATGGATGAGGAAACAAGGATAGAGATGGAAAAGATATTGCTAAAATTAGAAGTGTGCTGGCACGTAATACAGTGCTTGACACCTAGTAGGCACTTGATAAATGCTGACAGGATGATCAATAGGATTTATAAATGATTGGATGTGGGAGGTTAAGGAGAAAGAATATCACAGACTTCTTAGAAGGTTTGTCCTTGGGTGGGTAGAACTACAATAGTATCAAGAGATAAGACAAAGTTGGTAATAAAGGCAGGTTTTAGTAAAAGATATTAAGTTTGAATTTAGAGATTGAGTTAGAATTGTTATTTGGACTTAGAGGGACCTAGAAATGTTGCCAGTAGGTAGCTAGAAAGGCACAGAGCTCAGTAAGCAAAATGGGAATAGATTCTAGAGTCATATAAATAGGAATGATCATACAAACCATAGGAATGAATGAGAGCAGCAAGCAAGGGAGTGGAAAGAAGAATAGAAAAGCAAGAAGAGGAGGGCTTTGAGGCATATCCATACTTAACAGGCAGGAGAGGAAAAGAAACCATTGAATGAAACTGAAATAATATTCTGAGAGATAGAAAAACAAAGGAGGGAAGAGAAAGCATGGAGGATAAAATAAAAATTTTAATCATATTAAATATATTCAAAATAATTCAAAGAAAGGAGCTAAAGTATTTATACCCTTTAACCCAGAATTTTTGCAGTTAGGCATTTACTTCAAAGAGGTCAAAAATAAAAAGGAAAGATTCCATATCTACCAATAGTGGTTCTATCTATAGTCAGAAAAAAACATAGAAACAAAGTAAAAAGACTCTCTAATAATTACAGAATGATTTAAAAAGTTGTGGTATATGAATGTAACAGAGGTTTATAATATTGTGAAAAATCTATAAATAGGATGAACATAGGGAAGTATGGAAGACTTTTGTCAACTGATGCATAATAAGCAAAACCAGAAAGACAATCCACCCAAAGGTTCCAATAATATAAATGGAAAGGACAATAGCAATGAAACAATGAAATTAAATGCTGCGAAATAATTTGAAATAGCTTTAACCCACAAGAGGGAATATGAGAAAGCACCTTTCTTCCTTCTTTGTGGGAATGAGAAGGACATATAATGATATATATGTTGGACATTTTTCAACATAGTTTTGCCTGTTTTTCTTTCTCCATTTTTAAAAATAACTCTCTCAGAGGAGATAGAGGAAGGATATATTTGAAAATTGAAGGTAATGTAAGAAACAAAAAGATATTAGTAAAAAACTATTTTAAAAATGAAATTGAATATGACCAATGTTTCAGTCAGTTCTATTGCAATTTCAATCATGTATAAAGAGCTTTAACTTCACCTAATATTTTTCTAATATTTGTTTCATCACACTTAACTATTTGTAACTTCTCTCTGGAAATTTTAAGTACTATATCAAAATGTCCTGAACATAAAATGAATGTGTATCTATAACTAGGAAGAGGATATTAGGATTCTGCCCCAGGGTACTGACAATATGAGATGGTAAACAAACAACTGAGCTTAGCACAGAACTAATAAGAATAAATAATTAAAATATAAAGTTATTAAAATATTTTCTCCCTTTCCCAAAAAGCCAACATCAGAGGACTGTTCTTACATTGTCATGGAGTTAACAATGTGTTTCATTCCACTTTTTCTGTGTATATTTTATAAAGCCTACCCTTGGTGCCAAAATTGCTAGTGAGGGCTCTAAAATAGATTAGGTTAGGTTAGGTCTTGGAATGGTAGTTTCTGTGATTATCATAAGAGCACTGTGTTGGGGTAATATTCATGATTTTTATGCAAATCTTGGCAAACTACTCATTCTATTCATAGGTGCAATGTGTTTAGCATCAAAATATTCTAATTTCATAGTTAATTAATATACAGAATTAATTCCCTCTACAATTTCACCAAATGGGATTGGGGAATGGTAAGTGTGAAATTCTAGTTCTATTACCAAGTTAAAGAGATAGGAATATGACTTACTAGTTTTAGGAAATATAGAGAATAAGATTAAAAAATAAAAAATATTATAAGCTCCTCAAGAATACAATCTATGTCCTATTCTTTTTTTTTTACTACCTCAACTACTATTAGTATTAGGTACTTATAAAGTTCTTTGTAAATGGTTTTTTAACTCATCACTTTGAGATCTAGCTAGAGGTGGTACAGAAGGAAAATGTTTGTTGAATATATGTATATATATATTTTTTAAATTTAGTTATATTAACAAGAAAGTGAAATAATTTTTATTCTGACCCTGAGGAGTAGAACTTTGAGCATACAGCACAATGCTATATATGTAATTGATGCTCAATGAATACTTGTTTGAATGAATTAATGGATTACACAATTATTAAAATTTTGAAGACCATTACATTACAAATATGTCATCAATGAAGCCCTTTATCATTTTCACAGTGCTTAGAATGCTTTACAATGCATTTACTTGTACAGTGCAATGCAAACCTTGTAATATATGAGCCTCATATCATATTACAGGTATTATCATTCTCATTATAGTTGAGGAAATTGAGTCCTGGGTAGAGAACATGACTTCCCTAAAGTCACAATAGCTAATAATTATTAGAGGACTGGATTTCAAGTCTAGAAGTCTATCCACTAAAAGTCACCATCAGAAATATTTGCAACCTGATTATACCCACCATGCCTCTCTCGAATTCCATTTGGACCACCATAGACATATACTATCACTAAAAGAATATTCATGTTAAAAAGATAACCAGAATTAAGGCCTGAAGTTGGAAGTTAGTCTATCAGTGTCTATATCTTGCTTGGCTGTAACAAGATGATGAGACTGACCTAGAATTAAATAGTAGAGAGGATAGGATTGCATTTGAGAGATTCTTCAGTTTTTTCAGTGATCATAGACTGCTTATTATAAGAAATTCATTTAGTAACAGAAAAAAATGACCACACAAGTTAAGGCAACATTTACTACCTTAGAATAATCTGTTATAATCATAAGACTATATTCCCATATCCATGTATTAATGGAAATTATGTTATAAATAACAACATAGGGTTCTGTTTAAAAGTCTTTAAAATATAGAAATTATAATGATTATAGTTGTTTTACAGATTGTGTGAGGGTAATAGTGAAAGAGCTGGGAGAAAAGAATAGTTGGAATTTCAAGAACATGGAAGTAAATAAGAGATATGGGAGGTAATGGAACAGGTGGCTCTAGAAAGAAGAAAAGATGGAACCATATGGTAGAAGAATGTGTCATATGGGACAGAAATGTGGAAATAAAAAAGGGTAAGTTTCCTGGAGTGTTGATGAAGGCAAGAGCATCTCAAGGAGGGAGAGAAAAAGGTTTTAATATAATAGATGGGTAGGTACTCCTGTCATATAGCAATGAAAGGTCCATGATATAAAAGGAAACAAGCAAGATAATCAGCATGAAGTAATTATCTAGGCTGGTGTGTGTACTTTATAAGGTTGGAAAGGGTCAAGGAATGTGAACAGAATGTTACTAACTAATCAAGTATAAATTTGATTATTAATTTTACAGCAACATTGCCACAGAATCATTTTGGGGAAGAATATAGATTTGTGAAACTCTATCACCATGATTTGTTTAGTCACTTGGTAGTGTAGGTTTTAGATTAATTTCCAACACTCCAAGAATTATATTTTATGAAGTTTATGAATAATCACTTGAAGTAGAAAGAATAAAAAGGAAACAGAAGTAATATTCTAATTATTTAACAAAATTAAGACCACGTGACTAAGTTCTCCTAGCCTGTTTAAAAAGCCCACTCCACCAAAGTAAAGACAGGAAGATAAGATAGGGAGAGAAAGAGCTAAACCAAATTTATATTCTCCCAATGACAGCACATAATGTGAGGAGAGTGGGGTGCTGGGAATTGTAGTTTTTAGGGTAACAGATTCTAATTACACAGTAGAAAACAACAAACAACCCCATTCAACAACAAATTTATAATTTTTTTAAATATTGGTTTATTTCAACATCTCCATCACACTCCAGTTAATAAGTACTTTGGAAGTTAGGACGAACATTTATCTTGCATGATAATATTCCCTAATAGGTCCTGATGTTGGTCCTGTAAGAATTAGAGGATTTGGTCAGAATATAAGGGTTTGAACTAGCTATTTTGGAGAAGTAAGACAAATGAGGTCCATTGGTTTTATCTCATTAATTCCCAGCTCAACTATTCCATGACATCATGGTAAAATCAAGGAAAGAGCTGTGTGTTCCACTGGTATCTATGCAATATCAAAGACACATAGAGGAAGGGCTCCAGCATGTTGGGTGAACTCTCTTTTGAAAATTTATGGAAAGGCATAGACAAGAATTTTCCAGAATGAGAGGGAATAGGTGGGTTCTTATCTGCATAACCGTGGAAGGCTATATTCTTTGATGAGACCACATATTTATTTGATTATAAATGTTTATAATTAGATATGTCCCTCTTCCTTAGAGCCTCTAACCCTATTCTTTGTTCTCATTATGACCTCTATTCCCTCTTTTCCTTAATTTGTTCTAAAGTCAATATTCTTGCACTGGCCATACTCTCCTTTCTATATTTCAAACTTTTAATGAACTCATTCAACTTTACACTATCTTCTATATTCAAGTCCCTTGCCTCCTTTTCCTATCACTAATTATGAATTGCTAAATCTCTTGAATTTTCTCATCATCCACCTCTTTCTCTTTTACTAATGTGCTGTACAAAGCCAGATAAAATCATAAAACCATGCTAACTGGATCCACTATGAATTTGTTACATAATTTGAACCCTGTTCTCACTGTGGTAAGGCAATCTTTTTATACCTCTAATCCATTTACTTTCCCTCTCAGCAGAGCTATTGTTAACTTTTTATCCAGCTGTATGTCTCAAATGATACCCCTTTCTCCCACCGTGTCAGCTGAAGACCTTGTCTCATATTTTATCAAACAATTGAAGCCATTTGCAAAATCCCCTTTTCTCCCCTCCATATCCCACATAACTCAGATGTCTTCTATACTATTTCCCACTTCACCATATTGTCCATAGAAGTGATACTTCTCATTGTTAAAGCAAACCTCACTATGTGCATTCTTGAACCTATTCTATCCTGTCTTTTTTGGTGGTTTGCCCTTCTACTTTCCCCTCTGTGTCACTAATCTTCACTTTTGCCCTGCTTTCTTGCAGGTTGCAAATATGTCCATATTTCCCCATCTTTAAATAACCTTCACTTGATCCCTGATAGATATCACCCTATATGTCTCCTCTTTTTCATGGTTAAACTCCTTGAGAAAGTTATCTATATCTGGTGCTTCTACCTCCTCTTCTCTCACATTCTTCTAACTCTTTTTTAGACTGTTCCAAATCTCTAAAGTAACTAATGATCTCTTAATAACCATTCACAAAATCATTACTCTGGTCCTCATCATTTGGATTATCACTTGGCAAAAGCCTGGTGGTTCTGATACTCATTTTGTTCTATTTTCCATTAAGTAAAGAGCCTTCACTAAGCTACTATAGAGATATTCTCTGTGTGTGTATGTGTGTATGTGTGTGTGTGTACAATGACATACATACACTCAACAAATTCAGGGGTAACCTAGTATCTCCAGGATGAGATATCAAATCCTGTTTGGCTTTAAAAATCCTTCACACCCTGCTTCCTTCTTACCTTTCCATTCTTCTTATGCTTTATTAACCTCCATATATACCACGTTCCGGCAAACATTGAGATTCTTATTTCCTTCACACAGTATTTTATCTTCTGACTCACTGGCTAGGCTGCTCTCCCTCCTCACCTATATTTCCTGCTATCCCTTTCCTCCATCAAGATTCAGATTAAATCCCATCTTCAGCAAGATGCCTTTCTCATTCCTTCCTCCTCTGCTAATTCTTTTACTCTGACATTCCATTCCATTTGCACTGTATGTAACTGGAAAATCTGCAGTTATTTGCATGTTGTCTACTTTATTCGAATGTGAACTTCTTATAAGCAGAGGTTGTGTTTTTGCCCTTTTTTTGTTTGGGACATAGGAAGCACTTAATAAATATTTGTTGATTAAGATAACAATAAATATATAACATAGGACTAGCAATATGATATACTTCTAATTTAATTGTATTCATTTTGACAACCAAAAAACAAATCTCAATGCAGTAGCTAAATTCCTGTTGAGAATTTTATCATCTTCATTATTAAACAATCATTGGTTCATACATAAATCATTCTCCCCACTGTCATTCATAACCATAAAGAAAGATATCTTATGTGCAATCAAACTTACCAAAGTATTCTGGCAGACAGTCACAGATGTAGCTCCCTACCTTGTTGTGACATTTAGCCCCATTATAGCAGGGATTTGAAACACATTCATCCACTTCCCGGTCACAATATCTCCCTTGAAATCCAGGGACACAGAAACAGGAATAGCCATTGATTCCATCTTGGCACACAGCTCCATTGCGACAAGGGTTGGAAGCACACTCATTGAAATCAGTCTCACAGTGTTTTCCAATAAACCCATCAGGGCAGTCACAGAAAGGGCCAGAGGTACCCTCATGGCAAATACCTCCATGTCTACAAAAGCCTGACACACAGGACGTAAAAGTGATTTCACAGCGTTTCCCACCATATCCTGGTGGACAGCGGCAGAGAAAGCCAGGTTCTTCATCCAGATCAAAACAAAATCCATTTCGTTTACAGGGTTTGGAGGAACATGAAACCAACTTTTTGATGCAATCTTCCCCCACATTTTCAGTTGTGCCAGAACAATGACAAGTACTGTCTTTACCAGCATCATCGCATGTAGAATTATTTGGACAGGGATTTGAGAAGCATTCAGTGTCATTTCCAATGCAAAAGGATTCTGCAAGTGAAATAAATAAAAATATTAATTAAAAAAGATAAACATTCAGATACTTTAGAAAAGTACAAAATAAAAACATAAAGACAGTTCTTTTTGTCTTTTTTTAAAATCCATATATAAATCCTTTAGATAAATAAAATCCATGAGTTAAATAAATTTGATAAATCAAAACTCCATATTGTTTTGAATAATTCTTCTTCATCTTTCTGCTCCTTTTCTTTGATAGGTCAATTAAATGATGAAATAAAATTATTTGGTTATAAATACCTGGTTTAATGGCAGGATAAACTGAAGATTTTGAAATTTATATTCTTTCATGGAGGACCAAGGTAGGATAGTGAGTTTAAATTAGAATGGAAACAGAAATTGGTTTTCCCAAAAGGTACTTCTTCACTTAAAATTGATCAGGCAACTTCTGACTTGTCTAATTGAAAGTGAAATAGATATTTAATTCACTGATATAGAATTTGAATGATATTCTAGAGTCACCACTTCTTAATGCTACCTGAATATGAGTCATGATTATTATTATGGAGAAGCAATGTGCCATAGTGGATAGAGAACTGAATCTCAATTCAAGAATGGGTTCAAATTCTACCTCAGGCACTTTCTAGCTCTATGACCTGGAGCAAGTATTTCTCTACTCCATTCCATTCTCTATTCAGCTGTCAAATTAATCTTCCTAAAGTGCAGATCTGACCATGCCACACAATGCCACCTCTTTCAATAAACTCGAGTAACTCACCATCATCTCTAGAATCAAATATAAAATCCTTCATTTGGCATTCAAAGCCTTCACAAAATTGATCTCCTCCTATTTCAAGTCCCAGCTGAAAATCCTATCTTCTATGAGAAGCCTTTCCTGATTTTCCTTAAGCTAATGATATCTCTTTATTATGTCCAATTTATCATTTTGTACATCATTATGTTCATGTTGTCTATCCCTCTGACTTCTTTAAATCAGAGACTGTCTTTTGCCTTTCTCTGCACATGCAGAGACTGGCACAGTTCTTGGTACTCACCAGTAGGAAGCATAGTAAATACTTGATTAATGCTTATTGACTGACTGCTTGGCTTAAACTCTTACTCTTTTACGTTTCTTCTTCTGCAAAATGTTGGGTTTGGGCTTGATATTGTCTTTCAGCTCTAAATCTATAATTCCAAGTACTATAAGTAAATTGGTCAAGCTTTCAGTACTCTCTGGAAACTCTTGAAGCCTATAAGTTGTAGACTATAGGTATATGTATAATTATTATTATCAGCATTGACATCATTATTCCTATTTCAAACAAAAAATAATAGTTTAGAGTGAAAATTAATTTTCATCTTTTCTCATTTAGAGCCATATTCTGTAGTATTGACTGTTATTCAGTTCTGGTTTTAGACTAAAAGATTTTTTTATTGATTAGGTTGGCATGATTTTCTGAAAGGTCTTTATGTGATCACACTGGTTTGGGGAACAGCAGCATTCCAAGGATGTGGCTCCGGCTATGAGTTTTACTCAGGGGAGAATTATAAGCCTTGATTTGTAATTTGGAAGAAAGGCAGAAAGCCTGGGAATCAAAGTTACAGACTTCTGGGTTTGAATTCTACTCAGTAAGAGCTGTGTAACTCCAGGCAAGTCCCTTAACCTTTCTAAACTTCAGTTACATAGACTATTCCCATCTGTAAAATGAGGATAGTACCAACTACTTCACATGGCTGTCATTCAGTTCAATGCAAACCTCTGTGTCACATCAATGAGTTATATGACTTGTGGATACCTTTTAATGGCTTCTCAATACTCATCATGGATTAACCACTAAGGGGGGGGAAGGACATTTATAATTAAAAAAAGGGAACAGAGAAGAAGCAAAGGATAAAAATATTGTCCAAAATATTTAAATAAATATTTAAAATGTTAGGGTTCAAGTTGAAAATACATAGCTAAATCTATCAGAGTAATGTTGTTTTCCATTGCAAATTGTAAGGTTCTGTTTGTTTTCCCTCCAAATCTAATCAGGTGTTATTTGAACCATAAAAAAAACACAAAACAAATACTGCATAATTTCCTGTATATTCGAACTGAAAGCTTCCTCTAATTTAGTAGCCACTCTTTAGGATGATGGTTAGACACCTCTAAACTGCTCTTCAAACAAATGGAAAACCAGTAGGCCTGTAAAGAGAATTTCCATTAATCAGTAGGAAGAAAATACTGTGCATTTTAATTACATAAAGGAAAGGAAAGTGGATATTTCTCCCTCCAAGAAACTATATCTATATTATGAAAATAAAGACAAACTATTTTCATTTAACCAAAAGCATGAATTCTAATGAAATGTGATTTCTTCTTTTCTCCTTAATGGTAATTCTTTGGCCTGAATTACACAGACTTCACTAGCCACAAATATGCCATTGCCTGTGGAAAAACAGTGTCAGACTGAACCTCAGCCTGCATTAACTAAAATCTTTAAAATGTAGTTTTTCAGTAAAGAAAGCTGTTGATGCCTCTGTAATGATGATGAAACCTCAGAGAGGACTGGTAGCATGATTTCTACTACTCTGTTCATGGGTAGCAAAAAGTGATCAAAAGAAAAATTATATATAATACATATATGTATTCTGACTACTTGTATGTACTTTGGCAAGCCACTGAACCTGTCATACCCTCAGTTTTCTCATCTATACAATGAATTGGGACTTGATCCAAACAATGGACAATTATTCTCTCCAATTCTAAATGCTACAATCAAGTTCAAATGAAATATTTGGATAAGTTCTCATTTGGCTGCTCAATTACATTAGTCAATGAAAAACTGCTCGCTGCATGCAAATTCATGATATCCTTATAATTCTGTTATTTTTATTCCCTTTCTCTAAAGTAGAGACATGCTGTGGGAAAAGATCTGGTCTTGGAGTCACTAAGTCCTGGGTTCAAGTTTTGCTCCTCTCTGATACATACTAATTGTGTTTGCATATATGAATTCTAGGAGAATACAATTTTGCTAGCTAATCAATAAGTTTTAATTAATTAAGTTATCACTTTGTACCAGATCTTGTGTTGGAGATATAAAGAAAGCGAAACAGATAATAGTGGTCTTTGTCCCACAAGGAGCTAATATTGGAATGGAGGAAAGAATATGTGAACAAGTTAGGATAAGTGGCTGATCTGCATTGGTGGATGGAGTCCTCACACTGGAAATTCTCTACAGAGATGAAGTCAAGGGTTTCAATTGCACCCTTTCCTCCAAATCAAAGAAATCTAATTGCAGTTGATGATTTACTAAAGTAATTCCAACAGCCAAAGAACCACAACTAAAAATGTTTGCTGAATGAATATAGCAAATGAAAAGTTTTACTCTTGTGATATAAGGTATTGTGTTATGATATCTCTTCCACATATAATTAGGTGGCATAGTAGATAGAACACTGGGCTTGGAATCAGGAAGATTCTTCCTAGAGATTTCAGATCCAGCATCAGATGTAGTTCCATGACAAGGGCAAGTCATTTAACCTTCTTTGCCTCATTTATATAGAGAGAAAGAAATGGCAAACAGTGCCAGTATCTTTACCAAAAAAACCACAAATGGGGTCATAAAGAGCCGAATATGACTGGAAATGGCTGAAGCACAATACAGAAAAGTCAGAGTCAGAATCAGGAGTAAGCTCTGAATCCTTAGCTCTGGAACCAATCTGTCAGCCTAACAAAGATTTTGATTGCCTTCTGCTTATGGAGTAACTAATTGTTGATAGGTTCCAAAGACGGATGATTGGAAAGTTAAAATTTTCCCCTGTGTATTACCAATGTTTCAGATATATCAGCTACACTGTTATATTTTCTAATTGCTATTGATCCCTCAGTTCTGTCAGTTGACTATACACGCTGTATTACTTTTTAGGTTCAATTACATCTAAGAGAGCCATTCATGTTATTTTGCTCAGTCCCCCTTGTGGACAAAATTGTATATTTTCAAGACATCTGGTTGGGATTAGGGGTGAGAAAGGATGGAGTTAAACTGGCCACAGACTTTCATGGACCTGAAAACTAACTAACCTGACAACCATAGACAATACTATTTTAACAATAAAAAATGAACCACCATACCATTCCCTAGAGGATATAGGGCTTTTTGTATAAAATTCTCCAGGTAGTTATTATTAATGACATTAATGGTTAAAAAAAAAAGAAAAAAAAATTAAAACACTTTTGATAAAGACTGCCAAGAAAACAATTCCAGTTCTGGAAAGAGCATTTAAAAATTATAACTGGAATTCATTTACCAGGGAAATCACAATGGAGTGTTTTAGTCCTGGTCTCACTTGTGAATAGCATACCTAGTTGTAAATTTTAATAGGATGTGAAGTCTATTTGACTTTCAGACCAATTTAGATTTTCTGCTGAATTACTTGCTTGCAGTAAAGTTTGCCATCTACTGGTCATTTTAAATATTTCTACAGGATTGAAATAAAAATATATTTAGTGATATGTAACATAGTACTGTTAAATTTCAATAATGTAGTTTCTGAATTATAATTGGGTTTTAATTTGCTGTCAAGATTAGTTGGTAGATAAAATAACCTGAGGAGGCACAAGATAAAGATGGTAAATAATGCAAATCTCTTTATTTTTATAATAGTTTTCAACTAAAAACAAAAAAAGGATGGGAGCAAAAAGTCAAAGTAGGGTTCAGATTAGGTATAGAAAGGGATATCCTAGTTCAAGATTATGAGACCCTGGAACAAGTTTTTAGATGATGCTTAGTTGCCATCCTCAGAAATCCTTTTAAACAAACATCTTTACAAACTTATCACTACCCATTTGAAAAATAATTTTGACAATTTGGTACTAAATATTTGTTGATTGAATAACTGCCAGTGATAAGAATTATCTGCAAATTATATTCAGACCTCTTTCTTACTCCTTTTTTGTGTAAAATAACTAGTCAATGCTAACATTTGAAGCAGATAAGACCAATACACCATTATTATTTAGTCTCCTCCTAGGATTTACTGTCCTTCTTATTCTTCTAATATATTTCCATTGTCTTTTGAAGGACCAAACATAGATGGTAGGCAATTTGGTCTGAGCCATACACTTATTATCATGCAAAACACACTGCCATGTTGGTCACTGTTGTAAGAGCACATTCATACGAAACTCAAACCCCCAGATAAAACTATAAATATACTGATGTGAAAGATAGTACACTTTCATCTACATCCATCAGACTCCGACAGTTCTTTCTCTGGAGATGGATAGCATTCCCTGTCATTAAGTCCTTTAGAATTGTCCAAGATCATTGTATAGCTTCGAGTAGCCATGTTTTCACAGCTCATCCTTACTATTGCTATTACCATATACAAAGTTCTCTCATTTCTGCTTATTTCACCCTGCATCAGTTCATATAGATCTTTCTAGGATTTTTTAAATTGCTTCTTATAGCACAAAAGTGTTCCATCACCAACACATACCACAATTTGTTCAACCATCCCCAAATTAATGGGCAGCCCCTCAATTTCTAATTCTCTGCCATCATAAAAGAACAGCTATAAATATTTTTGTACAAATAGGTCCTTTCCCCATTTTTATTATCCCTTTGGGATACAGACCTAGTGGTGGTATTATAGGATCAAAGGGCATGCTCAATTTTATGACCAAAAGAAATATTTTAAAGACAACTCACTTTTTTAAACCCTCACCTTCCATCTTAGAATCAATACTATACATTAGTTCCAAGGCAGAAGAGCAGCAAGGCCTAGACAATTGAGGTGAAGCAACTTGCACAGGGTCACACTGCTAGGAAAATATCTAGTTTTGAAACTAAGACCTCCTCTCTCCAGGCCTGGCTTTCTATTCTCTAAGCCACCCAGCTACTCTTTAAATACTTTTCTATCATCTTTTTTCTAGACCCCATAGTATGGCTACTGAATTTTAATTTCTGGAGGCAATCCTCAGTGAAGAACAAAGAGGTGGGTTTGTCATTTAATGTTTTTTTTAAAAGTGTTCCTGTAAAAGGGTAGGATGCCTTTAGGCTGCATTTGCCTATTTTGTTTTCTCCTTTAAGACTATTTAGGAGTTAGCATTGGATTCACACTTTTCTTAGTTATGTGTCAAATCACTTATCCACTTTGTATCTTCATTTAACTGTAAAATGGGAATAAAAAATACACGTCTTACTGTCGGGAGGAAAGCACTTTCTTAAATTTGATGCAGCAGATACATCTTCCCTCCATGAAAGTTCTCCTCTAATGCCTCACAATAGTGTGAAAGTAAAGCTGAGATTTCAAAGGCTAGACAAGATGTGACGCTCTAACAAGATTTAACAACACAGAGAGACTTGGAGTATGATATAGGTGACAAATCATATTTTTAAGGGCCAGAATAACTTAGGGCAAGGAGGTGGCACAGTTGATAGAGTGTCAAGCTCAGAGTCAAGAAGATCTGAGTTCAAATTCAGGCTCAGACACTTATTAGCCATATGATTCCAGGCAAGTCACTTAACCCAGTTTGTCTCAGTTTCTTCATCTGTAAGACGAATTAGGGAAGGAATTGACAAACCACTCCAGTATCTCTCCCAAGTATACCCCAAACAAAGTCATTAAAAGCCAGGCATGACTGACAAATGACTGAATAACAATATAGCTAAATGTAAAAAGGTTCATTTGTCTCAAAACTAAGAAAATCTAAACGTGGCCAAAAATCTTTAAGATAGTTTTAAAAATTGTGGCTAGATAGAAGAAAGCCCCTTTCCCTGAATGCCAACTCAAGAAATATATCACTTTAACATAACTTTAAGAGGATACTATTTCATATTTAACCTAAAGCTCCTATTCTTAGCTCTAGATCTGGTTGATTTTTTTTCATTATGAGATACATTGAGCTGCTTTTGAGTTAAAATGTACTCATAATGTCAAAACTACCCCTCACTAATGCTCCTGGAATCTTCTGGTCCCTTCAGTTGGTGATTCTGAGCCTTAAATAATGGTACTTGACTAGGAAATGCCAGTTTTGATTAGTAATCTTTCTTTTTATTTCTGTAATTATGGGTTTCTAGTAATTTTATCAGCTGTCTCACAGTCATAAAGTAGTGAATGCTTTGGTATAGTAACCCATTAAGAACCAACTAACTGGGGTGGGGGGGGGGGTCAGCGAGGTAGCTCAGTGAATTGAGAGTCAGGCCCGGAGATAGGAAGTCCTAGGTTCAAATCTGGTCTCAGACACTTTCTAGCTGTGTGACCCTGGGTAAGTCACTTAACCTCCATTGCCTATAATTCTTCAGGCTTAAAATCTATATACCTTGAATCTAAGATGGAAGGTAAGGGTTTTTATTTTTTTTAAAGAACCAACTTCTATTATGAAAAATATAAGGTTGTCCTAAATATTATGAATCCTCCTAATTTAGACACAACACCACAAGTATAACAGAACAAGAGGTAGACAATATTTGGAATCACAATGTGTCTAACCAGGTACAAACAGCTTGTTAATTTTATTGTGAGATCTTTGTCTTATGGCAACAAATTATTACATTCCTAAAGGAAATAAACCACATTCATACTGATATTCTCATCACAAATTAAACTAGAAGATATAAAGAAATTGAAACCAAGTGGAAGAAAACTAATAGGTGTGTCATAGAGGAGCAAAGGACTGCTGGAGTTTGGTTTTATCATGAATGCAAAGCAAACAAACTATTTCATAGGAGGAAACTTGGTCATCTTTCCTTAAAATGTTCAGGGTGATCATAAGCAAATAGACTTCTCTAAAGGGAATTATATTTATAGATGTCAACATCCATTGTAGAAGATGAAAACATAGATGAATTTTACAAAGGTATTATCAATATGATTGAAGTCAGATGAACATGTAATTTGATATCTGCTCATTTAAATTGGAAAACAGGAATAGGAGATAAAATAAAGAATGTGTTGGAATATGTGGTTTGATATTAAGAAATGAAAGAGACCAAATGTTTGTAGATTATCTGTAAATCTAATTTCTGGATACTAAGAATATTTTCTTCAAGAAAACAGAAAGCATGAGATGTGGGAAGCCCTAAGTAAAATTAAAAAAAAAATCAAAGTGGACTATCTTAATAGGAGAAAAAAATGAGTGGTTCGGTAGTTATTCCATAATCAGCTGTATATAGTCAGATTATTCAAGTGTTAGAGTAAAGATTAAAATCAGCAACATATTAGAATAAAAGATAAGAAGGTATTGTCTTAAATTTTAATAGCTCTGATACAATTTACTTAAACAAGCTGTTTACACTAAAAAAATAGAAAGTGTTTGTTAACGTAAGCCTGCTGTCTCAGATTACTACCATTGTAAAAGAAAAGTTTAACCAATGAAAAACAGCTGCTACAAACAGAAGACCAAAGGAAACCAGGAATTCCTCAGACAACAAACAGGTCAGTCTTTGCCAAGGGAAGAAACATGGCAACCAAGAACAATGTCAATTTAGGTTATAAACTCTTTGGTAAAATAATACAGAAGAGAATGGCAGGAGATTCTGAGCAATATCACTTGGCAAAAAACATAGAAAAGTAATTTGGGGGCGAGGGGAGGAATCTGAAAAAAGCTCAGCAAGAGATTCAACTAAGCAGATTATCCCAAGGGCATATATAGGTAAAATCACAAGGTCAACAAATACACGTAAAATGCTGCATTATTCTGCCTCAACAAATCCCATTTCTATTGTTCTATTATTCTATCCCATTACTCTTATCAAGTGACAGAGGAACTTCCACAATTGGTCACTGACCTTATTTTGTTATGTGAAGAACTGGCAATGGAATTTAGAGATGAAGTCAAAATGAGCAGCTAAATATGACTAAATAAAAATAGAAGAAACCTAGGGTAGGATAGATATAACTTTAAAGGCAAAGATTGGTTTTCAAGCTCTTTCAAAGAGTGGACAATTCCTAGGAAATGGAAAACAACAGAGATAGTATTAGAATTAAAAACTAGCCAAGACAATCTATATAAACATACATTATTTTTCATTTCTACTAAAAATCTTTACCAAAATGGCCTATATACATATTGAAAGTATCCTTGATGAAAACATGAGAAGGGAATAGTCACATTTTTATAGATGATTTCTACAGCAAAATCACATCTTTCTAGTCCCCTAGGAAAATATCAACAAGTTTAAAAGTTGAGTAAAAGTCAATGAAAATTCCATTTATCTATAAGAAAATAACTACTAAGCTTTGAGAGTACAGTTATAGTTGAAGTCATAAGATCAAAAGGCAGACTGCAAGGGTTTGAGGAATGAATGATGAGTAAATAGAAAACTTACTTCTCCTAAGACAATAGAATGGAAAGATATAGGATGATAGCTTGAAGAAATACCAGGATGAAGATAAAACATGATCTGCAGGAGTAACATTTAGGGTCCAACTCAGCAATAGGTGAGATCTTTCAAAACTCACAAGGTCAGAGCCTACAGATAAGTCTCCTTCATAAAAGAACCAGCAATACTAAAGAACCAAGCCCTAAAGACCATAACATTTTCTTTCAACTCATGCTATCTGTAAAAGCGTCAAAACATGAAAGAAATCCTTCAAGTCAGAGTAGCTGATGTGAAGGAGTGACACTGACTAAACTGAGGGACGTTTTGAAGGCAACTACAGAAAAAAGGTTGACATTCACCATGTAGTTAGCAGGCTAAAACTAGTTGCAGGTTTTCCACAAGTTCCAGGGGCTCTCTAAAATGACTACATCATGTGTCATCACTGGGAAGCTGACTTATAGGAATTTCCATATTGGAAAAAATTGTCAGAGGTTCTCTGTGCATGTGCAAGTACCTGTTAACAGTGTCATGGGGTCCCTTATCAATGGTGAGGTCTTCCAGGGGTACTTAACATTGTACCGATTGTATTTCAGCAACCATTTATAGGCTCTTGAATGTCATCATTGCAATCTTAGATATCCCTTTGCTCAGACTCAACTGCCAGATTTTCTTTTTTGTCCCTTATATCCCCTCCCTATAAGGCAACCCCCCTGCACCACAGGTATATACTTGGAGTCCTAGGAACTTCTCAGAATGATCAATTACTTTCTAGTCCTAAGTATCCTGAGAAACATACCTTTTGCTACCAAAGTCACGCCTGCTATATTATAGACCTGACAATAGGTCTTCATTCTTTATTTGTTTTCCCTGTATAAATAAATACATATATGTATGCACACACACACACACATATATATGTATATATATATATATATATATATATATAGTTGGATTGACTTCTTTTAAATAGTCTCAGATCTCAGAAAGAGTCTAATTGTATTCTAGGACATGACACCATCAGTACAATTTCATCTCTAATACCTCATCATTGATAAGAGAATTCTTTATTCAATTTGGACTCTGTAGAAGATATCTTTTATAAGAGTGACAAAGCCATTTGGCAAACAGGACTCTGTTTTATTATTAATACTGATAATAATATAGGTACAAAACAGTTCTTGTAGTTTTAATTACCCAGGAATAATTTATGAGAGAAATGTGGGTGATGACTTCCCCAGAAAAAGACTTTTAGGGTACGTTTTGCTTTACCAAGTCCTATTTTTATGGACAATAAAGAAAAAAATACGAGATCTTATATAATCCACGCTTTTCAGTCAGTTTGAGTCATATGGAGTTGTTACTATATGTTATTAAAAACTGTGAAAGCCTACTCCTTTTTCATATGTTCATCAAGGCTATCTCAATGTATGTTTAGATCATTATTTTAAAGATGTTACAGAAATAACCTTGATGAATTGTTGTTGAGCTTTTACTGACTTCAGACACTAGTTATGTGTCTCTGGGAAAGTCACTAAAGTATGTGTGCTTCAGTTTCCTCATCTATAAAATGGAGATAATAGTAGAAATAACCTTACATGGTTGTTATGATGATAAAGTGATATAACATTTATAAAGTGCCTTCAAAACCTTAAATTTCTATGTAAATCTAGCTGTTATAATTAAATCATGCATATTAAGAATCATAGAATCACAGGTCCTGAAGAGGAAGGTATCCTGCATTTAGTTCAACCTTCTCATTTAAGGATAAAGATAGCTAGTCAAAGGAGTTTAGGTAACTTACTAAAAGTCAAACAAGTAATAAGTGTCAAAGACTTTGACACTTATGAACCCAGGCTTTGAGTCAGCACTATTTTTAGAAAAGAACGAGAAATAGCTGCCTTTCATATTTCAATAAATAAGTTGCAGTTTTCATTGAGTCTTGGGTCTTTAAAATAAAGAAAGGTGTACAAGAACTCCCCTTTACTTTTCATTATGTTGTTGCTGTTGTTCAGTCATGTTCTACTCTCTGTAATCCCATTTGGGTTTTTTTTTGGGGGGGGATAAAGATAAGGTTTGCTATTTCCTTTTTTAGCTCATTTTACAAATTATGAAATTGAAGCAAACAGGGTTAAGTGACTTTGCCAGAAAGCTTGTAAGACTCTGAAGCAGGAACTGAACTCATGAAATACAGATAGCCATGCATTTTGCTTATTGGAAATTATTCCTTAGTGACTTACTGTTATGATCATAAATATATATCTATGTATATATATATATAAATATAAAACAAAACATACACTACTGGACATTTCTGTGTAAAAGCAAATAAAAAATTCATTTGGAAACTTCCATGTAAAAAAAATAACTGATTCCAAGCTGTGTTCTATCCATTGAATTATCTAGCTGCCATTTTCATTCCTGTAATAGAGTTTAAATATAATTTTGACAGAAACATATACTGAATGTATTGTAGTAATTTTGATGCACATAGTAACCTCTACCATTTTTTAAATCCCTTAAAATAAAATTCATATTGTTTATATTTTTATATCTCTTATAGCACAGATGTCAAACACTTGACCCATAGACTATAATACTTCCCACAAAACTTCTCAGTGATGCCAAACTTTATTAAAATGTAATTGTGAGATATTTAACAAAATAAGTAACAATACAATAAAACATAGATAATATTACACATTGAAACTAATTTGGCCCACAAATATTCTCATGTATGGTTTAGTGGACCCCATTGCTATTTGAGATTTATACCATTGTTCTGTGCCCAGTTGGGGCTCTTTTGATATTTATTAAATGAATGAGTATACATATATTATTAGTAGTAGTCTCTTGGTAAGCGAGTATGACAATTGTCTTTGTGCATTTTCATAGTGTGCACAAAGACACTTGTGCGTGAAGGAGATTTAAGTGGAAAAGTCGATGCACAAATACAAGTAAGGACATATATTAACTCTGGAATGTGTGATTTGATAATCATTATTAATGATGCTGATTACAATGATGACGAATAGAAGTGTAATGATGGTGATGATGTGGATTTACATACATCCTTTAATTTGGTACATTTACAAATATGCATGTTTATATTGTGTCTTCATAATAAATATTTCCCCTTGTAAGCTTCTTGAGGGCAGTGACTATATTGTCTTTATCTTTATACTGTATACCCCAGGATTTAGCACATTGCCTTGCATGGAATAAAGAAACAGAGTAGTTTATGATAGAAAAACACATCAGAGGTCATTTCTGCCAACATCTCCCCAAAGCATGAGTCCCATAATAGCCCTCCTAGGGGATCGGCTGAATACTTCTACTTGAAAACTTCCAGGGATGAACAACTAGGTTCCTTCAGACCCAGCCCATTAGGATCTGAATCAGCACTATTTTCAAAAGGCTGGCAGCTCTAATAACAAAATTTTCCTTATGTCAAATTGATTGCTGCTTTTCAGAAGCAAAATGAGTCAAATCTTTGTATCATATAAGCTTTAAAATAGTTTACTCTGGTTACCATATTCCCATCAAATATTTAAATGTTGCCCTCACCTATTCTGAAAAGATACTAAAGACTGTATATTGGGAAGATACATTTTTAACCAAACTTCGACCATTGGAAATTTTATTATGGAACAAATAGAATACCTTTGGACTTCAATTCATTGAACCCTAATTATTTTTGGAGTCTTTCAAGTTATTGCTCATGTTTGAGGGACATTTAATTGACAACTGCAACCTCTAAACTGGTCGATTTGTACATTTCACTAGTACCTTGACCATACTCAAAAAATGCTCATTCAATAAATCTAGACAATCTGACCTGAAATATGTTTGTATATCTTTTCACAGAACAAGGCCATTTGAATTTAAACTAGTCAGTATATACAGTTTTGACATAGATGATAAAACATAATAGCTTTAAAAAGAATTGAATTATCTGCACAGGCCCCCTAAAAGTTACTATTTTTAAAATGTTTTACATCCAGGTGTCAGATAATTGAATAAGTATCCCATATATAGCTGCACTTAATGAGAAAAGAAACAAGCCTGATAGCATCAGACACATTTTAAGGTAGATTTGGCAAATTTCACTATGCTAAAATATATTTGACATATTCAAAAGTGTAATTTTAAAGAAATAGACTAACTTTTCAATAATAGATATAGCCCATAACAGAGGGGCCATAAAGAAATTATTTGACAAATTCCAATAGCCAAATTAGTTAGGATGAAATGCTTAATAAGAGAATTTAAGAGCTGGAAGGGAGCTTAAAATAATGGAATAATTTGTTAAGCTATTTTACCACTCTGAATTTTATTGTCTTTATCTATCAAACAAAAAGATTACAGTAGATAAAAAGTTCTTAACCTGGAGTACTTGAATTTGTTTTAAATTTTTTTTCTGTATTTCAATATAACTGATTTCCCTTTTAACCCCTTATATTTTATTTTATGCATCTAAAATATTATTTTGAGGAGTCTGGGACACAAAAAAAGCTAAGAACTCCTGGAGTAGATAATCTTTATATACTATTTCAAGGCCAGATTCTAATATTAGTTATTCTGGTTCAATTCCTCATTTTTTCAGAGGAGAAATCTAAAATCCAGAGAAATAATGTGCTGCTGAAATGAAGGAACTTAAGACACATGAAAAGGAGAGGAAAAGTGACATAAACTTAAAACTTAAAAACTCTCTTCCCAGAAATGTATATCATAGCAGTTTAAGGTTACTGATAAAAAATTTCTTACAAAGGACTAAAAGTATTTCCTAAAATTCAACTTAACAACAGTTCAAATTCTATTCATCCTCTAAGATTTACACAGCTCAGGTCTAAATTGTTTCACAAATCCTCCCCTTATTATTCTAGTTTTTACTAACTTTATAATCACAGAATTATAGCATTCAAAAGTACTTTAGTAGCCAAAGTAGTCCAATTCAGACCTGAAAAAAATGTTTCAACGGTAAGAGTAGCATACAATAAGTACAGATTCAGTTTTTGGTTCAAGGTTTCCAATGAATGGGAAGTGAAATCTCACAAAGCAGCCTTGTGTCTTTAGAGACACTTATGTCTTTAATTGTTCTACTTAGGTCTCTAATTTTGTCTCTAATACAAGTTTTTCTTGTATTTAGGCTATCTACCCCTCTTTATTGGCTCTGATTTAGATGAAAACTCATAATGTGAAGTACTGTCATACCATTTAGCACTTATTTATAGACTACAATTGTAGTAAGATAAAGGTACTTGTGAAATTTAAGGACAAACCACAAGAAAAATGTCCTTTAATAGACTCGTTTATTAGTTTTGTTTCCCCAGTCTGATTGTAAATGATTAGCAAAGAATACATTTTTATGCTTATTCTATATTTCCATAATAGCTAGCACAATACTGAGGATATAATAGATATCTTCTTATTTGGTTAACTGATTGATTGAGAACAGCCGGGGTAATAATATTTTGTTGATTCATTCAACAAGTATTTATTATGCAGAACACTAGTAGGGAGATATAAAGTTTACATGTGGGATAGTCACACCCTACCTTTGAAGTCTGGTAGCATCATTAAAGGTACCAGCAGATAATTACAATACATAATAGTGAAAGATAAACAATAGAGAAATGTAAAACAAAACACTATGTTAATTCCAAGGGTAGTTATTATCTCTTTTTAAAAACGGACTAATCTTAGTGCAAGTTAATTTTTACATGGTCTTTCAGTAAGTTATAGACAGAATTTAGGGAGAATTTTTATCACGTAATATTGTCATAACAGTGACTCCAGAGATTATGTAGCATTGCCACAATAATTATCTGTGCTTGTGTCTTATCCCTTACTAAACTATTATCTCTATGAGGGCAAATAGTATATCTTATGGAAACCTTGTATCTTTCTACATCTCCCAATGACTAGCACTGCATTATTTACCTTTAGACATGGCAAGAACTTAATATAAAGAGGAATATGGAATTTGAGGCTAGGAATCCTAAACGTGGTGATTGATTAACTTGGAAGGTTTTTGTGACAATTTCTCTTTTCTTGTTTTATTCAGCTGAAAACACCCTGATGCTGAACTTCAGCCACTGAAAAGCCATTGTGCCTCTGGCCAGGATAAGATTTGGAGGATTTATGAATCTGCTGGAAAAGTACTTGCTGTCCAAGGTACTTAAAGCTGTGCTGAAGTGTATTGTGCTTTGGTGCATCCAAACACATCTGGACTTTTCTGCACAGCTCCATGTTGCATGCTGAGATGTGGAGTGTCTTGATCTCCCAGGGACCCATTTGGTAAACAGAACCCCAGAAGACCATAGCAAGTACGAATGTAATGAATTCTGTAGCTTACTTGCTGTGTGTACAGAAACACCAGGGATATGAGAATACAACAGCATTACTCGGAGGTAAGGCACTGATGGAAAGATAGCTTGTTTTCTGACATCCTTTTGAGGCTTGAAAAAAGAAAAAATCAGGTTTGAATTGGCAGGTTGGCTGAATAGAAAAGAGTATAAGACTGAGAAGAACACTTTTGTGAAAAAAAAAGTCATGGAAATTTACAGTAATAGGAAAGATCCCTAAATAAAGGAATGAACCACTCACATGCTGCAGATAAGTTTCATCCTAAATACTGTCATCAACTTTCCCTTTTCTCTAAGACTGTGGCTATAAAACATACAAACTGACATGGCTGAAGGAATGGGGTAGATAAAGTATTTGCATCTGATTGTTTCCATCCCCTTATCTATTAATAATCTTCTACCTTTTCTCAATTGTGTATGCATAAAAATATAAATGAAATGAGCAGCATAAAGAAGTTGAAAGTTCTGAAAAACAAAATGAAACAATAATACCCCCTAAGAATATACCTCCCTTTTTTTCAGTAAAGAAGTCTGTTAGAATGTTGCATACATTGTCAGATGGGATTACTATGTTGGTTGTTTTGATCAACTACTTTGCTATTAGGGAAGACTTGATTATAAGGCATGGGGTGAGGATAACTGTGACGTCAACCAAAATCCATCAATATGACTGATTTTCAAAATTATTATGTATGTATATCTTTATCTATCTTCAAGTTATATTCCCCGAGAAGAATGTGAGCTCCTTAGAAGTTGTTTTTCATTTTGTTACTTGTATTCCTTGCACACAGTGAGAACTTAATAAATATTCCTTTGGTTAAATTGGATTGCATTGTATATAAGCATAATTTATTTAGACTTAACTCACCTATTAAGTGTCTCAAAACTAGGAAGGGGAATTTGAATGATTTCCCTGCCCCCAACCCCAGAATTTCACTAGTTCTTTATATGAATCCAACCGGCATGTCCTTCTGCCCTTCTAAAAACTATCTTTCTTCTACCAACATTTATCTATCTTTATATCAAAAGACTTAAAACTGTACTGGTTAATAACTGATCTTGCCCTTTATTCTTCAGCTATCATTTGTAGTATCTACAATCCATGGTCTATAAAACAAAAGGCTTTGTCTTTTTCCTATTCATTTCTTTCCTATAATAAAACTTTGCTATGGTTTATAAATGATGGCAATTCTACCACACTTTCTTTTCAATTTCCCAAGGAATTGTTGTTTGAAATGAGCCCACATTTAATTTAGAATATACTCCAGAGAGAAGCAAAAAAAAATTCAATTTGCTGAAAAGCTGAAATATTTGGGGGCCTATTGATTAGAATAAAATACAATAACTATTGAACATCATGACAAATGTCACAATAATGATATGCTTCACTAAATTAGCTAGGACATTTTTGTGATCTGTGGAAGAATTTTTAAGGTATGTGATTAGGAAAATCCAATATTACCTACAGTATTGAGCTATACTAAAACAGAAACATCACTGAAGCCATTTCAGTTTTTTATAGTGCCAGAATATAAAGAAGACTTAAAAAACAATTCAATGACAGGGACCCTAAGACTCTTTCCACTGATTAGGTCTCAACAGAATTATTTTATAATGTCTAAAAAAGTAGTTCTTTTAAATTAATGGTGCACTATGTTGTGCTCCAAGAAGAAAACAATTATGTGGTAGAAAAAAGGGTTAAGACACCCTTAATGTTGAAACTGTTTATCTCAGGTCTGTTTCTAAAGCATCCTATCCTGTTGTTATAGAAACCACTTGCTGCTGAAAATCTCGCATTAAGATTATTGCTATAGTAACCACACACACACGCGCACACACATAGCCCAGCCTACAGGGAAGCCAGTTACTATGAACATTAATTTTCCATCCAAAAAGAAAAAATGGATGTCAGTTTTGCTTCCACATGCTTTTGTGCTGAAAGAAATAAAGAAAAACAAATTAGAGACAAGATTTTCTTAAAGAAGGAGAGAAAATGGAGTTGTAAGCCCTATCAAGTATAGTAAATTAAAGGCATTTAAAAAAAAATTCTAAGCTGTTGCCTAGGGCACATTCTTAAGGAGATAGTCTTGCTAATCAGATGACCCAAATGGCTATTTAGTAAGGTATTTCATTTTTGATCTATCTCTTTGAAAAGTGAAGGATAAGAAAATATAAATGGCAATGGAATGTTAGTTTTTTCTTCATGTTTTTTTTTTTATCTTTGTAGATTCTCTTCAGCCCAAGACAGTGTAATGATGTTCACTGTTCCAGCTGCAGTTTTAAAAATTATCATGCTGAGGATCTGATAGATTTCCTTACAAGAAAACCAAAAGTTTTTAAGACAGAAGTCAAGTTTGAATAAGATATACCATATAATACTATCCCATGCCATTTCATGCATGAAATGGCTATCACAGTATTGCTGCTATCCTTGTCCTCATTTGAGGAAGTTAAAAGCAGCCATGTTATTTATTTGACTTTTACACTACCATCTCAAGCAATAATGCCAGCATTTGTTAGACAGCAAATGTTAGAAAAACAGAGAATTTCCCCTGGGCCCAAATGAACCTTAGCATTCTTTTAATACAGGAGTTCTTACATGGGAACAATAAACTTTTAAAAAATGTACATTTTGATAATTGAGTAAATAAACATTGGTTTTCTTTGTAATCTGATGTATTTTATTTTGTGCTTTTAAAAATATTATTCTGAGAAGGGATCTATTGGTTTCACTAAAATTCCTAAGGAATCCAGGACAAAAAAAAAAGGTAAAGAACCCCAGGATGAGTCTACTCCCACCTCACATCCCACTTTTACAGATAGCTGAGGCCCAGAGAGCTTAAATGACTTTTTCATGGTCACAAAGCAAGGTAGAGGTAGAACTGGACCTAAAGATCAATTTTCATTATACTTGTTTCAGTAACTTTTCTACTCTACCAGAGTTGCCTTGAAACATGAAGCACAAGCAAAAAAAAAATGGAAATCTTTCTCCATTTCCTTTTCTGGGACTTTTTCTTCTTGTATGTGCTATTAAACTGTATGTTGGTTCTTTTTATTTAGATACTGATTAGATTTTTTTTATATTTTAGCACAGAAACACAATAGTATAACTATACATTTTTTTTCACTGTCAGATTAATTTAAGTACTACCCCAAGGTCAAATATTTTGTTTGTTCTAAAAATTCCTAACATAACTCAATATTTTATGGGTTTATAATTTTTTAAATTAAATGTCTTTACTTGAACTAACACCTTGGCATCATGTTATATCATGTTAAATAGCTCAAAATAATATGATTTTGAAAATACTAGGATAAGGAACAATTTGTAAAAGCAAAAGAACAATGTCAATAAGTCCTGTGAGTAAATTTTCTCCCTTCTTTGCTGAACATTGTGCCTTGTTTAAGGTGTAAAAATCTTTTATTTATTTTGAGAATCAGCACCATGGTTCTAGCACATACTGACTTTCTTTGTTCCTTAAATTCTCTCCCTTCAAAAATATTTTATATTTAGCAGCATAAAAGAGGAAAAGCTCTTCATAAAGGCTTGTAAATATGAGAGTGCATGTATTGAACCAAATACATTAGAATTTTTAATTTTGGAAAACATGATAAAATGTCTATTAAAAAAGGTTGAAGATACATTTCCCACTATTTAAAGGCTATGGTCTACCTTAAAGACCTTTAAAGAAAACCAAGCAGAAAAATTGTCATGATATTTTTGTAAAGAATTTAAAATACTCTTTGATGCACAAAAAGAAAGAATAGAAAGATACAGAAAAGATTTTTTTAAGTTTGATCTTTAGAAAGAACAGATTATGGATCCTTTTTATTGATTTCTGCTACTGAACCAGACACTTCTACAACTTTTCCATACAGCTAAGACCTATATGTTCAAAGCTATAATATGTAAACATAATGGATAAATGGGAAATTATGGTGTGGTAGGATTCATACTAGTTATTTCAGCAATTCTCAAAAGGTGAACATATGGGAAGGAATGGGTGGAAAGAGTAATGGAGAAATAACTCATAGTTGTAATAACTTCCACCCCAACATTCTAAAAGAAGATAGTCATATGGTTTGGCTATGAGTTTATTTCATGGTGCTTGACAAAATACATGTTCACTGTTGGAAAATGCAGCTGTTCTGTTTTAATTAAAATTCTTCTCTCCCTAGGAATTCAGGAGACTTATTTGATAGCTGTTCAACAGTTGCTAACAGCTAAACAGTCATCATATTGAGTGCAAACTGGTAGTGAAATATTTACCTAAATAAGACAAAACCTGAAATCTAAATATATCCATATTTATAACTTATAATTACACAGTAATTTATAGTTTACCAGTTATGGATATAGTAAATATAATCACATTTAACCTTCATATCCATTAAAAATAAGTAGCACAAGAATTTATGAGGACAGTGAGTCTCAAAAAGGCAAAGTCATTTAATTATATATAGCTATAATCTCTACATTTATAATCTTTTAAAGCTTATACTCTCTTGTAGAGGCCATTAAGTCCACCACCACCCTCTGATTTTTTTGAACAAACTGAGGTAGAGAAAAGTTAAGGAACCTGTTAAGGGTCATACACCTATTACATACTAGAAGAAGAATTTTTCCATGTCTAAAGTCAGGGCCCTCTCCATTCTTTCATGCGCATCATCACATAGCTACCAAATGGCAGAATCAATATTTCCAACAAGTTTTTTTGTTAATTCTAGTTAAATGCTCCTTTCTTTATACCACATTACCTCTTTTTAGTTAGAAAATTGTCATAACTCTCAAAGACGCAGAAAAGATTAGATACAGTCAAAAGCTGTTATTTAAAAAATGAACTGGCAGCACGAACATTGCACACTCCCATGGACCTTAGAGGCTGCTTCAGATAAATCTTTTTGAATTTCTGATATAAGCAACTTAAAGAACAACATCTGTTTTCATTTTCTAATCATGTTGCTTTAAAAGAAATAATTTTGATCATTCAAATTAGTTTGCCTTTTCCAGGCCACCCATCCTGCACCAAAGAGAAAAAAAAACCCCAAAAAACAAAGATACATATCTAATTAATCACACAACTAGGAGCAAAGCACTCTGAACTTGTTGAACAATTTGAATGCTGCACCTGAAGGTTATTTTTAATTAATGATGTTATGTAGAAAATTCTAGCCAAATATATTTGACTATATAAACATGCCCTGTTACTTTACTTGGCTTTTCTCATTTGTCTATTTATGTAATTTCACTCTGGCCATACCTATAACTCCCCCCTTCACATATATATATATATATATATGTATGTATATATATATATATAATCAAACTACCTACATGTAAACTAAAAATTCCACTTATTCATATGCTATTATTTTCATACATATTTGGAAATCTATGAATGATTAAATCATTCTCTTTGGGACCTAGAACACTTTCTTCTGGATCTCTTCTTTGTCCTTGTATTACATTTATCTGTATTATGTTATCTTCCACCAAAGTCTCATCATGGAGGATGTAGAGTGAGTGACCCATGGTTCTTGATGGCTATGACACCAGAGTGAAATCAATGACAAGTTCTTCTACACTTGAAGGACTTAGAAAACAATCACAAAAATAGATGTGGTCATTTTCCCTAGGACTAGTTTAGGTAAGTTCAAAAAGGCTCATTGTGAACTCTACCTAATAGATTCATTAGCTATGACAACCAATGAAAGACAGAAAACTTCAAAACCACCATAGCCATTTTGGGTTCCTTTCTGATTTCATAGTTAGGTTGTAAAGAGTGTCAATTGAGAATCATCCAATTTTTAAACTGTCTATAAATTTGAACTTAGTTGTTGATACTCTGAATATGAGATCCTCGTCTAAGGACCAATTAGCTGACATGAACAGAAAGAAATGAACCCATAAACCTTTTATGGATAATATTTACTGAAGGATATACACAAGAAAGACAGAATAAAAACAAAAGAATAGATTTCAAGTTGCAATATTGGAGGAGGTAGCCATATTGATGAAACCACAGATCCATCTAAATATTGAAATATAAATGTTCATTTCCACCATCTCTATAGTAGAATGTAAGCTCCTAGAGGATAGAGATGACATCATTTTTTAAATCTTTCCATCCCTAGTGCTTAGCATAATGCTTTGTACATAGTAATTGACTGAATAAATGTATGTTCAAATAAATTAATTTGTATTACTTTTGCTAGCTAGATGCAGGCTTAGGGTTCCCAAACAAAATAGCTTTATCTGTTACCAAGTCAAAGTACAAATTTCATCATGCATTTGGGGTTGAGTCTATTGTATAACTTTACCCATCCATAGCACAAAGCAGCTATAATCAAATCATTAAATCAACCTTTAGATGAAATAGTGCTTTGCACATGATAGATACTCTATAAGTATTTGCTGAGATTCATTCAAAGTGAATTGAGTGTTTTGACTGTTGACTAGTCAACAGTAGTTAGAAACTAAAAATATTATGGTAACTTTTTAATTCAGTCAAAACAGTTATGCCTGTAAACCCAACCTACAATCTTATTAAATTGCCTAGAACAGAGATTTCAAGGACTTAGTCCACAGGTAATATGTGCTCCCAAATGTAAAATGTGATTGGGGAATATTTAACAAAATAAATAAAAATATAATGGAACATCAATGATGTTCATATATGGTTTTCCAAGTTAATATGCGCCCACAGAGATCTGTAGGTAAGATTTGGTGGCCTTTTTCTTCTATTTGAGTTTGACACCACATCTAGAATCATCCTTTGTATGTTTGTGGGGAAAGTTGCAAGATGGATTGATCCATAAAGTCTTGTAATTATAATCGCCAAGTATGATTTTTAGAATTTAAGGAGTAGTCACAATGGTTTTATTTACAATTCCTAATATTTTTATGGATTAAAATAAGAGTAAAGGAAAAAGAGTTCCATCTCTGCTTTATGAGTTTTTTCAAATGTTAGCGATATCACACTTGTCCACATTGAGGGGCACTGTCTTGCCAGTTTTGAAATTTGATCTGAGTCATCTGTGTGGGGCTTTTGAAGTAGTTGTTCTGTTCCTCTGTAGTTTTTGTTTATTTGCTTGAAAACCCAGTGAAGTAAAAGGACAAACAAGTATGTTACTCTGTGTTCTTGCTATGACCTGGATAGAATTTTCTTTTTCTTTGCTAAGGAAAATAAAGAGAAATCTCAAAATTTTTACATGTTTAGTCTCATAAATGGGATTAAATGGCTCAAACTATTTAACCTTCAGTGATTTCTGGTAAAATCTCCTCATATATAAATGATTCTGAATGTCTGTTGACATTAGATTTAGTAAATATAGCAGTAAAATGTATTCCTCAAAGAAAAAAAAAAGGGAATCACAGAATCACAGAGCTCTAACCTTCACACACTTCAAACTTCTTTGTCCATATATAAACACATAGACGCAAAGGTTGAACTCATTCCATTTGTGTCTTTTTTCATTTCTTGTTACTGGACATTTACAAAGATTGGCATCTTTTCACATTACCTATATCTGGTTTTTTCCCTCTTTAATAAGAGATCAATGAACACAAGGAACCAATAGAAGTCTCAGCAGACTTCTTGGTGATTCTGAGGATAAAGATGAGCAAGAGCTTGTACAAAGAAAGGGATTTATATCCTTTATACCTTCAATTTTCCATGAAAGAGGAGTGTAGTTAGGGCTATTAAATCCATTTCTGGCAGACATATTCCCATCTGTGTTGTGAGATATATTTGTAGGCCAGTGTTGCAGAATGGTTAGTTGCCCATGATTATCTATTCACACTAGATATTTGCATGTGTCAGGGGGCTGACTGTTGACACTTCATTTATTTGGAAACTTAAGTATGCTTTAGTATTCTAAGAAAAGCAGTTGCTGAGAATTCTCAGATAGCAGTTGCTGATTTGCACATGAGAGGGCAGCTGCTCATTATTTATATGTGATTTGCTGTGAATGAGAAGGGGATAAGGGGGAAGAGGAAAGGAGAAGGGAAAAAAGAAAGGAAGGGGAGGGAAAGAATGAAGGAAAAGGGGAAAGAAGGAGAAGGAGGAAGGGGAGGAGAAGAACAAAGAAGATGGGAAGGGAAAGAAAGAAAAAAGAAAGAAGTGTGAAGAGAAAGGGGAAGAAGAAAGAGGAGAAAGGGAAGGAGGAAGAGAAAGGGGAATGATCAAGGAAGGTAAGAAGAGGAAAAGGAGATAGATAAAAATTATGTAGAAGAAAATGCTTCTGCTTTGTGCCTGTTCTGAGTGGAAGTTAAAGAATAAGATCCTGCCCAAGGTGCAGAGTTGGAGAGGCCTCTGCCACCATTAGATAAGAACTGTTGCCTCTTCCAAAAAGGACACAATAGTCACCTGAGGAATTACCTATCTTTGGAACTAAAAATGACCAACACTTAGAATTTTTTCCAAATATAAAAAAGAATCCATTCTCATTATTATGTCACAATGATTTCAATATGAAATTTCCTTTTGAACAAATTAATAATAACAATAATACATGGTAAATAACAAATTAAGGATCCATGTTCTTATAGTATGACATAAAAACAAGTTTTTATCATTAAATAAAAGAAAATGATTACTTCTTAGCTAAATAAACTGATAAAAATAATTATGTCCAATTAAAATAGAAAAAAATAAAATTATCTTTCATTATTTATATTAATCATATAAGCTATTTTACACTGGTCCAGCCAAGATGCTACATTTAACCCTGGAATTTTCAAGTGAAAACTTCAGTGTTCTCTGACATATTCAGAGTTTTCACTAATATGACATGACATTGGGTCACAGTCCCAGGCAATGATAGTAACAGAGACAAAGAACATAGGGGAATATTTATTTCTAGAGTCAGAACCCCTGATTCCATTCAACAGTACATAATCTAAACTAGCTATATGAATAAAACACATCTGCAAAAAGAATAAAGGATCCTACCCTCATTTAAAAACAGTTCAATGCCAAAGTCCTAAAGGTGACAAAATATACTTTATTCTAATCCCATTTGTCAACATACATTCTTTTGGACCTTTACTTTATGGTAAGGGCTGGGCAATTAGGATTAAGTGACTTGCCCAGGGTTGCAGAGCTAGGAAGTATCTGAGGCCATACTTGGACCCAGGTCCTCTCCAGCTCCAACCCTGGCATTCTGTCCACCATATTACCTAGCAGTCCCTATTTTTATTGTTTAGATAGTGCCTAACTACTTGTTTTAAAATTTATTCCACCTTTTCAGGATCAAAGAGGTTATTGTAAAATCAAAGTGGTAGGATCATTAACTGCCTTTCATTCATTTTAGATCTTTGTGAATAATCAGTGAAACATTACTGGTGACTAGGAAAAGATGTCCAATGCATGTGTACCCTCATTAGCAAACTTCTCCTTCATAGATTCATTCAGATAAACATGAAGGTCCCTTTTCCAAGAATCTGGTTTAATTCTATTCCTTATCACTAAGAAACAGGGCAAAAGCCAACCCAGGTCCATTTAGGCAAGTAAGTCACTCCATGAATTACCAATATATACAACCACTAGTTGCAAATTCACTCTCCCTGTTTTGTAGAGGAGGTGCAGAGGTTTAAAAGAAACATCTATAGCAATTCTTTTTACTTATTTTAGAGAGATGAACCTCTAGATAGAGGCTGAAAGTAATCTTGGGAACCACACATTCTCAAAATAAAAAGTTACAAAGGGCAAAATAAAAGGGTTTACTGCATCTAATTTCTGCCAGGGTGATATATTCAACTGTACTACTAAATTAAAATCAGATGTCATATTTAGTATAGCATCACTATATAATCCCCTCATAGGAATAGATAGAGGAGGATTTTCTCCTCTGTGTCTTAATAATCTCTTGGTTTTTTGAAAGTGGAATTGATTAGGGAGTATCCTCGTTTTTGTCCATTAATAAATAAGGATAAACTTTTGTCGCATTAAAATTTAGCCTTGCTTATATGTGGCAACCTATTTCACCTTATCCAGATTTTTATAGTGAGAACTGAAGTATCAATCATCATGGCTACATCATCCATATATGCCAGGATATTTTCCTGTCATTAGCTTCTTAGTCCAAACCTATCCTCATCAGAGTCCAGATCACCAACTTCAAAGATAAATTAAAAGCTACTAAGCTTATAGATAAATCTTTCCTTATCACTATACAGATGTCCATATTAAGGGAAAAGAATTCTTAGAGTAGGTAGAAGTTTTACTACTAAGAAATAATTTTTATATATGTAGCCCTTGTCCCAAAACCCATTGGTATGGAAGGTCCCATACTGCAAAAACAGACGACATTGTGGAGTTGATGAAAGGTGAAAACTTCAGTTTGGGGCCATTTCCCCTTTGGGGACTCTTCAACCATGAGTCTCCTATAGGGATTCTCTAAGCAAGTGTAACATTGAGTTGGCTCCCAGGTTTGAAATAGAAGGTGGAAGGGACCAAACCCACCTTAGGCTTTTGAAGGAAAACATTCTGTAAAGATATGAGAGGAGTAGTTGGACTCCATTATATCCCCATTATTAGCAAGCTACTCTAGAAACTTTGGGAAGTTTTCCCTTGGGTAAGATCTAGGACACTCTCTTAGTTGAATCCAATTATCTTATTCCCAATGGAAGAGTTCTTTCATTCTCTATTGTGTGTGTGTGTATGTGTGTGTATTCTCTGATTTTGGTTTTGCTTTGATTTGTATAGATAAACTTCATTTTTGTGTTCATTGTGGAAATGATATTAGATGGAAAAGGGGAAGATCCTTGGATATAGAGGTTGGGATCCTCTCTCCCCACAAAAAAATGATGAAGTGATCAAAAGTTAGCTCAAATTTGATCATATCCACTAGACTTATAATATTTAGTGAAGAAGAAATACTCCTAACTCAGTATCTCCTCTCTCTCTATGAAGAAAGCAGAGTGGTAGCTTCCAATTCGAATCTAGTGCTTCTTATTCTGGGAGGAAAGAAAGCCTCCATTGGAAAAGGGTTGGTAGAGAAGAAGTAAGAGATGTCTATAATGCCTTCCTTCAAGTCACATACGAGGACAGGCTTCTGGCCACAAATGGACCTCTTCTATATGACTTAATATCACTACATTCACATTAACATCCTCATCATGCAAGCCAGACCACTTCACTGTCAGTCAGATGGTATTGTGTAGTATTGAACTGAATAAATATCAGATAAAACCAAGTCACCCCACAAATTCTCTTTTTAGATTGTTTCATCAATGATAGACCACAACAGAAGGAAAGTGTTCACAGAAGCCACCAACTTGGATGAATATATAAAGTATTAAGAATTTATTATATGCAAAGTACTGTGGGAAGTGCTGGGGATACAGATAGAAAAGCAAGATAGTCACTACTCTCATAGAGTTCATATTTTAATGGGACAATTAACACATATGGAAGGTTTCAGCTGCAAGTCATTAGAAAGGTCTCATGGTTCTTAGGGTACAGCTGCAAAACAAATAGTAATGCTTCTTTTTCATGTCATTTCCACTGACAAAATCATTTCAATTGGCATTAAATCCTTTTGGGACATCCATTCATAGTATTCCAGTCCCCGAATTATTTTGTTAAAACTGAGGCATATCCCTAAGTGGTGGTGTTAGATAAGGATATTGGTCTCCAATTGGAAGGCAGATTCTTGTTGCCTTTCTTATATGTTGGAAAGTTGGCTCCCAGGTTTGAAATAGATGGTGGAAGAGGCCAAACCCACCTTAGGCTTTTGAAGGAAAACATTCTGTGAAGATGTGAGAGGAGTAGTTGGACTCCATTATATCCCCATTATTAGCAAGCTACTCTAGAAACTTTGGGAAGTTTTCCCTTGGGTGAGATCTAGGACACTCTCTTAGTTGAATCCATTTATCTCATTCCCAATGGAAGAGTTCTTTCATTCTCTATTGTGTGTGTGTGTGTGTGTATAATATGTATATATATATATATATTTTTCTCTGCCATTTCTTCAAAACCTAATTATATGTGTGTGATACACTAAAAATAGTTGTAAAAATGACCCCTCTTCATCCAGTACTTTTTTTCTGTCAAAGAGAAAGCACAGTTAAGCAGAAGAACATAGAAGCAGAGAAGCAAGCAAGCCAGCAGGTTGGACAGTTCTGGATGGGATGCTATGCCTAATTAGTTCAGCATAATTGGCATCAACTTGGTTTAACATTGGAAGCATTTATTAAACACAGAAGCTATGCTTACCAAGAAAATTTTACGGATAGTTCCTGAGACAGAAAAGGGATATTCAATTATATAATTCCATATCAATAGATTGCCCTGGCTACAGGTAGTTACTACATATGTGCTTTGTTATTGTTCTGTCTGTCTGACTCTTTGTGACTCCATTTGGGGTTTTCTTGGCAATGATATTGGAGCAGTTTGTCATTTCTTTCTCCAGCTAATTTTATAGTTGAAGAAATTATGACACACAAGGTTAATTTGCTTATACAAGGTCACAGAGCTAGAAAGTTTCTGAGGCCAGATTTGAACTCACAAAAATGAGTCTTCCTGATTCCATGCCCAGCACTCTAGCCACTATGCCATCTAGCTAGCCTTGATGTGCCTTACTACGCTAATAGTTTAAGTGCCTGTGTCCATCACCATGTACACTATGCATATTGGTAGAAGAGGATGACCAAAGTTTATAGGTTGAATGTTATGTAAATATTAGTGGGTGGTTTATTGAAAAGATGTACATTAGTGGTGATTCATGAGTAACAGTGTCAGTAATAATTATCCACAGAGCTTGCTCCTAGACCCCTGAAAGTAGTGACATGTAGTAGTCACTTTCCTGCCAATCATAATCTGCCAACTTGGAGGCAAATGAAGGAGAAGCAAGCTATAGAGACAGAATGTCTCTGTAGGGGAGGGAAGAATGTGAGAGTACATCCAATTACATCATAGGTTGCCTTGCCCAAGGCAAGCAGGTACTACACATGCATTTTTCTTCAACATTTTATCAATAAATACTTATTTTGACAGCACTCAAAAATGAAGTCACCAAAGAGAAATAGCTTTCTAGATAAGGACCTGAAGAAAACATTCTCTCTCCTCTGTTTTTGTTTTACATTTAAACAACTTGATATATCTCTGAAAACAATTCAAAGGCCTGTACCTGTGGAAATTCATTTCTGTTTATTTTTCCTTCTTTCAGTGGTTTTCTTTTACTTATTTTAAGCTATGCTGTTTGGGTATCTATTAGATTTCTAAGGTTTTAATGAAGCAAGAACAATGATTGCTACAAACCATGTAGCTATTACTAGAGAAAGGAAGGCACAGAAAGAACATTATAGGGTTTTGTATCCATTTTTTAGGGACCGTCATACAGTATACATTTCCTTTTCTTCTATTTTAATAAATTATGTTCCATTTATGGAGACTACTGAATTCCTCCCCTATCCATATCATTCCTGAAAGGCATGGGTGATCACTGTGCCATGTTGGTTTGGTTACTATGGTATCGTTTTGTGCATTGTTGAATAGCACTGATATGCCAAACAGCTAGAGAATAGGTTGATCTTTCAGCACAAGACATCCTGAATTGATTAATCTTTATTAAATATTCTTCGTTCATTTTAAAGCATTTTCTATTTTTTCAATTTCCTTTCAAACCTTCATCTACATGCCTGAATTATATTATTAATGGAAAATCTGGGGCATTACAATTTAGTTACCACTTGCAGCAAAGAGAGAAAGCCAGAAAGAAAAGTTTTATAAAGGAGAAGAGCTTAGCTGTTGGCAGAGAACTTTGAACATGGCTACAAAAATGACTACTTTGAACTTTTTTAGGTAATGTCCCTAGAAAAATGATGTGAATACCAAGTATGATGATAAAAATATCTTCCATGAGCTAGTCCTTTGAATAATGTTCCTTTATATAAAATGACCACATATATTGTGAGATTTAGTTATCTTCTACATAACTCTTGTCCTATCTACAATATTTACTTGGATATTAAACATATCCACAAACAATCATATATTTATAAATAATATATAACACTATACAAAAATCACATATAATACCTCTGAGACAATGTAACAGATTATAGACAGTGATCTAAGCAAAGAATAATGCACTACTAAAATAGACTTACCCAAATGCCTTAGTAACAAAAAAAGTTTAGTAATTTCTATTGTGACTAGCTAGGCAAACAGATTCTCCTATTTATTTATTGAGGAGTCTTGAATAATCTATGATTAATATTTATTTTATGGCAATATGTCAAGAAACTTATTCATCAATACAAAATAGCCAAATTCAATAAATATGCAAACTCTGATCTACTCCTTGGGCTACCTCACCAGCCCCTACAGACTACTCCATCAGCCCTTAGGCCATTTAATTGCCCTAAATCTCTTCTTTAAATAAAGACTTCCATACCACTGGACAAAAAGACAATACAGAATAGTCACTAGTCAATAATAGTTGATTAATGATCTCCTCCTCTCCAGGCGGCCCTCCAGACTCTTCTCCCAAACTGTCTCTCAATGTTCCCCAAATTTCTCCATCTAGGAAATAATCCTTTTCTCGTGTGTGGTCCTCCTCCATTAGAATATATGTTCCTTGCAGATGGGGATTATCCTTTTTGTGTTTGTATTTGTATTCCTATCACTTGGTATAGTGCCTTGCTCATGGTAAATCAGCTTAATAATTGTTTGTTGACTTGACTTACTTTGAATGATTATTACTTGTGGTCTGCCTCAGGGTCAAAGAAGTTTAATCATTTGCCCATGGTCATATAGCTAGTGTCACAGATGAGATTTTTTCAAATGTTTATCTTCTGTCTTAAAATTGGTACTAAATATTGGTTCCAATGTAGAAGAATGGAAAAGGCAAGGCAATTGGGGTTAAGCAATTTGTCCAAGGTCACACATCAAGGGAGTGTGAGAGGCCAAATTTGAACCTAGAACCTGCTATCTCCATACCTAGAGCTCTATCCACTAGCTGACCTTAGAGATGGGATTTTAATACCAGTCTTTATGACACTAAGTCCATCATTCTATTCACTATACAAAAGTGCCTCTTGAAGTTTGCTTCATAAAAATAGAAATAATATACTTATTGATAAATATACATCTATACAATGCATAATTTAAATTTACATGTAGAGTTTGAAGTTATCTTTCCCAATAGAAATTTATATGCTTAGAAAAAGTAATTGTAGAATGCACACAAATATGGGATTTAACATATTACCACAAAAAGAATCACCATTCACATAATTCTATACAATATTTATTAATAAGAAAATAAGTACATAGTAAAAAGATAACTTAGCTGCCCTCAATGAAGTCAAGTAACCAAATCAAATAGACAAACAACATCAAAAGTTACTAAAAGAACCAGATGATTTCACTGGTGTGCAATGGTCTATAATTTTGGAAGGTCATAGGGAGTGGGGTAGGGGTAATCACATGAGTGGGATACTAAATGCTATCCTAGTTTAAAAAAAACTCAAGAGAATGGAATCTGCAACCTCTAAGTCTTTGAGCTTGATTTCAATTGTTCAGAAAAGTCTAAAACGTGCTTCGAATAGATGGATAGTGAATATCTAGAAAAGGAACTGAAAAAGCATCAGGTATGGGTCAGGTAAGACTACTGAAATTTGTATACATGGTTTCCCTAGCTTTTATCAAGCTTTTAAAATCTCTCCACTATTCTTGAAAATTCATACCTTCAATCTTAGAATCAATGTTGTGTTAGTTTCAAGGCAGAAGAGCAGTAAGGGCTAGGCAACTGGTGTTAAGTGACTTGCCCAGCTCACACAGCTAGGAAGTTTCTAAGTCCAGATTTGAACCCAGGACTCCTATCTCTAATCTGTCTCTATTCCCTGAGGCACTTAGCTGTCTCTTCTTTGTTATTCTTGTGAAAAAGTTGATTTGATGGTAGTACAGAACTAGTTGAATGGCCATACCTAAAGAGACATCATTAATGCTCTGGTGTCCACTTGAAAAGACATCTCCATTACCATGCCATGCCCAAAGATATGTGCTTGTCCTTATTCAATTTTTTTCTTAGTCATTGACACTGAAAAGGAGAGAGATGACATTTTTATTGAATTTGTAGATGATATAAAGAAAGGTAGGGTAGCTAAAACACTATGCAATGGACAAAAGATTTTTGAAAAGGTAGAAAATCAGGTTAATTTAATAAAATAAATTTAAAAAAAAGATAATTATAAACTCTCAAACTTGGATTCCAAAAAAACAACTTCACAAGTACAAGATGGAAATGGAATGGTTAATTAAATAGCTGTCTTCTGTAAAAGATTTGAATTTTTTAGTAGATTATAAATTCAATGAGTCCATAGCAGTGTTGTATGACTGACAAAAAAAGTGGGCTTTAATAAAAGAGGTATAAGTTCTAGAAGTAAATACAAGACGGTTCCATTGTACACTGCCATGGTAAGAACACAGATGCATGCTGTGTTCAGTTCAAACCCCACATTTTGTAATAAACTAGAAGGTGTCCAGAAGAAGCAACCCTGAATATTCCTCAAATTCAAAACTTATGAAGCTTCATTAAAGAAATTGGAGACATTTAGCTCCAGAAAAGAAAAGACTTAGGGGAAACAAGATCCTAGAAATAGAAGCAGTGAGTAAGAGTTTCAAAGAAGCCAAATTGGGCTTGAGGTAAAGAAAATTATCCCAGCCATCAGAGATTTCTGAAAATAGAATGGCCTACCTTGGGAGATAGTTTGTTCTCCATTACTAGAAGTATTCACATGGATGCTTGCCAGTTGTTATAGAGAGAATTCTTTTGGAAGAGTGGTCTGGAATAGATAACTACAGAGGTCCCTTTCAACTCTCAAATTCTCTGCTTCAGTGAAATTTGAAGACTCTTCAGTTCTAAATCCTCTTATGCTAGAAAAGGTAAGCAACCTTAGAGAGGTCGGAATTTCTTCAAAGTGGAAAAACCATGATTAAATTCCAGAGAAGCTAGGAGAAGCACAACATTTTCAAAAAGCATTGAGAAGTATCACCTGACTAGGGAAGAGGATTCATCTAGTAGGAGGAAATAATATGATCTGAAGATGAGAAACATGCAATGTTTAGATGCATTATGATGACAACAGGACCTAATTTGGTAAGACAAAGAGATCAGTTCAATTATTTTACAGAATTAAGAATCTGTTTCAATGAACTGACTCTTCAGTTTAAAAAAAAATCTTCAAAATGCTTTTAAATCTACATTTTGGTAAGTTGAAGGAGATAGAAGGTAACTTCCTGAATTTGGAATTAACCAAATTACTAGGGCTTTTATCACATACTCTTAAGGTTGCCCCTTATAACTTTTGAAAGAATCTAAAAATTCTTTGCAGATTTTCTTCAAAGGTTATGAACTTTTTCATTTGTTTTAATTAAAATTCATTTAAATAATTAATTTAATTTAGTTAATTCATTTAAATTAATAAAAATAATTTAATATGTGTTTGTTTTTCCTAATATTTCCATAGTATGATTCTAGGAAGCTCTCTTTATGGCAATAAAAATTCTTAGCAACTAAACTATGTAGCTTTTTAGACTAAGAAATCTTTAAAGTGCTAAGAAGATAGTTAACAAGAAAGATTTTTGAATTTTAGTAGCAGCTATGAGGATGAGTTCACTCCTCTCCTTGTGTCCCTCAACGTCATTCATATTTGTGCTGTAGTCTATTATTTTCAACTACGTCTGCTGAGAACGATAATTTTTCCTGGGATTTTTATCATCTTGCCTCTCCACAAGACTGCAAATTTCTAAAGAGAAGAGGCCACACATTATTTGTCTGTTTCCCTCACAGTTTCTAGCACAATGTTCTATTAAGAAAATATATTAATAAAAAATTTTTTTAAGTTAGTTTCTTGTTGAATAGTTTTTGGAACCCTTTTTGAATAGGGTTTGGAAAAGAAGTAGGTTAAAGAATAAATACATAAAAACAGAAAGAAATAAAAGAACATTGATGAATGATTTTAAAATGCAAATAAGAGAGCAAAAGAAAATGCAGAATGGGACCCAGACAAGCAAAACAGTATTGGAACTACTGCGTTAAATTTGAAATGTATAAAGCTGTTTTAAAAGCTGTATGTAATGAAGATTCACAATTTCATATGTGGTCATCTTTTTCTGGTTTTTGAATGTGGAAATGTTCATCTTTGTTAATTATTATCAAATTTATAGTAATAAAAAAGAAATTAAAAAATAACATTCAAATATTTGTTAAATGGCTCAACAAATGAGTAAACAAATAAAATATATTAAGTTATGTCTATAAGTTGCAAGATATGGATCACTGATGATGTAAACTAGTGGTCAGATCTTATGCAAAGTAACTATGCCTAAAACAAGATCACCTAAAATTCTGCTTTCCAACTAAAAATATTGTATTTAATTTAACATTTTATATTGTAATATAGTACCTAGGATACATTTTTGTGATATGGTCAGCTTTTTACAGTGGAATTCTACCTCCATTTCCTAACACTAAATTTGTATTTTCCACTTTTGTTCTCAACAGAATTACTTTATTTCCAATTCATTTTTATTAAAATGGGATTTTGATGTTTGTAGTGGTGACATTTTGGCATAAAGATTCAAAATTACCTGTCGTATTTGTCTTTCATTGAGCAGATTCTAATAGAAATAGATGCCCTTTATGTGCCACTCTTCAATTCCCCCATCTTTCAGTGACAGCAGAAGTCGGGAATGAAGTTGCACAAACAAATCTCCAGTCTGAAATCTGGGGAGGCTGGTAAAGGGTCCTTCTCTACAGATGGCCTTTAACTCTAGAGTTCATTATGCTTCCTGTTCTGAAAAATCTCTAAATCAAAAGCTTTTAGAGGACAATATGAAGCTTATTTGTTTGCTTTTCACTAGATGCAGCAAGAAAAAATCCAATTCTCTCCCTAACCCATATGTGCTTTTTTTGGTATCATTTCATGGAAATTCATACTTGTTTGGCTATCAGAAGGCAATAATAAGATTTGCCAAGCTCTTGAAGATAACATTTTGTATTCTGAATTATTCATTCACTTAGCATTATTAAATAGCTACTGTGCATAGAGCATCATGCTAGAAAGAGGACACTAGGTTAGAATATAAGATCTGTGAAGACAGGGAAGAGAGACAGAGACAGAGAGACAAAGAGAGACAGAGAGAGCATTGACTGTTGGAAATAAGCATGATGATAAGCATGATGATTGACTGCTTATGGCTGGCAGAGTGGGTGGGATGTTATCTATAATCTGATGCTCAAATTGGTTGATCATACACCCCTTGGGGTCAGACCACTGTCTCCTACTTTGGAGAACACTGGTCTAGATGACTCTTAAAGTCCATGCAGCCTGATAAATAAAAAGCCTAAATATTTTCAATGATTCCTAATGAATTCACATTAGGAAGACTTCACGCAGGGATAATTCACAGGTTACTTTTTCCCTCTATTTTGTTCCTTTTAACACTTTTAGCTACTGTGGGGATGAATACTCTTTAAATATATCTATGACTCATACTGAAAAAAAATTTAAAAATGACTATTCATCTTTAGATGACCATTTAGGCCACCCAAGCTCATTATGACTATCATCTCTGATATGTCTTACATAAACTTCTAAGTGGCACAGTATATTGAAGACCAGACCTGGAGTTAGGAAGACCTGAGTTTAAATCTAGCCTTAGATACTTACTAGTTGTATGACACTAAGAAAACCTTAATTTAACCTTGTTTGCCTCAGTTTCCTCATCTTCAAAATAAACTGGAGAAGGTAATGGCAAATCACTCTAATATCTTTGCCAAGAAAGCCTCAAATGGATTGTGAAGAGTCAGTCATGTCAGAAACAACTGAAGAACAACAAAAATAAACAAGCCCCTTGCTGTTAGGAACTAGTAGTACTAGCTTATTCAGCCTTAAAAAGTCAAATTTTTCCTACCTAGTCTGTGAATGGACTACAAGAATTTCCAGTGTGATTTTTATAGCCCATAGGAATTAATTTTAAAATAACTATTCTACCATTATGTTAGCACTTCCCTCACAGGAATGTAGCACCTACCTCACAAGGTTGTTTTGAGAATCAAACGAGTTAACATATGTAAAGAATGAAGTTTGCATTAAAATTATAGATATAGTTAAAAATATAAATGTTAGCTAGCTATGAGGCAGGGTCAGTGAAGTTTTATTTATTGGTGAAATGACATAGTAAAACTGTCACTAAGCACTGTTTTTTGTTGTTTTTTTTTACATTATTCTAAATGTTCAGTTATTAGTAACATCTTGTTGAATGGAACTTATTCCAAATAGGAGACTGTTAGGATGGTGATAAAGGCAACCTATGATCTATGGTGATTATGACGATATTGCAAAAGCTTCATTCATTGTGGGTACTTTGGGGAAATACAGGATACAGGAAAAGGTCAACAAAGTCAACCATGTGCCAGGCACTGTAATAAATATTGGAAATTCAAATATAAACAGAAAACCTGTTTGTTCCCTCCAAGAACTTATCTTCTAATGAGGGAAGACAATATTTAAAGGCAACATGAAAAGGTAAGGCAGGGAAGGTAATTGGTTGGGCAAGAAGAAATGGTAGAGATAGTCCAGAGAGTCAGGTGTGAAGCTAGAGAAGCATTAAGACATTGCTAGCTTTTGTATCTTCCTTAATTAAAACAGATCTTTTGGGAGGAACTAGCCGATTGGAGGAAAGGGCAGAAGTGAAGTGTATTTTCTGCATGAAATGTCCAGGGGTTAGATGATAAAAAGAAAACTATAATTATATTATGTAAACCATCATATATGTCCCATTGTTTTCAAAAAGATAACCTTTGATGAATCTATTTGTGAACTAATCATTAAATCCTCTCTTTGCTGCTCAGGATATAATGAGAAAGTATAAAGCTTTGCTAGTGAGAAAAGGATTATCTGAGGACTCTGCAAGGGGTCTCCTAAGAGGGGCAGCACCTCCCCACAATAATTATTGTATCAGTGGCAATATAAGCCATAGAAGCTGGACCTTCAATGGCAACATCATTCTCAACAATGAGTGACCTAGAACCTATACTTTCTTCAGTGACTGTTGACTCCTTTGACAACTGTTCAGCCTAGGGAGCCAACAGACAAAATATTCTATCATGACTATGCATTTTTGAGGCTGGCTTTGAATTCAGGTCTTTCTGATTCCATACCCAGCACTCTATCAACTACACCACTGAACTGACTAGACAAAATTCCTTTCATTATATACCTTGCCCTTCTTCTGTGTTCTACTATTTATGAATATTTGACTTCTTCAAGATGACACTGCATCCATGGTTACCCTTTCCATCACTTTCCCTCTCATTCCTACATTCCTCTCATACATATCTCCAGACATTCGGGTCTGGAAGAGACATTTGAGAAAAACCCTTGCTCCCCAATATCACTTTTTAGTGTCTCCCTTTACCACCATTACTCAGCCAACTCCTCTCCTATAAAGTTCACACTATGCAAACTTGCCATCCAATTTAAATCCTGGCAGCAGTTATTTATGAACTGTCTCCTTCGATACCGCTCTCTCTCTACCCTCTCTACTCCCAGTAATCATCCTCTTCCCTTTTCCAAGGTGGTCAGTATTTGCCTCACAATCTTCCTCTCCACCTCAATTTCTGCCCTCATTCTAGAGAACATGAAGTCATGTTGACAGTGTCCACACAAAGAAAATACTTCACACTAAAAGTTTGTTGACTGTGATTTCAAACACCATCTCTTCCAAGTGCATCACTCTCATCAATTGCCATGACTTCTCCATTTTACCTTAGCTGATCATATTCTCAATATTGTCATCCCCATTGGCATTCCACTTCACAAAACAAAAACTCCAATATTCCTTTATCTGATCATAAATCCTTATCATTCTTACTCTTCCTGTGCCTCAACAGGAAGTGCCAACAGTCCTCAAAGCCATCAAATTTTGTCTTCCCCTCATATCAGAAAAGAAGTCTAAATTTTTTCTCTTTTATGGGGAGTATACAGTACCTTATTGTAAAATTTGGGTTAAGTATTTGGTCATAGGCTATAGGTAGGTCAATGGTAAGTAAAAATGAGTTCCTGAACTTTTTCTTTGTTGTCTGCTTTATTTTATAAAATATTCAGCTCATAGCTAATGCTGCATTATTTATTTTTAAATTATTTTCAAAAAATGGGCAGGTTAGGCTAAGGTCCCCAAATCACAAAAACAAAAACCCTAAAAAGTTGAGTACCTGGATTTTTGGTTTACTTTAACCACTGTGCTTGATTGATATATAGTGATATTATCAACATAAACACTTTGTTCTCACTGCTTTTTTATTTATACCTCTTCTCTTAGGTTGACAAAACCATTTAAACACCTAAAAAACTAGCAAAATTAATGAAATGGAGCAGCAGATTACTTTCAAAGGAATGTAATGTGAAATCCCTTCTGTCCTCCAGAGTAAGTTGCCCAAGTTTAAAACTTTGTTGGGGATTTTTTTGGGTAGATATTTTGTTTTATCACTTATATGTAATAATTCTCCATGTAAATTTTCTGAAGTTATATAATCCAAATTATCTCCCTTCCTCTCTCTCTCTCCTCTTTCTTCCTGTAGCTGGTAAGCAATTTGATCTGGGTTATACAGGTATATTGCAAAACATTTTCATATTGTTCGTTTTTGTAAGAGAATACTCATATAAAATCAAAACCCCCAAACAAAAAAAAAAACTAAATTGAAAAATAGTATACTTTGATCAACATTCTGACTCTAACAATTCTTTCTCTGGAGGTGAATAGTATTCTTTGTCATATTGCTGATAATAGCAGAGTTGAGCATTCCACAATACTGCTGTTACTATATTCAATGTTCTCCTGGTTTTGCTTATTTCACTCTGTATCAGTTCATGTATTTCTTTCCAGCTCTTTCTGAAATCCTGTTCATCATTCCTTACATCACAATAGTATTCCATCACTATCATTTACCACAATTTGTTCAACCATTCCCCTATTGATGGACATCCTCTCAATTTCCAATTCTTTGCCACCATAAGAAGATCAGCTATTGATATTTTTTGTACAATTAGGTCTCTCCCCCTTTGTTTATATCTCTTTAGGATATAGACTTAGTAGTGGTATCACTGGATCAAAGAGTATTCATTGTAAAACTTTGTTTTAATGAATGATTAAAAGGTATATTCATTGCAGAGCAGCTGGGTAGCTCAGTGGATTGAGAGCCAGGCCTAGAGATGGGAGGTCCTGGGTTCAAATGTGACCTCAGACACTTCCCAGCTGTGTGACCCTGGGCAAGTCACTTAACCCCCACTGCCAAGCCCTCACCACTCTTCTGCCTTGGAGCCAATACACAGTATTCACTCCAAGACAGAAAGTAAGGGTTTAAAAAAAAGATGTATACATTGAGATTGTATATTCCTCCTCCCTTTCCAAACTATCCTCTACATAGCTGCCAAAATAATATTACTGAAGTGCAGATTCAGCTGTTTTTCCCCTGCTCAATATTTTTAAGGGATTCTTATTGCCTCTAGGATAAAATACAAACTCCTCAACTTTGCATTTAAAGTCTTCCACAACTAGTTAAAATGCACTTTTTTGTTTTTCTTTATATTTCCTTTACTTAGCACAGTACCTAGCATACAGTGGGCAAGTAACAAATACTTACTGACTATTAAAAAAGTCAATTGGCCCATTGGCTCACATTCATTGAGTATCATCAATTTAAAGCCAGAAGATATTTTAGAGGTTATCTAGTCTAACAGATGAAGAAACTGTAGCCCAAGGTCACATAGTTTTAAAGTGACAGAGCTAGGATTTGGGCCCAAAACCTTTGAATTTCAAATTCAATTTTTCCCATTATAATTAAAGTATTTTTCCTGAATCAGTTTGATCAATTATTTCAGTCATGTTCAACTGTTTATAATTCCGTTTGGGTTTTCTTGATGAAGATACTGAAGTGGTTGGCATTTCTTTCTCTAACTCATTTTACAGAAGAAGAAATTGAGGCAAACAGGGTTTAAGTGACTTGCCCAAGGTCACCTACCTACTAAGTCTGAGGCTGTATTTGAACTCAAATCTTTCTGATTTTAGACTTAGTGCTCTATCCATTTTGCCATCTAGCTGCCCAATATCTCAGGTACTAAAGAATGAATAATGCAATTGTTTATTTCCTAAAGGTTGTAAAGAGTATCACACGTATTAACTCCCATCTATAGGTAGTGGCTGTTATTCCCATTTTACAGCTAAGGAAACTGAGGAAGAGAAAGTGATAGCATTAAGGTTGAAGAAAGAATGGGAAGCAATAGCGAGGATGACAGAGTATGTCAACTACTCCTGGACCATTATTATTTTCTGGGGGCTATCACATTACCCAAATATAACATCCAAAGTATTAGCGCTATTTACAGACAGTTTCTATGTTTTCTGAAAGTTTGATAAGCATCTATGTTATCTTTTCCTTCATCAAAGTCATTGACAAAAATGTGAAACACAGGTCTGATTTCTGGAGCACTCCATTAGAAATTTCCTTCTAATTTGACATGGAACATTAGTGACTCCCCTTTGGGTCTACACATTCAATCAGATCTGAAGCTGTCAAAACTTGACCTATCTCCAAGCCCATCTTATTTCTGTCAAAGGCACCAAATCTCTCCAGGTATGTAGGCTCAAACCCTCAGAAGTCATCCTCAACTCACTCCCACTCACTCCAATTTCCAATCAGGTGACAAGTACTATTATTTGATTTCCACCACACCGCTCATGTGTGTCCCCTTTTCTATGCTTACATGCCACCACATTACTGCAGGCCTTTATCATCTTGCTCAGAGTATAGAAATCGAATTTTAATTAGACTCTAGGGCTCGAAACTATAATCTCTCCAATTCATATCTCATACAGCTACTAAAAGTGATTTTTCTCTAAGTATAGACTTGACCACATCACTCTTCTACTCAATAAACTCCAAAGATTCCCTATTATCTCTAGAAGCAGATGTATATTCTTCTATTTGGGCATTTAAAGCCCTTGATAGCATGACTTCAAACTTCCTTCACAGTCTGTTCCCATATTTCTCACTTCTATATACTCTATCGTCTAAGCAAGTTTTCTCACTTTCTCAGGCAGAATATTCCACCTCTCTTCTCTGTGACTATGCATAGTGTTTCCCTCATGCCTAGAAATCCCTCTCTCCTTCCTTCCATCTCCTAGAATTCTAAATTTTCTTCCAATTCAGTTCAGTCCAAGTTCTACATTTCCTTCATAAGGTCTTTCCTGATCCCATCCAATAGCTAAAAAAATGATCAAACAACAGCCAAAAATTCTCCCCCTCAAAATTGCCTTGTATTTCTTTCATACATGTATTTGTGTGTGTGTGTGTGTGTGTGTGTGTGTGTGTGTGTGTGTGTGTGTGTGTATATATATATATATATATATATATATTTGTGCATGTTGTCCTTTGATAAGATGTAAGCTTCAAGTCTTGTCTATTCTACCTGCATATATCTTGCATCTGCTTCTTTTCTCTCCTTTCCTATAGCATCTACCCCATTTTAGGTCCTCACTATTTATCACCTAAAAATACTACAGTAATAATCTCCTAATTGGTCTTGCAGTTTTTATTCTTTCCCTTCCCGGGTCCATTCTTTATGCACAACTGCCAAATTAATATTGCTGAAATACAGATCTGATCATTTGGCTCTCTCACTCAAAAGCATTCAATGATTCCCTATTGCTTCTGGGATACAATGCAATCTTCTGAGTCAGGAATTCACAATCTGTCTCCCATGTATCTTTCTAGTCCCATTTCATAATTTTTCTCTTCTATTTCTCCTTCATTATTTTGGTCAAAATGGCCACTTAACTTCTCACTATGCATAAGACTTCAATTTCTTCCTCTGTCTTTTTATGAGTGGTCCCCCATATCTGAACCTCCTCACAGATTCCCAAGTTTCCTTTAAAGTCTAAGATCATGTGCCACCTTGAAGCTATTTCCTGCCATTGTTAGCATGATTTCTCTATAGAAATCTTTTAAATTTCTTTTAAAATTTTTTATTTTATTTTTCATTTGCATGTAAAAATATTTTTTGACATTTTAAAAATCAGATTTTCGCTGTGTGACCCTGGGCTAGTCACTTGACCTCCCATTGCCTAGCCCTTACCACTCTTCTGCCTTGGAACCTATACACAGTATTGATTCCTAGACAGAAGGTAAGGGTTTAAAAAAAATAAGATTTTCTCCCTCTTTCCCCTCTTTAAATATATAGATATAGATATAGATATACACTTGAAAAAAATTTAACTTGTGTATATTTTGTGCACCACTCTTCTGACTTCATAGAATATATGCTACTTGAGGTAGGAATTGTTTCATTTGTTTCTACATATTCCTGGCACCTGGCATGGTGTTTTGTACATACTAAGTACTTAATTCATAAATATTTTGTTTAATTGAATTGCTGGCTTGAAATCTCTGTCCAGTTGGGGTCCGTTTATAGAAATGGGACTATTATAAAAATGAAACAGTGAGGTAACATGTGTATGTATTGTTAAAGTTTGGGAGAAAATACATCAGGCTCTAACAATCAAGTATCTTTTTATAGCCCGTTGCTAAGAAGTGTGACTGAAAATATGGTATGACTAGAATAAAGAATGTGCTGTTGAGCTACTATAATTAAATCCATTTATCCTGTTTTGGAAGTAAACACCTGAGCTTTCACTGCAGAATGATAATGTTTTTCAGTGCCAAGATTGCACATATTGAAGTCATTGTTTATTTGGCATTCAATGCTTAATTCCTGGGGGTTCAATTTTATTTTCTCTTTAGGTGAGAGTGGAAGCAAAGGAAGAGAGATCTCTTTTACCTTGCTACATATCTGGCTGGTTTGTCACCTGCTTCAAAGTGCAGAAGGAGTTTCTTCTGATATCAGGATTAACTTACTAGAAGCTCTACTTGCCTTTGACTACACATACCCAGCCCCACAATGGTCCTGATTCTGTTAAGTATGAAGGACTTGTGGTTAGCACTGCCCTATCTTTCCTTCCCTAATATCTTGTGCCATTCTCTCCTGAATAAAAGGATATTATCATCTTAATCTCCCCATCCAACCTCTATTTCCTGACTCCTGACCAGCTCCCATGAACTCTGAGATGTCCAGACTCTGACTTGGCATTGGTGACCTTTTGATCATGATGAGACAACTTTTCCTTCTCTCCTCCCCTTTCCAAGATGTATTCTTAAACTCCAAGCTTGTTAATCACCCTTGATATGTGCTCAGGGGGACAGGAACCAGCAATGCCACCTGTCTTCACTTGGACCTATGTGCTGGTACTCGTGTCTGACACCATAAAAGTAAAGGAACAATTCCAAGCCAGAAGAGGGAAAGCTGAGATTTGTGGGTGGGGTGGGGTGGGGGATTATGTTATTATACCCATTTTACAGGTGAAGAAAGTGGGGCTTTGAGAATTTAAGAGATGTCTATAATCACATCACTACTAAGTGTCTAAAGTTAGATTTGAATCAATGTCTCTTAATTTCAAGTCCAGCAGTGTCATGTTTTTCCTCTCTGTCTGTCCCCAAAGCCATTGAACCTACTCATTGTATATGGCAACAAGTAAATTTGCCTTCTCTCACTTTACTATCTTGCTCTCTTCTTTATTACCAGCGTATGGCTTCTATTAGGACAGCTACCCGGGTAACAGACTCTCACATTAGCCATACTTAATTCATGAAAGGAACCTATTTTAATTATCTTTCTAACTCTCCCAGACTCTAGCAGAGTAATTTGCATAGAGTAATGAGCACTTAACAAATGGTTTTGAATGAATGGGTTGACCACTGTTTTCCAGGTTCTTTCTATATACATTCTGTTCCTTATCTATCTCTTTATTCTGCTCTCTAGAAGGAGAGATCTATTGCCTATAATGTTGCTTAGTTCTGATCATACTTATAAGGTTAATTGGTTTAAAATCATGAATAGTTCCTCTCTTTTTTGCCCATTCTCCTTATTTTCATAGACCTTTTCACCTATAACTATCTCCAATTGCCCTGCATTTAAGTAGACTAATCCAGAAACATGAGCTAGAAATCTTTGGTTACTATATTTGTAAGATTTTTTAAAAAATTTAGCTCATGGTCTTCTTCTCCACCCCAAGTCTTACCATCCTCTTTCTAGATATCAATCTTAATACTATTAACTCATTTAATGTCCTATATCTTTTATGCTCTGTAAATATATAAAATCCTTAATCAATATTTTCAAATTTAATTCCTCCTTTGACTACTTTAATTCTAACAATCTCCTTCTCACCTACATTGTTATAAACCTTTTATCATCTCATGAAACTATGACCTCCATAGAGACCTCCATAGAGAGAAAATCCTCTCTCTAATTAGACTTCTAGCCATCTACCTTGCTTATGAACAGAGATGATAAGAAGTGATGGTGGGCATTGATTGAATAGACAAGCTCCTGTGGGAGAAAGGAAAGGTTGGGATGATGGGCACAAGTCAAAGACTTGACATTGGTAAGGAGAGGGGCTACTTTCTCTTCTTCTAAGACCTGAACTAGAAAAGATGTTGAGTGTAGACCTAGAGAGAAAAGGGAGTTCAAAATAGATGGGCTTCATTTTTTTCAGGGAAATATAGAGACAGGGTCATCTACTGAAGAGACCTCCCAATCCCTTCCAATCTGGATTTCAGACTTAGTATATGATTGAATCTTCTCTCCAAAGCTACTAACATTGTTTCTTTTTGTAAAGTTTAAAAAAGATCATTAATAAGTGTTATTATTTGTCTCTTACCACTTTCACATTGGGAAAAATATAATTGATTAACTAACTGTAAAAAAAAAGAAAAAAGCAATAAGGAACAGAGCAACAGCAATTGTGCCACTATACCAGTAGCAACATCTTTCCAGCTATTATCAGTTTCCATCATGGTCATCTGTAGCCAAGTAAATAAGAAGTCATTACCCCCCTTGATTATAATCACTCTTGTGTCTCCTCTTGGTCCTTGCTTTCTTCTAGACCATTCATTTACTAGTGTTTTAACCTAAGTCTTTCTTCTTTATTTTATTCTCTATCATATTCTCATCTCTGTCATACTGCAAATTTTAGATTTTCTACACCCTAATTAGTTTTAAAAATCCTAACAAACAGGAATGTCTACACCCCTACTTAAGAATTAAGTGTTGAGGAGGATGGCCTATGACAGTCATGTGCTAGCAAGTGGCAAATAAGAAACAACTGACAGACCCCCCCTGGGCTGTCCTAAGTCAAGCTTAAGCTACCATTGGTACATGTGAGACACAGGAAGTGATATAAAAAAGAGTCTATATATTTCGTCTCTTCCTCTCTCTGGTCTCTTTTCGTGGAGAGGTGGCTCTGGTTCTTTCACAGGACATGGCTCTGGCTCTCTCACAGAGATGTGGCTCTCACCCTGTCTCTGGCTCATGGAGACATTGGTCTCTGTCGGCAACGTGAGAAGTGCTGGGCAGCATTTGGCATCTTGTTTCTTGAGTCTTCGGGGCTTGGTGGCTTGGCGACTTGGCATGAGCATGCTAGGTGAGTGATTTAGACTGATTCCTTTTTCCTTTACCTCCTAAAAGCACTATCCTCTTAGGAAGCCCCTCATCTCAGAGTAGACCTCTTAATCTTCTGAGGAGGCCTCATGGCTGAGTTCTCTGAACTTCCCTTGGCTTAGGCTAGGCCAAAGAAATCTTATACCCTTTTCTCTCTTCTTCTTCTTAATTCCTTCCCTCTATATTAATTAAAATACCATAAAGTTCCCAACTGACTTGAGTATTTTTATTGGGATTGGAATTAATCCCTGGCAACCACTAATATAATATATTCAGTCAAAAACCCCTAAATTTACCCCTTACAATATCCTTTCCCTTTGCAACCTCATTCACTGCCATGTTATCAACTACTACCTCTATAAAGATGTTTCTGAAACTATATTTTTTATTTTGTCCTCTCTTTGCCTACTTGCATTTCAAATGCTCACATGAATTTTCTATAAACTCAATATATTCAAAATATAGCCTATTGCATTTTCTCCTGAATCTGACCTCCTTCTAACTCCCAATAATTCTATCAGTAGCTCTAATATCCATCTCCTCGCCCATGTTCACGAGCTTGGAAATAGATATTTCATTCCTCTCTTTCTTACCACTCATATCCAGGTAGTTACTGTTAAATTTATGGTTGGGCTGAATAAATTTAATTGGTTGCCAAGGATTTAATTTCTAAATCCCAAAAATGAATTACTAAAGTCAAATGGAATTTATGGTAGTTTATTTTATAATAGAGGGAAGATATTAAGGAAGAGAGAAAAAGAAGAAAAGGGGAGAGAGAGAGAGCTCCAGCTTCCTCTGGACCAGGTAGAAATTTTGAGGCCCCAGCCAGGGGAAAAGAGTCTCAAGAAAATGGACCTTTTCCGGAGGCTCATGCCTCCAGAAAGGCCAAGGAAAGGAAGTCAGCTTTTACACTCACCACATGTCAGTTAAATCAGTAGATTCTTTATCAGCCTCAACTCCAGTAGAACTGCTTCTTACAGAAGAAGACACAGCTGATGCTCTGCTCTAGGACTGCCCAGAAGGCAGTTAGTCAATTCTAATTTGTTACCCACTATCGGACATGTGGGGCACAGACCTCCCACTTCATGATTAAGTGGGATATTTACATCTTTGGTGATTAGATATAATATGGGCAGATCTTCCCACTCAACTTTAAGTACTGTGCTTACTTTTGGGGGGATTAAATCAACAAATAGACACAGGATTGCAATTTAATCTTCACAATCAAGGAAGAGTAAAGTACCTTCATTGTTACAATCCTGGGAGAGCCAAATCCAGTCTTCACATTACAAAGTCCTCTGTATCACATCTCCATAACATCTTGGACATTGGTCCCTTCCTTTCAATTCTCATTTCAACCACCTTTGTACAAGTACTCCTTGCTATTCACCTATAATATTATAATTATGTGCAAACCAGTCTTTCAAGTTCCATTCTCTCCCTTTTCCACTCTATCTTTATACTACTACAAAGGCTGAGCTTCTTTTTTCAAGTTTAATGTTATGTCTTTCCTCTCCTCAAAAAATCTCCAATGGTGTCCTGCTGCTTACAGAGGCAAATCCAAACTCCTTTGTTTGTTATTAAAGACCCTTTGTAATCTGGTGCCACTCTATATTTCTGTCCTTATCTAATATTACTTCCCTCCACTTTCTATGGCTCCTTAGACTTTGTGCAATAAAAGTCTGACACTTGGGGGAAAACAAGCTTTTGGTACATTTGAAGTTGTTTAAATTCAAGCCATTTGAAATGCACACAAAGAAGAGCAATGAGTAACAAATAGATTTAGAAGCTGATTGCAAAAATAAAATTGTTCTTCAAAGAAGCAAAGGTTAATTCAAGATCACAGTGACAAAAATATCTACACTGAAAAATAGGATGCCAGTACATTCAATCACAACATAGGCATGCTGATTTTTAAATCCATTCATTTAGGTAGTTTTTATATTAAGAAATAAAATATTTAAATGCTAAAAAACCCTTCTGCTCTTTTCTGTCTAAAACAAATCCTCACATGATTATTGTTCATTCTGAACTCATTAATTCTATATAATTCAAAAAATCTTTCACAGATGATTTTCAAGTCACCAGAAACTCTTTATCATATGAAAGTTTGCACCACAAAAGCCAGGCATCCCATTCCTTTTTAATATATAGTAGTTTCTAGACCTTCAAATAAAATGAAACTCATGGCTCGTAATAGATATTTGCTTTGTTCAATTATATTTGCTTTTGAAAAGATGTGTTATACAGTACTGAAATTATAATAGAGATGAAATCTGTCAGCTCAGAAAATGAACATCATAAACATAAACGATGTGTTAGGACCCACATGAAGAAAGTGCCATCGGTTTTACCCAAACATGGCAAAACATTTAGGGTCCTTAAAAGCAAATTGAAGTGTCAACACATTTTTGAAATATAGCTATTAGTAATGAAAGCTTTAAAAAATTCAATCTAGCAAACATTTATTAAGGATCTACTTATTCTGTGCAAAGCAACCTTTGGGCTATAATAAATAGAATAAATAAAACAATTAGCTCATTAAAAGGCTTTTTTCAGATGACTTTGATGGATCTGCCTAACAAATGGAGATGGCTACAAGTAAAATAAATTGCCTCTTTCTGAAGCATTGAGTTCTCAAGGACTGATGCTCCTCTAAGGGAGGCTAGATGGCTATTTGTTAGGAATAATGGAGAGAGAATTCCTCTTCAAGTATGGGATGGACTAGATGACTTCTCTGATATTGTAATTCTGGGAATGGAAGTTAGAAAGGCATAGAATTATTAGGGCTGAATTTCCTTATCCTGTTCATATGATAGCAAATATTTCAGATGGCTGTAAAGTAATCCTAAATGGTTTCTAGAGCCACACAGATCAATAACAGATACTATTTTTTCAAGAAATATTTCATTCTATTTTTAAAGGTATTTGTATCATCCTTAAAAAGATACTTAAACTTTTAGTACCTCCCAAGCAATTCTCTAACTATGAGCTTTGAAACAGCTAATGGCACAGTGGATAGAGCATGGGGTCTAGTCAGGCAGATTCATCTTCATGAGTTCAAATCCAGGTTTAGACACTAACTAGCTGTGTGACTTTGGGCAAGTCTCAGTTTCCTAATCTGTAAAATGAGCTGGAGAAGGAAAGGGCAAATCACTACAAGACAATCCCAAAGGGGGTCAGAAAGAGTCAGACACAATTAAAAATGATTAAACAACAGATTGGAGTCAAGGCTAATTGAGGCAAAGAGAGACAAGTCAAACCACCTCTATCACTTCAATCACTACCTCTCTTGTCCCCTCCTCAGACACCACTGGAAACATGCCAGGACCCTGTGCCTTGAGAAATCCAGGCTACTCCCTATCTCCAAACTACTGGTTCTTCTCTACAACCATTATTGAGAAGATCAATCCTTAATGGTAAAAGGGTCCACCAACCCCAATGCCTTAGTTACCAACACCAACTGCCAATGATGGCCAGTCTCCAAAAATAACATATTTGGTCACCAATCTTGTTATCAACATGATCTCTGCAGTCATTGTCCAGAGGAACAACCTTTGAGATGTAACATGTTAACTTCAACCCTACAAGTGTTTATAACCTATGGATCCTTAACATCCCTGGGAACTAGAGACCTGGAAAATAAAGTTCTCATCATCAATATCCTGATTACTATCAGATGGTTCAGTATCAGATGTAATAATAATAACAATGACTAGCATTTATATAGTACTTTACAATTTACAAATTGTTTTTCAAACATTATCTCATTTGATCCTCACAACAACCTTGGAAAGTGGGTGCTATTATTATTCCCAGTTTATAGTTGGGGAAACTGAGGTAGACAGAAGTTAAGTGACTTGCCCAGGGTCACATAGCTAGTAAGTGTCTGAAGTCAAATTTGAACTTGGGTTTTCTGAACTTATCACTATCCACTGGCCATCTCAATGTCTTCTATACTGTTTTGTTTTGTTTTGTTTTTTGTCAATGGGAAGTAAAAGAGATATCGATCTACTTGGTTGCTGTACTCTAAGGGCTAACAGGATCTTCCCATCTGTCTTGTAGCTGAAACAACCCATTTGTGTTAGAGTCCCTTATTAGATTGTGAGTTCCTAGAGATTACAGAATGTCTTGTCTTTCTATTTGTATCCCCAATTCTAGCACCATGCCCTGTACATAATAAGCACTTAATACATGTTTTATTCTTGTTGTTCATTCACTCACTGGGGAAACTCCTCATACCTATGACACAGTTCTAGAACATACTATTAAGTTGAATGGCCAAAATAACACTTTGAATTATTTTTCTGAATATGATAAATTGCTAGGGCTTAAAAGACCCTTCATGAAATGTTAACTCCTTACCACTACTAACATCAACACAATACCCAACTACAATGAAACCTGACAATGTTCTCTTTAACATTACAACAAGAAATTGGCTGGGCAGAGTTGTTACATAAAACTCAACTAGAAATGTCAAGTCCTAAAAAAAATTAAGGAACAGTTTTGGTAGATATAATATATAGGGATTGATTTCCAAAACTAATTGTATTGAGTGTATATAAAAATCATCCATAAAATGTTTTGACATATTTCCATCAATAAAATTCTGCATTCTTATTTCCTGGGCAAGTGATAAAAAATGCAAAAGTTTATTTGCTTGTCATATAATGATAGATCCACAGATGTGTGTATCTACATATTTATGTATACATATCCATACATATGGAGAGAGAGAAATATTTAATGGTGAATTTATATCAAATAACATTTCAAATCTTATACTTGCAGAATGATAGTATTGGAAAGAACCTTAAAAATCATTTAAATAAGCTTTCATTTTGCAAATGAGAAAAAATGCTAGGCATAGAAGAGGCCCTAAATGGTATTTTAGTTGAACTTAATGAACTTGGAGAGTTGAAATGGAATGCACAGATAGCAAATCTTCTGGCCATTTTGGCTTTAAAAGGTAATTGTTTGCTTTATTATTTATCAATACTATGAATTTTTAATGATTAAATCTCTGGTTAAATAAAAAATCCATAAATGGAATTTTAGAATATAATTTAAAATAATATATTAAGCCAAGAACTAGATTTTAATCAACAAAATCATTTTGGGAAAGAATGTTACTCAAATAGAGAAGCAAACTAAGAGGAAATGAGTAGAACAGAATTCTTCAATGCAACAAAATATTTTTTGAAAACCTGGAATAGCCTATATTTTCAATATCTAATGTTTAGTGTTCTGTTGGTCTATTAAATAAGTAACATAAAAACCAGTCTTGATTAACAAGGAAAAAATGGCTAAGAATGGGAAATGTTACCAATTCCATTCACTTATTCCTTTCTATTATCTATTATCAATATCTAAATTTCCTGTTTAAAGGCAAAGATAAACCTTTAGTTAAGATTATAAGTTGGGATAGCATTATGCTACTATTCCTACTGCTGCTGCTACTACCAATTAATCCAGAGGCCTTATTGATAGAAATGAAAAGTGTTCATAAGGATAGAAGAAAAATTAACAAAGTCACATTATATAGTTTTATTTAACCATGCAAGGCATAAAGGTCTATATAAAATAATTGTCTCAAGAGACTCAAGTCATATATTTATGTCAAAAACCAACTTAAGCATACCCAGGTCTATTTGAAAAGTTGCCAATATAGGCGTGGGTGAAAGGAGGAGGACAATTTGGGATTTAAAATAAAAAACATAATTTTTAAAAAAAGATAAATTATCAATGAATTATTGGAAAGAGTGATGTTTCTTTTCATCTTCTTGCCTAGCAGCAAATGGTTCCTGCATGATATTTCCCACATCCTTTTGTCTAGCTATGTCAGCCATCACAAAAGTTATTGATTGGTTACGAGTTGTATATTCCAGTTACTGTCTTCATATGGGGTAGGAGTACAACTGAAATGAGGAACCCCTTACAAACTGACCAATCAATTGCCACTATAACAAGTTAATAGTTGCATCTATTTTTGTAACAAGAATAATTGCTGCTTCCTTATCCACATCTTTCCCTAACAGAGATGATCAATGAAGACAACAAGGGAGGTTGGGATAGTCGATTAGAACTAAATCTTCAGGTTGGAGAAGTCTGGAGCATACTCCAGATTTAGTAATCTTTGATTTTAAGAATGACAAAGTGTCTGATGCAGTTTCAATCCCAGGTACCTTTTCTGGGTGCCTCTATTAAATATCTGATTCATGGGTTGAGACTAAATTCTATTTCTCTTTGCTAAACCCTGAAAGAAATTGATTTACTGAAATGGCACACAGCCCAACTAAATTGTAAGCTTTTAAAGAACAGAGATTCATTATTTTTTGTTTGTTTGTTTCTCTACCTTCACCTAATAAGATGCTTAGCATCTAACAGGGTCTTAATGTTGAATGAAATCAAAACTAAGACTCAGAAAATGGTTTTTCTCCTCTCAAAATCATGTTCCTTTTCTTTCATTCAAACACACTGGTATAACAATTTGATAGTCTTTGAGGAATCCCCCCTCCCCGACCTCTAACTTTACTGGTATAGGGAACTCCCAGGAAGAAAACTTCTTCCAGAAATTCAAATCTGCATCTACTCTGCAATGCAGTCTTAGAGGACTGCCTGGGACATGGAGAAATTATGGGACTTGCCTAGGGTGGCCCAGTCAAAATGTGTCAGAGGCAGGACACAAGCTCAACTCTCTTCACACTGTTATTGAATATTGAATATTGAAATATTTACTGTGGCTTCATAAGTCCCATTCCAACTGCCAATTATAAGTAAAGCTGAGAGAATTTCCAGAGAAAAGATGGTGAAAAAGAGAGAGGAAAAGAGAATGAGAGAGAAATAGGGAGAAGGAAGACATGAGGGAGTGGGAGGGGAGAGAAGAGAAGAAACAGAGAAGAGAAGAGAAGAGAAGAGAAGAGAAGAGAAGAGAAGAGAAGAGAAGAGAAGAGAAGAGAAGAGAAGAGAAGAGAAGAGAAGAGAAGAGAAGAGAAGAGAAGAGAAGAGAAGAGAAGAGGGAATAAAGTGAGGAGAAAGGAAGGAGAAAGGGGAAGGGGAGAAAGCTTAATGGAAAAGAAGAAAAGGGAATAAAGACAATGAGGGAAATTAAGATGGTTACCAGAAAATTTTTCTTTACAACACATACTTGAAGAAACTCACCATCTTTACACTGCAAAGAACACAAGCACCATGTATAGCTCTTTGGTCATAAAATTTGAATTAAAATGAAGAGCAAAATATGAAATATATGACGTTTCATTTGCAAGGATATAGATTTTTCAATTATTAAGAAATTCTGGGCAGCTAAGGGGATCAGAAGATAAAACACCAGGCCTAAAGATGGGAAGATCTGGGTTTAAATCTGGCCTCAGATACTTCCTAGCTGAGAGACCCTAGGCAAGTCACTCAACCCCCAATTGCCTAGCCCTTGCTACTCTTCTGTCTTAGAATTGGTTCTAAAACTGAAGGTAAGAGTTTAAAAAATGAAATTCTCAGATTTGACCATTTCTGTGCTAACAAAGTGAAGTATACATGGTGGAATAGAACTGCTATCAGATTTAAATCTTTAAATTCCTCTAAGTGAAAATGGAAGATTTCTAAACTAATTCTCACTATATCAACAGAAAGGCTATGAATACTTGGGAATTCTACAAGTTAAAATTAGCACCTATAATCAGGTTCATCTGTAGAGCTTTCCCACGGATATTTACTGGAAAGTGGTTTTATTTTCATATCTGACTAGAAGGCTCAGTTTTCACCACCAATATATTTGCAAATGATGGTTGATTTTTTGGCAATAAACTGTGCACACAGTTGGGTAGATAAACAGAGACATAGATCTCAAAGAGAGGAATGAACAATAAGCTGGAAAGAATCAGGCATGGTGGTTTAGAATGATTAGGGTTAGTCCAAGAAGTTTTCTAAGGAGATTTGAAGTGGGCTGGACTGGATCCACAGAAGCAAAAATCATCAAAGATATGAAACTTTTATAATACAGTCTCTACTGGTTTTCTAAGGTGCCAGAAATCTTTACCGATAAGTGAGTTATTATTCTGGACTAAGGCATCATTTCTAGAAAGGGTTGATTGCAATGTAGATATGTTGTTACCTGAGAAGCTTAAGATATGTTTTGCATTGGTACTCATTATCATATTAGCATGAATTCATTTTGACATTCCTTAGCCAAAAACAGGGTGCTCAAAGAGGCATAGGATGCAATTTATTGAGGTTACATTGGATCGTGACTAAAAAAGTTTAGTGAATATGGCAGAGCTGTACAAAAACCAAAGTGGGGATTTTTGGAGAACCAGGGAGCAGATTAAGAACACTAGGTTCTTGGAGGTTAGAAAAGTGAAAAATGAAGATGTAAAGAAAAGACTAAAGATAAACCAACTACCTCATAATTTTGTTTGGGGTATTTACCTAACCTTTCTAGACCTTTTTCTTATCCATAAAGGAGGGATTGGAAAAAATTGCCATTACGGTCCTTTTAATGCTAGTAGATACACATTAGAGAGAATGCTATGTTCAGGAAGACATGAAATAAAATTCAGACTTAGACACTTACTGGATGTGTGTAACCTTGGACAAATGACTTAACTTCTTTTTGCCTCAGTTTCCTCATCTGTAAAATAGGGATAATAATAGTACTTGTGTACTATCTCTTAGAGTTGTCTTGAAGATAAATGAGATAATATTTGTAAAGCACTTTCCAAACCTTAAAATGCTATATGAATGCTAGCAATTATTATTCCAGTTCTAAGAACATAAATTCAACCATGCTAACACTAAGAGAAAAATAAAAAGAAAAATATGCTCAAGTAACAGGGGCAGACATGGAATACACTTCTTTCTTAACTGTATTAATCCCAAATGTTTAAAGGTGACAAAAAATGTGGGACTGTGTGCATCACAGGTAAAGTAAGGGGAAAAAAACGTTAAGTGATTCATGTTTGTTTAGCCTCTTTTCCCAAAGTTCTTTTTTTTTCAATTAAGAGTTTCTACCTTGATTAGATTCTTAATTGATGAAATCATTGTTCCCAAGCTTAAACTCCCTAATGTGAAACGCTAATATACTTTCATTTATTAGTTACTTAATTACCTGGCTTTATCTATTTCACTTAGTATGGCTCAGAGGTTGCCTTATACATAGGCCATTTGTCTCAGTAGGATGGGTCAGTCAGCCTGCATGCACCCCATATTCAATCAATAACTGATATTTGCAATGATCCTTGGGTCAATGAGAAAAGATTGGGTCCTTTCCTTCACTTTCTGGATGGCCAGACAGACCCAGGCAAGAGTCAATACTTGGCTATTGCTGGACAACAGGATATAGGAACTAGATATTGCTGCGCAACAACAACACATGGGCACTGTGATTCAAGCACCAGCTCACCTAAAGAAGAGGAGCAGAGAAACCAATATTTCATCCACCATTCCAGACAAGGATTTCTTGGCCACTTCTTGCCCAGACTTGGATAGCAATAAATCAGCCTCTGGCCTAAGTACATGACAAGGCTCTCCTCAATAGGTCTTTGAACTTTAAGTCATGCTATAGAGAACACAACAATGAGATAAGACATATATATTAATAGGAATAATATAAAATCTAATAAATATATTAGAAATACAGTTGTATGACAGCTCCAAGAAGGAAGAAATATCATGAAATAAGTGACATATACAGTGCTTTAATATTTACAAAATACTTTTACATATATTATCTGATTAGTACCCCTAAAACCCCATGAGTTAGAAACTACAGGCATCATTATATCCATTAACACAAGAAGAAACTGAAGCCCAAGAGCTTAAACAGCTTGCCCAGGTTGTACAACTATTTAGGATTTGGAGTAAGGTTCAGACTGAGATGCTCTTAACTCCAAATCTGGCACTTCCCATTATAGAATGAATACTACCTCTCCTGGTACTGCTACCTTTCGGTAATCCTCTTTTTTCTGCCACCTACTAGAAAAATAACATGTGAATTCTAGGCTTTGCCCGGCTGAAATGGTCCTCTGACCTATGATTCCCAGTGCTCCATGATCTCTGGCATAGGCACACCTGAGAGACTTAAGAATAGCACAGAAGGTTATGTATGTCAAGGATGTGGTGGTGGCTGCTGTCCTAACTTCTGGTATATAGCATACCTCAAGACCTCCATCAGCTTAGAATATAGACATTTCACAGCATGGGGATCTCTTCAAGGACATGTACAAAAAAAGGGAGCACAAACACGGATGCCTAGGAAAAGACACCCATGTGATCAGACTCCCCAGAGCTGTACTCTGCTGTCACAAAGCCATCTCATCTGGCTTTCGTGCTCTCTGTTGTCAACAGCCTAATCAACTCTGCAGCACAAGGACCCTTTAGAAAATGCAAGCTTGAAAAACTGGAATTACTCTGCTTTTGTAAACCCATTGTAGGCAGTCTCTGTGAGAGGAAGCTTATAGCTTTGTCTTGGTTTTTGATAGTAGCTGCTACCTTCCTGTCACGGAGATCAATTGCTCTACCTTCCTGATTGTGAGGACACCATTATTGTTAGAAACACATTGCCTGTGGCTTCTTTTTCCAGATTTATAAGAAATCATATAAATGCCATGTCTTCTAAGATTCTATCCTATCAGGAACTGTCTTGCATTTTGTCTCTGTATACTCAGGGCTTGGAATATAGTAGATGATTAATAAGTGCTTGTTGAGTGGAGGCATGAATGATCTATGAACTGTCTCCACTGAGTTTATTTCACTGAATGTGAAATAAAAATTCTATATACACTTTAATGTATGGGAGAATATTAATTAAACTGTATGGTAAAATCAATAGAAGATTCCAGTTGGCTAATGAGTTCATTAATGAAATTTTTAAAAACTAGATTGTAAGCTCCTTGAGGACAGGGACTATCTTTTGCCTCTTTTTGTATCTCCAGCACTTAGGATGGTTTGGTACTTAATAAATAGTTACTGAATTTTATTGACTACTGTATGATTCATTGAGACTCTGCACATTATAAGACTTCCTCAGTGAAATCCACAATTATGTCAAAGAGATTTGCCTAGTGATCTGTATCAGAAAAACCACATGAATGAAAATTGCCTATTGTCCAGCTCGTGGAATGCTACTGGATGTCTGGTATATTGAATTAGTATACATATCTAGCATAAGCACTGCAGATCCATAATAAATTGGCCCAAAAATTGAACTGAATGAAGAGAATAAAATGAAATGACTTTGGGAAACTGCACAGTGATCCAGGATAAACTCTGAAGCAAAACCCCATTTTTACCACAAATATTCTGGTATTGCTTTTTTTACAGGAATCTTAGAACACCACAGGATCATAGGGATTAAAGTTCTACATAACCCAGACTCAATGGAGAGATGTGCATGGTGGCAATAAGAAGACTCTATCATATCTCCAAAAATGATCTATATGCAGTAAGTACTATAAGGGATAACTTTGGGGGGAATACATGGTCAGAAAAGGAGTGGAGGGTATCAATAAGATATGAGGATCAATCAGATTTTTTAAGTCAAATATCAGATAGTACTTCATTGTTACTCATCTCTCCCTCTAATATAAAAAATGCCAAAGGAAGGTCATCAGCACACTGGATGAACCTTTCATGGAGGATCTATATGAGAATATTGATTGCCAAGAATTACCAAAGATGTAAAAGAATGGATGAGTTGCAAATATTCATCGATGGATGAATACTCATATTGATCAAATCACAGATACATCAAATCTCTGAAATATAAAAATACTATTGAAACTGTACTCTTAAATTTTCACATATTCCACAGTTCAGAATACTTTATTCAGATGAGATTTCTTAGGAAATATGCTTTAAAATGCATTTGTAGATTTGTCTGAGAAGTTACCAAATTAAATTTGTTTTAAGTCTTCTTCAACATTAGAACTATCTTATTCGTAATTGTAATAACAATAATACCTAACATGTAGAACAATTCCCTATTTAAAATATACTTTAACATACACCTCATTTGATCTCAGAATGGCCTTAAGGTAGACCAATCAGGTATTATTAGACTCATTTTCTAGACAAGAAAATTGAAGTTGAGAGAAATTGCTCACGGTCATACAGATAGTAATTGGCAGAGCACACACAAACACATGTCTTTGTATTCCAGTCCCAATGTTCTTCTGACCTTATCACACTGAAGTTTAAGGAATTTAAAATAGTTGCCCTTTAATACTCAAGATGAAATGTTCCAGCACTATAATGACCAATCAAATTTCCATGACTATTACATATGTGGTTTTACATTAAATAATGCAGGGTGAAAAAGAATGCTATAAAATTATTATGCTTAAAAGGCAGTGTCAAAATAGTATTGTAATAATAAATGCTTATTTAAAAGACAATTGTATGTCCAAAGGAATATTACCAAGACATTCAATCTCCATTTTGCTTCTGCCTAATAAGTCTTGGTAATATTTCTTAAGTGCATATCTAACTGTGTCATTTTCTAGTTCACTGAACTCCAATGGTTTTCTGTTATTTCCAGGATGAAACACAAACTCCTCTGTTTGGTCTTTTAAAGACCTTCACAAGTTAGCTTCAGACAACCTCTATATATTTTGCTATTCAGTCAAACTGGTCTTGCTATTAATTAGCCACCACACTTCATCTACTCTCTTTAAAGCCATTTTTCATAGACAATCTCCATGCCTGCAATGTTCTTTCTAATTCACCTTCACCTCTTCAAGTCCCTCATTTCTGTCAAAGCTCAATTCAGCATCAGCCCTTCATAAGCCTTTAGCTGATCTAACCAAGTGCTTGTGCCTCTCCCTGCCAAAAAAACCAACTACCTTATGCTTAATTTTCATGTATTTTGTAAATACTCACATGTGTATGTATATATGTGTGTCTGTCTGTGTATACATGCATATACTTGTGTGTATAAATATACATGTAGTTTCCTCTAATAGAATCTAAGTTTCTTAATGGCAGGAAAAAATTCATTTTTGAATCCCTAGTATCTAAAACAGCTCTTTGTATACAGTAGTCAATTCATAAATTGTTGTTGAATGATCAATGGACTAACTCTGAGGCAATTGCTTATATAGTTCTGTTGAAAACCTTATAAGGTCATGTTTGAGGGGTTTTTAATTGTATGTTCTAAAAAAGAAAAAAAGTACTTACCATACCCTAAAAATTAAAGGTAGGTTCAGAAGTGTGCTAGAAGCCTAGAAGAATAAGGAAGCAAATTATAAGCAGATATAAATGTGAAGTCATAGAACCTTAGAGATCATAGGTTATAAAGGTTTAAAAAAACAAAAACACCCGAGCTACCAAATTCTTCTAGAAGAGTAAAATGGAATTCTACTGATTTGGGAGTCAAAAGAACTGGATAAAAAGCCTACCCCTAATGGTTAATGGTTACTACTTCATTTGATGACAGACACGTCACTTAATCTCTCAGACCATTAATTTTCTTATCTGTGAGCATACAAAGGAAAGATCTTACTCAAGAAATGGAATCTCTGAAAACTAGAAAAGACCAAACAAATAAATCAAGGCATATTCTGTGAGAGGATTATTAGGACAAAATCAAAAGACTCAAAAAATAAAAGAAAATGTAAGATTTCTTCTATCAAAAGTATATATGTATATGTATATATGTGTTGATTTTGATAATTGAGCAATTGAGGGGCAGCTGAGTAGTACAGTGTAGGGAATACTAATGCTGGAGTCTGGAGGGTCTGGGTTCAATTTTGGACTCAGACACTTTCTAGCTGTGTGACCTGGGGCAAGTCATTTAATCCCAAATGCATGGTTAGCCTTTGCCACTCTTCTATCTGAAAACTGATCACTAAGACACACGGTAAGAGTTTTTTAAAAAATAAAAATTTAAATTTACAAAACTGACTTGGAAAACAGGCAAAGAAGAAATCATTTGAAGATCAGTGTATTTCCTGAAATCTGTTATAAAAAAAAATTCCTGGGCATTGTATTTCAAGAAACCAAAAGTAAAGGTTGTCTAGATCTATTATGCTGTGTAGAATAGATGGAAAGAATCTACCAAACTCATCCTGAAATGAACTCCAAAGGAAAAGATCCAAGAATGCCACAGCCAAAATCTATAGTTTCCATGACAAATAAATAAATAAATAGATACTGGAAGCATCCAGAGAAGCAGTTCAAGTTTTAAGGTACTAGAGTCACTGCTTCTACCAGGAATGAGAGATTCTGGAAAATAATCTTCCAAAAAGCAAAAGTGTTAGTCATAACTGAGAATAATGAACCCTGCAAAGTGAATATAGGAGAAATGCGGGGGAGAAATTAATGGAATTCAGGACTATCAAGCAACTCTGATAAAAAAAAAGATAAGAATTGAATGGGAAATTTGAAATACATACTCAATAGTCTAAGGAAACCTAGAAAAATAAATTTATTTGAGCAATTGGAAGAATCTGTATGAAGATGTAATGTTATTGGGGGAAAAGATGCAAGACCTGCTAGAGAAGGTTAAAGTCTTCAAAGGGTATTCAGGGAACTAAATGAGAAAAACTGAGGCTTATGAGGTATTATAGTTCTGTTCTCAAGGCTTGAAGAGGAAGCATAAAAGGAATAAACTAATGATGTAAGAAGGTAGAAGGAGGTAGAGCTTAATAACTGGGATGTATGAGTAGAGTATAAAACATGGAGAAAGTATGGCAAAGGAGGGTGTCATATGAATCTCACAAAGAGGTGCTGAACATACATAAATTCAGAGTTGAGTGTAGAATATAACAGTGAGGAAACAAATAGGGATGAGGGTAGGGATTAAATGGAAGCATAATACAGAGAGGATATAGCCATGAACAAAACAAATTTTCTGATCCTGAAAGGGAAATTAAAAGGGAAGGAAGGAAGAGAAGAAAGGAATTAAAACCTAAGGTCCTTTATTGCCTATTAGACAATTAGGGAATAGCTGAACAAACTGTAATATAAAAATGTAATGGAATATTATTTTGCCTTAAGAAATGAAAGCAGATGATTGCAGAGAATCCTGGGTAGCTTGAATTGAAAGAAGTAAGCAGAATTATTAAAACATTTTTTATAAAAATAACAACAGTGTTAAGACATAGAAATCCACACTTTAAAATTCTGATCTATTCAATGACCAGAGGACCTATGATAAAGCCATGTTACCCAATAGAAAGGTCATAGACACAAGATGCAGAGATACGCACTTTTGGAAATGGCCACTATGTGAATAATGTTTTTCTCAACTGTGTTTCTTTGTTACAAAGGGATTTATTTTTCTTTCTCTCTTTTTTTTATTTTTGAGGGAGATTAAGGAGGATACAAAAAGAATCACAGTAATATTTTTTTAAATCTCAAAAGAGAACAAGAGGAGTTCAAAAGAAAGCACAGAGAAGCAGAATGGTTTTGAAAGAAGCATGTAGAATTTATTTTTTTTAATTCAGTATGAATGGAGATTTATAATTTCACGTAGAATCTTTTTGTGTTCTGTTTTAGAAATGCTTTTGGAGGATTAATTTTGGAATAAAATGTTTTAAGAAGAAATATAGCATTAATAAAATGCAATGCTTTGCCAATTTAAGAAAAAATGATGCATATAAGTACCATAAATTATTTTATTAACTATGCCTTCAAAAAGCCTATCTGTTTGAATTATGTGACCATAGCCAAAGAAAGCCATCTTCCTCAGGACAGTCCATCCAAAATGTAGACATTATCTTTTAAAGTCTAGCCTGGTAAATTCCAAATTAAAGGCAAAAGTTGCATCACAGAATCACATATAATCTTGCAGTTGAAAAAGAAGGAAATGGAATAAATATTTATTAAGCAAATACTATATTCCAGATACTCTGCTAAACACTTTACAGATATCTCATCTATATACAGTTCATCAATGACAACAAGCATGTTGACTTTGCAAAGTACTTTACAAATATTCTCTCTTTTTATTCTCAGAAAAACTCTGTAAAGTAAATGCTATTATTATTTTCATTTTTACATGTGAGAAAACAGAAGATGAGTGACTTGTCCAGGTTACATAGCCAGTAAGTATCTGAGGTTAGATTTGAATTCATTTTCCAGGGTTAGTCTACCATTCTATCCACTCTGTACCATCTAACTACCTACTCTTTTTTTTTTTTAGCAAATTTCAGTTCCAATTTATGCCTATTCACAGGATCTAAGATCCATTTACTAATAAACTAATATAGTTAACCATACATTCAGCTGGGTATCACCATTGTCACCATATGGACAACAGGTATGCTTTGTCTTTTGGTTTTATTTTCCTGGGAAGGGGAAGAAGGTAGTACTAGGTTGATTTCTTCTGATTTGTTGCAAATTTCACTTAAAAGGTCTTTTAATATTTTAAGACTTGATGAAATCAGTACAACGTTATACACAAAAAGGAGCATCCAGAGAACTTCAGCATCTAGACTGAATCAATCCTTCCACTGGTACTCTGGACAGAGGATCCTCCAAGACAGAGGATGACTCTTTAACAACCATATATCCTTTGGTTTATGCCTTTCTTGGGAGTGATAATCAAAGAATATGAAGGAACAAATTTACAGTTGTGGTTATGCCGACCAAGGACTTCTATAAGATCTTAATGTACCAATCAATTTACACATATTTAAATAAGCATATACACTGGCTAAATGTGGAGAGTACAAAAACAAAAACAAAACAGTCCCTGCCTACAGAGAGCACACCTTCTGAAGGGGAAAACATTATGGTTCAGTATCATTCATGTAATCAGTCTAGAAATGTGGATTGGAGCTAGATTGTGAAGGGCTTTATATTCCAAAAGAAGAATTTATATTTTATCCTAGATGTAATAGGAAGCCACTGGAGGTTTTGAGAAGGGCAATGACATAGTGAGATCTATCCTTTAGGGATATCATTTTAGCAACTAGATTGAAGAGGAAACAGCCCTGAAGCAATGATACCAATTAGGAGGCTGCTACAATAGTCCAGGTGAGATATGAATAAGGTCACGAACTTGAAAAAGACCATATTGGAGTAGAGAAAGAGATTCCATGAAATATATTATGAAGACAGAATGAATAAGTCTTCCCAAATGCCCAAAGAGATAAAAGATATGGAGGGAAAGGACTCTCTTATACAAAAAATATTTTCAGTAAATATTTTCAGTAGCTCTTTTTGTGGTGGCAAAGACCTGGAAACTGAAAGGATGTTCATCAATTGGAAAATGACTGAACAAACTGTGGTTATATGATTGTAATATAATACTATTGAACCATGAGAAATGACAAACAAGATGAACACACACCAAAAAAAAAAAACCTGGAAAGACATATAGAGTGATGCAAAGAGAAATAGAGCATTGTACACAGTAACAGCAATAATGTATGATGATCAACTATGAATGACAACTATTATCAGCAGTCCAAGGATCTGAGACAAATTGAAGGGACTTGTGATAAAAAAAGTCTATCTACCTGCCATAGAAGGAACTGATGGAGCTGAAAGCAGATTGAAGAATATCATGATATATTTTGTTTCTATCATGTATTTTTCTCTATTGTAAGCAATATGGGTCTTCTTTCACAATATTATGAGGATGGAAATATGTATTATATGACAACCTATACTATATTATCTGCTGTCTTAGGGAAGAAAAAGGAATGGGGAGGAGAGAACAATGACTGCAAAATGTCAAAAAACAATTCTAAAAAACTATCAAAATGTAAAAAAAAATTTTAATTAAAAAACATTTGCAAATGATTTGATTTTGGGGGTAGGAGGATTTCAGTTGAGGGAGAATGAATAGTTGAGAGTGATTCTAACCTGAGTGACAGTGAAACAAATGGGGCTGGGAGGTGTTAAGAGAAAGGATAATACTGGAGAAAGAATAGCTGCAAGTAAAACTAGTTTCCTTGTACTGAAAGTGATATGGAGTAGGGTGCTAAAAGAAGAAAAAAAAAGCAAAAACCTTGTTACTAAGGGGCTGCCAATTAGTTAAGGAATGACTAAGCAAACTGCAGTCTCTGAATGTAATACAATATTATTGAACCATAAGAAATTTTGATAGATCATTTCCTAAAAGCCTAGGAAATGTAAACTGATATAGAATGAAGTAAACAGTACAAGTAACAGGTTATACAATGATAATATTGCAATTTTAATAATAATTATGATAAGACATGGATTGGCTCCTTGGTGAGGGGACATAAATTGCCAAAGGAAGACCCTGGAGTTGTGTTCTGCCCAACTCAAGAAGAGAAGTAGCCATCTTGAGGTGGGAAATGGAAGAAGGAGTTTTCTTCCTTCTATAGTGGCAATTTAAAATCCCTTTGAAGTATATAAAGCAGAGAAGCAAATGAAGAGAAAGTAGGGATGAGATGGAAAGAGATAAGATGCAGAGGGATGAACTTGAGATAAATAAGATGGAAAGTAAGAGAAAGAATGGAAATTTCAAGAAATGTGCCAGGAAGAATAGGTGGAGGAATAAGTCAAAAGAGAAACATAAAAACTGGGACTGAGCTGTGATAGATAAAGGAGAGATATAGAATAGTCTTTGGCAGCAGCAACTGGTTATAGTCCTCTTCAAGGACTGAGGAGAAAACATCCTCTTTCCCCAGCTTCCCTTTATCATGACACTTATCTATCAACAGACACTGTTAAAAATCTTTATTTCATTCTTTACCCTAAAGTTTTTGATAACCTGAGTTTTGTCTCCACTACAATGCAGTGAGGAGTTGACTATAGATAAATACAAATTTAAATTTATGCTGAGTCTAATCTCTTCATTACAAGTTTTCCTAACCAGGTCTCTGAACAATTATTCTTAACATTTTGTTTAATTTGAACTCCATAAATCAATGGAGGAAAGGTCATTTTATTGGTCTTACACTAAAAATAAGCTAAATGTTCTAATCTGCTGTGGCTGATTAAATCTCCAGAAACAAAGGGGCTAGGAAGAAGAGGGTGGTATGACACTGGCCTCACTGTACTCTCACTAAAGATCAGCATACACAAGTCTTACTTAAAGAAAAACAACTTCTCTGATCAAAGCAATGACCAACCACATCTCCAGAAGACCTATGATGAAGTGTGTTACTCAACTCCATATAGAGGAAATATGAACTCAAGTTGTAGAAAAAAATGTATATTTTAATAGGTGTGGATTGACTATATGTGGTACCAAACAAGGTTGGCCTTTTTTTCTCTTTGAAGTGTGTGTATGTTGCTGGATGGAGGATCTAGAGGAAAGAAGGAGAACTGATGATGATATCAATAAAAAGAGGGAAAAAAGAGGAGGATCAACAATACCAAAAAATATACATATGCTTGTGCATTTATATTTAAGTGCACATATGAGAACAGAAGGAAGTTGAGGAGGAAGCACAACAAGACAGTTTGGAAAGTAATAAGTTGAATTTATTACATATGCTTTCAAAAATAAGCAAACAGTATTTAATATGGTTTCATATGTAATCCTCTTTTCCATTCTGTGTTATATATGGAAATGCTCATGAATTGTTGTTATGGGTTTTGTGGATGCTGAGAAAGAAGTAAATTCAATTTTAAAAAAAGTGTTCCGGGTGTGGAGGTGGCATCGAAGCAGCAAAAGTACAGACCTCTGAATACCCTTCCTTACCAATTACAAACTCAGTGCTCCAAGGGGACTGAAAATCAAACCTAACAACAAGACAGAGCCAAGGAACCCTCCTGCTGGACTCAATTCAAAAGGTATGCCCCCCAAAAGCCAGAATTCGAGAACACTCGGGTGTAAGGGGAAGGCAGAAGGAAAGTCCCAGGACCCCTCCCCACTCACCTAGAGTGCTAAGCCTCCAGAGGCTGCAAGAACCTCTGGGTGGGCAAAGGTGCTGGTTTGGAGGGTTTACCTTTTGGGCAGAGCTATGCCAGCCTCAGAGCATCAAGCACAGGCAGTGGGGAAGGAGCTGGAGAGGGAGCGCAGAGTGGGCAACCTCAGAGACCCTCCATATTGTGCCAGCCTTCCAAGAGGTATTGGCCTCAGAGCACATCCAGACCAACCCAGCTGAACTTAATCCCATCAAGTCTTCAGAGGTCAGGGAAGTCCAAGCTCCAACACCACTCCCTCACAAATTGCTGGATTTTAATACAATCAAAAGCCTCCAGAGGACAGGGAAGCTCAAACTCCAACACCCCCTCCCCCACAGACTGCACAAAGAGATCTGGCAAAGATCCAAGAGAGGAGACTGTCAGAAAACCCCAAGCCCCCAAAAATGAGAGGAGCAAGAGCACAGACAAATATAGAGAGTAAAAAAGGGGGTAAAAATGAGCAAACAACAGAAAAAGAAAAAATAAATTACAATCAACAGCTTCTATACAGGCAATAAACAAAGAGCAAACAGAACAGAGGGTGAAGGATCATCAAACAATAAATAAGAAATCCAAGAAAATTGGATACAGGCCTTGGAAGAACACAAAATACATTTCAAAACACAATTAAGAGAGGCTGAAGACAATTGGGAAAAGACCTTAAAAACTAAGATAGGCCATCTGGAAACAGAAAATCGTGTCTTGAATGCCAAAATCAACCAGCTTGAAAATGAAGCAAAGGAGATGAAAGATGAGGCAAAGAAGATGAGAGATGAGGTAAAGAGAATGAAAGATGACCTCCAAAGAAAATCAGACCAGATGGAGAAGGATGACCAAAAATCCAGGGATGAAATTCAGTCTTTAAGAACCAGAATACAATAACTAGGATTAAGTGACCTCACAAGGCAGCAGGACACAATAAAATAAACTAAAAGAATGAAAAAAATGAAGAAAATATGAAGCATCTCATTCATATAACAGAAGATTTAGAAAATTGTTCGAGGAGAGACAACTTAAGAATCATTTGTCTACCAGAAGACCATGACAAAAGAAAAAGCCTGGAAAGAATACTACAGAAAAATATCCAAGAAAACTACCCTGATATCCTAGAACCAGAGGGAAAAGTGGAGATTGAATGAATCCACAAATCACCTTCTGTACTTAATCTCCATCTGACAACACCCAGGAATGTTATAGCCAAATTTCTAAAGGTGAAACTAGTGGAGCTCAAGGATGAAATACATAGAAAAACTATACTAGTGGGAGACCTGAACCTTCCTCTATCCAACTAGATAAATCAAACAAAAAAGTAAATAAGAAAGAGGTAAGAGAAGTGAATGAAATCTTAGAAAAATTAGAGTTAGTAGATTTGTGGAGAAAAATAAATAGGAACAAAAAGGAATACACCTTCTTTTCAGCAGCACATAGTACATTCACAAAAATTGACCATGTATTAGGGCATAAAAACATTGCAAACAAGTACAAAAGAGCAGAAATAATAAATGCAACTCTCTATTGCACAATGGAGATGTTACACAATGAGATCACAATGAAATGAAAATAATAATTAGTAAGGGTATATGGAGAGGTAAATCAAAAATTAATTGGAAATTAAACAACACAATTCTCCAAAACCAGTTAAAGAACAAATCATAGAAACAATTTATAATTTTGTTGAAGAAAATTACAATAATGAGACATCCTTTCAAAACCTAAGGGATGCAGCCAAAGCAGTACTCAGGGGCAAAATTATATCCTTGAGTTCATATATTAACAAATTAGGGAGTGTAGAGGTCAATGAATTGGACATGCAAATTAAAAAACTAGAAAGTGAACAAATTAAAAATCCTTAGATGAAGACTAAATTAGAGATCGTAAAAATCAAAGGAGAAATTAATAAAATTGAAAGTCAAAGAACTATTGATTTAATAAATAAGACTAGAAGCTAGTACTTTGAAAAAACAAATAAAATAGACAAAGTACTGGTCAATCTAATTAAAAAAGTAAAGAAGAAAAATAAATTTACAGTATCTAAGATGAAAAGGGAGGCCTCAGCTCTAATGAAAAGGAAATTAAGGCAATCATTAAAAACTATTATGCCCAATTATATGACAACAAATATGACAATCTAAGTGATATGGATGAATACTTACAAAAATATAAATTGCCTAGATTAACAGAAGAAGAAATAGAATCACTAAATAATTTCATATCAGAAAAAGCAATTGAACAAGCTTTCAAAGAACTCCCTAAGAAAAAATCCCCAGGACCAGATGGATTCACAAATGAATTCTGTCAAACATTCAAAGAACAACTAATCCCAATATTATACAAACTATTTGACAGAATAAGCAAAGAAGTTCTACCAAATTCGTTTTACGACACAAATATGGTACTGATCCCAAAGCCAGACAGGTCAAAAATAGAGAAAGAAAACTATAGACCAATCTCCTTAATGAATATAGATGCAAAAGTCTTAAATAGGATACTAGCAAAAAGATTCCAACAAGTCATCACAAGGGTTATTCACTAAGACCAGGTAGGATTCATACCAGGACTGCAAGGATGGTTCAATATTAGGAAAACTATCCACATAATTGACCATATTGATGAGAAAACTAACAAAAATCATATGATTCTCTCAACTGATGCAGAAAAAGTCTTTGATAAAATACAACACCCATTCCTATTGAAAACACTAGAAAGTATAGGAATAGAAGGGTCTTTTCTAAAAATAATAAACAGTATGTATCTAACATCATCAGCCAACATCATCTGCAATGGGGATAAACTAGAAGCCTTCCCAATAAGATCAGCAGTGAAACAAGGATGCCCATTATCACCTCTATTATTTAACATTGAACTAGAAACACTAACAGTAGCAATTAGAGGAGAAAAAGAAATTGAAGGTTTTAAAATCAGCATTGAGAAGACCAAGCTATCACTCTTTACGGATGACATCATGGTCTACTTAAAGAATCCTAGAGAATCAAACAAAAAGCTAGTCGAAATAATCAACAACTTTAGCAAAGTTGCAGGATACAAAATAAACCTGCATAAGTCATAAGCATTTCTATATATCTCCAACCCATTTCAGCAGCAAGAATTAGAAAGAGAAATTCCATTTAAAATCACCCTAGACAATATAAAATACTTAGGAATCTATCTGCTGAGACAAACACAGGAACTCTATGAACACAACTACAAAACACTCTCCACACAATTAAAATGAGATCTAAACAATTGGAAAAACATTGAATGCTCATTGGTAGGACAAGCTAACATAATAAAAATTACAATCCTGCCCAAACTAATTTACTTATTTAGTGCCAAACCCATTTAACTACTAAAAAACTTTTTTGCTGAATTAGAAAAAAAAATAACAAAGTTCATTTGGAAGAACAAAAGATCAAGGATATCCAGAGAAATCATGAAAAAAATGCAAAGGAAGGAGGGCTTGCAGTCCCAGATCTCAAACTATGCTATAAAGCTGTGGTCATCAAAACAATTTGGTACTGGCTAAGAGACAGAAAGGAGGATCAGTGGAATAAACTTGGGGTAAATGATCTCAGCAAGACAGTGTATGATAAGTCAAAAGATCCCAGTTTTGAGGACCAAAACCCACTATTTGATAAAAACTGCTGGGAAAATTGGAAGACAGTATGGGAGAGATTAGGTTTGGATCAACATCTCACAACCTACACCAGGTTAAACTCAGTATGGGTGAATGACCTGAATATAAAGAAGGAAACTATTAGCAAATTAGGCGAACACAGAATAGTGTACTTGTCAGATCTTTGGGAAAGGAAAGAATTTAAAACCAAGCAAGAGCTAGAAAAAATCATAAAATGTAAAATCAATAATTTTGATTAGACCAAATTAAAAAGGTTTTGTACAAACAAAACTAATGCATCCAAAATTAGAAGGGAAGCAACAAATTGGGAAACAATCTGCATTACAAAAACCTCTTTTATAAAAAAGCTAAACCAATTATACAAAAGAATCAAGGCATTCTCCAATTGATAAATGGGCAAGGGACATGAATAGGCAATTTTCAGTTCAAGAAATCAAAAGTATTAATAAGCACATGAAAAAGTGTTCTAAATCTCATATTAAATGCAAATCAAATCAACTCTGCAGTATTACCTCACACCTAGCAGATTGGCTAACATGACAGCAAAGGAAAGTAATGAATGATGGTGGGGATGTGGCAAAGTTGGGAAATCAATTCATTGCTGATGGAGTTGTGAATTGATCCTACCATTCTGGAGGGCAATTTGAAACTATTCCCAAAGGTTGCTAAAAGACTGTCTGCCCTTTGATCCAGCCATAGCACTGCTGGGTTTGTACCCCAAAGAGATAATAAAGAAAAAAACATGTACAAAAATATTCATAGCTGCACTCTTTGTGGTGGCAAAAAAATGGAAAATGAGGGGATGCCCTTCAATTGGGGAATGGCTGAACAAATTGTGGTATCTGTTGGTGATGGAATACTATTGTGCTCAAAGGAATAATAAAGTGGAGGAATTCCATGGAGACTGGAACAACCTCCAAGAAGTGATGCAGAGTGAGAGGGGCAGAACCAGGAAATCATTGTACAAAGAGACTGATACACTGAGGTACAATCAAATGTAATGGATTTCTCCATTAGTGGCAACTCAGTGACCCTGATCAACTTAGAGGAATCTACGAGAAAAACCACTATCCACCTTCAGAGGAAACACTGTGGGAGTAAAAACACTGAAGAAAAACAACTGCTTGATTACATGGGTTGAGGGGGATATGGTTGGGGATGTAGACTCTAAATTAACATCCTAGTGGAAACATCAACAACATGGAAATAGGTTCTGATCAAGGACACAAGTAATACCCAATGAAGGTAGGGTGGGTGGAGGGGAGGGAGGGAAATAATGTGATTATTGTAACCAAAGAATAATGTTCTAAATTGACTAAATAAACTAATTCAAATGGAAAAAATAGTGTTCCCTTCAATACATGTGGGAATCATTCTAATAAAGATTTTATAGAAATGAGGAAGTAAACATATGGTCCTTTCAATTGACCAGTAATAATACCATATGTGATTTTCCCACTTGTTCAATGTCTTCCTCTATTTCAGATATCTTGAAGTTTAATCTCTTAATGCTTTCCAAATTGTATCACCCCAAGGTGTATAAACTTCTTTATATACTTGATCTGGTCCAGCTGCTCTTTTCATCTTAATTCTCTTAAGTGATATTTCTATGGATTTACTGAAATACTATAATACAAATGTGGTGGCCCAAATATCATGGCTGATGAAAATAGGTCACATTTGAAATGCATGTAGATTTGTTCTATTTTTCATCTATTTGTTCTGTTCAAAGTTTCATCTAGAAGGGCCCCCTGGAATGATCTTCCTCAGTTGAGTCTATTGCTAAGCCTTCTACAGATCTGTTTTATTCTCTACAACTCTTTCCCCAGGCACACAGCCATTTTTAGATTCCATTTATTTTAGAAGTGCACATAACTTAAAATTAGAGGGGGGGAATAATTTCAGTCTCACTTTTCCCAACCCTAGTCTAGTTTCCACTTTCTAGGTTGGTTTGAAGTTGTGGACCTAGCTAACAAAGGACCAACTGGCAACACAGACAAAGGAATTCTAGCTTTGGAATGGTGTGAAGTGGTTGCAAATTCCTGAGACATAGAGGTGGTGGAGTGGATAGAGTACTGGACCTGGAGTCAGGAAAATTTGAGTATAAATCAGGCCACAGACACTCTCTATCTGTGTGACCCTGTGTGAGTCACTTAATCTCTATCTGCCCAATTTCTCAACTGCAAAATGAGGATAATAATAGCACCAATCACCCAGAGCTGTAAAAATTAAATAAGAGAATAGTTATAAATCTCTAAGCACAGTACATGGCACATGGTGGGAATTTAATAAATGTTTATTTCTTTCCTTCCAAATCTGTGTATGCGCAAGTAAGTGAGGGGCCAGTAATGCTCATAATCTTTCACCATATCCATTTGTAACATGTGTGACTTTTTGTTATAAACTGTCCTTGGCAAAGGGATTGTTTGATATGGTGGTTTCTAAGCTATTTTGGTTTCTTCATTTGTTTTTACAACAGTAGGAAATGGTAATAATGAGCACCAATGTCTATTAACATTCCCATTTCCCATATTTGGGAATCAATGATTTGTTTTAATAGGTTAGGTGGGAATTATTAAAATTGCCTGAAGATTGTCTTATCCTCTTTTTTCCTTTTGTGTTTGGAATTAATTCTGACTTCTGTCTAACTTGTCATTGTTAATTGACCACCAATAATTGCTTAGAAAGGCCACCTAAATTTTGAGTAATTCCTTATCTATTTATATCTAGTCACTTACATTTTGTGTATCATTTTTTAATGCTAACAACATCCTTTGCCTTCAGATCCTCTTCTGAAAGGAAGTATTTATGACAAATAGGAATGAGACTTTTGAGTAGTCCACAAACCTTTGATCTCCTTTGTTTCTTAATCCTGAACCACTTTTCCTAGCACATTTTTCATTTTCTCTGACAGTATCATCCTTCATACTGAAGTCTCTTGGTATCAATGTATGAGTTGACTTCACTTGTATTGTCTGGCTTTTGCTAGAATTTAATATAATAGGCTTAAGGTTGAAAAATATCTTGTCTTAAAAATCATCTAATGTAGCTTCCCTATTTAATAGATGAGTGAACTGAAGTCCAGAGGTTAAGTGTTTTGATCAAGGTCACTAAGATAATGGTGGATCTAGATTAAAATCCAGGTTCTCTAATTCCAAAAACAGCACTCGTTCTACAATACCACAGTGCTTCCTTTTTTTTCATTTTCTATATCCAGTTTTGGTACATAAACTATTACTGTCTTCTTGGTAGTCTTGTTGCATATGTTCACCATGAATGCTGTAATATGAGATGACCAAGTATTCAGTCATAGAATGTTTTTTCCCTCCTTTGGGTACACATTCAAACTAGTTATAACAATTTACTTTGTTTTCCTCTCCAAAAATAACATCTTTGGATATTGGGCATTAGCTACAATTTACTTTTGTCTTTTATTTAAATTTAGGATATGGATAGGAATTGGACCTGGAAATAAAGAACTCCCATATGAACAAACTCTCAATTTGCAATTTGTCTTTTCTTTCTTTCTTTTTTTTTTCTTTGCAATTAGTCATCTTAAAGAAAAGAGTTTTCTAAAGCACTGAGGGGTTGAGGAACTTTCCCAGAACAGTCACATAGCCTATATATATTAGAAATGTACTTGAACTCAGCTCTTCTTGGCTCTGAAAGCAACTCTCTATCCACTATTCCATGCTGCTTCTCCACTTGAATTTCGCACTAAAATTCATTAAATTATTGTATATAAATGTTCTAAAACCTTTATGATTCTTAGAGTGCTTGATGTCAGTTCCTTAGAGAGGAAGATGTCAGTTCAAAACCCCAGAAGTTTTATGACCCTGTACCAGTCATATAACCTCTGTTTGCCTCAGTTTCTTCATCTGTAAAATAAGGATAATAATAGCAGTTACTTTGCAGGGTTGTTGTGAAGATCAAATGAGACAATATTTGTAAAGCACTTAGCACAGTACTTGGCATGTAATAGACACTTATTTTCTTCCTTCTTCCCTCTTGTTACCCTTTCCCACCTAAAAACTATAATATTCTTAGAATGCCAGGTCTCAGTGTCAGGAAGACTTATATCCAAATCTGGCCTCTGACACTTATTTTAACTGCTTAATTCTGGGGAAATCACTTAACTTTGTCTGCCTTACTTTCCCTAATTGTAAAATGAGAGTAATTAAAAGCACCCTCCTCCCAAAGCTGTTGTGAGGATCAAATGAGATAAAAATTGTAAAACACTGAGGATAGTGCCTGGTACACAGTAAACACTATATAAATGTTAGCTACTGTCATCACCATAATCATCATCATCATTATTATTGTTTTCTTCCAGATTTCCTGCCACCATTATCACTGTAGAAACAAAAGTGGGCCTCTTGGTTCTAAAGAGTACTCTGCATTTTTAGAATGATTTTTAATGACCAAATAATTCATCTAGTAGTCCATCAACTGATAATGAACCTTGACACCGTTAGCTGAAATGATCAACAGACAGCAAGCAGAACCTATTGCCAAGACAGTACTTAATGCTTTTCCCTTTTAAAATTTTTTTCAATTACACATAGAAATAATCTTTGACAACTGTTTACTGACATTTTGCAATTCAGATTCTCTCTCCCTCCTCCCCACCCCTGCCACAACTCCTCACAGCAGTAACTTGTCTGATCTAGGCAATATCATTGCTTTCATATAATACACATTTCCATATTCTTCATGCTGTGACAGAAGACATACATACAATAAGAAACTCATGAAGGAAATAAAGTGAAAGATGGAATGCTTTTATCTGCAATCAGACCCCAACAGTTCCTTCTTTGGCTGTGAATAGCATTTTTTTTTGGTCATGAATTCCTTTGAGTTATCTTATAACCTTGTTCTGCTGATAGTTTAGTCCTTCACAATTGATCATTATATAATATTTATGTTACTGTACACACTATTCTCCTGGTTCCTGTAAACACTATCCTCACTTCACTTGCATCAGTTCATGTAAGTAATTCCAGGTTTTCCTGAATTCATACTGTTCATCATTTCTTATGGCCTAATAGTATCCCATTACAACCATATACCACTACTTCATCAGCCATGTCCCAATTGATGGACACCCTGCTTAGCTTCCAGTTTTTTGCAACTACAAAAAAGCTGCTAAAATATTTTTGTTTCCCACTTTGCTCTTTTTTTAAAAATAGCCTTAAAGACACCATTTTACTGAAAGCCATTACAATAGTATTTTTGTGAAAGAAACAATCTGTTCTATTAGAATATTCCTTCATGTAACAAAGTTAAATTTCCCATCTTTAGCGTGTTCACATTCCACTTCCTGGCTCGATGTCTGTACCTGGAATATACTCTTTCTTAACTCCATCTGTTAAGATCCTTAGTTCCTTCGAGGCTCTGCTCATGCATTTGAGCTATGGTAAGGCTTTCCTGGTCCCCATAGCTGCTAATTCTCTATCTTTCTTCAAGTTGTCATGTATAAATGTATTTTTACATGTCATATCTCACTAATATAATATAATGTAAATACAATATAAAGGTCCTAGAACACAGAGAATGTCTTTCATATGCCCTGGCATTCCTAGCAGTTAACACTATGCATCATAGCTAGTAGATGCTTAATAACTTCAAAATATGTTTTTGTCTGGCTTATTTCTATTTCTTCATATGATATCCTTAGATGGAGAATCTCAGAATCACAGAACTGAGAGCTGAAAGAGACCTCAATGGACATCTAGGTCAAACTATAAATAAAAAGTCTCCACTATAACATATCCTCTTCTTGAAGATCTCCAGTGAAGGGAAATCACCACCTCTTCTAACAACGCATTTCTCTTTTGGATAACTCTAATTGTTAGAAAGTTTTCCTGACTCTAAGCCTCAATTGGCCTCTCTGTTAACATTCACATTGCACCAGGTTCCACCCTCTTAGATCAAACAAAACATCTCATCCCTCCTCTAGTTCTCTTCTTCAAGCTAAAAATGCCCAGTTCCTTCAACCGATGCTCAAATGATATGAATTCAAATCCCTTCACCATTCTGTTAATCCTCTTGGGTGCTTTCCAAATTATCACTGGTCTTTCTTAAACTGTGGCAGTTAGAAATGAAAACAACACTCCATAAAAGGTCTGATGAGAGAAAAGAATTGAAATATCTTTCCTATTCCTGGAAGTTATTTCTCTCTTAATGTAGCTTAAGACTGTATTTCTTTTCATGAATTCATGAATAATAATTAATAATTACTTCATATAACATCTAATAATAATCTTGATATTCCTACATTCAACAAAAACCTCATTAATTTTTTTACTGTTGTACAATGCATTGTTCTAGGAAGCAAGTATGTATCAGTTGAAGAGTCCCTTAACCTACTCTTTGCTAAATTAAAATGTTGTTCTATTTTATCTTTCTTCCTGCTCCTATTGGTATTCTCTACATATTCTGACTCTCTCAACTGATCAACATATTTTTAGAACAGATTTTTGCCACCTTGTTCTGACACCCAGCTCCATGAGAACTCTCTGTGCAGATGCTGTATGTGACAGTTAGAAGGTCACGAAAATTTGTTCAATTTTTAGAAAATATATTAAGCTCTTGAAACTAATGAAAGATGTACAGAGGAAGCAATACTCTGCTCTCGAGCACAAAGATAGAGTTTCTATCACCAACTTTTTAATACTAATATTTTCAGAAAAAAATGTCAACAGAATATAACATAGGAGAAAAATACTGAAGTAGTTACTTCTGTTTCTCTCCAATATAATCAATGTCTACTCAAGCCCTATGTCTTTATTTATACACATACACACATGCATTCTCTCTCTTTCTCTTTCTCTCTCTCTCTCTCTCTCACACACACACACACACACACACAGTGACAGAGGCTGGCACATAAGAAAATATACGGAAAGACTGAACCCCTTGATTATAACTAAACCACCCCCTCGAATACAACACACACAAAACACCACCACCACTTTCCCTCTGTGAATAAGGATAAGCCAAAACTCCTAAGCCCACCACTTTTGGAATTGTCTTTAACTCTTTGCTGGGAAAAGGGCACCCGGTATTCTTCCTTTTTTCAAGCCTAGCTTGTATCTAACTCCTAGGCTCCACTGCTAATTCTGGCTCTAGCCTTAAATTCAGTCAAACTTAATCAAAGCATAGAACAACACTCAAATCCATAGCTCCTAATCAGAGCCCAAATAGTATTACCATTTCACCCAATCTCACATTAATATCCAAGGGGAAAAATTTCATCTGTAGCAAGTGGCTTCCTCTATTTATTTCTGTATTATACAAGAAAGAAGGAAGACAAGGGAGATGGAAAGTTCTCTATTTTTAGGTCAGTTTCTCCCTGCTTAGTAATGGAAGAGTAGATTTAAGCCACTTGTCAAAGAAGTTAGCCACCATTCTTTCTCCCATCTTAGATTTTTGTTCCAAAACAACCAACAGGTTGGAAATTATCATAATATAAGAGACCTCACAGACTTTAGACTTGTCAGTTAATAAGAGACAGAACCTCAGTTTTTAATTAACTTTTTAAAAAAATCTATCATTTGGGGCACAGTGGATATAGCACTCGGTCTGGAGTTAGGAGGACCTGGTTTCAAATCTAGCCTCAAACTCTTCCCAGCTATGTGATTCTACACAAGATAATTAGCCACAATTTCCTAACCCTTGCTGTCCTTCTTTCTTGGAAGTGATTCCATATAACTATATAAACATAAATATAGATTTTGTGCCTAGACCTTTGATTTAAGTAGTCTAGGGATCTCTCAGGGGAAGAAACTGGTAGCAATTTGATCAACAGTTTCTCTACAGTTTATAATCTTAGAATGCCTAAAGTGCCAAAAGGGTAAGAAGTGATTTGTTAAGAGGCACACAATAACGATGTGTTAGAAGTAGGACTAGAACCGAAGAATTCCTGGTTTCACACTACATTGCCATATGTCAGATCAAAGGATACAAACAAACAATTATCAAAAGTATTACGAACAGTTCCTATATGAAAGAATGACTAATTATGAGGGACCAGATGACAAAGAGGATAGCAAATCAAAAACTGAGATTCTCCTTAACAATCAGTAAATTGTCAAAGGAAAAAAGATGTGAAAGTCAATGATGTTGGAATTGTAGGAAGATAAGTGAGACTAGTACGTTATTAGTGGAGCTATGAATTAGTCCAAGCATTCTAAAAAACAATTTGGAATTTTACAAGAAAGTACTAAACTGCCCAGGTCCTTTGACTCAGAAAGTTTCACTGATGGCCATATAATCCACAAAAGCTGAAAGTGAAAAGAAAAGCTCATCTAGACCAAAAATATTTATAGAAGACCTTTGTATAGTTGTAAAGAATTAGAAGCAAAGTTACTTCCCATCAATTTATAAATACCTAAACAAGTAATGAGCTGGAGAAGGAATTGGCAAAACACTCCAGTACCTTTGCTAAGAAAACTTTAAAATGGATTTTACAAAAAGTCAGATTTGAACTGAAATGACTTAACAACAAAACTAATTATAATACTTAAATTTTTTGAAATAAGTCTGTTATATTAATACATAGAAGCATAGAACAACATATGAACTGGTGCAAACAAACAGGATTATGAATAATATGCACAATGACTACAACACTATAAAGAGAAAGAACCTCAAAAACAAAATAATAAAAGTTGAATACTAGAAATAATCACAAAGCTTAGATCCAAATAAAAGATATGACACTTCCCTAGTTCTTTACAAAGATAGGAGACTCTGTATATAGAAATTTTATATATCAGTCTTTTAAATGTGTTTTTTCTGAAATTTCTTTCTCTTTTATTTTTCTTGTAAGGGATGGTGAGGTATATGTTGGAAAATGTACAAGAGCTCTTAATGCTTTTCATGTAACAGTGACTGTGGAGACTGGTGAAGTCTATAGGTGATCAGAATAAAGTTTTTTAAATACACAAAATGAAATCCATAATATTATAAAGGAAATAAATTATAGTAAAATGAAGTTATCAAACTATTTTTTAAAAGTTCATGAACTTTAGGTGAAGAATATCTGAAATAAGTAATTAACCCTTGTAAAAACTAAAATTAAACCTCAATAATAAAAATATTATATTTTAAGAGATTTATTAAGGATCATTAGAAATAAAGTAATAAAAGGGATACAAAATAAAAACCACATGTCCATGGCTAATTAGTCTGTAAAAACCCCTGAACTTACTACCACTATGCTTAGGACATCAAGCCAAAGAGAGAGAAAGCAGGATTGTCCACTCAATTTATTCTCTGCCTACAGGAAGTACATAATGACAGGAAGTCAGTGGGTCCCAGGAAATGTAGTTCTTTTTTAGGGTTACAGATTTGCATTTATAAACCCTAGAGAGGCCAGGTATAGTCAATTGAATTTTTTTTAATTAAAAGTTTTCTTAAATTAAAAAACTTATTATACTATTTATTTTCTTTGTCTTATCAATAAAAACAAATTTACCATATAAACTGATCCTTCAAGTCATTCATAAATTCTGTTCCTTCTAATGTTAAAAGTATTATGCAGCTTAGAATGTATTCCTTTTTATGTGAGAGAGAAAATGGGCATGAAGAAGGCTGGAAGAGACCTTAAAGGTAATATAGTCCAATTCACTCACTTTACAGATGAGCAAACTGAGGCCTAGGGAAGCAAAATAACTTCTACAAAGCCACACAGGGAGCAAAGATTAGAGCAAAAATGCAAACTAATTTTTCTAATTCTGGGTCATTTTTAGAACAACATGAAAAATCATTAGTGAATATATTAAAGTAAATATTTCCATCTCTATCAGGCTACTTGTATTAGCAGAAGTTCTGATTACTGTTGGGAAACTACTGATGGAATATCTGGAATTCTTAACAGAATTTCCAAAAAATACAGGTGATTTTGTAGCATATGTATAAATTTAAAGGGGATATAGAAGATTATTCCTTTTTCTGGGCCAACAAGGAAGCACTGGTCCTGGAGTAACCCTTTTATCTTTCCATTCTTCCCTAATGACCTCTTTTCTGTTGCTCTCTGGAACTAGCACAGCCTTGCTGGTAAGATATCTCCTACTCTTGGAATGCTTTTGTGATCTTTATTTTTTTTTTAGATTTTTAGAGTGGATCCCATGTTTCCAGTCTCAGAAAAGCTATTTGACTTATTTTTCCCCTTCTTCTGGGTTGGTTGGTATTTGATAGAACTGAGGGAATTGATGATTATTTTATTTCCATATAGACACAGTCTTGTGAAGCTTGACAAAATACCTTCAGGTCTATGCAATGAAAACTAGATACAAAAACTAAAGCAAACAAAGGATCAAATCACCAATTCCGCAGGCCTCTATGTGAACATAAAAGCTTCACCTCTAAACAACAAACTCCACCATAGGCAGAGAATGCAATTTTGATGGCAAATTACAGACTGCTTCCACAGGGACTGCTGCTTCATTTTACAAAATAAACAACCACACCAGCAGCCGATCGCTGGATAGAACTGAGTCTAGGGAATTAGTGAAATATATCTTTTGGGGAAATCTGTAATATGAGCAATTTCAACATGCATGATTACCTATTAGAGGAATAATTCCTAAGAGAAACATACTTAATAGCATACGTGGTCTGTACGTTGTTGATTTTTTTTTAATCTCTCCTTCCCCCTTACCCCCACTTACTGTATTCCCAAAGCTCATGCCTCTTTAAAATTCCATCATGGGTCTCTCAACAAATTCCCTAGGAGGCTCTACAATATGTCAATGTTTTGAAATGATGTTTGGAGCCACTGTAGTTGATGGAGAATAAGTGATAAATGCTCTCCATTGAAATACCTTTATTTCTCATGACTTGAATGATAAATCATTATTCATAAGCAACATAAATTCATTGGCTTGATTGATGATCTTCTCTCTGAATTCCTTTACTTTGATTATGCTCATTGTATTATGATTATCAATTATAGTTATATAAAGTTGTAGAGTATTTTTTTTTATTTTAATCTTTACAAAGAAATTCTAAGACCTGGATGGAAACCTCTGAGTGTTCTTATCTGTTGAAATAGTCCAAATTTAGATAGCACTTAAATGATTTAATCTGTCCAATTTACTGAAGTAAAAAGCTCTGGTGAATAGTTAGGGACACTATTTTCAGATCCCATCTATGTAACTAGATGAGAACCAATGTAACTAACCTGATTTCTGGTTTCAGAACCTCACCAAAAGAAACCTAAATGTAGCCTCAATATTTGTTTGTTTGCTTTAATTAATAATTTATATATTAAATTATAAATAATTAATAATAAATACAAAATCTAAATAAATATAAAACCTCTAATTGTTCTGGCTACTTTTCTCTTTATAATTGGAAGTTGATTCTCCAGGCAAATTGACTTCAAGCTCCAAGTCCCCCACTTCTGACTTTCCCTTCAATGAACATCTGGAAACTTTAATATTAGAAGTTTCCAGGCTAGACACTTCCTGTTTCCTAAGATGATTGAGAGTTCTTTGTATGTTGGGAAACTATTCAGACCTAGCTGAGTGGAACTTCTTTTTTCTAGTAGGCATCTTTGCCTCCCCAGTAATCAATACCCCCTGAGTGACCTGAAGTATGGATTCCAAAAGTTTAGATCACTGTGAACTCTCTTCTTCCAGAGTCACATTTCTGATAGTATTCTTTTCCTTCCTCTTTTAAGTCCTGCTTTAGAGGTGTTTGACCCCAGTTCCAAGGGAAAGAAAGATGGTGAAATACCTTTATTTGGAGATATCAGTCCTAAGACCATTGTGAACAGGTTGACATACTTCCCGACTTTGGTGGTGTCAGTGAAGGCGTGTGTTAGGTTTATTTGACTATCCTAGCATCCTCACCTTGTTGTCTAGGCTACCTGCTCCCTGGGATATCTGTAGTTAATCCACACAGCCTTCCCCTCAGGGGTCTATCCTTTCATACACCAAATGAAAGCATTGATTTGTTCATCTTGTTCTTCTGTGAAGTCCTTTTAGTTCCAACAACAGTCACCGACATAAATCTTGGCAGTTCCAAAAATAAAAAGTGCATTTCAAGATTACAAAGTACAATTTGCTATTTGTGACCAAGGTTCCACATGTTTAAAGATAACAAGAATGGACATTTGTCCTTTTGGTGCCAAGTTACTCTTCATTTATGACTGTGGTCAGCACAAGTTAATGCTCATTCCCCAAATCATATAGGGCAATTCAAAAACTCGGGTCACTATTATAAATTGTCCAGAAGATGTGAATATTTGCAGACAATCTCTTTAATATGAGAGCACTGTGGAGAGATCTGAGGATTTTCTTCTGGTGTTGATCTGGTCATTTTAGTCTCTTGAGATCCCTTCCCATATCTGTACCTGGTTGCTGAGTCCATCACCATTTCTCTTATTAACTCTGGGACCAACATCTAGTAAAGAAAGCTGTCTGAGTACAAAGAGATTTGGGATGTGAGAGGGGAAATGAAGATGACATTTTAGAGTGTAGTCTTCCAGTATTTTATTAGATTAGATTTTTTAACATTTATACATTTGATTTATAATTCTCCTGTTGATATTATATGGCCAGGAATTATCAACATCATGATCTCAGAAGAATCAAAATTATAAGCAATCCAAAGGGCAATGGAAAGCTGTGTGGTGGGCGTAAGGAAGCTGTAGCCTATTACTAACCATGACTCATTCAGGAGAAGTGGTAGAAAAGATATTACCAAGGAGAAGGGGGAAAAGCAGGCTGGTTATGAAACAAAATTAAGAGGCAAGTGAACAGCATGGGTGATACAGTGTTATCTCTGGGATATCAAAGGGTAAGAGAATGGCTTCCTGTGTGCTGGATGAATATTCCATACAGCATTTATGAATAAATGAAACAAACATTTATTTAGTGATTACCATGTTCCAAGCATTATGTTAAACTCTGGGGTTATAAATACAAAAGCAAAATCTCTTTCCTCTAGGAGCTTATGTTCTGTTTACCTATAGCAGTGTAATGGTCAGAGAGGGGAAGTTTGGTCTGGGAAGATAGAAGGATAGTGAAAGGCCACAGGGGAATAGAATCATAGCTATTCACATATAATAGCAGAGTTGATTAGGTCATACTTCATGATTCTAGAACTAGGATGATAGAGTAGGAATGTAAGAAAGAGTCTCACTAAGGGATTTAGGGCAAAGCAAAGCATGGCTGGGATTTTCTTGAAATAATATTCTGTAAAGATCCTTCTCAAATCAGGAGAGGGGGGAACCACCAAGTTGGAAACCCCATGAGATCATGGTCTTTGATTTGAGTGGCAAGGCAACTGGCAAAGAGATGGCCTTTGAGTAGGGTAGTAAAACATGGATAAAAATTGCACAGGGAGATTTCATGGTATATTGGAAAGAGCACTGAATCTGGATCCAAATTTAATGTGGCTGTACAACTCTATAGTTTTTGTACAAATTGTGATTTTTTCTTAGGCTTTTATCCCTCTTCCCTCCCATTTTTTCATAATTAGCACCTCCATCAGCAAACAAGTAGCTGACTTTGAGCAAATCATTTAATAATTCTGGTCCTCAGTTTCCTTAAATATAAAATGTGAGAATGGGCTTAGATCCATTTAAGGTCCTTAATAGATTTAAATGTATGAGGCTATGATCCCAAAGTCTGGAAGGAGTGGTTACAATTTGTATGTAGTAAGAATACCAAATGAGATCATTGGTTCATGTACATTTTAAAAAGCACCAAAAGTCAATACTTTGGTTATTTCAACATTGTTTAGGCTAGGGGAAATGCTGCAGTTACCCCACAAATGACAACTATTCCACAGGGTGAATGTATTCTTCTTGTAGCTTTTAGTTGTAGGCAAGAGTATTAAAGAGTGGGACTTATTGATATGTCTGACGTAAAATTCAGTACTCAACACCTACAATTGATGGCTATTAGATTCAGCTACTTATATTTTCTCTTATCTGAACTGCTGGTAAAGGTACTTATGATCAGTAAAATAGAAGGGAGGAGAGAAAGGGGTCATTAAAAATGTTATAATCTTCCCTCCAAATAAACTAGCTATATAATCATCTTTAAACATACCTGAATTAGTAATCTGACTCAAGGACTGATGATGGATGGACCTGGAGCTATGTTTTGGGTAAGGAACAGAAACAAGCAACAGTTTTGTAACTCTGGCCCTTGGTGCAGAATGGGATTTTAGATCTATCTCTCAACCCAATCTAAAGTCAGCAATGATCAGAAAACTCAAATCTAAAGAATTCTATCTCTGAAACAGTTTCTTGTGGGTGTATGCAACTGGGTACCACAGAAGTCACTGGATCAAGAACAAGAACAAGTTCACAACTTTATTTGCTCTAACTCAAATCTGGGTCAGAAATTTGCAAAGCTTAGACTAGGAAAGCAACAAACAGAATCTTCCCTGAGTAGAAGCACTTTAGGCAACTAGATGTCTCAGTAGATAGAGTGCTAGGTCTGAAGTCAGGAAGACCTGAGTTCAAATCCAACCTCAGGCACTGGTGTGTGATCTTGGGAAAACTCTGTTTGCCTTAATCCACTAGAAAAGGAAATGTCAAACCATCTCACGACTTTTTCCAAGAAAACTCCATGGACAATATGGTCCATAGGAGCATGAAAAGTGCAACAAAACTGAATGATTGAACAATAACAAAACAATTTAGCAGCACTGAAAATATACAAGCCCACCAACATAAGTCACCAAAGAGATCCCTGAAAAAACACAAAACTCAATATGTAAATAAAATAGCAACAAAACCCCAAAGAAACACAGAATATGATGAAGTAGCATCCAGACTTTTTAATTCCCTCTACAAGTGCACATTGCTTGGTTTTCACATAAATTCTAAAGTTAGGAAGTAAGGATGCAAGGATGACTAAATACAAGATGAATCCCACTATAATGAGCTATTATGCTGACAGAAATACCCAAGACAGAAACACAGAAGAAAATTATTTCAAAAAATATACAAGCAATTCTCAAAGAAAAATATAGCTTGGGCACAAGCTCAAGTAAAATTTTTACAATAAATGAAGCAGTTTATAAAAATAATTTAAAATAGAGAAAAGGTTTACACATGAAGGAAAAACTTGGAAAGAGAATCATGAGCTTAGCATAAGAGATAAAGAGGCTTACAAATTAAATAAATATAAACTAAATAGAAGTTAATAACTCTGAGACAACAAGAAATATTTTTTTAAAAGTCAAAAGTCTGAAAAAATAAACATGTAGTGTACCACACAGAAAAAAACTGACCTGGAAAACAGAAGAAAAAGAGGAAATTTAAGAATTACTTCCCTACCTTAAAGCAATGATGAAGAAAAGAGCCAAAATGTCATTTCAAGAAATCATATAAAAGAAAACTTCCCAGATCTCTTAGAATTAGAGATGAAAGTAAAAAATATATAAAGAATCCACTGGTCACTTCCTGAAAGGAATGCCAAATTTAAAAAGTCACTGAAACATTATAAACATGATCCAAAACTTCAAGCAGCCACAAAGAAAGAATTCAAGTACCAGCAAGCCACAGTCAAAAACTCATAAGATATAGCATTCATCACCATAAAAGAATGGAGAGCTTGGAATATAATAATCCAAAAATCAATTAAGATATAGACATAAAATTTACTATTACCCTGTAAGAAGGAAAACAAAGAGTAAGAAACTGATTGGGGTCTGGGTGAGGAAAAGAAAAGAGAAGCGGGGTAGCAAAAGTAAGTTTCATCTAACAGTGAGAATTGGAGCTGAACCTTCTCTTCATTCACCTATCTCTTCTTTGTATGAAAGGAGCAGTAATCAAAGAGAGGGGAACATGTAGCAGAATAGGACAGAGGGCAAAATACAATTAAGATTCATGTCTGTCAATGTGAATGGGATGTACTCATGTATAAAAAAAAGAGAACAATAGAATGGAAAACAATATGCTGTTTACAAGAAATATATTTGAAACAAAGATTTACTCAGAGGTAAAATAAGGGACTGGAACAAAATCTATTTCATTTCACTTTGGATTAATAACAGGAATGATAATCATGAGTTTAGACAAGGAAACAGAAAATATAGACTCAATTAAAAGAGACAAACTGTATTGTAGGAAAACACATTATGCTGAAACTTATTACAGACAATATCAATAGTAAATTTGTCAAACATTCTTTCATCTAAATACTTAAATGAGCCAAACCATAATGGCAGATAACTTTAATGTATTCCTTTCATACCTACAGAAATCTAACAAGAAACAACAAACAAGAAAAAAGAACCTGAATTGATTGTTTTTTAAAGTTAGCTATACTAGAGTTCTTGTGATTAATGAATGGGAATCAACCAAAATATACATATTTCTAGGTAATGACTAACACCTTTACTAAGACTGAACATGTATTATATAACTACAAACCTCATGAACAATATAAAAAGAAAAAAAATTAATCATATCCTTTACTGGCCATGACACAAAAAAAAAATTTCAAAATTGAACACCAAAATAATTAAATAAATTGGAGATTAAATAATTTAACCTTAAAGAATTGATGGGTGAAAGAACAAAGCATAGAAATAAGAAATAATTTCATTAAAAATAAAAAACAATAAGATAGCTAAAATTTTATAGACAAGCCAAAACAGTTGAGGGAAAAATGTACACCTTTAATGATATTCCTCAACAAAAGATATAAAGAACAGATCAACATATTGGGTATTTAATTACAAAAACTAGAAAACCAACAAATCTTTAAATCTCCAACTAAACACCAAAATATAAACTGAAAATCAATGAAGATATTAACAAAATTGAAAGGAAAAAGGCACTTAATAAATAAAATGGTAGCTATTTTCATGGCATAATTCATTAGGTTTTTCAAACACTGTAGAAAATCATATTGCCAGTGTCAAAAATATAAAAGGTAAAGTCACAGAACATAATTTTTAAAAATTAGATATTTCTGTCCAATTTCATAGTAAAAATGACATCCTAAATGAATGAATTTTCACAATAATGTAAATTGTGCAGCCCATTTTAACAGGTTAAAAATAAGAGACAATCCAATCTTAGAACAAAAATTGAATAAGCCACAAATAAACTTCTAAATCAGGTGAATTTATAGGAAAATTCTACCCAACACTGGAAAACAATTAACTCTAATATTACATGCCTGGGAAAAAAAGAGGAAAAGAATATGCCCCATCAAATTCCTTCTATGATACCTCAACCTGAGAGATATAAAACAGAGGAAGAGTCACTTAACTATGTTTGCCTCAGTTTCTTCATCTGTAAAATGAGTGGAAGAAGGAAATGGCATACCACTCTAGTATTTTTTGCCAAGAAAATTCCAAATTAGCATCACAAAGAGGGCAGGACAGAAATGAGAAACAAAAACAGTTATTATCAGAAGTCCTGATGTCCTGTGAGACTCCACCCATTGGCCACTTCATAAAAGAAATCTTTCCAGAATTCGTTAGCAATTAGTGAACCTAAGTCTTTCTGACTCTAGATCTGGTGTTCTATCCACTACACCACCTGATCTAATCACAATAACTAACATATGTGTATTAATTGAAGATTTGTAAAGCACAGGGGCAGCTAGCTAAGTGGCTCAATGGATTAAGATCCAGGTCTAGAGACAGGAGGTTCTAAGTTCAAATTTGGCCTTAGACTTCCTAGCTGAGTGACCCTGGACAAGTCACTTAACCCCCATTGCCCAGCCCTTACTGCTCTTCTTCCTTGAAACCAATACATAGTATTGATTCTAAGATAGAAGGTCAGGGTTTTAAAAAAAGATTTTCAAAGCACTTTACAAATATTATTTCATTATGGTCCTCCAACATCCTTAGGAGATAGATATTATTTTTCTCTATTTTGCAGGTGAGGAATCTGGGGGCAGACAGAGATTAAGTGATTTGTCTAGGCTAGTTTTAGAGACCAGATTTGAACTCATATCTTCTGAATTTTAGGTCATGTACTTTATCTTCCGTACTACCTTACTCTTCTAAAAGTCTGACAGATTGAGAAAATATATTCTATGCATGGCAGACAGGTCACCCAAAAGTACAGATACAACAGTCATAATGCCTACCTTGAAGAATAGAGAAAATAGATCCTAGATTTAGAATCATTAAATCCAATTGCCTACTGCTAAGGTTGATAAACTGAGGCAGCCAAATCACATATCTAATAAGTATCAGAAAGGATTTGAATTCCAGTGCTCCTGACTCGAAGTCCACCACTCTGTTCACTTTGCAATTGAAGAACAATTTTAAGACCCCAGATGTTGCCCTAATAAATGATTATTCTCCTCAGAGAATAAGAAAATCAATACTCGAGATTTTGAATTCATAATATTTTTCAGTATTGTTTGCTTCTATCTAACTTGATTGGTATTGTTGCCTGGAAACAAGGAAAAGAAAAACTAGAAATCCACTGGCATGACTGAGAAAAACTGCAACGTCACTGTGTGTGCCTCACAAATATGCAATAAGGAAATTTTTCTGTAAATTTTGGGGCAGATAGGCAGTGTCATGAATAGTGTTGCAACTGGAGTCAGGAAGACCAGAGTTCAAACCATGCCCCAGATTGTGTGACCCTAAACAAGTCATACAACCCCTATTTCCCTCACTCTCTTCATCTGTAAAATGCAGATGATAATACCATTTACCTTCAAAGGTAGGTAGCCAGGGAGCTCAGAGGATAGAGCCCCAGACCTAGATTCAGAAAGATCTGGTTTCAAATCTGTCCTCAAATACTAGCTATGCAATTCACAACCCTGTTTACCTCAATTTCCTCATAAGTAGTATGAGAGAGAGAAGAAAAGAGCAAGTCATTCCAGTAACTTTGCCAAGATAACCCCCAAATGGGGTTACAAAGAATCCAATAGAACTGAAAAGGGCTGAACAGTAATAATCACAAATCCATAGTTGCTGTGAGAATCAAATGAAATAGTAATTGTAAAGCAGTTAGCAGAGTGTCTGACAAATAGAAAATGCTATATAAATGTTAGCTATTATTAAACTGAGCTCCCTACAGAAGGTATCTTGAGTCTTCCTCTTCCCTGTGGTTTCCCACTTTTTTATGCCTCCAAGACCAAGAGGTGAGGGGTACCTAGGTAGCATAGTGAATATAGTGGGTCAGTCCTGGACTTGGAGGACTTGACATCAGATATAGCCTCCGACATTGCCTAGCTGTGGGAGCCTAGGGAAGGCAACCCTGATTGCCTAGCCCTTACCACTCTTCTGTCTCAGAACTGATACAGAAGGTAAAGATTTTTGGAAAAAATGACTAAGAGGAGCCATTATATACACTCCTTGCTTCCCACTATCACTTTTAGAACTCCTGCTGCTGCCATCACTTTCCATCCTCTCTTCCTTTGAGGTCCACTCCATCCCTCTATATTGTCCCATCCCAATTTTTGCTACCTTCTCAAAGTGTTCAGTATTTAGTTTATAGTCTTCCCCTCATTCCTAACTCCATGAATATCCTAGTCTGCTAGTTCACCAGCATTCTTGACTCCAATTGACTACGTCTTTACTCCACCTCAGCTACGCACAGCAATGGCCTTATCATAGATTTTACATTTCCTATAACTACTGCAGTTTAGTCATCTTAAACACTTTGATCATATTTTTTAGCCCTCTGTCTTTCTGTCTACCTTATTTCTCTGGAATCTATTCTTAATTTTCAATGAATTCCAGTCCCTGCATTCTTCTCTGTTTTACCAAGCCAGCACTGCTGTTCAGACCTTACTTTCAACCTTTCACCATCTAAAAGCCAACTTTGTCTACAATTCTTGAATCTTTTGTCCATTTGTCTCCTCATGCTTTGCCACTTTTCCACCCTAGACCACTTCTATTAGCCATTTCTCTTCATTTTCCCACTCCTATGATGCTAAATGCTGTTCAAGAAATCCATATAGCCACTATTTATTACAAATTAATGTTATCTAATCTCAATGGGACCCTTAGGTCTGAATGGGAATCTTCTAATTCTTCTCTGACTAATGTGATCATGCTTCTTACAGTGGTTGTTCCTGGTTTATTTTTATCCCATTTCTTCAATCTCAATAGCAACCTCCAGCACTAGGAGCTGATCTTGTGCCCTATCTTCTTGAGAAAATTGAAGTCATCTGTCTTTAGAATCTTCATCTCTCCATCTATACCCCAAATGCCTCTAAATCAAGGACTTTTTAAATGGAATCCATGGACCCTTTGAGGATCTATGAATAGATTTTACAAGGTCCATGATATTGAATGGAAAAATATTTCCCCCAACTTTTGGTTTACTTTATAATTTTATGTATTTCATTTTATAAATTATTATGTCAATAAAGACATGATTCTAAGGACAGCCAATTTACTTGTCCCTTTAATGTCCTCACTTTTCTTCTCTGGAAGCTTATAGTTTTTATCATCCCCTCCACTATATTATATTCAACCTCTCTCCCTATATACTGGCTTCCTTGATATTACCTACAAGTGTTTTCCAGTCCCCACCTCCTATCCTTGAAATCTCCTTGTTTGGTCTTGCCATGCCCTCTAGCCATTATCCTCCTTTTCACTGACATGCTTGTAGAAAGCTATCTATCTGTTCTTGATGTCTTTGCTTCATCTCTGCCCACTCATTTGTCAATGCCTTTCAAAATGTTTTCTGTCGTCACTATTCTACAAAATCTGCTCTCTCGTTGCCTAGAGTATATATTTAACAAATTCTTGTTGAAATTAATTATTACTGAACACTACCAACTGACTTTTAGTCAGTGATTGGACAGAATCATTTTATAAAAGGCTGAATTATAAATTAATCAGTATATAGAGAGACCAGAGAGGGAACTCCCTCTACTAATGGACAGCTTACTGAATCTTAAGTTGCCTGTGGCACTGAGGGAATGGGTTACTTGTCCAAAGTCATAGAGTATGTCAGGGGTACTATTTGATCCCAGATCCTGTTGCCTCCAAGGTTGTATCTCTATACACTAGTAAAATCCATTCAGTAAAACTCATAGCATCATCTGATATTAGAATTGGATAAGACCCTGGGGATCATTTTGTCTTTTTCACTTTACACATGAAGCTCTGAGAGCTACAGAGTTTCAATGACTTGCCCAAGGTCACATCAATAGTGAGTGGCAAAGAATATGGGTTTCTTGGCTTCAAAAATTAAGTACCCTTCTGGGTACAGATTTATGCACCATATTTTCATTAAGATACTAAAGAGGAAACTGCACTAACATTCTGCCCCTCCTGAATGAAGCAGTTACATCTGATGAAGTATCAGCTAGCTATTTTTCCAGGAGTGATGAAGTGTTTGTGCTCAGCTGTATTTATTTTCTCTTCAAATCCCTACTTGTGCCTCAGGCCACAATTTTGAAAGACAACTGGCTGAGTTTATAGTGTAGGCATGGCTGAGGAATAGTCTTTTCTCTGGGCAAAGAGAACAGATCTGTGTGGGAGCTTGAATCTAAACTTTTATTTTTAGCACAATTGAGTTAAATTGGCCTATGTGGAAAAAATTTCAAAGGCTTTTCATTATTATGGTTAGGATAATAGAATTATATGAGATATTGTGAATCTCTGGGAACATGAAACTTGATGAAGCTGATTATTAGAAAGGAAAGTGAGATTTTGTATGTTGAGAGGAATATGGACTACATGTTAAATATTTATATCTGGAGTCAAGAGACCTGGGTTCAAATCTTTCCTTAGATATTTACTAATTATACTCTAGGTCTCAGTTTCCACAGCTCTAAAATTAGAGCTTATACTAAATGATCACTAACATCCCTTCTAGTACTCTTGTGATTCCTCAGTGATATAATCCAAATTACAAAGTACAATGGAGAAGGTCTAAAAAGACTCAGACTCAGTTCTGTGGAGTTGGATGCCTCAACACCTGTGCCATTTCTCCAAGAACTTGGACCCAGAAGAAAAGTAGGCACTTATCCATCATGATGGTAGCAGGGAAATAATGGAGAGCTTTCTACATCACAAAAATTTGAGACTAGGCTTTCTGATGCTAGGAATGGGTCCTAGGAAAATAGGAAACAGAAGACCAAGCAAGGAAAAAGTTCATGAGTAACCAATGATCCAGCAATTATGTGGAAAAGCAAGCACAGACCTTACCTTTCATTAACCCTATTAGTAAGGGGCTAATGATCTCTCTCTAGTGATCCCCAGTTCTTTCCTCTTAGAGGTGCAGCATTAAATCTCAGGGTAGTAGGATCATTAAACTGTAGCTTTGGATCTAGAAATTATCTAAGAGGTCATCAACCCCCTCATTTTACAGATAAGGAAATTGAGGCATAGAGAGATTAGGTGAGTGGTTCAATATCTCACAGCTAAAAAGTATCTAAGACAGAACTTGAACATAGGAGACTGTGAGTACACAGGGGAGTTGGAGGCCTTGAGTGTGCCCCAAGGTTTTGTCCTAAGCCTATTTCTTCTTCCTTTATACTATCTCACTTAGTAACTGCATCAGCTCCCATATTTTATAATAGGTTTAATTATTATCTGTATGTTGGTGATTCTTAGATCTATATATTGTCTTAACTTCTTTGGTAGCTCCAGTCTCACATGATGGACTTCTTTTTGAACACCAAAATAGATGTCCTATAAGCATTTCAAATTCAATGTCCAAAATATAGCTTGTTATCTTTTCCCCTAAACTGCCCCATTTTGTCAAAATTCCCATGATTCTTGAGGGAATATCTATCCTCCCAAGTCACCCAAGCTCACAACCTTAATATCATCTTTGACTGCTAACTTGTACTTACCTAACCATGTCTTGTCATTCCATGTCTTTTTTAATATCTCTCATACAATTCCCTTTCTCTCCACTCATATATCCCTACCCTCATGGTCCCACAACTTTTCTTCTTGATCCAGCAAGTTCTCCATTATTCTCCTGCTATCACCATGGTGGGCAATTGGTTGCTTCTCTTCTAGGGCTAAGACCTTAGAGGGACCCTTAAATATCTTAGGTTTCCTCTCCAGAATTTCTATTTGTCTCTCTTGCCCTTCTCTACTACACTTTATCAACTCATACCTGGATTCTTGCAATGATCATCTCATTACTCTCTCTATAGATCCTCCACTCAACTACCAAAAGGATCTTCTCAAGCACAGTTCTGACCATGTCATCCCAACAAAAAAAATTAAATCCTCTGTTTAGTTTTTAAAGACCATTACCACCTGGCTATCTAACCCTTCCAGTTTTTTTTTTAAACTTTACTACCTTTCCTCAGGGTAGCCAGGTGGTATAGTGGATAGAGAACAGATCTATAGTCAGAAGACCCAAATTCAAATCTGGGCTCAGACCCTTCCTAACTGTGTGACCATAGGCAAGTCACTTAAACATGTTTGCTTTGTTTTCTCATCTGTAAAATGAGTTGGAGAAGGAAATGGCAAACTGTTTTACTATTTTTCCAAGAAAAGCTCAAATGGAGTCACAAAGAGTCAGACACAACTGAAATAACTGAATAAACCTTCCCACACTCTAAATTCCAATAATGTTATTCCTTGCCAAAGAAACCCCATCTCACAACTTTATGTATTATCATTGGTTGGCTTTCATGTTCTCTTGCCTCTCCTTTACCATTCTTAAAACTCTAATTTCACCCTCTGCTCTCCTATCTTAAGTAATGCCCCTTTCTCCCTACACCATCCAATGTTAACGCCTTTCTTTCTTCTGACATTACCTCCTATATATACTGTATATATCTTGCAAATACATTTTTGCATGTTTCCTCCCCAAATTAAAATGATAGCTCCTTAGGTTCATGGACTCTATTTTTGATTTTTTGTTGTTGTTGTTCCTCAGAGCTTAGCGTACTGCTTGATACATAGTAAGTACTTAATAAAGGCCTGATGATTTGCTGACTATAAAAATGGCAACATCTGGCAATTAATTAAATACATGGGGTAAGGGAAGAATGAGAAATTTAGGATGATATCAAGGTCATAAACTCAAGTGACTGAAAGAATGCTGGTACCATCAGTAGAAATAGGGGAGTTCAGAATAGGGCTATTAAGCTACTAGCTGGCATTTATTAAGCACCTACTATGTTCCAGGCTCTGTGCTTTGTGCTAGGGATACCAAGAAAGCAGAAGATAATGCCAATTCTCAAGGAGTTTATAGTTCAATGGGAAAGGCAGCATAGGAACAATTATATACAAACAAGGTAAATACAGGATAAATTGGAGATTATCTGTAGAGAAATGCATCAGAATTAAGGGAGAATAGGAAAAACATCTTGCTGATGTGGTAATTAAGCTGAGGTAAAGGTAGCCAACAGGCAGTTCCAGATATGGGGGAAAGTCAGTGAAAATGCCCAGAGTTGAGAGATAGAGTTCATGTGTGAGGGATGGCCATCCAGATGAAGATGTCAAATGGGTGTTTGGAGATGTGAGATTAGAGGCAAGGAAAGAAATTTTGGAGATTAGAAATCTGAGAATTATCTGTGTAGAGATGATAGTTGAATACATAAGAACTAATGAAATTATCAAGTAAAAAAAAAAAACACACTGAAAGAAGACCAAAAAAAAAATTCAGGACAAGGCCTAAACCTCATGGTTAATGATTATGAACTAGGTGTGGATTTTGCAGAGGGGACTAAAAAGCATGGTCAGACAAGGCATTAGGAGAACCAGAAGAGAGTAGTACCACAAAATCCTAGAGAGAATTAGAGGGGTAAAATGAGCTTTGTTTTGAATACAGTGTTAGAGATACCTATGGGACATGCATTACACTGTGTCCAATAGGCAGTTGATGAAAAATTACTGGAGTTAAGAAGAGAGATTATGACAGTTACATAGATATTAGAGTTGTCTGCATAGATACATTTAAAACCATGGGGAATGACTAAGATACGAATGAAGAAAGTGTAAAGAGAAATAGAGAACTGTATCGAGTACAGAGACTTAGGTAATACCTATAATTAGGAGTCATAATAATAATAGCTAGCAACTATATTGGCTTTAAGATTTCCAAATACTTTATAAATTTTATCTCAGTTGATGTTTATAACAAAACTGTGAAGCAAGAGTTATTATTGTTTCTATTTTACCAATGAGGAAACTGAGGCTAAGAGCAGTTGTGTCTTAGGCATGTATTTGAAGTCAGGTTTTCTTGACTCCAGGTCTAATGCTTTGCTACTTAGATGCATGTGACAAAAAAGACTGTGACCCAGTAAAACAGGTAAATGTAAAAAAAACAAGAGACATTAGTCACAAAAGCCTAGAAAGAAGAGAGTTTCTTGGAGGAAAGAGTGATCAACAGTGTTAAATGTTGCATAAAAGTTGAGAGATACAAGGAATGAGAAAAGGCTATTAGAGTTAATGAATAAGAGATCACTGGAAATTTTGGAGACAGAAGTTTCAGTTGAATGAAAATTTGGAAATGGAATTTTCTATAGGGTATAGAAGACAATTCATAAGAGTATACAATTTTTTCAAGTGGTTTATCTGAGAAAGGCAAGAGAGATAAAGGATGATGGTTTATAAGATAATGGGGTCTAGTGAAGGTTTTTTGATGATTGAGAAACTTAGCATGTTTATGGGCAGGAGTGAAAATGAGAAAGGGAGGAATGATAATGAGGGCAATCTGCTACTGAAGACAGGAGAGAATTGAGTCAATAGAACAAGTGGAGAGGTTGGCTTTGGTGAGCAACTCTTCATCAGAGACGGAGGTGAAGGAAGAGGTAATAGGGGTTGGAAGAGATAATAGGGGTTGGTGTTAAGTGTTTTGAGATAATGAAAAAAGAATAGAATTTTCAATAAGTAACTTAGTTTCTTGGTAAAGGAGGCAAGACTTTCATCTAATAGTGTGATGGAAGAAAGGGTTATAGGTGAGAGCTGAGTATTTAAGAGAAAATCTGGAATAGCCACTGCAGTGAGTAGAGGAAAGAATCATTAAGCAGAGTGTAAAGGATTATCGTGTCACAATGAAGACTCAGTTGAAATTAGGCAATATATATATTTGTATTAAGCTTAGTCAGCAGCAGGCTTACATGACTTCCTTCAGCTCACTTCAACAACTCATGTTGGGACTGGAATGGGATAAATAAAATGGGATAAATCAAGAGTTGGGGTTTATCAAGGGATGAGTGGCAATAGGAGAGGAGAGCAATGAATTCAAGAGTTTAGAATAATAAAACATTGAACTGGTTCACTAAGGTACTAAGGCAAAAAAACAGAAATAAAAGTAGCCCTTGACCTCTGGAAATCTACATTCTCCTGAAAGGATATGATGTACACAGGAAAGTAAAATGGAAGGTAAGAAGCAAAGGTAGCAAAAAAAAAAAAGAGAGATAAGAATAGTTAAGGGAATAGTTGAGAATCAAGAGAACATTGAGCTGGTGGATCACAAAAGGCTACTCTCTGGAGATGGCAAATAAGTTTTACCTTAAAAGGAGACAAGGAATCTGAAAGGATGTATAGTAAGTAAGAGGGTAAAAGAAAGGAAAAAATAGAAAGATGGCAATAGGTGTATATGAAACAAAAGATGTGTTATCTAGAGTTAAATGATTTTGAATGAACATAGGAAAAATCATTCCTGGGCATATTACCAAGATGTAGGTGGCAATCCAAAACTTTCACTCCCAAAGAATGCTTTGTTCATTGCCCTGGGTTACTGAACTACTAACTAATGAAGCTCCATTGATGCAATCAGTTTATTATGGATTAATGACTATTCAAATGATAATACTTGATGATTCCTTTCATTTCAGAGAAATCTGTGGGTGAGTATGCCAAGGGCTCAGGAGGGTGAACAAAACTGCTCCTTATTCATTAGTAAACGGTGCTATTATTTCCAGAGTAATTAGAGACTCTAATTTAACCAAGAAGTAGAGTTGGCCATTCTTACAGGCAGTTACAAACCTGATTCAAGTTTTGCCTCTGCCAGGAGCTATCTGTGTGATCCTGAGCATTTAAACTCTCTAGAAACCATCACAACCCCCTATAATCTAAAGTAATCAGAGTCGGGCTACTGAGAATTGGATGAAATCTCAGTACTGAACCTGTCATTTTACTGAAAAAGATGGGGAGTCAAAGGTTTATGAACAAGAGAGTAATGTGATGAAGACAGCATTTCTCGAGGTTTATGATAGCATGGAGTAAAGATTGAAGAGAATAAAAACTAGAAGCTAAGAGATCCATTTGGAGACTGCTGTAACCATAAATGGTGCAAAGAGTAAAATGGAAGGATAGGAAATCATATTTCAACAATTTTTAAAGTGACGTCTTAATATAAAAGGATACTTATAATCATTCCTTTGATTTAAAAAGTCATGTAATTAAAATCATAAAGTTTGATCCCTAAGAAAAGATGAGAAAAATGCATGTCCTTCCCTTTTTTGGCAGAGGTGAAGGATTGTGGTTAGAGAACATCATGTTTAATCAGATTCAGCTGATGCAATGGCTGGTTGTGTGAAACCACTTATTTTCTTCTGTTTCTATTTCATCCCTCTATGAAGGCTGACTTGTGGAGTGGCAAAATAGTGAGGAAGTGAAATTAAGCTTAGGCAAGAAGATATTCATAAAATCAATTTAAAAATTGAATTCCTACTTCAAAAGAGAATATAGATCATGTTTCCAAGAAGCTGGACCATCAGCTCTCTCCAAAACCTTCTTCCATTTTTTGCCTTATTAATTTCTATAAGTGTTATGACAGTTTCTCTAAGCATTGAAATACAAAACCTTAGACTCCTCTCTGGGTCTTCCTTCTTCCTCACCTTACATATCAAAATTAACTAAAAAGCCCAGTCTAATTTTCAAAATGATCTCATCTTCATCTCTTTTCATTTCCCATGGTTGTGAACAAATATGGATGAAACAAATATGGTCTCCAAATACATCTCTTAGCCTCCAGTTTTTATACCCTTCAGTCTATCCTCCATGCTACCATAAGACTCCTGGAAAACTGCCTTCATTACCTTACTCCCTGGTTCATCAAACTTTGGTCACTTCCCATTACATAGAAAAAAAAATCTAAATTCATCAGTATGGTATTCAAGGTCCTGGTCTTAAATTAACTTTCCAATGTATTTATTTTTAATTTTATTATAAAGGGAAGTAGATAGAGTGTTAGATCTGAAGTCAGGAAGACTTAATTTTATTTATTACTTTTCCTCGCCTTGCATTCTTTGCTCTAACTAAGCTAGTGATATGATATCTGAAACAAACCATGATCATTCCAACTCTATCCCTTTGCTCCAGCTATGTCGCTTTATAAATCTGTCCATTTTCACTCCTCTCTCCCCATCAAACCTTATCTATTCTTCAAAGGTCTGCTTCCAAGAAGGCTTCTCAGAACTTAGACTGCTTCTGCTTGTATTGATTGTTCCTTCTTATGAATTTTCTAGAACACTCATTATATCTATCATTCATCTTAGCACTTAACTGTAATTACCGGGTATTGTTATTTTAAACTGCTATTCAAATATGCATGTATTCATTCCATAATTACACTATATGTTAATATGATGAGAGAGAATATCTGAGGGGATGAATATTGGCAAAAGGCTTATGGAGAAGATGGTGACTGAAAGACGATTCTCAGAGGGAGAAATGAGGGAATAAATTTCAGGCACAAGAGATAACATGATGTGGAGTGGACATGGAGCAGCTATTAGTCTAATTTGTGTAGAGCACAGGGGCATGTAAATTAAGGCCCAAAAGGACAGAAGGAGGCAGAATGTAAGGGACCTTAAATGCCAGCCTGAGGAGAGGCAATTGAAGGTTTTTTGAGCACTGGAGTGTCATGAACAGACCTGGTCATTAGGAAGAATTCTGGCAGAAATGAGGAAGTTAGAGGGGAATGAATGAATGAAAAAGTATCAAGTACTTACTACAGAGGAGTAGATGGTGAGTTTATATTTTAATAGTCAAGACAAAGGGTGATTTAGGAGTAAAACTAAGGTGCTAACAATGTGAAGAGGGAATAGAATGACACAAAATAGACTGGCATGGTATGAACATTGGGAGAGGAAGATGACATTTGGGGCTTTCAAGGCAAAGAGTTTGGAGTGATTTGCCATTTCCTTCTCCAGCACATTTTACAAATGTACAAACTGAGACAAACAGTGACTTTCCTGGGGTCACACAGTTAGTAAATGTCTGAGGCCTAGTTCAAATTCAGGAAGATGAGTCTTCCTGACTCCAGACCTGGTATATTCTATCCACTGTACCATACTGCTGTACCATCCTTTCCCCTCATCCCCCAGTATACAACACTACCTTAATAAGTGTTAATTGAGTTTTTCATCAGCATCACCCCTTATTATTATTATTATTATATTTATATATATTATTATGCAATTAGTCTTAGAGTATTTCAAGCACATTATTCCACAGAAAGGCATTAGTCTTGAGCTGGAGAGAAAAGAGTTAATTCCTTTAATTTAAAAAAAACCCAGCCAATTGTTTGACACTGGCTGGGTTGCAGAAATAGCAGGGATGAATCATCACTAACTCATATTCTAACACAGCTGCCTATCTCTCCCCTTCTATCTAACCCCAAACTCAATATAATTCAGTTCACTGACAAAGCCAGGAAGTAGAATTTATTAAATGCCTCCTGTGTGCTAGGCATTGTGCTGAATGCTGGTCCATCTTATCTTAGTTTATCTTCAAAAGCCAGTGTCACAGAGAAGTTTCACTTTATAACAGGATGGCCTGTGACTCAGATATCTTTAGATTTCTTTAGAGAATTACTAATCTGAACTGTGGTCACATGGTACTCAAGACAATTTTTTAGGATAATTAACAAATAAGCCAAGTACTTATAAATAAATCATTGATGTATTTTTCATTCTTTTTTGTCCCCAATTACTAGCAACCCCTGCCACATAGTAGGCATTTAATCAATGCTTATTGATTGATTAATAGATAATCCCTTTCTTGATGCCATCCATCACATTCCATTTCTATTGCCAGAACCCTTATCATGTCACACCTAAACTACCACTATCCCTTCTTCTATCCTTTTCATCTATCCTACATAGGATTATCCAATCTTCATAGTGTCAGAGCCTATATAGGTTCAAAGATCTATATGCCTAAAGAGTCTACAGAGATTCTCAAGTCCAATCCATTCATTTCAGTTGGAAAATTGTAGAGAAAAGAAAAATTCTTTTGTTTATTTCTAAATAAAATAAATCTCATCAGTCATAAAAGCAGTCTCCATTTTGCTAAGATTACTTGATAGTACCTTGGCTGTAGAGCAAAGCTAATTTCTTTTTGAAGAAACTGAAGGACCAAATAATTTCCAGTAACTTACCCAAAGTAGCAAATGTAGTATTATTGATGGTGGGATTTGAACTCAATGCCCTTTCTAATAAGAACAATAACAATCACAACCACCACTGCCACTACCATCATCATCATTTATATGGCACCTACTTTTGCCAAGCAGAGTACTAAGCACTCTTGAAATATTCTCTCATATTTTCTTCATAACAATCCTGGAAGGTAGGTGCCATTATTATATTGCTATTTACAGTTGAGGAAACTGAGATAAAGATAGGTTAAGTGGTTTGCCCAAGGTCACACAGCTAGTAAGTACCTAAGACTGAGTTTGAATTCCGGTATTTATCAACTATTCTATTTAGCTGTCCTACTCTACCTTACTGCTTTCAACATACAGCTGCTCAGTAAATTTTCCTGAAGCACTATTACAATCAAGTAAATAGTCTTCTCAAAAACATTTATTAGATGCCCATTTAATAAAATACAGATTCATATTTGTTAATCTTGAATTCAAGACTTCCTACATCTACAATATATTTATAACCTTGCTTTCCACCTCTACATCCCACAACTTTCCAAATGAACTTTATCCTCTGGCCAAATTGGATGACTTGCCATTCCTTAAATATGTGGCATGTGCTTCTATTCTTCTACAGTGTGAAATCTATGCCATTGCTCATTATGTACTCATGCTTTGGAATTCCCTGACCCACCCACCCTTTCTGCCTGAGAAAATTCTAGCCATCATTAAAAGCCCAGATCAAATATTCTCTACCATAAAGCCTATACCAATGATTCCTAACAGATTGTAATAATAATAATTAGAAGAAAAGGAGAATTTAGCACTGATATGGCATCTTATAGTTTGCAAAGGGCTTTGGATATGTTATTTCATTTGATCATCCCAACATTGCCATTATCATTTATTTCTTCAGTTCTGAAAGCAGCCTTAGAGATCATCTAGTCTAATTCTTGAATTTTATGTCAGAAAATGGATACCCAGAGATGTTTATTAATTTAACCAAAGTCATACAAGTAATAAGTAGGATTCAAACCTGGGTCAGACTATATAGACAGTATTCTCTTCACTGTATCATCTTGATTCCCTTTTCATTGGGATATTGCCAAAATGTATTCCTCTGCTCATCCTTAATTTTGTCAACCAGGCTAAATGGCTATTTGGTTATAACATTAATCTCTTATTGGATATCCAAAACTATTATCCAATAATCCAATCCAATAATAATAATAACTAGCATTTATATAGCAAAAAAAAACTTTATACATCTCTGGGAGGGAAGGAGGTACTATTATGATGCCAACGTACAGGTAAGGATACGGAGGCAAATAGGTTAAATGACTTGACCAAAGTCATACAGCTACTGTCTTGAGTGGGATCTGAACTCGTCTTCCTGACTCCAAGTCCAATACTCTATTCACTTCCCCATCTAGGGGGAGTCTTCAATCTCATCACTGTAGTACTTCTATTTTTATGATGAATTTATTTTTTACAAATTGCACATCAATAGAATTTTTCAATATTCATTTTCTGATATTTTGCAATCCATGTTCTCTCTCTCTCTCCCCCTTCCTTCCTTTTTCCCTCCCCATGAAGGATATAGTTTGTACATATATTATCATATAATGCATATTTCCATGTTTATCACATTGTAAAGAAGACAATACTGCTTTCAATAGTGAAAAATTTATAAAGGAAATAAAGTAAAGAATTGTGTATTTCAATTTGCATTCAGACTCCTTCTGTTCCCTTTATGATGGCAGATATACTTTTTTAAATTGTTATAAGTCCCTTGGAGTTGTCCTGCATCCTTGCTTTGTCAATAATAGTTAAGCCATTCACAGTTGATCATTGTACATTATTGCTGTTAATGTATTATACAATGTTCTCCTGGTGCTGCTTACTTCACTTTGTATCACTTCATGTAAGTCTTTGCAGGATTTTTTGTGATCATCTTGTTTCTCATTTTTTTAATGGCATAAAAGTATTCTATTCAAAGCAAATATCACAACTTCTTTTGATCTTCCCCAATAGATAGACATTCCTTCAGTTTCCAGTTCTTTGCCACCACAAAATGAGGTGCTAGAAATATTTTTTAACAGATAGGTTATTTCCCCCTATCCTCAATCTCTTTAGGATACAGACTCAGTAGTGGTATTGCTGAGTCAAAAGGTTTACATAGTTTTATGGCCTTTGAGCATGGCTCCAAATTGTCCTCCAGAATGGTTCTTTCAATTTGCAGCAGCCTATTAATGTCCTAATTTTTACACATCTCTCCAGCTTTTCTAATTTTTGTTTTTTGTCATGTTAGCCAGTCTGATGGGTGTGAGGTGGTACCATAGAGTTGTTTTAATTTGTTTTTCTCTAATCAATAGTGATTTGGAGCATTTTTTCATATGCTAAACATAGTTTAAATTTCTTCATCTGAGAATTGACTGTTCATATCCTTTGACCATTTTGTCCATGGGAAATGTATTGTATTCTTATAAATTTGACTCAGTTCTCTACATATTTGAGAAATAAAGCCTTTGTCAGAGAGACTTTCAATAAAGATTTTTTTGTAGTTTGTTATTTGCCTTTTAAACTTGGTTGGATTGCTTTTGTTTATGCAGAAACTTTTTAGTTGAGTGTAATCAATTATCTATTTTATATCACATAATGTCTTCTATAACTTGTTTTAACCTAAATTCTTCCCTTGTGCATAGGCCTGGCAGGTAAAGTATGTTGTGAACCCTTAATTTGTTTATGGTATCTTCCTTTATTTCTAAACAATGTATCCATTTTGTCTTTACCATGCTACATGGTGTAAGGTTTTGGTCTCTGCCTAGTTTCTGCCCTACTGGTTTCCAGTTTCCCCAGCAAATTTTATTAAATAGGGAATTCCTCCAAAAGCTTGGATATTTGGGTTTGTCAAACACCAGGTTATTATGGTCATTTACCATTGCATGTTGAGGGCCTAACCATTTCTACTGGTCCTTCATTCTATTTATTAGCCAGTACCAGATTGTTTTTATGGTTGCCACTTTGTAATATAATTTGAGATCTGGTATAGCTAAGCCACCTTTCCTTCACATTTTCAATTAATTTCCTTGACATTCTATGTCTTTTTTATTCCAGATTAATTTTGCTATTATTTTGATTTATGAGATAATTTGGGGTAGTTTGCTATGGGACTAAATAAATTAATTTAGGAAGAATTATCATTTTTATTCTATTGACTCAACCTACCCATGAGCAATTAATACTTTTCCAATTCTTTAGATCTGACTTTCTTTGTATGAAAAGTGTTTTATGGTTGTGGTCATAGAGATCCTGGGTTTATCTTGTCAGGTAGATTCCCAGGTATTTTGTATTATCTATAGTTATTTCTCCTTTTCAAAAAATTTAGCTTTTCTATTTTAATAAAAAAAATTTGCATCAGTTTTCCACAGTTACAAATTCCAAATTGTCTCCCTCCCTTCTTCCCCCACCCTCCCAGAATTAGCAAGTAATTCAATATGGGTTATACATTTTAGTTATTTTAAATGGGATTTCTCTCTCTTGCCATTGGGCTTTATTGGTAGTATAGAGAAATGATAATGACTTTTGTGGGTTTATTTTCATATCCTGCAACTTTGCTAAAGTTGTTAGTTGTTTCAATTAGTTTTGTGCTGATTCTATTGGATTTTCTAGGTTTATAATCATATCACCTGCAAAGAGTGATAGCTTTATTTCCTTATTGCCTATTCTAATTCCTCCAATTTCTTCTTTTGCTATACTTAGCATTTCTGGTAAAATAATATTAAATAGTAGTGCTAATGGGCATACTTATTTCACTCCTGATCTTAATGGGAAAGCTTCTAACTGTAGCTAATTCTTTAGTGATATAAATCACAAAGTATTCATGCCTCCTTGTCCTGTATGACTCCTGTCCATATTAACCTATAACTATGCTACAGATAATCTATTTGATTTGATAGAGAGGCATTCTTCTACCTTTCTTTACATCTAATGGACCCAAGTAGAGTAGTTGCCCATTGATTGACTCTAACTCTAACTACGTGATCAGTCTTTTCCATTAATGCCTCTTTCTGATAATGTCCTTTACATCACTACTTCCTTATAGTTCTTCATTGCTAATACACTATATTAGCAGTGCTCATTGCTAGCATGTGCCTTTCCATTGCCCTTTGGATGACTCTCAACTTTGATTCTTTGGAGACCAATATCTCATGAATCACAAACATAAAATGATGGCATCGTTGCCAAACAAGACACAGAATCATTCCTAGATCATTTTCTAAATAAAGTGTAACATTTTGGGAACACTAGGAACATCTATCACTCAATTACATAAACCATACTTCTATTGTCCTTCTTGTGAAGTAACTTGGGAATAATAATCCAAACATTCATCTGCAAATGATGGTAAACGGGCTGTTGTTTTTCTTTCTTTTTTTAAATCATTTCTTGAGTTTCTTATGTAGGTCCAGAATGAAGTTTAAGAAAAAAATTTAACGGAATGAAATGATTTTTATGAATATAAAAATAAAAACTAAATTAAGAAAATTTGAAACCACAGGCTTAAATTCAAATATAGCTATTATACAGATGATGACTGCTGAAAATTTTTTAAAAATTCAAATGACCTCTTCCAAGTCAATGTAATAGAGAGGGGGAAGATTTTGTAGCCTGATTGAAGTCCTACCTCTGACACTGGAAAGGTTGTAATCATGGGCAAATTGCTTAACTTCTCAGTGTCCCTAAACAACTCCCTAACATTAGAAGTTACAAATGAGTTGTTGATTTGTATCACTGAATGGAGTTTGCATTCTGGGAATTTTCCACAGTAGTGAAATCACGGGTGGGATTTCTCCCTCTCTCTATTCCACCCAAATAAAACCACAAACCACCTACCAAATTCACTAAATGACTTCTGCAGAGCAAAAATTACCTACATTAGCTCCTGGTTCCTGGGCATTTTCTCTAGTAGCTATAGCATTGAATAAATAATGTGCAAATTTGTTCAACTCCATTTGAAAATAGAGAGACGTAGACAGCCCTTAGGACAATGGTCTGTCCTGGTAACCTTTCTTACCTGATCATCTCTACTCCAAGAGTTTTTACAAACAGAAAGGACTTATATTCTCACAGCAACACTGCCTGAGAGCTATGTGCCAAGTCTCATCATCTTTATTTTATAGAATGAGAAGCTTGGGCCCATAGAGATTTCCTTAGAAATCAATGGTGAAATAGTGAGTCAAACTGAGAACTGCTGACTTTCTGTCCCCTCCTCCTGGATCTATAGAAACTGGTTTTGTGCACAAAGAGCAATAAGATTTGATGAAACCATTATTGATAATTTCTAGAGATCATCTGAATACTTTTTTCAACTTTGAGGGGAGAAAAACCCAATAACAATGCCTGCACTTTAGAATAACCTGCTTTGAATTAAGTAAAAGAGAAATGGAAATTAGTCACTCTACAGCCAGGAGACCAGCAGGTAACCTTAGCAAAACATAGACTGCTGCTGATGACTGATGAGATAATTATTTTATTTACAAAGAAGCAAAAGAGTTTTTCTTTTTCCTCACAGCAACAATTGTGTAGGCGCTGAACAACATATTGAAGGACATTTCATCTACAGAAAAAAATGCTAATGACTCAAATATTTTTATATGTGTAGAATTTAAATAAGTAGAGGGATGATTGTTCTTTAATGTTGGGGTCCATCCTTCTGATGCGAATTCATGCATTTCATGATCAAGCCAATTAAACTATGATGATTCCAATGTTTTATTGCATCCTTTAATTCTAGTTACATAGACTGAATGGACAGGCAGATGCTCTTTCAAAGAACTCTATATAGTTCCATTATTACAAACAGAAGACGGAGCTTTGCCTTTGGGTCACTTGATCTCATCTGATCTTAGAAACTAAAAAAGGACAAATTCTTGGTATTTGGAAGGAATACCACCTAGGAATAGCATGTGTTATAGGTTATGATCATCAATAATTTGTAAAACAGAGGATTCTAAAGATTCTATTGGAATTCTTGAGTTGATCATCTGATTTAGACTCAGACAGGATATTAGATTTTATCATGGCAGACTAGAAAGTCAAGGCTGAATCTCAAAAAAATGAAACTGGGTAGTTTCTAGACCTCAACTTCAGAAATAAAAGATGTGAAAGGGGTGGTTTGATAGAGGACCATTTAGACATTTTCTGTGGGTTTAATGGAATCAATGTTCAAAAATGAGTCTGTAGTTTGATATTGCATTCAATGAAGACAATTTGATTTTAGGCAGCATTAGGAGAGGCGATGCCTCTTCTAAAATTCTTAGATTGTGGAGTTTTGACAGTTAATAAGGATTTGAGAAACTGCTTACTCAATTTTTTATCATATCATTCAGAAAATAATCCTACTAAACACTGCTCTCATCATTTCACAATTGACTATTGTATTCAGATCTGGATATATTATTTTACAAACGATATTAATAAACAAAGATTGCCCAGGGGAGGACAACCAACTTGGTGAAGGACCGTGAAATTAGTACATATGATGATCTACTGATGTAGATATGTTTGAAAGCCTAGAAAAGATGCTTCTGGATGATGTGGCCAAGATAGTGAACTAAAGTTTTTCTCTAATCCTCATAAACTTTCAAAAATCTCAAACATAATAATTATGCATAAAAGAGAATGCAATTGTAATTGTCTCTGTAGGATGACACCAAAAATCTAATGAGGTAACAACTTGATGAATTAATAGGAGGTTAATCTGTTCTTGTTTAAGTTAATAAAGATCTCTGGGCCTTTGTTTTCTGATCTATAAAATTCAAGAATTAGACCAGATGATGTCTACAACTCCTTTCAGAGGAATATGAGGACTGATTCTGCATTATAAACTGGTAATATTTTCAATGAACATTCTGTGACTGTATGGTTAACAAATAGATGTTATCAATCTATATATTGTTTCAAATCAGCAACTGGGGCTACTTATATAAAGTGTCTGTTCAGGTATTAATATTTCCTTTCTCTCTGAGAAGGGCCACCACAAGGCAGCTACTATTCAGGACCTTAAAGGCAACAAAGTCAAGAGGGATATATATTCTTACTATTCATGATTGTAGCTTATGAACCCCACCTAATAAAATAAGTCACCACAACATCTTTAATTATTAAACATAAAAAACTTACTAAACAGTAAAACAAAAGCAAGAATAATTGGAGTATTACCATTATTCAAGATGAAGCAGATGCAGTAATAAAAAAAAAATAACAGTTCATACAATAAACTGGGATCACACTTTCTTACCAATGCATAGTGTTTGTGGTGAAAGGTGAGCACACAATTACAGAAATCAAATGCCAGGTATATTAGAAAGGTAACCTCTTATGTTTAGGTCAATTTACAATCTATCATTCTGGTGCTGATATCCATGATACCTTTGAGAGCAATCTATGACCTGAAACCATGTCTCTGCTGATTGTTCTCCCTCTGGTCCTCACTCTTCTCCTGCTAGGCAAAATCAGTCCTCTTCTATTTTCAAACAAATTAGACAGTGATAAAATCTTTTAATTTCCAATCACTATTAAAAGAGTGCCAATATGGTGACAAGTAGTTCTATTAAGTCAGAGTACTACAAAACTCCTAAAATTGATCCTCTGGAAAATACAGATTAGATGATAAGTTCTTGATTCAACAGGATATTGAATTATCTAACCAATTTCATGTCTGTTGTTACTTCAAAACAGCTTAAAGCCTATCTTTCTTCTTCTTTCATGTCCTGAATCATGAAGCAGCAAAGACCAACCAGGTGGGGACAGCTAAGTGACTCAGTTGATGAGAGAGCCAGACCTATAGACCTCAGGTCCTTGGTTCAAATCTGATCTCAGATACTTCTTAGTTGTGTGACTCCAAGCAAATCACTTAAATCTCTATTGCCTAGTCCTTAACACTTTTCTATCTTGGACAGAAAGTAAGGTTTTTTTTCCTTTAACTTTAAAATAAAATAATTTTTAAAAGACCAACCAGGTACCTTTGAGTGGTTTCACCCCATTCAGATTGTGGATGATGCTGAAAGTAATAGCACAATTGAAGCAGAGTTCAACTCTCTTTCAAACAGCAAGCTTCTAGGCAAAGGAGTGCTGGAGCCAGCTCTAACCCACTTGTGAGAGCCAATTGTTAAATACTTAATAAGAGTATTTACATCCCAGAAATCAATGCTACAAATTAGGGTTTGGTTCGTTCTTTTATTAATTGTCTAGTTTTAAGTGTTATACAATTTTTTCCCCAGAGAGCCCAGTTCTTAAACATTTACCAGCATTTCTCTATATAGCTCAATAAATAGAGATTGAAGTTAGCAAGAGTACAGTGAAAGGTTTAGGGAATGATATAATTGCTAGATTGGAGAACTACTGTCTCTAGGCTAATAATAATAATAATTGGCATTTATATAGTGCTTTTAACATTTGTAAAATACTTTATGTCCATCATTTCATTTGAGTCTCACAAAACTCATTTTGCCAGTCTTTTCTTCAGCCAATCAACAAAGCAGTGCTTCTCTCCCAAACAGCAGGCTCCAAGTTAATTTCCCGCTGTCTTCCTGTCAGCTGACTGTTCCTGGTACTTTCTTCTTAACACCTCTCCTGCTGCCCTATCTGTTCTTCTCCTGCTGAGTTGTTCGCTGCTTCTGATTGCACAAATTGGAGCTTCCTTATGGTTAGTGACTCATCTTTCTCTTATGAGCTCATAAAATCCAACTTTCTTGCAATTATGAAGCCAAAAATCCTTATTTAATCCTCCCATAGTCACCAAACAGCTAAATTTTGAGAGGTGATTAGATGGAGTAGTGGACAGACCACTGGACTTTCAGGTTGGAAGACTGAGTATGAATCCTACCTTAGTCATTTATTCACTGTATGACCAGAGGCAAATCACAATCTCCCTTAGCATGAGTTTCTCTTCTGTAAAATGGTGATAACAGTAGCACATACCTCAAATTGGTCTTGTAAGGATCAAATGAGATAATATATGTAAAATGTATTGCAAACCTTGAAGGACTACATAAATGCTATTATCATTCATCACTTTGTAACTTTCAACACATCAAAACTGAAAGCAACTAAATGCAAATGAGCTAAGGTGCCACAATATCCTCTAGCCTCATTTTTCTGCCCTCACACAGTTCTTCTTCAGTACATTCATTTTAGAGTAATCCTCTGTCTCATTTTTAATAGAAAAACTATTTCTTTACATGTAAAAATAATTTCTTCTCTTTTTGGGAACAAAATGATTCATATTTGAAAGGGTTAATATGTTACACTCCCTCAAAAGTTTATTCCATTGTTTTTCTTTACATATAAATTCATTTTCTACTCCCAAACTTTTTTGACTCTTTTTTTTTTGACTGCTTCTATAAGAACTAAAGCAGAACTTAAAACTATTTGTTATCAAAAATTTAGAATAGGAAAGATCCTTTTAGTCCTTACTCAAGGGAATATAGATGCCAAGGTACCAAAAGGAGCTCATGATTTCTATCAAAGTCCAATTAAAGTGCCATCTCCCAAGTTAAGCCATTATTAATCTTTCCCAACTGCTAGTGCTTTCCTTTCTAAAAAATCTCTGTGTTTATATTTTGTACATAATTATGTATGTTCCAGTTGTCTTCTCCAATTCAATTAAGCTTCCTGAGGGCAGAAAGTATTTGTCTCTCTAACCCATGTCTACCATAATGCTTGCATATAATAGATGTTAAAAATGTTTGTTGATGAATTGATTGATAAAATTATATCTTCTATCAACCAGAACTACCACATGGACTTCAAAGATTCCCTGATAGTAAAAGTCTAGTACAGTGATGGCAACCCTTTTAGAGAGGGAGTACCAGGCCCCCTCCCCCTAGACTTGGGGCTGCCCCCTGCCTACCCTTACCCCAGACAGGGGAGGGATAAAGCATTCCCATTAGGCTGCTGGGCAGAGTGGCAGGTGAGCTGAAAAAATATCCTCAAGACAGAATGGAGAGAGGGAGGGGAGCACCTGTCTGAGTCCCTCTGCCTTTCTAGTAATGAATTCTGGGGGTTGGGAGGCGGCATTATGCTCACAGAGAGCATTCTGTGTGCCACCTTTGGCACCTGTTCCATAGGTTCATCGTCACTGACCTGGTATTACTTTCTCTTCTTGGTCTAAAAGTACTAGAAATTTTCTATCTTTAGTTATGAAAAAAATAACTTTTTTGAGAATTTGCTAGTTAGGAAAAGTATTGGGAAGATAATATAAGATTATAGGATTTAGGTTCTTAAACTTTTTGTGCCAGAATCCCTTCTCAGAATAATGATTACAAAAAAAATAAACAAATTATGCCAAAATAAAATTATTAAAATATTATTTACAAGCATATGGTCCTCAAGTTAAGAACTCCTAAATTTAAGATCCAACTATACCATATTATAAATGATAAAAATGAGGCCCAGAGAAGCTAAGTAGCTTGTTCACACAACTACCAGGAGTCAGGATTTGAACTGTCTTTTGACTACAAATTCACTGTGGTACAGGGATATTCCAGGGTGAAAAAGTTGCTGGAGCATAGCGAAGAAATCAGGGTCAGGAGAAAAGCCAGGAGAAGAATAAAGTTGTAGGCTTAACAAAAGAAATGATGCTATTTTACTACAGATGCATGTGCATGTATATGTACAAACACACATAAACATTTAAGTGGAAAAAAATCAGCAAGAAATGTATTTATAGCAAACAAGTTTTACTGAAAGTGACAAGAAATGGCTATTTATTCCTAGAGCTAGAACTTAGGGTTCCTACATAGTTCCTGTAATCTAAGAATCTGTTCTGGAAAGGAAAGGCAGATAGCATTTATCATCAGGCATGGCATAGCCGTAGTTGCTGTATTTCCATAATAAGCCAGAAAATGAAGAAAGTTATTTTCTTCAAAACTGAGGAAACTTGAATTCTAATGTGCAGAAGCAAAAACCTAAAATTTCAACCAATAAATGACAATAAAATCAACAAATGGCAGGTGTGATCAGACAATAGCTAATGTTAAAAATATATGAGAATCACAGCAGCCTACAAGCTCAATATGAGTCAATAGGGTTGACAGCCAAAAGAGTTAACATACCCTTAGCCTGAATAGTATGCATTAATTAAGGAATGGTGTCCAAAAAAAAAAAAGCAATAGTCCCACTATATTCTACCTGACTCATAACATATCCTTAGTACTGCATTTGGCTTTGAAAAATAGTTTTCTGAAGGACAATGACAATCTGAAACATGTCCAAATGAATATTAAAGATGATGAAAGACTAGCAACTAGGTCATATTAAGATCAGTTAAAGAAACTGTGGGATGTTTAGCCTACAGAAGGAAAAATAGAAGCAGCATGCTTACTCTCTTTAAAAATTTGAAGGATTGTTATATGGAAGAGTTCCCAGTAGATCTATTCTTCTTAGTTCCAGAGGGTATAACTTTGAAGAAAAGGGTTTCAATCAACAAGTATTTATTAAGTATTTATATTGCAGACATAAATACTGTGCTTCTGTTAGGATTACCAATACATACAAAAAAGAGAAAGTTCCTGCTCTCAATAAGTTTACGTTCTAATGATAACTCATAAAAAATAAAAGGGAGTTCAAAGATTGGGGTGGAGGGAGGGTTGGAGGAAGTGAGAAGAAAATGTGAGAGTTGTAAAGGAGTGAACATTGCTGGCTTGACCACATCCTCTAAAGTGAGGTTCCAGAAGGAACTCTCCAATCAGGAGAAGAGGGCCACTATGGTACAGGGATCTTCCAAGATGAAAATGTTGCTGGAACACAGGGGAGAAATCCAGGGTCAAGAGCAAAGCCAGGAGAAGAGTAGAGTGAAGTTGTGGAGTATAATATTTAGGCTCAAAGTAAGGGACAAACAACTTCCTAACAATTAAAGTTATCCCAAAGTGCAATGGGCTGTCTCAGTAGGTCATCTTTTCCCCCCTTTTTGGACATTTATGAGCAGGACCTGGGAGATCAAATATTAGAATGTTGTAGAAAGGATTCTCTCCAGGTTAGAACTGGTTTTGATGAACTCCAAGGTCCCTTCCAATTTTGTGTTTCTTTGAAATTTTTGTCAGAGGCGTTCTATGTGCTCATTGTTGTTCTAGGTGCTGTGGGAGATGAAAGACTTATAAAACAGGGACGCTGCCCTCAAGGAGTTAATGATTTAATTAGTGACACAGTGCGCACACGCGTGCACACACACACACACACAAGACTAATATATAATATATTTAATAACAAATGAATCTTGTAAAAAAGTTGAATTTTATTAAGTCCATCTTGATACTTTCAAAATAAGATGACATGAAATAGTTCTGGGTTATGTTTTTGTTTTGTAACTGAGTATATTTTAAAAGCAGATGCATTCATTCAGTCAGTCAACAAAATACATTAAATACTATGTATCTAAAACACTGTACTAGGCACTATGAGATATATGAAATTATATCAAGTATAATCTAGTTGGGGAGAAAATACACATAGAAATAGGGGGTAAATATTTATAAAATGAATTATATAAATTTCTGGAAATCTCTTGTTCATAATAGATGCTTAATAAATGTTTGTTGCATTGAATGAAAAAATCATTTTCACCTAGTATACTGGAGTAAGGAATTGTAGTTGAGGTGACATTTAGCTGGTCCTGGAAAAAAAAGGTAGGATTTTGATAGGGATATGGGATAATGGGATAAAGGGCATTCCAGACAGAGGAATGGCATCAGCAAAATTTAAGAGATGAAAAAACACAATCTGCACTTAGGGAATAGCAAGGAGTGCAGAGTAACTGGAAAATATGGTTTGTACAAGGGTATAGTGAGTGAAAAAGCTAAAAAGGTAGACTAGGGCCAGATTATGGGGAGGTCCAGTGGATCTCATCTAGTTGGCAATAATGAGGTAACACAAATAAGACTCTCTGTAAACCTTTGAGCTGTGTAAATGGTAGTGATGATGATGATGACAAGTATGTTGATATTGAAGGTACCTGATCAGAGAGATCACAGCAACAGTGTGAAGTTAAAAAGCAGTTTCTAAGATTCTTTTAATGTGCTAGATACTGCTAAACTCGTGGTATTAAAAGACATGCAAGTCTACCCTTTTAAAAACTTAATCTGATACATATTCATTTTGTCATTGGCATCCCCATCATGATGCAATGGAAATCCAATCATCCTATCAAATGCCAATTATTTAGTACAAGTTCATTTCTAAGTACTCATAACTATGCTAGGCACTGAGGGAAAAAAAAAGGAAATCCTGCATTTGTTGAGGAATAGGTTTATAGGTTCAGACAAGAGTTAAAATATATTGCTTTAGATATTAAATACTCATTTTAAGAGTAGGATTATCTTTTAAACGTCTGATACATATGTAATACATTTTGTAAAATAATTAGCATCTGGACATGGAATAAGGAATATTTGTGTTCAAATCCCACTTCTGACACTTACTTGTTGAGTAACCTTGGGCAAGTCACCTGAATTCTGTTTCTCAGATTTCTCATCTGTAAAATGGTAAGAATGGTGTTTATAGTGCCCACCTCAAAGGGTTGATGTGAAGATCAAATGAAATAATAATGTATGCAAAACATTTTGCAAGCTGTAGAGCTCTAAATAAATATGTCGTTCTTATTAAATATAGATATATCTTTTGTTAAATGAAAATGTGAATGGCTGAGGAATACACTGTATATCCACTTGCCCTTTCATTTTGTAGTCTCCGCCTCCCTCCTCATCTCTCTTCCAGCTACCGTACTTCCCCCTACCTCCTGTTGCTTGATGTCCATTTCAAGTTTGATGAGAAAGACATAGTATATTATATCATAACTTTATAAGCAAGGTAGCTTTTGTTTTTTAAAATGATTCAAATTTATTATCCCCCAAAATTTGGATGCCTCTTACTGTTTGGAGTTTGGTTTGTTTGCATCCTTCCAGCCCACCCAGGGTTAGTTCTTACACACACTTCTGTTTGGGTTCCATTTCTGATTTATGTTCCACTGTAAACTGTACAAGCAACAATCTGACTGATGCAGCAACAGAAGGTGACCCAGATTACACCACATTGTACGCTAATGCCAAGCAGTCTTTTTCAATGGCAGCTGCTCTATGCTTTGTCTTATTGATATTCAGATTCAACAGACACAAATCACACAGCCCTTTTGACAGACACACACTCTGCCTGTCTTCATTTTCAACATGTTCGGCAGCGCCTGGCTTTCATAAACTCACAGCTGAGGCCATTTGGCCTCCTCCAATTTTACTTAAAGGCATGCACCTGACAATTATTCAGGAAACCCAAAGATGACCAAAAGATTTTCTTTGCTTATATTTGAAGAAGTTTGTGCAAATGGATGAGTCCCTTCGCTTCCAGAGCCCAAATCACAAATGATGAAAATGAGAGCTCAATTGTGTCATTAGTGAAGCCTTTATGAATGCAAATGATCATTTAGTCAATCAGGAGCTCTGAGAATATTACCTTGATTTTGGCAAATGAATTTCAGTTTTTTTCAAAGTTCATTAGAAGTAGTTGGGAGAAAATCAGGCAATAGGGAATTAAAGGAAACATGTCATCTAAACATTTTTGAGTTTGAGCAAATGTGCTTTAGCATGCAGAATAATACATCATTGGGCAAATGCAAGTAATTATAGATTATTTTTGTATGGCTCTCTCAATGACCCTCCACCCCCACCTCCAGAAGCTTTTGTTAGGATCATTTTCATAGCTAAACAAATACTGTGAATCACAAAATCAAAGGCTGAAATGCTTCTGTGTCCCAGGATCACTAATATATTAGACACAATCCTTTAATTGCCATGCACGTGCTAAGATCAGAGGGCTCACAATTGTATGGAATGGCAAAACTCTAAGACCAATCCTTTTTGGCTTCCTTTTCAAATAAAAGCAGGTCCTCCACCTCCCCACATCAGTGACTGCCAGCAAGAAGTGTCCACCTAGCCATGGCAGGGACCAAAATGTCAATAAATGGAGCAAGCTTACTTTTTACATGGAGGAGCAGCAACAGATTGAGGCAAAAGATGAGAAGAGAGTTAATTCTTGAAAGAGCCATGGTCGCTTATAGAGGACATCCTCCGATGAGTTGCCAGTGTGGTTTAGCGTCTGAGCTGATCCCGACAGTGCCCTCTTCCCCTCGCAGACTAGGAAATCAGCCACTTGGTGCCCTCTCTGCCCCTGCCCCTCCAGTGCCTGTTCCCTGAAAACGTACAGACTTTGATTCAAAAGGCAGTTGTGCTTGTTCGGATCTTACTACTGAAGGTTTGGGCAATTTTTCAAACCTGGTGCAGAATTTTTTGTCGGCTGGACTGGATTCATTCTCTCAGCTTTACATTGTAGCTCTATTCTACTAAATAATTTCTCCCCAGGATGACTCACAGTAGGTCAGGGTCTCTTTTCCCTGTTAGGAGAGAATTTCATTTCTGATGACAGCCCCAATGCTCCGAAGTGATCCAGCAGGCTTAAAAGGGAAAAGCTCAGACTCTGAGGATGTTTGGCTTCATTCTTATCAGGCCAGTCAGACTCAGTTGTACTTTTTCTTTGCAAGAATCCTACCTAATTAGATTGCCTGATCAAGTTAAGATCCTGAACAAAGCCTATCCAAATGAGGAGAAAATGTGATCAAAAGACATGTTGGCGGACTATTTTAAAATTGGGGACTCATTTTAGTCCTATGCTGATGATGTTTATGGGCATTTATTAAACATGCATTTATTAAATACCTACTATATACTAAGTACTGTGCTAAGCTAAATCTGGGGATAAAGGATATAAAAATACAAACTGAAAGAAAGCCCTCAAGTGGCTTACATTCTTACAAGGAAAGTGATATACATAAGAAATATGAAAGCTGGATGACAAGAGGGAGATGGTATTCACTTGGGGCATAGTATATTCCAAGCACAAAAAGGAAGGAAATGAAAAATCTGAGAATGAAGAATGACTGGCCCTGGCCCTTTCCCAAAATATCAATTGTGAGAGGAACTCACCAATGGAATAAAATGGTCTTGGAAGCAGACATAGCATGATAACAAAGTTTGGAGAATGAAGGACAGCTGGTCTCATCCTCTCCTCAGAAGGGAGACATTGAGAGGAACTCATCACTAGAAGAAGAAGGCCATAGTAGAAAGGGGTATTTTAGGATAGAGAAGCTCTAGGTATTTGGAGAAACTCCAGGGTGAGAATGCAGCTGAGGCATGTTGTTGAAGTGCAGAAAAGGGGCAAATGATCATCCAGTCTTGGCTTGAAGGTCTTCAGTGAAGTGAAATGCATGCCTTCCCAAAACAGACTATTAAACTTTAGGATAGCTCTAATTATTAGGAAAGTTTTTTCTGACATCAAGTCTAAATCTGTCTCTTTGCAATTTATACTCATTACTCCTACCTCCGCCTCCAGAAACTAAGCAAAACGTGGGTAATGCCTCTTACACATGGCAATCCTTTGATGACTTGAATATAGTTGTCATGTCCCTCTCCATGCCACAGCCTGATGTTGTAAATACCTAAAAACTGATTCTTAGCATTCTGCTGATTGGATAGATAGACTAAACTGTAGAGTTTACAAGACTGTGTGTATCTTCTATGTCTTCATGCTGCTGCTGAGTTTGTGGTATAGAAAAATTATAGTACTTCCATGAGCTTGGCATGAATTATGTCAAATCAGTCAAATGCCATGTTTGAAAAGAACAACTGGATATTGTCACAGACTCCAGGAAGACTATAACTGTAACTAAGCACTACAATGGCCCAGAAGAGCAAGTCAGGCAGAAGTGATTGACATGTTTCATCGAACATTGAAACCCTACCATCCCAAAGCTAACTGTATTTCCTAGGACAGAGACTGAAACTAGGGGAAGCTGTGCAGGACTCTCACCACAGGACCGTCCAAACAACCATCAGACTGGTTTTGAGTGTACCTGCCTTTTAAATCTACATGAGCTTTGCAATACCTGATGAAAGGTTTCTATCTTTACAGGGATATGTGGTCAATACCTATGTTTCATTCTCTTTCTCATTCTTCTACTAATAGCTTTCTAAGTGAGCATTAGATAAATGATAGATAAATGGTAGATAAATCATCTCTCGGTTCCTAATAAATGCTATTGGAATTGAAAAAGACACATAGTGAGGTAATATGACATAATGGACTGACCTTGAACTTCAGAAGCCTCAGTTTCAAGTTCTGCCTCTGATACATATTAGATGTGTGACCTTGGAGAAGTCACAATCTCACAGGGCTCTAGGCAAACCATTAAAACTAGTTACAGATGAATTATTTATCTTCAACAGTGGAGGGAGTTTCCCCAATATGTAGTTTCCTATAGGAAGTTTCTGTACCCTGATGAAATCACAGGTCTAAACCCACCTCTGTAAACCCAATTATTCTTACTTATTTTCATGATAACTTTAGCTATTTAAATTTGTAGTGCACTGACTTCAAAATAGTGCCATGTGAAGCACTTTTATTGCTCCTTCACAACTGGCCTCCTACTTCCTTATAACTCCAACTCATCCTGTAGATTTTGTTTAACGTTACCTCTTTTTTTTTTTTGCTTGTACTAGTAGCAGCTTGAAGTCTTACAGTATACCTTTCAACCAAAAAGGAGCACACTATTTTATAGAACCACTTCAAGAGAGGAGATTTCATTAGTGAGTTGGGAAAGAATAGAGGTAGGGTTAAGACTGCAGTCAGTCCCCTTTTGTTGTCCCAGGCATCTGGTATGAAGAGAAAGAACAAATGAATTTATGGAATAGCCTCAGGGGCCTCATGGGGTCATGACCTTTATTATTCTAAGGCCATGTTCTCTAAATCATTTTGTGTCAGTCTATCCCAAGGGGTATAAAGGAATTCTCAAAACAAAATGAATTTTGATTCATTTCGGTTTTTATATCCTAAGAGTTTGACCAAAATTAGATCAAGTAATCAGAGCAGGTGCCCAGAGAATATGATTTCATGGGTCCTAGAAAAACACATGGGTCAAAGACAAAATTCCCACATGCTCCATGATGTTTGAAATACTTGAAATCTGACATCCTCTTTGGAGAGAAAACACTGCAAAAGAAGATGGAACTTTAAGGGATTTAATCAGTCTTCCCTTGCCTCTGGCCTCTCCCTTTTCCAATAAATCCTATATTCACTTGCCAGAACACTATTCCTAAAGAATATGTCTGACCTGGTAACTCTTCAGCTCAAAACGGTTTAATGGTTGCCCAGTGCCTCTAGGATAAAACACAGACTACTCAGGCTGGCATTTCAATCCCTCCAGAATCTTACTCTAATTCTTTATCCTCATCATAACCCTCAATCAATCAACAAGCATTTTAAAGCATTTATTAGATAACGTACCCCTCTATCCCTCTCTATTCTCTCAGTTCATCACCCCTGTTCTGGCCTTATTTACTCTTATCTTCTCTGTAGTCTTCACATCAGAATTAGCTATATCAATATATCATTGTCCTCAACTTGGAATCTTTCACCTCCTTCCCTTTTTGTTCTTCATGGCTTGACAACCTTCCATTCCTGTTCTCCCTTTCTTTCTGGTCACATTCCCATCATTCTAGTTAAATTCCTCATACCTTCTCCCCATGACCATTGCAATACCTTCTTGGTGAGTCACTCTATTTTTATTTTCTCCATTCTTCAATAAATTCTCAACACAGATGCCAGTATAATCTTCCTAAGGCATGGATCTGTCCATGTCCTATCCCAGCTGGAGAATACAATGGAGACTTCATCTTGGCATTGAAGGGCCTCTGACTTAAACTCACCTTTCTAGCCTTCTTTCACAGTATTCGCTTTCATATATTCATGGAGTATTGGTATAGTCAATATTCCATCTCCCATGTTTCATATTTTACATAGGCTGCACCTCAGGCTGGAAATTTACTTCATATTCACTTCTCAGAATCTTAGTCTTTCATCAGTGCTCAAGTCAGGTATTGCCTTCTCTGGGGATATCTTCTCTTATCTTCCTATCCCAACTCAGTTACTAGAGTAACTTGCTTGAAATAACCTTCATTGCCCTTTATTTGTGTGAATATCTATTCTCCAAATAAAGTATAAACTCCTTGAGAATATAGAATGTTTATCCCAGAGATTCTTAATCATTTTTGTACCATAGACTCTTTTGGCAGTCTAGAGAAGACAATTAACCCCTTCTCTGAGCAATTTTTCTAAAAGCACAAAATAAAATACATAAGATTACAAAACGGGTAGGGGGAGGTGAGAAGGGAATGGAATAAGCATTTATATATCCCATTGTCAGGCACCACACTATGAATTTTACAAATATTTTCTCATTTGATCTTCACAACTCTTGAAAAGTAGTTCTTATTATTATCTTAATTTTACAGTTGAGGAAATTGAGGCAAGTAGAGGTTCAGTAACTTGTCCAAGGTCACACAGTTAGTAAGTGTCTTAACCCAGATTTGAACTCCAGGCCCAACTCTCTATCAACTGTGCCTCCTAATAGGTAGGCAAAGGAATTATGTTGATATCGTTTTCTGAATGTGTGTGTGCACACAACATAATTAATGTATGCAATTTCTGGTACCACCTGCTAGAGTTGCTATAACAAAGATCACAAAATCATAGATTTAGAACTGGAAAGGACCTTTGAGTTCACTGAATCCAAACTTTTTAGTATACAGATAAGGAAATTGAGTCCAGGGCCACATAGCTAATGTGCACCTAAAGTAGCATTTAAACCCAGGTCTTCTGGTCCCCATATCTAGCCTTCTATCCATCATGCCACACTGCCTCTCCAATTAGTTATTAATGAATTCTTTATGGAAAAATCTTAGACATATAGCATCTAGAATCTGTGGGACCTGAATAATCTTTTTTTCTTTCTTCATTTTCCATGTAAAAATATAATATAAATTTTTATCAGAATCTGAATAAAAGGTTTTAATATTTGTAATAAGTACTATAAATGAAAATTGAGCTTTTAGATAATTGATATATAGAGATAAAAAAGTTCAGAATGTTATCTGAAATATAAGCTCTGGTCAAACCTTTCCCTAAATGAATACTTTTTATTCCATAATATGTATTGTTAATTTTTTATGTCTCTTCTTATTATGGATCTTTTTAGATCTCAATGACAGTGTTTCTCATTTTCTCTCAGCTGTCTTTCTCAGTCTTTGGTCTATTATCAATATCTGCCCCATTTCTATGACCCTGGAAGCAAAATCAAGGTTTTTGCAAGAGTCTGGTGATAAGAAATATACTATGGCAAGAGTTTGGAATAGTTTTTAAAATGGAAAAGAAGGTAGTTCAATGTCTGTGGATATATGCTTTTCACCAATTCTCAGCAAAATGTAAGGGTGAAAATGTGAAATTGGGGTTGGTCTAGGTTAGTGCTTGAGGTCTGTTAGGGTCTTTTTCTCATACTCTGATCACCATTTTAGCATTCAATTCTTTCATTGTACACTTAAGAAAACTGAAATTCAGAAAGGTGATTATTACATAGCCTGTTAATGAAAGCCTTATCTATCTATTGCTCATTCCAGTGTCCCAGGTTGCTTCCCTTTCTCTCCATGAATAATTCCCCCAACATTCTATAGTCCATCCCTTCACCCAGTGATGTAATTTCACTCCCTTGAATCACATATTCCAGAATTGATGTTTCCACACCCTACCTTAAACAAAACCTCAGATTATACCTCAAAGTATTTAGAAACCACTAGCACTTTCACTCTTGCATGCTAGCAGTCAGGAGAAAATATATAAATGGGAATCACAGTGTGAGATCCTCATAGAGAACCTGTGGTCAATTGTGTCTCAGGTAACTCATTCCTCTGATGATCCAGAATTACCAGTTTGGTTTTGGTGGTAAGTTTGGACAAGCTGCTTTCTGTGTCCAGCTGATAACCTTTCTTGCTCTATTCTCTCTGCTGGGTATCTCTGCCACTGACCCATTCCATTCCTATTGGACATCTTTGCTATTCCTGCTGCTCTCTGCTACCATCTGCTGACCTTGAGTTATAATAAAGCTTCAAGAGCAAGTCTTGGTCAACACTTTAGCTTGATAGTCCTACAGACTATCCTTGGCTCTTTTGTGATACAAATTACTTCTTTTATCAACCTTCAGCCAGCAGGTTTCTAAGCAGCTAACTAGAGAAGTGCTTGACTTTTTGAAGTCTTATCACTTACATTTACTGTTCTCACCAATCCTTTTGTTTTGATTGGAAAACTACATTTAATTCTAATCCTTCTTTTGATCTGATCAAATAATTCCCAGAGTTTCTACTTAGTAAATCTGTTTTGGAGGTAAGTTCTTTTCAACCTCATAATCACTCCGTTTTGCTACAAAAAATCAATTTGGGACAAATTCCAAAATGTCACATGGAACTATTCAACTGGAGCTGCCTTCCCTACATTCTTTTTGCTACATTCTTGCCTTTGACATACATTATCAAGAGAAACAAATTTGTTGGCCTCCCTAGACTTAATCATTTGTTATTGATGCATTTTACCTTAATGCACCAATCTCTTCTCCAAAGCAACACTGGTCCCTCAACCACTGAACCTTTCTGTAAAAGAAGATTGAGGCAAAACCATCTTAAAGATAGACTTCAATGGACAGCACATACAACATTAAAATTTTGTGAAACAACAATGGACATTATATTTTACCTGAATTCTGTTGTCTTTTACTTCTGTTTTCATTTACATTATTGTAGTCATTGAGCATATAGTTTTTTTTATTATTTTGTTTCTGCAATAATTCATATGGATTCCCTTGTGTATCTCAGAATTCTCCATATCTATCAATTCTTACAATGCAATGGTTCTCTAAAAGGCTTATATCACATAATATGTTTAACCACTTCCTAAATCTTAAGCACATAATTTATTTGTCTTTTTGTTACTACAAACGGTATTGCTATGAAGATTTTGGAGCATATTTAACTTTTTTTTTCTATCATTGTCTTTTTTTGTTGAAACAACACTAGTAGTGGTATCCAAAGGAATGAGAAAAAAAGAGTAAGTTTACTTGTACTTATTTAGTTTTCAACTATAGCTAAAAAAAAAAAAAGTCAGCTCCTGGGGACAGCTAGGTAGTTCAGTGGATCAAGAGTCAGGCCCAGGACAGGAGGTCCTGGGTTCAAATTTGACCTCAGACACTTCCTAGCTGTGTGAACCTGGGCAAGTCACTAGGCATTGCCCCATTGCCTAGCCCTTACCACTCTTCTACCTTGGAACCAATAAACAGTAGTGATTATAAGATGGAAGGTAAGGGTTTAAAAAAATTCAGCTCCAACTTTGCATTATTATGCGTTTATTCCCAACATTTCTTCAGTATTGGACAATTAATTCTCATTTCAAATTATCTGCCAATTTGGAGAGTATTAAATACATTCATCTTATTATTTTTATATTTGAATATTTTACATGGTTATTGATCATTTATATTTCCTCTTTTGAAAACTGTTTATGTCCTTTGACCAATATCTATTGGGGAATGGCATCTTAAAGATTTAGTCAATGAACTAAATACAGTGTTAAACTTTTAATGGAGTCATTAAATACAATATTTTCTTTCATCAAATGAATTACTTTTTTCTATTCTTTATATATTGATTCTTGTTAATCAAAAGCTTTTCATATTTATATGATCAAAATTATATTTCTTCTTTTATGTTTTCCCTTTTCTTCTCATATTTTTTCATATAGTTCTGAAAGATATAATATTTTATCCTTATTCAATTGTATACATAAAACTTTTACTATTTATATCACTTTTTCCTTGATATAGAGTGTAAGTTTTTTTTTATCTCAACCCATTTTCCATTAAACTGCTTTCTAGTTTTCTTGGCAGTTCTTGAATTTAATATCTTCCCTGATAGTTTGCATTATATATTCTAGTATATAACTGAATGTGTTTCTGAAAAATCTCCTTTATGCTCTCTATTTTGAATCTATCTTGACCTTTAATTTTTAACTTTGGTCATTTGTTTTCTCCTATTTTTTTAAAAGAAAATAATGTTAGTTGAATATTTATCCATTTTGTTTGTCTTTTAAAAAACTATTTTCTCATCAGTTCAGCATACTTTTTTCATTTTATCAGTTTATCCCTTTCCCCTAATTTCTTCTGTTTTGTTGATAGAGGTAATCTGCTGCTTTTCTGATTCCTAAAATTGCTTCCTTAACTTATAGATCCTTTTTAAAATATCATTTTAGTATATGTTTTAAGAGATTTACATTTTCCTCTGAGGATTACATTAATGGAATTCCATAGATTTGGGTGCTATCTGTTTTTGATTACTTTGTTTAAGGTAATATTTTTATCCAGGACTTTTTTCTTTGGCTCATTCATTATTTATAATGCCATTTTAGCCAACATTTAGGTCTATATTTTCTATTCCCTGTGTCTTTTTTGTGTTTTATGAGCTGTGAAATTGTTAATATTTTATCTTAATCTTACATTTATTATTTCTTCATGTCTAAGTAAAGCATTATTTTTTTCCTAAATGTACTTTGTGAAGCTGCAAAATAAGTATGTTTTTAATACAAGTAGGTTGAAATAAATGCAAACACTGAATACCATGAAGCAGTCACATTATTTGACTGTGCTCTATTCAAAGGTATATGGGGAAATGTCTAAAATATTTTCATACCTATTTATTAATATCAGCAAAGTATTAAAAAGAGTTTATTATTTTAGTTATTTGTTTATTTAAAAAGTAATAGGGCAATTATAAAGAGTAAAATTCAAAAAATAAAAAACCTGGAAAGACTTACATGAATTAATGTAGAGTGAATACAACCAGAATACTGTAGCCATTCCCCAATTAACAAATGTTCAAAGGATATGAACAAGCAGTTTTCAGATGAAGAAATCAAAGCTATGTACAATCATCTGAAAAAGTGTTCTAAATCCCTCTTGATTAGAGAAAAGCAAATTAAAACAACTCTGAGGTACCACTTGACACCTATAAAACTGGCCAATATGACAGTAAAGAAAGTGATAGGTGTTGGAAGGGATGTGGCAAAATTGAAACACTAATGTATTGTTGGTGGAGTTGTGAACTGATCCAATTATGCTGGAGAACAATTTGGAATTTTGCCCAAAGGGCTATAAAACCCTGCATACACTTTGATCTAGTAATACCTCCACTAGGTCTGTATCTCAAAGAGATCATGAAAAGGAGGAAAGGATATGCTTGTCCAAAAACTATTTATAGTAGCTCTTTTTGTAGTGGAAAAAATTGGAAATTAAGGGAATATCCATCAATTGGGGAAGAGCTGAACAAATTGTGGTATATGATGGTGATGGAATACTATTGTATTGTAAGAAATGATGACCAAGATGATTTCAGAAAAAGTTGGAAAGATGTACATGAATTGATGTAGGGTGAAATAAGAAGCAGAAGAACATTGTACACAGTAACCGGAATATTGTACAATGATCAACTGTGAGACTTAGTTACTCTCAGTAATATAATGATCCAGGACAATTCTGAAACACATATGAGAAAGAATACTATTCATCTCCAGAGGAAGAACTATTTGCATTATAATGCAGATCAAAGCACACTGTTTTTCACTTTAGTTTATTTGTGTTTTTGTTGGGGGGTTTTGGTTTACATGAGTAGTCTGTTACAACAAGGAACAATATGGAAATGTGTTTTGCATGAAAATACATGTGTAACTCACATCAAATTGCTTACCATCAGCAAGGTGGGAGAGAAGGGAAGGAGGAAGACAATTTGGATCTTATAACTTCAGAAAACATATGTGGAAAGTTGTTATTACATGTAATTGGGAAAATAAAATATCTTTTTTAAAAATAAGACTATTGTACACAGTAATAGCAATACTGTTGATGAACACTTGTGAATGACCTAGCTATTCTCAGCAACATAGTGATCCAAGACAATCCTAAAGACTCATGACAAAAATTGTCATCCATCTCCAGAGAAAGAAACGATGAAGTGTGAATGCAGACCAAAACATACTATATTTCACTTTCTTTCTTATCATTTTGTTTGAAATTTCTTTCACAAAATGACTAATATGAAAACATATATGATTGCAGATGTAAAATCTATATCACATTGCTTACTCCCTTAGGGAGGATGTAAGAGAAGGAAGGAGAAAATTCAGAACTGAAAAATTTTAATGAATGTCAAAAATATAAAAAATAAAATCAGTAATGCTTTAAATGTGATATTGTTGTCTTGGCAATATTTTTAAATAGCTGGATGAGATAACTTTAAAACCAGGCTTGGAAAATAGCTTTAGTCAACCATGCTTCCTTATCTGACCTCCTCCAAAGAGCTGGAAGTGATTGATGATTTTACCTACTCAGAGCACAAAAATCTTGAGACCCATAAGACAAGCATCAGTTTTAATTTTAAATTCTTTTCTTCATTACCTCCCAGTAAAAGTGTTAATAGAATCCTTGTAGACTTTAAATCCAGGTTGAGTTTTTTAAAAACTTCTTAGAAATAACAGGTACTGAAAGGCATCCGTTTTCCAGAATAAACCTGTTTCATACAAATTAAACATTTCTTGATCACTGTGTTCACATTCTTCAATTATTTCCTTTAAAACAAAAACATATTTAGCTGTCACATCATCATCTTCACTGCCTACTTATCCAGTCATTGTAGAATTATTCATTTAAACTTAATTTTAAAGTGATCAATCCAACTAGTGTTTGCAGTAAAAGTTTCTTCACCATCCACTTCATTTCCATTTTCTTTAAACTGACATAATAATAGGCCTTTGGTCCAAATGACTGTTTTGCTGAGAGTAATGCAATTTTTATTGCAATTTTCAATTCATTCAGCTAAAAGACACATTTATATCACTACAACACTTTTCTTCCTTGTAGTTGTTTACATAACACAAACATTTGACCACAATTTTGCCTTTTCCTTCACCTGCATATTTTATATTTTGTACCACAAATTCAAGCTTCCTGACATCTCATACTGTTTTAGAGTTACTATGATCATGTTCACACTATTCAATTATATCAATTTTTATGCAAATATAAAAGTTTCTTCTCCCTTTTGCCCATTTTACTAGGGGTGCCTTAAAAATGAACACAACTGTTGATAATATCGTATGCAATAGTATATTACATCCATATGTGAAGAAAGGAAAATGTAAACTGATTTTATAGCACATAATGTAACCCTTGATCAGTTCACATGCATTTCATTTAATTGAATTCTGGTTTGCATTAAATGGCACTTGGTATCATTTTAATTCACCATACATTTATTTATTATTTGAATTCACATTAATAAGATCTAACTTTATTTTCATTAAAATTCAATTCAAAATGAAACGCACGATGATTTCAGTAAAACCTGAAAAGACATACATGAACTGATGTAAAGTGAAGTGAGTAGAAAGATAAAAAATTGTACATAATAACTGCAATATTGTATGATAAACAACTGTGAATGACCTAAATAATCTCAACAATATAAGACAATCCCAAAGACCCACGATGAAAAATACCACCTGCCTTCAGAGAAAAAACTGAATCTGAATGCAGAACAAAACACACTATTTCACTTTCTTCATTTTTTGTTTGAGATCTCATATACAAAATGACTAATAGGGAAAACTGTTTTATGTCATTAAACATGTAAAATCTATATCAAATTATTAAGGGAGAGGATTTAGAAGTCAAAAATTTTTAAATAAATGTTTTAAATTATTTTTATATGTACTTGGGAAAAATAAAATATTATTTTTTTAAATTTAATTCAGCAAATATTTGTGAAGTTTCTATAGTCTACAAGACACTATGACAGCATAGGAGATATAAAGAAAAAATGGAATAACCCCTGCCTTTAAAGTGTATTCTATAGGGTATAAGTGTACATAGTCAATCAATCAATAAACATTTATTAAGCACTTACCATGTGCCAGGCACTGTTAAGCACTAGGAGTATGAAGAAAACTGAAAGACAGTCCTTACCCTCAAGAAAGTTACAGTCTAAGGGGCAGCTGGGTGGCTCAGTGGATTGAGAGCCAGGCCTAGAGATGGAAGGTCTTAGGTTCAAATCTGGCCTCAGACACTTCCTAGCTGTGTGACCTTAGGCGAGTCACTTGACCCTCTCATTGCCTAGCCCTTACCACTCTTACACATTATTGATTTCCAAGATAGAAGGAAATGGAGAAGGAGAAGGAGAAGGAGAAGAAGAAGGTTGCAGTCTAATGGGGAAAGACAACACATCAGAAATTTAAAGAGAAGGGAATGGTATCTAGCAACAGGGCCATAATAAAGTCTAAGACTGGATGAGAAATGAAGAGACAGATTTTTCCTTGGGCACTTCCTTAAATAGAAGATCTGGGTAGAACTCTCCACCAACCATTGTCACTACTATACTCTTTCCTCTTCAGAGGAAAGGAGAAAACCCAGGAGCAGGTGTATTGAGGAGGTCTAAGTTGTAGAGTTGATTCGATCTTGTTGTTTTATAAGATTCCAGTAAAGCCCAAGAGTATAACAGCTAGGTGGGAAAGTGTAAGTATATAGTACATAAAGATTAATACAAAATAACTTTAAAGAAAGCACTAACAACTTGGGGAAAAGTAATAAAAATCTATTCAATCTATTTTTCTCAACCATTTCTTCAAATCCATAATGTTCTTCTAATTTCTATTTCTATTAGATTTAACAAGCTCTAAAAAATGAATATTAAAGTCATCTATATAATTACTGTATTGTCAAGGTATTTTTGCATGAAGGTTAACTTGTTCTTTAAATACTCCAATAGTACTTGTTTTATATGTAGTTTATGTTGTTATTGCTTCATTAGCTTTTATCTCTTTAAGTATAATATAATATGGAAGAGATAATACCCACAATGGAATATGTACCCTGGCTTTGTGCTAAGTGATGTGGCACTTACTGGGATGACATAGCAACTCCTTATTGGTGGTTTCTGAACTAGGGAGTTATGGAGGTGACTGACCATAGTCAGGAGGAGTCATTTACTCAGTAGACTATATAAGAAGAACTAAGGGGAAACTGTCTTCATTAGGGACACATCCAGTTTACTTTTTCCTTTTATGATTTCCAAAAAAAATAAGGTTTAGGAGATTTCTTATGGCAAAAATGGCTATCAGTACATGGCTGTAAGAATATGGGCTTGTCAAGGCAAGCCTGAGACTGGATTTCCAATCCAGACCTGTTTCTTTTGCTTTCTCTTTACCAAGCACAGATCAGTGAACACTGATTCCACATGTAACAATAATTTACATTTATGTTATCTGTTCAAGGTTGTAAAATGCTTTATATGTATCATGATTATTCCTGAGTATTTGGTATATATCCTCTAATTCCATTAGTCCAAGCTCTCATTCTAGGCATGTCACACACACACACACACACACACACACACACACACACACACACTCACTGTCCTCACATGATCTGAATATCTCCAAAGCATTTTTCTTTACATATCATTGGGACTGTTCTGGAAGCAGGGTCACCTGACTCTTCAATGAGGGAAATTGAATCAGCAGCATTCTAAGTGTGCTTAAAGGAACTGTGTTAACATATTAAATTATTTGTTCCTCACAAAAATCTTGTAAGGTAAATACTATAATTGTCTTCATTCTATAGATGAGGGAACTAAGGCTGAAAGAGGTTAAGAGACTTACTGGGTACAGGGTATCTGGGTACAAGGCACAGAAGTATCTGAGGGAGGATTTGAAATCTTTGCTTCCTCACTTCAAGTCCTGTTCTCTATCCACTATGCCAAAAATGAGTATTTCCAGCTTTGGATGTTACCTGGTGAGTTCAAGAAGTCCTGAGTGGGGTGTCAGCTGCCAATTGAGAGATTGCCATAACAACCCCACTTTTCATAGAAAAGGACCATGAATAGGAAGATCCTGCAGTAGAAGGACTGACTACCAAAGCCATTAACTAGTCAGAAGATAATAGACCTTGTGAGTTGCTAAAGATAGTACAAGTCTGAGGTGAATGTAAAATAAGAGTGTCAGCTATTTTAAGAATTCCACAGGTTGTCTTTAAAGTTCAAGAGGCATTTAAAGTGCAAAATCACTGTTCGAGATGTTTTGTGTTTTTCTGCCTTTGTTCTTTGATTTTTTGCATTTTAAGTATTTCTGGTGATGAAAGAAACAACTGTTCCCACTTTTGGTGAACCCCAACACATGACCCATAACTAAACAATATATAAGAGATTTCCCTAGAATTGTTCTCTAGAGCAAAGGCAGTGAGCCATAAATCAGGAGAAACCTGGCTTTTTTTTTTAGATCAGGACCCCAGGATTTAACCCAATCTGTATGACTTGAAATAGTAGGGTACACTGAGGTGAGTGGATGTTGAAATCCACCAAGAGATACCTCAGTCTCATTTTAGTACAGTAAGGCAATTGGGCCTTACCATACTGAACTAGAGCACTACTCAGTCTTCCAAACTGTTGTTGATGTAAAAATTAACAGGTTTATTGGTAAAACAAAAGAGAGGAAGGAAGGATTTAGAAATGAGGATGCCCTAATCACTACGGTCTCTCACTTCCCTCTTCCCTCTAAGTTCACTGTGAAGTGAATGCTGCTTTTTCTTGATGCTCCCTTTCGCTCCCTGCTTCTTGCTAATATCCCCAAAGCCCTCTCTATTCTTTCTGACACTGCAAATCCTCCCTGGTTGATTTATCAAGATGTGACAGGTTTCAAGATGAAAAAAAGATGAACTCTAGATATTTGTGTTCAACCCAGCAGGGCAAGGCCTGAGGTTAACCCCTCAGCCCTCACACCAACAACTGACTTGGGACTTTGTCAGAGTTGAGAGTATGAAGGATCTTCTTCAGGTATATTTCTTTTTGTGAGAAAAGGTACTCCTAAAAGAAATCAAAAGGTTTCCCTTCTCTCTCCAACAGGCTTGGAAAAAAAGGCTAAGCAGTGAGATCAGCTCCTTCCTCCCTCAGCTCCCAGACAGGAAGAGCCCAGTTGGTCTTTGCTCCTTCAAAATCTCTCCTCCCACATTCCTAGCATGTGGTCATGCTGGCCTCTGCAAACCAACTTTAACTTTACTTAAATTCATTTCTATTTCTATTATTTCTACCATAACAAAGTCCACAATGAGTCTTTTTTTTAAGGATGAAAAGAGGAACACTTGGGTCAACAATCAGAATACGTACCCAGTTTGCCTCCCTTAACAACTAACTAATTGATATCTTATTTGCAATTTCTTTTTTTAATTAGCAGAAACATGATAGATTTTCTTAGTCCTCTATTTTCACTCTGTATCTATCTTTATGTTTTAAATGTGATTTTCATATACAGTGTTGGGTATACCTAATTCTATTTTTCACTTCTGTTGGATTGATAAGCTTAGTCTGTTCTCATTAAAGGGTAGAATAATAACGTCTCCATTTTTCTACATTACCTTTTATCATATTTTTCCTTCTCCTAACCAACAATGAGTACCTATCATTTGTTTTATGTATGCAGTCTCATCCTCTTTGTCTCCTACTAAGTCAGAAAATATTCTTTCTGTGGACCAGTATCTGACTTCTAGGAGTATACATTCTGATGAGATACATGACCTGTAAATAATAGCTACATACAAAACATATACAGAATAAGCTTTCTAAAAGAAGAAAGAACTAGTCATTGTGGGGACTAAGAAAAGCATCCTGGCAAAAAGTTGGATGCAATCTGAAGCTTGACAGAAGCCAAGGAAATTAAGAAGAAAAAAGAAGATAGCATTCAAGGCATGAAGAATAGCCATTGTAAAAGGACATAGATGAGAGATGGTATATGATGTGTTCTAAGAACTGCAAACAGTCCAATGCAGCTGAATCACAGAGTGGGTGGAAAGAAATAAGACAGAAGAGGAAATACCAATTAAATGACAAAGCTTTAAATGCCAAGCAAAGGACTTTTTTTAATATATTGAAGATAATAGCAACACACTGGAGCTCATTAAGCAAAAGGATGATGTGGTCAAAGCTATACTTTGGAAAAATTATACTGAAATATGCATTGAAGCTTGAGACATGGTGACCAGTCAGAAGATTATTGCAGTCATCTAGGTGAGCGGTGATATGAGTCTGAACTAGGTATAAGTGGTGGCAAGGAAACCTATATAAATGACACTGTAAGATAGAAATGACAAAAACTGACAATGGATTGGATATGTGAAGTGAATATAAGCGAGGAATCAAGGATGACATTGATTGTGAGCTTGAGTTCCTGAGATTGTGATGCCTTGGATAGCAATAGGAAAGTTTAATCTACGAGAGATATACAAAAAAAAAATGAAATCTGTTTGGGACTGTTGAATTCAATATGCTTATGGGACATCCATTTTAAGATGTCCAAAATGAAATAGGCGATATGGATCTAGGGCTGGATAAAGAGGTCTGAGAATCAATCTTCTGAATGATGATCACCAATCAAATGAGAGCAGAAGATGAAACTGATGAGATCACCAGATGAAATAGAATAATGAGAAAAGAGATGACCTAGGGCAGAGCCTGGGGAAAAAATGTTTAGAGGGCCTGACATGGACAAAGTGCCAGGGAAGAATGAGTGGTGGTACTAATAGGAAGACTACCAGGAGAAAACAGCATCCAGAAAACCTAGAGAGGAGAGAGTATCCAAAAGAAAGTATTAATAGACAAAAACTATCTTCCCGCTACCCTTCCCAAAACTGAATTTCTTAATGTTTTTATTTTATTTTACTCGGTTGTTACTCTTCCCTTTTCTAGCCTAGAAGAGTTCGATTTTGAATATTCTCTCTCTCTCTCTCTCTCTCTCTCTCTCTCTCTCTCTCTCTCTCTCTCTCTCTCTCTCTCTCTCTCTCTCCCTCTCCCTCCCCTCTTCCTTCCATGGTATTGTCTGCTCTCTAGCCTCAAAGATTTGTGGGATTCTATTTCAAGGAATTTTAACTTAATTCCTTTATTACTCCTTTCCTCTTGATTTTAGGAATTCAAACTTAAATCTTCTCTATATAGCTTTCAAAGTGGGTTTTAACAAAAGAATATTTAATTCCAAAGGTATAATATCAAAAATTCAAATTTCCTCCCCTAACATATTAGAAGCATTATTTACTTTCCCCTACCACCACCACTACCACAACCTATGTCTCTGGGTAGCTGAAAGGGATTAGGTTTATAGCTTAGTTCAGTTCCTATGAAGCAAAGTCCCAGTTCCAAGTCCAAAAACCATCTTCAACTTGAGTACCAGCTGTCCCAGATTCTCATGGTTTTCATGCTGAATTGACTGGTTATACTACCATGCCTGTAATCCTGGCTCCAAGGTTACAATAGCTCACACCCCTTGTCTGGTCCATGAGGATCACCTCTGACACATGAAATTGAGAACAAACAACATAGAACAGAAAGAACCACCCCTAGACTGAATTCTCAGAACTACATTAAAAGGAAATCAGAATTTTTCTCCCCTCTTATCAGTTCAGTTCATAGAGCCATGCTGGGTTTAGTAGACAGGAATCATCCAAAAGATCCCAACCAAAAAGATGGCAGAAAAAAGAGTTAATGACTTAATCACTTGTTTTAAAGGTACAAGAAGCCAATCAAAGAAAGCTCCCCCCACTCCTGTGGTAGGAGATATAGTAGGCTCCACGTTAGACAAACTAAGCATGTTCAAATGCCCCTCAAGCCCAGGTCCACATTAAAACTGACATGCTCAATGAAGCCCCAGCTACATCTCAAAGACTCATAGAAGATGGGGCTTCTGTAAAACAAAAGTCTTGTCCCATCCTTTATCTAGCCCAGTTAAGAACATCATTCCAGATCTTTCACATTTCCCTTCTCATCATTTAAAAGAATGACTTCTGAGAAGTTCCATTCTTCCAAATATTAATCCCAAAAAAAGGCAGCATGGAGTGATGTAGAAATAGCTCTTTATCTAAAGTTAAAAGACTTAGATTGAATTGGGAACCTACTACTCTGTCTATATGTCCTGGAACAAGCCATAGATCCTTCTGAATCCCATTTTCCTTGATTAATCCCTACCTTACATAAGGACCCTTCAGATGTTCTTGAGTTCCCCTCTCTTGGGGTAGAAACCAATCTGGAAAACACTTTCACATACACACGAATGTGCACACACATGCACACACACACACACACACACACACACACACATACACACACTATACATAGTTCTTGTCTCCAGAGAACATGTTCCCTCTCTCAGGGAGCAAGATCCAGATGTTGATTTTCTCCACTTTCATCTACCTATCTTCCTACTTCCCTCAAACTTCAATTTTGGAATTTTCCTCAAAAAAGGAAGGTAGGAAACAAGCATTTATTAAGTGTCTACTATGTGCCACACACACTGTGCTATGTGTTTTACAAATATTACCTCATTTTATTCTTATAACAATGCTGGGAGGTAGTACTATTATTAAGCCCAATTTAGAGATGAGGAAACTGACTAAGAGATTAAGTGATTTGCCTGAGGTCACAAAACTGTTAATGTTTGAGGCTGGATATCAATTCAAGTCTAGGTCCAATATTCTATCCACTATGCTACCTAGCTGCCTCCAGGCAGGCCCAGCCCTCCAAGTCTCTACAACTGCATGAATAACTGAATTTAAAATATATTTATTGTTTATTATGTGCAAAGCACAACTTCTTTATCCCATTCATTCTCAGACAAAGTTAGTGATCCAAAAGATAATAACCCTCTTTTTTTTTTCCTTGCCCAGATAAGACATAGAAGCTTCAGTGGTTCCTTCAGTCCTGACTCCTCCTAATTCTAAATCTTTCTCAAAATACCCAATTCTACATCTTTCTCAAGTACCATAACTATAAATTCATGAATAGAGGAATGAATAGTATCAGAAACGCAGAATTTTGAGTCAAAAAACCCAGGCCCTGCCATTGATCAGCTGTATACCTTCTCTTTCAGTTTCAGTACTAAGCCTCCATTTTGAAAAATGAATGGTTGAACTAGAAACATTTTAATGTCCCTTTCCATGTTCTCAAATCTATTGACTACTCCGCCTTTTCCAATTCATTCAGTCTCCAAAAGTAATTCCTATTGGTATTCTTCCATGAAAGAAAGCAGTTAGCTGCTCTTAATGATTTCAAGTCACCTGCTCCAGATGAACTACTGGAGACTGAAAGATAAGGAGAATATAACTAGAGAACCTCTATCAGTGGTCACTGAAAAATTGTGGAGAACTGGAAATTTGCTTCAGGACTAGCAAAGACTAAATGTACCAATTTACCAAAAAGGAAAGGAAAATAGAATCTGAAAAATATAGCCTAGAGAATTTTACTTCAATTCCTAGGGAAATTCTAGAATACATTATTAAAAAGCTGAATGACTGTCTAGACAAGGAAACGGTAACTGCAAATGCAGAACAAACATGGCCTCATCAAAAAGAAGTCATTGACTTATGAACCAAACTACCCCTATTTCCTTTTATTAATAAGTTACTAAACAGGTAAATCAAGAAAATGTTGTAAATAGTGCTCCTGTATTTGAATAAGGTGTTGGAACTAGGTTTAAAAAAAAAAAAGGAATAAACCCTTACCTTCCACCTTAGAGTCAATACTGTGTTTTGGTTCTAATTGAAGAAGAGTGGTGATTAAGGACTAGCCAATGGGTTTTAAATTGGCTTTCCCAGAATCACAGAGCTAGGAAGTTTCTGAGGCTATATCTGAACCCAGGACCTCCTTTCTCCAGTCCTGGCTTTCAATCTACTAAGCTACCTAGCTGCCCCCTAGATTTTTATCTCGTTCCCCAGCACTGGGGAATTTTGCTGCTTGTTTAACACCTCTTCATCAGATGACAGAATCAAAGTCCAAGGAAAATTGTAGTAGATTAGCATAATTGTTCTCAGAGTATGGTCCAAGAGCCTCTGGGGGTCCCCAAGAACCTTTCAGGGAGTCTGTGAAGATAAAACTATTTTTATAATAATTCTAAAATATGATTTGCCCATTAAAATACTATTCTTTCTTCCACCTACATATTTGATTGGGGCCAGATTTGCTTTATAACTTCAACCAAAACAACATATCTTGCAAAATTGAATGTGGAAGCAAATATGAGAATCTGGCTGTCTTCTATGAAGACAGACACTAAAGTGATTTGCAAAACTATGTAAAATAATGTCACTTTTCTCAGTATTTTTTGTTTTGGAAAAGATCATTTTTTACTAAAATATGTTGTTAAGAAGTAATTAGTTTATTATTGTTATCTTTAAGCTAATTAATAAATATATATTTTAAAATGTATCCATTTTAATTTCTAAGATGGCAAGTGTCAGTAGATACAATCTACATAAAGAAAAGCTCCCTGAGGTCTGCCATAATTTCTAAGAATGTGAAAGAGGCCTGAGATGAAAACATTCAGATACCTCTTGATTACTCAGCTGAATTTAAGATTAAATTAAATGGGGATAAATCTAAAAATGTATACTTTGGGTCAAGAAATTGACTTGTTAAATATATGATGGGATAAGTGTGGCAGAACATCAGTCAATCCAAAAAAATGGTCTGGGGATTTTAGTGCACTACAAATATGAATCAATAATTTGACAAAGTAAACCAAAAAGCTCACTGGATTTTTGTTGTATTAAGAGGCAAAACTTCTAGAAATGCAAAATTGTTGAGAATCCTGATGTTGTCTGCCCTTATAAGATCACATCTAGAGCGTTATGTTTATTTCCAGGCATCACAAATTAGAAAATACTTTTAAAAATCTGGAGAATGTCCAGAGAAAGGCAAAGGACCCCAGAGAACAGGTCATTTAAAAACTGGTTGGAAGACATTGGATCATTAGTCTAAAGAGGAGGCAGCTCAGAGGGGACAAGGAGGCTTTCTTCAAAGACTTGGAAGGCTGGCAGTAAAAGAAGGGTTAAATTTGTTCTCTTTGGCACAAGAAGACAAGAACGAAGAGCTGTGGATAATGGTTGCAAAGAGATAAATTTAGACTTGATTTGCATTAGAAACAAAACCAAGCTTCCTGACAATTAGAGTTATCCCCAAATCTCTATTAAGTAAAATGTGACTTCCTTGAGAGACGGAACTATCTCACTTTTTTTTCCCTTTTAAACATTATTTTATTCGGTAATTTTCAAACATTATTCATTGGGAAAAAAGATCATTTTCTTTTCCTCTCCATCCCCTCCCGTCCAGCCACCCCTCCCCTCCCATAGCCGACCCACAATTCCTCTGGGTATCACATGTGTCCTTGATCCGAACCCATTTCCATGTTGTTGGTATTTGCATTAGGATGTTCATTTAGAGTCTCTCCTCAATCATATCCCCTTACCCCTTGTAGACAAATAGTTGTTTTTCTTTGGTGTTTCTGCTCCCACAGTTTGTCCTCTGCTTGTGGATAGTGTTTTTTCTCCTAGATCCCTGCAGATTGTTCAGGGACATTGCATTGACATTAATGGAGAAGTCCATTATGTTTGATTGTACCACAGTGTATCAGTCTCTGTGTACAATGTTTTCCTGGTTCTGCTCCTTTCGCTCTGCATCACTTCCTGGAGGTTGTTCCAGTCTCCATGGAATTCCTCCACTTTATTATGCCCTTTAGCACAATAGTATTCCATCACCAACATATACCACAATTTGTTCAGCCATTCCCCAAATGAAGGGCACCCCCTCATTTTCCAATTTTTTGCCACCACAAAGAGTGCAGCTATGAATATTCTTGTACAAGTCTTTTTCCTTATTATCTCTTTGGGGTACAAACCCAGCAGTGCTGGATCAAAGGGCAGACAGTCTTTTAGTGCCCTTTGGGAATAGAGAAGGAACTATCTTACTTTTTTATATTTATTGTCAGTACTAAACATAATGTTTGCACAAAGGAAACCAATAGAAAACTTTTGAGTCCTTTCCTGAAAAATGATGTTCATATTCCTTCCCTATTTTTTTTAAACTAATAATTCTTAGTTTCTCTCAAAGCATTCTGAATTCAGAGTCAATTGTTTTGGCTTATAGAAACCTCAGTTGTTCTTCTAATCTTATTACCTTTTGAATTTGTTATAAAATTATTTTTTTCTATCCAGGATCTAGAGTGTGGAAGATTGATGGAAAACCTCCCTATGAGCTACAATGGGGAGAAAAGTGACTTTGAAATTGGAGTATATTGTGGGGTTGGTTGCATACTGCCACAATGGAGCAAATATTACAGTAAAAGGAGTCACAAATTCTTTGGTTTCCCAATGCATATAAAAGTTATATTTAGGGGGCAGCTGGGTAGCTCAATGGATTGAGAGCTAAGCCTAGAGACCGGAGGTCCTGGGTTCAAATTTGACCTCAGACACTTCCAAGCCCCATTGCCTAGCCCTTACCACTCTTCTGCCTTGGAACCAATACACAGTGTTGATTCTAAAATGGAAGGTAAGGGTTTTTTTTAAAAAAGTTGTGTTTATACTATACTGTAGTCTATTAAGTGCACAATAATATTATGTCCAAAAAATGTACACACATTAATTTTAAAAATACTTTCCAAAAAATGCTAACCATGATCTGAGCCTTCCACAAGTCATAATCTTCTTTCTAATAGAGGATCTTGCCTCAATGTTGATGGCTGCTGATTGATCAGGGTGATGGTTGACAAAAGTTGGTATATCTTAAAATAAGACAATAATGAACTTTGCCACATTGACTATTTCTTCAACTTGAACACTTAGAAACCATTATAGGATCATTAAACAGTCTTCAATATTTTTGTGTATCAGGCAATAGGAAGGTCTGAGGAAAGGAATGAGATGGAACAGTCAGTGTAACAGTCAGAACACAAATAACATTTATCATTTATCAATTCAGTTTGCTATCATGTGGGTGTAGTTTATAACACCCTAAAATTATCATGATAATCACATCAAAAATAACTGATCACAGATTACAATAACAGATATAATAGTAATGAAAAAGTTTGAATATTGTGAAAATTATTAAAATGTGACATGGAAATCTCACAAGAGCACATGCTGTTGGGAAAATGGCACCAATAGACTTGTTTGACACAAGATTGCCACAAGCTTTCAATTTCTAAAAAATGTGGTATCTATGAAGCACAACTAAACAAAGTATGTCTATATAGAATACTGACCACTTGGACAAAAAGGAAGAATGGTATAAAGACTTTAGCACACAAATCACATGCCTGGCACAAAACCATGAAGTATCAGAAGCAGCTTGAGTGGCAAAGGGGATAGAATTTAGACCTAAGTTTAAAACTTGCATAGCTGCGTACAATGGAAAAGTCAACCTCTCTAAGCCTCAGCTTCCTCATTTATAAAATAACAATAATAATAATACCTACCTTCAAGAGTTGTTATGAATATAAAATGAAACAATATATGTAAATTACTTGTTTAAAACCTTTGAATGTTACAGAGATACTAACTGGTGGTGGCAATGGTAGTAATTGTCATCATTACTGTTGTTGTAACTTTAATTATCCTTACATCTACTGGAGTTATTTTTCTGACAAAAGTAGAACAGCTAGGCTGAATTTTGGAATCTTATTGTAGAAATTCTTAATTGCTAAGTGGGCTAAAGAATTTTAATTTTATCCTATAGGCAACAAGAAATCCAAAAAAATCGGTTCTAAGCTATAAGTAAATTGTTTGCAAAATTGGAAAATATTTGGTGAAATAAATAAAAATATATCTTAAAAGAAAAAATGGAACAGCTAATAACTGCTTGGTTTTCCTTAATATTAATTTCAGCCATCAAAAGGTAGAGAAATCCAAAAAGTGAGTCTATTCTAGAACTGTCACTAACAAGAAAGAATTGGTTGATGAAGTAGAAATGAAGGGAACACTGGGAGAATGTGATCTTTCAGTCCTACAGTCTTATAATAGAGAAGGAAGGAACCTGTAGGTATAGTCTGACATGCCCTAGACTTTGGGAAAGCAGATTTCAAAGAGTAGAGGAAGGATAGATAGAATTCTATTGCCTAAAATGCTACAGGGGAAGTTAGCTCAGCAGGGATAAGATGTGCTCAAGAACAAATTTTTAAAGACATAAAGGGAAAAAAATTCAAATGAAGAAAAGTGAGCATTGTCTGAAGAGACCAATGTGGATACACAAGACTCACTAACTCCTGAGATTTTAGACAGAAATATGCCAAAGATGGAAACAAAGTCATTTGAGTATGGAAAGGTCCTATAAAAATTGTGTCAGGACTGCTAAAGCTTAGAATGAGCTGAGCTTTGACAAGGGAATAAGTACAACACAGAAAGTTTTTTAAAGCAAAATTAAAAGAAAAAAGAAGATGAAATAAGAAATAGGATCCCTGTTGGAGGTATATAGGAATGTGATATATATGAATATATATATATATGTGAATTTATTAGAGGGAGAAGGGCTTTTATATTTTGCTTCTATTTTCTCTGCAGAAGAGAATGACTGGAATTGAGAGCATGAAAATGGCTAACAAAGAGTTAATACTCAAAATAATTTAGAAAATAGTAAGGGTGCCCCCTTATATATATATATATATATATATATATATATATATAAAGTTGTTCTGGATAAATTCAAATCAACTGTCTTAGATAATCTACATCCAGGTACTGAAAGAACTGGAAAATGTGACTAATGGATCACTATCAGAAATATTTGAAAACATCAAGAGAAATTAGATGAGATACCACACTATTTGAGATGAGGAAATGCCCCAAATTTACATAAAAAGAATATGAGGAAATAATTGAACAACCTAGGATGTTTAGGCTGGAGAAGGCAAGACTAGGGAACCAAAAAATACCTATATATTCCAGTATTTGAGGAGCCATCTTATAATGAAGAAAGAATGAACTTGTCCTTTTTAGCCCCGGCAGACCAAAGCTAGGAGAAATAGGTAGAAAACTCAAAGAAGCAAATTTAAGTTTGATATTGGTGTGGGGGAAGATCCTGGAAAAGATCACTGTTCAAAAGAGAAAAACATTGCCTTGAAAGGTTATGACTTCTTCCTCTTTGGAAATACTCAAGCAGAGTTGGATGTTTGCTGATTGAGTTACAGTGGAGATTCCTTTCAGGTATGGATGAAACTATATGGCTTCTGGGTTCCTTTAAAACTCAAAATTGTCCTGTTATGTGATCTTGGCATTTTAATATCCAAATCGGTATTTTTTCCAGAGAATCCACTGTTTTATAAATATCTATCATTTATAATGTTATTTGTTCTCATTTATCTTTCTTTTTTAAATTCTGAGTTCTATTTCTGTACTAATTTCCTCCCTTCTTTATTTATTCTTCTGTTCTTTATTTTATCTAACCCACTGTGGAGGTTAATATTTGTTCCATTATCATTTCTGAAGGTCTTATTATTGCTGTAGTGCTTTCCATCTTATCTGGGCTTTTCACATGAATTTCTTTACACCATAGTATTTAGGGATTACATTTGTATCTATTTACTTTTTATCTATTTACTGACTTTTTTCAGTTTCTCTCTTGTTTTTCCTGAATACCTTACTTCATGGGGAATACTTTCCCATTTCAGCACATTTCTTGCTATATTGAGATGAGGGAGAGGAGCTAGACTTAAACAGGATCTCTTACTCAGCCTCACTGATGTAAATCTAAATACATTTTAAGAGAGATTAACAACAGCATATCCCAATAACATTTCAGGAAGGTGAGAGTTCTGGATAATACAGCATAGGAGGTAAGAGTTGGAATAATTGTTTATGTTTAGGTTGGAGAAGAGTAGAATGAGCTGGATACCTTTCCCCTTTTAGAATTATTAATAACGGATTTAAAAGTATGCAATTTTTTACCTTCTCAGTGGGAAATAGAAAATTTGTAACTGGAAATAAAACTGAATTTAAAAAAGAAAGAAGCATACTTTCTGAAACGTTTGGACTAATCTGAAATGAAAACTCTTATGGATCTTTCTCTGTTTCAGAATTTAGAGAGAAAAATTCTCCTTCTCTTCCCTCTGATCAGTTCAGGAAGGTATCCTACATTGAAGACTTCACTGAACAAGGACAAGAAATCATTGATTCACTTAAGAGAAGTAGCCTCTTCCTTAGTATCCTAAAGGAATTAAGCTAATGAAACACCTGAAAGAAGAAAGAAATCTGTGACTAGCTGGAAAGAATCCTTTAAGGTAATAGTTAGAGGGATTAGATAATTTTAGAAAACTTAGTATCAAAAATTCAAATCAATAAACAAGTATGAACTAAACTAAATTAAAATCTGGATTGATGGAACAAAATGTGAAATTTCCTTGTTCAAGAATCCAAAAGTGCTACTTTGAAATGTCTTGTTAAAGATACATCTATGAGCATGAGGAGACTCTATAAATTTGGATATTTCTCTCTCTATGTGGAACAATGCTTGAATTAGAAAAGTGACAAATTTATAAAAATAGTTTCTGTCAGACATGTCTAAAATGCACAGTACGGTATTAATTTCAACAATAGAGGAAAAAAAAGTTATGTTCCTTGAGGGCATAATGTTTATTTTTGTTGTACCATTGGTGCCTACCATTGTGCTTTAAAATAGCAGGTACTTAGTAAATATTTGTTTGAATGAAAGGTTGAAGTATATTTCTTACATCAGTTTTCCAAAGATCTGTCTCATCCTTGCCTGATTTCTGTGCACCAATCCAAGTAAAAACTCCTTTATTCTTTCTCATCCTTTGCAATTTTTTAAATAAAAAAAAATGTCTAGACCTTTAGGAATGAATAGATAATTCCTGTCACCTATCTCACTGATTCATTTGAATTTCCATTTCCCAGTTGAGACAACACTGGCATCAGATAACATCATCTGGAAATGATGCTAAATAATATCTTACTAATTTGAATTCAAATATATCTCACATTCCCAAGAGTTGATGAGCACCTCGAATTGCATAGGGGTAATTTAAGATGCAATGCTTAATTCATTGAAAGAGAGCTCTGGTGATACAAATTGTGGAAAGACAGAAACAATTTGTGACCATTATATAATGTTGGCATCTGGAAGCATCATGCATGCAAATGCCTTGTTGAGTTTTGCAATCACCTCATTTAGTTCCTGTGGTCATTATCCTTCATTTGGTTCCTACAAACCAATACCTTCTTGCTATACTTTAATATCTTTTACCCAAGGCCTCCCTCACAGGTTTGATTGCTCCTCTGTTGATTGCAGTAGTTTTGTTCTCTCCAGTCCATTGATTTCTCCTAGGTGAATATAATTTTTTTTACCTTTGGTCAATGATAAATTTCACATCAATATCTTAAAACCTATTTACCTCCAAGGATAAGAACTACCTTTTGCCTTTGTGCAGTCATTTACTGTTATTTCTTTCCTACACAGCTTGTTGTTTTCTGATTGCTTATCATAGTCATTTATAGGACTGGCCATTTTTCATTAGTGCTTCCTTGATGCAAGTACCATTCCATCAGCTCTATGTTTCATTTCAGGGTCAGTGAAATGGTAAAGCATAATACTAGGAAAAGGGAAGCCTATGTTTCTTTTTTTTTATTCAATTTTATTTTATTTTCAGTTCTGAAATCCTTTGCTTCCAATTCCTCCCCTCATTTAGAAAGAAGAATAACAAAACCTTTTAGAAATCTGTAGTCAAAATAAATATCTACAATAGCCATGTCCAAATATATATATATATGTATATATATACATAAATATATATAATAATCAGTATATTAAATCCATCACCTCTCTATCTGGAGGTAGGTAGCATGTTTTTCATCATGAATCCTCTGGAACTTCAGTTGGACATTGTTTCAATTACCATTCTTAATTAAGAATACATTTCTTAAATGGATTATATTTTCTCATACATTCCACTAGTTCACTAATTAAAAGTAAGCATTAAAAATTATGCAAGGCTTAGCCAAACTTCTATTTGGAAGTACCTGTTACTTAGAAAATAAGAAAAAAGGGAGCAGAAGGGGAACTAGACTTTTCTACTCATCATTCTACTTATCAATTATTTCCTACCATTTCAGTGCATTTAAGCCGAATTTCTTCTTAACTGGAGACTTTCTCAGAACCACTCTATTTCTCAGGGGTTTTTTGGTTTTGTCCTAGAGGCAACAGGAAGCTGCTAGAATTTTCTGAGTGGAGGAGTGATATGGTCACATCTAGGCTTGAGGACTATCACTTTGGCATCTGTTTGAAGGATTGATTTGAGAGAAGAACAGAAATAGATTGGAAGCACAGTAAGATGCATGGTATGGCATAATGCCTAATGGCACATGCTGGGAGTTTTACAGAGCCACAGGAAGAGATGCCTGCTGAGAACTTTGTCTGGTGGTGATGGGAAGTTATTGAAATTCTATGCTGACGGTAATTTTTTTTTTACTTATATCCCAAAATGTATCCTTTTCCATAAAGATTTGTAGCACAATAAATGTTTTAGTAGGCAATACTATAGGAGAGTTAGGAAACTTTTCCATACAGTGAGAGTTACCACCTTTGTTTCAAGTTCAAAGTATGGTGAGTTACTAAGTAACAGGTACTTCCAAATCCTAAATTCGCTAGGCAAGTTTCATTAATTTTTTTAAAACCCTTACCTTCAATCATAATATCAATAGTATATATTGGTACCAAAGCAGAATAGGTAGGCAATACAGGTTAAGTGGCTTGTCCAGGAATACATAGCTTGGGAATGTCTGAGGCCAAATTTGAACCCAGGACCTTCCATCTCCAGGCACGGCTCTCAATCCACTGGGCCAACAACTAGCTGCCCCAATTTCATTCATTTAAAAATACTATGAATAAAAACACCCAATGGCACATGTATATTACTTGTCAGCTCCAGATGGAGGGAGGAAAGAGGGATGAAAAAAAATCATGAATCATGTAACCATGGAAAAATATTATAAATAAATAAATAAATACTATCATTATAATACTATCTGGTCTGGATAAGTAAAACTTATGATTAAATATTTCACTGTAAATTCTTTTACTTACAATAAAATCCAAAATGCTATAGTACAGCAAGGGAAACATAAAGCATATTTATGTCCCATAGGGCACCCTTTGAGAACTGCTAGTCTATGTAGATCTTTGGGGAAAGCTTCAGAGACTATTGGAAGATAGCTAGCAAACTAAGAGAGAGAAATTTCTTTTGGATTTTGTTATCATAAACCAAATTGCAAGGGATATAAAAGTGATTTGATGAAGAGGAAATGGAGCCAAAAAGTACAAATCCACCTTCCTAGGAATTTGGCAGTGGAATAGAGCAGAAATATAGAATAATAGCTTGAGAGAAAGATATGATAAAAATTAAGGCTTTCAAGGAATGAAAGACTTTGAGATGTTTGTAGGAGGCTGAGAATGAATCAGAGGGTAGGAGAGATTGAAGATAACAGAAAGAGTGGTAATGATTCAAGGAGACAAGTGAGAGGTCTTAGACTCATATCCAGGATAGGCATCCACATAAAGCTCTTTAAGGCTTGCCCTTTCAATTCCATTTGGATTAGAAGACCCTTGAGTGACTAGTTACTTCTCTCCCTATGGTCCTAGGGATAACCTTAAGTGTTGGGGGTTTTAGTACTTTAACTTTAAAGCACCCAGCTCTGTATTGTCCCTCTGATTATAAGTTGATGTCAATTAGCCATTCAGACATTTCACTTTTTGAAAATTGTACCCTAAAGCAGAATAATAAGAAAAGTTGGCACAGGCATTCTTATCTTATGCAAGTTTTATAATAAAAATATACCTAAATCCAATTGGAAATGACTACACAACCAAGGGGAAAAGTAGGCTCAAATTTATAGTACATGTGTCAAAGAAGTAACTCACAGCTGCTGAATGAATGGAGAACACCATAGATATCTTCTTGATATTTGAAGTAACACCTTCAAACATTAGCTCATTATGGGGACAAATACATTATGCAAAGCATTTATCACAAAAACTTACAAACACCAGCTACCAATTCCTTCATTTTCACAAAAGAGAAAACTAGGGGAGTGAGTTGTCTAACATTAAGATTCATTAAATTCTTCCTGAAACCGAGGTTGAAAAGAAACAGTATCCAGTGAAGTGGACATATCTAAGGCAAAATGATTTCTGGAACTGGAAGAGACTTTTGAAAATTGCTTGTCCAACTGCCTCGTTTCACGGAGGAAGAAGGAAAAGCCTACTTTTGATGCCCAAGTATCCTGACTTCCAGGCTATTACCTAGGAAACTTAAAATTGGCTTTCTGAGACATGGCCTAGATTAATTCAGGGGCACTGTCCCTTTCCAAAAACTGGAACCTTGCCTTATGACTGAGATTAAGAAGATGGCTGAGGTGACTGGGGAGGAGAAGCCTTTGGTCCATTACAGCTGCCATCTGATTCTAAGTTTACCCACCCCATTAAGGGAAATTACAGCCTCCACCAGCAAAAATAGTCCTCAAGAAGAAAGAGATCCCAAGTAGCTGTGGGGTTGAATGGGATATAAATAGCAGACTATGCCCCTTTTTAATAGACCTCCCCAAACCCCAGTTCTGCCACTCTGAACAGCTTTTTGATTCCTACTGGATACTGTTGGCATAAACTGGGCTGAATCTGGGCCTTGGGCTAAATCTGGTCTTCCCTCTCTATCTACTATTAGGATGGAGCTTACCTTAGCAAACCCTAGAGAGAGCCACAAGTTGATCATTTCTCCTAGCGAGATCCTGTTTGGAACTAACATTGTCCTTATTTTATTTACTAACTCAATAGATTCTGTGCCTTCTGACAAAACCCCAGTTGTCCCACACTGCATATGGTCATGAGGGAAAGGAAGGAATTTGTATACGTTATAAGGTCCAAGAGGAAATGAAAGATGATAGAATCAAAGGCACAAATGGAGAGGAGAAAGGAGAAAGGGGTAATGTGTAAGAGAATGAAGGAAAACCAAAAAGGACTTGATAGAGCTTCTTCTAGAAAAGCTAGCTGCTCTGGGCAAGCAGTTTCCACAAGAAACTCTAAGGGAGAGATGTTCAGTAAAGAGTAGTTTTTGATTCCCTGTGGCTATAATGAAAATGATCTCTCCCTCTTCAATGATCTTATTTTTTTTTTGAGATTCCTCTTTAATTTTCTCATTTCACCCTCCTTTGCATCAGTTATTTTTACATGTCTTTCCTTTCATTGTGTAGATTGTGTGATCAAGAAAAAAAGTCCCTTGGATGTCATTTCCCAAGATAATATGGTCTCCTGAGAGAAATTCTCTGCACTCTTTTCCAAGAGGCTAAACAATTACCTGATGCAAAATAGTGTCACCAATTCTGATTAGTAGAATAACAGAAGGAACTTCATAAGAATGAACTTGTTTACATTCTAGTCGAGAGGGAAATATTAAAATCCTCTTTAGAATCCTCTTGTCACAGGAATAGAATCCCTGGAATAGCAGCCCTTGGACCCCCATGACTGAGTTGAGGAATATTGAAGAGATGAGTCCAAGATGGCAATGTAATACACACTGAAAATCCCACAAACCACCTTAGATATGACCACAAAACAAAAACACCTCAAAATGAATACTGGAGTGGCAGAACCAATAGAAAGGGTAAGGGAGTACTCTTGCCCAGAACAACATGGAGAGACAGCAAGGAGAACTCATGAGAGTACAAGAACAGAGGACCAAATAAGCCTCAGTAGAACTCAAACATAATATAGCATAAATATCAGAGGAAAGAACACAAATATCTCATATCTCAATCCAGTCTAAGAGTGAAAACCAATACAATACAGAACAAGTAGCAGTGGGAAGAAAGTGGCCCTGCATATTCCAGCCAGAACAGAAGTCAGACATGACCCAGTGCAGGCAGGAGTGGGAGGAACTCAGCCCCAAAAGGCCCAACCTCAGTGGAATTGGGCAGAATCCAACTCAAAGCAGCTGAACCAAACAGCTACAAACCTCCACACAGGAGGCCAACCAAGCCACTTCTGCACTGTATTCAATCTGAGACTAAAAGAGCTAAGCCAATCCCATTCACAGTCATAGTACTCCCTTTACCCCAGGAATGGATCTAAGCTTCAAGATATAGACAAAAATCCAGGACAAAAAACTCCCAAATGAGCAAAATACAGAGAAAAAAGCCTAACACTAGGAAAATCTCTACAAGAAAGATGACCAAAATAGAAGCTCAGAAGAGGACAGTAATACAAAAATAAAAATATATGAAGCCTCAAACAAAAAATGTGAAAGAATGTCAAGCCCAAAATGAACCCCTGGAAGAGCTCCAAAAGAAAAAAGATGAAATAACAAAAAATAAAATTAGAAGAAATGTTTTAAAAGAAAATTATAGAAAAAAAAACAATAGCATGGAGCAAAATTTTATTGAAGAAAATAGTTGTCTAAAAAAGGAAATACAATACCTCAAACAGGAAAATAACCTCTCAAGAAAGAGAGAGCTTCAAAGAAGAAAATTAGCTCCTTAAAAATTAAAATGGACAAATTGAAGCTTATGATTTCATGAGACAGCAGGAAACAATAAAATAAATTCAAAAGAATGAACAAATATAAGAAAAATTTGAATCATTCATCGGAAAAATAATAATTAAGGTGGAAAGTAGATCTAGGAGAGATAATCTAAGAATCATTGGATTGCCTGAAAGCCATAATTAAAAAAAAACCTTGGACAATTTTTTAAAGAAATTGTCAGAGAAATTTTTCCTATTATTCTTGAATAAGAAAGGGGAATAGAAATTGAAAGGATCTATCAATCATTTCCTAAAAGAAATTCCAAATTTAAAAATCCCATGGCTATTATAGTCAAATGCATGAACTCTCAAGACAAAGAAAAAATATTTTAAGAAACCAGAAAAAAATTCAAATATTGTGAAACCACAATCAAGATTATATAGAATTTAGCAGTTTCTATATTAAATGATTAGAAGGCATGGAATATTATATTGCACAAGGCAAAGGATATAGGCCTACAACTAAAAATCACTGACCCAGCAAAACTGAGCATAATACTCCAGGGAAAGAAATGGATATTTGAAGAAATAGAAGAATTCCAGACCTTCCTAATGAAATGATTAGAACTAAAAAGAAAATTTGGTTATCAAATTTGGCACTTAAAATAAGCATTTAAAGGTAAACAGAAAAACTAAAATGAATCAGCAGGATTAAATTAATCACATTCCTTCATGGGAAAGTGGTAACTAGGATTCTTAAGATAATTATGATACAAGAAATATTTAAGATACTTTAAGATGATCAAAGGAAACAATGGAATTAAACTGATTACATTAATAGTAAGGTGCTAGTTTACTAAGATGCTTAAGATATCTATGAAACTCAAAATACCTAAGGTACATAAAATACTTAGGATTTTATGGGGCAATGGATAGGTGCATATATAAAAAGAGAGCAAAGAGTAAGTTAAGTATGATGGAATAAGTAAGCTGAATATGATGGGATGATAAAGGAGAGAAGGATGGAGGTAAAATATCTTACATGAGGAGGCATGTAAGAATCAATACAGTGGAAGGGAAGATGTGGAGAGGAGGATAGTGGAGGGCAATGCTTGAACCTTACTCTCATTGGAATTGGCACAAAGTGGTCAATTAGGTATAGAATTCTATCTTACCCATTAGGGAAGTGTTACAAATAAAATTTATCTGGAGGCTCATAACAGATTTATAAGCATTCATCAGGAAGGAGAGAGAGAGAGAGAGAGAGAGAGAGAGAGAGAGAGAGAGAGAGAGAGAGAGAGAGAGAGAGAGAGAGAGAGAGAGAGAGAGAGAGAGAGAGAGAGAGAGAAACCTTTCTGGATCTGATTCTCCATTTGGCTGGCTAAGGTCATGCTGCAGGGGCTCACAGCACAGATAGAAAACCCCAGCCCCATGACAGGTATGGAAACTCATAGAGTGCCTGGGTTTCCTGCAAAAGTTTAAAAATCTGTCCTTGACTACTGGTTTTCAAACACCATGCCCTCTGCCTTTCTGTGGTGACTGTTACTCTGGCTCTGACATTAGGGGATGCCGGGGGATACCAGCATCAGGCTGTTAGATATGATGTTACTTTGTGACATCTATGTCCCACCATTATGGTACTGCAAGATGATATTTTACTTCACACAGAAGTAAGAATGGGAGGGGGAACAAAAAAGGGCAGGACAGACAAAAGGGAGAGGGAACTCAGGGACATAGGTAGACAGGAGCAAAAACATTTTTTGAACAGGAAAAGGCTGAAAGGGGAGAAAGAGAAGGATAAACAGGGGGGGGAATAATATGGAAGGAAACACAGTTAGTAATTATAACTCTGAATGTGAATGGCATGAACTAACTCATAAAATGGAAGAGAATAAAATATATTGTCTATAAGAAACTCATTTAAATCAGGGAGACATACACAGAATAAAAGTAAAGGTCCAAAGCAAAATCTACTAAGCTTCAACTAAAGCTAAAAAAGCAAGGGTAACAATTGTAATCTCAGAGCAAAAGTGAAAATTGACCTAATTAAAAGAAATAAGGAAGGAGATTATATTGATAAAAAGGAAGTATAGACAATGAAGAAATATCAATATTAAACATATATGTACCATATGGCATAGCACCCAAATTCCTAAAGGAGAAATTGCATGAGTTATAAGAAGAAATAGACAACAAAACCATATTCATGGGGCCATTAACCTTTCCTCTCAAGAATTAGTTAAGTAAAAAATAAATAAATAAATAAATAAATGAGAAAGAAATTAAGGAGGCGAATAGAATTTTAGAAAAGTTAGATTTGATAGACCTCTGGTAAAAACTAACTGAGAATAGAATCCTATTGTCACACATCAAAGAGGCAGTCAGTTGGGAGAAAAGACCAATAAATAATTTTCTTTGGTTGTTAGATGTTGTAAGAAAAAAAGAAAGGAGGCAGAGGAAACATTAAGGAAAATAGGAGAGAAGATGATTAAATATGTTTAGATACACAATTGGGCTATACAAATAGAACTATATATAAACATGGAGTGAAGTGAACATTTGTCACATGAATTTCTCTATCATCTGAACTGGTCAAAAGAGGGCAGAATATATATACACACACACATACATGCATACAAACACATACAAAGTGTTTGATAGAAAAATATATTCAACTCAACAGAAGTATTTATAGGAGCAGGAGAGGAAAATGAAGCAAAAGAGGAAGAGAATTGCAAGAAGGGATTTGTCATAGGCAAAACAAACTTTTGGCTTAGAAAGAGGATAGTGAAGAAAAGGTTAACATTTTTAAAGGAAAGGGTAATGACTTCAAATAGAGAAGTATAAAGAAGAAAATGTATAAAAGAATAAAATGGAGGAAATAGTTTGCTGTCATAACTGTGAATGTGAATAGGATGAACTCTGCCATAAATAAGAAGATATTTGAAGAGTAGATTAGAAAGCTAAATCCAACAATGCTATTTATGAGAAACATATTTGAAACATAAAGAATCACAAAAAAACTAAAATAATACAGAGAAAAACCTATCATTACTGAGTTTCAACACAAAAAACCAGAAGAAGTGATTATGATTTCAGACAAGGAAATTCTGACTTCAGACGAAGCAAAAAACAGAAAATCAAAAGAGATTAAGGGGGAAATGATATTTTGCTGAAAGTTAATATAGATAATGAATTTATTTCATTACTTATCATCTATGCACCCAATAGCATAGTTCCTAAATACTTAGAAGAAAACTAAATAAATTACAAGGAGAAATAATAAAACTATAATTCTAGGGGTCCTCAATTTACCTCCTGTTAAATCTAATTAGATCTAACCAAGAAATAAACAATAAAGAAGTTAAAAACTTAAATAGAATTTTAGAAAAACTCTATATGATAGGCCTCTGGTGATTAATGAGTAGAAATTAAAAAGAGTGCATATATATATATATATATACATATATATATATCTCAGCTGAAAAAAAATTGACTATTTCTTAGGACAGTGATGGTGAACCTTTTAGATATGGAATGCCAACCCCCCAGACCAAGTGCCATGCCCACTGCCCCTCCCACTGAGTGACACTCCCACCTCCCCTAACCTCTCCCCCCAGCTACCACCTTACCCCAGACAGGGGAGGGAGGAAGTATTCCCATTGGCCTGCTGGGCAGAGGAGTAGGTAAAGTGAGGAATGTCCTCAGGCACATGAAAAGGGGGAGAGGAAAAGCCCTTCCCTAAATCCCTCTGCCTTTCTAGTAACGAAATCTGGAAGGAGGTGGGCAAGAAGGCAGTGTGCATACCCACAGAGAGCACTCTGTGTGCCATCTTTGGTAACAATGCCATAAATTTGCCATCACTGACTTAGGACATTAAAAACCTCACAATCAAATATTTTAAAGCAGAACTATATTGCATATTTCCTTTACTGATCATAATTCAATAAAACTATGTTAAATAAGTGGTCACTGTCAAAGTACCATAGGAAAATAAATTAAACAACTTGATCCTAAAAAATTATTGGGTTTAAGGGGAAAACACCATAGAAAAACTAGCTAATTTCATTAAAGATAATAATGAGGAAATTTTCCAAAATGTTGGGGAAGAAGTCAAGAGTCCTTACTGGAAAAAACATTTTTATTTCTAATTATTTTCATTTTCAAAAATAGGAGAAAAGGCCAGTGAATTGGCAATGAAATTAAATATAATTAGAAAATATATTAATTTTTAAAGTATGTGTCAAAATAGAAATGCTAAAAATTATAAAAGAAAGTAACAAAATGGAAAACAAAAAAATCTATTGAATTAATATGAATGGGGCCTATTTTTTAAAACATTACTAAAATAGACAAACCATTAGTTAATTTTATTAAAAAGAAGGAAACCAAATTGCCCATGTCAAATTTTTTTAAAGAATTTGCAAGTGAACAAGAAATAAAGGATATTGTCAGAAACTATTTTGCCCAATCTAATGAATATTTTTTTAAAATACAAAATACTCAAATTAATAGGACAACTAATACTGGATTTAAACAATACAGTTTTAGAGGAGAAAACTAAGTAAAATATGAATGAACTTTCCAAAGAAAAAATTCTAAGACCACATGGATTGTATCAAATATTCAAAGAATAATTAATATTCAAATTACATAAAATCTGTGCAAAAGTAGTATAAGAAGGAATCCTATTATATCATTTTATGACAAAGTGACAATCTTGATACATAAGTGAGGGAGAATCAAAGCAGAAAAAGAAAACCAAAGCCCAATGAACAAAGGATGTTATATTTTAAAATAAAATATTAACAAAGGTACAAAAAACACTATTTCAAATATTATACACTATGATTAATTTAGATCTAGACCAGTAATGTATAATCAGTTTAATTTGGGGAAAAACCTAAGGTCAGCCAACCACATTAAAATAAAATCAATATTCATATTATTATATCAATAGATACAGAAAAAGCTTTTGAAAAAATACAGTTTCAATTTATGTTCAAAACAACAATAACAATGCCATAAGACATAAAAATAAATCTTTCCTTAAAAGAAAAGTATATGAGGTCACATCATGAACAAATTAGAGATAACATGGAAAAATTACGTAGTAAATTTATGGATATGGAAAGAAATCTATGACAAAAGAAGGAATAGAGAAGATCATAGAAAACAAAAATGAATCATTTTCATACCCCAAATTAAAAAGATTTTGCACAGTAAGATCTAATAAAAATAAGAAATTGAAAGGAAAATTATTAGGAAAAATCTTTGTAGCAAATTTTTCTGATGAAGGTCTCATTTCTAAGATATACAAGGAATTGATTCAAATTTATAAGAAAAAGATCCATTCCCTAAATTGGTAAATGGTCTAAGAATATGAACAGGCAATTCTCAAGGGATGAAACCCAGGTTATCCAGAGCCAGAAGAAAAAATTACAGAAGTAAAAATTAGAAGCAATAATGAGATACCACCCCACAACCAAAAATGTGATAAAGATTACCAAAAAGTGAATCGAATAAATGTTGTAAGGATGATGGTAAAAAAAAAAGGATACTGATCAACTGTAGGTAGACCAGTGAATGGGTGCAACAGTTCTGGAAAGCAAATTGGAATTATACAGAAAACTTTGCTAAACAGTTTATATCCTTTGACCCAAATATATCACTGCTAGTCCTTTGCCCAAGAGAAATTTGTTCCCCTGTCCAGTGCTGAAAAACCTTTTAGAGACCAAGTGCCCAAATTGCACCCCCACCACATGGGAGCCACTCCCTTACTCCAGACTGGAGAGGGATGAAGCACTCCCATTGGACTGCTGAACAGAGGGGCAGGTGATATGAAAAATGTCCTCAGGTTCAGTGGAGAGGGGGAGGGGAGCACCCTCCACATGCCCTAGTTTTGCCAACACCCCTTGTCCATCCATGAGGTAAAAATTTCCCAAACCCTTCATCATTTTCCCTTTGGAGATCCCAGTAGGTATCCTTCTCATACAACACCTCCTATACCTGAGAAGTTTTATGAGATTGCACCCATTGTGTGAGGGTACAGAGAATGTTTTTTTTCTTTTTATTACTTGATAATTTTCCCTTATTATTTATGCTATTTCAAGTTTATAATAAAATCTTTGGGTTTTGGATTTAATAGATGTGTGATGGAACCAACCTGAACCAGCTCAATCTAAACAATTATTAAGTTTTCAATGTGAGGATCTATACTCCACAAAAGCTACAAACAGAGCTTGATTAATTCTTTTGTTGATTGTCTAGACTTTAGAAATACATACATACATACATATATATTTCCTCAGAGAGACACTTATTAAATATTTACCATCATACTCCTGGATTTACACATTGTTTTCATGTTCTGATATTAGATAGTTTATTGGTTGGGAGCTCAGAGCTTCAAATTAATTGCTTAACTGATTAATTAAAATATTTTCTTCTGAGAAAAGTATCAAGAGGTCCCAGAAATAAAGAATCAAGGTAACTCCAGTACTATAATTGTAAGCTACTGGTAGATGGGGTGGGTAATATGTATATCTTTGTATCTCTCTTGCCTCACATAGTGACCTGAGAACATGAAGTGCTTAATGTCAAATAGATGAATGAAAAAAAAAATGAATGTGGAGTTTGTCTTAGAAAAGAGGGCCAATCAGCCTGATGTTGGAAGGATGAAGGAAGTTTTGCATGTGTAGAAGAGGAGAGGTGAGAAAGTCCAGGCTGGATGGTCTCAATACTGGTGAAGTAGCAGATAAGAACATCTGCTAGAGTAGAAGGGAGGGGTGAAAAAGATGGAGAGAGTTAAGGGATGGAGGGGAATGGAAAAGGTTTGGAAAAGGGAAGTGTGATAGGGAGTCATGGATGAATGAAAAGATTATACCGTACCTGTAGGGATCAATTAAGGTTAGATTGAATGCATGTGTAATGTATATAGGCTATTGTAATTCATGACTTATTTTATCAAGGTTTTGGAAAAGGAGCAAGAAAATATTAGCAAGTTACCCTGGGTTGGAGATGAATTTGGCAAGGATGGGATAATAACAATTAAACAAAGGTTTCTAGGATAAAACCTTATTTTTCTCTCTCTCAGCTAGATATCTCCATCTCTCTCCTGCCTCTTTTCTACTAAGTCTCATCCCCCTCCATCCTACAAGTTTTCTCTCCTTTCCTTGTTAAAATGACTGATTATAGAGTCGGGACAGTGAAAAGAGAGAGATGAAGCTACAACAGACATGATGGAATGAAAGAATTGGGGTGGGACAAAGGACAGAAAGTAATGATGATGGTGGAAAGCAAGTTCAGAAGGAATGAGGTGATGAGGAAGATGGAACATGAGAGATGGTGATTAAAATGGAAATTCTAGATTTTGGAAATTAAAGCAACTTCAGGAAAGGCATAATGAAGAAGAATAGAATTTAAGATCAGAAGTAAACTTTCAAAAAGATTAAATTTAGTCAAAAGGTCTGGGTTCCACTTCTGGCCCTGATACTTTCTAGTTTTGTGTCTCAGTTGTCAACAAGCATTTATTAAGTGCCTACTCTACACCAGGTATTCTGCTAGGCACTAAGTAACTTAATCTCTCCACCGTCGTTTCCTCTCAGAATTTGTTATGAGGAAAATGCATTATAAAAACTTAAAGAGAAATAGAGACTTGGCCATTTTGAAGGTGATCTAATTTTCTTTAGTAATGTGTGATTGCACCCTATCTACAGCTTAGTCTTAGAGAATTGTCTAGAATCCTAAGATGTTGAATATGTTACCAAGGGTCATACAGCTATACTACGTATAAGTAGCAATTTTGAACCCAGATTTTTCTGGCTTCACAACTATCCCTCTATCATTAAAAAGCAATGTAAATATGAACTTTATAATGAAGTCTAAGGTGTGAATAACTTAGAGGTGGCCAGGATAGAATGGAGATGAAATAACAGATTTGGGGGAAAAAAGATCAGAAGTCATCTAGACCAGCCTAAACCTGAAAAAGAAATTCCATTACAACAGCCCCAACAAGTGATCAACCTGCCCTTCCTCAAAAATCTCAGGTAAAGTCATTAAAATGCAATATAGATTCAGCAGAGAAACTGGAGCCTATCAAGTACTAACATCCCTTGATACTAGCTTGGGAATGAGTCAGCTCTTCTACTGACTTGATTAAGTCTCATTTGATTAAGAAGTTATTCAATGTATTCTGATCTCACTTTTTTTTAGTAAAATGGTATTAAATTTTATCACAGAACTATCTATTTAGAGAGCATTTGCTGCTAAATGTTGGGGAAAGAGTAAGATATCACTTCTCCAAACTTGCAAAAATATTCCCTTTAATTCAAGATACAAATTCATGCCATATGAGGATTATTTAAAGGAACTGGGTGTGCAAATATTTATGGAAGTGAAGACAGAATCTGATACATGATAACTATCTTGAAGTATTTGTAAAATTATCTCATGAAAGAATTACTCAACTATTATTTTTGGGTCCCAAAAGGCAGAACCTGGAACAAAAAGTAGAAGTTACTAAAAGGAAAAGTTGGGCTTGATATAAGGGAAAACTTTCCAATAATTAGAACTCTCCAAAATAAAGTAAGCTAGCTCATGAAAGAAGTTACAGTGGAGGTCAACAAGCAAAGATTTGATGAATGACCACTAGATGGTAATCTTATACAGCAGATTCATTTTCTGTTATGTGTTGGAACCAAATGATCCCTAAATCCCTTGCAAATCTGAGATCCTATTGTTCTTTAACTAATAATTTATAATTTTTAATACATAAAAAGCTTACTCATTAATGGAGTCAAGATGTAGATACTCATTCATTTATTTTTTTCCCAAATCCCTGCAAATGTAGACTTTAAAAGCCTCATTTGAATTAGACTATAAATAATTTTGCTTTATCCCTGATGTTCTCTTAGGTCCTCAAACCAAATTCCTCTCCACAAACAAGTAGAATCTAAATTTCATTCAAAGAATAAGGAGTACCCTATACAAAACAAGTGAGAAGTAACAACTCTGGGTCATATTGATGAAATACAATCAAAAATGACTAGGTGCTTCCTTCCATATTAGTTCTCCACTCTACTATATGACATAAGTTTTCTATAATAACTTTTTGCTTTAGTTAAACTGGATTCTATACAATTTTATAAAAGACAGTCTCATGCTTTCACCACTCCATAGCAGTTATGATATTCCCTATACTTGGAATGTTCTCTAACTTTTATCTATCCCGGCCATAAGCTTACTCATCCCTCAAAGCCTATCCCAAATACTGTCCTTCATAACATTTTTTCATAACATCTATCTGAATATAATCTTTTCCTCCTTTCAAATCTTAGAGCATTTTGTGTCTCTTCATACTACTTACCAAATATAAAAATCCACTCCAGATGAAAAATAATATCTGTATAATCAAATGAAATAATGTAAATAAAATTCTTTGTAAACCTTAAAATACTATAAAATACCAAATATCATAATTATTATCATCCTTCTGTAATAATTCATTGGTTACTATGTTATGGCCTCTACTAGATTGTAAATTCCTTGGGGGTTGTGACCATGACTTACTTATCTTTATATTAGCCTCAGTGATTAAACACCAGATATAGTAGGCACTCAGTAAATTTGTTGAACTTAAATTATAGTATCATTAGTATATTTCAAATCACTAATCTGTCCCAGATGTAATCCAAATCCACACAATGTCCAAATAGAAAAAGGAAAAAAACTGGAGTGGGGTAGTTATTATTTCATCCCAAATAACAGCCTTATGTAGAAACATTTGTATTTTTTTAAATTTAGAAACAGTGTGGACATAACCCATTTTTGTCTTGACATAAAATGAAATAAGTTAAGATTGTGTTTTACCCTCAAGATGAGAAAAAACATACACTGAACCTGAGTAATGTTTCCATCTAGAATGGATAGCTGATAGATTAAAAACATTTTCTTATCTCTCCAGTTGTAAAGGAGTGGATAAAGGTATATTGTGGTAAAAAGAGATAAAGGGAATTGTTAAATCACGTGTACTAAAGAGGGATGAAAAACATAATGAAACTCCTGAGGGAACATGCCAACCTTAACTGAACATGCACAAAAAAGACAACTATTAAAATGAAAATAATAGTATCTATATTTTATGTTTATATTTACCAAAACACAAGCTCTTTTTGTTTATTTTTCAGAAGATTGCCCCATTTTGAAAAATAGGAATTGTGTGAGAGGCTAGCTTTTCCATCTGGTTCATATTCTTCAATTCCAAAGATAGAATTCTACTCTTATATGGAAAACTGGAGAGTACTGTTGGTTCTTAGTAAATCAAAATGAACTTGATTCTTCAGGACTCCAATGGTGATACCACACTGCTTGTTAAATAGGGGAGAGTTTATCCATCCCACTGAAGAGCAATATGGCAGGAAAAATACTAAAAATATTAGAGATCTGGACCCAAGCCCTGATTTTACCATTTGCTAGATATGTGATCTGAAGTCAATAATAGCTCCTCAGTCTTAATTTTTTTCATCTCTAATATAGGAAGAACAAGTCTTTCCTTACATTATTACACATAGTTGTTATGGGGATCCAAGTTAAATCAACAAGCATTTATTAAACACTGACTAAATGCCAGGGTCCTGGCTAAGTACTGGTAATGACTACAAAATTAAAAAGCAATCTCTGCCCTCAAGAAGTTTAAATATAATGGGGGTGATAATGTACAAATAACTATCAATTACATATATACAGGATAAATTGGAGGTAATCTCAGAAGGAAGACATTACCTTTGGGGAGGATATTTAAAAACTGGGATTTCATTTGAGACTTTGAAGGAGGCCAACAAAGCCAGGAAGTAGAGTTGTGCATGTTCCAGGCATGCAAAAGAACCAAATATGAAGCCCATTATGAAAGTGCTTTGTAACCAAAAAACATTTTTATAAATATAAAAGTATTATTTCCCTCATCTAAAGGCCACGTCTTTCTTTTCAGAGCCTCAGCCAAGGATGCAGTTTTGTTTCTTAAAAAATAAGAAAGTAAAAGCAAATCATTTTTAGCACAATAGATATTCTTAAATTCTAAGCTCCTTGGGCGCAGAGATTGTATCTTACTTATCTTTATATTTCCTTTGCATTGTGCTTATAATGGCCCTCAGTCCATTTACTGAATTGAATTAGAGGCACTGGTATTTCTACAAGTATTAAAATCTACTTCAAATGTAAGCCATGTCTACATAATCAGATGAAGTAATATATGTAAAGCTATTTCAAATCATAAAGCATTACATAAATGTCCAAGATTATCATCATCATCATTATGATCCTTATCATCATCACCTTGACCTTCATCACCATTATCATAATAGCTAAAAAAAGAGAAAAGAAAAAGATTTGAGGACAAATATTGTAAGGTTGTCATATTATTAGCCCAGTGGAGATGTGTTTTATTTAAGTGAACACAACTGGAATAAAGATTACTCTGTCAAAATATGACTGTATGATTTGTAACTGCATAACCTAAAATCTGTATGACTATGTTTTCTTTGTAGTCTAATCCTACCCATTTTAAGTAGGGTGTTCTAGTTAATATTAGCTTATCTCCAGGGTTCATGCTTATCTTTAATTTTCCCCATTAAGACTAGAACTGAGTGAATAGCAACTGCCTAGTCATCTAGCCCTAGAGTGTGGAATCTCATGCTGTATAAAATGCAGGTTAATACAAAAAAAAAGTAGAAATTCAGGTAATAGGGCTTGACCCTTGCTTCAGTTCAGAATTTAATTCTTTCATTCCTAGTGGTCAAACCACTAAGTTTTACCAAGTCAATAGACCCCCCCAAACACCCACCAAAAACTCTTCTTCCAATAAACCCTTTGTCCACTAATATCCATCTTGTGCCAGAGCTTCTAAATCCTAAAGTGCTAATAAATAATCTGGTCCCCTACTCTTTCACCATTAAATTTTACTTCAGAAGCATATCTCCTCTCCACTTTTAGGTATTGATGAGAACCTGTCTCCATGATAAGTGAGTACTTTCTTCATTGTTAAGTACTAGACCTACTATGTGGAAGGGAGGGAATAAGCATTAATTAAACATCTATTGCATGCCCAATACTATGCTAAGTACTTTATAAATACTATCTCATTCCATCCTCATAACAACCTTGTGAGGCTGGTTCTATTATGATTCCCATTTTATAGTTGAGGGAACTGAGGCAGACAGGTTAAGTGACTTGACTTGTCCAGGCTCATATTGCTAGTAAGTTCCTGAGACTGACTTTGAATTCAATATTTCCTTACTCCAAGTTCAATATTAGCCACTGTGACATCTACCTACCAAATCTTAGTTTTTCAGTTACAAATACAGATCTTTATTTTGCCCATTCAGTATATGGAATTCCATAGCCCAATCAGGGAGAATGACTTTGATTTGTGACAACCTGGGCTGGATTCAAGTCCAGGCCACTGAGTGAAAACTTTTCAGATCATTACGAATCCTGTATCAAACTCTTGCCTCCACAGATTCATTTTTTCCCCGACTAGTTCCTGGAAGTCTCATGGGTATAAAGGTCACTGGGATGTAAACGGATTTAATCACTACCCTGACCAGTGCCTTGCTCCAAACGGGCCTTTAATAAATGCTTGTTGGATTGAATTGAACACTGTGACCTTCTCAGGCTGCCTTCTATCTTTGGCGAGAGAGAGAGAGATATAAAATATCATTTGGGATATTTTAAGTCTATTTATTAGTATTGTTGAGTATTGAAAACAAATGAGGACAAGTTCTTTCCCAGAATCAGTCTGGAACAAAATCAGGCTGAATTATAGTCTTCACAGGAGGAGAAAACTGGAATGCAGTTTTTTTTTTTACTTTATTGGCAGGAACAGACCTACTCAATTCAGACAATACCATTGATGTCTTTTAAAAGCTAATATAATTTAATCCATTTTTTAAAAAGACCATAAAGATGCCTTTCTTAGAACTGATTCATAAAGGCTCAGGTGGCAACCCTGGTTCTGGTTAATTTATATCCTTAGAAAGAAATTAAAGCAGATGAGGCTTTCTTCTCTCCCTCCTTATTTCAATTATCACTATCACAGAAAAGTGGCAATAGCAATGGAGCCTGGGAATCAAGTAGGAGAGACAATGTGAGGAGAAAGCCTATTCACATCATGAATCTTTTTGACAGCCCTAAGAAATGAACATGAGCAATTCTGAGGACTTGTCACCAATGACATCAATATTGATATCTAAAAACCATAGTGGACTGAAACAAAAAACTCTCAGCATATATAGAGAGATATATAAATACAGATTTTTCCTGATATCTTACTATAAATAATGATGACAAGAATTTTTTATACATCTCTCAGAATAAAGGAGAACAACAGAGGGCAAAAGGAATCATGTGCTTTCCCTCTAATTCAGATATCTCTGGTTGAAATCCCAAGTGCATACAAAGGGTTAGCCAGCAGAATCACTAGAAAAATTTTCATCACATGCACATATTGTGGTTGTTTTTCATTGTAAAATAGACTATGTGTTTAAATTAGTAAATTCTATCCAGCTTCCGCCCCTAAGGTTGGGGATGAAAAAGACTGGAGTGTCAAGATATCGAGAGAGGAAGTGAGATAAGGGGCCAAATTCCAGATAAATAGCTGCCTGAGACTTTCACTGTTAGCTCCTCCAGAGTCTTCAAAGTCTTTGGACCCTTTACTATACAACAATAGTTGTATCAGGAGGATTTCTCTGAATCTCAGAGTTAGTATTTTTCTCCCATTGGGTTTGGTGACTAAAGCAAAGAGAATCTACCTGTAACTACAAGAGTTGAGTATGGTTTTGTATTTTTGTCTTCCTATAAAGTTCTCATCTTATTCGCAATATCAACTAAAGTTATTAAGCATTTGCAAATATAAATTGGGAAAATCACAACCAAAAAAAAGAGAGAGAAATAAGTTATTTATTTTGGAAGGTATTAATCACCTCTCAGTAGATTCCCCACAGGATTCTTTTCATTAGGACTTGCTTAGAGCAATTAGTGTCTTAATAGGCAAAAGATTGATTTATATATTGATGAGCTCAAAATTTTACTGTTGTATGATAACCCATATCCCAGTATTTCAGCTCAAAGCAGATAGGGCACCAGATTCAATTCCGGGAGTTTATATCAATAATTCTTATGATTTAGCCCTACCAGGATGAACCACTGAAAATATAACAAACTTAGCTTGCATCTTTTTGAGGACTTTGCTTTCATGTAGATAATTGATTTATTAGAGATAGTAAGAATACAGAAAAATAGAAACAGTGAGCTCCCTTGACTCTTCCATTAAGCACCATCCCTGTGACTCAGTTCAGTGAATTAGATTTGAGGATTTTGATGAAGAAGTTTCATCTCATTGTTTTTCATCTATGTGTCATGTGTTTCCTTTGTCTGCCACGGCTGCTGCTGAGAGGAGACAAATATATAGACAGAGCAAGAGAGGCAGAGGCAGAAATTGACTACACTTTTCAGAAAGATCTCATGTTCCTCATTGCAAATTACTCCACCTAAAATTCCCTAGTTTTCAACATATACACTCTTCTTAGTACCTGTTCCATACATACAAGAGTGGGAGAATATATTTGATGAGTAAATGACCCAGGTCCCTTCAGAGCTGTCTGAAACATGTAAATCAAAGAACACTTTCAATTCAACAAATTTGATTGTGTGTTTGCTCTGTGCAGTAGGAAGATGGTCTATTATTGGAGAGCTTAACATTTTGGTGAAGGCTTTTTCCTCTTCTGGGAATAATACTGTTTAAACACATAAAATAAAATGCATAGTATTACAAAGGAAACCAGTGGTAATGGTACTGAAGTATAGTTATTCATATGTATATGTGTGTGTATGTTTAATAAACTCATGGACCCCAGGTTAAGAACTTCTGGACCAGTAGTTAACAAATGGTCTCGGAGTCAAGAAGACCTGGGTTCTAGACCTCCTCTGACCACTTGTTATCTATATGACCCTGGCCAAGTCATTTAATCTCACCCTGGCAATTCAAGCCAATAAATTGAAGAAAAAGATCAGACTTGATTTGGTATAGTTTCCTATACCAATAAAACAGGACAAGTCCCTATCCCTATGTGTGCAAGATACTGTGTTTAGCCCTGAGAATACAAAGATTATAAATAAATCAGTCCTTGTTCTAAAGGAGTTTATCATAATTTTGCAATTAAGCTTTCATAATTTAGAAATATCTGAAATTTCATATTCAAAGGATTGTGTAAAGCCAAGATATTAAAAGAGACTATGGGACTTTATGCAAATATGTTTTATTTAAACCAATTTCTAGTAGCTGTCTCTACATAGTGGTATGATTGACAGAGACCTAGAAATATTTGCTATTTTGATTCTATGCTTTATTGACCAACTGTGGCCAATTAGTTCAACTAGCAGTTAAATTGAGAATGGTTCTGCTGCTGTGAGTATAAATTAAATTGAAATTATTTGAAAGCATGTTAATTCAACTAGTTTTCTACTTAGGTTTAAGTAATGAAATCTAGGAGTGAAAAATTACTAAATGCATTGAATATTTTTTGATAACATGCATCTCTTGGATATCATCTTGTAAATAAAGTTTATTTCATTCTTGATGTTTAGGTAAAGTTTGATAAAAATGAAGGCAAATGTGAATATATTTGTCCACTCTTTCCTACTATCCAAAACATTTTGCTTTGTGGAAAATATTCCATGAGATACTAGGAGATTGCTGGAAACTACTGCATCTTTAGTTTAGCAAATTAATGTGATTCCTTAATCCAAATCTTTACAATAGAAAAACGCAGCTGCTTCTGTGGGTGCTTTTGCCAATGCAATCAGCAACAGCTACATTTTTTAGACAGGATGTTCTTTTCCTGTAAATGGACTTTCTCTCTTTTCTTTCATTAACTACAGTGTTGTTTTTTTTTTCCTCAGAAAAACCTCTCTTCTTGCCTTAGATCAAGCCCTTTACTTTTTCAAGCTCACAGCACTGAAAATTGCAGGAACATTGTGTTCCTGAAAATTGGGCAGCATGCAGGCTTTATAACCCTGTCAGATTTGCTGCTAATAAATAAGCACAAGGAGTAGAAGGGCTAGTATGGAAAATTCGTCGGCATTTTTCAGTGTCTGCCAAGCTTTCCAATATGCTAAATGGTTTCTGTGAGAACCAACCCATGACACATAATTCCATTCAATTCATTTTGTTTACTTGCTCATTTAAGATTAAGTACTATACCAACACAATATATTGCATATAGAAGGTGCTAGTTATAGGATCAATAGAAATAGTTCCAACCCTCAGGAAGCTTACACTCTACTAGAGAGAATACCGTGTATACTGATAATAAATATAAAATGTGTACTAAAATGTAATAGCCTGTTAAAATAATTACTTTTCTTTAAGCTTAGGGGGCAAATAATGGCCCCTAAAATCCATTGGTTTCCTTTTCTTTGGCTTTAAGGAGTTTAGTTTAGCTGAAAAGTTCTAGGTTCCCTCACAATTGCTCTGAGCCCCCAGGTAAGAAAAATCCCTAATATCTAGAGAGCGTGGCTGAGTTTTCCAACCAAAACTCTCTCCCTCTCTCTCTATCTCACTCTGTCTCTCTCTCTTTCTCTCTCTCTCTCACAATATCTATACACATACAGAATTATACATATAAATCACATATATAATTATTTATAAAGCTATAGTTATATACATACATATGTGTGTATCCCCACCACAAGATCGGTGTTAATGATACATGTGTGTGATGGCATATGTGTATATGTGCATATATTGCATAGTTATAAACATAGTTATATATAACTGTAAATACAGGATACAGGTACTATACATACACATATGTATACATAATTATCTTTACATAGCCTCTTGGAGGTCTCTTTATAGCTGAGAGCAAACTCAATCTGCTGAAAACATTTGAGTAATAAAATATATACTATCAGTGGATAGACAAGTACCAAGAGGAAAAGCTGGGGAAAGAGTTGACCTTTTCTTGAAACTTCTCCCAGCCTGTGTCCTTCTTTCTACTATGCACATAGAGCCCACAATTCTCCTTGGATGTCTTTCCTCTGTCATAGTTCAGGCTTCCCTTTGTTCCATGTTTGCTCCAACCTCCAGAATCAAGTCACTCACAGACTCTCTCTTCTCAGATTCCGAGATAGCTTCTCCCTTTTACACAAAGCATATAGATTGGACCCAATCTTTTATACAAAAGTTTTGCTTGATTCAAATAGGCCCTGTTAAAAGTCAATTCTTATTGTCTGATTGATTTTTTAAGTGTTTGTACTTTTTGTACTCCAATATTAAGGCAACCTAGCCAAATTGAGAGTGCTTTTTCCAAAGTGTATGCTTTCAACCCCACTCTTTAAAAAAGCAGTTTTATTGAGAGTGGTAAGCATTAATTGAAGAGACCAGGAAAGCTTATCAAGTATAGATGGTGTCTGCTGGCAAAATATCTTAATATTCAAAATTGTCATTATGCAGCATCTACTATGTGCCAGGCCTTATGCTAAAATCTTAAAAATAGTATCTTATTTTATCTTCACAACAATCTGGCTGAGTGGGTACTATTATTGTCCTCCTTTTACAAGAAGTACCCTTTGAGCTGAAACTTGAAGGGAGCTAAAGAAGGGAGAACAAAAATATTTATAGCAGCTCTTTTCATGGTGGTAAAGAAATGGAAACTGAAGGACTGCCCATCAAATGGGGAATGGCTGAAAAAGTTGTGGTATATGATTGTAATGGAATACTATTGTGCCATAAAAATGACAAACAGGGTGATCACAAAAAAAACCAACCCTGAAAAAACTGATGTAGAGTGAAGTGAACAGAAACAGGAGAATGTTGTACATAGTAACAGCAATAATGTATAATAATGGCTTGGCTATTATCAGAAATGCAAGGATCTAAGACAACTCCAAGAGATTCATGATGGAAAAGGCTATGCACTACCATAGAAAGAACTGATAGAATCTAAATGCAGATTCACTTTATCCCCTTCATCAATTTTTCTCTAGTATAAATGGTGTCTTCTCTCACAACAGGACAAACATGGAATATGCATTGTATGATAGCACATATATAACCTATATTATATTACTTGTCATCTCACAGAGAGGGGTAGAATGAGAGGAAGGGAGAGAACATGGATTACAAAGCATCCAAAATGATTATTAAAATTGAATCAATGTAATCTGGAAAAATATAAATTATTTTAAAACACAAAAAAGGAAGTGTGAAATATTTATAGATTTAAAGTTGGAAGGGATTTTAGACATCCTAAGATTAAAGGATGATAGAATTAGATCTGGAAGAGACCTCAGGACATAGCTCTACTGTGGCCAATTCATACCTCCAGGAGACTCTGGTTCTACCTTGAAGACTCTTGATCCAGTCCAACCCTCTCATTTTACAGGTCAGAAAACTGAGAATCAAAGAGGTTAAGTGACTTACCCAGGACATCTTTTCATTTCTTCATCATGCTGTGGGGTTGTTAGGGTCTCAAAACCTCTGGTCCTACATATCAAACTCTAAAAGAACACCCCAAATAGAAAAGAATCCAATGTATTCCTGACAACAAACCGTACACCTTCTCCCTGAGGACCAAACTGCCTAAGGGTACAGTAGCTAAATTGGCCTGGAGGTGACACATTTTATTTTAGCCATAGCAACATATGACAACTTTCTACCATGATATTAAGAGGATGGAATCTGTAGAAGGAGTATGTAGACTCAAAGAATCATGAATCCTTCAAGTATTGATATCAATAAGTATATGAGCCTAAAGTGATCCACCCTTTGTAGCTAAGAGAAAGTCATGGAAAAGAAAGCATGCATCTTTATATACGATCTTAATAACTGTTAGTCATTTCTAAAACCTTTGTGAAACCTAAAATATGCACATTAGGAACATATGTAGTATAATTTGGTTAATCTATAACAAAGTCCAGAACAGATTTTTTTAAAGTGGGATTTTCCAAATGTTCCTTATAACATATATATCCACCTTCAGAAAGGATATGAGATTTTATATGAACAACACCCATTTCAGGAACCCCTTCTACCAATATCAATAAAAACTATGCTATGAGATGGTAAATAGGTTCTAGGTGCTTGCCTGTATAATAGAGAAGTAAAGTAACTCACTGCCACACATCTTGCAAATTTCAGGAGCAAGATTTAAAACCAGGTTTTCCTAATTCCCAGGATATCATTCTAACAGCACATATTGCCTCTAGATCCTATTTATAGTAATATGGATAGAGAATAGAATAGATATAGGGAGAGACAAAGCTAGAAAGAAGAATAGAGATAGAGAAAAGAATAGAGGTAGGAATAAGAATAGGGAAAAAGATAGCACTAGGGATAGGGACAGAGATAAGGACAGAGATGGAGATAGAGACAGAGGTAGGGAGAGGAATAGGGATTAGGATGGGGCAGAGATAATGATGAGGATAATGACAGAGATAGAGATGGGCATGGGGGTAAGGATGGGGTTAGGGATAGGAACAGAGAGAGGATAAGGATAAGGACTTGGCCTGTGATTTCGTTTGTATATAAAAACTTCCTCTTCAAGTGCAGATCAATATCATCTCTGCAACTTTTAGCCTTGGAGAGCTGTCTAGATTACTATGAGGTTCAGTGAGTTACCCAAGGTCATACAGACAATATGAGTCCATGGCAGGATTTGGACTCAATCTTTCTGTCTCCAAGACCAGTTCTCTATCCACTGTGCCATGCTGCCTTTTTAAAAACATATTTATATTTAGCTAAAATATAAATAGTCACCTTTTCTTCTAATTCAACATGACTTAAGGTCTATTTCTCACTGCTGCTCTACTTTTAATGGCAATATCAGATATTATATATGTTATATATAGCTCATATGCCCTTAAGAGAAAGGTATCATTGCAAAGTTTAAAAGTTTTGTGCAAGACTCAACCAATGGGAATGTGGCAGGTGGCAGTTCTATAGACATAGAATTTAGCCAGAGGTATGGAGGGGTACAAGGTGCTTAGCTTTCATTTTCTCGCCTATCTCCCCAGGAGACAAGCGTTAAATCCTGTCTGAAATGAAAATAACTTTTGGTGGTCTTATTTTAGTCTCTGTTGGCACACAATGCAAACTCACTGCAGAATTGACCTGGATGGTTCTGTCTGCAAAAGGTTGCAGATTGCAATAGCAGAGGTCTCAGAGAGATGAGGGTGGGAAAGCCTTTGTAAAGCTCTGTAAAGAAGAAATCAATCAAAGCACCTGCCACACTGGCATTTTCCCATAGAAATGCACATAATAGGAGAGCAATCCAGTGCCACTAATTCATTTTTACAAATCAAAGAATATCTTTAGGATATCAAACAGAAAAAAATAATTTTCTGGAATGTTGTTAGTTAAATCTTGTGTAGTTATTTGCTTTGTCTTGTTTGACACTTAATACTCAGCAATTGCTATTCCTCTAAATAAGAAATGGGTCCTGAAAACATTATGAAAGTCATTGAATGACAGGATATAAAATGTAACACTATTAAATCACTGCTGACTAGCTGGAGATGCATTTGGGTCATGGATTTTTATTTCACCAAATGAACTGATTTTCATTAATTTGACAAATATTTCAGAGGTTACTCTAAACAATATGCTGCATTTGGCTCTATCAGGGAAATAAAAATGAAAAAACAAAAACCCTTCACTCACTTTAAAATCTAAGTAGAAGAAAGGATATGTGCAAAATTAACTATACTATTTTCACCCTAATACTGAATAAGATGCTCTAAAATAATAGGAGCAATTTTGTAATAGGAATCAACAAATCTGGATTCTAGGCCTTAGCCTACCAGTAAAATTCATTTGTCACAACCATTCCCTCAAATTATCACCCTATATCTTTTTTACTCTTTCATAGAGAAACTCTCAGAAAAAGTTGTCTACCTTCACTGCCTCCCCTCCTTTTATTCATTTACCTTTTTTCAGTTCTCATCTACTTAACCTCTCAGTATAAGCTAACTTTGTTGATCACTTCCTCATCCCAATCCCCCCATTCTATACTTTCTATTTTACCTAGGTATAATGTTCACCTTTATAAAAAGGGGCAAGGACCTACTTGTGCAAAAATAATTATAACTGCTCTTTTTGTGGTGACAAAGAATTGGAAATTGAAGGGATGTGCATCAACTGGGGAATGGCTGAACAAATTGTGGTATATGTTGGTGAAAGAATACTATTGTACTGTAATGATCACCTTTATACTTTTAAGCAGATAATCCCCATTTCAATAAATTCAACCCTCTTTCTCTTCTGAGCTCCAATTCCATATTATCATTTGCCTATTAGACATTTCCAACCTTCCCTAAGCATCACAAATTCAACAAGGGGGAGGTTAGCAGGTCACAAGCTAGATAGGGAGGCCAAGTTCAAAGAATGTCAGTCACAGCAATGAATTTATTTGGATTAACTTGTTTTCACAGAGTCTCAATTTTTTTTATGTTAACTACTGGCATATCATTGTGGCCAGCAGGAGGGTCTTTTTTGTCCCCACCTGAGTTATCTATGGCCTTCAGGCAAAACTCTCATCCAGTATCACTCTCAGTAAACCTCTTCCCTCCTAGATTCTGGACTCTGCCTGTTCATCAGTGCCTTAACTAATCCTTCTTCATTTGCCCTGTAATATCCTACAGATCCTTCATGTTTGACTGTAATCCTGATCCTGGATCTTATCAGCCAGATATGGATGGATGCCACTTATACTCCCCAGCAAGATAAGAATAGAGCCTTATATTCTAGGCATTTATCCTCATAAAATAAATTCCCTATTATAGTCAGAGTACTGTGCTAGGCAATGGGCACTGAGAGACAAAATAAAAGGTAGTCCCTGTGCTCAGAGTTTATGTTCTAAAATGTAGTCTTTGCTCTAGTTGGACTAATCTCTTTATTGTCATTTTTGTTGTTATTGTCCTTTTTGCTATCATTTTAATGTTCTTTGTCCTGGAATGTTCTCTCAGAAATAACAATGCAAGCCTGTATATAATATAATAATAATATAATAATCTGGTACACTATTAAGAGAGAAAGGGAAAGAGAGACAGAGAGAGAGAGGAAGGGAGGGAGGGAGGGATAGAGGGAGAGAGGGATAGAGGGAGGGAGGGAGGGAGGGAGAGAGAGGGAGAGAGAGAGAGGGAGAGAGAGAGAGGGAGAGAGAGAGAGGGAGAGAGAGAGAGAGAGAGAGAGAGAGAGAGAGAGAGAGAGAGAGAGAGAGCTGGCAACACAAAGGTACAAGAAACATTAAACTCTGGTGTGAAAATATGCTGGGAATTAAACCATACAGAGAAATAGTTGAATTTCAGCAGTAAGAGATGGTTGGTGTCTTCAGTCAACTGTGCTACTGGTAGGCAGAATATAGAGCACATCTCTGGGATATATAGTAAGTATGTGTGTGGATCACTATATGAGGCTCAATCTCCTACACTTCCCCTTTCATGGTAGTAAAGGGTAAATCCTAGAAGGTGGGGGTGCCTTTTTCTCGGCTTTCGTTCACTTAGCTCCCATTCTACATATAATTTACTGTAGACTTATTATTTTGTTGCTGCCACCAATAACTAATGCTTCAGTTTCATTTAACCTATTAATATCAAATAGTTCTTTCAAAAGGATATTCACTTTGAAGATATACAATTGGAAATATAAACATTTCACCCCACCCCCAGCACTTTAGAAGGACCTGGTTCCTGGATCTCTGAGATTGAGTCAGAGGAAGCACAGTCTACAGAACAGTGATGCTACCAAGTTCATGTCCAAATGTGGCATTGCTATAGCTGAGCTGAGATCCAAAGATCACCTTTGGAACATAGTGCTAGACTGGCTGCAAAGTTGAGAATGGACTCTTAGTCCTGGATTCCCAGACTACCAGTCTGCCAACTCCCTACAAAAGCCTTCCTATGAGCTAACTCTCTTTCTGTGTTCATATTGGGCTCCTAGTTTCTAATTGTTTCTAATGACTCAAATTAGAGCCCTCTGTTGGTCAGTGACTCATCTTTCTTTATGGAACTTAAAAGGTAAAACTTATGAAATCCAACTTTCTCTCTGTAATGAAACCAACCAAAATTATTTGATTTACCACTTTGTAAGTTTTAACATCTCAGACTCTAAAAACATTCATATTCTAATAAGTGAAGGAATATCAATATTCCACAGACTCAGTCATTTCTTTGCCCCCAAATAGCACCTCTCAGAACATCTAGCCAAAAGGCAGTTCTTTATTCCAACCTCCTCACAATCTATGCCTTTCCTCACATTTTAAAGGGAAAAGATTTTTCTCTGCCCCTATTAGCAACCAAACTTTTTACCCAAACACAAGGGCCTTACCTGATGAGCCTCACAAACTAATTCCATCCTTTTATCTAAGACAAGTTCATTTTCTGCTGCTTTCAATGACTAAGCTGCTCACATACAAAAGGAGCAGTGACTTACGCGAAGATAAAAACAAATCACAGGGTTTTTTCTTTAGGATGCTACCATTTCTGTCTTATATGCTCTCATTGTTTCTTGTGTTAGGATTAACTTAAATTTAAAATCTTAAGGATGGGAAATATTTTAAGCTTCTATAGTACCCCAACAAGACCTAACACAAATCACAGATTCATTAAATCATTCATTCAATAATCATTTATTAACATCACTCATAGAGTGGGCACTCAATAAATACTTGCCAAATGGTTGTTTTTGCTATATATCTGGAAAAGATGTGAATTTTCTGAGTTAATGTTCTTTAAAAAGTACAGGGGCCCTACTAGAATATGAAAATGTCTTTCTCTTGCTAATAGGATACCTTGATATTTACACAGTATTTATTTTGAGAGCCACAACATTTAAAAATGAAAACATTTGCTGAATTTGACCTTTTCTAGTCCCTTTCTTTACAGCACTATTGTGTATCTTGCTAGCTGCTGGTGTATTATTGATTTGAGGACTTGCACATGGTCAATTAAATCAGTTAAGGCACAGGCTGTTGAGATCATTGCATTTCCAGCAGGAGTTTAAAATGTTTATCTTTAACATGCAAAGCACCCCCTGGGCATTTTACACTTTACCCACTAAACAAACTTTCTCTGATAAGATATTGCTGGCCTCCCCTGGGAAGCCCAGAAAGCAGTGGTGTGTGATTCAGCTAAGATTACCTTTGATGAATTCCTCCATGAAGAACATGTTTTCCTTGCTTAGCATGTGATAAATACCACCAGGGAAGCAATTCCTCTGTCACTGATGAATGCTAGCTCAGTCAGATTTTGTCAAAGCATATGAAAATCTAGTGATTAGTATTCTGTACCTTCTTACTAATGAACTGTCTAATCATGAAATTGCTTTCTGTACTGATACTATTCCTGTGACTATTAAGAATCCTTGGAAAGTTTAAATAAATAGAAATCATTTAGGAAAGAAAATATTACATATTCTATATGTGTAAGTATATACATATACACACATGCATAGCTATATACATAATTGTGTTATATGGAGATATATAGTTCATTATGCTTTCCAGCTTTAGTTTTAATCTAAGGATTGCTATTTGGTCACTTAAAAATTTTATGTTAAGTTTTTAAATTTTTTCTCCAGATTACATATCAGAAGGATTTTCAATAATTGTTTTCTGGCCTTTTGTAATCCATGTTCTCAGCAATTTAAAATTAAAATTATGAATTTTATGACATGGTTTTCTTTGAACACACCTTATTTTTTCATAATCCAAAGGTAAACAAATATTGCATTTAAATATCAAACACACCTTTAAAAATTGTAGTGCAAAGCCATGATTGCCAGAAATGAGGAAGTAACCCAAAGAATATATTGAAAAAGATATTAGCAACTCAGGATGTTTGTTTGTTGGTTTGTTGTTGTTGTTTGGAAGGAAAAGCTACCACACCCTCTTTCTCTTTAATGCAGTTTTTCTCAAATATTTTTGGTTTCAAGACCCCTTTCTATACTTAAAAATTACAAAAGCTCCCAAAGAGCTTTTTGTTGAAGTGAGTTATATCTATTGGTATTTGCCATATCAGAAATCAAAACATATTTTAAATATTTATGCATTCATTTGTTTAAAGTTATAATAATCTATTATGTTAACATAACACATTTTTATGAAAAATAGTTGTATTTTCAAAGAATGAGAAGAGTGTCATTGCTTTACATTTTTGCAAACTTCTTTAGGGTTTGGCTTAGTGGAAGACAACTAGACTCACCTGCTTTTGCATTTGCTTTATTGTGATATGTTGTTTTGGTTGATGTATATGAAGAAAATTCAGTCTTGCAAAGATATGTATTTGGAAATGGAAAAGTGCATCAATAGACAATATTATTATGATGAAAATAGTTTTGGCTTCATGGACCCTTTGAAAGGGATTTAGGGAACCCAGTACTCTTCAGACCACAATTTGAGAAGCACTACTCCAACTGGATACATAGAAAGGAGAAGTCATCTTACAACCCTAATAAGAAGAATATAATTTTCTATAGAATACAATCTATGTTATAATTTCCACAGTCTAGATTGTTTGGCAGGATGAAAGGTTCCTAGAGGAAACAATAGAAGAGGAGTGAGTTACATGAAGGAGAAAAGGAAGGAAAAGTGCAACTATACAATCAGAGCTTACCAATAGATTTCAGAATCTTTTTGAAGAGGAGAAACCTAGATGCTCAGAAGAGGGGGAAGCTGTTTGTCCTCCTAAGAATGATATGATGGAGCCAGAGAAAGTATAATCAAGGTAAGAACAGCAGTAGTTGGTGATGTGATTCTCTACCCAAGGGTACTGAGGTAACAATTTATCAGCCAGATTAAAAAAAATTATATATATATATAGTCTTCCAGGGATATGTATTAAAGATGTAACAGAGAACCTCCCAATACTTACCAAAATGGATAAAAAATATTAATTTCTAGTTATTGATGAAGGAACATTCTAAAAAGGAACCTAAAAACATATTGCCAATAATTATGCTGTCTTGGACAAGTAAGAGAAGGTATTAAGAGCAGAGATTATGCTTTCCTCACTTTTCCTCTTTAAAGGCAAGGGGTACAGAAGAAAAAAATTAATTTTGGAAGTGAACAGGTGGCTAAGGTGGTGTCTGAGAATGGAATCTGGATTTCTGGATCAGTGCTTATAATATAGGGTTGACAGATTCCTGGCAAGAAATGGATTAAGTCTAACCAAGTTTGATAGAATGTACTTGCCAGGTGTTTTGCAAATCTAATTAAAATAGATTAGGAATGTCAAAGACTGCACACACACACACACACACACACACACACACACACACACATACACTCAAACACAAATCTTCCAAGTTAGATACTCTAAAGTAAACACAAAGAAGGAAGAAAAATAATAGCTGAGTCATCACCAAAAATTACAAGCCAAAAAAATCTAAGTACCAGTAATAAAACTTATGATGCCAAGTGTGAGAAAAATGTCTCAAACATTTGAGTAACCAACAAGCATAAACTCTATTCTATATTATGTCTGATTATAACAGAGAAGAATTGGTAGGTGAGATGGAAATGAAGAGAACTTAGAGCTAACAATCATTTGATCCTAGAATTTATTATAAAAATAGGGGAAATGAGCATAGCCCAACATGACCTTATTTAGATTTTGAGAGTAGATTTCTAGATTCTAGATTTGAGCAAAGTAGATTTATGTGATCAGAGGAAAGATAGGTAATATTCCTTGGGGTAAAATGCTTTAGAAGCCGAAGGATGAAATTCTAAAAATTCAAAGGGAAACAATTAGGAAGAAAACTGGAAATTGTCTGAACACCAGGCCCACTGCCCTTTGAGTTTTCTTGCCAAAGATACTAGAGTGGTTTAGCATTTTCTTCTCCAATAGATCACCTTTTGTCAGAAGTCTCCTCTATGACCTGTCCATCTTGGATAACCCTACACAGAATAGCTCACAGTTTCATTGAGCTATGCAAGCCCCTCCAACACAAAGCAGTGTCACAGAAGAGGTGGCAATTAAGTAAACACCTTCAATAAAAAAAAAATATCCAGGAGATAGAAGTAAAACCAACTAACAGACTAATTTAAGATCATAATACAGTCCTATGAAAATAGTCTAAGGAATGCAAAAATGAGCTACCTGATATGAACTCTTTAGCCCAATCACAATGGCTTCCACAAATAAGATGTTCCATCTCTCAGCTCTGGGCATTTTCTTTGTCCCTCATCACTGGAATTCTCTTTTTCTTTAACTCCAACTATTGGCCTCCCTAGCTTCCTTTAAGTCCCAACTAAAATCCCATCTTCTACAGGAAACCTTTCCCATTTCCTTTTAATTGTACTGCATTCCCTTTGTCAGTTATTTCCTATTCATCCAGTATAAAGGTTTTTTGGAGATATTTGTTTGCATGCTGTCTCTCTCATTAGATTATAAATTCCTTGAGGACAGGAACTGTCTTTTGCCTCTTTTTGGACCCCTATATTTTAGCATAGTGTCTGGCACATAGCAAGCATTTAATAAATATTAACTGATTAATTAATTGAAAATATGGTCAGGCTATTAAGGACAGTAGTTCTACTAGAAGACAAAGGAGAATCAAAGAAACAATAGAATCTTTGCTTAGAATAGGTATTATTATCTTGGCAACTCAATTCTTATTTTATTTCTGCATAGGGCCTACTCAATCTCTTTTGGCCATCTTTTCAGCTGTTTCCCTAGCTTCTGTGCACAGAAAAGATGAGGGCACTATGAACTGGACCTATAGAAAGGGGAGAAATGGGCATGGATTACTGATTTCTGTTCTGTGTTGTTTGACCTCAATTCAGGTGCTGGAGGGAGATCCTTAAGAGGCTTCAAGGGTTTTAGGAGGGGTAGTACAAATAGTCAGGCCAGAATGGAAGCCCTGAGAAGCATGGGAAACTGGAACTCAAACCCCAGGATGGTCTGGATTTAAAACTGGGATTGTGCTTTTGGGTGTAATCTCTTCCCCTCCCCAGAAACTAAGGTGATTGAAAGGAAAGGAGGATAATGGTTGCCCCTAACTGGGAATGTTTGCATATTTGTGAATATCTTTTGAAGTAAATATTCCTTTGCAAAAACTCCATTGTGTTACATATAAAATGAGAAAAGTATAATTAGAAAGTACTTGTTCTGAAAAGGACTGAGGGATTTTTGTGGCCTGCAAGGCATTACTCAATAGAGCAACATGAATTTAAAAAATAAAACTGTGACCTGCCATAAGAGGAACATAGCTTTCAGAAAATGGGAGGTTAAGTGTTGAACAACACTGGCTTCAGGATACTTTATCTGAAATAATGTGTTTAATTCTAAACGCCACTTTTTAAGAAGGACAATAATAAACTGTTGAAAGTTCAAAGTAGGACAATCAGAATGAATCTATGTCATGTGAAGAACATTTGAGAGGGGAAAATGGACATATTTTGTCTGGAGAAGAAAAGACTTGAGGTGGGGGTGGGGGAAGAGATATGCTTTCTACTATTTGAAGGGCTTGGCCCCAGAAGGCAAAATAAGCAATAATGCATGGAAGTTGAGGCAAATTCAGTTTTAGTGTCAGGAAATTCTTCCTCATAATTAGATCAGTATAAAAGTAGAATGACCTCCCTAGGGAGGTGTGAGTTTAACCCTTCAAAAGGGATCTTCAGGCATAGGTTAGACAATAAATTGTTGGGAATATTAGTGGTAATTCCTTTCCTGAGATGGTCATAATAGATGAGCACTTAGGTTCCTTCCAACTATCAAATTCTGTGATTTGTGGTTTCTCAAACCACTGATTTCCAAGCTTTTTTGACTATACATTCTCATCAGCATAAACCTCCAATATGGGTATATTTGCTTATTTATAAATTATTTACATATTTGACATTATAAAACATATATGGAAGAAAGAAATTTTAATAATGAAATAAAAGTAAAATAATAATTTATTAAAAAGTCATTAGGGAACCACTAGACTTTGAGAAGAGGAGTGTCATTGTTAGTCATTTGCTTTAGGAAATTTTAGCTGTATGGAGAATGAATTGAGTGGGGAAGAGATTTCAGACAAAAAGATCAATTCTAAGTGATGAGAGACTAAAGAGTAGTAACTATGTGAGCAGAGAGAGAGGTATAAAGGTGAAGGATGGTTTTAAACCTCTGAGATTTGACAACTGATTGGATATATGGATTTGGGGTGAAGGAAAATGAGCAGTTGAAGGCAATAGCAAGATTGTAAGCAAGATGAGTAACTGGAAGGATGGTGGTATATTCAACATTAATGAAGACGTTAGGAAGAAAGGTGCTACTGTAATGTGATCTGTGATTTGCTGCAACCCATCTATTGTCTGCTTATGATGTATGATCCATACAATCCTATCTGAAATTAAAAGGGGAGGCAGACTCTGACTTATCAGTCATTGCCCCCAGAACACAAAGCCTGACCTTTAAGGGAAGCTTTTTGGAGCCACTAAGTGATTTGGGAGACAAAAGAAAGGGTATTCTGGAGACAGTAAAGGGGGCCACAGATTTTTTCTAATGAAATCTGTGGATGCCTTTGTGGTTAGATTACACCTGCCTTAAAATTCCAATGGTTGATTTATAAAGGGGAAAGTTGGGAACTTGTGCCATGTAGGAAGAAGAGAGAGTAGAGAGTTGAGCGATAAGGGAAGATGTAGTTGTGTTGGAGGTGAATCCCATGCTAGGTTTTGTTGGGAGAGGTGCATGCAATCCATCTTCCAACTCTCTAATTAATCAAATGCCCCTGGGAGTCATCCACTTTCCCATTTTGAAGATTATTACTCTTCACAGATGGACCTGAATCATCTTTGGTTAGCTTTGGGTCAGATAAGCTTAGATAAATTCTCAAAATTATTGTTTATGGGTAAGGTGGTATTAAATTCCTGAATAGTGCAATGAATTTCTTGAAACATATCTGGTTAGTTGGTTGGGAGACATAGTAATTTGGGCATAAGGCAGATGAAGTTCTGCTTCCATGAAGGCAAATATAATTTAAGGGCAATACTGCCCAAAATATTCAACATCCAGGCTTCAAAACAGTTATGAATCACTCCAATTTTCTCAGAGCTTCCATTTCATTTGGTCCTTTGTTTCAAGAGTACCTTCTGGTGATTCTGATACTCCCCAGAACTTTTCATGCTTATCTAAAATTTATATAATGCTATCATTCATGGTCATGTGATTATAATAAGAAATGATTTGTGAAGTCTTTCAAGTTTCATGGGGAATAGCTTAATCAAAAATAAGGATAATATTAAAGGAAATTTAGAGTAAAATTAGGAGCACAATCATCAATAAATTTTATAAAGCACTTATTTGCCAGGCACTATTAAAAACTAGGAATACAAAGACAAAAGCCTAAAAAATAATTATATGACCTTCTTCTCTGGTAATCCTATTATTTCCTCCATATGCACTGTGAGAGCCAATAATACAAAGTATTGAAATTAGAGGATAGGGATTTCCATCTATGGTAATATCATTTACTCCTTGCAATGAAACTTAAATAGGTCCCATAATGTCTAAGCCTATTTATTCACATGTAAACTGGAATAATATTTACACTATCTAACTCAAAAGGCTACTCTGAGCATCAAATGTGGTTATGAAATAAGGCCTTATAACCTATATTGATGCCAGCTATTATTATTAGGTTTTAAGCTGGATGGCATTGGCTAGGACTTTAGACCTCTGACTTATTTTGATTAGACCAAATAAAATAAAATATATAAAGTGCTTTGCAAACTTTAGAATTCTATATACTTAACTATTATTATTAGGTATTAGTATTTATAGAAGAGATCCTACTTGAGATCTTGTCAATAATACTAGTGACTCATTTTATTACCTGTGACAAATTTGTAACCCACAAATTAGTCATACCTAGGGTATTAGCTTTTGAAAGGTTATCATGACTAGTGAAGTAATTGACATTATATACTACTTATCCCAGTAACTATAGGGACACTGAGTCATCATCATCATCTGTGTAAGTTAACATTTTCAGCATGAACTTAAACTAATATCAAATTTATTTGATCATAAAATTTGAATATAGAATAAGAGCTAAGTTGTTTAGCAGCTCAATGTTAAAATGCTATTTCATTTAATATAGTTCTTTAGGGAATCTCCTGTTTATTCAAATTTTACTCTTTAAGATTGTCTTGGAAACTAGCATAATTTCTATTTCATGTCTTTTGACAAGTATATGTGCACCTATTTTATACCTCACTTAATATGAAGGACCCAAAACAAGGTTATCTCTTGTTCTTATAAAGAAATTACATAATTTTGTATATACATAGAAAACAACTTGTTGGAAGAGACTCTTTTACAGCTTTTCTTTGAAATAAGGGTTTTTAATACCATATTTCAGTCAATTGCATGATTGTAAAGATATGGTTTTACTGCAAAATATCACTTGGAAAAATTTGCATGTTCAGTCCTAATATGTTTATCAGAGATGTCCTCCATATATGTATGTTATTCACATACAAGTGCATGCATATATTTATATATACATATGTGTATACATTATACATATATATTCATATAGTTCCATATATACCTATGTAATATTTATATATGGCTTATGGGAAAGTAATTATTCATGTTTCCCTGAATGATTGTTTTCGGTTATAACACTCAAGATTTTTTTCCCTGATGCTTCTTTAGCAATTTTGAGCTTTGATCATTCAGTATCCTCAAAACTCTGTAACTTACAGACTACATCTTCTAATCTATCTTGTTTTCTCATACTTGTTTTCTTTGCCACAATTTCTCTTTTATAAAGAAATATATCTTTCTTTGTAGAGTACTTTTGAATAGAACTCTGCCATTCTTAATGGTGAACTGTGTTTGTAATAAAAATCTTCATAGATATTTTGCACCTTTTTTTAAATTTTGTTGTCCTCCAAGTTTCATTCTTAAATATTTTTGATTACTTTGCTTAAGTGAATATTTGGAGCACTGTCTTTCAGCTTATTTTCCTTCTACTGCTTCCTTCTATCTTATAAAGTTTTATTCTTATAATCTTCCATCATCCTCCATTAAGATTTTGCAAATAAATTTATATTCTAAATTGATGTTGCCCTTGGCAGCTATATTTCTCCACTAAGTAAGTAAATCAAGTTTTGTTGACTAAAGAGGTCTGAAGGCTTTTTTGACTACCTCAGAAACAGAACACAAAGGGAAACATTTAAATATGAAAAACCAACAGGTACATGAGGGAGGCATGGAGCATAGAGAGAAAAAAAGAATAGATCTTTATTGGTTATAGAGAAGAAAGATGTTCCCTATACTTTACATGGGCCTAGGGGCCTAAGGTCTAATGCTTATATAGTGACTTTACAGTGAAACAGCTTCTTGTAGATAATCCAACAAAGTATGGACTTAGCTTGCTTTGTAAAAGCTAACTCAGAGAATAGCCCATTTCATATGGATAATTTTCATTGGTTAAACTTTTATGAAATTATAATTTATGCCAAAGTACAAGAGAGTCATAAAATAATTAAAAGAATAATGAAATGAGGTAAAGAAAATTTGAAATCTCAAAGATAAAATCACTAAGTCTAACAAAAGGGTAGAACATTTAGAACAAACAGCAGATCACAAGAAAAGAGTTCCAAAGATTTGAAGTTGGAAGGTACCTTAGGGTTCATCTAGTTCAAAACCCTTATTTTGCAGATTAAGAACTTCAAAATTAAGTGAACTGACCAATTTTCTACAGGTAATGAGGCAAGGGAGGATGAGACCACAGGTGCTCTGACAAAAATCAATATTCTTTCTTGTACAGAGGGAGCAAGAGTGTGGGAATATGACCTCAAATATCATGGCTAATAGAAACAGCAAAAAGCAGTTCTATCCCATGGGGAAACTTCTGCATGACCCTGGACACATCTTTAGCACTTCTTTATTCTGTTTCTTTATAATATTTGGGCTGGCATAAGGTTGGTGTAGAGATCTTCACTAAACCTTTATAGGTTATAGAGAAGAAAAATGTTCCCCAAACTTGACTCAGGACCACCTCATAAGTAAGCTTCCCCCAATAAAACCCTATTTACCATTATGCTGGTATGGGCTGTCCCTCTTTCTTTTATATCTCGGTATTCTATTAGAGGTGAAACTACTATTCTGGGGGTTTGCATCCTTATCTTTGGTGTACTCAGCAGTACCAAAGAAAAGGTCCTGGGAGAAGAGGCCTTCAAGGGGGAAATCATGACCATCCTCACCCCTGGAGGGAGAGTTGGCATGTCTACCAAAGGTAGTCCTCAGTTAGCTACCCACATCCAGGGAAGAGTGGTGGCCAACATGCTAGATGCCTGGAATCAGTACAGGGATGCCTGAAAGACACTGATCAGCTTGGGGCACTTGACAGACTTGTAGCATGATAAGGTGGCTATTTGTGTTGCAAACATAAGACTTTCAGTACTATTAAAAGAGACTGAAATGATAACTGCCATTTTTATCAAAGGGAAAAGAACAGAATACCCTTAAGGGTAAAAGATGGGAGTGAAAAGGAACTAGGAATGTTTTTAGAAAAGACAGAAGATGGTATAGAGGAAAAAAAAACAGGAAGACACACTTTAACAGTAGTCATATCAAAGAGCAGACAGAAGAGAGACAGGGAAAGAAAAACTCAGTTAAGTGAAGATTACTAGGGATATGTTTGCTAAAGGAAATGGTGGGTCAGAATTTAGGGGAAGTTTTGAAGAGTAATCATGTGTGCTTTTGTGTGTGAGAGAAATAGCATGATCTCTGGAGATATCTAGTAAGGATGAAACTGAGAATAGCAACATGCTTTGAGTTTTGCTTATTATAGGGCAAGAAGGGATAAATATGCAAAAGACTAGTACCTGAAAACATCACTGGCAAATCTATCTCTCTGTGACCTGTTAACTAACCTTTTCCTGGAAAAAAAAAGAATGGGACCCTCCCCAGAAGGTTCTCTAAGCTTTAAGAAAAATATATTCCTGAACTTTGAGTTCTAAGAGATAGAGGGAAAGACAGACAAGAAGAAAAGGTATCTTTTCCCTCATACCATATAATTTTTTTACATTGTAAATCAATTAGAAACAGTAACTAAATCTGTAACTAAAATATAAACTCTCTAAAGTGGATTCTTAAATTGTGGTTTGAAATTTTTATAAGTGGTGAAACATTCTAGCAAATTTGGGGTTAACACTGTTTAGACTTTGTTTTGAGAGAATTAAGATCAATTCTATCCCCTCCCTGAAATTTAGTAAAATGTTACTGTTTTTAGTATGATTACATAGTAATCCCATATCCCAAACAACTAAGTAAATTTATACTTGAACTTGTCATCTATCTGCTAATACTTACATAGCTATATATAGAATTAAGCCCCTAAAGTATCTCATTCATTTTTAGGATGCTATGGGAATGATCAGACAGAAATAAAAAAAAAAGCTTGTGAAACAAAGATGTGAATCTATGGATTTTGGAGGTTAAAGTCAGAAACTTCTTCTGTTTTAAGTAATAGAATTTCCTTGTAATCAGTTGAAGATTGATGTTTGTGTAATATCCATCCCATTGCATATGGTTAACAAATGAAACTCATTTGATATACATTGTCCTCTATATAATAAGGAATTAATTACTTGATATGTTTACACGTCTCATCCCAGGTCTTTTATCAAAATTGTAATGAAGTTAGCATCTTTTTAATAAATTCATGTGTGTGACTAATAACCCTAGGGGTGGAAAGCATCCACTTGCAAAGAGTTTTGTTATTTATATTTTCACTTATAGGATTATATTCTTAATAAAATCTGATCTTGAAAGCAACTAAGTGGTTCAGGGGATTGAGAGCCAGGCCTAGAGATGGGAAGTTCTGAGTTCAAACGTGACCTTAGACACTGCCTAGCTTAATGGCCCTGGGCAAGTCATTTAATCCCCAATCCCTAGCCCTTACTACTCTTCTGCTTGCAACCAATACACAGTATTGATTCTAAGATGGAAGGTAATGGTTTAACAAAGTATAAAACAAAATAATTAACATCTGATCTTTTCAAGGGAAAATTAGATTTAATTGGAATGGAAACATTTGAGAAACCAACAGAATCAGATAATCATCTGTGCCAAATGTAAATAATTCTAATGGGGCATGTAAAAACTTATATTCTCTGAAATATCACATGAATTATGGGGACTAATTTGATGTTTCCCTTGTGGCTATATCATTAACAAGAACATAATTTTAAGCTGGTTTTTACCACATGATCTAGTTATTGGAGATGTAAAACTTAAGAAGCCATACTAACTTGTATTAAGATCTATTGTAAAAAATTTAGCAGGAACATCTAAGAATTCCTATAAGTATCTTGGAACCAGAAAAACAAATCTACTTAAGGGAGACTTCAGAGATGCCCCCAAAATGAGAATTGTTCCAGAATGTCCAAGAGAAGATGTTTCCAGAGATCAGATGACTACATGGAATATCTGCTATCCACGATCAAATTTGCCAATGAAATGAATATTAGTGGAGGGCCACTAAAATACAAGGAGTTTTGAGATGAGTTGATATTTACGATCATCATTGTTTGGCTTTTTGTTTCACTTTTTTTTTACTGAGTTCTCTAAATTATCTTAGTGTGAGATATTCTTACTCATTCTGCTTCTTCAGAGGCTCAAGTCTTTGGCCTTTTATCTTCTGAGCTGTTTTTCATGCCTTGGAACAAAGCTTTCTGGAATAAAGAGCAGCATTGATCTCAAAAGCTAATATTCTTGATCTTGATCTTAGGCTTTGTTTTTGATGGCTCTTCTTAATGTAGGGGTAAACCTTTTCACCAAAACATCTCCAACCTAACTATAATGACAAATCAATAGAGTTCTCAAATTCATCTCTATAGGCTAGGCCATAAACCAGGCAATGGACATTGACCTAATTAATATTCACCAAATAGTTATAGGGTTCAGGGTTCCCAGTTTCCCTCTCCAAGTTGTCATAGTAAATGAGTTGGTGGGAAAAAAAAAAAGATTTAAAAGTACAAGAAACCCAAGGAGTGAGTTCATTGTCTCTCATAAGAATACAGTAAATTTTTTATATATTTTTATATTAAATAAAATAACTCAGCATTTAAAGAGTTTTTAATAGTACCATATTCCTACACTTTTGACAATCCTTTTAATAGTTAAATATTGCATCATAAAATTTACCACCCCAACTCCTAATTCTCTTCTCCACCTAAAAATGCCCAATTTTTTCAGCTGGTTCTCCTTTGGCATGGTACAGATCTTCTTTATTCTTTTTTTTTTAACCCTTACCTTCTATCTTAGAATGTGTATAGGTTCCAAGGCAGAAGAATGGTAAGGGCTAGGTAAGGGGTCAAGTGACTTGCCCAGGGTCACAAAGCTGGGAAGTGTCTGAGGCCACATTTGAACCCAGGACCTCCCATCTCTAGGCCTGGCTCTCAATCCACTGAGTCACCCAGCTGCACCCTCTTCTCTTCTTTATTCCTGAGGTCTTTTCTTATATGTTCTCTAATTTCAACATTTCAGATATTATTCTAAGTAGAGCAGTATAAATATAAGAAAGAAATGTTTTAAAGTTTGCATTGTGCAAACTTTAAAATTTTTTTTATCATTTTGGACAAAAAAACAGTAATTTTTAATTTTTTTCTTACTTGATTCTTTTCTAATTCTGGACAAAATGCCATATACTTAGTATGTAAGGAAAAATACCTCCATCCCACTTTGGCACCCCAACTATGGATATTGCAGAATAATGTCATATCTAATGGCTTGGCTGGCCTGGGTCACCTGGCTGGCCTGGAAATAGCAATGTACAACATTGCCACAGAGGGAAGAGAGCTCGTGGGCTTTATAAGGCAAGTTCAAGAAGAAAAGAGGCTTTTTCACTTCCACTCTTAAACAGATTGGCTCCCTGGGCTGGCACTTGTCGAGAAGACAGGAGGGACCATGCTGGGCTGAAATCTGAGACAAGATCTTACATTAAATTAGTAAGGCTGAAATGTCTCTTCTCTCTCTCTCTCTCTCTCTCTCTCTCTCTCTCTCTCTCTCTCTCTCTCTCTCTCTCTCATTTTATTAATAAACACATAACTCTGGTCAGTCCCTTTTTATTCTTAACTTCACTCTAAGATCACATTATTGATTTTGCATCCAATTAAAAACTCTAGATCTTTTTTGTACTAAATTTTATCTAATTATACTTCCTTGGCTTTCACTTAATTAGCTGATTTTTTTTTAACCCAAGGACTTCATATTTATCCCTGAGAAACTTTTTTCTTGTTAGATTCAACATATTGTTTCAGGATCTTCAGATCTTTTTAGATCCTAATTTTATTATTCTGTATGTTGGCTCTCCTTTCCAGGTTTGTCTGATCTGCATATTTAATAAGCATGTAATCTAGTTCTTCCTCCAAATTACTGATAAAAATATTGAACAACATAGAGACAAGGTCAAATTCCTTGAGTATTAATACTATAGCCTTTCTTCCAAATTGAAATTAATTGTTAATGATTATACTTTGGTTCTGGGCATCCAGTCAGTTCTGGATGCACATATTTGTAATACTGTCAAATCTATATCTTTGCTTGCCCACAGGGATGGCATGAGGATTTTTCAAATGCTTTGCTTAAATATAGGTTTGCTATTTTGATTGTTTCTCACCAATCTACCCATCCAAGTAACCCTATTAGAAAAAAAAAGCAAATAGGTCTAATTTGTCATGACCTATTCTTGATGAAAAAAAAATGCTAACCAGTATTTCCCTTTTTCAATGTTTGTAAATATATTTTTTAATTTTGAAGTTAGGAACAATATTGCAAACATACAGATAAGATAAAAGCTATAGTTGTAAGGAGGATATTGAAAAGAGAATGGATTCAGAGACAGAACTAATAAGTTTTGAAATGTCAGAGTGAGGAGCAAATGAATGAAAAAAAACACATTGATTAGGAAAGGATTTCCAGATAATAATATGGAGGACTAGATCTTGTAATTCCTCTAAACAATAGTAATGGTAATAATAATAGTAATTATGCATAAGAGATAAAACAACTGCAGCTGTCTTTGCAGTCTAGGAGAGTGGTTTCAAGCTCAAATAGAAATAGGGGACAATAAACTTTACATAAGGATTCTGACAGGCCACATATTGATTTAGAAAACAAAATATTAATGTTACATTTTCATTGTTTTAAATATTATTTTGTTAAATATTTCTCAATAACATTTTAATCTAACTTGTGTGATAATCAGGAATATTTTAGGCTGTATTCAGCCCTGGAGTTACTGTGTTTGACACATCTAGCCTAGGACACCAATAATTCAAAGGAGATAAAATGATTCAATGAATGAAAAACAGAGAAAGCTAAAAATTCATAGCCCCTAATTTTTTCACTCAACATATTCTTCCCCACCAAGCATGCAGTTCCAGCTGCATGGCAATACAAACTATCTCATGGGATTACAAAACAGCTAACACCCATCCCCTTTTCCCTTCAAAATCCAAAATACTGAAACATGCTCGATCTCTAAGAGAAGCATGGCAGATAAGGAGTCAAGATGGTGGCCTAGTAGCAGCAAAAGCTGAAACCACTCTTATGATCCTTCCAAATCAACCTTTAAAAAGCATCTCAAAATGACAAGAGTAAAAAGCAAACAGCAAAATGGAGTAAGGGGGCTCACTTTCTGAAGACAATTTGAAAGGTAAGGATAGAGAATTGATTTTCATTGGATAAGGGGGAACCAGAAGCAAAACTGCACACAGAGGAGTACTGGGCTACCACCACCACCCCTCCACCTACTGCTCTAGGTTCTGTGACTAGGCATAGGCTAATTTTGGGATCCCAAGATGCAGGCTGCACCAACAAAAGAGCACTTCAAACCCAACCCTTGCAGTCCTAGGACCTGGTACCAGCCTGCAATGAGACCCAGAAGTCCTTTCCAGATTTATCACTAGACCCTTCCAAGCCTAAGCTGCTGTGGTGAGGACCTAGACACAAGGCAAAATAGCTCACAATGTCAACCCCTTCAAGCCAGTGGCAGAGGAGACAGGATTAGCAAGCAGCTTTCAGAATTCCTAGTCCAGAGGCAAAAAAAAGGCAAGGAAAACAAGAAAACAGCAAAAGAAACACTTAACTCTCAAAAATGTCTATGGGAAAAAAGAATAAAAATCAAAAGGGAATGGTGAGATCCAAGCAACTGCCTGCAAAACTTCAAGAAAAATGGAAATTGGCCTCAAGCTCTAGACTCAAAAAGGAATTCAAAAATCAAATAAGACAGGTTGAAAAAAATGAGGAAAAGAAATAATAGTAATGCAAAAAGAAAAAAACAGCTTAAAAAGTAAAAGTGGTCAACTGGAAAAAAAGGCACAAAAATCCAATGAAGAAAGGATTTCCATGTAAAGTAGAACAGACCAAATGGAAAAGGAGGATCAAAAGGTAAAGGAAGAAATTCAGTCTTTATAAATTAGTATTGGGCAAGTAGAAGCTAATGACTTCACAAGACAAGAAGAAACAATAAAATGTAATTAAAAGAACAAGAAAATAGAAGAAAATATGAACTATTTCACTGAAAAAACAACTGACCTACAAAACAGATCCAAAAGAGACAATTTAAAAATTATTAGACAACCTGAAATTAATGACCAGAAAAAATAAAGCCAATAAATCATATCATCAGAAATTATTCAAGAAAATTGCCCTGATATTCTTGAACAAGAGGGTAAAATAGAAATTGAAAGAACCCACAAATCACCTCCTGCAATAAATTGCCAAATAACAAATCCCAGGAATCTTATAGCCAAGTTCAAGAGCTCCCAAGCCAAAGAGAAAATCTTGCAAGCAGCCAGAAAGAAACATTTCAAACATCATGAAGCCCCAGTCAGGACAACACAGGATCTGGCAGCTTTCACAATGAAGGATCAGAAGGCATGGAATATGATATTTCAGAAGGCAAGGGAACTGGCTTTACAATGAAGAATCACCTATTCATCAAAACTGACTATATTCTTTCAGGAGAATATATGGCCATTTCATAAAATAGATTTCCAAGTATTCCTAAAGAAAAGACCAGACTTAAACAGAAATTTTGATGTCCAAACACAAAATTCAAGAAATGCATAAAAATGAAGATGAGAAAGAGAAAAAAATTAAGGACTTCAATGAAGTCAAGTTGTTTGTATTCCCATATAGAAAGATGATATCTGCAACTTAAAAACTGTTATCATTATCATGGTAATTAGAAGTATACATAGACCGAGGGTATTGTAGTAAGCTGTTTAGGATGATATGTTAAAAAAAAACAAAAATTGGATTAAAAAAGAGGATTGTACAAAGAGAAATGGGAAGAGAGAAGTAAAATGGGCTAAATTATATCACATAAAGAGGTGTGGGTCAGGGGATATACTATTAGAATGGAGGGGAGAAGGAAGGTGATGATGAGTAATATTTAAACCTTACTCTCATCGAAATTGGCTCATAAAGGGAAGAACAGCCAGACTTAATGGGATATAGAACCCTATCTTTCCATAAAGAGGAATAGGGGTGGAATTAGAAGGGTAGTGGTGGAAGGGGGAATAATATAAAGGAGGAAGAATAAAGGGAATGATAAAAAGCAAAAACTCTGGTGTGTAAGGAAAGAGTGAAAGGGGACTAGGCAGGAATATAAGTACTTAAGAAATATAATTGCTTAACATATATGCACCAAATGGTATAACATCCAGATTTTTAAAGGAGAAACTAAAGGATCTTAAGGAGGAAATAGAAAGTAAAAATATACTAGTGGGGGACCTCAGTCTTCCCCTATCAGAACTAGATAAATGTAAACAAAAAAATAATGAGAAAGAAGTAAAGGAAGTGAATGAAATTTTAGAAAAGTTAGATTTAATAGATATCTGGAGAAAACTGAAAAGGGATAAAAATGAATATGTCTTCTTTTCAGGAGCCAATGGTACATATACAAAAATTGACCATATATTTGGGCATAAAAACTTCACAACAAAATGCACAAAAGCAAAAATAATAAATGCAACTTTTTCTGATCATAATGCAACAAAATTATTGTCAATGAGGTTTCATGGAAAGGCAAATAAAAATTAATTAGAAACAAAATAATATAATTCTTCAAAACAAGTGCGTCAAAGAACAAATTATAGAAACAATCACTGATTGCATTGAAAAGTTTAACAATGAGGAGACAACATATTGAAAACCAAAGCAGTACTCAGGGTAAAATTTATATCCCTGAATGCTTATATCAGTAAAATGGAGAAAAAAACAGATCAATGAAATGATCATGCTACTAAAAAAAACTAGAAAAAGAACAAATTTAAAATCCCAAGTTAGGGGCTTCTGGGTAAGCATGGCAGCAGTCTAGACGCAGGATGCATCCGCTACTCAGCACCCACCAATATAGACTATCTCAAAAGACCAAAAAAAACATTTTCATAGGAATGGAGGGACTCTACAGTAAGGTGCAGCATTGAAGGTCCATGGGATTTGGGCATTTCCACACTATGAGGGGGTGAAAAAGCTCCCACCCAAATGTGAGCCAATCTACCCTCCCCCACCCCACCAACAGAGCCAGAGTCAGAGCCAGTGTGTAACAGAATCAGATAGTGAATGAGGGGCACCTCTAGAGCAAGCAAGGGGAACCTCTAGTTCCTTGGGAGCTGACTAGGACCACCAAAGATATAACCCTGAGAGCAGCTACATCTGAAACCCCAGTGGGCAGGGGGAGCACAGACTGTGGGCACTCCCAGGAAGGCAGCACAGAGAAGAACTGCAAACAGCAGAGGTGGAGATTGGAAAACTTGCCTCAAGCAAAATGCTTGCTCCTTAACTCCATACACAGAGAACCTGTCCAGCTCACTCAGATTTCTGACTAAAAAGGAAAAGTAAAACCTCCACAGTGATGGCAAATTGTGCACATTACCAACAAATACCCTCCAAGAAAAACAAAAAAAAAGGCAGTGACCCTCAAAAATTTTTACGGAGGAAAAACCCAGGCTACAGAGGAAATACAGGAGGAAATTCAAACACAGACAAAACCTTCTAAAAAATGGAAATTGTTCATAAGCTCTGGAAGAATTTAAATTGGAGCTTATCAAAAAGATGGAAGCCTTCTGGCAAAAGAAGTAGGAAATGGTTCAAAGAGAAAATTAAAAAAAAAACATAGCAGAAAATCAAAAGATTAAAGCAGAAAACCAGGCCTTAAGGACCAGAATTGAGCAACTGGAAGCCAGTGATCTTGCAAAACAGCAAGAATTAATAAAGCAAAGTCAAAAGACTGACAAAAAAGAAGAAAACATAAAATATCTCACTGACAAGATGACAGATCAGGAACACAGAGGAAGGAGGGACAATTTGAGAATCATTGGTCTACCTAAAAATCCAGAAATAAACAGAAATTTTGATATCATAATACAAGAAATCACCCAAGAAAACTGCCTTAATGTTCTTGAACAAGGAGGCAAAATAGACATTAAAAGAGTTCATAGAACACCCTCAAACTAAATCTCCAAAAGATAACTCCCAGGAATGTAATTGCCCAATTCCAGAGTTTTCAAGCTAAGGAGAAAATTCTGCAAGAAGCCAAAAAGAGACAATTTAGATACCAAGGAGCACCAATCAGGATCACACAGGACCTGGCAGCTTCCACACTAAAGGAATGAAAAGCCTGGAACATGATATTCAGAAAGGCAAGAGAACTGGGTCTTCAAGCAAAAATCCCCTATTCATCAAAACTGACTATATACTTCCAGGAGAAAGTGAAAAGACCAGAACGAAGTGGAAAGTTTGATATCCAAACACAAAGATCAAAATAAACATGAAAAGGTAAATAAGAAAGAGAGGGAAAAGGGAAAATTTTTTTTAATTCAAACTTTATTCTTTAAGGGCTACAATTAGATCAAATTATATATGTGTGTGTGTGTGTGTGTGTGTATAAATATTTTAGGAAAATGTTATTTGTAACTCTCAAAAACTGTATTCATTATATATATATAGTATATTATTATTATATATTATATATATATTATTATTATACATTATATATATATATAGTAATTAGAAGAATCACTCATAGGAAAAGATTAGGGCATTAAGGGCTATAAGATGATATGCAAAAAAAAGAAAAAGGGTGGGGGGAATTGAAGATGGTACCAAGAAATTTTTGAAGAAATAAAATAAATAGGATAATCTTTTTCACACAAAGAAACACATGGGAAGGGTAGGGGAAGAATACTCTTATAAGAAGGAGAGGAAGAGAGTGCTAATAGGTAATAATTAAACTTTACTCTCAGTGAAATCAATTCTGAGAGGGAAGAGCATCTAGATCCATTGGGATCTTGAATTCTATCTTATCCTACAGGGTAAGTGAGAAGGGGAAACTAAGGGGGGGGGGGAGGGAGTACAAAATGGGAAGGAAGGAGAGGGGGGAGGGAACTTAACAGACACCCCCCAAAAATAAGAAGGGAACAAAAAGGGAGGGACAGAAAGGAAAGCATGTCAAGGGAGGGCATTACGGGATTGATTAAAAGTAAACCACTGATTTAAAAGGATATAGCAAATGAAGAAAGGACAGAACTAGGAGAGGATATCAAAATGCTAAGGAATTCACAAGTGACAATCATAACTTTGAATGTGAATGGGATGAACTCACCCATAAAACATAGACGAATAGGAGAGTGGATTAGAATCCAAAATCCTACCATATATTGTCTAGAAGAAACACACCTGAGGCAGGTAGAAACTCACAAGGTCAGAATTAAAGGTTGGAGCAAGAACTATTAGGCCTCAACCAATAGAAAGAAGATAGGAGTTGCAATCATAATATCTGACAGAGCCAAAGTAAAAATAGACCTGATTAAAAGGGATATGGAAGATAAATACATCCTGATAAAAGGCAGTATAGACAATGAGGAAATGTCACTGATCAAGGTGTATGCAACAAATGGTATAGCATCCAAATTTCTAAAAGAGAAGCTAGTAGAATTGAAGGAGAGATAGTAAAACTATACTAGTGGGAGACCTGAACCTACCACTATCAAATTTAGATAAATCAAATAAAAAAATAAACAAGAAAGAGGTTAAAGAAGTTAATGAAATCTTAGAAAAAATAGAGTTAATAGATATATGGAGAAAAATAATTGGGGACAAAAAGGAATACACCTTCTTTTCAGCAGCACTTAGTACATTCACAAATATTGACCATATACTAGGTCATAAAAACATGGCATACAAATTCAGAAAAGGAGAAATAATAAATTCAACATGTTAGAGAACAAATCATTGAAACAATTAAAAATTTCATTGAAAGGGGGAAGCCGGGTGGCTCAGTGGATTGAGAGCCAGGCCTAGAGATGGGAGGTTCTAGGTTCAAATCTGGCCTCAGACACTTCCCAGCTGTGTGACCCTGGGCAAGTCACTTGACCCCCATTGCCTAGCCCTTACCACTCTTCTGCCTTGGAACCAATACACAGTATTGACTCCAAGACCGAAGGTAAGGGTTTAAAAAAATTTTTCATTGAAGAAAATGACAATGATGAGACATCCTTTCAAACTCTATGGGATGCAGCCAAAGCAGTACTCAGGGGAAAATTTATATCCTTGAGTTCATATATGAACAAATTAGGGAGGGCAGAGGTCAATGAATTGGACATGCAAATCAAAAAACTTGAAAGCAAACAAATTAAAAACCCCCAGAAGAAAACCAAATTAAAGATCCTAAAAATTAAGGGAGAAATTAATAAAATCAAAAGTGATAGAACTGTTGAATTAATAAATAAGACTAAAAGCTGGTATTTTAAAAAAACAAACAAAATAGACAAAGTACTGATCAATCTAATAAAAAAAGAAAAGAAGAAAACCAAATTAACAGTATCATAGATGAAAAGGGAGAACTCATCTCCAATGAAAAGGAAATTAAGGCAATCATTAAAAACTATTTTGCCCAATTATATGGCAATAATTATGCCAATCTAGGTGATATGGATGAACATTTACAAAAATATAAATTGCCTTGATTAACAAAAGAGGAAATAGAATACTTAAATAATCCCATCTCAGAAAAAGAAATTGAACAAGCCATCAATGAACTCCCCAAGAAAAAATCCCCAGGTCCTGATGGATTCCAAAGGGAATTCTATCAAACATTAGAGAAGCATGACAGAACCCTGTGCCCACCAGAACTCCACTAGAGAACTGAAGAATTGAGGAACAGAGGCATCTGTTTCAGTAAACATGTGAGTCTGAGTAGCCCTCCACTAAGCCTGAGAGAAAGAGTCTAGCATATCACTGGGACCAATTTTGCCTCCTCCCCACTTCCCACCTCCCAAAATCATTTGAGAAAGAGAACTAGGCTGGTGAACAGTGAATTGCCCAGTGTGTGGAGGAAATAGAAATGACTTTGAGGTTTAGCTCCTCCATAAACTGCCATAAAAGGAGTAGAAGTTAGAAAGTGAGTAATAAGGGGACATAACAGGGAAAGCCTGAAATTACCAAAGAGCTAAAGAGGAAGACTACTCAATTAAGATCTTGACCAAAAGCAAAAGAGGGAAATATTAATAAGTGAACCTCTACATTAGACAGAAATAGTTCAGGCATCTCTGAATAAGTATTATAACACAAAGGAAAATAAATCAACACCTGATGAGTCATAGGACCCTCTAGATTTCCAAGAAAGCATGAATCCATAGCAAGATGTTCCTGCTATAAAATATGGTTTTTATAGTAGAAATAATTGGCAAAAGAAAAAATTTGAATTCATGATGTCAAGTCCCACAAGAAAAAAAAATGGAAGAAAAACTGATCAGAATGCAAATACATGGAAACAAAAGATGATTTGGAGAAAGAGAAACAAAAATCAATTATATCAAAAGAAAATGTCTATATAAGCAAAACATATTATTGAAGATGGACAAACATGAAAAGGTAAAAAACCTGAGTACCATAATAAAAGAAATAAATGAGAAAATTGCCCAGAACTTCTAAATTCAGAAAACAAAATTCCCATTGAAAGAATACACAAATGGGCTCTAGGGGGGGAATCCATGTTGCAACCTACAAGGGAGATAATGGTTAAATTTGATAATTTCACTGAAAAACAAGTTCTACAGATGACCAGGAAAAAGACTTTCAAATATAAAGGAAAGTTTATTCAGATAACACAAGATAGTAACACTCACCAGAACCATCAGAAGGGGATGGAATAATGTCTTATAAAGATCAAAGAATCTCAAGTCACAACCTAAGGTGACCTACCCTGCAAATCTGAGTCTAACAACTAATGAAAAAAATAAAAAGAAAATTCAATAGAGAAAACATTCAAAACATTTTCTTAAAGAAAACTAGACCTGCAGAAATGATTTGCTTCTCAAATATCCCAGACAACAGAAATACAAGAAAGGCAAACAAATATAGCAATCAAAACCTACAGCAATAATAAAATAACAAGAGAGGCCATTAAGAGATAACTCAATAACTCTAAATGCACACAAGGAAACAAGGATGAAAGCAAAAGTCATATAGAAGTAATGTTGGAAAAACAGTCCTGAAACTTTATATAGACTAAAGCTCATAATACACCACCTACAGGTGAATCAGTCATTTCTGTATTACAGAATAAGAGGGTGTATAAAATAGGAGAGAAGAAAATAAATATAATAAATTATGGAGTCTAATAAAAATAAAAGCAACTGCTATAGTCTCTCAGAGTGAAAAGGCTTACAAGAGAATAAGCATCAAGGTGAATGAAAAGGGGAAATTATGCTTCAGTGGTGAGAGTGTTAACACTGATAAATATTCCCATGGAAGAAGAAAGATATTCTATTAGTAGAGACCAGAACATTATAGTAGCTATAATCTGCAGAGATTTGGTGCTTACAGAGACCACTTATGTCTCAGGTAAAGGGGAATCAGAGTTCCTTGGTTTAACTGATGCCTAGAAGATCCAGAGGTGATATATTCAGAAGATTTCAAGAAAAATGAGGGGAAAAAAATCATCATGGGGAAGGTGAAGGACAATAATGGACTGCACAATCAGGAAGGAAAATTCCAATCCTATGACGAGGCAATATCTTCTCTAGCATTTCCAGAAAATAGTTATTTCTGAGAGAAGTATAAAAGAAAAAAATGGAGAGCCAGAGATCTACAATGGCAGTAACATAGAAACTGTTAGAAGAAGGAATCTAAAAAAAAGGTACTTAGAAGATTTAATTCCATGAGGAATATGGACACCAAAGAAGAATAAATAAGTATGAGGAATAAGAATCAAAGAATAAAAGGCTAGAATAAACAGAAAGGAAAGATAAATAATGAAGAGAATGAGAAAACAAAATCCTTTGTAAAAAAAGGTACAGAAAATAAAAAAAATTAAAACAAAAAATACAAGTTAAACATGAGAGCAAGAAAGATTTTTACTTGACTACATAACTGAGAGGGGGGAAAGGGAAGGTTTAGACTAACTACATAAAAGCAAGTAAGGAAAACTAACAAGCAAAACTCAAAAACAAGAGGAAAATGTAAGAATTAGGAGGGAAGGCTTGAGAGTGAGGGAAAGAAAGCTGATGGGAATACAGTTGCCTTAAAATAGATCAAACTACCCAAAGAGATGTTTTAAAGGGGCCTTTTTTGTACCAAAATATTTATAGCAGCTCTTTCTGTGGTGGCAAGAAATTGTCAAGTGAGGGGATACCAATCAACTGAGGGATGACTAAATAAGTTGTGGTAGATGATTGTAATGAAATATAATTGTCCTATCAGAAATAAGAAGCAGAATGATTTCAGAAAAACCTGGACTTAAAAGATGTGGTGCAGAGTGAAGTGAGCAGAACTAGGAGAATATTGGACATGTTAACAGCAGTATTGTACAATGTATAACAGTGAATGACAGCTATTTCAGTAATACAATGCTCTAAGACAATCTCAAAAAGGACTCATGTTGAAAAACGTCATCTGCCTCCACAGAAAGAAGGGTGGAATCTGAATCCAGAACAAAGCATACTATATTTTACCTTCTTTTATTTTTTTTTGGTTGTTCATGTTTTCTTCCATAAAAGGACTTATATGGAAAAATGTTTTATATGATTGCACATTGCACATCTACATCAGATTGCTAATCATCTCAGCAAGGAAGGGAAGGAAAAAGGGGAAGGAGAAAATTCATAATTCAAAAATTCTTTTTTAAAAATGAATGCTGAAAATTATTTTACATGTAATTGGGGAAAATAAAATAATTTAAATAGTGCAAACTAAAACAATAGAAGAGTCATAGTACTGTTTATAGGGAAAGAAGGGGAAATTCCTAATTTTCAAATATATATATATATATATGTATATACACACATATACATACTTGACATATATATAAAGGAGGAAAAATATAAGCCTAAATCTCATAATTTTAAATGTGAATGGACTGAGCAATCCAATAAAATGAAACAGTCCCATTTTGAATAAGAAAACAAAATCTTATAATCTGTTGCTCATAAGAAATACATTTTATTTATTTATTTTAATTTTCCCCCCATAGTTACATGATTCTTATTGCCTCCCTTCAGAGTTGACAAGAAATTTCACTGGGTTATACATCTATTATCACTCAAATCCCATTTCCATATTATTCATTTTTGTAATGATCTTTTAAAACCAAAACCCCAAATCACATACCCATATAAACAAGTGATAAGTCTTATGTTTTCTTCTGGATTTCTATTCCCATAGTTCTTTCTCTAGATGTGGATAGCATTCTTTCTTGTAAGTCCTTCAGAATTGTCCTGAATCATTGCATTGCTTTTAGCAGTGAAGACAATTACATTTGATCATCCAACAAGGTTATAATCTCTGTGTACATTGTTCCCTTGATTCTGCTTATTTCACTACACATCAGTTCATGTAGGTCTTTCCAGTCCTTATAGAAATCAAGCAGTTCATCATTCCTTATAGCATAATAGTATTCCATCACCGTCATATACCACAATTTGTTCCCCAATCAAGGGACATCACCTCACTTTCCAATTTTTTGGCACCACAGAAAGCGCAGCTATACATATTTTTGTACAAATAGAACCTTTCCCATTTTTTATCTCGTTGAGATACAAACCCAGTAATGGTATTGCTAGATCAAAGAGCATAAATTCTTTTAAAGTTCTTTAGGCATAATTCCAAATTGCTTTCTAGAATGGTTGGATCAATTTACAACTCTACCAACAATGCATTAGTGTCCCAATTTTGCCATATCCCCTCCAACATTTTTTTTTCCTTTACTGTTATATTGGTCACTCTGCTAAGTGTAAGATGGTACCTCAGAATTGTTTTGATTTGCATATCAGGAGGGATTTAGAATATTTTTTCTCATGATTATTAATTTTTGATTTCTTCATCTCAAAACTGCCTATTCATTTGTCAGTTGGGGAATGATTTGGTTTGATATAAATTATTTTTTTGTATATTAGAGAAGTTAGACCTTTGTCAGAGAATTTTGTTATAAAAATTTAAGAAATACTTTTTCAAAATAATAGCATACATAGAAAAAATAAGGGCCTGGTAAAAGTGTATGTATTAATTGACCCCCCACCCCCCCCAAAAAAAAAACAGGAGTTGCCTTCATGCTATCATATAAAGTAAAAAAATAAACATTCAAAATGTAAAAAAGAGATAAATAAGGAAACCACAATAAACTGAAAGGAACTGTGTACAGCAAACCAATATCAATATTAAACTTATATGTTCCTAATGCCTTAGCATCTAGATTCAAAAAGAATACATTAACTGAACTACAAGGAGACATAGATAGGAGCACACTAGTGGAACAAGATTTCTATATCCCTCTCTCAGTTTTTGGATGTCTAACAAAGATAAGTAAAAGAATCTAGAACTGAAAAAATTTCTGGAGAACCTAGAGCTAAAAAACTTATGTCATCTTCTAAATGGTACTCCTAAAGAATATACATATTTTTCATCACTATATGGGGCTTTAAAAATTATCATATATCAGGACATAAAAATAATCCAAAAATATTAATAAACATCCTTAATAGATCATAGAGCAATAAAAATAATGATAGATACAGGAAACACAAACAAAAGATGTAGAAGTGGGGACTTATCAGGAAATCTTAAAAAATTAGTAAATCAAAGAAATATAACAGAAAATTAATAATTATATGAAGAAAAATAATAATGAAGAAATTTGCCAATATTTCTGAGATGTAGCTAAATGAATAAGTCTTAGGGGGGAAAATCATACCCCTACAAACATACATTGAAAAGGAGATAAAAAGCTTAATTAATTGCATATGCATTTCAAAATTGAAGATGACAAATAAACATTAAGAGAAAATTGTTAAAATTATAGGAGAAATAGATGAAACCAAAAAAAAAACAAAAGAATGACAATAAAATTAAAGGTTAGTTTCTTGAAAAGACTATGAAATTGGCAAACCTTTAGCCAGTATAATTAAAGAAGACAAAAAAATCAAATCAATAAAATAACAAATTAGCTAATTGAAATCACAAGACTAGAAAATAATTTCAATCAGAATCTATAATACAGTTACATGATAACAAAACCAAGAACACAAAAGAAATAAAGGAAGGCCTTCAAAAATATAAACTACTTAAACTATCAGAAGACCAAATAGAAATTTTAAATAACTGACTCAGAAAATGAAATAGAACTAGCTATTAAGTAACTACCATGATGGATTCAAAAGAGAATTTTGTCAAATTTTAAAAGAATAATTATGATCATACTACTAATTTGTTCACAAAAACTGAGAAAGTGTCACTCTATCAGATTCATTTTTGTGAGACAAATATAGTCCTAATTCCTAAGTCAGAGAAGGATAAAGCACAGAAACATAACTATAGACCAATATCATTTATGAATATCAATAAAAATCTCTATTAAATTCTGTCAAATAGGTGACAGTGATTCATTCAAAAAGTCATTCATTATGACTAAATTATATTTATAGCAGTAATAGAGGGATAGTTCAACATTCAGAAAATAACACAATCATATTTTGAACATCAAAAACCACATTATTATCTCAATAGATGCAAGAAAAGCCTTGAAAAGCACAATACTCAGTTTATGAGAAGCAAAAACAAAACCTATAAAGTATAGCCATAAAAGGACCTTTTCTTTAATATTATTTTAAAATATATATCTAAAACTAAAATCAAGTATTGCACCAGTGGAGACATGCAAGAACTTTTCCCAATAAAGATAAGACTATTTCTATTCATTTTATGATGTGATGGTTTAGAAAGTTTTATAGAATCAACAAATGTAAACATTAAGACACATAGATGCAGCCTACAGAATAAATTCTGAGATTCTTGGAATAAGATGCTAATTGTCTCAGTCAAAGAAAGAGGAGAGCCATAACTATAAATGCCAGGAATGACAACCACAGGTTAAAACAATTCACAGACTAATATATAGAGAGACTTTTTTCTTAGTATGTCACTCTGGGATACTCTCCTTTTTCTATGTCTACTCTCTTATCAAGGAAGAACAAATTCAGGAAGCGAAATTACAGTCTCACAGATATGCACATACATTGCCTTTCTGAATATGGCAACCAGGTAAAGGATTTTTCCATGGAAGACTGGCTATGAGAATGGCAATAATGGTTTTTGATGCACTTTTATATGTACAAACATTTAATTTTCACCATAATACTATGAGGTTGGCTACGGACATTATTTTAATTTTATAGATGAGAATATGAAGACATAGAAATGTTGGGGTGAATTGATGTCACATGATTCATGGCAGACCCCCTAATCCAAGCCTAGATCTCTTCTCACTACTAAAAAAAATCCCTAAGTAATCTACTAAACAAGGGTTAAGGTTCCTATCTATTGTTTCATAGTGTGAGTGAAGAAGCATGGGCAAAGACAAAAAGTTGGATCTGCAAAAGCAATGAAAGTTCAGAACTTTTGGAACACACAAATCATTGGAGAAGGGGAGAGACTGTACCAATGGAAGCTTGAAGGAAAGGCAGTTAGGACTCCAGCTGCCTGGAAATTGACTTGGTTGTTTCTGCCTGAAGGTGGAAAAAAAGACCTCCTTCATCTCCTCTCTGGCCATTGCCTTCTACCTCTACTGTGAGCTGAAGAGATATTTGGTCTTGCCCAAAAGAGATTTGTTAGCAGTGCTGTTATTATCTAGCCTTTGGGGAAGATAATTTTTTGTTTTTGTTTTCTGAATTGACTTTATTTCAAAGCCTTCAATCAACAAGATAACTTAAAATTAGACCCTAATTTCCCTCTTTCCCCAGCCTCATCTTACCCCCTTCTCCCCAAAGAATAAAAGATCCTTTAGTTAAAGTACTAGTTTGTAGGATTGGTTATTAGTGGGGAAATTTACAACTTACCATCTATGAGAAAATTTTCATAAAAACAGTTGGGAAGGAAGAAACAGGAAGTAGTATAGGGGAGGGGCTCAAGATTCAGTCTCTTTCTTTTGCTTACTTCCTGGTGCAACTTCTCTAAATTTCCCCCCACTATAATTCACCAAGTTTTCATCCCTAGTACACTATCTATGTGAATTTGAACAAATCATTTAATTTCTAGATCCAGTTTTTTTTTTCATCTATAAATTAAGGGGTTCAACCAGATGTCTTCTAAGATCTGTTCTAGCTTAAAAATCTATTATGAACATATAGTTTGTAGAAGGAAAATTAATATAAATCTTTAAACTGTCTATTAGACTTGGTTTTAATTAAAAACACCAGCTGTTGGTGTTTTTAATAATTTAATCTAGCTGTTGAGTCCAATAATAGCATTATAGGTATACAAAAAGTAAAGCTCATTTGCCTTATTTCATTTACTTAATTTTCAAGTAAATCTCTCTATTTGAATCACCTGATAGATTTTCTAATAAGGGAAATAGATCATGCAAAATAATTAGAAGACAATGAAATACACATTATAATATTTGTGTACATGTAAAATATATCTTCTCTGGCACATTAAAAAAAGAATTTTTGCTGAAACAAAATAATAACTATGCAGGAGTTCAAGGACACTTGATTTAAAAAAAACAGAATTGTTTGTAATCATAGTAATGGATCATTTAATGTTGGGGGTAATTTTCCTCTTATTAACTCTTTCATGAAGGGCAAAAGTTGATATAGGTGGAAATCATATTTCTCATAACAGAAATTCATGAAAAAAACTGAACCTTAAGAAGTTAATGAATTAAATCATCAACCATTAATTATTTCTATGAATTGATTCTGTGGAATAGACCTACCAAATTTACTGAATCATAAAATGTCCATGCCACCATTTTGTACCTATTACTTGAAGACTGCTCTTGCCAATCTCTAGTGACTACAATCTGACAGTCACTATTCAAGGTGCAAAAAGTTAAAGTGGAAAGAGAACTTGTATTTTGAGTCAGAAAGATTTGGGTTTTACTCTGAGTTCTGGCACATACTAGCTATGATACTTTGGGCAAATAACTCAATCTCTTTAATAAAACTGGCATAATGATACTAATTACTTCATATGAGTTTTTATCTGTCTCATATTCTACACATATGTGGGTATGTACATTGTTCTGTCCTAGGTCCTATTTTACTTTCTCTCTATGCTTTTTCCCAATGATCTCATCAGTTCTCATGGGCTCAATTATCATCTCTCTGCAGATAATTTGCAATTTGCATTTCTAGGCATCTGCAATTGTCTACATAACATCTCCACCTTGTGAATCTTAAAAACTGCTCGGACTGTAACTTAGAAGATTTGATTAAGCTATTCCCCATTTTTAACAATGGAGGTACTTGATCAGGAATGTATTAAGAACTTTTAAAATTACTCCACCCTACTCAGACAGTGCCTTAGAGGAAGGTAAAGTTGCAAACTCCTGATTAAACAATGAAAAGTCCCCAACTCGTAGTAAAGCTAGAACCTTAAGCTAGTACTATTTTTAGGTCTAATACAAAAAGGTGCTAAGTACCTATAAAATGTTGAATTAATCACTAAAAGGTTAAGCAACTTACAAAAGGCAAGCTTAACAAGAGGTGTGAAGTACTCAGAGGATTTAATCTAACCAGAGAAGGTGAGAACCAAAGAAGATGAGAACTAAGAATGGGCAGTCCTGGGGAAAAGCGTCTACTGTGATTTGTATATGTGAAAATTTAGGGGAGGTGACATACGAGAAAATTTCTTTAAAAGGAGAAGTCAGTTCAGGTAATTGAGTTTTGGATTGGAAGTCAGTTGTAATTGGAGTTAGTTGGAGTTCGGAGTTGGAGTTCGGAGTTGAAGTGAGGACATTTTGAATTGAGTTCACAATTGAACCCAGATTGGAGATGATCTTGTGGTGAGTGATAAAGACTGACTCACTCTCCCTTAGGCTCAGGCCTAGGCCATTTTGGCCTAGGCCCTTTTCTATTGCTTGGCTATTCTCTCTCTCTCTCTCTCTCTCTCTCTCTCTCTCTCTCTCTCTCTCTCTCTCTCTCTCTCTCTCTCTCTCTCTCTTTCTCTCCTTCCCTTAATTCCTTCATTAATATTAATTAAAATCTCCATAAATTCCAGATGACTTGGGTATTTTTTAATATTTGGGAATTTCCCATGGCGACCACTTATTTATATTTTAAGTCAAAACACAAAAATTATTGTTACAGTTTGGCCAAAACTTTTACTGTACTTTGGCACTTACAGTTTTTAACATTCACAGTTTTGGCAACCACATTTCAGCGGTTACAACCTGCATGTCTTAAAGATATCTCATACTCTACATCTTCAAGAGAGAGCACAGCATCATTCCCCTACAATTTACATCTTTTTCCAACTTCTTTGAGGAGGGAAACAATGTCCTTCCAATCACCAAGGTTCACAAACTAGAAGTCACTCAGCTAGTGGCTCCCCTCTCATCCAATCAGTTCCCAAATTTTATTGATGCCATCTATTCAACATGTCTCAAATATGATCTCTTTCTCTGGTCAGAATGTCAGTCAAAGGGTTAGTCAGCCAAAAAGTATTTATTAATCATCTGCTTGAGTGAGGTACTGTGCTACAAAAAGAGACAAAAGACTAACCCTGCTCTCAAGGAGCTTACAATCTGATATCGATATGAATACAAAAACTTTACATTGTCTTGTAAGAAATGAAGCATAGAATAAATTGAAAATGGCAAGGATAATAAAAGAATTGCCTTTGTTTTTCTATTGGAGGAAAAGAAACATGTTTAACTAGAAAAGGAAATGGTAAAGCAAAGAATAATCAATAGAATGCTCATGTGGGTTCCATGCATATCTGTGTCATATCATAAGGAAAGCCTCCAGCAGATTAGGTTAATTGTCTATAGATAATTTATAGGAAAATATGTATAAAAGTTTCACAATATGAGACTTGGATAGATTTTGATCTGCAACACTGGAGGGGATACTCACATCAGTTAGATCACAGAAATTTAAAAAGTGTATTGGGGAAAAAATGAAGATCAAACAAGGGATAGGATCAATGCTCAGGTTGGATGGAATGATAACCAACAACAGAAGGTAGAGGCATGTTTTTTCTTATTTTTCCCTGTCAAGAAGGATGATTTTTTTTATTAGAAAGGACAGAATAAAAAAATGGACAATAAGTATTTAATGGCAAGAAAATAGGAAGGTAGAAATAAAACATTTAGCTGTCCTTGATGTGTTCAAGTCTCAAGGCCCAGATGAATTAAATATCAGGATAATGAAGCAAGCATTCTTACTGAACTTTTGTGGATGATCTTTGAAAGACTAGAAAACTGGAGAGCTTCTGATCCTTAGCCAACTTGGTGATAAGATTCTCTCAACTTAGCTAGGCTGATTTTCAGATGACAACTCTGTAATAAATTATGCCATTTGAGCTTTGTAGGATCTGATAGAGTTTTTACTATTCTGGCATAGACTTTGAGAATCCAGGTTTGGAGACAGCTAAGTGGCTTAGTGTATTGAGAGCCAGGCCTAGAGATGAGAAGCCCTGGGTTCAAATTTGACATTCTAGCTTCTAGCTGTGTGACAAGTCACTTAACTCCCATTGCCTATACTGCTCTTCTGCCTTGGAACCAATACACAGTATTGACTCTAAGATGCAAGGTAAGGGTTAAAAAAAAAGGACTCAGGGTTAACTACAAGACAATGAACTATCAATTGTGGTAGAAGGGAAAAATTTTTTAACTGAAATAATTATCATATTTTAAAAGAATTTCAAACCAACATATGTTAGGGACTGTTAGGGAATCAAAAAGCCAAAATTGCACAATGTAATATGAAGGAGTGTTTTCCTTTTAGACAGAAATTATTAGTGTACCCTTCTTGCAGTGATAATAACCAAAAAAGATACACACAGTATACATAAGCTAAATTTGACAGAATAAAGTTATCATCATCTTATAAATCAGATGGCCTTAATTAAATTACAAGGATATTATGGAATAAAGCCCAGATTCCTATTATCAAAATTATATTTATTTAAAGCTTCCATGAAATATGTTTGGCACTTTGTATTATAGTCATAAACAATCAGTTCTTCATGACTATGAAGCATACCAATTAAAAGAACTGTGAAACCCTTCATATGCTAATAAACTGCACCCTCCAGTGGAAATAAGATCTAGCTATTAAACATTTGTATAGTTTTCCCCCATCACTAATGGTATATTCAAGAATTTTTTACTTTTTAAAAGAAAAAGAAACCTTATGGTTTTTTAAAGCTTTAGCTCAATTTACCTCTACCTTTTCTATGTCCCTAGGAGCTACCGATAGTTTCAAACAACAATGGAAGCCTAAGTGCCAGAGTAGAGCTGTGAAAGCTTTAGGGCTAATGGCTGGAGGACTGGAGCTGCATACATATGAATCTATTTTATTATTCACTCAGATATTATTTTCAATATCATTTTTATTTTAACAGAAAAAAATTATAAATAAGCATAGGGAAAATTTTAGATGTATCATACTTTGTTTTTCATAGCAAACACTTTGGGCAAACTATTGACACATATATTTATACTGTCTTAAAAACAATGGCTGCTCTGTAGTGGTTTACAGCCCCTCAAAAAAGTGTGTGTGAAGTGGGGAAGGTAGGAATTAAAATTTCTTTCCAAATTGGAGACAAACATTTACTAGTTGTCAGTAAAATCTAATAAGCTGACTAGTTAATATTTATTCCTTTTTTATGGCTATTACATGATTTTCAATTTTTACATTAATAATTTCTATCTGGTTTCCAGAGTTCCATCCCCATTCCCTCATGTTAGTTCTTTCTTTAATAATAATAATAATAATAACCACTGACTGCTAATAATAGCAACTATATAGTATGTACTATGTGCTGGGTGCTGTGCGAGGTATTTTATGTATATTATCTCATTTGGTCCTCACAGCAATCCCACAAGGTATTTGAGAAAAATGAAGCAAAAAGGTTGAGTGACTTGAGGATCACATAGCTAGTTAATATGTAAGACTAGATTTATATTCAGGTCTTGACACACCAAAAGCTCTACCCAGTGTACCATCTAGTGGGCTCTGTATCTTGAATAATACTAGAAAAAATAGTACTTAACTAAAATATATATACATATATACATACATATATAAATAATATGCCATGTACATGAACACAATTTAGTGTCGTATTTACTCTATATAGATTTATCTCACTGTTGGAATGTAAACTCATTACAAGTAAGGATTTTTTTTCATTTTTTGTACTTGTATCTCCTGTACCTAGCTCAGTGACTGGTATATAATAAAAGCTTAACAAATATTTGTTGACTAATTGATTAAACATTATAGAGAGCAAGAAATAGCCAAGTCTTTCCCACTGATATAAATAAACTCCATTTCCTGACAGGCAACTACTAGAAAACATTTTAAATTCATATTATTGTGGGTAATTAGACTCAAAAATAACTTGGCTCTTTTGCTCAAAAAGCTCCTGCATTTTAGAATGGTGTATTCCAATTTGATGGGTCTAAGAGCTCCAACGAAATCAAGTCCATGGTATATTATTAAAGAAAACAACTATGCACTGATACTTCCTTACAACCATACTGCCTATAAAGTGCTTTATAATAGCTTCAATTAAGCTTACTAACAACCAACTGCTGGGTCAATAGTCAATCCTTTATTCGTTTCACATGTTCATGTTAATGAAGGAAAGCATTCCCCCTGTAATCCTTACACAGACAATGGGCAATAGTGTAAAGTCAAATGCTTCTAAGTCTTCTTTACCTCCAGAACTCAAATAAGAAGAGAAATCTATTATGCTTGCAATAATGGAGTCAACTAAAATTTTTTAAGTTTTAACTACTCTGAAGAAATAGGACTAGTACCCTATTTAGGTCACAGTAGCTTCACTTACGAGAATGAGTTATATATATGGAGGAACAAGCAGAATCACTGGTGGAAAGAAGAGAAGGGAAGAGCTGCTATAGCTACTTACATAGGCAGCTAAGGAGTTAGAAAATAAGGAAAATATAATTTGGGCAGTTATTCAGTTTGGCAGCAAAAGAAAGAGAATGATAGGACAAGAACAGCCCTAACTGACTCTCAGTGGGAATATCCATGCATAATTAATATTAATCATCAGTTAGATATAGAACCTTTAAAATAGGATAGTTTTTTAACTGAAGAATTGGGGCAAAAATGACAAAAAGAAGAGGTGGATGATAAAAGGGAAAAAAGAAAGGAATCAAATATTTACTGTTTTTGTTTTTCACACCACACCACCCAAGCACAGAATAATGAAAGGGAGAGAAGAAAAATTATACAGGTTCTCTGAGGGGAGGAAGAGATAGGGGAAGAGAAATTTTATTTTGAGAATTTAGTATACAATGGATCAGAACAGCAATCCACAAAGAGGGCAAGTTCTGGGGGCACAAGATATGCTACTTCTTGGGAAATTAATCAAAAAAGATGAGAAGAACATAAGAGAAATAATTATGGAAAGAAATAAGGGGTTTGTGAGCTAAAAGATCAGTCATGAGATTGTATTGTTTTTTTAGATTATTTCAGAAGGAAAAGGACCAGAGCTGCTTGGAAGAACTTTATGAGATGATACCAAGCCTTGGCTGGTGTTACAGAGGCTAGCATTAAAAGAAAAGTGCCAGGCTGAAGTGTGTGAAACTGATCAGCTCGACAAGGAAGGGGCCCTAAGGGATTGGAATCTTGAGGAGCAGAAGATTCTGACTGGAAGAGCAGTTGGTCTCTCAGTCTTGAGAAGCGGAAGAGATGTAAAGGTTAAAATTATGGTTGAGACTGAATGTAATAATTATTTTGGTCACCAAGGATTTTATTTATAGAATCCTAATGAAACACCCAAGTCAGCTGGAAATTTTATGGTGATTTAATTGATAGTGGAGGAGATTAAGGAGAAGGAAGAAGGAAAGGAGTAGGTTTTCTCTCCCCACCTCCCACCCCCACCCACCCCTGCCTGGCTAATACCGAGTAGAGAGATTAGGAAATAAGGTTTTGGAGTATGAAGGAGGAAGGAGTCAGCTTGAACTCCAAAAAGGAAAAGGCTAAGCCAAGATGCCCGAATCTGAAATCAGCTCCAGGGCAAACACCACCAAACCCAGACAAAATAACTGCCATCACTCCAAGATTGTCGGAACACCTAGCAAGCTGCTAGCCAGAGTTGCCTCTCCAGGGAAAGAGGAAGAGAGAGGAAGTGACATGCCTTATATAGACAGTTTTACATCACTTTCCTGCATCTCATCTGTACCAATGATAGCTTAGCTTGACTTAGGACAGCCCAGGGGTCTGTCTGCTTTTTCTGCACATGTCTGTTGAAGGCCATTTCCTCAGATAATTAAATCTTGAGTTTGTTGCAGACCTTCCTAATCTTGTTAAACTAAGGAGGATAAAGAAATACAGGGTTCCCAAGACCTGATTCTGTTAGTCCAAGTATCTCTATTGTTATTGATTAGGAAATAGCTAAATCAGATCTTCTAAAGTACGATCTGATTAGGGTGGAATAATTTTAAAATTCACAGGGAGAAGGTAGAAAAAACTTTCTCCTGAGGGTTACCCACTTTTCCTGCTGGTGACTGGAAATCTTTCCCCCCAGTACTTCCAAATTGAAAAAAACTATTGAGGAGGAAACCTGAGAAATACATTTTAAATCTCTGTCACACTTTACTTCAGTTCCTGTTGCCCTAAGTCTGAACTGTGGTCAAGGGGCAAATCCCAGGGTGAGTCAACCTGACTTTCTCTTAGGGGGTTTAGGCTGCCAAAGCCCGAGTTCCTCCCAAACTCAAGGAGGGAGGGAAAAGGGTTTTAGAAAGAGACAGGGACCCCATTTCCCCATCTTCCTTTCCCATTCTTTCCCTGCTAGTTGTTCCTTTGTATTACCCTGATTAAGTTGACGTTAAAATAGTTATCTTTTCCCTAAACTGAGTGTGAGTGAATAGATCAAGGGGAGACCCTTTGGTCTTGAATGAAGGGGGGACAAAAGGGACAATAGTGAATCTGGGAGAGCAACCTTAGCTAAGGAGGGAAAGAAGAAGGGAGAAAATCTTCAAACCCCCCTCTTCTCTCTCTGAGCCAACCTTAAACATCAGCTGTCTCCCCTGAACCCTGTTTTGAAAAGGGGGGTCTCCAGTCTCTTCTCCTCTCTCTATACTGATTTAACCATCCCTAGAATACAAATGGTACCCTAGACTTAAAAGAACCCCCATTCAAAAAAAAAAACTTCAGTGACCAACTGTCACCAACTGTCACTGTCACCAACTGTCAGCTGTAACTCCTGAGGCTAGTAGCCATAGTCACTGGCTCTGCCTAGGGGTTTCCGCACAGGATCAAAAACATCTTGATTCCTTGTGGGGTACAAGTTAGTTACCAACTGCCACTCTGGTCAGTTGGAAAACTGAGGAAGAGAGGTTATTGTAAAAGGGAGGCTATACTAGGGCTGTTAGCTTATAGTATCTAGCCATCTTAGATCCTGTCTAGAAGCAAAACTTTTGGAATAACCATTTTCTAACTGTTAACTCCTGGCAGTTAGAGCCTAGGAAAGATCTAATGGGAACCATGTTACAACTAATACTATGGTCTGCTGTGGTAGGAATAATTGCAATTTATTAGGACTACTATATCATTTATAATATAGTGGCAGGGATGATAGACAATGTTCTGGGGATATTAACCAATATAACTATGGGATGGACACAGTTACCAATGATTTATCTAGATGTGAATTACCTCTGGCAAATCATACCCCAAGTCTATGTTGTGTTTGTGGCAATGACTAAAATCTTAAAGTACATCAAAGCTGGTGTCAATCTGATCTTCCAAAAGAAAACTGTACATGCTCTAGTCACCAATAATAGATTAGAGGCATTGTTTGATCATATCCCTATTATAACTGAGATTTGCCAGGATTACATCCAGAGAAAACAAGTCATGGGAAAAGGAACCAATATGGAGTCTGGGGACATGATGGGACAGACTAGTAAGGATGATGTAGCTACTAATACTAATACTAATACTGGGACACCATTAGGGGCAATAGGGAGAAATGACCTTGCCAATAACATACAGGCACAAAACAACTAGGCACCAACTAATGCATATGCTAACAATCTTGCAAATTCATTAGAGGTTCAAAAGATTATGCCTTTGCGTGATGTAGTTAAGGTCACTGGTAACTCTGGCATCTTACATGCAAAGTTTCATAAGTCATTCACCACCCATGACTTAGAGTCTTTACTTAAACGCATGCCTAGGTTTTTATTAGAGCCTCATCTCACATTTAAAGAACTAAAGAGAGCATTTCGTCTCTATGAACCAGATTTTGAGGATATAGAAACTCATTTATCTGAACTTTTTATGCCCCAAAAACATAAAAACTTTATTGAGCAAACTAGAAAAGATTCCTTACTCACAAGCTGGCCAGAAATTTTTGAGGATCTGATTTTTTCAAATCCAAGATCAATGACTTATTTAAGAAAATGCTGTGAGGATCTATTGCAGGGAATGAAGCAATTGTCAGAAAGACCCAATGCATAGGGAAAATTTGACAGGTTATTCCAATAAAAAAATTAACACCTAAGTCCATTTATCAATTGCCTTATAGAAAAAACTGAGGGACTGTTGGATTTTAACCCTGATTCAAAATAATCAGAGGCACATGTGAGGAAACAATTTCTCAAGGGCTGTGATAAGCACTTGAGGGATTTCTTCAGGAACTATTGCCCTAAGTTTGACACCATCTCACTTAATGAATTTAGGGACATTGACACCTATCTACATGATAACAAAGTAGATCAGGACAGAGAAAAGGACAATCTAAAGGAAAAAACTCCAAGAGATCAATGAAATATTAAGGCAGAAAGAATTACAGGAGGTTAAGAGTCTGGCTACAATTAAGACATTTAACAGACAAACCAAACAGTATAGACAGATACCCCAAAGTCAACAGAGGGTGCAAAGAGACACTAGAACTTGCTTTTTATGTTCTTGTCAAGGACACCTACTAAGAAACTGCCCAATGAAACAGTGCTATGAACAGGGCCAAAATAAGAGAGATGGGAAAGTTCAAAATGCATATTATCAGGGAAAAGTATATAATAACAAAAAATATGGGAGACAGGACTCTAATAACAAGCAGTGTTTCTCTCACTTCAGACTGAGAGAACAGGAAACCCTAGACCTGAAATTCATGGAAGCAGCAATAGCTTAAGGAGCAAAACCCCATTATTTAGAAGTTGTAGTGAGGAATCATAATCATACCACATGATGCCAGGCTCTAGCATTATCTAGTAAAAAAGAGATGAATTTGGGAGGTACCCCAAGGAGGAAACATGAGGGCAGAAGCATAAAATGCAAAAAGGGAGATGGTAGAGAAGAAAAAGAAAACGTTAAAATTTTAGTGATGGAGAAACAGATAGTTGGGCAAAATGCCAAGGGAAGCAACTTAATTACAAAACAAAAGTCTAGAATTGAGGTAGAGAATGAAATTGCACAGATAATAGCAGACATGAAACATGACATTTGTGGTTCACAACACATGGGCACTCAAAACTGTATGGAGAAAAACAAGGAACAGATTAAAACCTTGTTAGAAATTTTCTTAGCTTGCAGAATGGTCTAGGGAGTGGAAAATCAAACAGAGCTAAGCAAATCTTTAAAATAGCAATTTAAGTATCCACACCATTCTGACAAGACATTGTTGCAAGAGACTTTGAAGCTGATACATTTATACATATATGAGGGGAAAGAAAAAGAAATGAGGGGAGAACTAACTTAAACCCAAAAGCCAAAGACTTTTACCCACAAAATCCTATAACACTCAAAGACACCAGTTCTGGGGATGGGTTTAGCATAGATCAATAACCAAACTTCCAATGACTGTCTATTCCCTGAATCAGAGGCTGAAGAGCAAGTTAAGGGAGTGGGAACAGAAGAGTCTTTGATAGTGAAACATCATTCAATCAGTTCTCAAACTGAAATTAACACAAACACAAACCTTTCCTCTAAGCAAGCTGTTAGCTCACAGATAGCAGTGGTCCAAAGGGATACAGAGCTAGTTAGTAATAGTGCATTGAATGAGGGTGGAATAATTGAAGAGGGGATGGTAGATTATACTATAATATCTGGAGAACCTGAAACATCTACTAGTTATACAAGTGCATTACAAACCATGGGGCAAGAAGAAGGTTTTGATGATAATAGGAAACCTGTTCAAGCAAACACCATAATAGCTTATTTACAAGAGATTCCAGAGCCATATCTTGGGATAGAAGTGGGAGAACAGAATTTCAAAGATCTCGGTGATACAGGGGAAAGTTGATCTGTATGGAAGTTATTCCCAGAATATAACACCATAGAGGGAATGAAGACCTTAAGAATTAGTAATATTTTAGAATTCATTTGAAAAAAATGGGTTAAGTATATATATATATATGTTTAAAAATATATATGCAGAATACAATATATACATACACATATACAATTATATGTACATTCATTATACCCACACACATACTCTCTGACCACTCTGTCTCCATTGTCTGAAGGTTAGGCGTTACATTTCATCCTTCTTTCAGGATTCTTTGGTGTCCTAAAGGGGTATGGGGTGTCTAGGTTCTCTGCAAATGGCTCCAGATCCCACAAATGATATGGGAAAGTCCATTGCACCTCAGATACATTTAGCCTCTTAATATTAAGATTAGCATTTACAAAAGAATATTTATTTCAAAAGTTATAATCATACATATACAAACTTACTTCAATGTGTGTGGCTTTATCCTCACTTTCCCTCTGTTCTCCATATTCCCTCAGTCTCTGGGAACAAGAAAGGGATTAAGTTCATAGTTTAACTCTATTTTTATAAAGCCCAACACTAAGTTCCAAGTCTAAAAATCTCCTTAGTTTCAAATCCCAGGCACCTTAGCTTCCCAGGTCTCCTCTGCCAAGCAGACTGGATAGCTATAGCATCTATCCTGGAATCCCAATTCCAAGGGTGCCAAGACTCAAACTCCAGTCCTGGAGTTTCAGGCTGGTGCCTGAAACTGAAAAGAGCAAATGGAAGACAAACACCCATAGTCATATTTCTAGGATAAAGATATCCTTCATCCAGATTAAGTTCATTGTTACTCATGTTTTGGGTTAACTTTGATATTCATCCTCTAGATTTGACAGGAAAGAGAACCAAAGACAAAGAAAGCCACTGTCTTAATCTGGCCAGTTTTAAAGATGCAACCTATGATCCAGCCAATCAAAGGAAACTACTCCTAGCGTCATGGTTGAACATCAGAGAGCAGGGTGCCTTCATGTTAAGGGATCTGTGAGTGTATTTAGAAAAAGATTAGGTGGGGGGAAGCTAAGGAGAATTTATTTCAGACAATAAAGGAGGAAGGAATAAAGAAATTCACAGAAAATCTTTTTTTATAAGAGGTATTTTGTCTTTGTCTTCCACACATGAAACATAGTTCTCAACTATCCATTAAAATTGATAATAGTTTCTTTGAGTTACTTTCATAGCATAGCTTTTGCTGTCCCAAATAATAGTCATTTTCTTAAAAACCAAGCACATAGTTAAACCATTCCTCCCCTTATCACAGACACATGCCATATGTGTAATGTTCACACATATATCTCTTTTTTTCAAGGCTCAATTCATTTTCGATTAAGCCTGTTCTCCTTTCCTTCCTACCCTCTCAGTTAGACACACAGACCCACAGATACACAGATGGAGGACATCTTCTATACCCTATAGTTTTCATAATAGTTTGGGTACTTCCTTTTTTTATCATCTTGCCTTTTTATCCATGCCCTTGGCTTTCTAGTGTATGTGTCCTTAGTCTTCTTTTCAATCAAATTGCAATCCAGTGTAGGGACTATCTTGTTTTGTATTTATATATCCAATATTGTGCTTTGTATGGAATAGATACTTAACAGATGTCTGAATTAATTGGAATAAAACAGCTATGAAAATTATTCATGATTTTACCATGAATAAATGGAAGCAGGTACAATTGGGCTAGCTTTAAGTTTAAGCTATTTAACCTGGCATTCAATATTCTCCAAAGTCTGATTTCAGTCTACCTTTCCAATGTTATCCTAAACTACTTCCCTTCATGTAATCTGTACACTATTCAAACTGGACTAATTTTTATTCTTATGCTTTCTTGACCCTGTGACATTGCTTCCCCCTCCTTAGAACTGAAATGCTCTTCATTGCCCTGTAAATGGACTTCAAGGAGCTGGGGGGTGTTGAGGGGTAAAAGGGAAAAATATAAAAGAATATAGAAAAAAATAAATAGGAGAGAAAATAGTTGTAGCTAGAAACCAGATATAGTAACTATAATAAATATAAATAAAAATATGGTAGCCAACATACACTACGTTAAGGTTTATAAATCCTCATACACATTAACTCATTGATACTTACAATCTGGTAAAATAGATATTTTATAAATAATAATGAAACAGCATTCAAACCCAAATCTTTTCAGACAGTATTCACTACATGAGTGATAAGAAACAACAGGATTTCCCTTTTTTTGGAAAATTGGAAATTGTCCCTTCTGAAAAAAAGAATTAGAACATTGATGAAATGGAAAAATGGAGGGCAACAAGCTCATTATAGAAGGTTCTCAACATCATATCACTGGAGAAAGTTAGAGAGAAAGCAAGCAAGCAAGCAAGATAGATAAATAGATAGATAGATAGATAGATAGATAGATAGATAGATAGATAGATAGATAGATAGCTAGATAGATAGATAGATAGATAGATAGATAGATAGATAGATAGATAGATAGATAGATAGAAAAAAGGAGTTTTTTCAAAGTCCAAAAAAGGTGAGTTATATTACCACAAAGATGGCATAAAAATAATTAAGCAATTCCTGGCTAATAGCCTATTGGTATAGTCTCTACTTATTTGGGAAGGGGTTGGGGAGTGAATGCCCTGTTCTGTGTGAAGTGGGGACAGGAAGAATTGGCAAGATCAGGAAAGCTCCCATCTTCTTAATCTTTTAGGGAAACTCATCAAACTTCAAATGTTCCCAGTCATTTTCTTTAATAACCTGAAGTGGAATTGGCCTCCTCCATCTTCCTTCTCTAAGCTAGAAGCCAGAAAATCCTGAAACAATTTAATGTTCAAAGAAATCCAAAGAAAATTTGAAGCTTATAGAATCCCAAAAGGATCAGAAGAAGGTTATGGCTCTCTGAAATCTCACCACTGACCCCTCACACAAGAGAGAGCACTTATCTATTCCCACAAGGAGAGAGCACCATACCAATGAGCTTTGAACAAAGTTAAAATTAAAATTAAAATACCTACACAACAAATCAAAATGCATTTTTGACTGCCTACAAAATTGTGGCATTCTAAAAGGCATTGATACTAGAGATAAAAGCTAACTAGTCCCTATCCTCAAGGAATTTACATTTAATTAGGGGATACAACATGCACATATTAAATATATTTTGAAAAGAGGGTAGAGCCAAAAGGGGAACTAAGTCAAGAACTCATCTAAGTGCTCCCAAATTTCTTTCCAAATGACTAAAAAAACATACTTCAAAATGAATGACATAGTAATAAACCCAACAAAAGGATAGGGATAAAATAATTTTCCAGCCCAAGACAACTTAGATGGTAAAGAGGAGAGGTCTCACGGAAGTAAGAGAGGAGCACAATCCAGCACAGGTGGCAATGAGACCCTACTCCAACAAGTCAATGTAAGCCTTGGGAGCAAATGATTCAGAAGTGGCTTCTAGAGTTTTCAGACTATAGACAATAAGGGAGTCAGACAACTGGTAAGAAGAAGATTATAGGGGGCACTTTGCTGGCAGTAGGTATAGGACTCTTGCATTCCCCAAGTCTTGGTCACAGCCAGCCCAGGGATGAAGTCTTGGGAAGAAGAGGAGCACAAGCACACTAAATCTTTAATCAACAGGGGAACAGGGATCCTGGTCACAGTTCCAGGGCAGAAAGGAGTGCTTGTCGTTGCTCAAAGATCAGAGCACAGGCCAGGAGAACAGTGACCACATCTCTCCTTAGATCATACTACTTGGGAAGAACTAAAAACTTATAGATCCCCATAAATGGATCTGGAAACAGCAGCATAACAAAATCAGAAGCTTGGACCAATGTCACTCCATTCCCAAGGAGGAAATCTCAGTTTTAACATAAAATTAAAAGTTAAGTAATTGGCTAAGAAAATTATCAACCCCCCCTTCCCAATCCTTTCAAAGAAAACAAAAACTAAAAAAGAAACTTACCATAGAAAATAACTACAATGACAGAGAAGATCAAAACACAAACTAAGGAGATGATAACAATGTTGCTGAGGACAGCTATGGAGTCACAGTAAAGAAAGACTGGAACATTATCAAAGCAGGTGTCAAGATTAGAATTTAGGGGAGATGGGGAGACTGAGGCAGGTAGAAATTAGTTTCTCTCTGCAAGGAGTATTATATTTTTTAGAGGTTTATTAAAGGTTAAAGATTAAGAATATACAAGTAAGAAACATGTGCCTAGGCCAGAAGCCTAGACAAAATAACCTCACACCATGGAAGAGACGCCTCTGCTCCAAAACGGAAGTCCAAAAGCCAAGAAAAGCCTTTGAATCCACTTAAATATCTTCTCGATCTCGGCCCAGGTGAGATTACAAGGCATTCTGGGGAAGTGGAGCAAAGGCTCATGGGGATTGTAGTCCTGTATTCGAGTCTATTTTTTTACATTCCCCCGTATGATCATTTGCAGAAAAAATTAATTTTTTTCCAAAGGATCATGAAAACATAATCAATTTAAAGATTACAATAATGTGAGGATAAGAGAAAAAAGAATAAAACCAATAATTGCTGAACACATTGACAAAAAGCCATTAGGGGGCAGTCCCCTTTGGCATAAAAGTATACATACAAATAAATGTTCAATCAACCACACCCAAAGTTCAATTTTGTGCAACTTGTGGTCTGGAGGCTTCCTCATGGTGGCTTCTCCAACAGTTCAGTTCTGGATTCAGAGAGGTAGCATCTTCTTTACCTAAAATTCTTCTCAAAAGGAATTTAAACTTGCAATTTAAATAATGATTTTTTTTTTACATTCCCCCGTGTTGTGGGTGATTGAAAGATTCAGAATCAGTTAGGGATGCATGGCTGAGGTATGAGGTATATGAATCAATTGGCAAGAGATATTAAAAAGATATTAGAAAAATCCAAAAGAAAAGAAAAATTTCTGGATGGAAATATAGACTATCAAAGTCTTATATGTAAAAATTCCAAGTAGAAGAAAAATAAATCTATAACAGGTCCTTCAATCAGGGCCCAATCAAAATGATCTAAGTAATGATGCATTTACCCAGTCAGTGCCAGGACTACAGAAAGGTACCACACTATGAGAGGCAGAAAAGGAAGGGACCAGATTATAGAAGCCAAGTTGGAGCCAAGGTTTGGGGATACTCCTCTGTGAGTATCTTCAGAGTGAGTGTAGATACAAGGAAAGCCTATGTCTTAACACATGTTAAACATAGTAACCTTGAGTCTTCACACTAGGTTCAAGACCTTTGTATTGGCTTAGAAGTGCATCAATCCATCCTAGATTGGCCTTTCTTTGGCCCTATGAAATGGCTCTTGTGTGTAGCTCTTGTCCTGGAATCAGACAGAATCATTAAGCAAAGTCCCATAATTTATTTAAATAATTAGTGGAATCATTTTCATAGTCACAAGCTTTTTAGGGCATGCATTAGAAAATGTATCTTAAACTTGTAGCACTGAAAATCAAAAGGTTAAAGAAAATCTTAATACTGGTGACATGTGCTTCAAATATAAAAAGGAGAGAAAAAATAATAAAAAAACTGAAAAAGTATATTGCACATGCAAGAAAAATATAATAATAAAAGAGCTTTAAAAAATTCAAAAATATAGCTTATAATCATTGACACTCTGTGTCAGTTAAGAAAATATAAAATACAAGGCTTTCTCACCAAAAAATGAGATCCATTTCCTCTTTGTATCTGGCCATGATCACTGTGAGTAGAAGGCAAATGAATTGAACAAGGTTAACAATTTTTCATCTTTAAAAATACAGTAGTACAAATATGTAGATATCAAAATCCCCAAAATTCTCAATAGCCCAATTAATTACAATAGCAAACAAACATACTTTCATATTTCACATAAGTTGCTATATGACATTTTTAAAACCTATGAATTGATGGACATTTGTCACAATTTTTACAAACGTAGCAATCTTTCAACCTTGGTAATAAACATATTTTTTTTTTAAACAAAGTAAAACTCATCTTGGATTAAGAACATAATCAAGAAATCTATATATCATTCTGGTAGAAGTAAAATAGTGAGCTGAAGAGCATAAATAAAGGGGTGCTCCTTTTTCTTGGAGGCTTTTTAAGGGTACAAATGCCCTGAAATTAACTGCCCAACTTCCATTCACATGTGGGAAGGTTGGGGTTTATAAAATACATTTCACTTCAGCTACTAGAATGGGCCTTACCTCGTGGTAGGGGCAGGCAAAAATAACCAGACTGTTAAAAAAAATTCCAAAAATCATATTTAAAAAACCCTTAAAATCAAATCATTTGAGGTATTTAGCACATTAAATTTCCAAAGGTTGTTAATACAATTATAACCAGTTCTGAAGTCCATCTATCCTCAGCAAAATAAAAAAAGCTGTTTTTTCATATATGGGCTTATTCACAACAATATTTGTTCAACAGTTATAGGGGAAAAACAACAGAATTTCAAAACTCAGTACATTCAAAATAAATTCAATCAACCTTCAGTTCAAGCAGAATAATATTGAATCCAGTAATATATGAACTTAAAATCACAAAGTTAAACCTTAAACAAAAAATGCAATAGAATACAGAGATTTTTTATAAACCATTGGAGTTTGAAATGCCTTAGAATATAGCCTTTAGTCTCTTCAAAGTTCCTTGGGGTTTTTTTTTTGCTGTTTGTTTGTTTGTTTGTTTTTAATTATCCATTTAAATGTCTATTGTCCGAAGGTAGAGTAGTAAAGGCTAGGCTATGGGGTTCAAGGGATCCGTCCAGGGCCCCATAGCTGGGGAGTATTGGAGGCCAGATTTTAACTAGAGACCTCCCGTCTCTGGGCCTGGCTTCCAGTTCGCTGGGCCACCCATTTTCCTCCCCAAAGTTAAAATTGAATCTTTGGGCTGAGTCTGCTCCCAGACAGGCAGGTAAAATCAATGAAATTGCCAGAAGAGTCAAAAATCCTTTTAAACAGCCCATTGCTTTTTAGGTTTCTGTTTGAAAAGTCTGTTTCTTCTCTCTAGTCTTTTCTCTCTTTCCCCTCTGATCCCCTTGTGGCCAATACCCCCAGCCACGTGGAGGCTTAGCCTAAGGGAAAATCTCCTTTCCCTCTGGTCTCTCCCCTCCGCCCACGTGGCCAATACTGTTACCAGCTGGTCGCAATGAGTCCTGAGCGATCTGCTCCAAGGATCTGGGTGATGAGCCGGCTGGGGTCACGCTCATGGGTCTGGGGTGCAGAAATAGGCAGGCAGCGGGCCGGTGAGAGGCCAGGAGCAGGAGTGGCTGCGGGGGTGGTCAAGGCCGGGACCAGGTACCAGGTGAGGACGATCAGGGCTGCAGGCTGAGGCAGGAAGCGGCGGGGCAGGTCCGGAGCCTGTAGCAGTTTTGCGAGGGTAGAAAACCTTGGCCAGAGAGATATGGCTCAAAAAAAATTTCTAGGTACTAGCTATTAAAACTGAATTTAAGATCAGAAAAGAAATCAGAAGATTGGAAGTTCTTTTTTTTTCCCATTCGGTCGCCATAACTGTCAAGATTAGAATTTAGGGGAGATGGGGAGACTGAGGCAGGTAGAAATTAGTTTCTCTCTGCAAGGAGTATTATATTTTTTAGAGGTTTATTAAAGGTTAAAGATTAAGAATATACAAGTAAGAAACATGTGCCTAGGCCAGAAGCCTAGACAAAATAACCTCACACCATGGAAGAGATGCCTCTGCTCCAAAACGGAAGTCCAAAAGCCAAGAAAAGCCTTTGAATCCACTTAAATATCTTCTCGATCTCGGCCCAGGTGAGATTACAAGGCATTCTGGGGAAGTGGAGCAAAGGCTCATGGGGATTGTAGTCCTGTATTCGAGTCTATTTTTTACACAGGGATAATGAATGTTTATTGTATGCAGCTATACACGATTTAAAGCTCTCCTTGAGAGAAACAATCTACCCTCTCCAGGAATGTGAACAGGGGAGTTAATCTGTTCTCAGGAGTTCTTGGAACTGTTTATGCAGCCTTGAACTGAGATTTCTATGTCTTGGTATACTCAGCAGGAATAGTATATCACAAACACCTGGGAAGAGGAACTCTTTTCCCATGAGTTCATGGAAGGTTCACTACAATTCCCCCTTTTTGTTTAAGACATCCAATTCCCTCTGGTACAGGATCCCATTAATAGTTTTTTTGCAATACAGCAAACTAGTCATTAAAGCTTTTAGTAAACAAGGCAGGCATAAGCAGATAAACAAAATCACAAGCTACAAGAAGAGTAATATCATAAACTAAGGAGGAAAGCAATCCTTTTCCTGTTTCAATCCAATTATACAAAGAATCTATAATATGCTGTGGTTCAAGATCCTCTTGTAAGGATGAATCAATATTCTGAATTAGTATACTGAGATCATTAATATCTTTGGTGATGTTTTCATGGTCCCATAATCCCTGTAATTGTAATTTAATTTTTTTCCAATGTTTCTGCATCATTATTTACTTTTATGGGTAGCAAGCAAAATGCAGTATATCTATAATCACATTTCATGCATGTTTTTAATGACAAATATTCTACTTCATTCATTAGATCAATCATATTTTTCTGTAACATCATAATACTTTTATAAAAACTCATATCAATTTCTTTTTGTCTTTCTAATGCTAAGGTTACATTAGCAGCCAATGCTTTCAAATATTTGACATCATTCTCAAGAGTATGTAAGTTAGAAACTGATTGTGCCAAAGATACAAAACCTATTATAGTAGAAGCCAATGCAGAAACTAATGCTACTATGCCTAATGCAATATAAGTAATACATCATTTACATCATTGTCTTATTTTTTGTTGTAATACATGAAGAATTTGATCCCCTGGACTACCATACCATTAATCTTTAGGTTCAGTGGTAAAAAGGGCCATGCGTGGTTGCTTGATGATTAATACCGGCCCATCCACTTGTGATCCTACACAATAACTGACCTTACAATTGCTACAGGTTACATTCCAATATCTAACTCCTTTGTTTGTTATTTCAGTAATGTTCAAAGCTTCAGGATGATTTTTTACTGTAGTTATAAAAGCATACGCCCCTGTTTAGCAAACTTGAATGTCTAATGTAACACTTCTATTTACTGGTTTTTGGACTTTCCCATTATTAGTAACATTAACATAATGAGACATATTCACTTTATCCAATGCCAGGGCTATCTTTCCATAATCAGTCAAAGTCTGTGTGAAATTAGCAGAACGTAACCAATTAGCTCTGGGAGTATCATCCACAAAGGCAAGCTGTATCTTCCTATAAAACAATCATGAAATTTAAAAGAATCCAGTTTCTTTCCAACACACCTTGTGTCATTATGCCAAGACACTCAAGTCATATTTTACCAATGAATTCATGACGCCCTCTTAGATTTACAGGATAGCAAGGGCGGAAACATATTAACAGTGTCTCCTTGTTCATATTCCATCACATATGGACAAATAGGTCTTTCTTGTCCTTAAGTACTGTTACACAATTCCCCCAACCATCCTAAATATTGTAGTTGCCCGTAACCTTCATATTTTACCCCTTTGTCTACACGATAAGGTCCTATCCAGAAAGAGTCTGACAGGTGCAGAGATTTGAGGAGCAGGCATTCAGGTTGGTCTCATGTGAGGTACACTAGGGGTGCCTCAACTAGTCCAGTCCAATTGAAAGACACAAATTATTGGCCTGATTGCTGTCCTTAGCTTGTCTCTCAAAATGGTAAATGCCAGGAATACCAGAGTTAGTTTTTTTTTTATATATAAGATGACTTCCAGTAAAGCATGTCCCATGCCAACATACTCTACCCAAGGTGATTGTTCCCCCCCCCCCAAAAAAAACATCTCTTTATTCCAGTAGCTGTACTTAAATTCTGTAATAGAAGCAGAAGAGTCAGTATCTTATGGAGACGTTGTCAAGTCTCCTTGCAAGGCTTCCTGCATCCTCTCCTTGTCCTTCTCTTTATGGTCAATTTCTTGAACTCAGCCGGAAGGGAGCCATACTCTGTCTTTACCTGTGGAGACACAAATAAAACCTCGGCCTGGCAGGACCACTGGGTGGTCCTTGCCAAGACTGATTATCATCTTTCCACATGACAAATTTTTGTTCTGTGGCATGGGGCCCAGGAATAGTGGTGCCTGAATTTTGTTCATAAGAAAATGCAGAGAAAATTTTTTCAGCTTTGGATATATTATTGGAAGTAAAGATCAAATTATTTATAGAATATACAGCTATTGTCAATTGTTGATGCAGGGTGCTGTCTCCCCCTTTTTGTTTTAAAAGAAATGTTTTTAGTATTTAATTACTGAGTTCAACAATAGCTTGTCCTTGTGGATTGTACAGGATACCTGTGAGGTGTTAAATACCTCAAGTTTGACAAAAAAGAAAAAATTGTTTGGAAGTATAAGCAGGTCCATTATCTGTTTTAAATGTTCTGGGGGAACCAGCCATCTGAAAAGTCATTAAGCAGTGATTAATAACATGAGAAGTTCTTTCTCCCATCAAGCAGGAAGCCCATTAAAAACTCTGAATAATCTTATCATTCTGGACATGGAATGTTTGCATTAAGATTCCACAGCTTCAAACAAGCTACTTGGTCAGATAGGGCTGGCAAAGTTTGTTTGTTTGAGCATCTTAAAACCTCTGAATATACAATTAAAATATAGTCATCTTTAAGTTCTATCACACAGTGGTTGTCAACTCTTTGAGATCCCTATTTCAGTCCCTAAGTATCAGTGTGGAACAATTATAAGCACTTCTTTCTCCTTCCTGTGTGCAAGGAAGGGGTAAATAGCTTCTGAGTAATTTATCCTAAGGCTCCTTGGCTCAATTTACATTTTATTACTTGACAACCTTGTCCCATTCTTCTTTATTTTTTAAACCCTTACCTTCCATCTTGGAGTCAATACTGTGTATTGGCTCCAAGGCAGAAGAGTGGTAAGGGCTAGGCAATGGGGGTCAAGTGACTTGCCCAGGGTCACACAGATAGAAAGTGTCTGAGGCCAAATTTGAACCCAGGACCTCCCATCTCTAGACCTGACTCTCAGTCCACTGAGCCATCCAGCTGCCCCCTCTCATCCTTCTTTAACAAGTGAGCTTACTACAATTTAAAATTTTGAATATATCAAACCCCCTTCATAAAATTTACTCTCAGTGGATATTAGTTTGAACTCCACAACTCCCAAATAACTTTGATTAAGTCCTTTAGCAATTTTTCAGTATGTAACCAAACTGAAGTTCAAAGCATTAACCTGCACTCCTCTCAAACCTCTGTCTAAAGTAGAATAGAACCTCCAGTTTAGTTTTCTTTTAGCTCAGAACATTGCTACATACCTGATTAATTCCATCAACAGTATTTCAATTTATAATTTATCATATCTATTTCACACTAGAATTCATAGTATCAGTTAGTATCTCTATCCAATACTCTTATTTCTTCTGGCTCCTCCTCTTTACCATTATTGTAAGTAGAGGAAAGGTACTATACTGAATTGTATTTAATCCTCATGACAAGCCCTTCTTGATTTCAGGGTTGGTCAAATTTGTCTTGTTAACAATATACAGTTTGCATATCATATACCTTTAAATTCCTTCCTATACATTGTACACATTTTTAAAAGTAATTCATATAAACTGAGTCAAAGACAACATCGGTTAGAAATTCCCTCTTGCAAAATACCAAATTCTTAGTACTTGTATTATTAAATCCCATGCACAGATTAACCACTTTAAAAACTTCTTGTGTGTCATATGATTTCTTGTTACTAGTTCTGACAGCACATGCATTAAGATAAATCTGATTTGAAAAAATCCCAAACTTAAATTCTAGAATAAGTTCTTCTCAACAACATAACAACTTTTTCTGGATGACTTTTAGATCTATAAAGTAGCCAGTACAATTTCTGTCCTTATAGAATAAACCATTCCCTCTCTGTGTCAGTCTGGCTATCAGTCACATTTAGATAATTCTCAAATTCACTGAAAACATTATGCATAGCAAGATCTAACAAAACGAATTTCTAACCATGAGTTTTGTTATGCTCAATAAACTCTGGTTAACATTACACATTTAACTGACAGTTACCACAATACATGAAATTATATTTGTATCATATCAAAATCATTAGCAATCCTCCCAAATTGCATACATCAAACCTTAGAATTAATCTTAAGTGAAAAGTAGACTCCAAATGTGGAATAAAAATCTCCCTTTTCTGCTCTGAATTTTTCTTTTTTGCTCCTTCAGGGGCCCATCCAAAGGAAGAAAGAGGAAAAAATCATTGAACAGGTATTTGCTTTTGTCCTCTGCTGAGGATTTTTGACAGTGGGAAGTTCAATATAGCAGCTATTCCATTTTTTTTCTTTCTTTTTGTGAGTGTCCAATTTAAGAATACATAGAGATAAGACTGTGACAAAGACAATGTTAAACAGAAACATACAACATTGTGACAAGCATGTTTTGAAAGGAAAAAAATCAGTGTTTTAGGATCCATTTTTAAGAAGAAATATTTGCAGGGAGAGAAATCATTAAAGCAGTTTCAGTGTACTGCCTCTTTAACTGAGGAAGCCGTGCTGAATTAAGCTACTGAGATTAGCCATCTGATTGGCTGAGCTGACTTTCTGGTTCCCTGCCTTTCCCTGAACTCTACATGCTGATCTATCTAAACTTTCTCTCTTTTGACTGTGAATTCTAACAAAATGTTCCTGTAGTATCTGAACAAAACTACTATCTCCTCCTAATTGGGGATGGGGGTGAGCTGTTCATAAGGCTGACTGGGTTTCTCACAGAAGGAACTTTAAAATCCCCTCCTATTCAGATTCTCTCTCCTGCTTGGAAGCTTTCTGCTGGAGCAGGCAAAGCTTCTCTTTCCTAGCCAGCCCAGTTGGAATGTAGGTGGAGGGAGTGGGGAACAGCCACCACAAAAGAAATTCCCTTTTGTGAAACTGTTATCTTAAACTCTTTCTGCCTCTTCCTTTCTTTAATCTAGCCACACAAAAACAACAAAAACTCAACAGAATTTTCTTTTCTGCCTCTTTGTCCTCCAAACATAACTTAACAACATTGTAAATTAGCGTAAATTCAGGCTGTGGTTCTTCATTGCCATTAAATTTGGATCCAATCCGTTCCCAATCCTCTGGAATCACTCTATTTTGATCCAGAAACCACGGGGCTAATCTCTGGACATACTGGACAAAATCTTTTAATTGTCTCCTTTTTACTTTAACTCCATGTAACCCTAGGACTATTCTGAGTAGCTTTCTTGCAACCTGATCTTCATCTGAGATGAATACCGCAATATTACCCATCTTATTTATACCAAACAAATGCAATTATCAGGGGGGAAATAGCAACAACAACAAAAATAATACTAGCAAAAGACCAAGACCTATTCCAACTAAAATACAAATTAAAAGAACTGATATGTAATTTCCCTGTCACCCTTAAAGTATCATATACTCACAACCAAGGGGATCTCCAGAGGATCGGAATTCTGCATGACCAGCACACAGCATCCAGGGTTCTCAGAAGAACAGGACAAGTCGGGGGTTCATGGAAGAACTGGAGAAGTCGGGGGTTCTCCAAAAAGAACCAAGGGGTGTTCACCAAAAAGAACTGAGGGAGGTTCATGGAAAAACCAGGGGATTCTAATAAAAGAACCAGAGGGGGGTCCCTGTTCAGGGCATCACTTGCCAGGGACATCTATGGAGTCTCAAGAACAAAAGACTGGAACATTATCAGAGCAGGGATAATGAATGTTTATTGTATGCAGTTATACAAGATATAAAGCTCTCCTCGAGAGAAACAATCTACCCTCCCCAGGAATATGAACAGGGGAGTTAACCTGTTCTCAGGAGTTCTTGGAACTGTTTATGCAGCCTTGAACTGAGATTTCTATGTTTTGGCATACTCAGCAGGAATAATATGTCACAAACACCTGGGAAGAGGAACACTTTTCCCATGAGTTCATGGAAGGTTCACTACACAATGTTAAACTGGCTACATGAAAAGACTTAAAGAAAAATTATGAACTGATTTCATCCCCAAAAAGAAATCCTGGAAGAACTCAAAAAAATTGTTTTTAATCAAAGAGAGAGAGAGAGAGAGAGAGAGAGAGAGAGAGAGAGAGAGAGAGAGAGAGAGAGAGAGAGAGAGAGAGAGGAAGATGTAAAACTAGGGAAATAAATGAAGGTAGTGCAGGAGAATCATGAAAAAGGAGTCAACAGCTTGGTACAGAAAACACAAAAAAGATGTGAAAAGATGTATAATAGTTTACCAAAGAAAACAATTCTTTAAGTAGATTTAGGAAATGCAAAGAAAAGGAAAAACAAGACTTCCGGTCAAGATGGCGGCTTAGAGAAAGCTAAAGTTCAGATCTCCGGAAAACCCTTCCCGACCGATCTCAAACTATAAGCTCCTAAGGCCCCGAAATTCAAAACGATCAACAGCACAGACCCTGGGAATCCTCCTCCTGGACCTGGACCCGGATCAAAAGGTATGGCCCACCTCAAAAGCCAGAACCCAAGATCACTCGGACCTAAGGGGTAGGAGCTCAGAGTCCAAGGCTCTGGGAAGCCGCAGCCCCACCCCGCTCAGAGAGCAGGGTCCTCTGAAACAACAGCAACCCTCAGGGCCTTCTATATGAGTCCCAGTGAAAGTCACTGCCCTCAAAGCTCCGGGAAGCCGTGCCCCTTCCTCCACACTGAAACAACAGCAACCCTCAGGGCTGACAAAACAGCCTCACAGCCAGCTATTCTGAAGGCAACTTCTGAAAAGCAACCCGACCCAATCGAGGGGGCACCTTAACAACAGGGAAACAGAGAGAGCCGGGGGAGAGTGTGGCCCCCTGGTCCAACCCTTCCATTCCAGTTCCAGTGAAAGTCATTGCCTTAAGGCATACTTAGTTTAACCCAGTGAAAGCTCATAGAACCAACAATCTGCCCAGGACTAAAGCCTCTGAACACCAGACAGAGATAAGAAAAGCTAATCCTCCCCATTCAGAGATGGCAAACTCCACAGAAGCACAGAAGCCCCAAAATCCCAAGAAAAATAAGAAGAAAGGGGCGACTTTGGACACATTCTATGGAGCCAAAATACAAAATACAGAGGAGATAGAAGACAATACGCAAGAAAATGCTCCGAAACCTTCCAAAGGAAATGGAAACTCTCCACAAACCCATGAAGAATTTGAATCAGAAATGACCAAAAAGATGGAAGCCTTCTGGGAGGAAAAGTGGGAAATAATGCAAAAGAAATTCACGCATCTACAAAACTGGTGTGACCAAACTGAAAAGGAAAACCAGGCTTTAAAGGCCAGAATCAGCCAGCTGGAAGACAACGATCATGTAAAAGAGCAAGAATTAATAAAGCAAAGCCAAAATAACAAGAAATTAGAAGAGAACATAAAATATCTCACCAACAAGGTGACAGACCTGGAAAATAGAGGGAGAAGAGATAATTTAAGAATAATTGGACTTCCAGAAAAGCCAGACATAAACAGCAAACTCGACATCGTGATACAAGATATAATCAAAGAAAATTGCCCAGAGATTCTAGAACAATGGGGTAATACAGCCACTGACAGAGCTCACAGAACACCTTCTACACAAAACCCCCAAAAGACAACTCCCAGGAATATAATTGCCAAATTCCAAAGCTATCAAACAAAAGAAAAAATCCTACAGGAAGCCAGAAAAAGACAATTTAGATATAAAGGAATGCCAATTAGGGTCACACAAGACCTTTCAAGTTCTACTCTGAATGATCGTAAGGCATGGAACATGATCTTCAGAAAGGCAAGAGAGCTGGGTCTTCAACCAAGAATCAGCTACCCAGCAAAACTGACTATATACTTCCAAGGGAAAGTATGGGCATTCAACAAAATAGAAGACTTCCAACTTTTTGCAAAGAAAAGACCAGAGCTCTGTGGAAAGTTTGATACCGAAAATCAAAGAGCAAGGAATACCTGAAAAGGTAAATATTAAGGAAAGGGGAAAAATGTTATCTTCTTCTTTTACTCAAACTCTCTTCTATAAGGACTACATTTATATCAATCTATGTATACTAACATGTGGGGAAAATGTAATGTATAAATAGGGGGTAAAGAAAGACCAAATAGAATAATGGTTCTCACACAAAGATTCACATGGGAAGGGGAGGGGAAGAAAACTCCTATAAGAAGGAGAGGAAGAGGGGGGGGGTTACTTAAACCTCAATCTCAGGGAAATCAACTCTGAGAGGGAAAAACATCCAGATCCATTGGGATCTTGAATTCTATCTTACCCAACAAGGGTAAGGAGAAGGGAAAACCAAGGGGGGGAGGGGGAGAGGGAGAACAAAAAGGGAGGGAAAGAGAGGGGGGAGGGGGCGGGAACAAAAAGGGAGGGACTAAAAAGGGAAACATCAAGGGAGGGGACAAGGGGGACTGATTCAAAGTAAACCACTGGACTAAAAGGTAGCGCCAAAGAAGAAAAGGTTAGAATTAGGGAAGGATATCAAAATGCCAGGGAGTCCACAAATGACAATCATAACTTTGAATGTGAATGGGATGAACTCACCCATAAAACATAGACGAATAGCAGAATGGATTAGAATCCAAAACCCTACCATATGTTGTCTTCAAGAAACACACATGAGGAGGGTTGACACCCACAAGGTCAGAATTAAAGGATGGAGTAAGATCTTCTGGACCTCAACTGACAGGAAGAAGGCAGGAGTGGTAATCATGATATCTGATAAAGCCAAAGCAAAAATAGACCTGATCAAAACAGATGGGGAAGGTAATTATATTTTGTTAAAAGGGACTTTAGACAATGAGGAAATATCATTAATCAACATGTATGCACCAAATAATATAGCACCCAAATTTCTAATGGAGAAACTAGGAGAACTGAAGGAAGAAATAGACAGTAAAACCATATTAGTGGGAAACTTAAACCAACCATTATCAAATTTAGATAAATCAAATCAAAAAATAAATAAGAAAGAGGTAAAAGAAGTGAATGAAATCTTAGAAAAATTAGAATTAATAGACATATGGAGAAAAATAAATAGGGATAAAAAGGAATACACCTTCTTCTCAGCACCACATGGCACATTCACAAAAATTGATCATACATTAGGTCACAGAAACATAGCACACAAATGCAGAAAAGCAGAAATAATGAATGCAGCCTTCTCAGATCACAAGGCAATAAAAATAATGATTAGTAATGGTACATGGAAAACCAAATTTAAAACCAATTGGAAATTAAACAATACGATACTCCAAAATCGTTTAGTTAAAGAAGAAATCATAGAAACAATTAATAATTTCATCGAGGAAAATGACAATGGCGAAACATCCTTTCAAACCTTTTGGGATGCAGCCAAAGCGGTAATCAGAGGTAAATTCGTATCCCTGAATGCTTATATTAACAAACTAGGGAGAGCAGAGATCAATCAATTGGAAATGCAAATGAAAAAACTCAAAAGCGATCAAATTAAAACTCCCCAGCAGAAAACCAAACTAGAAATCCTAAAAATTAAGGGAGAAATTAATAAAATCGAAAGTGATAGAACTATTGATTTAATAAATAAGACAAAAAGCTGGTACTTTGAAAAAACAAACAAAATAGACAAAGTACTGGTCAATCTAATTTAAAAAAGGAAGGAAGAAAAGCAAATTAACAGCATTAAAGATGAAAAGGGGGACAGCACCTCCTATGAACAGGAAATTAAGGCAATCATTAGAAATTACTTTGCCCAATTATATGGCAATAAATATGGCAATCTAGGTGATATGGATGAATATATACAAAAATACAAACTGCCTAAACTAACAGAAGAGGAAATAGAATTCTTAAATAATCCCATATCAGAAAATGAAATCCAACAAGCCATCAAAGAACTTCCTAAGAAAAAATCCCCAGGGCCTGATGGATTCACCAGTGAATTCTATCAAACATTCAGAGAACAGTTAATCCCAATACTATACAAACTATTTGACATAATAAGCAAAGAGGGAGTTCTACCAAACTCCTTTTACGACACAAACATGGTACTGATTCCAAAACCAGGCAGATCAGAAACAGAGAAAGAAAACTATAGACCAATCTCCCTAATGAATATAGATGCAAAAATCTTAAATAGGATACTAGCAAAAAGACTCCAGCAAGTGATCAGAAGGATCATTCACCATGATCAAGTAGGATTCATACCAGGGATGCAGGGCTGGTTCAACATTAGGAAAACCATCCACATAATTGACCACATCAACAAGCAAACAAGCAAGAACCACATGATTATCTCAATAGACGCAGAAAAAGCATTTAATAAAATACAACACCCATTCCTATTAAAAACACTAGAAAGCATAGGAATAGAAGGGTCATTCCTAAAAATAATAAACAGTATATATCAGCTAATATCATCTGCAATGGGGATAAACTAGATGCATTCCCAATAAGATCAGGAGTGAAACAAGGATGCCCATTATCACCTCTACTATTTGACATTGTACTAGAAACACTAGCAATAGCAATTAGAGAAGAAAAAGAAATTGAAGGCATCAAAATAGGCAAGGAGGAGACCAAGTTATCACTCTTTGCAGATGGCATGATGGTCTACTTAAAGAATCCTAGAGATTCAACCAAAAAGCTAATTGAAATAATCAACAACTTTAGCAAAGTTGCAGGATACAAAATAAACCCACATAAATCATCAGCTTTTCTATATATCTCCAACACAGCTCAGCAGCAAAAACTAGAAAGAGAAATCCCATTCAAAATCACCTTAGACAAAATAAAATACCTAGGAATATACCTCCCGAGACAAACACAGAAACTATATGAACACAACTACAAAACACTTGCCACACAACTAAAACTAGACTTGAGCAAATGGAAAAACATTAACTGCTCATGGATAGGGCGAGCCAATATAATAAAAATGACCATCCTACCCAAACTTATTTATCTATTTAGTGCCATACCCATTGAACTACCAAAATACTTCTTCACTGATTTAGAAAAAAACCATAACAAAGTTCATTTGCAAGAACAAAAGATCAAGGATATCCAGGGAAATAATGAAAAAAAAAACACATATGATGGGGGCCTTGCAGTCCCTGACCTTAAACTATATTACAAAGCAGCAGTCATCAAAACAATTTGGTACTGGCTAAGAAACAGAAAGGAAGATCAGTGGAATAGACTGGGGGAAAGAGACCTCAGCAAGACAGTATACAATAAACCCAAAGATCCCAGCTTTGGGGACAAAAATCCAGTATTCGATAAAAACTGCTGGGAAAATTGGAAGACAGTGTGGGAGAGACTAGGAATAGATCAACACCTCACACCCTACACCAAGATAAATTCAAAATGGGTGAGTGACTTAAACATAAACAAGGAAACCATAAGTAAATTGGGTAAACACAGAATAGTATACATGTCAGACCTTTGGGAGGGGAAAGGCTTTAAAACCAAGCAAGACATAGAAAGAATCACAAAATGTAAAATAAATAATTTTGACTACATCAAACTAAAAAGCTTTGGTACAAACAAAACCAATGTAACTAAAATCAGAAGGGAAACAACAAATTGGGAAAAAATCTTCATAGAAACCTCTGACAAAGGTTTAATTACTCATATTTATAAAGAGCTAAATCAATTGTACAAAAAATCAAGCCATTCTCCAATTGATAAATGGGCAAGGGACATGGATAGGCAGTTCTCAGATAAAGAAATCAAAACTATTAACAAGCACATGAAGAAGTGTTCTAAATCTCTTATAATCAGAGAGATGCAAATCAAAACAACTCTGAGGTATCACCTCACACCTAGCAGATTGGCTAACATAACAGCAAAGGAAAGTAATGAATGCTGGAGGGGATGTGGCAAAGTAGGGACATTAATGCATTGCTGGTGGAGTTGTGAACTGATCCAACATTCTGGAGGGCAATTTGGAACTATGCCCAAAGGGCGACAAAAGAATATCTACCCTTTGATCCAGCCATAGCACTGCTGGGTCTGTACCCCAAAGAGATAATGGACACAAAGACTTGTACAAAAATATTCATAGCTGTGCTCTTTGTGGTGGCCAAAAACTGGAAAACAATGGGATGCCCATCAATTGGGGAATGGCTGAACAAATTGTGGTATATGTTGGTGATGGAATACTATTGTGCTAAAAGGAATAATAAAGTGGAGGAGTTCCATGGAGACTGGAACAACCTCCAGGAAGTGATGCAGAGCGAGAGGAGCAGAACCAGGAGAACATTGTACACAGAGACTAATACACTGTGGTATAATCGAATGTAATGGGCTTCTCCATTAGTGGCGGTGTAATGTCCCTGAACAATTTACAGGGATCTAGGAGAAAAAAACACTATTCATAAGCAAAGGATAAACTATGGGAGTGGAAACACCGAGGAAAAGCAACTGCCTGAATACAGAGGTTGAGGGGACATGACAGAGGAGAGACTCTAAATGAACACTCTAATGCAAATATTATCAACAAAGCAATGGGTTCAAATCAAGAAAACATGTAATGCCCAGTGGATTTACGTGTCGGCTATGGGGAGTGGGGGGAGGAAAAGAAAATGATCTATGTCTTTAATGAATAATGCTTGGAAATGATCAAATAAAATATAATTTTAAAAAACTAAAAAAAAAAGAAAAGGAAAAATAAAAATTCACTGAAGAAAACTTTCTTAAGAGAAGAATTGGCCAAATGGAAAAAGAGGTACAAAAGCTTATTTAAAAAATTGTTAAAAATTAGAATTGGGCAAATGGAAGATACAGACTCTGTGAATCATCAGTAAACAAATAAAATTAAAAGAATGAAAAAATAGAATATCTTTTTGGAAAACAACTGACCTGGAAAATAGATCCATGAGAAATAATTTAGGAAATCCTACACTAGCTGAAAGCCATGATTAAAAAAAAAAAGGCTAGACATCATCTTTCAAAAAATTATCAAGGAAAATTGCCCTAATATGGAACCAGAAGATAAAATAGAAGTTGAAGGAAAGCACATACCACTTTCTAAATGAAAACACCTAGAAATATTATAGCAAATTCTGGAGCACATGGTTCAAGGAGAAAATACTACAAACAGCCAGAAAGAAATATTATAATTATCATAGAACCCATAGTCAGGATTACATAGGATTTAGCAGATTCTATATTAAAGAAAGGAAGAATCTGGAATACAATATTCCAGAAAGTAAAGGAGCTAGGATTACATCTAGAAATTATCTACCCAGTGGAACTGAGTATAATTCTTTGGGGGAGGAGAAAGAAAGAAATTACCATTTAATTAAATAGAGGGCTTTTAAGCATTCCTGATGAAAAGACAATAGCTGAACAGAAAATCTGATGTTCAAGTATGAGTCAATATAATCATAAAAAGGTATATATAACTCTTAAGAACTTTATCTCACTATTAGGAATGTTAAAAGGAATATATGAAAATAGAGGGTACAAGTGTGAATTGACTATAATAGGATGATATTAAATTTTTAAAAATTAAAGTGTGGGAGAGATGAGAGAGTAAGACAGAGGCAGAACTGTGTAAATCATCTCACAAAAAATAAATTTAAAATGCACAAAAGTGCTATTAGAGTAGAAAGGAAGATATAGGGGAAACACTTGGATTTTAATCTCATCAAAATTGCCTCAAAGAGGAAATTATGTAAGAAATACATTTACACTTACTTGAGTATAGAAATCTATCTTACCCTATAAAAAAGTAGTAGGGGAAAGGAATAAAGAGGTGGGAGAGTACTGATAGAATGGAGGACAGATTGTGGGAGACAGTGGTCAGAAGCAAAACATTCATGAGGATGGACAGGATGAAAGGAGAGAGAAGGATAAACAAGGGGAAATATATACCAAAAAAAATCTACAATAAAAAGTTAGTAATCATAACTGTGAATGTGAATAGAATGAAATCACCCTAAAACAGAAGCAGAAAGAATTAAAAAACAGAATCATAAAATATGTTATTTATAAGAAACACATCTGAAGCAGAAAGACCCACCCAGTGTAAACATATGGGGATGGAACAGAAATTATTTTATTTCAGCTGAAGTTTAAAAAAAAAAATCAGGGGTAGCAATCATAATCTCAGACAAAGCAAAAATAGAAATACATTAAGTTGAAAGAGAGAAGATAAATAAAAGAGATTGCTAACAGGTACTACAATGAAGTAATATCAATATTAAACATACATGCATCAAATGATATTGCATCCAAATTTTTAAAGATGTTAAATGAGTTACAGAAGGAAGATACTAAAATGATACTAGTGGAGGGACTCTCAACTTTCCCCTCTTTGAATTAGATAAATCAAGACAAAAAATAAGGAAGAAAGTAGTTAATGAGGTCAGTAGAATTTTTTAAAAGCTAGATATTATTGACCTCTGGAAAAAAAGGAATGAGAATTTTTTTTTTCTCAGCAGTACACGATAACTACCAAAAAATTGGCCATGTATTAGGTCATAAAAGTATTGCAACTAAATGCAGAAAAGCATAAATATTAAACACGTTCTTCTTGTGAAATAATGCAATAAACTATATTCAATAAAAAGCTGGGAAGATAGAGTAAAAATTAATTGGAAATTAATCCAAACAATGAGTGGGTTATGGAACAAATTATATAAACAATAATTTCATTAAAAAGAGTGACAATAATGAGACAACACTAAAATTTGTGGGATTCATACAAAGTAGTATTTAGGAAAATTTTATGTCTTTAAATGTTTGCATTAATAAAATAAAGAGCAAATAAATGAATTAAGCATGTAGCTAAAAAAATGAGAAAAAGAACAAATTAACTGCTTCAATTAAAGCCCAAATTGGAAATCTTGAAAATCAAAGATGAGATTAATAAAATGAAAGTAAGAAAACCATTGAACTAATAAATAAAACTAGGAGTTAGTTTTATTAAAAAAATAAAATAAATGTCATAGATTGATTTGATTTTTAAAAAAAGAAAGAAGAAACTCAAATTGCAAGTATCAAAAATGAAAAGGGAGAATTCACTATCAATAAAGAGGAAATAAAACAATTATTCATTATTTGGGAAACTTTTATAAGAGTCTAGAAATGAAGTGATAAGGACAGGCAATGGCCATGAGGGAAGAGAAGTGGAGAGTTGTGAGGCATTTTATGGAAGTAACATTTGCAGAACTTGCCAAATGACCAGGTTATACAACATAAAGGAGAGGAGAATCAAAGATGACTCCAAGGTTCTGAACCAGAGTTATCAGGAACAACAAAAATAGAAAAGTTTAGAAATGTGTTAAGAAGGGTAAGTTCAATTTGGGACATGTTGAACTTGATGGCAGAGCTATCTATGCTGGGAATGACTTAAAGATCTGGGGTTTATCTGTTAAAAAATTATAGTTAACAGCTTGAGAATGTAATTGGGTTTACTCTATACAAAGAGAAGTAAAGAGCGGCCCAAAACAGGGGAACTTAGGGAATGGGAAAAATGATCATAAACAGTAAGAGACTCAGAATGAACATTAAGACAGGTAGGAAAAGAACCCAGGGCAGGGCAGGGCAGCATTATAGACACCCTGAAAGGAGACTATCCAAAAAGGAATCAATAATGTTGAAAGCTACACAAATGAGAATATGAGGACTAACAAAAAAAACCCCTAGATTCCTAGATTTAAAAACTGAGTTCACTGATGACCTTTGAGTAAGCAATTTCCTTTTACAATGAGTTCTTCATTCTGCTATGAATATAAACTTCCCAGGCCTGTTTAAGGCACTCTTGTGCTCCAAAACCTTTATAGGCTTTTGTAGCTAAGATAAAAACTACCTTCACCTTGCATTTAAAGTCTTCCATAATCTGGCTCGTAGTTGCTTTTCTAGCTTTATTTCACACATATTTTTTCTCTCTGTATTTTAATTAAATGAGTCTATTAGCTGTCAAACCTCATGCCATCTATCACGTGATTTTCTACTTCTGAATTTATACAGGCTGCCTGGGATATGGAATATGTTCTCTTTTTATCTCTAACTTTTATAATTGGTGTTTTTCTTTAAGGCTGGGGTTTCTTACCTGGTTTCCAATTGTCCCAATTAGGAATATTCTTTTCCTCTTCAAATATTCTTAGAGCATTTTATTTAGGTCTCTTTGCTATTCTCAGCCCTTACTTAGTATTTAACTTCTTTTTGTTATTTTTTTTTTAGCTCTAGGATAAGAAAATTCCTTAATAGAACAACAAGAACTGTCATTTTATCTTTGTAGTCCCAACTTCTTGCATGATGAAATCACCAGGCAGTTGGGATCTGGTCAGAAAAGGTTTTACTATATGAAGAGGTTACTATTTTAATACATAGATGATTTAGAGGTGGAAGGAATTTTAATCTAGTCCAACTCCCTCATTCTAAGAGAAGAAAAGTAAAGTCCAGGAAGGTAGCAGTAAGTTGTGTCCCATAAGCCTGGAAGTCACAGATCCAGGGTACAAACCCCTTCTCTGGCATCAGGTCGTCGACCCCTGGTGAACCAAGGCTTTGCTCACCCAGCATGTAAAGACTGCTTCGGCTGAAAGAGGGAAGAAACCAATAAGAAGGTTCAACGGCTGAGATGGCTACGCAGCAAAGCACTGTGGAGTGCTTAGGGCATGTTGGAGCACAAAGGACAACACAGCCATCCAAAGCAGCTGAGGAAGTCTCCAAGTGTAAAGATTTTTCGAGCCATTGGACCCAGGCTTCCAACGCCGAGAGAGTGGGATTGTCTCTGTGCATCGACTTTTCCACTTAAATCTCCTTCACCCACAAGTGTCTTTGTGCACTCATCTATACACCGAGAGACTACTACCAAACAATTATTAAGAGCTATTTTGCCCATAAATGAATCTGACAATAAGCAAAATCGATAAATATTTATACAATTATGTTGCCTAGAAGAAGAGGAAATAGAATGCTTAAATAACTGTCTCTGAGAAAGAAATTGAATAAGCCATCAATGAACTCTCTAAGAAAAAGGTTTCCTCAGCCAAATGGATTCACAATTCTACCAAATTTTTAAAGAATGGTTAATTGCAATATTATATAAATTATTTGGAAAAATAAGCAAAGGAGTCCAACACAAATGTGGTGCTGATACCTAAACCAGAAAGAGTGAAAAAAGAGAAATATAATTATAGACTAGCTTCCTTAATGAATATTGATTCAAAAACTTTAAATAAAATACTAGTAAGGAGATTACAGCAATACACAAGGATCATTTACTATGACAAGGTAGATTTATGCCAAGAATGCAGAACTGGTTCAATATAGTAAAACTCAGCATAATTGATCATATCAGTAACAAAACTAACAGAAATCATATGATTATTTAATAGATGCAGAAAAATGTTTTGACAAAATACAATACCCATTCTTATTAAAAAACAGTAGAAAGCATAAGAATAAACAGAGCTTTCCTTAAAATAACTAGTATCTATCAAAAATCAGCAACAAGCATTATCTGTAATGAGGATAAACTAGAAACTTTCCCAGTAAGGTCAGAGGTGAAACAAAGATGCTTATTATCACCATTATTATTCAATATTGTAATAGAAATGTTTGCTATAGCAATGAGAGGGAAAAGAAATTGAAATTAGAATAAGCAATAAAGGAAACAAAACTATCACTCTTTAGATAATTTAAAAGTATACTTAAAGAATCCTAGAGAATAAAAACTAGTTGAAATAATTAACAGCTTTAGCAAAATTACAGGACATGAAATAAACCCCCGTAAATCATTAGCATTTCTATATATTACCAAGATAATCCAGCAGCAAGAGGCAGAAGGAGAAATTCCTTTTAAAATACCTTTGACAATATAAAATACTTGGGAATTTGTGTGCCAAGATAAACTCAGGACTTAGGTCTCATTTCTCAATATATTGAGAACTGAGTCATATTTGTAAGAATAAGTCATTCTCTGATTGATAAATGGTCAAGGGTTGTGAATTTAGCAGTTCTCAAATAAAGAAATTAAAACTATGTATAATCATATGCAAAAATTATCTAAAATCTACTCTGAGGTACCACCTCACTTTTATCAAATTGACTACTATAACTTAAATGGAGAATGATAAATGTTGGAAAGTATATAAGAAAATAGGGATACTAATGCACTGTTGGTAGAGTTATATACTGATCCAACCCTTCTGGAAAGTAATTTGGGGCTATTATGCTCAACAGATATAAAAATAAGCTTACCCTTTGACCAGCGGTGCCATTATTAGGTCTACATCCCAAAGAATGAAAAGAGGAGAGAGGGTCGTTTGTACAAAAATATTTATAGTAGCTCTTTTTGTGGTAGCAAAGAATTGAAAATTGAGCAATCTGGAACCATGCCCAAAAAGCCATAAACTGTGCATATCTTTTGACTTTAAGATGATTGAGGGAGTTATTACTTTCATCTAATTCTGCTTCTAACAAACTTACTTTTAGAGTTCTCCTTTCTGTGCTTCATGGAATGTGTACATGCAGTAATGCCAAGAGAACAAGTCAAAGGCAGCATTACAGAAAAGAAAATGTATCTGCTGAAGGTTGCTTAAAAAAATAGTATCCTTTTAAGAAAGAAACTTAAAAAATGAAAAGATTTCCATTAGGGCATTTGAATTTAATAAATTTGTAATGAGTATACTTTACATTCATTCATTTCTTTCTCATGTACTAATTCTTTCATGAAATATTTCCTGATCTCTCAGATGGAAAAAGATATTTTCTTAGACCATTATTTCTAAACACCCCCTTTAGCCCTATAATGTTCTATCTGGTATCAAATTTTGTTTATATCCAGTAAATTCCAAGAGCAAGAAAGAGAAAGAGAAACCCTATTCAAAATAACTAAAGTATGAAGTATCTTACAGTCTTCCTGCTAAGACAAACTCAGGAACTATATGAACACAACTACAAAATACTTTTCACACAGATAAAGTCAGATCTAAACAAGTGGGAAAATATTTCTTGTTCATGGGTAAACTGATTAAGTATAATAAAAATGTGAATTCTACCTGAATTAATTTACCTATTTGATGCCATACCAATCAAACTACCAAAAATTATTTCATAGAGTTAGAAAAAAAAGAATAAAATTGCATCTGGAAAAACAAAAGGACAAGAATTTCAAGGAAATTAATGAAAAAAAATATTAAAAAGGGAGCAATACCAAATCTCAAATTATATTGTAAAGTAGCAACATCAAAACAATCTATTACTGGCTGAGAAATAGAGTAGTGGACTAATGGAAAAGATTAGGTCCTCATTAAGCCCATAATCTTAGTAATCTAGTGGTTGACAAACCCGAAGATCCAAACTTTTGGAAGAAGAACTCACTATTTGACAAAAACTGCTGGGAAAACTGGAAAACAGTATGTCAGAAACTAGGTATAGGCCAATATCTCACACCATACCAAAATAAAGTAAAAATTGATATGTGATTTAAAAATAAAGTGATACTATAAACAAATTAGCAGAACACAAAATAGTGTATGTGTCAGACCTATGGATAAAGGAAGAATTAATGACCAATCAAAAAGAGTATTATGAGATGTCAAAAAGATAACTTTGACTATATTAAATTTTAAAGGTTTGGAAGAAACAAAACCAATGCAACCAAGATTAAAAGAGAAACAACAAACTGGGAAATTTTTAATAAGAAATAACCCTGATAAAGATTTTATTTCTCAAAAATATAAAGAACTAAGTCAAATTCATAATATGAGTCATTCCCCAATTGATAAATGGTCAAAATATATGAAGAGGAAGTTCTCAGAAGAAGAAATTAAAACTATTTTGTCATATGAAAAAAGTTTCTAATCACTATTAATTTTGGAGATATGTAAATTAAAACAAATCTGAGGTATCACATCACACCTATTAGATTGGCTAATAGGACAAAAACAGGAAAATGGTAAATGTTGAAGGGAATACAGGAAAATTGGGGTGCTAATACAATCATTCTGGAGAGCAATTTGGAAGCATGCTCAGAGGGACATCAAACTCTGCATGCTCTTTTACCCAACAATTCTACAACTAGTTCTACATCCTAAAGAGATCAAAGAAAGGGGAAAAGAACCTCCCTGTAAAAAGACATTTATAGCAGCTCTTTTTGTGATACCAAAGAATTAAAAACTTATGTACAGTAATATCAATGTAAGGATAATTTAGGGTTGTGATCTAATCTAAATTTGAATTTTGGACACCAGGGGGTATCCCAAATAAAATACCCAAGTCAGTTTGGAAATATATGGTGATTTAATCGACATATAGGGAAGAAATCAAGGAGAAGGGAGAGGGAAAGTACAGGATTTCTCCTGCCCAGCCTGTGCCAGGTGAGTTGAAAGTCCTCTGCCATGAGGTCCTTGAAGATTAGAGGCTTTCTCTAAGAGGATAGTGTTTGGAAAGTAAAGGAGAGAAAAATCAGCCTAAACTCCAAGAGATCTCAGAGAAGAGCCTCACCGAATTAGGTTACTAGGCTTTCTCCACTATGGTATCAAGGAAAACTCACCACTAAATCCGGAAATTAGCAGCTGCCATGCCAAGATGCTGACATGCTCAGCAAGCTGCCATCAACCACCTCTCTGCCGTCAAAGAGCCCAGGGAGAAGAAGTGAGGCAAAATATATAGATGGTTTTGCATCACTTTCCTGCATCTCACATGTACCAATGATATCTTAGGCTTGACTTGGGACAGCCCAGGGGTCTGTAAGTTGTTTCTGATTTGTCATTTGCTAGCACATGTCTGTCATAGATCATCCTCCTAAATACTTAATCTTTAAGTATGGGTGTAGACATTCCTGATTTTGTTAGACTAAGTAGGGTGGAGTAATCTAAAGTTCACAATTTCCTGATTTTTGTTAGACTAAGTAGGGTGGAGTAATCTAAAGTTCACAGCATCAACTGAGAATAACAACTATTATTAGCAATGCAAGTTCCAAGACAAATCCAAAAGTCTTATGATGCCACCACCATAGAAGGAACTGATGGAGTCTGAATGCAAATTGATGCATGCCATATCACCAAATCACCATATCACCATAGAGGTGATATATGCCTTTTTACATATTGTAGCCTATATCATATTTCGCCATCTGGGAGGCTATGAAGGGAGCAAGGAAGTAAAGAAGAGAGGATGTCAAAATGTCAGAAAATGATTACTAAAAATTATATTACTATATCTTTTTGACAAATGATGCCTTTTCTAATGGGAAAGGGGGAGAGAAGAATGGAATTGAGTATTTTAATTTAGCAAATAAATAAATTTTAAAATAAAAATAAAAATTTTAATTTAATTTAAAAATTTAAAAAAATCATTTTCATATCTTATCCTTCTTTGATTACTAACTCCTTAGAGGAAGGAGTCTGGTTTCACATTTGTATCCCTGATTCCTACTTTATCACAGATATTTAATAAATTATGGTTCAATTGATTTGAATAAAGCATCTACAATATGTAAAGTCCTTACAATTATAGAGGAATCAGTTCTTGAGGTATCTAAAAGAGGGTATTCTACAAAAGGATGGGAAAAATTCAAATACTATTTTAAATAAAATCTTATTTTTTCCCAATTACATGGAGAAACCTGGCAGCCAATTTAATGAATGTTATGCATGTGTTGTCATGAAAAATATATTTCTACATTAGTCATGTTATAAAAGAAAACATGGATCAAAAAAAACCCAAGAAAAATAAAGAAAGTTAAAAGTAAGTTTTGATATTCATTCAGACTCAATCAGTTCTTTCTCTGGAGGTAGATAGCATTTTTCATCATAAGTCCTTCAGAAACTGACTCAACCATTGTGGAGGGCAATTTGGAACTATACCCAAAGGGCTATAAAACTGTGCATAGCCTTTCATCTGGTAATATCACTCTTGGGTCTATATCCCAAAGAGATGATTTAAAAAGGGAAAAGGACCTACTTGTACAAAAATATTAATAGCTGCTCTTTTTATGGTAGTAAAGAATTGGAAAACAAGAGGATGTCCATAAACTGGGGAATAGCTGAACAAATTGTGGTACATGTTTAGTAATGGAATATTATTGTGCTATAAGAAATAAGCAAGATTATTTTAGGAAAAGCTGCAAAGATTTGTGAGAACTGATGCAGAGAGAAATAAGCAGAACTAGGAGTGCACAGTAACAGCAATGTTGGATGGTGATTATTGGTGAAAACTTGGCTACTTTCAGCAAGGCACTCATCTGGGATAATCCTGAAAGATTTTTGGTGAGGAATGCTATCCACCTTCAGAGAAAGAACTTTTGGTGTCATATTTCACATCAGAGTATTTATAGTTTTGTTTGGGGGTTTGAGTAATGTAACAATTTGCTTTTACAACAATGATCAATATTGAATTGTATTTTGTCTGACAATAAGAAATGAAAAAAAAAAAAGTCCTTCAGAACTGTCATGGATCATTTTATTGCTGAGGCTAAGTCATTCACAGTTGACCATTGTACAATATCATTGTTACTGTTACTGCTAACTTCACTTTACAGCAGTTCATGTTAGTATTTCAAGGCTTTTCTGAAAGTCTCTTGCTTATCATTTCTTATAGTGTAATAGTATTCCATCACAATCATATCCCAGATTATTTTAGTCATTCCCCAAGTGATGAGTTTCCTCTCCATTTCCAATTCTTTGCCACCAAAAAAATAGATACTATAAATATTTTTGTATATATAAGTCCTTTTCCTTTTTGTTTTTCTTCTCTTTGGAATACCGACCTAATAACGATATCACTGGGTCAAAGAATATGTACAGTTTTATACCTCTTTAGGCATAGTTCCAAACTGATATCCACTATGGTTAAATTTGTTCATAATTCCACCAATGTTTCATTAGTGTTTCAATTTTCCAACTTCTCCACCAACATTCATCATTTCCTTTTTGGTCATATTTGTCAATCTGATAGGTGGGGTCATATTTGTCGATCTGATAGGTGAAGTGTGATACCTCAGAGTTCACTAGTGATTTTTCTTTCCTATTTACCTTATGTCTGTCAAGACATATATTTGAAAGTCACATTTTCAATTCAGCTCTGTTTCCTTCATCAGGAATGCTTGAAAGTCCTCTATTTCACTAAATTACCATATTTTTCACCTTAACGATTATACTGTTTCACCAGGTAGATGATTCTTGGATATAATCCAAGTTTCTTTGCCTTCCAAAATATTGTATTCTATACCTTGTACTTCTTTAATGTATAAACTGCTAAATCCTGTGTAATTCTGACTGTGGTTCCACAATATCTGAACTATTTCTTTCTGGCTACTTGTAATATTTTTTCTGATTTAGGAGCTCTGGAATTTGGTTATAATATTCCTGAGAGTTTTCATTTCGGTATCTCTTTCAGACAGTGATCTGTGAATTCTTTCAATTTCTATTTTATCCTATCAGGGCAGTTTTCCTTGATAATTATTTGAAAGATGATATCTAGCCTTTTTAAAAAATCATGGCTTTCTGGTAGTACAATTCCTAAATTAGCTTTTGTGGATCTATTTTCCAAGCTAATTGTTTTTGGAATGAGATAGTCCATTTACTTCTATTTTTTATTCTTTTGACTTTGTTTCTTGATGTCTTATGGAATCATTAGTTTTCACTTGCCCAATTCTACTTTTTAAGAAGTTCTTTTTTTCAATGAATTTTTGTATATTTCCCCACTCCCCATGTGTCCAATTCTGTATTGTAAAGAGTTTTTCTCTTCGGTAAATCTTTGTGCCTCTTTTATCATTTAGCCTGTTCAGTTTTTAAAGTCTTATTTTCTTCACTATTTTTTGTGTCACATTTGCTAAGCTATTAACTCTTTTTTTGTGATTTTCTTGCATCATTCTCATTTCTTTTCCCAATATTCCCTCTATTCCTCTTATTTGATTTTTAAAATTCTGTTTGAGCTCTTCTAAGAATTCTTTTTGGGACTGGGACCAATTCATATTTTTCTCTGAGGTTTGGCTATAGCAGTTTTGCCTGTTAGATTAGATTTATGATTTAAGACTGATTATATTAATTATATTTTTGGTCTCCAAGGATTTAATTTCTTAAATCCTAAATGAAACACTCGAGTCAGAATGGAATTTTATGGTGATTTAATTACAACAGGGGTAAGAAATTATTAGAGGGAGAGAGAGGGAGAGAAGAAAAGAGGGAGAGAAGGAAAGAGGTTAACTCAACCTTCTGGATCAGGCTGAGCCAGAGGGAGTCTTAGGCCTTGGAAGGCCAAGGCAGAGAAGGGAGTCAGTCCTTATCACTCATGTAACCGATCTGAAGGAAAGCTGTCTGTGGGCCTCCTCCCAGCTTAAGCTCCAGGATCAAACTGGCGTCTAGCCCCCTCCACAGGAAGTGAGCGAACTCCAGAGGCTGTTCTCTGCCTCACTTCCTGTATGTCACATGTGCCAATTGGCTTAGGACAGCCCAGGGGGGCAGTTAGTTGTTTCTGATTTGTAATTAGCTAGCATATGCCCGTGTAGTGTAGGTCTGCACATTATTGGGTGCACCAAAGAAGATGGAGGAAATTTAAAAATCACAATCCCCTCTGATGATGATTGGGGGACTAGTCTCCCCAGCTGATCACTAAACATAAGCGCCCTGCACCCCAAAAATTTCTAACTGCAGGTGTATACAAAATTTTACCCTCTAAGAGGAAAATTACAATAGTTATAGATAAGGGGGAAATAGAGGAGAGAGAGAGAGACAGTAAAACCAATGTTTTTGCTAGGCGCATTGACAAAAACCAATTAGGGGGCAGTCCCCTTTGGCATAAGAGTGTACATTCAAAATAAATGTTCAATCAACCTTCAGTTCAATCAAACGCACCCCAAGGTTCATTCTGGATCTTCCTGTAGTGTAAGGGTTTAGGTATCTTCCTGCAAACAATTCACTCTCTGTATTCAGGAGTTAGCAAGCTTCTTCTCCGAAGATCTATCTTAAACAAAATTTAAATCTTGGATTTTATGAAAATACAATCCCCCCTGAAGAAAGTGTTGAAAAAGACAAATTGTGGGAGTAAAAACACCAAAGAAAAGCAACTGTTTGACTACAGGTGTTGAGGGGACATGAATGAGGAGAGACTAAATGAACACCCTAATGCAAATACCAACAACATGGAAATGGGTTTGAATCAGGGACACATGTGATACCCAGTAGAATCGTGCGTTGGCTGGGGGAGGGGTGGTGGGAGGGGGAGAGGAAAGGAAAATGATCTTTGTTTCTAAGGAACAATATTTGAAAATGACAAAATAAAATAATGTTTAAATTGGGGGTGGGGGGGAAGGAAAGTGTTGAAAAAAACATCCAGTTCAGGTGAGGATGCAAGATTGCAAGATTTTGTTATTGGGGGGGGGGGGGGTGAGTCAATTCAAAAGAAAACAAAAATAAAAATGAAAACAAAATCAAAAACAAAGACAAAAGAAAGAAAAATTAAACCCATTTAATCTATATATATGTATGTATTTTTAAAGAAGAATTCAAAATCAGTATCAAAATATCAAAAATCTATGTATACAAAATTTTGAGAAAGCAAGAATAAATTTCTCACAGGCCCCTGTATTAGGGTCTAGTTAAGTAATTTCTAATCCCACAAGTCTGTAGGACAGAATGCAGTTATATTTCACTTACCCATTTGTAGCCAAGCAATTATTGGTTTTGTTCTTTTTTTCCTCTTATCCTCAAATTGTTGTAATCTTTAAGTTGATTGTGTTTTCATGATCCTTTTGGGGAAACTTTTCCCAATAGGATCAAGTGGAGAAATGTAAAAATGGAGATTTGAACCCCGGACTTCAATTCCCAGAAGTCCTTGGTAGTTCCCAGAATTCCTTAAAATCTCACTTGAGGTCCTCACCTGGGGCAAGAACAAAATGGGTATTTAAACTGACTCTCCGCCTACTTTGGGCGTGTCTCTCTCTCTCTCTCTCTCTCTCTCTCTCTCTCTCTCTCTCTCTCTCTCTCTCTCTCTCTCTTTCAGCTTCCACTTCTAGGCACACACAGCTCTCTACCTAGCAGGAAAGATGTAGGTTGCCCGTGCTTTCTTATTTTTGTATTTTCTTTATTTCTTAATCTTTAATAAACCTCTAAAAATATAATACTTTTAGCAGAGAAACTAATTTTAACTGTTACATGCCTCTGTTGTCTGCATGAGTTTGTGTTTTGACTCCTCTTTCACCATAACAATTTTATATGATAAAGTTAGTTTTTGTTTGCTAATTTTCTCAGCCTCTTTTTTGACTTTTAATTTATGTTAAAGTTGGGCTCTGCTCCTGAAGTAGAGAGGGGAAATTGTCCAAAGATTCAAGTTTTTTGCATAGCTGTTTTTAGAACTGCTCCAGGGGGATCTTTACGTTTTCAGTTCTTTCAAGATGGTATGATCTAAAGAAAGATATATTTAGTACTCTCGCAGCCTATGCTCTGGTCTGTGAGCCACCATATACATTCATTTTTGCCCTAGAATTATGACTATGATCTTTGTTCCCCTGTTACCACAAGCTCTGGTGTGCTAGTTGTCCTTTTTTCCCTATGACTGTGATCCAAGATTTTCACCTGAATCTGCCCCTAGGTGATGTAACAGAGTACTGCTCCTAAGGCCAGCAACAGGAATCTTGTATTTTCCTTCTGACCAGCTGTCTGTCCTCTTTGCTTTCTGTGTGCTAAGAGCTCTGGAAACTGGTGATGCCAATTCAGTTGTCCGGAGGCTGAGGCCTGGCCCATTACATTCTTGCCAAGGTATTGCCAGTCCATTTTGTAAGTAGTCTTAGATGGGACTGCCTTTATTCCGTTCCTAGGCCTATTTCTGGACTTCAAAAAATTCCCATTTCATTTCCCTCTCCCTCTGCTTTACCACTGTCTGAAGCTTTTCTGCTTTCTTTTGTGTGTTATCTTCTTTGATTTAAATATAAGCTCTTTGGGGGCTGAGAGACATGAAATATTTACCCTCTTCCATTTATTTTTTTAAATTATTAATTTTTTTCTAGACTACAAGTTGATGCAATTTTAATAGTTGTTTTTGGACATTTTTCAGTCTGTGTTTTCTCCCTTCCACCCACTCTTCTTTTCTCTCTAAGATACAGATAACATGATATAGGTTATACATGTTTCACCATATAATACATATTTCCATGTTCATCATATTGTGCAAAAAGATACATATCATACTAGAGAAAAATTAATGAAGGAAATAAAATGAAGAATGGTATGCTTCAGTCTGCATTTAGTTCATTCTCCATCGGTTCTCTCTGTAAAAGAAAAATATTAGGAAGCAATTTCTGACCTCAAACTGATATTTATTGAAGGAGCTGTAAACTGCAAACACCAGAGTCAAAAATATGCCCAATAATAAGGTCTATAACCTATAAGGTCAATAACCTATAAGGAAATGACTGAGTTTATATACATTATGCAAGAGACTCAGATTATAAAAACTCTCCCCCGAAAGAGGACAAAGATCAACTGGATATTTTTGATTAGGGAGAAAGCTACCCCTTCTAGGTTTCTTTCTTTCAAAAAATAAAGTTTTTCTTCCTGTCTTCTTATGGGCGATTACATTTGTCCTACATATGGTAATATTTTAACAAGCCAAGGTTATTCTGTTATAAATGTCCTACTTTAGCAGCATCTGGATACTTTCTAGGACACTGAAGACATGTGCACAACTTGCCTTTTGTGAGGGTTAAAAATTAAAGGGTTGGCCTAAATGTATAAAAATGTGGTCACCAAAATTTATATATCTTAAGTCAGAATGACTTTTTTATGGTAATTTATTTACAAAAGGAGAAAGAGTGAAAGTAAGGAAATAAAAGAGAGAGTAGATAATTACTCCAGCCAGGTCCAAACCAGGCAGGACCCAAAGGTTAATTAAACAAGGTTTCTAGTCACAAGGCCTCCTCCGAAACAAGGGGCTGCTGTGGAGGCTAATACCTTCAGAAAAGGCAGGAAAGGGAGTCAGCCTTTTTCACTCACCCACTTGGTAGTTCTTTTTTTTTTTTTATTAATATATTTTATTTGATCATTTCCAAGCATTATTCGTTAAAGATCATTTTCTTTTCCTCCCCCCCACCCCCGATAGCCGACGTGTAAGTCCACTGGGCATTAGATGTTTTCTTGATTTGAACCCATTGCTTTGTTGATAGTATTTGCATTAGAGTGTTCATTTAGAGTCTATCCTCTGTCATGTCCCCTCAACCTCTGTATTCAGGCAGTTGCTTTTTCTCTGTGTTTCCACTCCCATAGTTTATCCTTTGCTTATGAATGGTGTTTTTTCTCCTGGATCCCTGCAAGTTGTTCAGGGACATTACACCGCCACTAATGGAGAAGTCCATTACGTTCGATTATACCACAGTGTATTAGTCTCTGTGTACAATGTTCTCCTGGTTCTGCTCCTCTCGCTCTGCATCACTTCCTGGAGGTTGTTCCAGTCTCCATGGAACTTCTCCACTTTATTATTCCTTTTAGCACAATAGTACTCCATCACCAACATATACCACAGTTTGTTCAGCCATTCCCCAATTGATGGGCATCCCCTCGTTTTCCAGTTTTGGGCCACCACAAAGAGCGCAGCTATGAATATTTTTGTACAAGTCTTTGTGTCCATTATCTCTTTGGGGTACAGACCCAGCAGTGCTATGGCTGGGTCAAAGGGTAGATATTTTTTTTGTCGCCCTTTGGGCATAGTTCCAAATTGCCCTCCAGAATGGTTGGATCAATTCACAACTCCACCAGCAAAGAATTAATGTCCCTACTTTGCCACATCCCCTCCAGCATTCATTACTTTCCTTTGCTGTAATGTTACCTCAGAGTTGTTTTGATTTGCATCTCTCTGATTATAAGAGATGTAGAGCACGTCTTCATGTGCTTGTTAATAGTTTTGATTTCTTTATCTGAGAACTGCCTATCCATTTCCCTTGCCCATTTATCAATTGGAGAATGGCTTGATTTTTTGTACAATTGATTTAGCTCATTATAAATATGAGTAATTAAACCTTTGTCAGAGGTTTCTATGAAGATTTTTTCCCAATTTGTTGTTTCCCTTCTGATTTTAGTTATATTGGTTTTGTTTGTACAAAAGCTTTTTAGTTTGATGTAGTCAAAATTATTTATTTTACATTTTGTGATTCTTTCTATATCTTGCTTGGTTTTAAAGCCTTTCCCCTCCCAAAGGTCTGACATGTATACTATTCTGTGTTTACCCAATTTACTTATGGTTTCCTTCTTTATGTTTAATTCACTCACCCATTTTGAATTTATCTTGGTGTAGGGTGTGAGGTGTTGATCTATTCCTAGTCTCTCCCACACTGTCTTCCAATTTTCCCAGCAGTTTTTATCGAATAGTGGATTTTTGTCCCAAAAGCTGGGATCTTTGGGTTTATCGTATACTGTCTTGCTGAGGTCGTTTTCCCCCAGTCTATTCCACTGATCTTCCTTTCTGTTTCTTAGCCAGTACCAAATTGTTTTGATGACTGCTGCTTTGTAATATAGTTTTAGGTCAGGGACTGCAAGGCCCCCATCGTATGTGTTTTTTTTTCATTATTTCCCTGGATATCCTTGATTTTTGTTCTTCCAAATGAACTTTGTTATGGTTTTTTCTAAATCAGTGAAGAAGTATTTTGGTAGTTCAATGGGTATGGCACTAAATAGATAAATAAGTTTGGGTAGGATGGTCATTTTTATTATATTGGCTCGTCCTATCCATGAGCAGTTAATGTTTTTCCATTTGTTCAGGTCTAGTTTTAGTTGTGTGGTGAGTGTTTTGTAGTTGTGTTCATATAGTTCCTGTGTTTGTCTTGGGAGATAGATTCCTAGGTATTTTATTTTGTCTAAGGTGATTTTGAATGGGATTTCTCTTTCTAGTTCTTGCTGCTGAGCTGTGTTGGAGATATATAGAAAAGCTGATGATTTATGTGGGTTTATTTTGTATCCTGCAACTTTGCTAAAGTTGTTGATTATTTCAATTAGCTTTTTGGTTGAATCTCTAGGATTCTTTAAGTAGACCATCATGTCATCCGCAAAGAGTGATAACTTGGTCTCCTCCTTGCCTATTTTGATGCCTTCAATTCCTTTATCTTCTCTAATTGCTACTGCTAGTGTTTCTAGTACAATGTCAAATAGTAGAGGTGATAATGGGCATCCTTGTTTCACTCCTGATCTTATTGGGAATGCATCTAGTTTATCCCCATTGCAGATGATATTAGCTGATGGTTTTAGATATATACTGTTTATTATTTTTAGGAATGACCCTTCTATTCCTATGCTTTCTAGTGTTTTTAATAGGAATGGGTGTTGTATTTTATCAAAGGCTTTTTCTGCATCTATTGAGATAATCATGTGGTTCTTGCTAGTTTGCTTGTTGATGTGGTCAATTATGTGGATGGTTTTCCTAATGTTGAACCAGCCCTGCATCCCTGGTATGAATCCTACTTGATCATGGTGAATGATCCTTCTGATCACTTGCTGGAGTCTTTTTGCTAGTATCCTATTTAAGATTTTTGCATCTATATTCATTAGGGAGATTGGCCTATAGTTTTCTTTCTCTGTTTTTGACCTGCCTGGTTTTGGAATCAGTACCATGTTTGTGTCATAAAAGGAGTTTGGTAGAACTCCCTCTTTGCTTATTATGTCAAATAGTTTGTATAGTACTGGGATTAACTGTTCTCTGAATGTTTGATAGAATTCACAGGTGAATCCATCAGGCCCTGGGGATTTTTTCTTAGGAAGTTCTTTGATGGCTTGATGGATTTCAATTTCTGATATGGGATTATTTAAGAATTCTATTTCCTCTTCTGTTAGTCTAGGCAGTTTGTATTTTTGTATATATTCATCCATTTCTCCTAAATTGGTGTATTTATTGCCATATAATTGGGCAAAGTAATTTCTAATGATTGCCTTAATTTCCTCCTCATTGGAGGTGCTGTCCCCCTTTTCATCTTTAATGCTGTGAATTTGCTTTTCTTCCTTCCTTTTTTTAATTAGATTGACCAGTACTTTGTCTATTTTGTTTGTTTTTTCAAAGTACCAGCTTCTTGTCTTATTTATTAAATCAATAGTTCTATCACTTTCGATTTTATTAATTTCTCCCTTAATTTTTAGGATTTCTAATTTGGTTTTCTGCTGGGGGTTTTTAATTTGATCGCTTTCGAGTTTTTTCAATTGCATTTCCAATTGATTGATCTCTGCTCTCCCTTGTTTGTTGATATAAGCTTTCAGGGATATGAATTTGCCTCTGATTACCGCTTTGGCTGCATCCCAAAAGGTTTGAAAGGATGTCTCGCCATTGTCATTTTCCTTGATGAAATTATTAATTGTTTCTATGATTTCTTCTTTAACTAAACGGTTTTGGAGTATCATGTTGTTTAATTTCCAATTGGTTTTAGATTTGGTTTTCCATGTACCATTACTAATCATTATTTTTATTGCCTTGTGATCTGAGAAGGCTGCATTCATTATTTCTGCTTTTCTGCATTTGTGTGCTATGTTTCTGTGACCTAATGTATGGTCAATTTTTGTGAATGTGCCATGTGGTGCTGAGAAGAAGGTGTATTCCTTTTTATCCCTATTTATTTTTCTCCATATGTCTATTAATTCTAATTTTTCTAAGATTTCATTCACTTCTTTTACCTCTTTCTTATTTATTTTTTGATTTGATTTATCTAAATTTGATAATGGTTGGTTTAAGTCTCCCACTAGTATGGTTTTATTGTCTATTTCTTCCTTCAATTCGCCTAGTTTCTCCATTAGAAATTTGGGTGCTATATTATTTGGTGCATACATGTTGATTAATGATATTTCCTCGTTGTCTAGAGTCCCTTTTAACAAAATATAATTACCTTCCCTATCCCTTTTGATCAGGTCTATTTTTGCATTGGCTTTATCAGATATCATGATTACCACTCCTGCCTTCTTTCTCTCAGTTGATGCCCAGAAGGTCTTACTCCATCCTTTAATTCTGACCTTGTGGGTGTCAACCCGCCTCATGTGTGTTTCTTGAAGACAACATATGGTAGGGTTTTGGATTCTAATCCATTCTGCTATTCGTCTATGTTTTATGGGTGAGTTCATCCCATTCACATTCAAAGTTATGATTGTCATTTGTGGACTCCCTGGCATTTTGATATCCTTCCCTAATTCTAACCTTTTCTTCTTTGGCTCTACCTTTTAGTCCAGTGATTTACTTTGAATCAGTGCCCCTTGTCCCCTCCCTTGATGTTTCCCTTTTTAGTCCCTCCCTTTTTCTTCCCTCCCCCTCCCCCCTCTCTTTCCCTCCCTTTTTGTTCTCCCTCTCCCCCTCCCCCCCTTGGTTTTCCCTTCTCCTTACCCTTGTTGGGTAAGATAGAATTCAAGATCCCAATGGATCTGGATGTTTTTCCCTCTCAGAGTTGTTTTCCCTGAGATTGAGGTTTAAGTAACCCCCCCCCCTCTTCCTCTCCTTCTTATAGGAGTTTTCTTCCCCTCCCCTTCCCATGTGAATCTTTGTGTGAGAACCATTATTCTATTTGGTCTTTCTTTACCCCCTATTTATACATTACATTTTCCCCACATGTTAGTATACATAGATTGATATAAATGTAGTCCTTATAGAAGAGAGTTTGAGTAAAAGAAGAAGATAACATTTTTCCCCTTTCCTTAATATTTACCTTTTCAGGTATTCCTTGCTCTTTGATTTTCGGTATCAAACTTTCCACAGAGCTCTGGTCTTTTCTTTGCAAAAAGTTGGAAGTCTTCTATTTTGTTGAATGCCCATACTTTCCCTTGGAAGTATATAGTCAGTTTTGCTGGGTAGCTGATTCTTGGTTGGAGACCCAGCTCTCTTGCCTTTCTGAAGATCATGTTCCATGCCTTACGATCATTCAGAGTAGAACTTGCAAGGTCTTGTGTGACCCTGATTGGTATTCCTTTATATCTAAATTGTCTTTTTCTGGCTTCCTGTAGGATTTTTTCTTTTGTTTGATAGCTTTGGAATTTGGCAATTACATTCCTGGGAGTTGTCTTTTGGGGGTTTAGTGTAGAAGGTGTTCTGTGAGCTCTGTCAGTGGCTGTATTGCCCCCTTGTTCTAGAATCTCTGGGCAATTTTCTTTGATTATATCTTGTATCACCATGTCCAGTTTGGTGTTTATTTCTGGCTTTTCTGGGAGTCCAATTATTCTTAAATTTTCTCTTCTCCCTCTATTTTCCAGATCTATCACCTTGTCGGTGAGATATTTTATGTTCTCTTCTAATTTCTTGGTGTTTTGGCTTTGCTTGATTAGTTCTTGCTTTAAAGCCTGGTTTTCTTTTACAGTTTGGTCAAACTGGTTTTGTAGATGCATGAATTTCTTTTGCATTATTTCCCACTTTTCCTCCCAGAGGGCTTCCATCTTTTTAGTCATTTCTGATTCAAATTCTTCATGGGTTTGTGGAGAGTTTCTATTTCCTTTGGAAGATTTTGGAGAATTTTCTTGTATATCTTCCATCTGCTCTGTATTTTGTATTTTGGCTCCATAGAATGTGTCCAAAGTCGCCCCTTTCTTCTTATTTTTCTTGGTATTTTGGGGCTTCTGTGCTTCTGTGGAGTTTGTCATCTCTGAATGTGGAGGATTAGCTTTCCTTATCTCTGTCTGGTGATCAGAGGCTTTAGTCCTGGGCAGATGTTGGTTCTATGAGCTTTCCCTGGATTAAACTGAATATGCCTCACTGGAACTGGAATGGAAGGGTCGGACACTCTCCCCCCGGCTCGCTTTCCGGAAGTTGCCTTCAGAATCGCTGGCCGTGAGGCTGTTTCGTCAGCCTGCGGGGGGATGGGCTGCAGCTTTCCCAAGCTCGAGGGCAAGGACTTTCACTGAGACTTGGATAGCAGGATCCAGCCTGTGAGGCTGTCTTGCCCACCCTGAGGGTTGCTGTTGTTTCGACCAGCTCTCTGCATCTGAAGCCCCAGGCAGTAACGTTCACCTGGACTCGGGTAGAAGGCCCTGAGGGTTGTTGTTCCCAGGACCCTGCTCTCTGAGCCCGGCGGGGCTGCGGCTTCCGGGAGCCTTGGACTCTGCGCTCCTACCCCTGAGGTCCGAGTGATCTCGGGTTCTGGCTTTTGAGGGGAGCCGTACCTTTTGAACCGGGTCCAGGTCCAGGAGGAGGGTTCCCAGGGTCTGTGCTGTTGATCGTTTTGAATTTCGGCGCCTTAGGAGTTTATATTTTGAGATCGGTCGGGAAGGGTTTTCCGGAGATCTGAACTTTAGCTTTCTCTAAGCCGCCATCTTAACCGGAAGTCCCCCACTTGGTAGTTCTAAGGGAAAATCGAAGAGCAGTTTGAAGTCCCCAAGACAGAGCTCCCTTAAGGTTAAGTTTCAAGGTGAAAGGGCTGGTCACAGGAAGTTCTTGCCACTTTTAAAGACCCTTCCTTTTGTCACTTCCTATGCCTTCCTTCCACTTTACATGGACCAATTGCAACTATAGCTTTGCTTAGGACTTCCTGGGGGCAGTTAGTCCATTTTTATTCATCACTCACTATAGCACACGTGGGTCACAGACCTCCCCATACTTAAGAATAAGTGGGGTGTATAGGCTTCTGGTGATTAAATCTAAAAATGGGCAAGGGAGCGTTAATCCCAACTTCACACTTGACAAGGATGTCTTGTCAAGGCATTTCAGAGGATTTTCCTCATTATTTTACTTACAATATGATTATTGATTACTGATTCTCATAAGCAATTATTTAATAAATTAATAATTGGGATTATTCCTTACAACTTTTCACTAATATGCTAATTCTCTAATAGCATTATATGCATTGAATATACAGTCATACAGAGGTATAAAACAATGAATATAAACTGGTTTATTAATTAGAAATTAATTAATTATATTCTATGGGAATAGCCTTTTCCCTCTTGAGTCCTTCAGAATTGTCCTAGACTCTTGCATTGCTGATAATATTTAAGTCATTCATAGTTGATCATTATACCTCATTGCTGTTACTGTGTACAACATTCTCCTGGTTCTGTTCATTTCACCATGCATTACTTCATATAAGTCTTTCCATGACCTGCTGTATTTCTGACCTGACCTAATTTACCCCTGAAGCTCCATATTCCAAGGCATTCATTATACTGGTGCCAGATTTGGTCTTATTGCAGCTCAGAACTTCTAAAGTCCAGGAATCCACTAGCCTCAACCTCCCCAGAAGCAGGATTACAAGCATGTGTCACCATACTCTGCCAACCATACATTATTATTCCATCTTTCATTGTACCTTATGACTCCTCCATCCTCCCCTTAATCTTAAACCTTTTAGTCCTCCATTATTTTCTAGGCCAACACTCTGACACTATTTATACTTTTCTCCCTGCCTTGCTGGAATCAGTGCAATTCTCTTCTATTCTCTATGCAACTCTATACTACTAGATATCTCTCCATCCTTTTGTGGCTAAATTGGAGGTCATCTACAGTTGGTGCTTCTATTTCTCTTCCTTTCCTCCATACTCTGCAATCTATCTTTTGACCTCACCATTCAAATGAAGCTGCTCTTCCAAATTTATTAATGATTTCATATACTGCCAACTCTAATGACTTTTTACTTAATCCAATTCTCATCGCTTTAGTTCTTTGCAGCTTTTAAAACTCTCTACATTTTTGTGACACTACTCTTTCCTATCATTTCTTCTGTGTGACTTCTCAGTGTTCTTTGTGGATATTCATTCACACAATGCCTACTAACTCTGAGTTATCAGTGATTCCTGAAAACTTTGATTCCCAAAGGCTCTCTCTTGGGTCCTCTTCTCTTCTTCCTCTATATAAGAGATATCTCATCAACTTCCTTGAGATTCAATTATTATCTCCATGCAGATGATTCTCACATTTATTTCTGTATTCCTAACTTCTCTCTAGACCTCCAGCCTCACATCTCCAACTAATTATTATATATCTAAAACTAGATGTCCTGTAGATGTCTTAAAACACATGTCTAACAGTGAACTCATAGTTCTACCTAAATCCTCCCCTCCTTCTAAATTCCTCATTATGGTTGTGAGTACTTATCCTTTCAGTCACCCAAGCTCACCACCTTGATGTCATCCTTAATTTCTTACTCTTTTTATCCAATCAATTGAAAAATTATATTATCTATTGAATATAGTTCCCCATCTCTCCTCTGATATATCACACTGATGCAAGTCCTCATCACCTTATGTTTGTACCATTACAATAACCAGCTGGTTGTCTCTCTACTATGTCCTCACTCCAGTCCATCTTCCACTCTGTTGTCAAAGTAGTCTTCCCAACATATCAGTCCTCTACTCTATAAACTTCAGTTGGCTAAAAGTCACACAGATAACAAGGGGCAAAGCATGGATTTGAGTCTGTAACCTTTAATGCCAACCTTAATGTTCTTTTTTATAGTCTAGAGTACTAGGATCACTTATTCTCTATGAGGCTGTTTCCTTTTTTGTAAAATGAAAATATACTCAAAGTACCCATCTTATAGGGATGTTGCAAGGATAAAATAATCTATGTAATATGTTTGGAAAACTTTAATGTGATAGGTATTAATTATTGACTTTATCAATTCCCTTGCATTCCATTTCATTTATCCTCTTCTCATAGAACAGATATTCAATTCTGCTCATTATGTTGTCAGTTAACAAGTACTTATTAAGTGTTTATTATGTGACAGAATGCCTCTCTCCCTTCCCATTCTCTCTATTATAAATAGGCATAAATTCTAAGGAATTTAGGGGCTCTGAGATCCCTTAGAGACCTTCATCCCACTTTTCCAAAATCAAGAGATAACAGAGATAGAGTGTCTTAAAATCAAGATAATCTTTATAAAGTTGGGACTTACAGGAACATGGGAGAAAATCAGTCTAGTATTATTAAGCACTCAAAGTACTGTTGACCAGCAGCTACTCTAATTCTTAGTGAAGGGAGGTGGGAAAGAGGTTGGAAAGCAATGATCCTGGGAGGGAATCTGGGCTGGTGTGGGCAAAGAAATAACAACAGTGTCAGATTCCCAGGTGTAAGGGAGAACAAAGACATGGTACTTGTTTTTAGTGTAAGACAGCAAGATTAAGAGTATAAAGTGGTCCAGTCTCAAGGCTTCAGCAATATAATGACCAACTGAGTATTAGGGACAGATATCCCATAGTTGAGGCCAACTGATAAACTCAGAGATAGAGAATATGGGACCAGAAAGCAGAGATACCAAGTTTTGGACTAGACAAAACACTGACTCTGGTTCTCAGAGAGAGTGCTGGTTGGTGGGATGAGTCAGAGGCTGTCTGGCCAGACTGTGGTTTTCAGACAGTTCTGAGTCCCAAGGACAATCAGCTTCTTCAAATAACTCTGAGTCTCAGGTAAACAGAGTCTCAGTCTTACACATCATCATATATAGAAAGGCAACTCTAGCATATCAACAGTTATCAAGATAATTTACATACTATTATCTACACATATATACACACACAAAATATTTAGAGATATAGATATATTGGAAGGTAATCAGGGAAGGCATCTAAAAGCAGTTAGTCTTCGGGTTAGATATATAATAAAGAATAGTCATATTCAGAAGACAAGAGTACTCTGCTCCTTACTTATTAAGTTGGATGGGAACAATTTCAAAAGAATGTATTTAACTTCAGAAAAATAATTGATAGCTTTACTGGTTCACCATTGGAAACTGCAAACTGAGGGCCTTTTCCCTTAAATCTTTAGATCTCTTTAATCAATTCACCTGGTCACTTTGATTCACTTCTTTCCTCCATACTATGTAGTCTTATAGGGCTGCCCTAGAGAAGAGGGAGCATTTCTTGGTTTTTGTTTTTGTTTTTTAATTTTAAGATTTTTTCCCCCCTCTTCCATGAAAACGCAAATTTCAATAGCGACATCAAAAATGCGGTGCAGATTGCTTTAAGTGGCCTAGACTCTTGAGGAGTAACTTCAGTGGTACTGGAGAAAATAATGTGAAGGTTCACATTGCCCTTTAGGTCAAATCACCTGGCTTAAATTGTTGTATGCGCTTGTGTGAATGGACAACCTAGTGTGCCTGTTTAGCAATATCTGGCCTTTGGACATACGAAACCAGGGAGAAAAAAGGGAAGGTACTGCTTCACAGAGAAGCTGTAGCGCCGGGCCAACTTCCAAAGTGTGAGCGTGTGCGTACGTGTCAATGTCAGCGCAGGAACAGGCTTCGAAGAGGCTCTATAGCGCACGCGCGGAGGCCCAGAACACGCTTTCGCGAGGCGGCCTCAGTTCCAAGATTTTGCTACAAAATTTGTTTAGTGCCACAGCCTCTCTTTATGTCAAGGCTGGTCAACTTTCCCCTCGGCTTCTTTTCCTATCGCTTCTCTCCTTTACTACGCCGCCTAGGGTCCTCTGCCAGTCAACCAGTGTACAACGCCACACATCAATCCCTAGAACCCCGCCCAGTCCTGGAAACCAGGAAAACCCGGAGCACATAGTCTTGCTCGCTAGATCTAGTAATGTCTCCAGAGGTGGGGAGAGGGGAGAGAAGAGGGCGGATTTAGTGAGCATGCGCTGAAGGGCGTGAGTGTTCATGCGCAATGGCCCCAGTGGGGTTCGGGAACAAGTTGCTGGGCTAGTTCAGAGCCTGCGCGGTGGGTGGGTCCCGAGGTTGAGGTCGCAGTTGTGGCCACTGGAGGGAAAGGGAAAAGGGAAGAGGAAAAGGAAGGCGGGGCAGGGAGGCTGCCCGAACCCGGAAGTGGGTAGATGCTCAGAGAGAGCGCGCTTGTAGTGAAGCTCGGTGGCGAAGAGGCTGCGGAGGAGCTCCGAGGAGGCGGTAAATGGGCCTGGGGCGGCTGTCCCGGGAACCGGGGGTGGGAAGCGCTGCTGGCTTATCCCGGGCAAGGGCGTCCCTTGTCCGGGGAGGGGTTTCTCCCTTTCGTCCTCTGTTGTCCCTGTGTCTAGTCAGTCCCGGTGCTGTCACAGCTTGGGCTCCTGTTAAGGAGGGGACTAATCTGAGGGGACAAATGTGTTAAGGCCTTCCCCTCCCCCAACTCCTCCTGGAAAATTGTAGCATGCGGAGGACCTGGATGACCCAATCAAACACTGGACCCCCGCCCCCCCCCAGCCACACCCCCTTCACTGAGGGCTTCTCACTCAGGTGCCCTCATTTCCCCACTCTCCTGTGAGTACGACTTGGCAGGTGGAAGGGCTCTGCCTTGTTTCCTTTAAAATTTTTCTTTTGTCAGCATTCTCACCCTCTCCTCTCTCCCAGCCCCAAGATGTTTAAACTCTTATGTGTGTAACCTGATTTCTTTGGTCGTTGTTTCCTTGTTCATTTAATGATAGACAAATGAATTTTGAACAAATGCATTTAAGTCGCTAGCGAAGATATGTTATAGGATTCTTATTGTTTTGCAGACCATGAAACCCTTCCTCATACCTCTCCAAGGGTTACCCAAGATCGAAGCTAGTTTTCCTTTTTAAGTCTCTTGAGACACTTATGAAGCTTCTTGTCTTGAAATTGCATTATTGCAATGAAGAAAAGGAGAAAGGTTACTGCAAATTTTGACGAGAAGATCCATCTAGGCTATCATAAAGACTCTTCTGATGGAAATAGTGCAGCGGATAGTGACCAGGTGACCTTTAGTCATTCTATAGAAGGATCTGCTCCTGAAGATCTTCAGTGTTATCAGCAGCTTCCTCCATCACCAGATCAGAGAAAGCTTCTGAGTTCTTTGCAGTATAATAAGAATTTGCTGAAATATTTAAATGATGATAGACAGAAGCAACCATCTTTCTGTGACTTACTCATAATTGTAGAAGGCAAGGAATTCAGTGCACACAAAGTTGTTGTTGCTGTTGGCAGTAGTTATTTTCATGCTTGTTTGAGCAAAAATCCAAGCACAGATGTTGTCACTCTGGATCATGTAACACATTCTGTTTTTCAGCATTTGCTTGAATTTCTCTACACCTCAGAATTTTTTGTGTATAAAAATGAAATACCTCTAGTTTTAGAGGCTGCAAAGTTTCTGGACATTATAGATGCAGTTAAACTGCTAAATAATGAAAATAATTCTAATTTTCCTTCTGAAATAACTGAAAAGGCATCACCAGCAGAAACGCTAAGTGAATTGGCTGGCAGATTATCTAATAGTCACCAGTGCAAATTCTGCAGTAGAAATTTTTGTTATAAGAAGTCTCTAGAGAATCATTTGACCAAAACCCATAGATCCCTATTAATAGGGAAAAAACATGGGTTAAAAATGCTGGAAAGGGGTTTTTCAGCAAGGAGATCAACAAGGAATAGAAAGTGCCCTGTAAAGTTTGATGAGGACAGTGATAATGACAATGAAAGTGATGAAATAGACAATTTGGATAAAGACAATTTGGATAAGGTCACTTTTGATACAGAAAAGTCAGATAAAAATGACTCTGAGGATGCTGGAAGTGAGTACAATGCAGATGCAGAAGCACAGGAGGAAGAGATCTCAGATGATTACTCTGAGGGGGAAGAGCAAAGTGACAAAGAACATAATAATACAGAAGAGGATCCTGAAATTGCTGATTCTGCAGGAAATATTCATGAAGGGTTAACTCCAGTGGTCATTCAGAACAGTAACAAAAAAATACTGCAGTGTCCTAAGTGTGATAAAACATTTGACCGAATAGGTAAGTAATAACCCTCTCATATTTCAATGCTGTTTTAACTTTATAAATTTGGTTAATTCATTGCGAAGTTTAAAACTATTTTTTTTAGCATGCGCTTGATTAGGGAAGACGTTTCTTGCCATTAGAAATTTCACTTGACTCATATGTTAGCTTAGAGCAAATATTTTATTTTCCCTATTCAGATTCCATAGGTTAACATCCTTCTCTAATATATTTTGCAGTTATTTGATATGAAAAATACAATTATTATTCTGGATTAATTTAATTATGTCTCTGAAGTGCTTGCTCTGAAACTGAAAGCAAATTTGTAAATGGGACTATTGGTTTTATATAGTTATAGAACACTAATTTGCTTTTAAAGTGCTAATTAAAGTAACTTATAGGTAAACCATTCCATTTATTCCTGCTAACAAATATTCATTGAATACTTTGTTCAAAGGAACTTTTCTAGGCAAGGGAGGGATAGATATAAAGATGAATAAGACATAATTTTTGCCCTACAGGAGATAATAAACTAGTTAAGGAGTTACAGAGGGACACATTAAGTGCATAGGAGAGATAAAAATACAATATGCAAGCATTTGAAATAGCTTCTTTGGAAAACTTCATGGAGAAAACATCTAAGGCTGAGCAGCATTTTTAAGAAATTAGAAGAATTACCATTTAACAATTTTTTTACTTTTCCTCCTAGTTGAATTCATGATTCCGAGGTATATTTTCACATCTCTTAAATGCAATTTTTTTAAAGAACAAAAAGCAAATTTTTTTTGGTAAGATTTATAGCTGGAGTCCATAGTAATTATTTTGCAGATAAGGGAAGTGAAACCCAGAGAAGTGAACTTGGAGCCAGAGACTAGAATTGAACCTAACTTTTCTGATTCCAAATCCAGTGCTCTCTCCACTGGACTAGAATGCCTCTATACGCAGTAATCCATGTTATAGTTATATGGTTTATATGAAAATTTACTAGTTAATTCTCTAGGGGGATTATTAGTGATGAATTCTTTATTCACTAAATTCTCTGATATTCAACATGATTTAAGAATGAGGTGTTGTCATGATGTTGCTGTGCTATCAGCAAGCAGATATGGATGGTAAGGCAGGTCACAGAACTTAATTTCAAATCTTTATTTAACCACATGTGCTCATAAATGGATATCTAATTCACAAAGAATAAGAACACAAGAAAATGCATGTTGCATTAAAACACTGAATATAATTTAGTTTTGATTTTTTTCAAAAAGTATTTAAGACCAGCCTTACAGAACTTTAGAGACATAATTAAGACCATCACTTTATTATATAATAGATTATGGAAAATTCTAATTAGCAGCGATTTTTGAATCAAAGAAAACTGGATAAACAACTTTTGTAGAAAGTACCAGTTAGCAATGATTTATGGATAAAGATAAACCAACTTTGCTATTCTAGTCAGGGTATGAATGATGTATAGAATTTTTTAAAGTTATCAAATTTAACTCATGGATTAGTCATTTTGAGTTTTCTGTTTATTAAAAATAATTTTCTGACCTTTTTTGTGAAAGTTTTTACCACTGAGTATTTTTAAATAAGATGAGTTAAAAACCTCTATTTCTAAAGAAACTCTTACTTGAGCAGTTGAAAAATCTATTTTGTTATAACATATGATGACAGCAAGAATGCTGAAATGCATTCCAACCATGTAAAGTTAGTACTATACCATGAATATATCTCAGGACATTTTGTGAAGTTGGCTACTGTTTGTCAGTGTTATTTGGCACCCAATTTTATAAAATGCTGTTAACATTATAATATCAAAATATGATATAACATTTGAGATCTGCTGACACTGAATCATACCCTTTTTGTAATTTTCTGGCAGCCATCAATTCTTTCAGTCTCTTTTCCCATTGACCACTCCTTTTTTCCCAGATGCTTTAGTTTACATAATATCTATATCTATATATAAAGAGAGATATAGATATACAGCCTTTATTAATTAGTTGATTGTGGGCCTGAATCTGGAACTGTGCCATAAGAAATGCATCGAGGTCAAAATACTAGTGCCATTGGACTAAAGGACTCCCCCAAGCTTTGTTCTCTAGTTGTTTTGTCCAGGTCTCCCTGGATGGGAGTATATGCTTCCTTCACCCAGTCTCCTATATTCCAAAGTATAAATATACCTAACTTGTTTTCCCTACCTTAACTAGGTTATGGCCATACTTTACATTGTGAATTGTAACCAACAAATTGATCTTGTTCTTACTCCATCTGTGCTTTTCTATGTTGGAAGGACCCCCAAAAAGTTATGATCAGGCTCAGAAGCATTTGCTCTTAATATACTAGGTCTTTTATTTCACTCATCTGATTCTATTTCCTTTTCTGTCATAAGCAACAGGTATAGACATTAAGTCTCATACAATTATGCCCTTCTTCCAAGCTTATTGACTCACATCTTAGCTACCTTCTGAAATAGAGAATGCCTTATGACTCTGGCCTGTAAATGCTTCGAAATTACCATAACAGAAACCAGTGGAAAATAAAAGCAAGAATATGGACAGGCATGATGTGCTGCCAGTCAGTAAATTTATATGGTAAGATTGGTCACAGAATTTAAATGCAAATCCCTATTTTATAGCTAACCTGAGGTTGATTTGGTGCCCATAAAAGAGTCAGTATATATTATTCTGATCTTTCCATCTCTACTGGTGATTTCTATTTCCTGATTTGCCAAAAAACACTCTTTGCACCAGGGTCAGTGAAAATATTTGAATGCATCTATGATCTAATTGATTTGGATGTTCTTTACATTGATAAAGATCAAAACCCATCATGTCCTTTTATAAGTTTATCATAGGTGACCCCAAAATGTTTGAGGTTTTCCTTGATTGTTCCCTTTATTTCAAGTCTGCTGATAGTATACTCAGGTTATCCATCTTTCTTTTTCTTGTCTCTTGATATTTAGCCAACTCTTTTTTTTTTCATTGACATCCTTTACTTCTTTTCATCATAGTTCCATATTATGTATATCAGCCTGTCATAGACCTATTATATGACTACATTGCCTCATCTAAACCAGGACCATGTCTCATGGCCATAAAGCAACACTGGCAGAATATTAGTATTAAAAACATGGGATTTCACTTATGAAAGAAATTTGAGGTCATTGAGTTTGCAATTTCTTAAAAGCAGTCCAGTCTGTTGTTCTTGTTTGCTTCTAGAATCAATTTATCTATTGGGTAGTGTTAGCTATGATTGCTCGAGCTTCTTTGCCCTCTTTCCCCCTTCCTCTGTCTGTCACACACATATGCAGATGCACAGAAATACCAAATTCATCCTACTGTTTCTCATATTTATACAGAAAAGTTTAATAGAGAAAGTATACGTTTTAAAATTTGACTACTATTTTACTTTAAAATGTAACTACCTGACAACTTTATTATAATTTCTTCAGAATGGTATTTTAGATGCTTTATTTGTTTATGCTTCCTGAATAAGATAGCAAGGGAAGATGGATAATTTTGAATTTAATGAAACAATATTTGTAAAAATCAAGATAAAAATTTAAATTTTGTTTTAATTAATTTTACTTTTTAATACACTTTAATGTAAGGATATACCATTAGCAAAAATTTTACTTAGACTTTAATATATATTAAGTTGCTTTTCTTATAAAGATGTGGCCTGTCAGTGTTGTCAATCTTATTTAACATTCTTTTTTTTCTATCAGTTTGGTCACACACATTTTGTCAGGTAGAAAATTCTATTTCTAGCCAAATACATAAGTTCTAACTTAAATGTCAAAAGGTTGTGTGCAAAGAAGAAATAATTTTGAAGATTTGGAGAGTTTTGAAATTGTGACAAAAGCTAAAGGTTGAATTAGGAGAGGGGAAGTTTGGGAGAACTTGCAGGAGTTGGAAGAGGAGGATTCAAGTATAAAGATCTAAGAAAGAACTAAAGAGGAAGACTTGAGAAAGAGACAGATGACAAGTATTCAAGATGAAAGAGGAGGAAATTGATTAAACAAGATAAATATGGAAAGACAAATTGAAAAGTCAGTGTAAAAAGTAAGACAGGGGAAAAAACTGAATGTGGCCATCAAGGTGCTAAAGAGGTATGAAGGAAAGTTATAGCTCCAGAGTTAAAAATTAAATAAGCAGTTGGCCTTAGAAGTTCTCTAGGACAACTCATAGAGGGTATGATAAGTTAGTGTGGTATAGTGAGTAGAACGTTGAACTTGGAGTCAAAAAATCTGTCCTTGAATTCTACATCAGACACATTCTATGTGAACCTGGGCAAAGACACTTAACCTTTCTGGATTCCAATTTACTCAACTCTGAAATGAGGGGGTTGAACTCTGTGACCTAAACTCTCTTCTGACTTTAAATCTATGATCTTATTATTAAGGATTCCCTCCAGAAAGTTCGTAGAACAAGGAGAATTTTGTAGGAACCTACAAAAAGCATTTTCCCCCCCTGACCTGTGACTCTTACCTGTTGTGAGATTTAAAATGGTTGAGGTCTTAAACTGTAGTGATTAAAATAGTGGAAGATATAAATTGTGATAGATATAAGAGAGGATGAGTAAATTTGACCACAGAAAATACGTTTCACTATAGTGTCTTGGTTTTTAAATCAAATATAAGGTGGTCGCCAGGGAAATATTCCCAATTATTCAAATACCCAAGTCAACTGGGTTTTATAGAGATTTTAATTAATACAAATGTGGAATTAAAGAAAAGAGAGAAAGAGAGAAAAAGGAAATAAGTATGAAGGGCCTTAAGCCAACATGGCCTAGACCCGAGTCTTAAGAGAGAGAGATCAGTCAGTCAGTCTTTTAACACTCACCACAAGGTCTGCCTAAGCAAGGATTCTATTGACACCAGGCCAGCATCATCTCAGCTGCTTTCACCAGCTCCCTCCTCCATCTGAATGTTTCAGAATGACCTTCCTCAATCTGAATGTTTCAGAATGACCTCCAGCTCTTCTCTGAGCTCTTATTTTTTAAGGGCAAAATCTCCTATATCACCTCCCCTAAGTTCTTCCATCTACCAATCACTGTAGATGTTTTCCAAAAGACAGCCCATTTTGAATTCACAGCTGAGTAAATTAATCTCTTTAGTAAGTCAGAAAAAAAATGCTGCTGTGTCAACTAATTTCATTAAGAGAAAACCTCTGAGTAAGTTTTCACCTTTTAGGTCTAAGTAGTTTACAAGTTGCCCCACCTTTATAGGAACCTAGCATCCCATTGTATCAATTCCAAAAACAGGAATGGCTCAAAGAACTCCTTTCCTTTATAAGTATGGTTTTCAAGTACTTTCATTGTTTAGCAAAGAGTTTTCTGCCCTAAAGCAGTCTTAAGTAGGGGTGGAGTAGGGATACTCCCATAGCAAGGAGTTTTCACATTCAAGTAGAGTTCTCACTATCTGGTAGGGAATTATTTCAAGTAGGGAATTGGAGGATTCCTCAATGTGGAGTAAAATTTTTAACATTCATAAGTCTGTGAAATTTTAAGGTTTACAATGTGCTTAATGAGGTGATGTTCTTCCTTGAATGGTGAAGAGGTTTGAGCACTTCACCACTCTAGGTTATGAGAGAAGATGAAGTGGTCTTTAAAACAAACCAAAAACACAAGAATGACTTCTATTATAAAAATGGAGATTAAGGATTTGAAGCAACATTGAGGATGAACACCTGTGCTAGGAAGTTTTAGGGTAGAATAAAGTATTGGAAGAAAGTTAGAAGGACCTTTGAACATTTTGTCATATAAGGCTCTTCCTGAAAAAAAGGGGAATGAATTCTTAGGAGAAAATTGTGCTTAATTTCCAAGAAGTGATAACATGGATCCATGAGTGTATCAGGTTAGAAAAAGATGAGTAGTGGTGACTTTCCTCCTTTTTGAGGCATATGATAAGTGCTAAACGTGGTCTATCTTCCCAGGTCATACGTAGGATGTGACATGGACACTTCCAAGACTTCTCAAACCAGAAGATTAGTGGTGATTTTTAATTATAACATATAATTAATAATGTTACAAGAATTCAAAATGTTTCATAACAGTTGCAGATATGAGGCAAAGGCTTTAGAAAAGAGGGAGGTTTGGGAATTGAGGAGTTAGTTAGGAAGATAATGTCTGAGAATAGAATTTGGATTTCTGAACCATTGCTTAAATTTCAGAAATGATATACTCCTGGCCAGAGATGAAATGTGCCTAATATTTTTCCATTTTTCTTCCCATTTTCCCTGAAGTTTGAAAGAAGAATATTGCCTAGATAGAACCACCAGGTTTAATACTATAGAGTAGCTGTGACAGCCAGAAATTCACAGGAAGCAAAATCCAAGGAAGAATTTGCACACGCACAAAGTATGAATTAAAATTAAGTTGAACCAAAAATCTTATTACAAAGAGGAAAATATGACTTCATGGTTTTATCTCTGTGACTTGATAGGATGAAATCTATCACATTATTATTCAAAAGATATAAAACTTGGAAAAACAAGAGTAGTAGGGGGTTGAGCACAGTGCATGGTAGATAACAGGCACTTAATAAATGTTGGTTGAGTAGTATTTTATGTTAAGGAGACATACTATGAAGAAGTGGAGCAGGCAAGCATATGGAAGTGATTCAAGTTAAGTAATAGGAGACAGAAACAGAAACAAGAATTTCTCATGTTCGAGTTATAAGTTACCTATTCAGAAAAAGGGAATAGATGAGTTTAAATTAGGATAGGAAAAAGTTAAATATTGCCTTTATCTTCAGAAAGAAAGATCTGAGGGTCTTCAAATCAATGGTCAACCCAGACTTCAATTTCTGGCCAAATTCTAGAACTGCATTACAGAGATTTTTAATGAACATATTAATGAACATTTAGAAAAGGAATTGTCATCCCAGAGCCAACATTACTTTGTCAAGAATGGACTTCATCATACCAGACTAAAAATTTACTTCTTGATAGGATTGACTTAGACTTGTAAGTAAAATGTTATAGTACTTAGATTTCAAGAAGTTACTTGATAATCTTTCATGCTATTCTTGTGGACAGAATGAATAGATATAGACTAGATGATTGTAACATTAGACAGATTTGGAATTGAACATGCCTGGACCCAAAGAGTGGTCTGTTATTTCAAGTGTCACTTTGGAATGAGTCTATATAATGAGTCAGAGAGCTGAAAAAGTCAGAGATGGAATATTTGTCAAATTTGCATATGGCATAAAGCTAAGGATGATAGGGTACATTGATGTCATTGTGCATTGTTGGAGAGTATTCAATTAGAATTGAGGGGGCAGCTGGGTAGCTCAATGGATTGAGAGCCAGTCCTAGAGACGGGAGGTCCTAGGTTCAAATTTGGCCTCAGACACTTCCCAGCTGTGTGACCCTGGGCAAGTCACTTGACCCCCATTGCCTACCCCTTACCACTCTTCTGCTTTGGAACCAATACACAGTATTGACTCCAAGACAGAAGGTAAGGGTTTAAAAAAAAACGGAAAAAAAACCAGCACCTTATTTTTTTTTAATTTTATAATATTTTATTTGATCATTTCCATGCATTATTCATTAAAGACAAAGATCATTTTCTTTTCCTCCCCCCACCCCCCATAGCCGACACATGATTCCACTGGGTATCACATGTGTTCTTGATTTGAACCCATTGCCATGTTGTTAATATTTGCATTAGAGTGTTCGTTTAGAGTCTCTCCTCTGTCATGTCCCCTCAACCGCTGTAGTCAGGCAGTTGCTTTTCCTCGGTGTTTTTATTCCCACAGTTTATCCTCTGTTTATGAATGGTGTTTTTTCTCCTGGATCCCTGCAGATTGTTCAGGGACATTACACCGCCACTAATGGAGAAGTTCATTACGTTCAATTATACCACAGTTTATTAGTCTCTGTGTACAATGTTCTCCTGGTTCTGCTCCTCTCATTCTGCATGACTTCCTGGAGATTGTTCCAGTCTCCATGGAATTCCTCCACTTTATTATTCCTTTTTGCACAATAGTATTCCATCACCAACATATACCACAATTTGTTTAGCCATTCCCCAATTGAAGGGCATCCCCTCGTTTTCCAATTTTTGGCCACCACAAAGAGCGCAGCTATGAATATTTTTGTACAAGTCTTTTTTTCCATTATCTCTTTGGGGTACAGACCCAGCAGTGCTATGGCTGGATCAAAGGGTAGACATTCTTTTATCGCCCTTTGGGCATAGTTCCAAATACGGCACCTTATTTTTAAAAGATCATCTTGACTGGTGGACGATTGGAATGGGGACATGAGTCAGCAGTGTGAAAATACAGTTAAAAGTCTACCACAATCTTACTCTATTAAGAGATGCAGTGTCCCACATGAGAGGTATGATAGTTTCTCTATTTTCAAACCTAGTTAGACCGTATTTGAGCCAATTAGCTATTAGAACATTGTTAACAAAATGATATTTCATTCTCTGCTACTCTTTCCTTTCCCACCTCAATCCTATAACTTTCCCTCACTTCAACTACCAGACTCTACAATATTTGTGTTTAATTTCTGCCTCTACTTCCATTTCAGCTCTTTGTGTAGAGTATTTTCTTAAAAATTATCAGTGTCCTCGTTTCTGCTAAATACAATGATCTTACTGCAGATTTTGACTTTAATCAATTTCTCTCTTTTTATACCACTGTGATACTGTTCTCTTCTGGTTCTCCTTCCTGTTTGACCACTACTGGGTTTCCTTTACTAGAACATCATCCAGGCACATTAAATATGACAGTACTGCCTTGGGCCCATTTCTTTCTTTTTCTCTGTCTCTGCCTTTGTGTGTCTCTAAGGAGAGAAAGAGTGATTTCTTCAGCTTTGATGGTTTAAATTATTATCTTTAATCACATGACACTGAAATTTCACAAATTTACTTGCCTTTTCTCCACTTATACCATCACCATTGAAGTTCAGGAACTTAACCAATTAAGGCCTCTTCTAGTCTAGTCCCAATTTACCTTTCCTTACTCAAATTATAATCTTTGTTATTAGCCTTCTTTAGCTTATCTTGGGCTACTGCACAATTACAAAACCTGCCACAATTTTAGGATACATTCTCTCTTAGTTGCTGTCTTTATGAATCTTTTATCACATCTCAGATTTCACTTCCTCTGGAATTCTTTGCTGATCTCTACCTTTCCCTTCTAACCTTTTAGTGGCTAGAGTTCTGTCCTTCTCAAATTACTTTGTCTCTGGTTAGCTGAATAAATTAAGTCCAGAGTAGACTATAAACTCCTTGAAGGCAAAAACTGTTTTAGTTTTTAAATATAGTAGGCACTTAATAAATGTTTGTTAAATTAAAGCCTTTCCATCTTTAGGCCTCAGTTTCATCAGTTATAAAATGAGTTTGGATTCCTTTTTGAGATATCTTCTGTTTCTATGGTTTGCCCTTTTGATCTCCAAATCTAGCCACTTTTGTATATGTTAAGTTTACTTTGATGCTTCCTTGCACTAGACCCCAGCCAGGAGGGAAGAATGATGGTATGTAGCATATATATTTTAGGTCCAAATTGAGAACTATAGAGCTCTGTGTCTGGAGTCAGAAAGACCCAAGTTGGACTCTAACCTCAGATACTTATTAACTGTGTTACCCTGGGCAAGACATTTAACCTCCATTTAGTATTCTTGCCATGAAAATTTCATTGGCAGTAGTTGTGAGCTCTTTGTGGTCATGATTACACAACAACAAGAACACATTATATATGATTTGTCTATGTTAGGGGTTGAATGTAATAATAATATTTTGTTTGAATTATTTGCATTTAGCATAAATAACATATATATATATATATATATATATATAATGCTGTTATATTATTTGCTTTTTCAGGTATTTGGATCCATTGAACTTTTAACTAACCTGGGCTTTTTATTCTATTATCTTATCATTTTTGCTGACTCTTTTTCCCTAAATTTTTGTGGGTCCCAAAGTGTAGCATGTTCATGAAATTGGCTCCCTTCATTGCATCTTTTTTTTTTAAACCTATACCTTCTATATTAGTATCAATAATAAGGCAAAAGAGTGGCAAGGACTAGGCAATTGGCTAAGGTGATTTGTGAAAGGTCACAAAGCTAGGAACTTTCTGAGGCCAGATTTGAACCCAGGCACTCCAGGCCTAGCACTCTATCCACTGTGTTACCTAGTTGTCCCTCCCTTCATTTGCAACTTATGGATGATGCTTTAGTATTTTTGCCATTTCATCAGTTCTTACATAATCACACCAAAAAGTAGGAAGGCCTGCAGAGTAGACTCCAGAATGGTCTTAACCTCAGTCATTTGCTGACATATGCAAAAAACCTTATAAGACTTCAGTTTATATTTGTCTTAATTTCCCATTGCCATCTCCTCTGTCCATCTCTTACTTTTTCCTTTGAAGTAGACTCAGTTCTTTCTTATTTTCAAGACATGATGTTAACATTTTCAAACAGTACTTCTGGCCAAGGCTAATTTCTTGTTCATTTTTTAAAATAAATTTTATTGTTATTTTCTGTTTCTTACATTACCATAACTAGCCTAAATATCCCTTTCTACCCTGTCCCAGGGTGTCATACCATATGACTAGTAGTATTTGAACAGCAAACAGGATTTCATATTTGATTATGTAGGTGATAGGGAGCCACTGGAATATTTTGACTAGGGAGGCTATCTTGGTTGTACTTACCCTAAAGAAAATCACAATTCCATAATTTCTTACAACACAATAATATTCAATTATATTCACATGCCACAGTTTGTTTAGACATTCCCTAATTGTTAGGCATTTATTTTTAATCCGATTCTTAGCTATCACAAAAAGTGTTGCTATATTTTGGAGTATATGAAGACTTCCTTCTTATCAGTGTTATGTTATAAGCCTAAGAATGGAGACTGGTTCAAAAGGTATAGGCATTCTAGTCACTTTCTTTGCATAATTCCAGATTATTTTCCACAGTGGTTATATCATTTTATAACTCTACCATGTAATAAGATCCCTATACGTCTCACAATTCTTTCTACATTAGTTGTTGCCATTTTGGGGTCATTTTTGTCAGTTTGCAAGGATGAGGTGAAATCTCAGGGTTGATTAAGGAATGTTATATGATTAGTTTTAGTTAAAATTAAAATATTACTTTCCCTATCATTGTTTAATGTAATTATTCTCAGTTCAGTTTCTGATGTATATCTACATATAGAAAGCTTTTTTAAAGTACATATATATCAAGCACAATGCTAAACATGAAAATGTAAATATTAAGGAAGCAAGACTGAAGGCAATCTCCCAGGAAGGGCTATATATGTATGTACATATATTTATGTGTATATATATATGACATATAGACCACATTATCATAATTATTTACTTAAAGGATATAATAAATATAAGGAAACTTTTAAGAAACACATAATGTTTTGGGAAATAGGAGCACAGCTTCTAGGAAAATCATCCAATAAACATTTATTAAGTGAATATAGGACCACATTAGGGAGAAAGAGAAACAAGAATCGATGCCTTGGTCTACAGTCCAAAAGGGTTTCAGTGGCACAATATTCATCCCAATACTCCCATGTTTGGCAGACATAGCCCCAGGCTTGGAATTCAGTGCTGAAGATCTCAGAGCTGACATTTATTTTCTGGATAGCTTTTCCTCTGCCTGTCTCCATCTCTGCTGCTTCCCGTAGTGGCTATTGGCCCTCTCCGACTTCCTCAAGCCACTCTGATTCTGGAATATTCTTCCATGTGTATGTAAATAAAATGTTTATACATATTTGTATATCATTGTACAATATATTATTTATTGAAATCATTACTATGGCAATAATGGTGAACTTTTTAGAGACTGAGTGTTGTGCACCCACCCCCACACCCCTACTGCAACAGTGGAAGGAGGAAGCACTCCCTTTGGGCTGCTCCACAGAGGGGTAGGTGATGTGAAAAAAATGTCCTCAGGCATGTGGAGAGGGGGGAGGGGAGCAGCTTGACTCCAGTCCCTCTGGCTTTCTAGTCAGGAACTCTGACATATGTGCCATAGGTTTGCCACCATGAACCTATGGTATTAAACTTTCAGACAGCATTGAGCTTGGTCAGAAGTGTTAAAAAATTCTCTTGGGTTGACATAGGCTAATTACAATATGAATGACTGATTTGTTCATTTGTTTTTAACAGAAGTTGTTTAAGAAGGAGTTTATCATTTTAGTATGTTTTTGCTTTTAAAAAATGTGAAAGAAATTTCTAGTTGGATTGATTTTATAGCATTGAATTACTATGGTGGGTCATGAGTATTTCTTTAGAGTAAGGATGTAAAAGCAAATTGCAGTTTTACTTTCTCTTTTTGTTTCTTTTCCTGTGCTAGATTCCTACTTGGGAAAGGCTGTATCTGGTTTCTCGATCCTCCAAGCCAGTAATGACAAACCTTTTAGAGATGGAGTGCCGGGCCCCACCCCCAACCCCCACTGAATACTGTGCCCATCCCTACCAAATGCTGTAACCCTCCCCCTTCCCATATGTTGGGTATGCCTTTCCCTCCATAGCCCACACAGGGGAAGGGAGGAAGTGCTTCCATTGGGCTGCTGGGCAAAGGGGTAGGTGAAGTGAGGAATGTCCTCAGGGAGCCAAGCATTCTACTCCCCTCCAACTCTGCTGCCTGTAAGTTGCCAACCTTACCCACTGTGTACTCCCATTGGGCTGCTATGCAGAGGGGTGGGGGATGTGAAAAAATGTCATCAGGCACAGTGGAGAGGGGGAAGGGAGCAGCTCTGCCCAATTTCCTCTGTATTTCTAGTAATGAACTCTGGGGGTGGGGAGGGAGGGTGGCCTAGTACCCACTAGTACCCTAGTGCCATCTTTAGCACTTGTGTCAGAGGTTTGCCATCACTGCTCTAGGCAGTGGGAATAAATTCAAAATTCAGATATATATTCAAATGTGAATGAAAAGAATTTAAATGACTCAATATCTGTCCCATTTTTCTTCCCTTCTCTCTTCTTCAATCTTCTCTGCATATAGTTCTTGATGGTTTAATATTAGTAATATTAATTTACATTTGCATGGCATATGACAATTTGCAAAGATCTTCCCTCATTGCCTCAAGAAGGACATAGTGCAGGTACTATTACTGGTTTACAATAGGGAAGTGAAGGACTTTAAAAAGCTTGTTCAAAGCTAGAACTCGACTTCATAACTTGTGACCCTATGTCCAACACTCTTCCCACTTTATAAAAGTTCTCTTTTATTACATTTAGGAGTCAAATACAACTTATTTAAATATTTTAATTTTGCTTAGATAAATTAATATTTTTTATTTAAAAATTATGAACTTAAAGACAAGATAAATTGACCACATCTGTGTACATGGTAATGGACAGAAAAATAAAATTGCACATGAAACCACTGATCTCAATTATGTACAAGTTTCTTTTCTTTTTGAGAATGTTAAACCTGTAGCTATTAAAAGCTGTCCTACTTATCTTTGCTTAAAAAATAAAGATTGTTCAATTACCTTTTTCTTTTTAAAATTCCTATTCCTTTGTCTTTCTACCCTTTCCCCATGAAAAAATCAAAACACAACAAAGCATAAAACAAAGCCTGAAAATGTTTGTCTTGAGTCTATCACTTTTCTGTTAAAAGATGGGTAGGACATTTTATCAGTCCTTGTAATCATAATTGGTCATTGTTCACATTCAGAACTATAAATTCTTTCAAAATTATTTTTTCTGGGCAGCAGCTTCCTACCTGTGTAACCCTGGGCAAGTCACTTGCCCTCATTGCCTAGCCCTTACCATTCTTCTACCTTGGAACCAATACACAGTATTGATTACAAGACAGAAAGTAAGGATTAAAAAAAATTTTTTTTAATATATTTTTCTGAATAATGTTAGTATCTCCAAGTTTTGCTCATTCCATTCTGTATCAGTTAATACAAATCTTCCTAGGGTCCTCTTAAACTCTTTATTTCATAATTACTTATGGCACATTATATTTCATAGCATTCATGTAGCATGCTTTGTTTATTCTCAATAGATGAAGCATCTACTTTGTTACTACAAAAGAGCTGCTATAAATAATTTTGTGTACAAGAATCCCTTTTCTTTTTTTCCATCTCTTTAGGGTATAGGAGTAATAGAAGCACAGCTCTGTCAAAGGGTATGCATTGTTTTGGTAACTTTGGTTCAAATTGCTTCCCAGAATGTCAGCCCAAATCACACAGTGAATTAGTGTGCTTGTTTTCTAAAAGTCCCCATAATTATTGTTTTCCCTTTTTGTAATTTTTGCCAGTCTGAACATTGCGAGATTCAGGTGCTTTTATGTGCATTTCTCTTATTAGTGATTTAGAACATTTTTTTTCATATGGCTGTTGATACCTTAGATTTCTTTATTTGGAAATTGTCTTTTCCTATCCTTGGAATATTTATATCTTAGGGAATGACTCTTGTTTTTATAAATTTTAATCTATTCCTTATATTTCTTAAATTTAAGGTTTTTATCAGAAAAACTTTGTCAAGATTTTCCCCCACTTGCTTTTCCTCTTAATTTTTGCTGCATCTATTTTGTTTGTACAAAAACCTTTTAAATTTTGTACTATAAAAATCATCCACTTTACCTTCTGTAATCTCTCTCTTATTTGGCCATGAAGTATTTTCTTATATTATCCATAACCTGAAAAATAATTTTTCTTGTTCTCCTAATTTATAATGTCACCCTTTATACCTAAATCATGTATCTATTTAGAGCTTATTTTGATATAAAGTGTGAGAAGTTTGTACCAAATTTCCACCATATTGCTTTATAGTTTTCCAATAATTTTTGTCCAAAAGTGAGTCTTTACACTATGTGATGATTAAAATAGTGGGAATCATAAACTGTTACAGATAAAAGAGTGGTTGGCTTGAATTGTGACCACAGAAAATATGGTTTCAAGACAGTGTCTTGTTTTAAATCAAATATAAGGTGGTCGCCAGGGAAAAATTCCCAAATATTAAATATACCCAAGTCAGCTGGGTTTTATAGAGATTTTAATTAATACAAATGAGGAATTAATGAAAGAGAGAGAAAAAGGAAATAATGGGGAAAAAGGGCTAGACCAGCCTAGGGCAGCATGGGCTAGACCAGCCTAGGCCAGCATGAGCCAGCCTAGGCTGAAAACCCTAAGAGAGAGATCAGTCAGTCTTTTATCCACTCACCACAAGATTTGTCCAAGCAAGATTCTAGTGTTCAGAGAGACACCAGCTGCCTCCTCCAATTCAGCTTTTCCCAGCTGAGACCTCCCGAGTCCCGAGACCTCCTTTTTGACCTCCTTTTAAAGGGAATTTTCTCCTATGTCACCTCCCCTAAGTTCTCACATCTACCAATCACAGTAGACATTTTTCCAAAGGACAGACCATTCTTAATTCACACCTGAGTAGACTTAAACTTTTGATTAAGTTCACACCTGAAAAAACCTCTGAGTAAGTTCTCACCTCTTTGCTCCTTGTAAATTCACAAGTTGCCTGACCTTTATAGGTACTTAGCACTCTTTTGTATTATATCTAAAAATAGGCACAGCTTAAGAACTTTTGCCTTACTATAAGTATGGGTTTAAGTATTTTTCATTGTTCAGCAAGGAGTTTCTTCCCCTAAAGCATGCTTAAGTAGGGGTGGAGTAAAGGTCTCACATTCCTGATCTAAGTTCCTTCATTGTTTAAAATGGGGAATGGTCTTAACCAAATCTTATGAAGTAGGGTGTGAAGGCTTGCTCTGAAGGAAGCTGAAGGTGAGGGCCTCTGAGACTGTTTCTCCATTTTGGACACGTGAGTAATAGGGACTGATCTCTTTTCTTTGCCCCAGCTATCTAAGGGCTTGGGCCTTTTGGCCCAGCCTAAACAGAAGGGGTATTTAAGCCCTATTCCCTTCTCTCCCTTTTTCTCTCTCGCTATCTCTAATTCCTTTCTTACTCCTATTGTAATTAAACTCCAAAAAAGGCTGACGGCTGACTTGAGTTTTTCATTTAGGAATTACATAGCTGATTCCTTGGCGACCTTAAATTAATATATATCAGTCTTTTAAAGTGATTCCCTTGTAACAAGGGTCTGAGAATTTTTAAGATTCACAACCAATACTTCAAAAGAATGGCCAGACACTATACTTAGACTCCTCGCTCCCTTACTTTTTTTCCCTCTTCTCTCCACCTCCTCCCTTTTTTTTAATCCATCTCTTTCCTTGCCCAGTAAACTGGGTTATCCATTGGTTCCAAATTTTTTTATCCTAGACTTTTTTGTGTAATTTTCTTTTGCTGTCATATTTTCAGTTGTATTTTACTCATTCTCTTCCTTTCTATTCTGTTAATTTTTTTCTGATTCATGGGCTATAACTTAACTTTTACCTTATTTATTTTATTGTGTTCCTCATGAATATAAGATGTCTGAAGTACTTGATTCTGAAATATTCTTTAATATCCAGTTTCTGTGATGTTGCCTTTATAGATCTTCCTATTCTTTTCCTTCCCTTAACTATTCCTTTTGGAGGTAGCAGTTCATGAGGGAAACAATATTAGATGGAAACAGCATGTGGTGGAAGGCACTCTGTACCACAAATCATGAAGCCTGGTTGTTGTATTCCTTCTCTTCCCATGTTTAGTTTTCATTTTTAAGGCCATATTATATTATATCAGTGTTATAGTAAGGGGTTATTATTGTAAGACAGTAAAGGGTTACTTATTAACCCCTTACATCTCTACTTGTCAGAGTTGCAAGTGGTACCTGTAAACCTTAAAATTTCTTAGACTTATAAATGTTGGAAATTTCACCATTGGGAAATTTCATACTTGAAAAATTTCCTATTGAGAGTGGGAACTCTATTGGAATGGGAACCCCATTGGCATGGGAGGTTCCTCCTCCTCCCTTCTTAAGATTACTTTAGGACAGAAACCTTTAGACAATGCAGATCTGATTTTATTTACCGATGGTTCCTCTTTTATGAGGGATGGCATACATTACACTGGAGCTGCCGTAGTCTCAGAATTTGCCACTGAATGGTCAGCTTCACTACCTTCTAACATTAGCGCTCAAGGAGCAGAACTCATAGCTCTAAAACAAGCTTGTATAATTGCCAAGGATAAAAAGGCAACAATTTATACGGATTCTAGATATGCTTTTGGCATTTGTCACTCAGTCGGGATGCTATGGCTCCAAAGAGGATTTTTAACCTCAGCTGGAAAATCCATAGCTAATGCAGAAATTATTAATGAAGTTCTTTCTGCTCTCAAACTGCCTAAAGCCCTAGCTGTAGTTCACTGCTCTGCCCATACAGGTGGCTCTGACCCTGTCTCTAGAGGAAATGACCGAGCAGATGCCGCTGCAAAACTAGCAGCCATAGAAGGACCTGGATTAATTTTAACAGTAACAACCACTGATAATTTAAATTTATCACTTTCCTATAATGAAAAGGAAGAGGAAAAATGGAAACAAAAATTTAAAGCAAAACAGGTTAATGGAGTATGGGTGTCATCTGAAGGAAAACCCCTGCTCCCTAGAAGTTTCTATAACCAAATTTGTCAATCTATTCATAAAAATGGTCACTTTGGCACCCAGGGCATCGTGGACTCTGTCAAGAGAGTATGGATAGCCCCTGGTATAACTACTGTAGCCTCTAAAGTATGTTCAAATTTTTATATCCAGAGAATGAACTGTTGCAGAAAGATGCCGAAAACCTACACTTCATCAAGAAGATCAAGAATGAACAATGGAAAGGGCTTTGACCTATGCTTAAGCATAGAACAGGAATTTCTTTGAGTCATGATTGATTTTAGAATTGATACAATGGAGATACTTGGAATGACAGAACCAGGTCTTGGAAATTGCAATCTCCACCCTACTCAGTCCTAACAGGATTTAGGAAGGGCTGCAGCATAGATCAAAATTTAATTATTCCAATCTCTACCCTACTCAGGGTAACAGGATTTAGGAAGGGCTGTAGCAAAAGATCAAGATTTAATTATTTGAGAATATGACCTTCAACAGACATGTGCAAAGCCACAGACCTCTGGGCGGTCCTGGGTTAAGCTAGAGCCACCATTGGCACAGGGAAAATGATGGACAGTGATTGGTAGATGTGAGAACTGAGGGGAGGGAACTTGGATGGTTTCCTTAAAGATAGAGGGGTCTGAGGATGGTTGTGGTTGGTGGGAGAGTTTTTTGGCTCTGAGAGGTTGTGCTGCTCTGAAGGAAGCTGGAGGTGGAGGCCCTTGAGACTTTTTCTCCATTTTGGTCACGTGAGTAATAGGGACTGATCTCCTTTCTTTGCCCCCTTCTGGTTGTTAATGTTAAAATTAATCCAGGTCCTTCTATGGCTGCTAGTTTTGCAGCGGCATCTGCTCGGTCATTTCCTCTAGAAACAGGGTCAGAGCCACCTGTATGGGCAGAGCAATGAACTACAGCTAGGGCTTTAGGCAGTTTGAGAGCAGAAAGAACTTCATTAATAATTTCTGCATTAGCTATGGATTTTCCAGCTGAGGTTAAAAATCCTCTTTGGAGCCATAGCATCCCGACTGAGTGACAAATGCCAAAAGCATATCTAGAATCCATATAAATTGTTGCCTTTTTATCCTTGGCAATTATACAAGCTTGTTTTAGAGCTATGAGTTCTGCTCCTTGAGCTCTAATGTTAGAAGGTAGTGAAGCTGACCATTCAGTGGCAAATTCTGAGACTACGGCAGCTCCAGTGTAACGTATGCCATCCCTCATAAAAGAGGAACCATCGGTAAATAAAATCAGATCTGCATTGTCTAAAGGTTTCTGTCCTAAAGTAATCTTAAGAAGGGAGGAGGAGGAACCTCCCATGCCAATGGGGTTTCCATTCCAATAGAGTTCCCACTCTCAATAGGAAATTTTTCAAGTATGAAATTTCCCAATGGTGAAATTTCCAACATTTATAAGTCTAAGAAATTTTAAGGTTTACATACCTCATTAATCAGGAACAAGTAACAGTGCATGTTCATGCTCCAAAGTGGTTAAATTAGAAAACAGGATTTGGAGAACTAATAGGATTGAAGGTAAGCTGGAATGACATGTTACCAATGGAGAATGGGAAAAGGTTGCTTAATTGGTACAAGGTCTTAATAGGTCCATGGAAGAACCTATAGAAATAACTGTCCCCCAAATTTTCTAAAGCAGGGATTTTAAACTTCTGCTCTGTAAAACACATATAAATACTCTAAAATATTGGTTTGCTTTGTAATGTCATATATTTTATTTTATGCATTTAAAAACATTCTTGGAAGCAGTCTTATAGATTTTACCAGACTGTGAAAGGGTCTCTAACACAAAAAGCTAAGAGCCCCTGTTTTAGAGTATCCTTTGCAATTGTATATGTAGAAAGAATAAAAACTGAATTTAATTTAAGTTAAACTTGTCTTTATGAATTAAAAAAAATTTAAAACACAGAAAATTATGAAACCCCTTTATTCCATGAATTTAATGGTCCAGATAAGTTTTGGACAATTAGGTGATGAATAAAAATTTTGTGGAAAGCCTGTTTGTAATGTTTACATAAGTTATATTTCAAAGTTTATCTTATATTTGACTTCAAGGAATTTACTGTTAGAATAGCTACATAGTTATTAATCCACAAATTTCCTTGAACTGTAATGTTTTGTAAGTTTTGCTTTTGTTTGGGGGTGTGGTGTGAGGAGAGGTGTAGCTTTTTAATATTTGAGGTTTGCTGAAGGCATAGATGGTGTTTGTTTTGGTTAGTGTCCAATACGATATAATGAGAGGCAACATAATGTAAAGCATGATAAAGAACTGGCCTCAAACCTAGGAGGACATGGGTTCAATTTAACATCTTAGTGTTATAGGTAACTAAGTCTTAAACAGAGAAGAGACTAACTTTGTTAGAAAGAAAATATTTCCTCATTTGGCAGTTTCTTCACCAGGAAAGTTCTTATACTAATGAAATCATAGGTTTACACTTGACTATAAATTATTTTTTATAAATAAACCAATAAATTCTATGTAGTAAATTAGATGAATTAATTTTTGTCTCTTTTTTATTATAGGAAAGTATGAAAGTCACACCCGTGTTCACACAGGTGAGAAGCCTTTTGAGTGTGACATTTGTCATCAGCGTTATTCAACAAAATCTAACCTAACTGTTCACAGAAAGAAGCACAGTAATGAAACAGAATTTCATAAAAAGGAACATAAATGCCCTTACTGTAATAAACTTCATGCGAGCAAGAAGACTCTAGCCAAACATGTTAAAAGGCAAGTATTCACTTTATTATCTTTAAAAATGATATCCAGATGTTTTTCTGGAAATGCAAAAATTGTGTGTGTATCTTTCTGTGAATGAAATTTGAAAGGATGGAGCAGAAAGAATGATTGAATATTGAAGTTCTTATTTATCTTTAATCCATGTATCTTAGATATAGAAATATAGTTTATTTAAGTTGACAAAGACCTTTTAACCTGCAATACGTAGAAATGGTATAAAGTAGTGGTGCTAGCTAACATTTATATGTGGCTTACTATATTCTAGGCATTGTGCTAAGTACTTTACAATTATTATCTCATTTGTTCCTTGGAAGGTAGGTACTATTGATATCCCTATACAGCTGAGGAAAACTGAGGCAAACAGAAGCTAAGTTACTTGCCTAGGGTCACACGACTGTTACATGTCTGAGGAAGGATTTGAACTCAAGTCTACCCAATTCCATGATCAGTTCTCTGTTCATTGTACCATCTAAAACTTTGAGAAATGCAAATTTGTGAAGAGTCCATTTAATTTTCTATTTTGGTTAAGTTGTTATGCTTAATTGCCTAAAGATAGGGTGTGTTTCTATGAGTTAGCTACATTTAGACAGCATCCGTAAGGGTGGATGTATTTTAGCTTTTTTTTAAATTGCACAAAAATCCAGATCAATAGTATTTACAAATAATTGTGGATTAATTTTGACAAACTTTAAATCCATATTATTAGACAGGTACTGTACTTTATGTTAGGTATACAAAAACTACTTCTTGTTGTCGAGTTGTCTTTAGGTGTGTCCAATCCTTCCTTACTCCATTTGGGATTTTCTTGGCAAAGATACTGGAGTGGTTTACCATTTTCTTTTCCAGCTCTTGTTAAGAACAAGGACACGAAAATTTAAGGAAATGGGGTTAAACGACTTGTCCAGGATTATGCAGCCAGTAAATTTATGTGTCCAGATTTGAATTCAGATCTTCCTGGCTCCATGCCTAGCACTCTTTATCTACTGTACCACCTAACTGCCTTAAGCAGTTTTATAAAAACTAAATAGTTCCAACTCTTAATATGTTTATATTTTATTCATGTTCATGGAGGCTTATTTTGCTTATGCTTATACTGAGAACTATTAGGTGAAATGACTGTGTCCCATAAAATGATGTTTAATCATAGCAGATTTTCTTAAAACAGCTAGAATTGGTTGCTATAAAATATTGGTTTATGCAACTTGAATGTGTATTCCCTCTTCAAACATATCTTACATAAAGAAAATTCTGACTCCATTAAAATTTTATTAATTACTAATATGTATGCATATATTTTGAGTGAAAAATTAATCCTTGATTATCTTTGATCATTAAGTATATTTTTGTGAATTGCATTACTTTGATAAAGGGGATAATGTATCCAAATCATCCTTGTTTTTCCATTATAGATTTCATCCTGAGAATGCACAAGAATTTATTTCCATCAAGAAGACTAAGAGTGAAAGTTGGAAATGTGATGTAAGGAGCTTATTTTTTCTTTCTTTAAAAACTAAACTAAACTAAACAAACAAAAAACATGCTATGCCTATTTACTGCCCTTTATGGCAATAAGATAAATCCATCTTTTAAACAGAAATATTCTTCCAGGAATATGCTATGGTTTTGAATCTTAGAACACCACCACCTCTGAGGAATCAGAGTTGCAGATGACACAAAGGGGAATGGAGAGATGCATTTTTCCAGTCATCATCTACATGCAAGAAACTGTATAAGGGATATCATTGAGGTACTGTATTATCAGAAAAATTGGTGGCTAGGGATAGACAGCCTGACTGCTCCATTGATATACAAAATAGGAAAAGATTCAGAGGAAGGCCTCTAACATGTTAGATCCTTTGTGGAGGAATTATGGAAGAAAGTGAACATTTATTACAGAGGGAGAGATGGTATGGATAGGTTGTGATTTTCATTAATGAAAGGAGCATTCACATTAAAGAAATAGACTCTTTGAAGTACCAAAAAGCTAGGTATCAAAGACGAAACATTTTACATGGATCTGAAGCTTATTGACACTTTATCAAAATAATGCACACAAATTATCCTATTAACTGTATTCAAAAGAAATTTATATATATATATATGCCAGTCATATATATATGCCAGCTCAGTGGATTGGGCGGCTGGGTAGCTCAGTGGATTGAGAGCCAAGCCTAGAGGTGGGAGGTCCTAGGTTTGAATCCGGCCTCAGCCACTTCCCAGCTGTGTGAACCTGGGCAAGTCACTTGACCCCCATTGCCTAGCCCTTACCACTCTTCTGCCTTGGAGCCAATACACAGTATATATATATATATATATATACATATATATACATATACATATACATACATATACATATATATAATATACATTATATATATAAGGGTTTAAAAAAAAGAAATAACTTGACTGGCATCGATATATATATATATATATATATATATATATATATATATATATATATAGTTAGTTAGTTAGTTAGTTAGTTAGTTAGTTAGTTAGTTAGTACGTACATAAACACATATTAAGTGCCTATACTGTGTTAAACATTGGGATAAAAAGAAAGATGAAGAACAATTCTTGTCCTCAAGCAATTCAATCTTAAGGGAGACAACATGCTAATGACTGTGTTCAAACAAGCCTTATACAGGAGAAGTTGGAAATAATGGAGGTAAGGTATTAGAGTTAAGGGGGATTGAAAAAGGATTCCTAGAGATGGTAGGATTTTAGCTAGAACTTGAAAAAAGTCAGGAGAGCTAGAAGTTGGAGATGAGAAAGAACATCCCACGGATGGAGGATAGCAAGTGAAAATGCACAAGCAGGGAGATAATTTCTTGTTCAAGGAATAGTAACTAAGGCGGTGTTCCTGGATCACAGTGTATAGTTATAAGGAGTAGACTAGAAAAGTGTGGGAAGGGAGGAGAGTTGTGAAGGGCTTTGAATGATGAAAAGGATTTTATTTTTGAACCTAGAGTTGATGGAAATCTACTGAAGTTTTTTAATGAGTATTGGGTATGTTGGCGGGGGGGGGGGGGGGTGGAGTCACAGGGTGTGAGTGAGAGAAATAGTCAGACTTAAGCTTTAGGGATGTCCCTTTGACAGCTGAGTGAAGGATGGATTTGAGTCATAGACTTGTGGGGAGCGCAAGCTATTGAAGCCTAGGCATGGGGTAATAAGGACCTTCTCCTGCATCAGGGTAATGACAGTGTCAGAAGAGACCTGGGAATATGATGTACTTATCTATTACAGTTTATATTTGATTTGCAATTACTATAGTAGGTCGTTTTAAGTATTTAAGAATTACATACCCCAGGAGCCAAATGTATTTAATGCTGGATAAGGGAAACAGCATTTCACTGATCTTGGCACCATCATTTGACATCCTTAGGACTTGGATTCCTTTGTGTAAAACAATAATCATAGCTGAAATATACATACTGTCATAAAGGTTGCAAAGGTTTGTTTTGCGTGCATTAACTCATTATATTCTCAAAATAATCCTGTGACATAGTTGCTACTATTATTCCCATTTTACAGATAGGAGAAACTAGCTTGTAATTTTATTCACCTTGAGTTTAACCTTTAAGTGAGTTGCCCAAGTTGCATAAAAAGATGCAGCAGAATGTAAGGGGTTTTCTTTACTGTAAGGCCAGCACTCATACAGAATCTTAAAATTTTAGATTTGAAAGGAGTTTCCCAGTGGCTGTCTAGAACATACCTGAACAAAATCCCAAATAGTATGGTAGTAATAATAATATTTGTAAAGTGCTTTGTAAACCTTAAAAGTTGTGTGTGTGTGTGTGTGTGTGTGTGTGTATAGATATATACTTGATAATAGCTGTCATTTATATAGCACTTGTAAAGTTTTCAAAACTTTTTACATTTTTTCTCATTTGATCCTCACAATCCTATGAAGTAGGTATTATCCCCATTTTACAGATGAGGAAACAGAGAGGTTGAATGTTTTGCCCGAGATTATGAAGCTAGTGTCTAAAATAGGATTGTAGTTTTTAATGATTTCAGGTACAGTTTTTTATTCATTATGCCCCCTAGCTGCCATACCTGAATAATGGTTATCCAGCTTTTGTTTAAAGTTAAAATCAGACAAACTCTGTTAGGCTAAACTCATTATGTCCTAAAGTAGATGATTATGTATTTGATTTGCTTTGATTGTTGGGACGTTTTTTATTAGAGGAATACTGAATCTGTCTCTTTATTGCTTATACAAGTTGCTCTTCATTCTGTTCTTTGGAGCCATGTTGAACAAATCTCATCTCTGTTCCGTGTAACTGTCCTTCAGCATCTTGGAGGCAGTTATCAGACTACCTGGAGTCTTCTTCCTTCTGAATATCTCCTGTTTCTTTAGTCAGTCCTTACATGGCATAAACATGAGGTCATTCACCATCTTAGTTGCTCTCTGTCACAATCTCCAGTTTATCATTAGCCATCCTCCAGTGGCACCTACAATTGAGCACACTACTGCTGATGAGGTCAATTGTGGCATAGTACAACCCAAGTATTGCCTTATTTTTGGAATCTATATTTTTTAATGCAGCCTGAAAGAGCCTTGGCATTTTTGGGTAGTCATGTCATATTGCTTACTCCTATTATACTTGTGATTCACGAATTTTTTGAGATGTGCCTGTTATAGAATCCATGATTTCTCCATTTTATATTTTTAAAAGTTAATTTATAATCTGAGTGTATAACTTAAAATTTACTAGGAATAAATTTAATGTTATTTTATTTGGCCTGGTTCTCCTCCTACATGTCTCATTCATTGCTCTTATAGTGATCTCATTGATTCCTAGGGATTCAATTATTATCTCTGCACTGATGATTCATGTATCTGCAGCCATAATCTCCTCTAATCTCCTGTTTTGTATCTCTAATTGCCTATTGCAATGATGGAGAACCTTTTAGAGATGGAGTACATGGGCACCTTCCCCCACTCTTACCCCAGACAGGGGAGGGAGGAAACTCTTCCATTGGGCAGAGGGGAGGGTAATGCGAAGCACACATGAAGAGGAGGGGGAGGAGATCGGCCCCAGTGCTCTGCTCCCCTGCAGCTATGTGTCACGTTGTGAACTATGTTCCCTTCAAACCTAGCTCCTCTCCAACAATGGAATCCCCATTACCACAGACTCAACAGGCTGCCATCCATGCCACACTCCTATGCAACATGTGAGCCACCCCTCCCAACTACAACACCAATCCCCCACCCCCACCCCTTTACCTCAGACAGGAGAGGGAAGAAGAACTCTCATTGGGCTGCTGAGCAGAGGGGCAGATGAAGTGAGGAATGTAAGTGGGTGACTACAGGCATGTCCACAATACCTTAGGTTTGCCATTACTGGCCTATTAGATGTCTTGAACTGGTTGTCCTATAGACATTTTAACCTCAGCATATCTAAAACTGAATTCATTTTCTTCCCTTTCAAACCCTCCCCTCTTCCAAATTTTCTTATTGTATCATCTTTCCACTCATCTAGACTTGCAAACCTGATTTCATTCTTGATTTCTTACTGCTTCTCACCTTCTTTACAATCTATTGCATAGTCTTACTGATTCTATTTTTGTGGCATTTTTCATATGAGCCCCTTTCTCCCCTCTGACATTGCTACTAACCTAGTGCTGGACCTTATCACTCCAGCCCTGGACTCTTGCAATAGCCTGCTGATGGATTTGCCTGCCTCTAGTCTCTCCCTATTCCAGTTTGTCCTCCACACAGCCATCAAAGTGATCTTCTTTAAGTGCAGCATCTTACTCCCATCCTCAGTAACTCCTTGTCTTTTCCAAGATCAAATATAAAATTCCTTGTTTGGTATGAAAGACCTTTATGACATGCCTTCCTTCTACCTTTTTCCACTTTTCTTACACCTTATTCCCTTTTTTGTTATCTGTGATCCAATGACACTGGCCTCTTTTCTGTTCCTCAAGCAAGATGCTATCTTCCCACTTACACATTTTCACTGGCTGTTCCTCAAGGCCTAGAATTCTTTTCTTCCTCATCTCTTACTCTAGGACTCAATGGCTTCTTTTAAATCCCACCCATCTTTAGGAAGCCTTTTCCATTTACCCTTAATTCTAGTTCTTTGTCTGTTAATTATCTCCAATTTATTCATTATGTAGCTTGTTTGCACATAGTTATTTGCATGTTGTCATCTCCTTTAGACTTGGCTTTCTTTGTATCCCCATTGCTTAGCACACTGCCTGGCACATAGTAGGTGCTTAATAAGAGATTTTTGATTAATGTTTTGGATTGAAAGGATCATTTGAATTCTGACTTTGACATACATAGTGTAAGTTATGGACAAGAAAGTTAGGATTCATAAAGAAATTATCAGACTAGAACATTTGTTGCAATTTTCCACAATATCCATCTCTCCTGTCTTTTCTTGTTTGTCCCAGGTTAGGCCTATATTAACTTTCACCTGAAATATTTGTTAAATCAGACTCCAATACATTGCTTATCTTCTGAATGCAAAGCTCTTATAACTCCATTGTTTAAAAATCTTCAATGACTGCCCCTGTCTCCTGAATAAAGTTCAAATTCCCTGTCCTGGCATTTAAGGCTTACTATAGTTGTACTCTAGTATACCATTCATTTTATTTCCTCTGATATTCTCTTAAGTACTATCCAAATTGAGCTACTTATCATATTATAAGTAAATCAAAGGGTTTTTTTTTCCTCTTCCATGTCTTCATTCCTACCATTCTCTAGTATCTGATTCTTTTATTCTCATTCTTTCTCCTATGTCTGGAATTATCATACTTCCATCTTCAGTGGCAGAAATCCTATTTGCCCTTCTAGATTGAATTGGAAATACAACCTCCACAAAGCTGCTTCTTATTCTCTCAGTTCAAAATAATCTCTCTTTTGAAATCTCATATCATCTTTATACTTTTTTTGTGTACTTAACTAGTAGTAGTCTCTCAGTGACCGAGAATGACAATTGTCTTTGTGCGTTTTCATCTACGGTGTACCCTCATATGGGTTTGGAGTCCAAAGTCTGAGGCGCAGAGTTTGTGGCACATGGGGCCTGGGACGCCAGTTGTTACGGGAGGTGCGGTTGTGGCCTGGTGTCAGTGTTCACACGCAGTGGCAAGATGTCAACGTCGTTCATCTTCAAAGGTGGTGGCGGCATGGTTAATGTGGGTTCGCCAGCTACTTCTGACTAATGCCAGCCCACTTCAAGTTTGACTTTAGCTGATCCTTGAATCTTTTCTTTGGTCGACCTTCTTTCCTGAGTCCAGCTGACAGTTCACCATAGAACACCTGTCTTGGTATTTGCTGTGGGTCCATGTGGATGACATGTCCAGACCATCGTAGCTGGGTTTTGAGGACCTTGACTTCGATGCTGGTGGAGTTGGCTCTGTCGAGGACTTCCTGGTTGGTGATTTGGTCCTGCCATCAGATCCTCATGATTGACCAGAGGGAGCGTTGGTGGAATTGCTCCAACTGATTCATGTGCTTCCGGTACAGTGTCCATGTCTCACAACCGTACAGGAGCGAGCTGAGGACCACTGCGTTGTACACTTTGAGCTTCGTTGCAGTGCTTACACCTCTGTGTTGGAGGACTTTGGAGCACAGCCGCCCAAGTGCCTGGCTGGCCTTTTGGATCCTGGCATTAATCTCGTGGTCTAGGGACCTGTCGTTGGCGATGGTGCTGCCCAGGTACTTGAAAGTGTTGACGTTAGAAAGCTGTGTGCTGTCGATTGTAATGCACGGCTGGTTCGTTGGCCTCCCTGGTGCAGGTTGGAACAGCACCTCTGTTTTGCTGAGGCTGATAGTCAGGCCAAACAGTTTTGTTGCGGTGGAGAACCTGTCCACAATGGTTTGAAGATGATTTTCTTTGTGGGCCACGAGAGCACAGTCCTCTGCGAAGAGAGCTTCCAGGATGAGTCTCTCTGTTGTCTTTGTTTTTGCGGTCAGGCGGCAAAGGTCGAATAGTGAGCCATCCAGTCGGTATTTGATGTAGACACCCAGATTTAGATCCATCACAGCATGTCGTAGTACTTGGGTGAAGAATAAGTTGAATAGCACCGAAGCAAGGACGCAGCCTTGTTTCACGCTATTGGAGATGTTGAAGCGATCGGAAGTCTCTCCACCAGATAGGACTTCCCCTGTCATGTCAACATGAAAGAGCTGGATCAGTCTGACGAAATTTGCTGGGCAACTTTATTTTTTTTGTGTGCTAATATCCTAACTATACTGTATTTATATACACACACACATATGTATAAAGCATACTAATTTATTTTTTTTTGTATACCTATCTATAGTACTTTGTTTCATAGTTATTTGTATGCCTGTCCTGTTTCTCTTGATTTGTTCTTTGAAGCAAAAACTTGTATTTCATTTATGTTTTTATCATTAACACCTTTCACAGTGCCTCAAACACAGGGAGAAAAGAAAAGTAGAATAGGGAGCTCCCAGGTGAGGGAATACCCTGTACAGAGCAAGTCGGTATGTCCTCTCCAGCCTGTAGCCTTAGTGAGTTACCTAGAGCACTGAGATTGGGTAACATCTAGTATGTGGCAGATATGGGACTTGCTGGCTTTGAGGCTCTCTATCTGTGGACATAGTATTCAATTATCTGTTGAATGAATGAAATTTGTCATGGTAGAAAAGTAAAAGGAAATGCCACAGGTGATAGTAAATTGAATTTCTCTTCTGAAACTTAGGGACTAACAACTTTTAGCTTTGTCCAGGACTAGAGAAGATCATGTGCAGACTGAGTGATTAATTCTTCTCATTATAGGCTTTTTAAAATTTTCTCTGGAATGAAGTTATTTATTAATTACTTATATACACCTAAGGTCAACCTTTCCTTTTTTTTAATTATTTAATATTTTGACTTCTTCCATACTTTTAGAAACCTTTTTTTAATCACTAAATATTTGTTTAAAAAAATTAAACAGTTCAAAACATTTACACAGTGGTTTTTTTTCATGATTACTTTCTTGAATAATTAGTTAATAACAATTTATTTAGTGCCCCTTCTGTGTTAGGTAGTGTGCTAAGCAATTTAGATAGAAAAGTAAAAGGTAGTTCTGGCTCTCCTCCCCACAATTTAATGGAGACAACATTTGCAAGTAACTGTACAACAAACTATATACAAGGTGACAAAACTTCATGATACAGCATGGTAAAAGAAGAATCTAGCTGGCAAAGTGGTTAGAGTATTAGGCCTGGAATCAAGAAGACTGAATTCAAATCTAGACTCAAACTACTAGTTGTGTGACCCTGGGCAAATCACTTAATCATTTGCATCAGTTTCCTCAACTGTAAAATGGGAGGAAATTACAAGACCTTCCTTAAAGTGGTGTTGTGAGGATTAAATAAAAAATGTCATTTTAATGGAAAGCAACATGAAACAATGGACAGAAAGCTAGCCTCAAAAACAGTTCAAGCTTTATTTTTGGTATGTATTGGCAGTTTGACTTTGGGCTTTTTACTAGACAACTCTCTAAAACTTTTAAGTTGCTGGCAAGGTATCAGCCTGTTTTGGCAGAAGGAATTTCCTCTGAGTTTTCTGTTGCAGTGTAAACACAGGTCCAATCCCTTGCCTGTTGTAAAAGTTATGCTTTTGCTGTACTTTGTCTTTGAAAATCTTTTCCGTAAGAAATTTGTTCCAAAAAAAGTATCTTATTTATATTATGACTTGTTTTCTTTATTATTTAATTTTTATTTTAGACTTTTTTATTTGAAAATGTATTTTTAGATTTGTAAGAAGTCATTTACTCGAAGACCACACTTAGAGGAACATATGATACTTCATTCTCAAGACAAACCCTTTAAGTGCACCTATTGTGAAGAGCATTTCAAATCACGATTTGCAAGACTAAAGCACCAAGAAAAGTTCCACCTGGGTATGTAAATCATTTTTTGTAATCAGTGATGTTGGCAGCAGCTGATTTTCTGAGCCATTGCTTCCTGATGCTAGAATAATATATCTTAACCACATTAATGGATTTGTAAGCTCCTAGATTTTGCTCATTCTTTCATCAGTGCAGATTGCAACCTTTTCATATTGATTCTTTATAAGTCTTGTGCATACTCTTCCATAGACTGTTTAAGGTGATTCCATCTAAACTGTTAAAAGCCTTTTTTATAGGTCTGTTTACATTTTAAGATCTTTGGCTATTCATCTGTTGCTATTGATACATGATTGGAAATTTGTTGTTTTTTTTTTTAATAATTTTGCAAATAGGTCAGAAATCTCAATGATGATTTGGTTATTTTATTTGTCAAGGTTAATTTAATATGCTGGTCTCCCAAAGAATGGGGGTGGGGGTGTATGTAAAGGAAATTTATCCTTCCCTCTTTCTGGGGTCGCACAGATGACATCATCTCCTGTCGACTACCTGGCGTCAATTTGATGTTTGATGTTTAATCATTCAGTATTGTTAGAAAGATGACAAGTTGACCAAAACAATATGCTGATTTGTTGCAATAAAGTGTTTGGCTTTCGAAGTCTTTGATAACGTAACCTGTTCCTACTTTTCCAATCTTATACACCTTAAGACATTGACCTTTTTACTATTCCTCAGATAAGATACTGCATCTCCCTACTGTTAGGATCAAACTGAAGCTGCTATTGATATAGCTAAAACTGATATATTGAATTGTAGCAAGTAGACTAGAGCTGGTATGGACTAAGCTGTTAGAACTATTATATTAATAATAATATGGTAATGACCAGTTATTCAGCTAAAGCTGGTTTCAGGTGGTGTAATGAAGGCCGAATATAGTCTATAATACAATGTGAATTTGTTATGGAGGAGAGGTATAAAAAGGAAAACAGAAGGTAGAAATAAGAGTTGAAACTAGGAGAGTATTTTTAATACTATATTATGTCTAAAGTTCAAACCCTATGCTAATATATCTAAATAAATTCCCCCCAAAATCTGCTCCTCATGGAGCTTTCTATATTTTCTTAGCTGATACAGTGTGTCAATGATTATAAGCTACATTTTTATTTTTAAAACTCTTTTATTATATTTTTCTTGCATGTGCAATATACTATTTCAGTCTTATTTTTTCTCTCCTTTTTTTAGCATAGGGTTTGAACTTTAGACATAATATAGTATTAAAAATACTCTCCTAGTTTATAATATAATAACTAGTTATTATATAACTAGTTATATAATATTAATGACTTAAATTTACTCTCAACTATCATAAATCATTCTCTAAAACCTATTCAAATTTATACAGTCTTCTTTATCCTCCTTAAATGTATATATATATATAAATAAACTTATCAGATATATCTGTCAGATTCTGAGAATCTGACACAGTAGACCTCTCTCCCAAGTCAGAGAGCCTGTCACTGGAGAAAGCTGTCAGCTTTCAGGGAACACAGACAGTCTAGCAATTAGCTCTGTTCTCAAAGAAGAGCCCTCTTAGTAAATGAATGTCTTTTTAGTTCTCTATCTTCAGTCAACCCAAAAACTCAACTGTCAATTTCTTCTCAGGTAAAGGAGACTGGCCTAGCGCCTCCTCTCAGCTCCAAGCCAAAGTAAAAAGGCTCAACTGTCTATATCAGTTCACACAAAAACAGCTCTTCAGCGCCCCCTATGGTGAAGAGAGGAAAAGCTCAGTAAAAACTCTTTATCAGTTTAGTATCTCATCTCTCTAACAGTATCTAAAGTCATTAAAATCTTCTTTTTATGTCAGAAAATAGACCCAGCCACCTGTTCTTGAGAGGAAGGCCAAGAGACAGGTCCAGAACTCTCCAACTGCCTCTCTTTTATCTAGACCTCTTAAAGAAGCCCCTGGAAATTCTCTCTCTTCCCTCTTAAAGGGGACAGTATCCAAACTACAACTTTGCCTCTTCCCTAATACATCTGTTCTTAATGAGACAGAATAAATTAGTTTAAAATCCTTAAAATCAACATATTCCCCCCTGAGATCCTTTTGGAAGAAATATTTTCCCCAAATGGATCTTTCAAACTAAATGTATTCTACAATTAGTAAAGTAAAAAGAAAGAAAGAAAGCAATCAAAACATCTTGAAAAAGGCAAATCACATATTACATATAGATATTTACAGATATTTTACAGAAATGAAAGTACCTAAAGATAATTCAAATTTACCTTATAATTACGATGGAAAACCCTTATAAGAACATTATATTCAAAAATATATATAACACTACTAAAGTCCCACCTTCTATAAAAGAAGCCATTCTCATTATTCCTTATTCTTAGTACCCTCTCCCTCTGAGATGAACTCCAGTGTATATGTATGTATCTTGTTTATAGTTGTTTGCATGTTGTCTACCCTCTTAGTTTTTGAAGCTCCATGAGAGCAGGGACTATTGGTTTGTTTTTGTTTTTTTTTGGGGGGGGGGTCCTATTTTTGCCATTCACCTTTCTTTGTATCCCTAATGCCTATTCTCAGCATAGCACCTAGTTACATAGTAGGCCTTGATATTTCTAGTATGTGAAGGAAATCATTGAGGGGACTTGGTCATGAGGATAGAATCAAAACTTTGATGCCCTCTATAGTTAGTCAGAATGAAAAAGAAGATAAGAGACCAGGAGACAGGGAGCAGAGTGGATTTCCCCTGAACTGCCTCCCTAGGTGATCCAGGCAAAATAGAAAGCCACAGTTGGCTCCTAAGATGTGACATATGAGAGTCGGTGAGCAGAGAAAAAGTTTGATAAACTGAGGCAAGAGGATTTCTGTATCTTCTCCTCCATGTTTGATGTTGGCTGGACTTCTGCATGAGTAAGTAGAGGGTCCACATGGCGGCCACAGAACAGCAAGTCAAATGGAACAGCAAGGAAAGTAATCTATATCTCTCTTTCCCCCCTCCCCCATCCTTTTCTCCTATTCCTTTCTAATTGAATAAAATTATTAGATTTATGGCATTTCATAATTTTGCCTCTTACACTAGGAATTTTATTGTACTATTTCATGAAATATAATGCTTAGACTATTTATACATGGGTGAAGGATCTAGTTTGATTCAAATTCCTTTGATCCTTCAGTCATAGCAAAACAGTTTTCTCTCAGTAAATGCAATGTTTTAAATGTTTACCATGGACATTTTCAAATATTGGATTTTATTATCATTTTGTACCTTTTGGTGAGTAATTTCTTAAAATCCACATGCATTCATTTATTTTGTTGGAATTTTTCTCTTGTTTATTTCATTAAAAATTCCTTTTACTTCTCTGAAGAACAACTTTTTGGGGGTAAGGGGACATAGAAGAGCATAGCATATTCCGTACCTAGAGAAAGTAACATCAGAACTATAGATAATTCTCTCGGATTGTATAAAGAAAATACAGTCCTACTGTTAGTGTATAGGGCCTGGCCTTAACACAGACTCTTAATCTGATAAATAAGGTTGGATTAAAATGAGTAAATTTTTAAAAAGGGATAAAGACTTATTGTGATGCCAGGGATGCCCAAGGCATAAATCCAGAAGAGAATAACTTCAAAAGAAACAAGCAAAGATTAAAAGTAAGACAAAGCTTGACCCTCTAAGAAATGAAATGAGATGTTTTAAATTAAAAATATCATGAATAAAATGAGAGCATGAGAGGAAAAAATTTAGAAAATTATTGAGAGCTTTAGAGGAAAGATTTGAAAAGAAAGTGAACTGCTAGCATGAGAAATACAAAATCTAACCCAAGTAACAGATGTTATGAAAATTTGAATGGATCAAACAATAGTTAATGACTTTGGGACAAGAATAAATATTAAAATAAAAAGTTTGAAAAAATAGAAGAAAAAATAAGATTTATCAAAAAACAATTGATATGGAAAATACATTATTCAGTCATTTCAGTTATGTCTGACTCTTCATAACCCTATTTTGGGTTTTCTTGGCAATTATTGGAGTAGTTTGCAATTTCCTTTTCCAGCTTATTTTACAGATGACAAAACTGAGGCAAACAGGATTAAGTGACTTGCCTGGGGTCACAGAGGTGGTTAGTATCTGAGGATGAATTTGAACTAGGGTCTTCCTGATGCCTTCTCTGAAGCTCTATCTACTGTGCTTCCTAGAAAAGAGATTAAGGAAGAGGAATGGATATATGAGAATAAAAGGGCAAAGTAAAAATAAAGTCCACCTATCACCTCTTGAAGGAAACCCCTAAATGAAAAGTTCCAAGAACTGCATAGCCAAAATTAAGAACTAGGAATATATAGAAAAAGTACTGCAAGTATCCAGAACGAGTTTGAGTGCCAAGAAGCTATATGATCAGTATTAGATAAAACTTAGCAGCTATCTCTGCAAAAAATGGGGGAGAGCATGGACTATAATATTTCAAAAGGTCAAAAAGACTTAAAACAAAAAAAAATTATTGCTTACTGGGGTAAGTAGAAACATAAAAAGTAAACACGAATAAAAAATGAATTAGAGAAGGATGAAGTTTATATAGTATTTGCATTCTAAAGGGGATGTGTGGTGATAAAAAATATTCTTTCAGAACTTTAATGACATGAGGGGTCTAGGGGACAACTGGTTAACATTAAGGACCCTAGGAGCAGTTTGTTTTAATGATCTTAAAAAAAGAAAGGGAAGGAAAAAAGGATACCCCACGGAAGAATAGAGTGGAGAAGTATTTCATATAATTGGAGAGTAGGAGTAAAAATAAATGCAAAAGAGGAAACAGTGAGGAGAATAGGTGAACCTGGAACCTCACTTTCATGTGAATTGGGCAGAGGGTAGAAAACAGTGAAGAAATGCATTCACCTCAAAAGGAAAATAAGAAAAAAGGAAGGGGTGTAAAAATGGAGATTTGAACCCCGGACTTCAATCCCCAGAAGTCCTTGCTCTAGTTCCCGAGATGCCCTCTAATCTCACTGAGATTTCCACCTGGGCGAGATCAAAATTTCTATTTAACTGGCTGTAAAAGTCTACTGATCTCTCTTCCTACTTCTGCTTCCAAGCAGATGCATCTCTCATGATGTAAACAGTGAAATTGAATGGGCCTTTTGGCCCTCCTAGGCACGTGCTTTCTTACTTGTATTTTTTTTAATTCTTAATCTTTAATAAACCTCATAAAATATAATACTTCTAGCAGAGAAACTAGTTTTTATCTGCTACAGTTTGGCTTACCACTTCGGGAAAACGAAATACCCTCAATCGTCTGATCTTTTAAGTTCAGTCTTTAATAGCTAGTGCCTAGTTTGTTTTTTAAGCCACGTTTCTCCAAGATGCTTTTTTAGAAAACCATCTTGATCAGCTCCAGCCTTCACTCCGGCCGTCCCACCAGCCTGACTCGGCTACTGTTGCTTGTAATCTGGACCTGTTTTAATCGCTCCTGCTCCGCTGCCCCACCCTCCCTGCTGCTGCCTGCCTGTTTCTGTGACACACACCACCGTGGCCCCTGCTCCTGGTCTTTTGCTCACCTGGCCCAGCTGATTCTCGCACCTCTGGCCTCCGACCCAGATGGCTCATCACCCAGGCTGCTGGTAGCAGACCCAATTTCTTCAGGACTCATTTCTATCAGCTGGTAAAAAGTGGGAGTAATTTTCCCTTAGGCTACTATTAGCCTCCAGGTGGACTGGGGGCAGGGAATCACAGGAGGGGAGAAAGAAAGGAAAAGAAGGAAGAGACTTTTCCAAATAGGAACTTACAAGCATGGGGTATTTAAAAGGATATCTTTTAACTATATTGATAATTTCATTTACTTCACCTGTGTGCCAGGGGAAAAAAATCAGCTTCCTGCAACTCTTTAGCCAACTTTGAAATTCCGAAAATCCACTCTTACTATGGGGAGGAAACTCAGGGGCTCGATGAATTGAGAGCCAGGCCTGGAGATGGGAGGTCCTCAGTTGAAATCTGGCCTCAGATACTTCTCAGCTGTGAGGCCCTGGATGGGTCAATTAAACCCCATTGCCTAACCATGACCATTCTCCTACCTTTTGACAATAGGCATATAAATGGATAAAAATCCTAGGAACTTTAAAGAGACCCAAGGTTATATTTTCAAGGCATTTCAGACTCCAGTGTTTTATTAAAATCTCTGTATTCTATTGCATTTTACTCTTTGTTTTGTTTATGGTTTAACTTTGTGATTTTAAGTTCATATATCACTGCATTCAATGCTATTCTGTTACACTGAATCATTTTAATGTACTGAGTTTTAACTACTGTTAAATTCTGTTGCTTTTCCCCTATAACCATACTGAAAAAGCATTGAGTAAGCCCATATGAAAAACAGCTTTTCTATTTTTGACTTTGTAGAGGATAGATGGACTCCATCAGAAAATTGCTATAATTGTATAACAACCTTTGGAAAAATTACTGTGCTAAATATCTCAATTGATTTTAAGGGTTCTTTAGACATGATTTTTAGAATTTTTTTTAACAATCTCTGGTCATTTTTGCCTGCCCTTAACACGAGGTGTAAGGCCCATTTTAACAGCTGAAATGTGAAATGAAATACATTTTATAACCCCAACCTTCCCACATTTCTAAAAATGTGACTGGAAGTTGGGCAGTTAATCCCAGGGCATGTACCCCTAAAAAGCCTCCAAAAAAGGAGCATCTCTCATTTATACTCTTCAGCTCATTTTACTTCCACCATAATGATCTCTAGATTTCTTGATGATGTTCTAAAACCCAAAATGAGTTTTACTTTGTTTAAAAAGATATTCACCAAAGTTGAAAGATTTGCTATGATTGTAAAAAAATTGTGACAAATATCCATCAGTTCATAGGCTTTTAAAATGCCTTACAGCAACTCGTATAAATATGATAGTGTGTGTGTTTGCTATTGTAATTAATTGGGCTATTGAGAATTTTGGGGATATTGAAACCACATATTTGTACTACTGCTCAATTCATATACTTGCACTCACAGTGGATCATGACCAGATATGAAGAGGAAATGGATCTCATTTTTGGTGAGAAATCCTTGCATTCTATATTTTCTTAGCTGACACAGTGTGCCGATGATTATAAGCTACATTTTTATTTTTAAAACTCTTATTTTTCTTGCATGTGCAATATACTATTTCAGTCTTATTTTATTTTTTCTCTCCTTTTTTATATTTGAAGCACATGTCACCAGTATTAAGATTTTCTTTAATTTTTTTTTATTTTGCAGTAATATAAGTTTAAGATACATTTGCTAATGCATGCCCCAAAGGGCTTGAGACTATAAAAATGATGCCACTAATTATTTTTAAAATAATTATGGGACTTTGCTTAATACTTCTGTCTGATTCCAGGACAAGATATACACAAAAGAGCCATTGCATAGGGCCAAAGAAAAACCAGTCCAGGACAGATTGATGCACTTCCAAGCCAATACAAAGGTCTTGAACCTAGTGTGAAGACTTGAGGTTGCTATGTTTAACATTTGTTATGCCATAGGCCTTCCTTGGGTCCACACTCACTCTGAAAATACAGACGAGTATCCCCAAATTTGGCTCCTACTTGACTCCTATAATCTGGTCCCTTTTTCTATCTTTTATAGTGTGGTAACTTTCTGTAGTCCTGGCTACTGATTGAGTAAATGCTTCATTGCTTAGATCATTTTAAGTAGGCCCTGATTCAAGGACCTGTTATAGATTTATTTTTCCTTGACTTAGAATTTTTACACATAAGACTTTGATAGTCTATATTTTCATCCAGTAATTTTTTTATTTGGATTTTTCTGATGTCTTTTTAATTTCTCTTGCCAATTGATTTATATACCTCATAACTCAGCCATGCATCCCTAAGTGATCCTGTATTTTTCAATCACCCTCAAGATGGGAAAATGTAAAAAATATTATTATTTAAATTGCAAAGTTTAAATTCCTTTTAAGAAGAATTTTAGGTAAAGAAAGATGCTACCTCTCTGAATCCAGAAACTGAACAGTTGGAGAAGATACAATGAAGAAGCCTCCAGACCATAAGCTGCACAAGATCAAGAATGAACTTTGGATGTGGTTGATTGAACATTTATTTGTATCTATACTTTCATGCCAAAGGGGACTGCTCCCTAACTGGCTTTTTGTCAATGCGTCTCACAATTATTGGTTTGTTTGGTTTTTTTTTTCTCTTATCCTCAAATTATTATAATCCTTAAGTTGATTATGTTTTCATGATCCTTGTGGGGAAAAAATTTTTTTCCCCACAAGGATCATACGGAGAAATATAAAAATGGAGATTTGAACCCCGGACTTCAATCCCCAGAAGTCCTTGCTCTAGTTCCCAAGATGCCCTCTAATCTCACTGAGATTTCCACCTGGGCGAGATCAAAATTTCTATTTAACTGGCTGTAAAAGTCTATTGAGCTCTCCTCCTACTTCCGCTTCCAAGCAGACGCGTCTCTCATGATGTAAATGAAATTGAATGGGCCTTTTGGTGCTCCTAGGCACTTGCTTTCTTACTTGTATTTTCATTAATTCTTAATCTTTAATAAACCTCATAAAATATAATACTTCTAGCAGAGAAACTAATTTTTATCTGCTACAGGGGGAAAGTAAAAGAGAAGGGAGAGCATAAGCATTTATAAAGTCCCTAGTATGTGGCAGAAACTGTGTTACATGCTTTAAGGATTTTTCATTTGACCGTACAACATGACAAGTAGAAAGTGTTACACTTCATAACTGTGTAACCTTGGGGAAGTCATTTAACCTCAATTACCTAGGAACCTCTTCTGCCTTGGAATTAATACTTTGTATTGAGTCTAAGACAAAAGATAAGCTTTTTTTATTATTATTAATTATATTATATTATATTAATTATATTAATTAATTATAACAGAACAAGCCATAAGCTTAAAGAAGATCACGAGATGGGTTTAACAGAAAAGAAAGCATATTTTTGGACTTGTCTAATATAGAAATTTGTTTTGCCTGACTATGCATGTTTGTTACAAAGGTTTTTGTTTTGTTTTTTTGTTGGAGGTTTTTGTATTAAAGGGAGGTGACAGAGCCTAGAAATATGAGGTCCTGAGTTCAAATGTGACTTAGCTACTTCTAGATTTGTAACCCTGGGCAAGTCACTTAACCTCCAATAGTCATATAGGTGAGAAGGAGGAAAAATAAATGCTTGTTCATTACAATTTAATAATTTTTTTAAGTTCTTTATAGCCATGCTGATCTTTATATTTTTAGTCTTATACTTCACTTTCCTCCTTATATTTTATGATCTAGCAACAGCTACATTCTTGCTATTTCTTCCACATGATAGTTTCCCTTTTTTTCAATGGATCTGTCTCATACCTGGACTGCTCTCTCTCTCTCTTTTCACTCTGCTTTATGAATCCCCTGACTTTTTTAAAGACTTGGCTCAGATCTCATGTTTTATAAGATACTTTTCCAGATCTTCTCCATCACATTCTTCCCATCTTGCTCACCTCAACTTCAATTCCTGCCTTCCCTTGAAGAGATTATTACCTTGTTATTTGTATGTATCCTGTAGACACAAAGCTGTTTGTGTGTCGACTTCCACTTTAGAATATGAGCTCATTAAGGGTGGTAAAGCAGCTTTTATCAGTTTATATTTCATTGTATTCCTTTTTAGAGCTTTATATCCTCCACATCTAATCCTGTTAGATACTCAGTATTGTAATCGTGGTAGAATTAATAGTAAGGAATAATTCTAACTATTAATTCATTGAATAACTGTGTATGAAAATTAATAATTATATTTTTAGTAAAAACAATAAGAATTCCCTTTGGGCCTTACAAAATACCTTTGTCAAGGAGAGTTTGAACATACCTTTTGTATCCTGGAATATATCCTGACTTCATGAGAATGTGGTATCTCATTTGATTTTGAAACTATAGAATAATCTTGACTATTTTTATTTTCACCATATATGGAACAGTGGCTACATAATCTGTCCCCATAAAAAGACAAAGAAAAAAATCTTACCTTCTGAAATTATGGTTTTCCCCCTTTCAAGGGAAGAAAGATGCAGTGGACTACCCTCTTCTGTTCTGGAGGGAGTTTGTATAATTTGATTCTTTTGAATAAAGTATAAGTACTTATCAGTATCTCAGTGAGCTCAGAAACTCATTCCCAATAATTTTCCTTTGTGAGAGGGGACCTCATTTTTTACCTTTCTTTATATCTTGTACTTAGCAAAGTGCTTGGCACATAGTGAATGCTTCTGCACTATAGAATACTACTCCATACAATTTATACTCTGGATACAGTTTCTAATTATAATATAGTCTTTTTGGTTTTTTAAGGGTATTCGCAGCATCTGACACAGTATGTGACATATTGTAAATTTATAATGATTATTGATTGATTATTGGTAATAACTCTTGAAATTTACCTGAATATTTATATATATGTATATATTTTTACTAATTATACATAATAACAAATTTCCACACAAATTTTCCTAAGTTATATGATCAAACTTCTATCCCTCCCTTCTTTTCTTCCCTTCACTATCCCAGTGCTGGCAGATGATTCAATATGGATTATATATATATATCTTCATGCTAAACATAATTCTTTATTGTTTGTTTCTCTCTCTCTCTCTCTACATATATATATATATAAATAACATAAACCCAATTAAATAATTTTAAAATTGCATACTTTCGTCTTAATTCTGACTAGCAGTTTTTTCTCTGTAGGTAGATATCATTCTTTGTCATAAGTTCGTCAGGATTGACCTGGATCATTGCATTGCGAATGATAGCCAAGTCTGTCACAGTTGATCATTTCACAATTTTTTCCTAGTTCTACTTATTTCTCTCTGCAGACCATCCATGAAAGTTTGGCCAGCTTCCTGAAATCATCTTGTTCATCATTCCTTTACAGCAACTATAATATTCCATCAACATCATATACCACAATTTATTCAACCATTCCCTAGTTGATGGACATCCCTTTAATTTCCAATTCTTTGTGACCACAAAAAAAGAGCTACTATAAATATTTTTGTATGAGTAGGTCCTCCTTTCTTATCTAAATATTTTAAAATCATCATCTAGATATTTTTCCAAACAAAAAAGTTTTAAATAAATATTGAAATTGTAACCTAGTAATTGAGACTATAAGGATTAAAAATTATGAGACTGGTTGTAGTTTAACAACTCTATTAAATCTAAAGGTGGAGGAGGTGGAAGGAGAGGGAAAGGTAGGTACTTAGCTGGCTAAACTGTGGCCACCATTGTGGGCCTCCTCACTACTCCACCACAGATTTAGTCCTAAACATCGACACCATGCCAAAGTCCCCCACTACCTTGGAGCCTTACCTTATAAAGTCTTTTCTCCTCCCATAGACTCTCACTCATCACATCTCAGGAGCCAATCACAGTCTCTCAATTTGCCTAGGAAATTGCTCTACTCTATCATGAGATTCTTGACTTTATTGCTTCCTGTCTTGTGGCCCTTAACTTCCCTTGGTGGTGGCTCATCTATCTTAATTTACTCCCTGGTATTTGGCCTCCAGGTAACATGAAGAAAGTGACATGGGAGAGAGAGAAATTTACTTTAGAAAATATTTTTTATTTTCTTAAAGCTAGAATAGGGCATTACATTGCAATTCTTTGAAAATATTAATTTCCTTTATATGTCAATATTAGCTGTAGAGCCTTTTGTGTTTTCTATTCTCTCCTCTGTTCTACCTCTCCCTTTCCCCATAAAAAGATTAATCTATTTTTGTATGTTTTCATTTAACTTGTATAAATAAACTTTACTCTCTTTGTTTAGGTCCATTTCCATGTGATATCTGTGGTCGCCAGTTTAATGACACTGGAAATCTGAAACGACACATAGAATGTACTCATGGTGGAAAGAGAAAATGGACTTGTTTCATCTGTGGAAAATCAGTAAGAGAAAGGTGAGGTATCATCTAGAGACCTCACTCCAAATTGAAAGGCTAATCAGAAAAATATAGTTGATGATTTTTTTTAATGACAGATAATGATAAATTGGAAAACATTTGTAGAAGGTTAGATCAAGTGAGAGCACTGGCTGAAGGAACTGGTATTGTTCAGCCTGGAGGAAAGCAAACTTATGGGATATATGATAGCTAGTTTTAAGTTTCTCTTCCAGCTGATATTCTGTCTTAATGTTGGACAGAATAATCAGCTGAAAGATAAACTTTAAACTTTCTTTTTTATCACAGAAGGCATTGCCAACAGCAGCATGTGGAAATTGCAAAGGCTAATTTAGAGTTGATGTAAGGAAAAAAGCATACAAATAAAGCTGTGCAAAAATAGGATTTCTAGTGTTAGGAGGTAGTAGATTGCCCCTTAATGAATGAAAAAAGCATTTATTAAGCATTCTCGTTATGCCATGTACTGTTCTTTTTCACTGTCTTAAAGCTACAGTTGAATAATCACCATGGATATGTTGTAGAAAGGGATTCTTATTTGAGGTATATATTGGAGTAGGTTTTGGAGATCCCTTAGAACTGAAATTCTGTGATTAGCTCATAAGTATGTATGCATATTATACTGAAAACACTTTGTTTTGATAGAAGAATTTTTATTTGTTATTAGGACTACAACTACTGGAAAGGTACCTCAGAAGTCATCTAGTCCAACCCCTTTATTTGACAGATGAGGAAACTGAGGCCTACAGAAATTTAAGAGACTTGTTCAAGGTCACAGGTAGTGTCAGGGGTGGGATTTGAACCCAAGTCCTTTTAATTCCAGAGTCAGTGTTCTTTCAAGTGTTCCATGGTGCCTTCCCTACTATTATTAGTCATACAATCTAAAGTAAAAGTAATAAAAATAAATCTCTGAATTTATCCTACAAGTCAGTGATAAAGTATTGTATCCCAGGCTTTAGAGTTGGAAGGGAATTTAGAGATTATCTAGTCTATTCTTTATTTAACAGGTGAGGAAAGAAAATCAGAGAAAGTAATTATTCTACCTCAATAATAGGATTTGATTTGCAACTTCCATGTGATGCGAAGTGAGTTACATTTTTGTTGTTTCCATTCAAATGTTACTATGCCTTTTTTAACAGCACCATCTGCTGGCAGTTTTTTCTTCAATTCATAACACTGCTTTTCAGACATACTGGATATGAGATAGAAATAAGAGTGATAACATAACAATATGGTTTAAGTAATACTTTTCCAAAAGTTTTCCAAAAATTTACAATCCTAATGTATTTTCAATTTACCTACAGACTGTGTTCTATCTAAGAGAAGCCCCTACCTCATTAGTAACAGAGCAACAAGATAAAGTAGCTTCCTAGAAACACATGGCCTTAATCACCTACGTAGTTTAGAATTCCTAAAATTTCTGTGATTAAATGACATATAGAGGAAATATTTATTTATTGAATACTTATTGTGATGAAGAATGACACTGGTCTAAACTGAATTGCTTAACTCCTGCACCATGATTTAGTTTGACTTTTCTTAGCTTCAATTGGGTTTAGCCCTGTTTGCACATAGTTTCAAACTTTTTTTTTGATGGAATGGAAAAAGCTCTGACTGATGAAAAGACAAAGTTTGTTGACTGTGACTATAAAAGATAAAGACTGTAATTATGTGGCAGTAATAATAATAACATTTATGTAGTACCTACTGTGTACCAGTTACTCTACAAAACACTTCTTACAAATATCTTATTTGATTCTTGTAACCACCCTGCTAGATAGGGGCTGTTATTATCCCCATTTTACAGATGAAGAAACTGAGGCAAATAGAGTTTTTGGTATCAGACCTGTTATGGAAGACTCTCCTATTCAAATACAGGTTGGACTAGGTAACATTTGGGGTCACTTAAAACTCTGAGATTCTGTGATTGGTTCTTTGCTGCTTACGGGTTTAGGAAAACCTTTTTTTATAACATTGTTAAGGATAAAGAATGGTTAGGTAGTGCTACTGATTGCATTAAGGAATATTTTTATTGTTATTTAATTGTGCAGTTGTGTCCAACTTTTCATGACCTTGTGAACCATATTGTCAATGAAATTTTCTTGGCTAAGATATTGGAGTGGTTTACCATTTTCTTCTCTAGTGGATTAAGTCAAAAAAAGGTTAAATGATTTGCCCAGGGTCACATAATAAATGTTTGAAGTTGGATTTGAACTTAGGTTTTTCTGTCTCTAGGTCCATCCACTGAGCCACCTAATTGCCTTTTATTAAATAATATACTGTCTTTATATACTGAAACAAACAAATCAGTACACTGTAATTTTGGAAATTCACGCTATAATTTCAGAAAGGACCAATTATCTTGGTTCTTCTTAATTGTTTTTTTTTCTCAATAACTCCTTCCCCTCACCCCTCCTGAATCATTATACCTCTACATTATATCTCTATTACTTTTTAAGTATAGATTACTTATATTTTCTATGTCTGTGGAAAGAAAACAGGATAATAGCATTATTTGACTCCCTTGTTTTTTCTTGCTCATTATTGACTTTTATACTTTATTCATAAAGTTCTTAACCACATAATTACAAAGCAATTTTTAATTGACACTAATTGTTTAGTACTTTAAGCATCTGTTATTTTGTTGGTGTTAATTTGGACTCCATCAGGGTCTTCATGAGTTACTTTGACTGGAAAAAATTCATCATTTAGTGACTATTCATAACTGGTGATAATTTTATTGCTCCTGGCCAAAATATTTATTAAATGCTTACTTAATTGTGGGGAAGAAAAAAAATAGTACTGAAATATACTCTGCAGTTTTAGGCTCAAGTTTGCAAAAAAACCAAAAAATTTAACATGAATTGATATTGAAGACATTTCTGGCTTGGAAAGAAGTTCAAACTAGCAAATTCCCCCATACTTCCTGACTTCCTTTACCATCTGAAGAAAATTTTCCCCATAGATACCAAGGTGTGCTAGAGTGAGCTCATAATGGATTTGGAATGCTGATCATTACGTTTTCAGTGTGAACTTGATTTACTGTTTTGTTGATTATCTAAAGAAAGTGATGGAACAATTATTATTAATGCAGATTAATGCATGATACACAAAAAGTGTGTGTATCATGCATTTTCACTGTTAAACATTTATCGACATATTCCTATACCCCAGTAACATTTGTAGAAATCTTAAGGAAAAAAGATTGCAATATATAAAAATACAGTTTGGGCTAATCTAGAATTGTTGAGTAACCTAGTTACCATCTGATAGCTTCTGAATTAAACCTGGAGTAGTACTTTCCCTCTCATCATTATCTTAATCCTTTTTTAATATAAAGAATAGATGACAGCTACCTACTACTGGGTCTTCACAGTGATACATAGACCACATATAGACAGACCATAGTTAAGTTTTATCATCCATAATCCATTTTCCTTAAGAAAACATTTTTGTCTTTCCTTGGTCTATCACCTACTTTTCCAAAGTGCTTTTCCAAGTATTTATTTCATACTATTTCCAATTCTACTAAAAAGGAGGGTTTAAAACATACATATATATATATATATATAGTGTGTGTGTGTGTGTGTGTGTGTGTGTTTACACTCTAAATAAATGGCCTTAAGAAGACTGGCTTAAAATCTGTTGTTAGAACTATCTAAGTCTTTCTATCTTTGCATATTTAGAGTCCATTCTGTCTTGTCAAATTGCCAAAATCATTAAGGTGCTGAATGAAATTATTTAAGGAGCTCAGTAAGACCTGAACAGATGTTTCCATTTGTTGGTACATCTTCAACTGTAACCTCCCAGGTCTTATGGTAGTTACCTCAGTTGGGTGCACAAAGCACACATTGGTAATAACAAAACTAATATTTCCAATAATAGACAGAAGTAGAATTGATTATTCATTTTATTGCCTGTCTCATTTAATTTTACTTTAATATATCTTTATGAATATAAAATTGCTTACATATGTTATGAATGTTAACATTTGTAATAAGTAATATGAGAGAATAATTGGTTACTAGTTTTAATTCTTCAGCTTTCTCTTAATACCATTGAGGTCCTAAACTGTTTATACCAAGATACTGTTTCCTTGAGCTTTAATTTATAAAGCAAAGATTTATTTAAACAACAGGATTAAATAGTATTAAATGATGATGCATTATTTTTTAATACAGAACTACCTTAAAAGAACATCTGAGGATTCATAGTGGTGAAAAACCTCATCTCTGTAGTATTTGTGGACAGAGTTTTCGCCATGGGAGCTCATATAGGTAAGGTAAAGCCAACTATTCATGTATAAATAATAAAGTGAAATTGTCACCAGTCTGTATAGTGTGTGTGTGTATACATATGTGTACATTATATATCTTTTTATTGTTTTAGTACTAATTGCAACAAAAACCTTTTCTTGAGCACTGTATAGGATATAACTGTCCTAGGTATCTACACAGATTTACAAAGGCGCATTGGCCTTCTGTTTCTTACTTGTATAACTGTTGATATTATAACTATCCTTAGATAAATATAATTTGTGAGATATTTTCACATCAGTAAGAGCCTACTGTGCTCTCAGTGCTTTTCTTGGTAAATTATACTTAATGTATATGTGCAGAGAGAGAGAGAGAATACCCACATATACATATACCTATGTGTGTGTATACATAGTTAATAAAGCTATTTTTATGTACAATGAACTCATTAGATCTATGTAGGAGTTTCCACTTTGTTTTTCTCTGATTCTGGTTGTTTTATAGATAATGTACATTCTAGGAAATATCCTCCATTCTCTTAATTTCATAAAATTGTGCCATGCATAGTCATAATCCATCTGCCTTTTTTATGAGGCTAATCACTTACTATATTTACAGTTTATTTCTATGAGAGATTTTGAGGGGAGTAGAGAGATGGTGATAAACAGGTAGAAGATGATGAAAATGAACACATAATCTTTGCTTTACTAATACTGTTTTAAGAATTTTAAACCAGAATTTTTAAATTGTTTCTTATATATTATCTATGAATTTCATCCATTTTAAGGTTTTAAGGTTAATAAAAATGATATGGTCTGTTCATCCATTTACTCAATTGTTTTTATGCTCTGAGTAGCAAATATATATATATATAATAGCTATTTATCTAATAGGAATTAGTGTTTTGTTTTTTCCTTCCATAAATGACCCTTGTTTGTAACTTGGAGATGATTTTTTCAGATTTTCTAAAATAAGCCATATGATTTGTAAGGGGGTGGGGCAGAGTTTTCATAACAATAAATACTTGGGGAGAGACAGGAATACATGGACTAGTATGATGACAGAAGAAACATAAAATATCCATTTAAAAAATCAATCTTTTTTTTAAAGTGTAAATACTAGTAAAAAATTCTAGTATGTTATTAGTTACTATTATGATGTGTTTAACTACTAGTTTTAAAAGGAAAAGGAATGATAATTTCCTATATTATCAAAAGAAATGTTAACCCCAGAATTTTTTAACTTTACTGTTTGGCTTGTATTAAACTAAAAAACCTCTTATATTTACTGATTCTGAGCCCTAAGCTTATTCTTTCATTATTCAATCCTTCTACTTGTAAGAGTTAAAATAATGATTTGACTAAAATATAAGAGAATGTGGTCACCAAAATTATAGCTCAAGTCAAAAATGACTTTTCAGCAGCTTTATTTACAAAATGGAGGGAAAGAGAAATGTGAAAGAGGGCAGAGTGAGAAGTCTGGCTTATCACTCTGAATATTTGCTCCAGTCCCTGGCTCTACTTCGGCAGGGCTCCATAAGCCCCAACTGGACAGGCCCAGAGGTAAATTAAGCAAGAATTTCACCCATGCGGCCTCCTCTGAGAGGGAGGCCTATCTGGTGTTAATCTCTCTAGAAGTCAGGAAAGGAAGTTCAGCTTTTTCCACTCACCAATCCAAAGTCCAAGGAGAGAAGGTCCTAGAGCAGTCTTACCAAATGCTAGAGTCCCAGGTCCACGGTGAAGTAGATGATCCTCCACCAGCCTTTGTAGCCTCAAAAAAAATCTCAACTACTGACTCACAGGAAGTTGCAGCCACTTTTAAACACCCTTATTTTCATCACTTCCTGTGCCTTCCTCCACTTTATGGGGACCAAATGCAGTCTATAACTTTGCTTAGAATTGCCCAGAGGAGAGTCAGTTGTTTCTGAGTTGTCACCCACTTTAGCACATGGGTTGCAGACCTCCCCACTTAATCATTAAGTAAGCTGTATACACTTCCAATGATAAAATTTAAAAGTAGGTGAAGGGAGAGTTATTTCCATCTTCACATACTTCTCACAATCCCCAGATCTCATAGTAAGGAATAGCCATTTTAAAAAGCTTGGTGGGAGGGGAAAAGTGTTAAAATATTGGATGAAACATGTAGGGAAATAAATAGTAACTTTGTATTCAGTTGTGTGGGTAGTGGGGAGAATACCATGAATCATTAATACAAAGCTGATAATACATGTATATATTTAAAGGAAGCCTTTATATTACTATGTTATATTTATATATATGTGTATATTTTTACTCTCACACCAGTATAAATTCCTCTTAATATTCATCTTTATATTTAGACTTCATTTGCGAGTCCATCATGATGATAAGAGATATGAATGTGATGAATGTGGAAAAACATTTATTCGTCATGATCATCTTACAAAACATAAAAAAATACATTCAGGTAGGCAGTATCTTGTAATAATAATTTTTTAACACTTTATAAGGCAAATAGAAGGGAAATTATATTGTGATTATGTATTTGTATTGACTACTTTTCATTATTTAACTCATATTGAAGATGTTTTGAATATAGACCATCTATTTGAAATGATATTTTGTATTTAGAAAAAAATCTACATTCTTATGCTATTTCATATTCTTCATACTTAGTGAAATACCTGGAATTTGTGATACTTTAGGTGGAAAGGGCAAGAGTCTATTTTACACTTTTGTTATGTTGAAGGGATAATTGATTTCTAGAGAAATGGGGAGGAGGGTAAGGTATTCGAGATTTTCATGTCATGGCAAGTGTTGAAACCCTCTCTGTAAAAGGGTTCTTTTGTAGTAACCCTGATCAATTTCAGATCTTCACACTGTATTTATAATTTTCAAACTCTGGGGATTTCTCTCGTATTTTCCTCTCAGATTGATGTTCAGGAAGTGCTAAGAGAGCCAACTCTGTGCGCACAGTAATGGGAGAGAGCCAACTATGAGCACAGTAGAACAGGTGATTATTATTATTATAAACATAATGTAAATGTCAAATATGCTATAATCAATAGTTATTCCTCAGAACATTTCTATGAGGTAGGTTGCTATTGTTGTTATCACCACTTATCAGAGATGCTAAGGAACTGGTGATTTCTTCATGCATTTATAGTGGCAGCCCTAGGATTCAGTTTCTAAATTCTTAATGGTATCTTGTGCATTTGGGTCAGGCATGAGTTTTGAAAATCATTATGCCTTAAAATAATGGGAAGGCAAAAATATCTAGAGTTTACTTTGTATTTTGGCTCATTGGGAATGTAAGAAATCCCCAAGGGTGAAAAATCATTTTAAAATTAGAATACAAAGATCTGAAAATGTTCAGGTCCCCATTTTAAATAATATAGTTTTTTCTTATAGCATTTAATTTACATTTTGTAGTTCTTGATAACTCGAAAAATATCCATGGTGGGGAAAACTGAGTTTTGAAGTAATCTCAGTTATCTTGCTCCATTACTTTAAAAGGTGATATTTGAAGTCTCCAACAAGAGGCTGCACCTTCTTCTCCAAGTTGGGAGAAGACTCATAACCAGGAAAATAAGCATAAATTCTTTGAAGAAAGAAGTTTGGGTGAGGAGTAGAAGGGAGTATATCCCAAAATAAAAGGTGGATGAAATTCTGATGCTTTATTTAGTTCCTGGTATCTTTCTCATTAACATTGTGATTTTTAAATATTTCTGAGTGAATTAGAATGTTTATTGTATTCTAATTATGATTTTTGTCTGGCTCCTTATTTCAAGGTGAAAAAGCTCATCAATGTGAAGAATGTGGAAAATGTTTTGGCCGAAGGGATCATCTCACTGTTCATTATAAAAGTGTTCACCTTGGTGAGAAAGTGTGGCAAAAGTAAGTAAAAATCTTCAGCTTTTCATAGGTTAGTTATTAATTTTGGTTATTTAGTGACTAATTATCTAGTTGAAATTTTATTCTTTCTTAAAAACTTAGATTAAATGACACCTTCTTCATGATGTCTGCCCTACTTTCTCGATCCTTCACCTAAAAGTGATCCATCCCTTCATATCTTTCATGCTACTCCAACCTTTCCTATGTATTAATCATTTGAATATTATAGTTATTTGCCTGTTTCAACCACCCTGTTAGATTTTAAGTCTTTGGTTATATTGTCTACTATTAGGTCATGCCTCTGTAGTTACCACATCTTTCTATTCAAACTTTTCTTTTGAATTCTAAATCCAATGATCACCAAATGCCTAATAGACATCACCACCTCAACATCCTATGGTACAATACAAGTGTTGAATTTTTCATTCAGAAGGCCTGGGTTTATATCCTACCTCTGATACTTGTCCACAGTCACATAGTGAGTTACTTGATTTTTCTAAACCTCAGTTTTCTCATCTTTCAAAAAGAAATAATATATCTATAACACCTACCTTTTGGGATTGTCAGGAGGCTCTAAAGAAATTTTATAAGCACATTTAACTGGTATGCATCTAGATATACATATGTTGTTTGTAGAGTTTCGTTTTCTGACCATCATGTTAAACTCAGCAAGTCCAAAATGGAATTACACCATTATTCAACTTAAACTATTAAACCATTTCAGTTGAATGCACTACCTGATCCTTGTGCCACCCAAGTTCTTAACCTCAGAGTCATTCTTGCATCTTAGGTTCAGTCAGTTCCAAAACCCCTCCTTTTTATATTTATAATAACTTTTTCATCCTTTCCCTTCTCTCTGCACTTAGGGCTACCCTGATCACTTTCCAATCTGTACCTCACAATTGTCAAATAATTTTCCTAAGGTACAATTCTGATCATGTAATTTCCATGCTCTAAAATCTAAGATATACATTCATCAGCCTGGTGTTGAAAGCTTTCCCAAATCAGACTTCAGCTTCTCTTTAGATACTTATCTCATTTTACTTCCTATTACATATTCTGTGTGTTTAAGTCAAATTAGACTGCCTACTATTCTATGAACTCCACATTTCTTCTTTAATAAACTCTTTGTCATGATTAGAATTCACTTCTTCATATCTCTTTCTCAGAATCCTTCTCTCTGGGGCTCAGTTCAGGTGCCATCCTCTTCTGTGAAACACAACCCTTTTCCCTTATTTGGTATGGGGCATGGTATGTCATGAGAGAGAAGCAGATAGGAAAGGTAGGACAAATTGGTGGAGTGTGTTAAATAAAATAGATGTTAACAGTTAATACTTAATTCATTGTAGGTACATGACTTTGAAAGTATCAGAACTGGAGAGGAATAAATATTTTTTTCATCATCTTTGTATCTTCCTTCAATCTAGTAGCAGTGTCTTGTACATAGATTCTGAATTTAAAAGTTTTTATGACTGTTCTATAATAGTCATTTTGTAATACCATCTACCTAGAAAAGGAAAGTCTGAACCTAAGGGGATTTTCCTTCCTCTGTCCTCTAGGTTTTCTTTCTTTTTTTAATAATGTGAATATTTGAAAGAATATTGTCTAGATTATTATATTATTAATTTGAATTTTTAAGCCCTAATTGGAAAAAATGATAATATAATTTTTTTCTACTTAGATATAAAGCAACATTTCACCAGTGTGATGTTTGTAAGAAAATTTTTAAAGGCAAATCAAGTCTGGAAATGCATTTTAGGACACATTCAGGTAAAACTTAATGGGTAGGTTATATGTATTTTAGTGGTTAATTAAGAATGAAACCTGATCCTACAAAACATGCTTTTCTCAGTTATAATTTGCACGCCAGTCAAGATTTTATTTTTTACATTAATTTCATTAACTCAGATCTTCAGTTTTTTTACAGTGGTAATATAAAAAGGATTTGCAAAGAGAAAATTGGTTGTTTTCTCTCCACCTAATGTGTATTTCTTTGTCAGTTATTACTTTTTTTTTCATTTGCAGCTATTTTTTCAAAGAATTTTTCGTGATTTTTAAAGCCAATTTCGAAGACATTCATCTCTAGCCTTTGCTTTAGCAAACATTTACTACTTTTCTTATACTGCTTTTTAAGTAGCAAGGCAAAGCAGGTCTAGTGGTTTTGCTGATAGTTTCTTTAGAGGGTGCTTTGTTGTGTACTTTGTTAACATTGTTGACCAATCATGCCTTTTGCAAGTATCTAGGAGAATGACAATTTCAGTTTTCAAAAATCCACTTTCTATTTTTTCTATTCCTTATGAACTTGAGAGTGATACCATTTCCGGAAATAATATTGGATTTGGTTATGCTGCAATCCTTAGTTTATCTTTGTTTTTATATGTGGCATTTGCTAAATTTTAAACAACTCATAAAATATAATTTTACTTTCTTTTATCTATGATTTGTACTTAGTTATTCCATTGCTCTGGGCAGGCAGGTGGCACAATGGATAAGAGTGTCAGGTCTGGGGTCAGAAAAGCTTGAGTTCAAATCAGGCGTCAGACACTAGTAATATGACCCTAGGTGAGTCACTTAACCCCATTTGCCTCACTTTCCTCATTTAAAAATGAGCTGGAGAAAGAATAAACCACTCCATTATCTCTGCCAAGAAAACCCCTTAATGGAGTCACAAAGAATTGAACATGACTGAAACAACTGAACAACAACCTTGCATAAGGTGAAAAACAGTGGGTTTTCTTTAAAAAAAAAAAAAAGAAAGAGATAAGGGAATGATTATAGAAGAAAAGTAATACTAAGTTAATAAACATAGCCTTTTTTAAAGATCTAATATTACCATGCTGAAATAGAACTATTAATAATGTTATAACTGTGATGGTATTATTCTCAGCACTAGCCAAACCAAGGTAGAGAATACTTTGTCCATTTGTGGACTTTGGCTTGAGAGATATAAATAACTTGGAGAGAATTCACATGAGAGAGCATATAAAGCATGTATTATTAGCTTATTATGTGCAAAATGCTGTACTAAATGCTGGAGATAAGAAACTGTAGAACAAAAGTGCTTAATCCTTAATGTTAATATTGTGTAATATAAAATTACAGAGTATTATTACCTATAGAGTAGTAAGAAGCTATTTTTATGTCCCTTCAGGGTAGATAAAATAGACTTATAAATAACGTTAAGATAGAAATGAATACCAGTTCTTGAAACATAATTCATTTGAATCTGTATAGGGCAGAGGTATCAAACACCTACCCTTGTAGTGTCTGCAACATTGTTGAGAGTGGCCTGAACCAGATTAAAACATAATTGGGAAATATTTAACAAAATAAATAAGAATAAAGTAAAATATAGATAATGATTATAAATGGTTTTCTTAGTTAATAAGCAGACCACAGAGATACTTGATGTATGCTTTAGTCACTGCCTTTCTATTTGAGTTTGACATCCTTGGTGTGGGACATAAAATAGATCAATATATCTAATTTTATATTTATAAAGTTGAACACTTTTATCTGAGTCAGAACAGTATGGTGCTTGACCAGATAAAAATGTAATTGGGAAATATTTAACTAAATAAAAATATGAGACATAGATAATGTTAATATGTAGTTTTCTAAGTCTCATTATGCTACCCCAGAGAATTCTTTTCCTTTTTGAGTTTGACACCACTGACACTGGTGACTTTCTTACTGTGCTATGAAACTTCCTTTTTTTTGGAAATGTCTTCATTTTGAACAGTTTTCCATAATTAATCCCACATAGAAAACAAGAAAAAAATACCTTTTGTTTTGAAAACAATTTTTCTTATTTTTATCTAATTAGGGATGTGTCCAATCATTGAGAAACACATCATTTTAAATAAAATAATGAAACAATGAAAGAACCTAATTCCAAAACAAATGGAGAATCCCCAGATAAAAACAAAATTGGAAATCCTAAAAATTAAAGGAGAAATTAATCAAATTCAAAGTAAAAGAACTATTGAATTAATAAATAAGATCAGGAGTTTGTACTTTGAAAAACCAAATAAAATAGATAAAGTACTGGTAGATCTAATTTTTTTTTAAAAAAGGAGAGAATCATATTAATAGTATCAAAAATGAAAACTGTGATCTCACCTCTAATGTAGAGGAAATTAAGATAATTATTAAGAGCTACTGTGCCCAGTTATATGGCAATAAATTTAATAATCTAGGTGAAATGGACAAATATTTGCAAAAATATAAAATGCCTAAATTAACAAAAGAGGTTATAGAATATTTAAATAACTTCATCTCAGAAAAAGAAATTGAATAAGCCATCAAGGAACTCCCCAAGAAAAAATCCCTAGGGCCTGATGGATTCACACATGAATGCTATAAAATATTTTAAAGAACAGCTAATCCCAAAAAAAACAAAATAAGCAAAGAAAGTCTTACCAAATTCATTTAATGACACAAATATGATACTGATTCCCAAACCAGAAAGACCAAAAACAGAGAAAGAAAAGTACAGATCAATCTCCTTAATGAACATAGATACAAAAATCTTTAATAAAATACTAGCAAATTATCACAAGAATTATTCATTATAACCAGGTGGGATTTATACCAGGAATGCAAATCTGGTTCAACATAGGAAAACCATCCACCTAACTGACATAAAAGAAAATTTAAAATGTTATTTAAGTTATACTTTCTAACTACTTTCCACCTTCCCTACCTGTCCCAAATACATTTTAATGTGTCTGGATCTGCCTAGGTCAAAGGCTCTGGAGCTTTTAACCTCTGGGATCTTAGTTGATGGTTTTGAGCTGGGTCTGTGGCCTGGGGATGGGGATTTCTTGCTGCTGATCTCAACCAGGGAGTTGTGGGAACAATTGTGAGATTCCCCTTTTAGGGGTATCCTGCCAACTTTGAAAGAGCCCTAGCCTCTTTCAACATTCCCTCTCCCCTACTCCCAGTGGTCTCTCTTCCTCATGATTAGCTCCCCTAACCCAGACATCTTCCCTGCTCCCCATTTTTTGCCCACCTGAGGTGTTAGGGCACTGGAAAAAAAAATTCTCATCCTACCCAGGCAGCCTGGTTTGTGATAGCCTTCCCATAATCCCCTATCCCTAGAGGCACCCTTGTTGATGCATCTGAATTATTATCATCATCTCACACACACACACACACACACACACACACACACACACACACACACACACACACACACACACACACGCGCGCGCGCGCGAAGTTGCTGGGGTGGAGAGCAGCCCACTTCTCTCACCCTTTTCTCTTTTTTGCCCCTCTCTCAATTTCCCCCAATCCCTGAAGGAGTTCATAGGCCAGGGGTAGGGGTGGAGGTGGAGGGTACTTGGGAGTTTTACCTATGTGATTTGAAGAAATTTGTTCCACAGAATTGATTTCCTCTTTAACCATGTGCTTTGTTGTAAACATTTGAAAACTATTACCAATAAAGTTTTGTTTTAAAAAACCAAACTGGCAGAAATCACATGATTATCTCAATAGATGCAGAAAAAGCCTTCAACAAAATACAATACTCATTCCTATTAAAAATACTAAAAAGTATAGGAATAAAAGGATCTTTCCTCAAAATAATAAGCAGTATTTGTTTAAAAACATCAGCAAGTACCATCTGCAATGGTGATAAGTTAGGAGCTTTCCGCATAAGATCAGGAGTGAAGCAAGGATGCCCATTATCACCATTATTATTTAATATTGTACTAGAAACTCTAGCTTTAGCCATTAGAGAAGAAAAATTGAAGGAATTAAAATTGGCAATGAAGAAACCAAATTATCATTCTTTGCAGATAATATGATGGTATACTTAGAGAACCTGAGAAAATCAACTCGAAAGCTAGTGGAAATAACTAATAAATTTAGCAAAGTTGCAGGATATAAAATAAATCCACATAAATCATCAGCATTTCTATTTATTTCCAGTAAAAACCAGCAGCAGAGTTAGAAAGAGAAACTTCATTTAAAATCACTCTAATTAATATAAAATATTTGGGAATATATCTCCCATAACAAATTCAGGAATTATTTTAACACAACTACAAAACATTTTTCACACAAATAAAACTAGATCTAAACAATTAGAGAAACATTAATTGTTCGTGGGTAGGGTGAGATAATAAAAAAAAATGACAATCCTACCAAAACAACTTATTCAGTGCCATACCTAAAAACTTTTATAAGAATTAGGAAAAATTATAACAAAGGTCATTTGGAAGAAAAGAATATCAAGGGAACTAATTAAAAAAATGTGAAGGGTAGAGACCTAGCAGTACCAGATCTTAAAGTATAATAGAAAGTGGTGATCATAAAAACAAAATGGTACTGGCTGAGAGATAGAAGAGTGGATCAATGGAATAGCCTTGGAGTAAATGACCTCAGCAAGACTGTGTTTGATAAACCCAAAGATCCCAGCTTTGGGGACAAGAACCCACTAATTGACAAAAATTGCTGGGAAAATTGGAAAACAGTTGCAGAGATTAGGTTTAGATCAACATCTCACCACAACCAAGATAAATTCAGAATGAGTAAATGACTTAAATATAAAGAGGAAAATTATAAATAAATTAGGTGAACAAAACATATGGAGATTCCATTCCTGTTCTGTAATTGGTCGACTGAGTCTAGAGATAAATTATTTAGGTCAAAAGAAGCAGCCTAAGCTACTTCTCTGTTTCTTGTGTTCTTTTGGTTTAGGACAATGCTATTTAAATGTTATTGTTGAAAGTACCTCTTGGTGACATGCCAGTTGGAAGGGGAAATAAAAGTATGCAAGAAAGCTTATCAAATTGTATTGACAGTTAGCTATGTCGTAAAAAAAACTTGAAAGCAAGATTTACTAAAGACAGTACAGAATCATTTGGTATACATTTTACAAATTTGGTTTTTTCACTTAATGCTACTTTTTTCTTTTTTCATAGGTGAAAAGCCCTACAAATGTCAAATTTGCAATCAGTCTTTCAGAATTAAGAAAACTTTAACAAAACACATGGTTATTCATTCTGATGCTCGACCCTTCAACTGTCAGCATTGTAATGCCACATTTAAACGGAAGGACAAGTTGAAATACCACATTGACCATGTGCATGGAATAAAATCTCCAGATGAACCACTAACTTCTTCTGAGGAGAAACTTGTATCCTTACCAATGGAGTACCCTCCTGATGGGAAAGGTTACCAAACAGAAACTAAACAGTACATGGACCAGCCCAAATATCAATCAGAATCTAAAACAATGTTACCAAATGTTCCTAATGAAGTCTGTGTTCCAGTAACATTGGTTCCAGTCCAGATGCCAGATACTCAGAATGATCTGGTGCGCCATACCACTGCACTTCCACCACCCTCCCAGGGCATCCTTTCTACACAGCCACAGCCAACAGATTATCCACGAACAACAGATTTAGCATTTCTGGAAAAATATACTCTCACTCCTCAGCCTACAAACATAGTTCATCCAGTTCGTCCTGAACAAATGCTTGACCCTAGAGATCAGTCTTACCTTGGAACGTTACTAGGTCTTGATAACACTACAGCTGTGCAAAATATTGCTAATAATGAACGTCACTCATGATCAGGCCTAACATTCCACAAAATTTTAGTGGCTATATGCTGATTGCAAGCAGTAGCTGATAGCTATTAAATTAATAGGGCTACTATAGTTTGCATTTTCTCTGACCTCCAAAATTCTGTGTATAGTTTAAGATCAAAGAAACATTATGTGGACATATTTTGATGCATTATATTTAAAGTGTATATCTTATAATTTTTAAATATTTTAAAATCTTTTGAGATCTTAATTTTTAATAGTTTCTTAGATATAGTTTTTTAGATATTCACTTAAAGGAATTTTTAGATATATTTTTGGTTATGATTGTTTTTCATTTTCATCTCATCCTTACTTTCCTCTTCATTTCCCTCCTCTAGCCCCCAAGTGAAAAAATTAATTTTAATACAAGCCTTTAAAAAAAAACAAATGAATGTACTGGAAGCTATCAGCTGTTTTTGTTCCAGCTTGAAATTAACATGATCTTGCCCCAAATGCATGTTTTTCTTATTAGTATCATGCACCTAAGTTTCCTTAAAAAATGCTTAAAAGCTTCTTTTGGCTTTCATAGTTTTATTATTTCTAGCCAGCGTTTCCCATTGGTCTTTTTTGACAGGCTGAAAGTAAAAAGTAGACTGACACTGTATGGTCAGGTAGCAAGGTAACGTGTGACAATAGAAACATACCTCAGTTATCCAAGATGAAAAAATATAGAAAGAAAAAACATTCTATGTCTAGAATTTTTCTTTTATAATTAAATTTATTTTTTAGATTTTAGCACTTAATGCCTCTACTTTATTTCTGACTTTTATCTTCATTTCTTAAAGGTTTGGATAACAAAAAAAATTTCCCTTATTAGGAGTAGATAAGACACCTTTGGAGGAGCATGATGTTATAATGGAAAGAACAACAGTTTGGCAGTTAGAGCCTGAGTTCTAATTCTGGCTCTACTACTCAGTACTTCAGTACTAGCTTTATGACTTCTGTTGAAAGAATAATGTATGGGCAGCTCTGACCCTTAGTTTCCTGATCTGCAAAACTGTGTTTAGGTAGGTGGGTGGAGTTCGGGAGAGGTTTGAGGTTAGCTAGATGATCTCTAAGATCTCTTCATGTTATCCTGTCATTCTACTAATCTTGGATAATTGAGGCTCTGATAAGTAGATTAATAAGATTTTTCATGTTTAATCAATAGAAAAAGAACTAAGATAAACCCTAAAATTTATGGTCAAGTCTACTGAATGTTGTTTTCACCTCATTAAAGGCAAAGAAAAATATCACTTGTACGTCATAATTCACATTTTTTAAAGTTTTTTTCATTTTAATTCCTTTATGCCTAGTATCCATTACTATTATCTTATTGAGAAATAAGGAGTGAGGAAATACCAGTTGTAGTACCATCTTTACTTAAAATACTTTACTGTTTCAAAATAATTGATGGAGTAGGGAGCCAAGATAAGTTGGTGAAGCTTGAATTACAGAATATTTTTAAAGTAATACAGTTCTATTACTTTCAAGTAGGTATAGAAACTTCAATTAGGTTAACAAAATGTTGTCTTGGGGAAATTTCTTTAATGAATAGGTAAAATGTGTAAGTGTATAGGTAAGAGGAGGCTGCATCCGTTATTAGTGAAGAATTTTTGAAGGAAAGTGGCATAAAGGATTTCATAAGAGGAACTAGATGAATCCCCAGAAGGAATGATGAACTGGTTATGTAGTGAGAACAAACAATATGGGTCACCAGCAAGAGGTTGAGAGATTTTTAATTGGTATAGTATTTATATATAAATTTAAGTGTTTGAGACTACTTGAAAAAATTTTAGTACTGAAAAAATTTTTCTCATCAGTCTTATAGTAATGACTTGCTAGTAAACATGCCAGATCTTGCATACGTCATAAATAAAATGGAATTTTAAAGGTTTCCTCACACTAGAAGGGCCAACGACATTTCTTTAGTGAAATACTTGAAAAATTGAGGTATTTTACCAGGATGTTCATAAATAGATGTGCCTACCTATGAAGATTATGCTAAAACAATAGAGAAAACAGAAAACCAAAACACTGCCCTTCCCTTTCTTACCCCCTACTCCCAAATTTTCTTTCATCAGGGTTTGGTAATAATTAAATTAGATCATTTTTATTCATCCCATTTTTTAAAACCTTATTTTTAACAATGGGAACAAATTTGCATTGAGAATTGGATAATTGAAGTACTTTCAGTCTTCAAAGTTAAATTATAAAGTCACAATAACAGATATTTTTTATTTTAACTAAAACTGTTAATGCCACAGAAACAAATTACATCTATAGATCTCTCCTTAATTTGTAAACATTTAAGGTTTTAGGTGATTTTTAAATTTTATGTAACAAAAGACTTTTTTTTTTTGCTTTACAAAATTTTTGCAACAGGGTTCTTCTTTAGTGACTTTCCTAAATGCTTTACAAAATTTTTGGTTTACAGTAATTTTATTTATATAAAACTTGTTTTGCAGTGCATACATGGTGCAAATTGAAGTACATCTCCAGAATTTTGTGAAATTATCTTTTATTTGTACAGTACTTTACAATTAATAGTTATTTACATTTGTCTCGCTTAATAATCTTAATACATTATCTCACTTAATTATCACAAAGCTCTATAATATAGTTAGGACAATTATACATGCTGCCTTTTTTTTTTCTCTTAAGAAAATGGACACAGATAAGTGAAAGCTTTTGTCTAGTGGCAGAACAAGAAACCATGTATTGTGATGCCTTCTCTGATTGGTTCTCTTTTCACTGTACCATTTAAAGACATTATCTCTTTTGTTGCCTCTTATTCCCCAGAGTTCTAAGGAATCCAAAAATTATTGAAAGCCTTACAAATTTGGGCAAACTGAACAGAAAGGTGCTTTAAGATGATTTCATGGCACAGAAGAAATGCAGTGAAGCTTGCATTTGTCAGCTGTACTATTGTTTCAGATATTTGGAGAGTCTTTAGAAAAACAATAAATTAAATATAACATTGTTAGTGTAACCATGTCAAAATTTTTTACTTATACAACTGAAATGTGCATTCCAGGAACACAACTTAGCCTTTAAATTCATTTATTCATCTAAGGAAAATTAGCACTTAATTAGCACCATAAATTAACTTTTATCAAATGGAAAAAATTGTCAGCCTAGTTGATTCTATCTTTAAAACACCAAAGATCCTAATAGATATTAAATAGGATGGAGATAATTTAAGTTCTACATTGTTTGAGTAAGGACTTGTCCAAAGAAGCACAGTTGAAGTCCTAGTTTACTTTTTTAAATATTCAGTATCAGTAGTGAGCATTATTATGAAGTGTGTCTGTTTATATGTATGTATTCTATGAAAATAAGAGCAGAAGATACTTTAGGGATATACACACACAAGCGAACATACTCTGTAAAATATATCAAGTAAGAATGATTAGAGTTTAATTCAAGTAATTAAAAGTCATCTTTTAAATGGACACTATCAAATGCTGTTCTATATTCCACTGATGGAAAATATTTCCTTTTGCAATTATTTTAAAATTTCAATTGAAGCAATTTTATAGAATAAAATTAGGGATTAAATTTGTGGGTTGTCTTTAAGCTAAAAAAATTTAGCAAGGTTGGTAACCAGTAAATTAAAAGATCTTTTCTTAGAAGTTATTGAGATGTTTAATTCTGAATTAAAAGGTAGATTTTTTTAGAATAAGCCTGAGTGATTTTTTAAATCAATGCATTCTTCATTGCTTTCTTTCTTAGTAGATAGAGAATCAGAAATGATAGGAAGACTTTAGTTCAAATTCTGCCTCTGACCCATACTGGCATGTGACCTTGAACATATCAGTTACCTCTCACTGTCCTAGACAACTTAAGACTATAGTTTGCAGAACAGTTGTGGATCTACATTGGTAGAGGGAGTTTTTTCACTGGAAGTTCTTCACAGTCCCCATGGGGAATTTCTTCTGAAGTCACAAGTTTAAACCAAAACATTGACAAATCATAAAATTGGTATATTTTTTATCAATCTGAGAAAGCTTCTTAATATCACTATGATGTGGATATTTAATAGTGATGATTTATAGTAACCTGGCATTTATAAATTGATAAAGAGCTAGAGTATAAGCAACCTTGGTTTTCACAGAATTGACAAAAAAACTACACAATTATACTACTGAGTATATACTATTTATAAGCTTGTTCTTTCTTGCCACCAAATTATTGAATGTTACTTTTAGTAGAAGTTATATTTTGTGTATATGCTCTTTGATAGTGTCCTTTTAAATCTGATCTTTTCTTGATTAATTGCTATGTGCCTTTTTGTGTATTATAGTTGTTGAATGTTCCTTCTGGTTGATAGATTGTACTGGTGGATACAAAATATATGAGTTGTATATCAATATTGTTATATTTTAGTGATGTTCTGTTTTGTCTGCCGGTCAGGCAATGGTTTTTTGCAATTATTTGAGGTTTATGTAGGTAGAGTGGCACCAAGTGCTAATATTAAAATTCATTTTTATGATTTCAATGTCATAATTTCTATCTTTATTTTAGCCTTTATAAGTACAGTGTATCTACCTACTAGGCATATCTCTCAAAGGCAATCTTCTAAATAAGAGAAGTCATTTTTAGTTCATCAGATGGTCTGTTTGTCTTAACTAAATAGTTCTGAACTTAGCACCTATCCTACATACCATCTTGATGTAACTGAAATGGAAAAGGGAGTTATGTTAGGAAATCAGTGGGGCTTTTTTTGATGTAGCAATATTCATCCCATCAGTCATACAACTTGAGTTACTGAGCTCAGGAAAAGATACAAATCTGTGGAAAAGCCAGTGTCTAAATTATTTTATGATTAGTGCCAAATTTTAAATCTTTCTAAAAATCTCAGTGTTCAGGAAATGAAGCTTTTTTCAAAAATAGAAACATTTTTAAAAATTGCTTGTTTCTTAAACTGAATCATAGTTTGTGGGAATTGTGCACATATACTGCCAAGTATAGAAATTCTTATATTCTCATCTTTTTAATACATATTTTTCATTTATGTCTTGGCATACATGGTTTTTTTAAGTGAGCTTTTTATTGTAAAATAATAAGTATATTCTCTGCTTTTCCTTATTTAGAAATTTAGAAGCAATAGAAATAAAGTTGGGTTATATGGAAGCTAGGTAGTTTGGTAGAGGTAAACAAAATGATGTATGGTGGCTTCAGCTAATACAAATCCAAAAAAAATTTAAGATCACATTCAGTAGACAATACTAGTAGATGTTAATCCCTTCATTTATTTACAGAAAGAGAAATTATGGATTATGTTCAGAGCCAAGAAGAATTGAAAATATTTGTTATAGCTACAAAATTTATGTTTGTTTTTTTCTCTTAAAAGTAATCTGTTTTCAGGTCTATGAACATTTCTTGGGAAGCATGTTAAATGGAATTTTAAATTTTACTTAAATTGATTCTGGAACATTTTTTGAGTGCAAGACACAAACATATCTGATAATTTCTCCCTGCTTGCTTAAATAGACAAATACTGTGATGTAGTCATAGACCTAGTTTTATCCTCCAGTAATTGAATGGGTATTTTTTTTTTTATGGTTATAAAGTATAGGAACTGGTGAATACTACTGCCAAACAAAGAGTATAGAGGTATACCTGAGTTTAACTACCCTGATTCCTTATTTTATTGTGAATGTTCTGGGAAAAGGGATTTATGATTTGCATTAAAGTAAAAAATAATTGATAATTTCTAATTTAATTTGCAAGGCCACATCATAAACTGTTTAGAATTCACTTAAAACTTTTTTTTAAAATAAAGAGGCAAAGTCAAATTATAAGACATCTAAAGCTGCTGTTTTGTCAACTATGTAAAACATCTTGTGAATTTTGTAGATATTTAGATTGTCTTATGTTAAGTATCTTTAGCAAAAATTACTTGCCTTTCTCTGAAGAATAGGAATTAATTCTCTGAAGAATATTGTAATTTAAATCAGTCCTTTGTTTTACTTTGAAATTTAAAATAAATTTGGGATTTTTTTATCCTAATTAAGCCTTTCCTAGGTTTTATTGTGGTATGAATCATAATTTAATAACCTGCAAATGCACTACATCTCTGTAATTAAAAAAAATTAATTTAAAAGACATGAAAAGTAGAATTCAAGTAAATTCTTCAGAGTTGTGTTAATTTTGTTGCTCATGATTTGCATTTTATTTATATTAAAATGATTCAAAATATTATTTGACTAATCGATTGACTAGTTCAATACAAACTAGGCAAAACCTATAAGTGAACAAGCAAAATTAAGCTTTCTTCCTTAGGATGTACCAGCCCTTGGATGCGAAAAGCTGAAGGAACCAGGATCTTTGGGATTTAAATCTATGGAAAGATTTCACATTCTGGAAACTGGAAGGTAGGAGACTCATATTGAGTGGAAAGAGCACAGTGGAATAAATTTTGAATCCTTAACTTAAGTTTATGATCTAGATGTATTATTTAATAGTTTAAGTGAAGAGAGCAAAAAATTTAAATGGATAGGTAAAACTGTACTGGGCTCCAAATTGTGGGACTGTGACTAAATATGCTGCAGGCTAAAGAATTCAGTAATCCCTAGAAACTGCTAACACTTGCTTCAGAGATACTTTATAAGACTGGCTTCCAATATACTCCCAATTGAACAAACCTTATCATTGTGGTGTCACTGTGTTATTTATATGGTTCCTTTATCATTTTGGGCCAAGGTTCTAGAGTACAGTTAGGGCATGAAGTAGAATGAGCTCCAGGGTCCTCTTAGCCAGTGTTGGTCACTTGAGGGAATTAGGATACCTTTGATATCAGATCTTGGCCTATTAAAACAGCAAGATTTCCCAGGTCAATTGTGCCACTCCCTAGTCATTATTTCCTCATGTCTTTTTCCAAAGTATCTGGGCCTCCACCAAGTTCTTATGATTGGGAAAATGCACATAGCTATATCTGTGCTCTTGGTCACTTTTGTAATTTCTGGGTTGCCAATTTCCTCAATGGACCTGAAAGAATCAAAAGATTTGTTTTTGCCTCAGTGTGCAGATCCCTTAGAATTATTTCTACTTTGGGTTATGTGTTCTACCCTTATCATCACTCTACACATCTTTCAACCAGGATCTAATATTGTCTATGTTGAAGAATTTGGGGTTTGTGTTTTTGACTGTGGGTATTCTCTTCTTGCAACTTCCCTACCCTAATCACATGCCATATATTACTCTATATCTTTATATTAAACCCCCTTTAGTGACTGTTGAAGGGCAAAGTGGTATAGTGGATAAAGTGCCCATCCAGGAGCCAGGAAGACTTGAGTTTAAATTTGGCCTCAGACACTATCATTGTGACCCAAGGCAAGTCATTTAACCCTATTTGCCTCACTCAGTCTCTTTCATCTGGAAAAATGAAGAAGAGAACAAAATAGCAAATTACTCTAAAATCACTGCCAAGAAAACCCCAAATGGATGGGCCTGAAACAACTGAACAACAACAAAAATGTACTAAAAACATTAGCTTTCTGTTGTCATATCTGATAGTATCTTTAGCAAATCTATCCTCACTATAAAACTGATCTTTCTTTTTTTTTCTAGCCAAAAATGTTCTAAAAGCTTTTAACACAGCATTTTGAAATTTGCAATTGGTAACTTGCCTATTATACACACCAATATTCTTCTTGGGTTACATGTAATCTTGATTCTTTAAGGATCATACTTTAACATGATTAGAATATTGATATTTGAAATAGCCTTTCACAGAAGTGACCAATTTGAGATTGTTGAACGTACCACAAAGTGTCCCAAATATAGTGCTGTCCAGTTTCCTCCTGTCCAGCTGTAACCTAAGATGTGCAGCATCTGCCCTGTAGAGCATCAATCTAGCCAAATGGCATAAATGAGACTATGTGTTTTCTTATACTTTATCTTGGTTATGTGGTTAAGCCTTTTTCTGTCAGTTAGCATGTATTGCATTGAGGACATTTTGTTGACATGTTCTATAAAATAAACTATGTTCCCTGTTCAAATATTTTCAGCAACAGTACTGTTAATAATATTTATATACTGTATCAGTTTTGTCACATTAGCAAGCTGACGGGTTTGTAGTTGCCTATGGCTTCTTGTCCTTTTTGTTTTTGCTAAAAGCATCATTTATGATTTTTATAATCATTTTGGCATATTTGTTCGATTGATCCTAGGGTACTTTTAGAATTTATTGCTTCTGTGTGTATTTGGCCAGATACAGTCAAAAAGGCTAAAGTGCTTTCTTGATTTCCTTAATTATATCTGGTGTTCATGTGTTATAATCCAGAGCTGGTGGTCCTAACCTCTCAAATAAAAATAGTTGACTAAAAATGCCACTGTGTCTGTTCTATTTTGCATTTGGTTGTTGTCTCTTTAAGGTTTTACCCACAAATGCTTTTAGAATTGCAAGTGTACTATGTACTTCTTCTTTACCAATTTGATTATTTTTTGAGATGATAATATTGCTTTGGTCTTCCATCTGCTTCCTCTGTATTGTTTTATAGGTGAACTTGTTCTGTTAGCCATTGTTGTCTTGGGTCACTGGATCCCCATTTGGTAAGACTGTATCTGGCTAAATTGGTTGTGGGTTCTTTTGGTCTCATTTTGATAGCTATTTTATACTGGGAAAAACTGTGACAGTCAGTGATTTTCCTGTTGTCATTTTTTCTATCTTTAAAAAGTCATCCATTTTTGACCTGCTCCCTTTTTCCAGTTTGATGTTGAATTTAACCCTTGTTTTGTTCAGGTGACGATAGATATGACTACAATCAGTTATTTTAGCAATGACTACATCTGTACCAGTCTTTTTTTTTCTTTTCTGGAAGAAAAAAAAAACTTTAGGGTTGGAAAGGATCTACGTGATGATCAAGTCCAACTTATACCTGAAAGGCATGCCTACTATGATCTACCTGAGAAGTGTTAGGGGTAAAACTTATGGTTGGACTGAATATATCTTTTAGTTGATTGCCAGTGATTTTAAATTCTAAATCCCAATGAAATACTCAAGTCAGAATGGAATTTTATGGTGGTATATTTACAATTGAGTAAAGATATGGAGGAAGAAAGAAAGAGAGGAAAAGGAGAGAGATACCAGGCAAGAGTTCAGAGTCCCCAGCCAAGGGGGGTAGGGGGGTACAGGATTAAATCTAGCATGGCTTCCAGCCACGAGGCCTCCTCCAAAATGAGGGACCTCCTAAGAGGCTGGTGCCTCCAGAAAGCCAAGGGAAAGGTAGTCCCAAGAGATGAGCCTCTCCAGAGGCTTGTGCCTCCAGAAAAGCCAAGGAAAGGGGAGTAAGCCTTGCACTCACCACATGATAGTCTAAGGGAAGCAGTCTGAGATCTCACACTCGAGCTCCTCCACAGTCAAGTTCCACAGCCAAGTCCCTCTCACAGAAAGTCACTGGAAATATAAAGGCAGTTCTTTATGTCACTTCCTGTGTCTCACATGTACCAATGGTGGCTCAAACTTGGCTTTGGACAGCCCAGGGGGTCAGTTGTTTCTGATTTGTCACTTGCTAGCTCATGCAGGTCATAGACCTTCTTCCCCTATACTTAATCCTTAAGTGGGGGTGTATACATTCCTCTTGGCTAAAATTTTAAAGACTAAGCAGAGTGGATTAAATCTAAAATTCACAACCCCCCCCCCCCAATGATGATTGGGAGACTAGACTCCTGAATTGATCACTTAACGTAATCATCTTGTAACCTCTAAATCTTCTAACTACAGGTACATACAAAAATTTCACCTTCTAAGAGGAAATTACAATAGTTAGAGATAAGAGAAGAATAGAAGAGAGACAGACAGCAAAGGGCAAATTGACAAAAACCAATGAGGTGGCAGAACTCTTTGGCATAAGAGTGTATATTCGAAATAAATGTTCAATCAACCACAGCCAAAGTTCATTCTGGATCTTTTTGATGTGGTATAGCTTTTTCAGGCATCTTTCTGCAAACAATTCATTCTCTGGATTTTAGGAGTTAGCAAGTTTCTTTCCTTGAAGATCTTTCTCGAACAAAATGTTTAAATCTTGGATTTTTATAAAAATACGGAAGTAATCATCCAGCTTCTTGAAAACTACTAGGAGAACACACTGTCTCCCAAGACACCACCTCATCCTACTTTTGGATAGCTCTTATTAGGAAGATTTTTTTTTTTATATCAAACCCAAATTTGTCTTTTTGTAACTTCCACTTTTTTTGCTTCTCAATCTACTCCCTGGGTAAAACAGAAGCTTAATCTTACTTTTATTTGTCAACCCTTCACCTGAAGAGCTTAAACACAGTTTTCATGTACCCCTAATTCTTTTCTTCAAGCTAAACACCCCATTTTAGCTAATTTTAATGCAGAATGGACTCAGTGCCCTTCACTGTTTTGGTTGACTGCCTCTCCATGCTTCCCAGATTATCAGTGTGCTCCTTAAACTGGAGCATTCAAAGTTGAACACAGTAATATAGCAGAATTCAAGAAACTTACCATAATGTTTTTGGAACCTGGGCCTCTCAGGTGTGACAAGGAAATCACTTTAAAAGACTGATATATATTAATTTAAGGTTGCCAAGGAATTCAGCTATGTAATTCCTAAATGAAAACTCAAGTCAGCCGTCAACCTTTTATAGAGTTTAATTTCAAACAGGAGGAAGAAAGAATTAGGGGGGGGGGGAGAGAAGGGAATAGGGCTTAAATACCCCCTCTGTTTAGGCTGGGCCAAAAGGCCCAAGCCCTTAGATAGCTGGGGCAAAGAAAGGAGAGCAGTCCCTATTACTCAAGTGACCAAAATGGAGAAACAGTCTCAAGGGCCTCCACCTCCAGCTTCCTTCAGAGCAAGCTTCTCAGAGCACCTCTCCAACCACTCAGAGCCAAAACTCTCCAACCAACCACCTCCCAGTCCTCAGACCCCTCTATCTTTAAGGAAACCATCCAAGTTCCCTCCCCTCAGTTCTCACATCTACCAATCACTGTCTATGTCTTCCCTGTGCCAATGGTGGCTCTAGCTTAACCTAGGACCGCCCAGAGGTCTGTGGCTTTGCACATGTCTGTTGAAGGTCATATTCTCAAATAATTAAATCTTTGATCCTTTGCTACAGCCCTTCCTAAATCCTGTTACCCTGAGTAGGGTAGAGATTGGAATAATTAAATTTTATTCTATGCTGCAGCCCTTCCTAAATCCTGTTAGGACTGAGTGGGGTGGAAATTGTATTTTCCAAGACCTGGTTCTGTCATTCCAAGTATCTCTATTGTATCAATTCTAAAATCAATCATGACTCAAAGAAATTCCTGTTCTGTGCTTAAGCATAGGTCAAAGCCCTTTCCATTGTTCAGCAAAAGGTTTCTGTCCTAAAGTAATCTTAAGAAGGGAGGAGGAGGAACCTCCCTTGTCAATTGGGTTCACATTCCAATAGACTATCACTAAGAAATTTTCCAAGTATGAAATTTCCCAATGGTGAAATTTCCAACATTTATAAGTCTAAGAAATTTTGAGGTTTACAATCCCCCCTGATGATCATTGGGAGACTAGTCTCCCCATTGATCATTTAACATAATCATTTTGTAGTTCTAAATTCACTTCTAACTAAAGATATACACAATATTCAATTTTCTAAGAGAAATTAGAATAGTGAGAGAGGAAATAGAAAAGAAAAGAAAGCAAAACCAATGTTTGCTAGGTGCATTGACAGAAAGCCAAATTAGGGGCAGTCCCTTTTGGCATAAATGTGTACAGTTACAATAAATGTTCAATCAAAAGTTCAGTTCAATCAATCACATCCAAAGTTCATTCTTGATCTTCTTGAAGAAGTGTAGGTTTTCAGCATCTTTCTGCAACAGTTCATTCTCTGGATATAAAAGTTTCAAGCTTCTTTCTTGAAGATCTTTTCTCAAACAGAATCAAAATCTTTGAATTTTTTATAAAAGTAAAATCTTAAACAAAATTCAAAATTCTTGGGTTTTTATAAAAATACAATCTCAAACAAACAAAAAAATTCAAAAATAAAAAAAATTCTTAGATTTTAAATTAAAATACAATCCCCCCTGAAGTAAGTATTAAAAAATATATCAAGTTTAGCTCAGAATGTAATGTTCAGTTATGGGGGTGTATGTGTCAATTATCAAAAGAATAGAAAAATAATAAAAAACATAAGAAAATTTCAAAATATGCCTTGTATAGGTCCAGTTTAAAGTAATTTCTATCCCACAAGTATGTAGGACAGAATGCAGTAATATTTCACTTAGCCATTTGTAGCCAAGACTACAGGAAGTTGCCATAATATAAGAAGAAAAGAATTAGAATTCTATTTTGATGGGGAAATGTCATTCCCTTGTCTGATTTTTTTTTCCTTCAGAGATATAGGGAGCCAGCATGATAGTCAAGCTTTGTACTTCTTTGAGTACTTCACAAAGAGTGTAGATACAAGGAAGTCCTGCGACTTAAACATAAGTTAAGCGTCGCAACCTCAAGTCTCACTTTAATATTTCTTGTGTGCTCTATTGGCACTATTCAGGTTTAGTCTGTGCTCCTTGTTTTTATCCCTTTTTCTGGAGTCAGACACAAGCATTAATCACAGTCTTATAATATTTTATCAATAAATGGCAGGTTCCCATAGTTTAAAGCTTTTAGGCCTATATTGATATTATAGCAAGAGTATATATATTAACTTGTATTACTGCAGGAAAAAATAATATTAATATTAATTATGTGTACCTTCAGTACAAAAAAATGATAAAAAAATCAAATATCAAAAAGAAAAAAAATAAGAAAAATAAGAAAAAAAATCAGTAATTCAATATATTCTTGAAAAAACAGCATCCATTTGTCTATGGATTATTATCTCCAATTCATATGATAAGATAGAGTCACAATTCATATGATAGGATAGAGTCAATCAGTCTCAGCAGAAGATGCTTTCTTCACATGTGAGCAGTGAATCCAAGAGTCCCTTTCTCCAATCTTTATAGACATTGGAGTAGTTAATAATATTTGGAATGGTCCTTCCCATGAAGGTTGAGTTGCCCCAGTTCGTTTGAAATTCTTGATATAAACTTTATCTCCTGGGTTCAGGTCATGCAGAGAAAAATCTAATGGTCCAGCTTGTACTGCAGCTCCGGATTCATGAAGTTCACGTAGTTTGTGCTGTAACTCCTGTATATAGGAAGCAATAGTAATATCTCCCCCTAATAGCGATGTATAAGCCAGGGAGAAAGGCTTAGCCTGTATAGGCGGATGTCCAAAAAGCATCTCAAATGGTGAAATATGTAAGTCTCCTCTAGGCCTGCTTCTAAGATAAAATAGGGCCAGAGGGAGAATTTCAGGCCATTTTAAATGGGTCTCAGTGCATAATTTGCCAATCATAGTCTTAAGTTCTTTATTCATTCTTTCCACTTGGCCTGAGCTCTGGGGGTGATATGGAACATGGAATTTTGGAGTTATCCCCAAGCAAGAATATATGTGGTTTAAGACAGAATCGGTAAAATGACTCCCTCTATCGGAGTCAATACGTGCTGGCAGGCCAAAACGAAGAATAATTTCTTTTAAAAGTATCTTTGCAACAAAATCTGCTGTGGCTCAGGTTGTAGGAAATGCTTCCGGCCATCTGGTTAGTTGATCTACAATTACTAGACAAAATTTATAACGTCCAGCCTTTGGCATTGTTATGAAATCTATCTGTAGATGTTCAAAAGGTGTGTAAGCCAGAGGACGTCCCCCAAAGGCTTTTCCACGATATGCATGTTGGTTATATGCCTGGCAGATAGGGCAGGCTGAACATACTTTAGAGGCTATAGTAGTTATACCAAGGGCTATCCATACTCTCTTGACAGAGTCCATGATGCCCTGGGTGCCAAAATGACCATTTTTATGAATAGATTGGCAAATTTGGTTATAGAAACTTCTAGGGAGCAGGGGTTTTCCTTCAGATGACACCCATACTCCATTAATTTGTTTTGCTTTAAATTTTTGTTTCCATTTTTCCTCTTCCTTTTCATTATAGGAAAGTGATAAATTTAAATTATCAGTGGTTGTTACTGTTAAAATTAATCCAGGTCCTTCTATGGCTGCTAGTTTTGCAGCGGCATCTGCTCGGTCATTTCCTCTAGAGACAGGGTCAGAGCCACCTGTATGGGCAGAGCAGTGAACTACAGCTAGGGCTTTAGGCAGTTTGAGAGCAGAAAGAACTTCATTAATAATTTCTGCATTAGCTATGGATTTTCCAGCTGAGGTTAAAAATCCTCTTTGGAGCCATAGCATCCCGACTGAGTGACAAATGCCAAAAGCATATCTAGAATCCGTATAAATTGTTGCCTTTTTATCCTTGGCAATTATACAAGCTTGTTTTAGAGCTATGAGTTCTGCTCCTTGAGCGCTAATGTTAGAAGGTAGTGAAGCTGACCATTCAGTGGCAAATTCTGAGACTACGGCAGCTCCAGTGTAACGTATGCCATCCCTCATAAAAGAGGAACCATCGGTAAATAAAATCAGATCTGCATTGTCTAAGGGAGTGTCCAAGAGATTATCTCGAGGCTTTTCTGCCATGGACACTAATGTTTCACAGTTATGTAGTGGTTCTCCTGAAGTAGGTAAATCTGGAAGCAAGGTGGCAGGGTTAAGAGTTGAACAGCGTTTCAAGGTAATATTTTCACTATTTAATAAGGTTATTTCATACCTTGTAATTCTCTGATCCGAGAATGCCTGTGTTCTATGTTTTATCAATAATGCTTCAATCTCATGTGGGCACATTATTGTTAATGGCCATCCCAATACTAAATCAACGGATTTTGTTACTAGTAAGGCTGTAGCAGCTACTCCTCTAAGGCATGGTGGTGCTCCTGCTGCTACTGGGTCTAGTTGGGCAGAATAATAAGCAATTGGGTGCTGAGAAGGTCCCAAAGTCTGAGTTAACACACCAGAGGCTACTCCTCTTCGCTCATGCACATATAAAGTAAATGGCTTGTTGTAATCTGGGATGCCTAGAGCAGGGGCAGACATGATAGCCTTTTTTAGATCTGATAGAGCTGACAAGTGTTCAGGCTCTAATTTGAGGGGTTCGGGAACCGAATCCTTTGTTAATGCTATAAGGGGTTTAGTGATTTCCCCATAGCAAGGAATCCATTGTCTACAAAACCCTGTTGCTCCTAAAATTGCTCTCAGCTGTTTCTTAGTGGTAGGAGCACTCAATTTTTGAATATTCTCAATTCATTTTGGGGAAATATAAAGAGCACCCGCAGTCAAGATGAATCCCAAATATTCTACTTTTTAGAGACACCATTGAACTTTATCCTTAGAGATTTTATGTCCTCTTTTGTGCAATTCCAAAAGAAGGTGTTTGCTATCTTCTTGACATGTTTTTGCATCTGTTGAAGCCAAGAGTAGATCATCTACATATTTGATTAATTTGCTATTTTTAAATGTTATATTGTCTGTGTCTTGGCTCAAAATTTGCTCAAATAAGCTCGGATTTTCGACATAACCCTGTGGCAGCCGACACCAGGTATATTGTGAGCCCTTCCAGGTGAAAGCAAAAATATGCCTGGAGTTCTCATGTATTGGTATGGAAAAGAAAGCTGAACACAAGTCTACTACTGTAAAGTATGTAGCTGTGCTAGGAATAGATGAAATAATAGTATGTATGTTAGAAACTACGGAGTGTCTCTTTATAATGTGATTATTCACTGCCCTTAGATCCTGTACGAATCTATATGTGCTTGCCATCGGGCCCTTGTTTTGGTTTTTTAATTGGCAGGATGGGCGTGTTGTATTCAGATTTGCAAGGGATTATTATTCACTGTTCTATTAATAAGTTAATAACTGGTGTAATACCCTCAATTGCCTCCTTTGAGAGGGGATACTGAGGGATAGAAGGAGGTGGACTAGATTTAGTTTTTATCTGCACAGGAACAGCAGATTTAAGTAAGCCTACATCAGAAGAAGATGTGGCCCAAAGAGACTCCAGTATATCTTTAGGTATTTCAAAAGTGGAAGGCTCTTTTGCCTCCTGGTTTTCGGAGAGAAGTACAGGGAGTAAATTTAAAGATTCCTCTGGTACTTCTAATGATAATGAGCCATCTGGGGAGCAGGTTATTGTGGCTCTGAGTTTGCATAGAAGGTCCCTCCCCAGCAAATTTAAAGGGGAGTCAGGCATCAAAAGGAAGGAGTGTTGTACCTCTAGGGGTCCTACAGACCATTCTAGGAGGAAGTCTTTTAACTCTTTGGGTTATTCCTGGTACTCCCATTACATTCTCTGAGCCAATAGAATAACATTGTAAATCAGGTGTTCTCTTTAATACAGACCAGGAAGCTCTGGTGTCTAATAGACAATCATAATAGGTGTTACCCACCTTTAAGGTAACATGGGGTTCATTAGTATGGGGAGGGCAGTGGATAGGGACAACGGGTAGTAGGACATCAGGTTCTGGGAAAGCAAAGGTTGTATCCTCTGATTCCTGTGCCCCAGCCCCGCCCCCCCGGACACCATCATTGTGTTTGGGATATTCCTTGGGCACCCCCCTGAAGGGCACCTCTCTGAGGGTCATTAGTACCTTGAGTATTTTTTGGACGAGCTCCATTTCTCATATATTGTTGTTGTTCATTATCATTATAATTTTCTTCAATTTGAGCATTGTCATTATTTTCCCAATTCCTATTTCTATAATTCTGGTTTCTCAAGTTCTTATTTTTATATTCATTATAGTTATTTCCATAGTCATTATTATAATTTCTAGAATTCTGGTTTCTATAACCATTATCATCATTTCTATAGTTATTATTTCTAAAACTATTATTAAAGTGTGTATTCCTTCCAAACATCTTAAGAAAGGTTCTACATTCCATCATTTTGTGGCCCTTCTTCCCACAGAAGTGGCAAGTAATGGATTGATAATTGGATTTCTGGAGAGGGGCAATTGTCGTTGGTTCATTATCATGCCCACTTTCTAATTTAGTCATCCTATCTATTAAATATCTTATTTTTTTCTTCACTTCCTCCATGTCATCATTATTTTCTTCCTCCTTTTCCTTGTTTCCCTTTAAAACATATATAGCTTTTTTTCGCAATTCTTCAAGGTCCATATCTGACCATCTTGGGCATTGTGTTCTAAAATAATTCTTTATTGCTTTGCAAGAGTTATTTACAAAGATTCTTCCAACTTGTCTTAAACTACTCAGGCTGCGCTGACAGGCTATGCTGAGCAAAAGGGCGCTGAGAGGCTGTGCTGAGCAAAGGGGTGCTGAGAGGCTGCGCTGAGCAAAGGGGTGAGGGGCTACCTCACTGAGAGGTTACGCTGAGCAAAGGGGAGGCTGCGCTGAGAGGCTGCACTGAGCTAAGGGGCTCTGAGAGGCTGCGCTGAGCAAAGGGGTGACCGCGCTGAGAGGCTACGCTGAGCTAAGGGGCTCTGAGAGGCTGCGCTGAACAAAGGGGAGGCCACGCTGACAGGCTGTGCTGAGCAAAGGGGCGCTGAGAGGCTGCTCTGAGGAAAGGGGCGACCTCGCTGAGAGGCTGCGCTGAGCAAAGGGGAGGCTGTGCTGAGAGGCTGCACTGAGTAAAGGGGAGGCTGTGCTGAGAGGCTGCGCTGAGCAAAAGGGCTGCTGCTCTGAGCACAGGGGCCTGCGCTCTAAGAAACCTCGGAGGCTGGGAAGAACTAGTCTGAGGCAACCTAAATTCACAGAAAACCTGCCCACATTGCCCAGACCCTAGACCAAAAAAAGAAAGTAGAATAAAACCACCAAAGGGATGGCTCACATGTCCCAAAATCAAGCCTCCAAGAAGAAAGGGGAGAAAAAGTGACTATTGAAAACTTTTATGGAGGGAGTATCCAAGGAAAAGAAGAGAATGAGGATGAAATCCAAACAAAATCAGAACATGCCTCCCACAATGGAAACTATCCACAAGCTCTGGAAGATCTCAAACTGGAGCTTACCCAAAAGATGGAAAACTTTTGGGGAAAAAAATGGGAGAAAGATCAGCAGTCTGATAGACAAGACTTCACAATTGGAGAAGGAGCTGGAAGCATCTAATAGAAGGGCAGACAAAGCTGAAAAGCAAAACCAGTCCCTAATGACCAGAATTAAGCAACTAGAAGACAGCAAGCATGCCCAAAAGATGGAAACATTTTGGAAAGAAAAATGGGGGAAAGAGATCAGCAGTCTGATAGACAAGACTTCACAATTGGAGAAAGAGCTGGAAGCATCTAATAGAAGGACAGACAAAGCTGAAAAGCAAAACCAGTCCCTAACGACCAGAATTAAGCAAATGGAAGACAGCAAGATTACAAAACAGCAAGAATCAATAAAGCAAAGCCAAAAAATTAATGAATTAGAAGAAAACATGAAATATCTCACTGAAAAGGTCACAGACTTGGAAAACAGAGGAAGAAGATACAACCTCAGAATTATCGGTCTCCCTGAAAAACCAGAGATAAGCAAAAACCTCAATGCTATTCTACAGGAGATTATAGAAGAAAGTTGCCCACATGTTCTGGAGCAAGGGGGCAAAATAGAAATAGAAAGGGTTCATAGAACACCCTCTGTACTAGATCCCCAAAAGACAACCTCCAGGAATGTAATCGCCAAATTCAAGAGATTCCAAGAAAAGGAGAAAATCCTACAAGAAGCCAAGAAGAGGAGCTTCAGATATAGGGGGGCTCCCATAAGGATCACACAGGACTTAGCAGCTAACACACTAAGAGACCGCAAAGCATGGAACACAATATTTAGAAAGGCAAGAGAGCTGGGTCATCAACCAAGAATCAACTACCCAGCAAAACTGACTATATACTTCCAGGGGAAAGTATGGGCATTCAACAAAATAGAAGATTTCCAAGCATTTGCTAAGAAAAGACCAGAACTTAGTGGAAATTTTGATATCCAATCACAGAAAGCAAGAGAAACATAAAAAGGTAAATATGAAAGAAAGGGAAAAGGAGATGAATCTTATCTTTTTCTTTAAGTCAAACTCTTCTATAAGGACTACATTTATATCAAATTATATATATTAATATGTGGGGAAAATGTGTTGTTTAACTCTCAAAATTTGTATGCATCATAAGAGTAGTTAGAAGAATCATATATAGGGAAAGATTGGGGCATCAAGAAGATTTGGTGAAAGGGGGGGAAAGAAAGAAAAAGGGAGGGGGGAATCATCGATAATACTAACATTTACTTCAAGAAATGGGGGGGGGACACTAAATAGAATAATCTTTCCCATACAAAGATACACATGGGAAGGGGACGGGAAGAACTTTCATATGAGGAGAGGAAGTGTGTAGTAGTATTACTTAAACATTACTCTCAGTGAAATCAAATCTGAGAGGGAAGAACATCTAGATCCTTTGGGATCTTGAACTCTATCTTACCCAACAGGGTAAGAAAGAAAGAAAAATCAAGGAGGGGGAGGGGCGAGAGAGTATAAAAAGGGAGGGAAGGAAAGGGGGGAGGGGAAGGGAGCATAAAGAGGGAGGGGCTAGAAAGGCAAGCATGTCAAGGGAGGGGACTAGGGGGACTGACCTAAAGTAAGTCACTGGTTCAAAAAGATATCCTAAAGAAGAACGGTCAGAACTAGGGGAAGTTATCAAAATGCCAAGGAATCCACAAGTGACGATCATAACTTTGAACATGAATGGGATGAACTCACCCATAAAACAGACAAATACCAGATTGGATTATAACCCAAAACCCTACCATTTGTTGTCTTCAAGAAACATATATGAGGCGGGTTGATACTCACAAAGTTAGAATTAAAGGATGGAGTAAGACCTTTTGGGTCTCAACTGATAGAAGGCAGGAGTTGCAATCATGATATCTGACAAATCCAAAGCACAAATAGACCTAGTTAAAAGGGATAGGGAAGGTAAATATATTCTGTTAAAAGGGAGTATAGACAATGAGGAAATATCACTAATCAACATGTATGCACCAAATGATATAGCATCCAAATTTTTTAATGGAGAAACTAGGAGAATTGAAGGAGGAAATAGACAGTAAAACCATACTAGTGGGAGACTTGAACCAACCACTATCAAATTTAGATAAATTGAATCAAAAAATAAATAAAAATGAAGGAAATGAAACCTTAGAAAAATTAGAGTTAATAGACACATGGAGAAAAATAATTAGGGACAAAAAGGAATACACCTTCCTCTCAGCACCACATGGCATATTCACAAAAATCATACACTAGGTCACAGAAACATGGCACTCAAATGCAGAAAAGCAGAAATGATAAATGCAACCTTTTCAGATCATACAGCAAGAAAAATAATGATCGGAAAGGGGACGTGGAGAGCCAAATAAAAAATTAATTGGAAACTAAATAATATGATACTCCAAAATCAGTTAGAGAAGAAATCATAGAAACAATAATTTCATTGAGGAAAATGACAATGGTGAGACATCCTTTCAAACCTTATGGGATGCAGCCAAAGCAGTACTTAGTGGAAAATTCATATCCATGAGTGCATATATTAACAAATTAGGGAGGGCAGAGATCAATGAATTGGAAATGCAAATCAAAAAACCTGAGAATGAATAAATTAAAACCCCCCAGAAGAAAACCAAACGAGATCCTAAAAATTAAGGGAGAAATTAATAAAATCAAAAGTGATAGAACTATCGAGCTAATAAACAAGACTAGAAGCTGGTACTTTGAAAAAACAGACAAAATAGACAAAGTACTGGTCAATCTAATTAAAAAAAGGTAAGAAGAAAGGCAAATTAACAGCATCAAGGATGAAAAGGGGGACCTCACCTCCAATGAAGAGGAAATTAAGGCAATCAAAAACTACTTTGCCCAATTATATGGCAATAAATATACCAACCTAGATGATATGGATGAATATCTACAAAAATATAAATTGCCTATACTAACAGAAGAAATGGATTTCTTAAATAATCCCATATCAGAAACAGAAATCCAACAGGCCATCAAAGAACTTCCTAAGAAAAAAATCCCCAGGGCCTGATGGATTCACTAGTGAATTTTATCAAACATTCAAAGAACAACTAACCCCAATACTATACAAACTATTTGACATAATAAGCAAAGAGGGAGTTCTACCAAATTCCTTTTATGACACAAACATGGTACTAATTCCAAAAACAGAGAAAGAAAATTATAGACCAATCTCCCTAATGAATATAGATGCAAAAATCTTAAATAGAATACTAGCAAAAAAGACTCCAGCAAGTGATCAGAAGAGTCATTCACCATGATCAAGTAGGATTTATACCAGGGATGCAGGGCTGGTTCAATATTAGGAAAATCATCCACATAATTGACCACATCAACAAGCAAACCAACAAAAATCACATGATTGTTTCAATAGACACAGAAAAAGCCTTTGATAAAATACAACACCCATTCCTATTAAAAACACTAGAAAGCATAGGAATAGAAGGGTCATTCCTAAAAATAATAAACAGTATATATTTAAAACCATCAACTAATATCATCTGCAATGGGGATAAACTAGATGCATTCCCATTAAGATCAGGAGTGAAACAAGGATGCCCATTATCACCTCTATTATTTGACATTGTACTAGAAACACTAGCAGTAGCAATTAGAGAAGAAAAAGAAATTGAAGGCATTAAAATTGGCAATGAGGAGACCAAGTTATCACTCTTTGCTTATGACATGATGGTCTACTTAAAGAATCCTAGAGATTCAACCAAAAAGCTAATCGAAATAACAACTTTAGTAAACTTGCAGGTTACAAAATAAACCCACATAAGGCATCAGCATTTCTATATATTTCCAACACAGCTCAGCAGCAAGAACTAGAAAGAGAAATCCCATTCAAAATTACCTTAGACAAAATAAAATACTTAGGAATCTATCCCCTGAGACAAACATAGGAACTTTATGAACACAACTACAAAACACTCTCCACACAAGTAAAACTAGACTTGAGCAACTGGAAAAACATTAACTGCTCATGGGTAGGACAAGCCAATATAATAAAAATGACCATCCTACCCAAACTCATCTATGTATTTAGTGCCATACCCATGGAACTCCCCAAAAGATTTTTTTACTGATCTAGAAAAAACCATAACAAAGTTCATTTGGAAGAACAAAAGATCAAGGATATCCAGGGAAATTATGAAAAAAAAAAATACAAAGGAAGGGGGCCTTGCAGTCCCAGACCTCAGACTATATTATAAAGCAGCGGTCATCAAAACAATTTGGTACTGCCTAAGAGACAGAAAGGAGGATCAGTGGAATAGACTTGGGATAAGTGACCTCAGTAAGACAGTATATGACAAACCCAAAGATCCCAGCTTTGGGGACAAAAATCCACTATTTCGTAAAAACTGCTGGGAAAATTGGAGGACAGTGTGGGAAAGATTAGGTTTAGATCAACACCTCACACCCTACACCAAGATAAATTCAAAATGGGTGAATGACTTGAACGTAAAGAAGGAAACTATAAGAAAATTGGGCGAACACAGAATAGTATACATGTCAGACCTTTGGGAAGGGAGAGGCTTTAAAACCAAGCAAGGCTTAGAAAGAGTCACAAAATGCAAAATAAATAATCTGGAATACATCGAATTAAAAAGTTTTTGTACAAACAAAACCAATATAACTAAAATCAGAAGGGAAGCAACAAATTGGGAAACAATCTTTATAAAAACCTCTGACAAAGGTTTAATTACTCAAATTTACAAAGAGCTAAATCAATTGTACAAGAAATCAAGCCATTCTGCAATTGATAAATGGGCAAGGGACATGAACAGGCAGTTCTCAGCCAATGAAATCAAAACTATTAATAAGCACATGAAAAAGTGTTCTACATCTCTTATAATCAGAGAGATGCAAATCAAAACAACCCTGAGGTATCACCTCACACCTAGCAGATTGGCTAACAGGACAGCAAAGGAAAGTAATGAATGCTGGAGGGGATGTGGCAAAGTAGGGACATTAATTCATTGCTGGTGGAGTTGTGAATTGATCCAACCATTCTGGAGAGCAATTTGGAACTGTGCCCAAAGGGTGATAAAAGACTGTCTGCCCTTTGATCCAGCTATAGCACTGCTGGGTTTGTACCCCCAAAGAGACAATAAGTAAAAAGACTTGTACAAGAATATTCATAGCTGCACTCTTTGTGGTGGCCAAAAATTGGAAAATGAGGGGATGCCCTTCAATTGGGGAATGGCTGAACAAATTGTGGTATATGTTGGTGATGGAATACTATTGTGCTAAAAGGAATAATAAAGTAGAGGAATTCCATGGAGACTGGAATGACCTCCAAGAAGTGATGCAGAGCGAAAGGAGCAGAACCAGGAAAACATTATACACAGAGACTGATACACTGTGGTATAATCGAAGGTAATGGACTTCTCCATTAATGTCAATGCAATGTCCCTGAACAATTTGCAGGGATCTAAACTCAACACTATCCACAAGCAGAGGATAAACTATGGGAGTAAAAATACCAAGGAAAAGCAACTGCTTGACTACAGGGGGGAAGGGGATATGACTGAGGAGAGATTCTAAATGAACACTCTAATGCAAATACCAACAACATGGAAATGGGTTCGAACCAAGAACATGTGAAACCCAGTGGAATCGTGCGTCGGCTATGGGAGAGGTAGTGGGAGGGGGGTGGGGGGAGGAAAAGAAAATGATCTTTGTTTCCAATGAATAATGTTTGGAAATGACCAAATAAAATAATGTTTAAAGTGGAAAAAAAAATGAAATTGACTGTGACATTTCCACAATATCTTGATCACACTGCCCCTTTGACGAAAGTATTCATGTGTAAGTACAAGGCTATAGTGTCTTCAAGCCTTTGGTATCTTTACTAGTAGTTTCTTCAACCTGAGTCATCATTTCCAATGTAGTTTTTACTATCCTCTCCTTTATCTAGTTTCATTTTGAAGTGAAAGGGTATCAAGATAGATATTTACTTATTTTGGAGGATCTTGCCAAGTTTGTAAAATTTCTCCACTTCAACCACTGTAATGGATGTTGCTACATAAATTACATTCATTTTCATGGTAGTCTGATTTTCGTTTTGCTAATTTAAGTGCTGCAAAGTGAAATAATCAAGTATCCTTTGGAATAATGTTGCTTGCCTTTGGGCACAGATAATGATACTAACTCCGTTGTTTTGGGTACTATTAGTAGTTATCTTACTTAAGCTTATGTCTCCTCTGAACTTCTCTGAAGTTTCATTTATCATGATAATACTAATATCATTACAGTTCAGTATCTGCAGTAGTCAGTGTTAACTCACACAAACTCAGTTATAAGGATCCTCAGAGGTAATCCAATCCAACTTGTACCCAAAGAATTTGGTACAAGCCTACCAATGATATTATATCTCCCAAATCACTGTACTGTGTACACATTTAGACCCAGCAATATCATTGGTAGGCTTATTCCCCCAAAGAAATCAAAGAGGAGAAGATTTGTAGGAATCAGCTGGAAACAGGTGTTCTTCATCTGTCAATGGATAAAGAAATTATGATATACTAATGTAATGTGCTATAATTTGAAAAGCACAGTTTTAGAGAAGGTGGAAAGGGAAAACTGGTATGGTATGAAACAATCTGAAATGAAACCAGGAAGGCAATTGTATACAAAAATAACACTAAAAAAATATTTATTTTTGAAAGGCTCAGGAACTCTGATAAATGCAATGAATAACCAAAACACCATAGGACCTCCTGATAGAGAAGTGGTGGTCTTGTAACTGTGAAAATGTCGTTTGTCAAGACTGTAAACTGCCAAAACTGTAAAGGTTTTGGCCAAACTGTAAAGATAATTTTAGTGTCTTGATTTAAAAATCTAAAATTAAGTGGTCACCATGGGAAAATTCCCAAATATGAACATACCCAAGTCAGCTGGGTTTTATGGAGATTTTAATGAATACAAATGAAGGAATTAAGGGAAGGAGAGAGAGAAAGAGAAAATAGTAGAAAGGGCCTAGCCCAAATGGCCTAGGCATGAGCCTAAGGGAGAGCAAGTCAGTCTTTATCACTCACCACAAGATTGTCTCCAAGCAAGCTCCAAACCTCCAAACTCCAATTCCAACTAACTTCCAATCCAAAAACTCCAACGAACTAACTTCAACTCAATAAGTCCCTTCCTTTTAAAGAAATTTTCTCTCATGTCACCTCGCCTGAATTTTCACATCTACCAATCACAGTAGACACTTTTTCAGTGGACTGCCCATTCTTAATTCTCATCTTATTTTGTTCTCACCTTCTCTGTTTAGATTAAATCTACTGAGTAATTCAAACCTCTTTTGTTAAGCTTGCCTTTTGTAAGTTGCTTGACCTTTTAGGTACTAATTTAACCTTTATAGATACTGAGCACCTTTTTGTATTAGATCTAAAAATAGACCTAGCTTAAGGTTTTAGCTTCACTATGTGTTAGGGACTTTTCATTGTTTAATTAGGAGTTTTTAACTTTATCTTCCCCTAAGGCACTGTCTGAGTAGGGTGGAGTAATTTTAAAAGTTCTCCATACATTCCTGATCAAGTACCTCTATTGTTAAAAATGGGGAATAGCTTAATCAAATCTTCTAAAATACAATCTGAGTAGTTTTAAGATTGACATACTCCAGGTAATGCAGTGAAGATTTCTGGTATGTGGTCAATGTGAAGATTTATTTGATTATCTGTTACAAATATTTTTTCCTTCTCACTAGAGAAGGAGCATTGAGTGGAAGGGACTAGCAATAATATTACAGAAGAAAAGTGTTATTGGAACACTTAAAAGAAAATGCATAAAAAAGTTCAGAAGGAATCAAAAACAAACAGGACAGATTGGAAATTAGTATGTTGAATATATTATATATTTTTATAAAGCTATATGTAGTAGAGATATGCTGTTTCACATCAGTCATCTTCTATTCTACTTTGTATATGGAAATTCTATTGGTGGTTGAATGCAGAATAAAAACAAAAGTTAAAAGACTTCTACTGAGATAGAAACAATCAACAACTGTTTGATTGGTTGTTGGATATAGATCATATTAAAAATAGCCTCCTCCTCTATCACTTTTCCAAGATCAAGAGAAGCAAGGAATACAAGGAGATTGCATGGCCTTGAAGGCCACTTTCTGTTTTTGTCTGTTTCACTGAACAGAAAGTTCTATCATGGAAGGGAAGGGCAGTGGGGCAGGCATCCTGTTTAGTTATAAGCAGCTTCATCCTAAAACTGATCCTGGATCAAAGAACAAAACCACATGGTTGTTTATTGATGCTCTTATTTGAATACTTTCTAGCTTGGTAGAACCTGCCAGAATCTGAACTATATTTTCATAAAGTTAGAGAACCCAATTTTAAAAAATATGGTCAAAGCAGAGTGCCTTGAACATAAATCATACACTCAAAGGCTAGTTGAATGAAATTCCTTTAGCTCTTAATTTTTAAAAATATCTATCTTTTTTACCTTTTGACTAGTTAACTCCCCCTTCAATTCCTTTAGCTATGATCTTTTTTCTCAATTTTTAGCATATAACTACTTGGTTGGGGGTCTTTAAACTATGAGTGTATCTCAATAAATATTTTAAATTTGTCAGATACAAACTATAAATCATTTTCTATCATACTGCTACTAAGAAAATTTCTATGACATTTAACCTTTTTAGCATCAGTGAACTATCAGAATGGGGTCAGTACCTTCTAAAAGGTCAAAGGAAGCTTCAGAAAATGTTTGAGTATAGGTACAAAAAAGAGCTGAAAGGGGCCTTATTTATTCTTTCTCATTGGAGGGCTAGTCATGTAACTATAGAGGAGTCGACAAATTATAGTGTCTCACTAATATTCTGGAAAGCTTTCAGGATAACAAATAGGTGCCTCAGAAAAAGCAAAGTATGGTCTGGAGGGGGGAAATAGTGAATTTGAGCAGGAGATTACCTCACTTTCCAAATTCCTCCACAAATAATAAAAAATAACGTCTCAGAGTCAACTCTAAAGCAGCAGAAATAGTTGGGGTGGGGGAAGAAGGAGGAGTAGTGAAACAGTTGTGGAACCCAGGACAATTTGAGAAGATCCTGGAGATGACACCTCCTAGAATGGTGGTCTCACCTGACTGAAGTGAAAATATCTCATGGCAAAGCAAATACCTGCAAAATCAACAAACAATAAGCCCTAGGGGCAGCTGTGTACCCCAGTACCCTCAGCACCTGGAGATTTCCTCTTACTTATGAGGGATTGGGCAGATGACTAGGGAGAGACTGCCAGAGCCCAGGTGTGCTGACTAGACTGACCCAGGCTGGAGAGAAGTGAGTATGTCTTGGTGAGTGTGATTGCTGAGAGGTGAGGGTCCTTATGGGCTGTGGTCAACCTCAGGAAAGTGGATTCCCTGGTTGGGTACCAGGGCAGAGAGGAGAACTGATGCTTACAGCCACCTGGGAACCATAAGGGGTAAAAGTGTGGTGGTCAGGACTCAGGGACAGAGGAAAACCTGAGGTCATCCACAATGGAGTGTGTGCTGGGGGAGCAGGAATCACAACTGGCCCGGGATTCTAGAAATTAGAAGCAATTAAGAGGTCAAAAGCCCCCAGATAAGGTTCAGAAAGTGCACAAAAAATCTGAAACCTGAGACATAACCCTCACACCCTGGGAGCATGGCCTGACTCTGGCACAAAGGAAGTAATTAAGTAGACCACTAAAAATTTTTAAAAGATAAAGAACCCAACCATAGATATGCATTATGGTGATAGAGAAGACCAGTGTTCAAATCCCAAAGACAGCAAAGTTAAAACACCTAGTGTAATATAATTGTAATATGAGGGCAGGGAGAGAATGGAGTCTTCCCTCTCTTCTGGGTCAGAACCAGAGTGAGGTAAAGATGGAGTAGAGTCAAGGAGAGGGAGAGAGGGAAAGAGAGAGAGAGAGATCCCACTCTGGTTGCCTTTCAAGACCTTAACTTCTGTTTCCTCAGACTTTCCTTGACTAAACAGTTACTTGTTCTTAGTATTAAACTTTTATTCTAAGGGGAAAAGGCAAGGAATAGGGCAGATGAGTTTAGGAATAAGGCAGAAGAGAAGACAGAGCTGGGGTTTCCTAGAACAACTGAAACTCCTCCCAAAAGTCTGGCAGATCAGGCTTTGTTGATCTGACCCCACTGGGGTCAGTTAGAAGAAATCTTATCTCTCACTGCCTTGGCAACTGTAACCAGTGCAGGACTTAGGGGATCTGGAGGAAATCTTCCTTCTAGTGAACAGCTTCCATTTGAAGTTTTCACTTTTGCCTTCTTGGGGTACTGGGTCAAGCTTTCACAGGAGGAGATGAGTGCTGGTTCAGAGATCCACCTAGTCCACCTTCCTGGTAGCTTTTCAGAGAGGAGATGAATCTTTTCAACTGTCCATACCAGCTTACTTCCTCTCCTTTCCTCAGAATTCTCTCTCCTTCCTGCCCTTCCCCCATTCCGGCAGAATTCTCCAGCTTACCAGATCTGCTTCTCTCCTTTCTGCTGGCAGATTGTCTAGTCCTTCTCTTACACTAGCATTAAAGAAATACAAAATGGTCATATGTTCAAAAAGAGTTCTTGGAAGAGCTTTAAAAAGAGCTTAAAACCAAATGAGAAAGGCTGAGGAAAAATTAGGGGTGGGAGGAATGAGAGCAATATAAGAAAATTATAGAACAAAATGCCAACCAATTGAAAAAAAGACATTTAAAAAACTCACTAAAGAACTAATTAAAAATTAGATTTGGGCAAGGGAAAGCTAAAGATGTCTTAAGACAACAAGAAATAAAATAGAAAGAATGAAAAAATAGAGAATGTGAAACTTTACAAAAATAACTGACCTGGAAAACAGATCCTGGAGGGACAATATAAGAATTGTTGGACTGCCAGAAATCACGATTTTTAAAAAGCATTTAGATACTATACTTCAAGAAGTTGTTGAGATAGGTGGCTCAGAGGATTCAAAGCCAGTCTTGGAGATGAGAGGTCCTGGGTTCAAATCTAGATTAGAAATCTAGAAGGATAAAAATCTTTTCAACTTAAAGAGAAATAAAGATGAGGGGATAGGATAATGGAGGGTACTCTTAGAAGGAAGTTCATATTAGGAAATAGGAGGGCAAGGGTTGGATAGAATAAGAAGTTGGAAGAGGAAGACAAGGGAGGAGCCCTCAGAAAGTCCAATTGATTTAAAACTAGGATGTCAAGGGTAGATGATAATGGAGGGACTCTTAGAAGAGGGTAGTGGATTGGGGAGATAGTAATCAAAAGAAAATTATAATTTCTGAGGAGGGATGAATCAAAAAGAGATGGAGAGGACAAACAATGAGGAAAAATAGAATGGAGGGAAATACCTTGACAGTGAATGAGATGAATTCACCCATAAATGAAAATGGATAGCAAAATCTAAAATCTAACAATATGCTATTTATAAGAAATATTTAAAAATGAAAGAGAGTAAAAATAAAGGGCTAGAGCAGAATATAGTATACTTCAGTTAATGCAAAAAAAAGCAAGGATAGCAATCATGATCTCTTAAGTTGAAGCTAAAATAGGTTTAATTAAAAAAGATAAACAGGAAAACTACATTATGTTAAAAGGTACTATAATGAAACATTATCAGTACTAAACCAATAGGCACCAAATATTATAGCATCCAAACTTTTAAAGGAAAAACTAAATGAGTTACAAATGGAAATAAATAGCAAAACAATAATAATGAGAGATTTTTATCTTCCTGTCTCAGAACTATATAAATATAACTCAAAAACTAAGAAAGAAGTCAAGGAAATGAAAAGAATCTCAGTCAAGCTAAATATGATATATGGAGAGAACTGAACTGGAATAGAAAGGAATATGCCTTCTAAGGGGTACATGGTACCTATAAAAATTTGTATATTAGGGCACAGAGACTTTATAGTTAAATGAAGAAAAGCAGAAATAGTAAATGCATAGTTTTTACACCATGATGCAATAAAGCATTTAATAAAGGGACTTCTGAAACAGAGTAAAAATTAATTGGACACTAAACTGAAACTTAATCTAAACTAAATCTTAAATAATTAGTGAGTTAAAGAACAAGTCCCTGAAACAATTTTATTAAGGAGAATGATATGAGAAAATATGCCAAATCTACAGGATACAACACAAGCAGTAGAGCATTTTTATATCACTAAATTCTTATTTCATTAAAGTTGAGAAATAACAGGGCTATGAATTGGAAATGCAATTTAAAAAGTTAGATCCCCAACTAAACATCAAATTGGAAATCCTAAGAATTAAAGGAAAGATTAATAAAATTGAGTGTAAGAAAACCAATGAGTTAATAAAACTTGGAGTTGGTTTTATAAAAAAAGAATAAACAAAACAGATAAAGCATTGATTAATATGATTTTTTAAAAAGAGAGAAGAAAACCAAATCACTATTATCAAATATAGAAAAGATGAATATACCAATAATAAAGCTGAAATCAAAGCAATTATTAGGTGTTATTTTGTCAAATTATGTGTCAACAAATTTAACAATATAAGTGAAAAGGAAGAATACTTAAAAATATAAGTTGCCTAGACTCTCAGAGGAGATAAAATATCTAAATATACCTGTTTTAGAAAAAGGAACTGAACATGCCATAAATGAACTTCCTAAGGGGAAAAAAAAACAAAAGACATCAGGTCGTGATGTATTCACAAATGAATTCTACCAAACATTTAAAGATCAACTAGTTCCAATATTAAATAAATAATTTTAAATAATAGGTAAAGGAGTCCTACCAAACTCCTTTATGAATCAGATATGGTACTGATACCTAAATCAGGAAGAGCAAAATCAGAAAGAAATTATAATCCAATTTCATTAATGAATATGGATGCAAAAATCCTAAATAAAATATTTGGGAGGAGACTACAGCAACATAGTACAATGATTACATCTTGTGACCTTGTAAGGATTTATACCAAGAATGTAGGAATGGTATAGTAAAAAGAAAACTAGTAACATAAGAAAAGTAATGAAAATCTTCTGATTATATCACTAGCATAATATAATGCCTTTGATAAAAAAACCCCAACACATTCTTATTAAAAACTTCTGAAGACATAGGTATGAATGAATTCTTCTTTAAATGATAAGAATTATCTACCTAAAACCATTAAGAAGTATTTGTAACAAAGATAAGCTAGATTTCCTAATAAGAGCAGGAATGAAACAAGGATGCCCATTATCACCAATAGTATTCAATATTGTGTTAGAAATACTAGCAATAGCAGTAAGAGAAAAAAAGTACTAAAACTCTCCCTTTTTACAGATGATATGACAGAACATGTGAAAAATCATAGATTCAACTAAAAAGTTATTTGAAACTATAATTTTAGCAAAGGTAGGGTACAAAATAAAGCCACATAATTAATTGACATTTCTATAAATCACTAACAAAATCTTGCAAGAATAGACTATGATACTCCATTTAAAATAACCATAGACAGAATAAAATACCTGGGAATATACCTGCCAAAACAAACCAAGGAACTACATGAGCATAGTTATAAAATTTTTACACAAATAAAATCAGATTTAAATAACTTGAGAAATATTGTTTATGGGTAGACAAAGCCAATATAATTAAAATAAAATTCCTATCTAAGCTTATTCAATGCCATCCCAATTAAATTGCTGGAAAAAAAATTGAACTAGAAAAAATGACAAAATTCATTTGGAAGAAAAAAAATTCAAGAATATCAAAGGATGGTAAAAAAAAATGTAAAGGAAGGAGGTCTAGTAGTCCCAGTCTATGATAAAGCAGTAATTATCAAAACTATTTTGTTCTAGCTAAGAAATAGAAAAGTAGATCAGTGGAACAGAACAGACATATAACAAGCAGTAAAAAGATTATGATAACTTTGTATTTGCAAAAGTAAAGGTCCTAGTTTTTGTGGTAAGAATACTCCATTTGGTAAAAGTTGTTGGGAAAACTGGAAAGCAATCTGTGGAAACTAGGTTTAGGCCAATATCTTACACTATTTACCAAAATAAGATCAAAATAGATATATGACCTAGATATACAGGAAGAAGTATTTCCTATCATATTTATGGATAGTAGAGGAATTTATTAAAAACAAGAGAGAATATTGTGAGGTGTAAAATAGGTAAATTTTATTACATTAAATGGAAAAGTTTTGTACTAATAAAGCTAACATAGCCAAAATAAGAAGGAAAGCAGAAAATTGGGGGGAAATTTTATAGAAAGATTCTTGGAGAGAGGTCTCATACCTCAAATATAGAGAGAACTTCTGACACATCAGATTGGTTAAAACGATTAAAAGGAAAAATGACAAATGTTGGAGGCGTATGGAAAAATGGGGATACTAATAATACTGTTGGTGGAATTGTGTACTGATTCAACTATTTTGGAGAGTAATCTATAATTATACCTAGAGAGAGTTGTAAAACTATATGGTTTTAGGTCCACTAATACTTATAGATCTGTTTCCCAATGATATCAGGGAAAAATGGAAACGAACCTATATGACTTAAAATATTTAAGCAGCTCTTTTTATAGAACTATAAATTGAGTGTTGGGGTGCCAATCAATTAGGGAATGGCTGAATAAGTTGTGACATCTTGTTGTGATGGAATACTAAAACATGGAAAAACCTTCATGAAATTATGAAAATTTTAATGAACAGAGTCAAGAGATCATTACGTACAACAGAAATAATGTTTGAAGAATGACTTGTAAATATCCACTCCACTGAAAGAACTGATAAATAAAAACATGCAAGACATAGTTATTATGTTTGTGTGTGTGAAGTGAATGATGCCTTTGCTAGTGAAAGAGGAAGATATATGGGAATTTTAATGTAACTCACAAACAAATAAATAAATAAATGATTTTTAAAAGTGTGTTTTGAGGACATTTTCAGGAAAGAGAACAGCAAGGAAGAGGGGAAAACATTTGGAAAAAGCTGGCAACAGTCAAGTTACTGAACAACAGAGGATCCCTACTAGAGGGGCATCTTCTAACTATGAAGGATTTGGAAAAGGTTTCAATCAATGCTTGTTTCTTCACTGAACACTAGGGGTTTCATACTGGAGAGAAACCCTTTGTAATGAATGTGGAAAAGACTTTTACACAAAGTCACATCATATTACTCATCAGGTCTCTCATACTGGAAAAAAATCTTATATATATATAATGTTAGACAACCTCCCTTATTTTTCACTTTTTACTAGATAGGAGAAGGCACATACTGGAAAGAAGCCTTGAATATGTAAGGTATTTGAGGAATGTGTCAGAGAAGCATGTAATTGTGGGATACAGTTTTGGGTAGAAATAAGTTGTGTTTTTTTTTCAACATCGGAGGAATTTTGCTGTACAGAAAACCTCTTTACATTTAAGTTGACCAATATATATTTGGGGGCAGTTGGATGGTGCATTGGATAGCGTTTGAAGTCAGGAAAGGCTCATCTTCCTGAATCCAAATCGTGCTCAGACACTAATTGTGTGACCCCGAGCAAGTCACTTAATCCTGTTTGCCTGAGTTTCCTCATCTGTAAAATTAAGGGAGAAGGAAATGGAAAACCAATGCAGTATCTTTGCCAAGAAAACACCATACAGGGTCACAAATAGTCACACATAATTGAAAACGACTGAAAGGCGATTAGAATGTGGTTGGGTTTGGGGTGGAGGTGGGCTTAGCACAGTTGTACACAGTAAGTGCTTACTAAATGCTTCATTCGTCCATCCAGTCATTGAGAGAACAAATAGGAATGGAAGGTAAGGTTTTGCTACTTACTATTACATAGGACCCGCCCCAATAACTGACATCCTACGGAAAATTCATTGTGGATTTCCTAGCCTAAGCCTAAACCTTTCCATTCAGCTTTCCAGGAAGTGATATCCTTCCCTTTGGCCAGGGGTGGTCAACTATCAGGTTTAAAAAAGTCGCTGCAGCCCCATTGGTCGGCATCTCCAAGGCTCCTGTAGCCATTGGCCAGATTGTCGCAGAGTGACGCTCCGTTCCTGGTTTCCGATTGGCGGCTGAAGGATTTTTTGAATTTGGGAGAGGGAGCTGTTTTGAGGTGGTTCAGCAACTGGTGAATAACTCTTATCTCCTGTGAGCCACAGCAGAGACTCTAGCAGAGGTAAAAGTTTTCGCGCCCCTTTTCTCCCCTCCCCTTTGGGGTGCGGAGGGCCGCACAAGTGTCTTTCTTCTCGTCCTACGCTTTCGTGGCGAAGGTCTCCTGAGAAGCCATGGCAGCGGGGCCGCAAGGGCAAGACGCCACCAAGAGCCGCTGGGCGCGGGGTCCCGGCCCGGGTCCTCCTCGTGGGCAGCAGACTTCTCGGGGAACGGAGGTCAGCGGCTCCCCGGTACTGCTGAGACTCAGCCACTTCTCCAGACCTCCCTTCCTCTGCTTCGGCGATGTCCGGGTTGGAGTCTCCCGGACCTTGCCCTTGATCCTGGACAACCCGAACGAGGAGGTGGTGGACGTGAGAGTGGCCCGGCTCCCGAAGGCGGACCAAGGCTTCAGCGTCTCCCCGCAGAGCTTCATTCTGCAGGTAAGGACAGTCGGAGGACATACATGTTCACGTAGGCTCCTCTTCCCGAACCCAGAATCCTTCCTCTCCGCGACCCCCAGCAGCGTCACTCGTTGTCTCCTCACACTGTCTCTGCTGTCTGACATTCTGAGAAACCCCCGTCCGAAAGAGAGAAAACCCACGGGTAATTTGCTTAGAGTCCATTGTCCCTTTTAAGAAGTGATCCAGAGACTTTGTAAGGAACCTCTTCCACGCATGCCCATCTTTGGTTTCTGGGCTGATGCTCTGTTTTCGGTTCCGAATTAATAAAAGAAGATTCAATTTATTCCGTAGGTTGTTGATTTGAAGTACATTATTTTCTATCTAGCCATCTTCAAATCTCAGCTAAAATTCCACCTTCAGGAAACGGCTCCCAGTCCACCTTAATGTCAGTGCGTTCTCTCTGAGATTTCCTCCCATCTACTATCATTTATGAAGAGTTACACTCAAGTTGTCTCCCCCTATCTATACCCCCAATTTTCCCGTTTCCACCACTTCATTGGAATTGTGAACTTCTTGGGGGCAGACATTGTTTTTGCTTTTCTTTTTTTTTTATCTTATGTGGAGATGCTTGGCATATGATGTGTTTAATAAATACATGCTTGTTGACTGGCAAGCAAAGTATTATGGGAATACAAAGGCAGAAACAACCTGTCCTTAACTCAAGAAGTTTAAATTTTTCTTACCATTTAGAAAGCAGTACAGAAGATAATTTAAAAATAACTAGTATTTATTAGTAAATATTAGTAATTAATTTATTAGTAAATATTAGTAATCTTAGTATTATTAATTAGTACTGATTTTAAAACTAATAAGAATAGTACTGTTAGTACTAATTACTAAGGTTAGCTTATTTACTTATCACACTGCGTAAATGAACATTTATACAAATATGTATTCACATAAGATAGTTATTAATAACTAATGTTAGTAGCATTTAATTGGCACTATTAATTAGTACTAAATCACTAATTAGTGAGAGACCTTGGAAGGACTTTCCTTTAGGATATGACTGTATGTACAGCCTTGAAGGAAGCCAAGGATTCTAGGAAGTTGAAGCATGGAAAATAGCCTGGGAAAAGTTATGAAAATAGAAGGTAAAACTCAAGTAGACTGTCTGACTGAAATATAAAATACATGAAGTGGTGAATTGTATTAAGTCTAGTTTGTCTGGAAACAGGTTATTAAAGCCATTCAGAGAAGTGAGTATTTTTACCTGGTGGCAATAGGAGTTACTTAAGATGTGTTAGTAGATAAGTGACATGGTCAAACCCTATGTTTTTTGAAAGATGTCTTTGACAACTATGAATTAATTAGAAAAGAGAGTCTCAAAACTGGAAAACCAGTTAGGAGGCTATGACAGTAGAATGGTGAGGTGTAATAATCTTGTGAGTAAGAAAAGGGAGATGTCTCTACTGCCCATAAATACAACTGGATATGGGAGACAAGGGAGGGAAAGAGTAGATGACCCCAAGGTTATAAACCAGGGAAAGAATGGAGTGCCCCTAGTAGAAAAAGGAAATTTAGAGGAGCAGATTTAGCGGGAAGTTAATGAGTTCTATTTTGGATATGTTGAGCTTAGCATGCATAAGCTATGTCTTGGAGTAGTTGTCCAGTACTCATTTGGTGATATGGGATTAAAGCCCAGAAGAGAGATAAAGATTGAGTATATAGATCTGGGAATCATCTAAATAAAGATGATAATTGAAGCCACAGAAATTAATGAGATCATAAAGAGAGGAAGAAGAGAGCAGAGAATATGATGATTCAGCAAGAGATACTGAAAAGGAAAAGTCAGACAGATATGAAAAGAACCATGAGAGAACTGTATTAAGAGTGTCAAGGTAGAGAATAGCGTAATCTTAAAAGTTGGTGATATCTTTGAATTGTATTCTAGCTCCAAAATTCTATAATACTATGGTGTTAAAATACAAAAGAACTGGTGAAACATTTATTAACGATCTATTACATGCCAAGTACTGAGCTTGTTGCTGAGGATACAAAGACAAATATGGAACTATCTTTGTCCTTGGGGAGCATTTCTTGTTTGGGGAATACGATTCCCTGATACCTCTTACATTTAGGAATATGTGAAATAGGCACTTATTTTCTGGATTTGGAATATTTGGCTTTGGAATTCCTAGGGAGTAAAACTTGATTTAATAGCACAGACCTGCAACTGCTCTGGAACTTGTAGCCTTAGGGAGAATTTCCTGAGTTTATTGAAAGTTTAAGTGATTTGCCTACTGACACAGAGTATGTATCAGAAATAGGGCTTTGGTTATTATACCCCATAACAGCCTCTTCCACATAGAAGTTAAATGTGATTTTGTAGTTGGCCCTTGAGTTGAGCTTTGAAGAAAGCTACATATTCCAAGAGATGGAAAGGAGGGAGTAAAATTTAGGCATGAAAGATTTAGGCTCTTCTAAAACCACAGGTCATGCATGTTTAAGGTCATATAAGGAGACTAGTTTGGCTGGACTGTAGTTGGGCAGGACTAGAAGAGGTAGATTGGGACTGAGATGTGAAGGGCTTTAAATTCTAAAGAGAGGAATTTAATAGAATGTGAAGTTCTTTTTGTAAGGTATTTCATTTTTGTCTTTGTATCCCCTGTATCTTGGACACAGTAGGTGCTTAATATGTGTACATATGGATTGCTTAATTTTAAAGGCAACAAAGAGCCACTGGATCGTATTAAGCAAGAAGAATTGACATCGTTAGAACTAGGCTTCAGGAATATTTTTAGCTCTGCACACATAGTAGGCAATTAATAAATCTTTGAGTAAAATTTATTAGTGAGAGTAAGATTGTCAAATTAGAGTTATTTCCTATTTCTCTTGACTTTTGACTTTTTTATTTAATGAATTTGAGTTAGAAAAAAGGGTAATCATTATAGGCCTGAAAAAAATAAGAAAAGGAGTTTATGAAAATTGTTGTAATTGCTTTTGAATTAAGATTGCAGCAACAATTTTAAGAGACCTCTTGAGAACTTTACTAAAAGTACACAGGTTCTTCAAATTTTAGTCGAATAGATGACAGTCAAATGAATGCTACAAACCCCATTCCCCCATAATTTATTTTAAATATAGCTATTTAAGCTTCAGGCAGTAGGTCTTATTAGATATTGGGTTAATTGAAACTACTGAAAGCTGCAAGTAGAGTTATGTAAAGAGTGAATATTATGGTTGAATCTGAAAAAAATTGCCAGGGGAAATCCTAAATAATAAAATGCCCAAGTCAGCTGCCATATTTTTATGGTGATTTAATTACAATAGGAGGAAGAAAATATTTGAGGGAGAAAGAGAAGGAGAGAAGGAAAGGAGTTTTAACTCAGAACCACTCTGGCTCAGGCTGAGCCAAAGCGGGTGTTAAGGCCTTGGAAAGCCAAGGCAGAGAAAGGGGTCAGTCCTTATCACTCACAGTACCTCTCAGAAGGAAAGCTGTCTGCAGGGCTCCTCTGAGCTCAAGCTCCAGGATTGAACTGAACTCTAGCCCTCTCCACAGGAAGTTCTGAGAACTCCAGAGGCTATTCTCTACCTCACTTCCTGCGTCTCACATGTGCCAGTGGTGGCTCAAGCTTGACTTAGGACTGCCCAGAGGTCCTTCCTTTTTTTGCACATGTCTGTTGAAGGCCATCTCCTCAGATAATTAAATCTTGAGTTTAATGCAGACCTTCCTAATCTTGTTAAACTAAGAAGGGAGGAGAAATGTAGTTTCCAAGACCTGATTCTGTTATTCCAAGTATCTCTATTGTTATTGATCAGGAAATAGGTAAATCAGATCTTTGAGAGAATGGTCTGATTAGGGTGGAATAGTTTTGAAATTCACAGTTAGAAGATGGCAAACAGTTTCTTATAATCTAATTTGGATAATTTTTTTTTAACTTTTTCTATTAATCATATGTATAATTTATAAAAACCATCTCTAAAACAAATGCATGCAATTAATCTGGTTATTGCTTCCATCAGTTTTAATACTTGACATTTATTATATTCCTGAATTTGTCATTAGCATCTATAACAGTTTTTTTTCTTCGTCTCTATTGAAAATCAATGAAAGTAATTGTTCTTTCTTTAGTTACGTTAAAGAAAAGAGGGGATTGAGAAAGAAATTAATATATTTAATTTTCAGTATAGGTATAATATGTATTAATAGTGTTCTTACTTTATCTTTTTGTAGCCTAAAGAAAGAATTTTTGTTTCTGTAACTTGGACACCATTCAATGAAGGCAGAGTACGAGAGATGGTAACTTTTCTTGTGAATGATGTTCTGAAACATCAAGCAATATTATTAGGGAATGCAGAACAACCAAAAAAGAAAAAGGTAAGTATATATATTTTAAAATTTGAAAATATTTTTTGTTTTGCTCTCAACTAAACTTTTAAAAATTAAAAGATATAAAAATAATTAGTAGTTAGTTATGTATACAAAAATACCTCTTATAAAATTCTCTGCATTCTGTTTAGCATTATAATTATTTGTGTATGACTCATTTCCCTACTATTTTCTCTTATATCAACATATACACTCAGCTATTATTTCCGTAAAGACTGTCTAGTCTGTCATTAATATTTCCTAAGGCCCTTAATTAATATAATTAAGTACTTTATATATTAGTTCTTTATTAGATACTAACTTTCAACTATCATCTAACCAATCTTTTGTGTACTTTTCAGAGAAGTCTTTGGGATACTCTTAAAAAGAAGGATATTTCATCTTCCTCAAGGCTTTCTAAAAGGCGTTCAAATATTAAAAATGTTAATAATGCCTTTGATCTTCCTCAGAAGAGTGACAAATTAAGAAGCCCACTACAAGCCTGTGAAAATTTGGTTGCATTGGAAGATTGTCCCCTCATGGGAAGTGAATCTTTAAATACAAAAGACAATCAATTGCCTGTATCACCCATTAGTCCTGATTTTAAAAAAAGCCCCAATGAAATTGGCACTCCACTTTCTGTTCGTCGATCAACCACCTATACCCTCCTTCATGCACCAGAAAACAGAGAATTATTGAAGGGAGCGCAAGATGCTAGCCTTTTGAAAGATTTTCATTTGGTTGAGGAAGTAATCAGTAAAAATATGTACAACACTGTTACTAAATCAGTACAAGGAAGCAATGTTAAGGATCACCTGGACTTCAGTAATATAAGATTACCTATTTTTTCTCCAGAACATTCTTCATCTCTACACCTGCCAAATCAAAGAACTTTTTTAAGTCCAGATTCTTTTGTAAGTGATAACTATTTGGCTAATAAAGATCTAGAATCTATGCCAATTCTTTCACCTGATCAGTTCATGAAAGATGATTCAAAGGATACACATTTTGAGTCACAAAAGATATATGAAATACACAAACCATTTTTTCAAAGGACAATTTTAAGTCCAGATTCCTTTGTGTCTAATAGTTACGAGCTGCACGAAGATCTAGAACCAGTATCTATTGATCCTATTCTTTCACCAGATCAGTTTATGAAAAATAATATAGCAGAGTTACATACATCTCAGCAGTTTGCACAGTTATCTTTAGCAAATGAAAATTCTCCATTAGTAGACTCAACTCTTAATTGGAAGAACAATAAAATGTTACAGTTTGTGACTGAGGATCAAGCCTTTCCAAATGTTATTCCCAAAGAAACCAAACTAGTAGAAATTAAATTACATTACTCTAGCCCTTCAAATGAGAATCATTGTAAGGTTTCTGCAGTTCAGAAAAATCCTTGTAACTTCAAGGAACAATGTAAGAGGCGTCCAATACTTTCGGCTACTGTTACTAAAAGTAAGCCAAAGTGCTCTGAAAGAAAGAGAACTGGAATGAATAACCCAAAGTCTAGACGGTGTCTTAACAATGCAGTAACTGATTGTGAAAATACAGAAATGTTGCATGCTTACCTTCCAAATATATGTCCAGTTGTAAATGAATCAAAGAGTTGTAAAGATAAAGCAAATACAGTTTCCTTTGGAAGTACCTTTGGTGGCTATAAAAGAAAAAGTGAAGAAAATTTGGAAGATATAAATGTAATGGACTCAGCTAATGAACACATGGAAGTGAGAGAAACCAAAAGAATCCATTTTTCTTGCGCAAAGTCCAAAGCACTGACTGTCGTGAAAACGAAAAAAGCAATTGTAAGATCACCAGCCTCAAAACATGTTAGTGTCTGTGGGAAACAAAACCGGAAGAAGAAAACTGGTGAGTTTAATTTGTTCCGTGGGAAACAAAAAACATTTTTTTAATGTTTACAAAGAAAATTCCTTTGAATTTTGATTTTAGATGTTTTAATAAAATTTACTGCTAATTTGTAGATTACATGTATAAAGAGTATTACCATAATATACTCTTGTAATTTTTTCTCTTCCTACATATATCTAATGAAACTGCTTGTTCTTTGTCAGATCTTACTAATGAGTTAAAAACAATTTTTTTCTTAAACTGTTAACTTATTATTATTTTTTTAAATAAACCCTTACCTTCTGTCTTGGAGTCAATTATGTGTATTGGCTCCAAGGCAGAAGAGTGGTAAGGGCTAGGCAATGGGGGTCAAGTGACTTGCCCAGGGTCACACAGCTGGGAAGTGGCTGAAGTCAGATTTTAACCTAGGACCTCCCGTCTCTAGGACTGGTTCTCAATCCACTGTGCTACCCAGCTGCCCCCAACTGTTAACTTATTAAAATACATTTTCTCTCTTCATTGAAGAAATGCAAGCCACGTAGATATTCTTGAGCTAGAATATTTTACTTCCTCATTAATTCATAAATCTTTATTTGTATTTGTTTTTGTATTAGTATTTGAACCACTGCCAGTGCCTTTTCTGAAACTAAGAAATATAAGCTAGTCTTAGGTCTCTTAAGATCATATTATATAGTTGAAGGCTTAAGACATATATACCATTGTAGTGCAGGGCAATGTATGGTAAGTTCTATGAATGATATAAACAATATACAATAATTCAAAAGGAGGTCATTTAAAATTTTATACGATTTTTAAAAGCTCTGCAAAGGAGATAGAGCTTAAACTGGGCTTTGGGAAATGGGTGGTATTTGGATATGAGAAGTATGGGGGAAAACAAGGAAAGGTGTGAAGACAGAAAAACAGTTTGGCTGAAGTATAGACTTCTTGTAGAGCAAAAGTGGAATTTAATGCTGGAAAGTTAGATTAAGGATTTATTATGGAAAGATTGGATTGGTAGAGTTAGGAATTTACCGTGTAGACAACACACAATAAGAAAAAATATAGAAGTTCTTTTTTTTTTCCAATTTAAACATTATTTTATTTGGTCATTTTCAAACAATATTCCTTGGAAACAAAGATCCTTTTCTTTTCCTCCCCCCCCCCCCCCCCAACAGAAGTTATTTCTAACAATTAAATCATCTTTTTGGGAAGACAGCATAAGTCTTGAATTGTAAAGGCAGATATTAGCCAATGGCATTTTCCCCTGTGTATTAGATAAAGGATAGTATCTAATGTTCGTGTCTTTCAAAGTGTCTACTAATTCTGGTTTCTGTGATCAAAGGAATGCTTAGGAAAATTTTCTAGTGCTGTTGTTTGCAGAATGTTTTGAAAACACCTTGAGGATCATAGATTTAGAACTAGAAGAAGGCAACTGCAATATTCCAAGACTAAGATACAGAGGAACTGAATTAGGGTAATGGCACTAAGAATGGAAATGAAAGGTCATATAAAAGGAGATTTTGAAATAATCAGTAGGATATAGTAGTTGTAGGGAATGATGAAGGAATCAAAAATCATGCTGAATGTTGCTGCTTGAGTGACTAGGAGGATGATAATACCATCAAAAGTAGTTAGGAAATGAAGATCATTTATTGAATTAGTCAATTAACAGGCATTAAGCAAATGCCTATTCTGTGCCAAGCACTGTGTAAGATAGATAGAAAGGAAAAAATATGGACCTCACCAAGATTCTTGTAGAACTTTGAGATAGCTTTTACAACTGCACTAAGATTTTTGGGATACTCTGTATAAGCATGTAAAAAAAAACTTTTTTTTTTTTAAGTAAATGCCTTGGATATTTATTTAAGTGCTAGTAACCTTCCACATGTCCCTCTGATGGGGACCAGGAATTCACTTGAATTAAGTGTTAGATGGCAACAGGCTATCCAATGGGAAAGTATGTAGCAGGCTCTTGGAAGTGTTGGACTGGAATTTAGAAGAATTATAGCTGCACATTTAATCTTTAGTCTTGAGCTCATTGCCATTATCAATCTAGTTAGATATTTGACCTATCCATTATGCAAATATTTTGCCCATGTCATGTTGATTCCCCCCACCCCTTTTGTTAGCCACTTTATTGTGTGTGTTTATAGCATGATTTTCTACTATAGAGTACAAACAAAAATAGGGAAAATTTGCCATTTTCACTTCCTGGTATCTAAGCTAGTGATGTGTGTAAGTGGGCAATGATATATGAGTCAGAGATGAAAGTTCGTGACAAAAACACTCCTCGTTTTCATGGTTATCACCCTCAATTCCTGACCTTTTGTTGAACTATTTTCAGTCAGGTATGGGTTAAATATCCCTTTTTCTTTCTCTCATCTCCATCCTCCTTGGCCCACACTCATTCATGTCCCACTCCAACTTTGACCACCCTTCCATTTTGCCTTTTACTATATTTGGACAATATGGAAAAAAAAAACACCCTTCCCTTCAATGTGTACCTTTCCATAATTCATCTGTCTCAGCTGTCACTGAGACTTAGCTTCTCTCTGATGGCTGCATCCCTTTCCAACACTTGGTGTGCCTTCTTTTCCTCCATAGTCTCTTAAACTTGGGTCCTGAGAAAGAAGTTGAAATTTTCCTTGACCTCCTACTGCCATTTCCAGAATCTTTTTATCATGATTAAATCATTATATTCTCCCTACTTCCTCAAGAAGTTCATCACCTGGCTCACTGTCTTCACAATCCTGGAACCCTCCTTCATGGTTTGCTTTCCCCAAGCCCCATATCTTGTCATAAAATGCAGTACTAGAGCTTAAAGAGACCTTAGAACCCATGTAATTGAACCTTCTCATTTTTTCTGATGAAACTGAGACTCACTGACTTGACTGAAGTTATATAGACTTCATGAGAGCTAGAATTTAAATGTAGGTTTTCAGACTCTATAGCAGGAGCCCTTTTCACCAAACCATAATGCTAATTCTTCCACATTGTCTTGATTGTTTTCTTTTGTTCAGCTCCTGATGACTGTTCAGCTAATTTGTGGCCATATCTTGCTGCTTCCAGTCTCCCAACACTCTCTTCTCCACAGTACAAAATAATCTTTTGATGTGCAGTTCTGAACATCTCACTCCCCTGCTCAAAAGCTTCCGGGGAGGGGGGGGGGGGGAGTAGGTGGGTAGCTCAGTGGATTTAGAGCCAAGCCTAGAGATGGGAGTCCCCAAGTTCAAATTTGGCCTCAAACACTTCCTAGGGATGTGAACCCTGGGCAAGTCACTTAATCACTTGATTACCTCTAGAAGAATGCTAATTACTCTTCCCATCATTTAAAGCCCTTTTCAGTCTTATGTTCATCCCTCTTTTCCAGGCTGATCTCATCACCACCAGCCCTTTATGTTCTAGCCAAATTAACCTGTTTCTGCATCTTCCAACCCTGTGCTCTTGCTATACTTATGCTGGGAATGCTTTTCCTTCTTACCTTCACCTTATGGGATCCCTCTCTTCTTTTTCCATGTACTGCTCAGGTGCTATCTTCTCTTAAAGGCATTTAATGATCCCCAGTTATTTAGTCCTCTCATTCTCAGGAAATATTTTTTATAGATTTCCCATATGCAAAAGTTTAAAATAATGAGGTTGGACTAGATGACCTCAGGAAGTTCCTTCCATCTCTAAATATATAATCATAAGATTTTGTGGTGTTTTACTTACTAAAATGTAAACTTAAGAACAAGGTACAATTTGTTTTTGTCTTTGTGTCTCTGGAACCTAGCACAGAATCTAATACATAGTAGGTGCTCAATAAATGTTTATTGGATATTGTCACTAGTAGTCCTTACCATTGTTATTACCACTTAGTAGTCATAGCAATAATAAGGTTTTTGCCCAAATCTACAAATGAGAAATTGAATTGGTAAGTATATGGAATTATTTTTATTACATGTAATTTTGAGTTTGCATGTTAATTGATTTTTAAGTCTTTATTTCCTTGCTAATAAAATATTTTGGAATTTCCTTTTTTATTTTAATATTAACTTTTATTTTAAATATGTTTTAGATTCATTGGCATATAGTACTTCTGGTCCTGTCATTAACAGAATGAATAAGCCAGTTGTTCCTGTGGCACAATCCCATTTGACTTTTATAAAACCATTAAAGACAGGTAATTTGATTCAAATCTTCTTGGGAGGTTTGGGTTGAACCTATTAGTTCATCCATGTAGGAAAATTTAGCGATCAGTCAGTGGGCCTTTATTTATTTATTTTTAGATCCTTACTTTCTATCTTAGAATCAATACTATGTATTGGTTCCAAGGAAATAGAATGATATGGGCTAGGCAACTGGAAACCAGGTTTTCCTGTCTCTGGGCTTGACTCTCTATCCAATGAACCATCTTCTTGCCTTCAGGATTTATTTTTTAAATGCTTACTAGGTACCAAGCATAGGACTGCTCTCTGTAGATACAAAAGAAGGCAAAGAGTTTCTAGCTAAGGAGGAAGTTATAATTAAATGGGGGAAAGACAACATTCAAACAACCATAGACAGGATAAATACATTGTAAATGAACGGCAATCTCAGAAGGAATGCACTAGCTATAAGGGTGACCAGGAAAGAATTTCTGCAGAAGAAAGGATTTGAATTGAATCTTAAAAGCCAGACGGAAGAGTGTAGAATGGAGAACATTGTAAGAAGAAATGACAGCTAGTGAAAAAGCATGAAGTGGGGAGATAGATGTTCTAGAGGACCAGTATTTCTGTACTGAGAAGTGATGGTTTATCTTTGATTGAGTGCCATATTCCACCTGACATTCCTCAGACAGGGGAGGAGGTGGGCCACTTTTGTTTTTATTTGCACAGGAACAGCTGATTTGAGTTGGCCTACATCAGATGAAAATGTGGCCCAGAGATTCAGGTATAACAGCTGGTATTTCAAAGGTGGGAGGTTTGTCTACCTCCTGACTATTTGAGAGAAGTACAGGGAGCAAATTCCAAGATTCCTCAGGAAATTCTAGCATTATAGCATCATTTTGAAAGCATGCTATTGTAGCTCTTAAGTTTACAAAAAAGGTCTCTCCCTAATAAATTTATAGGCGAGCTAGACATTAGAAGGAAAGAATGTTCTACTGATAGAAGTCCCACAAACAACATTCTAGGGGAAAGCTTTTGGACCTTCAGAGGGCCCCTGGATACTCCTTCTACATTTAGACAACCAATGGAATCACAATCAGAATCAGGTGTACTCTTCAACACTGATCTGGAGGCACCAGTATCTAAGAGGCAATCATAATACATATTTCCAACTTTCAGGGTTACATGTGGTTCATTATTATTATGTGGGAGAGAATGGACTCGGATAACTGGTGTTAAGATATCAGTGTCTGGGAAAATCAAAAATTTCACTCTGATTCCAGAGCCCTTTCTCCCCTTTCAGACCATCATAAAGGTCCTTGGCCATTTCTCTGGGATTTCCACTCTTGAGTATAGAGTGGATGAGCCCTATTTTGGATATGCTGTTATAAATTATCATTTTCCTCATTTGGATTAGTATTTCTAAATGTGTTTCTCTTGTTGTTATTTCTGTAATTGTTATTATTTCTAAGGTTGTTGTTCCAAGAGTTCCTATTATTTCTAAAATTTATGTTAATGAGTATGTGCTTCAAGTTTCTACGGTTTAATGTTACATGATCCCTTTTTCCACAGAGATAACACATTGATGTTTGATTTATATATTCGTGCAAAGGGGGTATGGCCACTGTTTCATTTGCTTTTTCTCTTTCAATTTCCTCCTTTATACTTTTATTTTCTCTTCCTAATATATCTATTAAGTCACTGTTCCCCTAATCTTTATTTTCATGGCTGCTACATACATAAATTGCTACTCTCCTCAATTCCTCAAGATACATATTATATTAGCCCAATTCAGACAATTGGTCTTAAAATAATCTTCAACCACTTTACAGATTTTTTCACAAACTGTCTCCTTATTTGTCTGACATCCCTTTCTCTGGAAAGATCCAGGTTTACATATCTACCTCCCAGGTCAATAAGTCTATCCGTAAATTTGGATGGATTTTCAAATTTTGTCCATGTACCAGGCCTATCAGAGCAATCTCTCATTGTGGTTAATAATGTCTTTAGTCTGGCATAGTCTTATGTAATCTTGCTCATTGTTGGGGTTCTGTTTTGGGTCTTGCAGAGACCAATGAACTACTCTTTTTCCCTGAGCCTGACAAGAGAAATGATTTTATTTTTCTCTTTTTCTGTCAAAAAAGCTTGGAGCAAATTTTTAATATCAATTCATCTGGGATCATATGTGCGAAAAATGCTCTCTAGTTTTTTAGTAATCAAAATTGGCTTATCCTCAAAAGAAGGGTATTTTGCTTGAATCTCTCAATATCTTGGGGGGGGGGGGATGTGAATGGTGTAAGATGCCTTAGCAAAATAAATCTCTACTCTTATTAAGGTTGGGTACTTCTTTTAAGGGGAATAGGCTTGTAACTAAATTATTTTCTGTTTCTGCCTCTTGGCTTTTTGTGTTTGAGTTTCCATAGAGCAGGTAATGGGTGTAAGTGGGGAAATAGGTCAAGTGGGAGGAGTTTGGGTAGATTTAGAGATAATTAGAACCGGATGAGGAGTTGAGGTGGTTTGAGTATGAGCAGAATTGCATGGATCAGGACTGAACAGAGACTGAGTCGGCTGTAATGATGAGGGAGTGTTGAGAGATCTCTTCTTACTCTGGAGATTTTTCAAGCCTTTCTCAATGCTCAAACTCTCCTCCAGCTTCTTCTCAAAGTCGCTCTAATTTTTTTCAACGTGAGCTTTTTAGTTCAGCTTTGAGATCAGTCAAATTATCGTTTTGTTTTTTCCTGAGGAATAGGTAGAATGTCAGGCCTCCTATCACTATAAGTAAGTATGGCTTGGAACAGTGCTATATAAAACCACTGTGTAATATTCTGTTGCATAATAGGCCATTTTAGATAGACAAGAAACAGCATCACAACTTGAATTAGACTATTCAGAATCATAGTTAATCTGTTAATTTTGTTTGCAGTTCTACTTTCTGTCAGTAGTTGGTGCTGCTTAACATAAAGGATCAACAGCTATAACAGAATTAACTGCTAGGAACTTGACTAAGGGATAATTTCAGTTTTTAAAAAGTAAAGAAAATGATCAGAAAGTTGTGGGTTTGAGGTCTTACCTGGCTCGCCAATTAAATGTCAGGATTAAAATAGAATATAATAAAATGAATATAATAAAGGAGGGAAATATAAGAAAGAGGTAGAGAAAGGAATTTCCTAATGCCTATTCTAATTATCCTATAACTACCTATATAACAACCACCCCACAAAGTTCCAACGCAATCCAGCCCAATCAAAACCAACCCAATCAATGTTTAATCTAACCCAGTTAGGTCTCAATGAAGAGCAGCCACCTTTTGTAGGATTTAAATTAATTTCCAATACTTCAAGTATTATATTTATAAAGTTTATTGTCTGACAAACTAGAAACATGTGACTTAAGTTTTTTCTACCTGCTCAAAAAGCCTGCTCTACCATAGCCTCAATAGGAGGGGAAAAAGGAGGCAAGAGAGATTGAACTCCACTGAATTTATCTCCTACCTACGTCAGCATGTAACGACAGAAAGAGAGTGGGGTGCTAGGAATTGTAGTTTTGCTGGAGATAGTAGTTTTTAGGATAACAGATTCAAATTACACAATCTTCCCTGAGAGCCTTTGGAAGACTAGTCTTCCCAGTGGATCTTGTAAACATAACCAACTTATAAATTACAATAATTTGGGGATAAAAGGAAAGAGAGCAAAACCAATGATTACTAGTCACATTGACAAAAAGCTAATTGGGAAGTAGTCCCCTTTGGCATAGGAGAGAGTATACATAGGAAATAAATATGTTACAACCCCCCCATAGTTCAATTTCACTACAATCCAATGTTCATTCTGAATCTTTTGATGCAGTGCGAGTTTTCTATAGGCATCTCCATGGCACCTTCTCCAAACAGTTCACTTCCTGGATTCTGGGAGGTAGCAAGTTTCTTAACTTTTATAAAATTAGAATTTTATTACAATTATACAATCCCCTCTGAGGAGGGTGTTGAGAAACACATGGATCAATTCAGGATACATTACTTTTCACTAAGAAAACAACTTAATAAAACAGTAGTATAGCAGTTAATTCAAGAAAACCTTTTGGGTCTAAAATGTCACCAAAAATCTAGATCATTTGGTTGGATGTAGATTAAGCTGAAGGGTTAAAAATCATCCAGAAGCTACTTAGGTTTCATGGGAAATGCTCCCTCTTGGGAGCCATCCAGTGGTACCACACCCTGGGAAAACCTTCCCAGCTCCTCTGGTATGAGACTGTAATAGCCATTATATGTCTCATCCATTACATTTTTAAAAATGGGGAAGGGGGGGTTTAGTGCTATAACACTTCACTTCAGCTACTAAATGGACCCTTACCTCTTGTTACAAACAACTGGTATCTTTTCCAATCCAGTCACATGGGGAGGTACAAATAAATACAATATAACAACACATATAGCTAATTGTCAAAACATAGTAACTTAAAGTGACATAGTGTAACAGAACTTGACAAACAAAATGTTAAAAAAAGCAATCCACAAATATATGTGTCAGGATACGGGCACTGAATTCAAGAGTCCTTTTTTTCAATTCTGATACAGATGTTTTTCATAAAACAATGGAGTCTAAAAAGGCTTAAAATCCACCTCCAGACTCTTTAAGGTTTATTTCCCTCCTCAGTATCATCATTCATTTAGGTCCCTTTTGGTCACACCTCTGGGATCTTCCATAGTGAGGGAGAATTCTGTGCTGAACATAGTGTGGAGGACTCCCATATTTGGATATATTGTAGAGACTGGGCAGGCCAGAATGGCAAGGGGGTGTAGGGAGATGAATTTCTCCCCTGAATCTCAGGATTATTCTAGCTAATTACAAGGATCAGTGCATCCAGGAACAGTAGGAAGAAAATATACCCTACAACTGGGAGCTATCTGAGATAGGTAATGCACTGCTCTTTCACAGAGTGAACCATGCTTGCAATTCTACTTCCTATTTGGAAGAGTAACTTTCCTTCACTTTCTCCATAGGGGTAAAACAACAGGGAGCACTGCTTGCTTCCCCAGACACATGTACAGGGAATTAAGAGGGTAGAAGCTCTCTTGCCTAAGGGAAACACACCTAGGATGCCAAGGCAAACAGTGAGCAAGCACTCCTATTGGCATTGGAAAGGAAAGAGGGATTTATACTTATACTTTCCTAGCCTCTGTGGAGTGGCTCCAAATAACAACAGCAGGAACAGGCGCAGCAGAAGCAATAGCTTTGTAAGGACCACCCAGGCAGGGAGGCAGGAGCACCAGCTCAAAAAGCCCACTTCACCAAAACCTCAACAGGAAGGAATAAAAGATGCTGGAGAGATGGAACTCCACTAAATTTATCTCCTGTCAGCAAGTAACAACAAAGAGAGTAGGGTATTGGGAATTGGGGTTTTTAAGGAATAGATTCAAATTACACACTTTCAAAAAGTTCAAGGAAGGGGAAAAAAACCCAACACCCCAAACCAAAAGCCCAAAACCCTCTCAGTAAGCTCAGGCCCGCTTTTATATTCCAACAACAAAATGCCAACCACCAACTAATCACCAACCCACACCACCAGCAACCAATGACAAATTCATACCCAGCAGCCAACTTCATGCAACTGCCAACCCTAATTGTCAGCAACTGACCACCTTCTATCCTTTTGTCCCTCACTTCCTGTCTCTCTCCTTCCTCATTCCTATCTCTGATTTCTACTTCCTGTCACTGTGGGCTGGTTAATCCCTATGCATCTCAACTAATCACCAACTCACACCACCAGCAACCAATGACAAATTCATACCCAGCAGCCAACTTCATGCAACTGCCAACCCTAATTGTCAGCAACTGACCACCTTTTATCCTTCTGTCCCTCACTTCCTGTCTCTCTCCTTCCTCATTCCTATCTCTGATTTCTACTTCCTGTCACTGTGGGCTGGTTAATCCCTATGCATCTCTATGGTAAGAGGAGGTCCAGGTCCCCCATTTAATTAAAAAAAGGAATAAAGTGAGGAATGCCCTCAGGCACATGGGGGGGGGGGTGATGTATAAAACATATTGTGAAAGTTAAAACAATGAAACTTGGCAACAGATTGGCTATGTGGAGTGAATTGGGTTGATGCCAAAGTAGTGAGTGTGAGGGAGAATGGAGGTTCAACAGTAATAGGGAAGCTAGGAAGAGAGGTGAACATGAGAGGAAAGATAATGAGTTTTGTTTTGGCCATGCTAAGTCCATATTTCTGTGGGACATCCAGTTTGAGTTGTTTGATAGATGAGAGTGTAAGATTAGAAGTCAGGAGAAAGGTTTGGACTGAATAAATAGCCCTGAGTATCATTTGTATAAAAATGATTGAACCCATTGAAAGTGAGGGAGAGAGGATTTAGTAAAAAAGAAAAAGAACAAGCCAGTCTTGGTGAATGCCCACAGTTAATGGGTCTGACTTTAGATATAGCAGAGTAGTGGACTGGTTAGAAAGCAGTGTCATGAAAATCTCAAGAAGAGAAAGTATTTAGATAAGAGGGTGATTGTTCATATCAAAGGCTTCAGAGAAATCAAGAAGGATGAGGATAGGTAAAAGATAATTTAGCAATTAAGTCATCATTGATGACTTTGGAGAGAGTGATTTCAATTAAATGGTGCAATTGAAAACCAGATTGCAGTGGTTTTAGAAGTGAGAGGAGAAGTTAGGGTTATGGAAACTCTTTCCATTGATTGTTCTTATTCAGTTGTTTTACAATTGTGCCTTCCTCCTTGTGACTCTCATTTGGAGTTTTCTTGGCAAAGATACTGGAGTGGTTTCCTTGTCCAGCTTATTTTATAGATGTGGCAAACAAGGTTAAATGACTTGCCCATGATCACAGAGCTAGTCCGTATACAAGGTCAGATTTGAACTGTGAAAGATGAGGCTTCCTGACTGCAGATCTAGCACTCTATCCGTTATACCACCTAACTGCTTCCTTCTACTGGTAATTTAGTCTGTTTCCTGGGGAAGTGAGAAGTTAACTAATTTGCCTATGTAACGTAGTATTCATTAGAAGCAGAACAGTTTTTCTAATTCCAACCGCAGTTCTCTAAATTATGTTGTCTAATCATGTGTGAAATGTTGTAGAAAATATTTTTTCAAGAAATTTTCTTAAATTCATAATGATAAATCAAATTCAGCATTGGGATAAATTTTTATTGTAAGTCAAGAAAAGATTAAGATGCATTCCAAATAAGATTATTTTCTAGAGAAAATTACCTTTTAAAATAATTGTGAAGTCTGACAGTTCAATTAAATAGTGTTGTTCCCACTTTTCCATTTTACATGGATTAATATTTCTCTCAGGAAAGTATGGTATATTGGCTAAAACACCAGGCTCAAAAATCCAGAGTCTGGGTCTCAAATCCCGATTCTAATACTTCATAGTGGTATTATCCTGGGCAAGTCCCTTGCCTTTTCCATGATACAAGCAATTCTAAAGCCTATGGTTGCAGAAAAGTTGTAAGTCTGCATTTTTTAATGGAAATTCTTTACTTTGAGTTCTATACATGGATGAAATCAAGTTTAGTTTTTTAAAAAGTGTACTACTGTTATTATTATTGGAAATTTTTCTACAGTGAGTCAGATAATCCCATTAACAATTGTTTTTGTTCTTTAATATATTATCTAATGCCTCGTTGTTCTTTTTCATATATATTATTTTGAACAAAAATGTTCATTTTATGAAATAAGACTTTGTTTTTAGTTATCCCTAGGCATCCCCTGCCATTTGCTGCCAGAAACATGTTTTATGATGAGCGCTGGAAGGAAAAACAGGAACAAGGCTTCACGTGGTGGTTAAATTTCATTCTAACTCCTGATGACTTAACTGTGAAAGCAAATATTTCCCAAGGTAAAATGTTACCATATATGACTTTGTTTTAAAATGTTTTCTTTAAGAATTGGCAATTTTAATATATGTAAATTTCCATTGAATTTTTTTTTAATTCCATTATAGTTTATTTTTTGGCCTTTTGTGATCCGTTTAAGTTTGAACTGCCTAATTTGGGGCACTGATTTGCCACTGGAATTAAATTGTTATAGAACTTAATTAGCTTAAAATAACTCACCTTAGAAAGCTGGCAGCTTTTTCTATACTGTTAGAAATTTTCTGTTCACTGGCCTAAGTTCATATCCCATATGTTACAGATTCTACCTATTTTTCTAAAGTAGCTTATGCTATATTTGTAAGAGTTTCATAATCCTCCAATTAGTCTAAAACTCAAGGAACTCAAGGTATTAATTATAGTTGGTCTACAAATGTTAACATGAGGAGTACCTTTTATAGTGAAAGACCCAGGTTTTATCACTCAAAAGGTTGGTAAACTCAAAAGTCTATTGTCTCTGGGTCTCCCCAACTCTGAAGGCAAGATGGCTACCCTCAAGGCTGAAGTTCTCAAACTGCAATCTGACTGATGTAAAAGATTGAAAACAAGTTTAATGAAGTAAGAATAACAAGGACTATGCGAGGATGGAGGACTTCGGGGTCCCTAGGTTATTAAAACTAAGCTTATGCACAAACTAAGAGACTTTTACAAATTCCACTTCTGTTTCTTGATGCTATCTGCAAATCTGCCTGACTGCTCTATGTTCCCCAGAAAAATTCCTATCACTAGCTTCCCTAATCTTAGCCACTCCAAATCAGTTTTTCGTAAAGCTAGCAGACAAGTTGGCTGGATCAGGGTTGGTGACCAAATTGACCTGATTACCAAAAGGTATAGGCTAGGCCTGTGGAGGTAGAGTACAATTCAGGTCAGTCAAGCTGGACCCTCTTCAAGGTATCACAAATAGAAGTCAATCAGATCAGAAAAATGGCTGGCAGGAATATTCAGGATCACAGGAACCACACACAGAAAAACACTAGCAGGATCCGAGGAGAACAAAGTCCAGAAGCTCTCACTGCTCCCAAATTCTCCCCAGACTGGCAATTAACTCCCCTGCATTCTCTCAGAATTCTGAGGGAGACCAAGGAATATTTTTTCAGCTTGCACTTCAGCCAAGATCCTATATTTTCACCTTGTACCTCTTTGCACTTTTCTTTATCTTTCATTTCTATTCTCTCAATAGTCACTTTATCATGGGCTTTACAAAATCATTTTTTAAAATATAATTTTATTTTAAAAATGTTTTTCTATGGTTACATAATTCATATTCTCTCCCTTCCCTTTTACCTCTCCCCTCCTGAACCCGACAAGCAATGCCACTGTGTTATATATGTATTATCACTCAAAACCCATTTCGATATTATTCATTTTTATAGTAGAGTAATCTTTCAAAATCAAAACCCCAAATCATATGCCCATATAAACAAGTGATAAATGATGCTTTTCTTCTGCATTTCTATTCCCACAGTTATTGCTCTCAATGTGGAGAGCGTTCTTTCTCACAAGTCTAAGGATTGTCCTGGATCACTGCATTGCTATTAGTAGCAAAGTCAGTATACATTTGATCATCCCACAATGCTTTAGTTATTGTGTACAATGTTCTCCTGGTTCTGCTCATTTCACATCAGTTCATGGACGTCTTTCCAGTTCTTACAGAAATCAAGCAGTCCATCATTCCTTATAACACAATAGTATCCATTGCCATCATATACCATAATTTGTTAAGCCATTCCTCAATTGAGGGACAAACCCTCATTTTCCAGTTTTTTGCCACCACAAAAAGCGCAGTTAAACATAATTTTGTACAAACAGTTCCTTTCCAATTTAAAAAAAAATCTCTTTGGGTTATAAACCTAGTAGTGGTATTACTGTATCAAAGGACATGCATTCTCTTAAAGCCCTTTGAGCCTAATTCCAAATTGCCTTCCAGAATGGTTGGATCACTTCACAATGCAAAATCATTTTTAAGGTATGCAAATGCCAATATGTATCCCTCTCTACTTTTAGTCTGTTATTTGCATGTGTTTGTTATTCCTTTACCATTCTGAATGCTAGTTAGTGACTCACTAATAACTTGCCCATTTTAATTAGTATTATTAAATTACCAAGTTGAACTATTTTATTCATTAGCCTGATAAAAATGTGAAATTTAAAATTGAATTGACTTAAGTTAATATAGTTTTCATTAATACTGCATGGGTTTTAAATGAAAAAAACTTTTAAAAATAGCTTTTTCATTAAATGTTTTCTAATTACATTAAAAAACTTTTAACTTTCATTAAAAAAATTTTGAATTCCACATTCTTTTCAGTCCTTCTGCCTCTCCTTTAACCCTTGAGAAGGCGAGCAATATGATGCTAATTATATGTGTGAAGTCATACAAAACATTTCCATATTGGCCATCTTGCAAAAGAAATCACACACATATAATCCCATGAAAAACAAAGAAGGTTAAAAATGTATGTTTCAGTTGTCTCCCTTGGTGTGGGCAGCATTTTTTATCATGGTTCCTTTGGAATTGCCTTGGATCATTTTGTCTTGATCAGAGTAGCTAAATTTTTCACAGTTATTCATTCTTACAATATTGCTATTATTGTATACAATATTCTCCCAAATCTGCTCACTACATTTTCTATTTGTTCATTTAAGTCTTCCCGGGTTTGTGAAAGAAATAATTTAAAAAATATGCACCTCCTTGAAGACTCTGAATTTTTTTTTCTACAATAAGAGAGTCAATGGGATACATTAGAGGAAATCATGGTCTTGGAGTTAGAAAATCCAGTGGATTAGATTCCTGATTCTGACCTTAACTAGCTATAATACTCTACATAAGATATTTAACCTTTCTGTATCTATTCATTTCTCTGTAAAATGAGAATAATAATATTTTTTCTGATTTGAGAAAAATATTTTTTAAACTTTAAAGTATATAATATATACTTTATACATAGCATAATATATAATATACTTATATCATAGTAGCATAACCTATTATCAATATTATTATAAAACTTTTAATTTTATTTCAAGGAGTCCATTCCATACCTTAGAGAGAAGTCTTACCACAATATGTCCAGTAATGGTCATCTAATCTCTCCTTATAGATCTCCAATGAGGGGGGAACCTAGTCAGTTCCTTATGAGCTAGCTTATTTCATCTTTGTATAAATGTTAAAAAATTTTTTTCCTTAAAATTATAGAATTCAGAGATGGAAGGAACTTTAAAAGCCCTCTAATTCAACCTCTTCATTTTACAAGTGATAATGTTGTGCTCAGAGACAGAGTGGCTGGCCCATCCAGCTAATAAGTGCCAGAGGCAGGATTTGAACTAGGTCTTCCTAACTCCAAAGTTAGTACTAGATCCACTATACCTTTTTTAAAAATAGGCTCAAATTTGCCTCTTTGAAACTTATGCCCATTGCTCCTTGTTCTGCCCTCTATGGCCCAATTTGATGAATATAAACTCCTTCCCATGTGACAGTCCTGCTAGTATTTCAAGATTTACCACCCCAAATTCCACTTTCAATGTTCTCTACTTCTGGATAAGCATTGTCAGTTCCTTTAAGAGGTTATTATTATGGGGATGGGTGGGGGTGGAGGGGTACATACAATTTCAGTTTTGCTGGGACGATAGTGCAGTGGGCTCTTGCCTCCATAGTATTCCAATTTGCCCTGTAGGTGTCTTTGAACAGAGTTGTTTGATGTCTCTTTCATTAGACCATGAACTTTCTTTCTTTGTATTTCCAACTCTTAGCATAATGCCTGGCACAGAGTAATGCCTTGACTTGACATTTGCTTTTTTGGCCAAATGACTTTTGTCATTCAGCTTTCAGTTCACTTAAACCTCCAGATCTTTTTTAGACAAACTATTGTCTTCATCATATCTCTAACATTTTTAAGACCTTGCTAGTTATTTGCATTTTAAATGGAAGTAATTTAATTCTTATAAAGCTGACCTCTACCACTAGTATGTTCATTCATTCATTGAGGCCTCTTAGTACCTTGACTGCTTTTCTTAGAGAAGTGCTTGCCTGGGGCATCTCTAGCTTTGCCTCTGACTGGCTTGGCTTGGTTGATTGGATTGTTGTGGGCCTTAATTTTTTCATCTGGAAAATAAGAAGGTTGGACCAAGGTGAGTTCGCATATCTCTTCCAACTCTTAAATCCAAGATGGGAGAGACGCACCTTTACCTTAGTCCATATTTTTAAACAAAACATCAAGAGTTTTAGTTGATTACAACCTCAATGAGCCAACATTGTCACACAACTGATTGACACACTGCTATCATCTTTCTCCATCTCCCTCTTCCTCTCTCCCTCCCCATTTTCCTTCCCCCTCTTCCTTCCTTCTTTCCTTTTCTCCTTCCTCCTCCCCCTTTTAGTGTTGTTTCTTTGTTTTATACTAGAGCTTCAAGTTTATTGGGAGAAGGGATTCCAAATGAGGACTTCCTACCTGTGCAGATCTGCAACTTAGACTCTTGGAAAAAGTTGCTTGGGACCCTGAGAGGTTTAGGGAATTGCCTGGGGTCAGCCCTCTCTCCATTAAGCCGCACTGACTCTCAGTGTCCTCATGATCCTTCCTCATGGATCTATAGTTTCTAGGTTATAGAGTCTCCCTGTCAAGCCATAGGTGAGCAGTCCTGTGATAATAGTGGAGAGAGCATTGGTTTTGGAATCAAAAGAGCCCAGGGTTTGAGTTTTATCTTTGACACCAGCTGCACACCTATGGACATTTCACTTAATATTGAATTTCACTTAATAGTGACCTGAAAGTCTTGATTATGAGGTAACTTGAATGATGGGGATTCTGGAAATCATGCCATATGCAGAATGATTTAGGGTAAGTGCTTAAATCAAAAATAGAAAGAAGTTTAGGGGGCTTCATTTTATTTCATTTATTTATTCATTCATTTATTTATTTATTTGATTATTTATTTATTTATTTATTTATTAGCATTGTTTTATTTGGTCATTTCCAAACATTATTTATTGGAAACAAAGATCATTTTCTTTTCTTCCCTCCCCCACCTCCCACCACCTCTCCCATAGCCGACGCGCGATTCCACTGGGTATCACATGTGTTCTTGATTCGAACCCATTTCCATGTTGTTGGTATTTGCATTAGAGTGTTCATTTAGAGTCTCTCCTCAGTCATATCCCCTCCACCCCTGTAGTCAAGCAGTTGCTTTTCATCAGTGTTTTTACTCCCACAGTTTATCCTCTGCTTGTGGATAGTGTTTTTTAGATCCCTGCAGATTGTTCAGGGACACTGCACTGACACTAATGGAGAAGTCCATTACCTTCGATTGTACCACAGTGTATCAGTCTCTGTACAATGTTTTCCTGGTTCTGCTCCTCTCGCTCTGCATCACTTCCTGGAGGTTGTTCCAGTCTCCATGGAATTCCTCCACTTTATTATTCCTTTTAGCACAATAGTATTCCATCACCAACATATACCACAATTTGTTCAGCCATTCCCCAATTGAAGGGCACCCCTCATTTTCCAATTTTTTGCCACCACAAAGAGTGCAGCTATGAATATTCTTGTACAAGTCTTTTTCCTTATTATCTCTTTGGGGTACAAACCCAGTAGTGCTATGACTGGATCAAAGGGCAGACAGATCACCCTTTGGGCATAGTTCCAAATTGTCTTCCAGAATGGTTGGATCAATTCACAACTCCACCAGCAATGAATTAGTGTCTCTACTTTGCCACATCCCCTCCAGCATTCATTACTTTCCATAGCTGTCATGTTAGCCAATCTGCTAGGTGTGAGGTGATACCTCTGAGTTGTTTTGATTTGCATCTCTGATTTTAAGAGATGTAGAACACTTTTTCATGTGCTTATTAATAGTTTTGATTTCTTTGGCTGAGAACTGCCTGTTCATGTCCCTTGTCCATTTATCAATTGGAGAATGGCTTTATTTTTTGTACAATTGATTGAGCTCTTTGTAAATTTGAGTAATTTTCACATTCAGAGTTATGATTACTAGCTATGTATTTCCCAGTGTTTTGATTTCTGCTCCTGATCCTGCCTTCTTTCATTATTTCCTTCTACACCAATTTTGCTTTTAAACAGTCCCCCTTGTTCCCACCCTTATTTTACTTCCCTTTCTACCTCCCTCCTTTCTTATCCCCCCCCCCTTATTTTCCCTGTAGTCTTTCTAAAATTAACCCCCCCTCCCTCTCTTGTACTGCTTCCCTCCCCACCAGACCATTTGTTACCCTTCTACTCCCCTATAGGGCACAAATCTATTCTCTGCCCTCAATGGATTGGATTGTTTTTCCCTCTTTGAGTCAATTTCAAAGCACATAAAAGTTGAGTATTTTCTGTCTCCGACCTCTTTACCCTTCCAGTGTATTGATGTTCTCCTCCCTCCCACCATGAGCTTCTTTATGACATATAAATTTACCCCCATTTTTTTCTTTTCCCATTTCTTTTAGTAGTAACCTCTTTTTAAGCTCTAGTTATATATATATATATATATATATGTATATATATGCATACTCATGTGTATGTATTTTTGCATGCCTATATCTATATATACCTATTTATGTCTTGTCCTTTCATCCTATACAGTTTGTCACTGTTCCCTCTAAGTGTACTTCTTTTTGCTGCCCAGGTAATAACAACAGTTTTTAAGAGTTACCAATGATTTTAACTTACTGAGCCTCTTAAAATTTTTTTTATTTGTTTTGTTTTTCTTTTTTCTCCTCTTTTTTAATTACCTTTTGATGATTTTCTTGAGTTCTGTGTTTGGACATCAAATTTTCTGTTCAGGTCTGGTCTTTTCTTTACAAATTCTTGAAATTCTTCCATTTTGTTGAATGACCATACTTTCCCTTGTAAGAATATATTCAGTTTTGCTGGGTAGTTGATTCTTGGATGTAGACCTAGTTCCCTTGCTTTCCGGAATATCATATTCCATGCCTTTCTTTTTTTCAGTGTGGATGCAGCCAGATCCTGAGTTATCCTCACTGTGGTTCCTTGGTATCTGAATGACTTCTTCTTGGCAGCTTGTAATATCTTTTCTTTAGTCTGATAGTTCTTGAATTTGCCTATAACATTTCTGGATGTTATCAGTTGGGGATTAAGTATAGGAGGTGATCTGTGGATTCTATCAATCTCCACTTTTCCCTCTTGTTCTAGGATATTGGGGCAGTTTTCTTTAATAATTTCCTGTAATATAATGTCCAGGCTTTTTCTTTTGTCATGGTCTTCTGGTAGGCCAATGATTCTTAAATTGTCTCTCCTTGAATGATTTTTTAAATCCTCTGTTTTGTGAATGAGATGCTTCATATTTTCCTCAATTTTTTCATTCTTTTGGTTTTGTTTTATAGTGTCCTGCTGCCTTGTGAGGTCACTTAATTCTAGTTGTTGTATTCTGATTCTTAAAGACTGGATTTCATCCTTAGTTTTTTGGTTGTCCTTTTCCTTTTGGTCTGATTTTCTTTGGAGGTCATCTTTTATCTTCTTCACCTCATCTTTTATCTGCTTTGCCTAATCTTTCATCTCCTTTGCTTCATTTTCCAGCTGGTTGATTTTGGCTTTCAGGACACTATTTTCTTGTTTTAGTTCAAGTGCCTCTGTTTCTAGATGGCTTATCTTAGTTTTTAAGTTCTTTTCCCAATTGTCTTCAGCCTCTCTTAATTGTGTTTTGAATTGCATTGTGAGTTGTTCCAAAGCCTGTATCCAATTAGCTGGGATTTCTGATTTTTCCTTTGCCCTCTGTTTCGTTCGCTCTTTGCTCATTACCTGTGCAGAAGCTGTCTATTGTAATTTCTTTCTTCTTTTTCTGTTGTTTGCTTGAGTTTACCCCTTCTTTGCTCCCCGTATTTGTCTGTGCTCTTGCTCCTCTCATTTTTTTTGGTTTTGGGGCTGTCAGTCTCCCCTCTTGGAGCTTTGTCAGATCTCTTGATACTGTCTCTAGGGGAGGAATGTTAGCTTCCCTGTCCTCTGGAGGCTTTTGATCGGATTAAGTTCAACTGGGTTGGGCTGTATGTGCTTTGAGGCCCAAGACTCCTGGAAGGCTGGGCCGCCCAGGCTCTCTCTAGTTCTCTCCAGCTGTTTCTCTGCTGGCTGCAAGGTTCCTCGGTGCCTTTGCCGGCCTCCCTGAGCTCTGAGGAGTCCTGGGATTAGGTTCAACTAGATTGGTCTGGATGTGCCTCAAGGCAATGGTGAGACTGGAGCCAGATGGAGGGACCCAACCATGGCCCCGGTCTTTCCCGAACTTCCTCCCTGCTGTCCACGCTGGACGCGTCCCATTGCTCACAAGGTAGACCCTCCAAACCAGCACCTTTGCCTGCTCAGAGGTTCCCACTGCCGCTGGGGGTTCAGCCCTGTGGGTTGGGGGGGAGAGGTCCTGGGACCTTCCCTCAGCCTTCCCCTTAGACCCGAGTATTCTCTGATTCCGGCTTTTGGGGGGCGTATCTTTTGATTTGAGTCCAGAAGGAGGGTTCCCCACCTCTGTCCTGTTGTTCAGTTTGAATTTCGGTGCCCTGGGAGCATTCAGTTTGTAATCCCTAAGGAAGGGTTTTCTGAGGTCTGAACTTTTGCTGCTTGCTAAGACGCCATCTTGACTCCGCCTCCAGGGGGCTTCATTTTAGCTGCTTCAAAATTTTGAAAACCTTTCATGTGGATAAGAGACTACTTAATCCCTTATTGCTGTAAAGGCAAGACCTAATACTCAGGGATATAACTTAGAGGAAGACACATTTTGACAAAGCATGAGGAACAACAGTTAATAATTAGAGGTGGGGACCTGATAGTGCATTTTGCCTGTTCTATCAGATTTGTTGATTGGTTTTACTGACCTGCTTTTTTCTTTTTAAAACTATTTGTTAGAAGAATTAAAATGATGATGTTGTAAAAACAAATAAAATGAAGAGAATAAGCTCCCTATTAGTGCTAATGTTCAAGCAAAAATATATTGACCATGAACAGCTAGTGTGGATGGAGAGCTAGACCTGGAGTTGGAAGGTTTTGGATTCAAATTTGTTCTCAGATACTTTCTAGCTATGTGACCCTTGGCAAGTCACTTAATTGCAATTATCTAGTTTTTACTGCTCTTCTATTGGTTCTAAGAAAAGGTTAAAAAAAGGTTTTGAAATAAAGATGTATCAACTATCTCTCAGGGCTCTTATAGGAATCTGAATTGTTCGTAGTAAAGGTTTTTAAATGTTTATATATAACAGCGGAATATCAAAACTATAGAAAGTGTATGCTGCCACCGCTTGTAATATATTGATCTTTGCTTGTGAATTACTATTTACTATTGCTATTTCTCTTTGCATTTAGAAATTGAAGTTATTTTAACAAAAACATTTTCAAAGTATTTTAATTTACTTAAATATTAAAACTTAAGTTTAACTGTTATGACAAATTAATCAGTCATATTCCTTTCTCCTTTGATAGTAAATGCTGTTACTCTTCTTTTGGGAATGGAAAATCATTATAAAATAAGTGTTCCAAGAGCACCTACAAAAGATGAAATGTCTCTCAGAACATATACTGCTCGTTGTAGATTGAATAGATTACGCCGGAAAGCTTGTCGCTTATTTACATCAGAAAAAATGGTTAAAGCTATTAAAAAGCTAGAAGTTGAGATTGAAGCTAGAAGATTACTTGTTCGGAAGGATAAACATCTTTGGAAAGATGTGGGTAAGAAAACTGCAGAAACCTTGTTTTTATATTTATGAATCATTAGTTATGAATGTTATCCTTTTGTTTCATAGTTAAATATGCTATATCTTTGCCACTTAATGGCTTAATTATTATTTTTTCAAACTTTTAAGTATTTTGGAACATAGGTATATAAGAAGTTCTTTTATTTATTTCTCTCATAAAAGTTGTAGTTGATTTCATAAATTAAACTCTGGTACCTAGTGAGCATCTTGGTAATTTATAAGCTTGTTTGCTTTTTCACAATATTTCAGGGGAACGACAGAAAATCCTCAATTGGCTGTTATCATATAATCCATTGTGGCTACGTATAGGTTTAGAGGTATGTTATTTTACTTTTGAGGGAAACTGTATTTTAAGGATAATGACTATCAGGAACATTAATAAAATATTTTAATAGATTTGATGATAGAAATTATTGTATATCTAGAAAGCAGAAATTAATGATTTTGTATAGAATGTGATTATGGCCTGGTCTTCTAGGTAATAACATGCAACAAGTCAGGTTATATTACTCAGAACTTGGTATTTTTTATAAGCAGCAAGAGGAATACATACATTATTATGAAAATTTGAGGTTCTTTTAGCTAAAACAGAAATATACTAAAACTTAATTGCAGATTCAGTAATGTCATACTTGTGAAGCACTTGGTGTTCAGAGTGGTGGTGGCAAATTAAAAAGAATTTCTGTATTTAAAAAAAACTATTTATTTCAGACTGTGTATGGAGAATTGATCTCTTTGGAAAATAACAGTGATGTTGCAGGTTTGGCCATATTTATTCTGAATCGTCTGCTTTGGAACCCTGATATAGCAGCTGAATACAGACATCCTACTGTACCTCATCTTTATGGGGATGGTAATGATTTTTATATTTAATATGGTATTTAACAGTTACAGCTTCATTTGGTCAAAAAGCCTTTATTAAGTACTTACTCTGCCAGACAATACACAAAGTTATTAATTTTTGTTTCATTTTAAGGACATGAAGAAGCTTTGTCTAGATTTACTTTGAAAAAATTACTACTATTGGTCTGTTTTCTTGATCATGCCAAACTATCTAGACTTATTGACCACGATCCTTGTCTCTTTTGTAAAGATGCAGAATTCAAGGTATGATTTTATTTATTTATCATTTTAACCCTTATTGTCATCTCTAATGCACTTAATTATTAGAAACAAATCAATTTTGGCTTAAGTCAAAATTCAGCAAATTTGTATTGAATGCTTATTGTACATTGGTTAGTGCTGACATTTAATTCTGAGGAAAATATCATTTGGAGAATTATTTTAAATTTTTGACTGTTATTCTGTAGTTAGCAAAACTACAGATCAATGTATTTTAAATTTTTATTAAATGTTAGAAAGTTTTATTGATATATTTTGTTTTTCTTTTACAAACATTTATTGCTTCCATTTTGTGAGGTCTTTTTTTTTTCACAAAGTAAAATGGTTAAAACTAATAATTTAGGGACCTCATCTGAAAGTGCATGCAACATGTCACATTTGTAAAATTCTATCCTTTTTAAAAAAAAACTAATAGAAACTCATTTTTTCTATCTTACCTAATTATCTTATTTAAAACCAAAAGGAGAAAAAATTTCTAACAAATATGCAGTCAAGTGAAATGAATTCCCTAATATATATATATGTCTTATTCTACTTTCTAAAAACCATCACCACTCTTTAATGTGAATAGCATATTTCATCATTGTCTTTTGGAATCATGAATGGTCATTGTATTGTGGAGTTATTCCAGCTTTAAAAGGACATTTATTATTTTATAAATTGTTTTTTGGTTCTCATTTAATTCTTCATCATTTTATAAAAGACCTCAGAATTATGACCTTTTAAAATATTGATATTATAGTAAAAATTAATTCTTCTGATTCTTCTTACCTTACTTTGCATTAGTCCATACAAATCCATGAATGTGATTTTGAAATATCTTTTCTCATTTCTTATAGGGAATGTTCCACATTTGTTAACCATAATTTATTCAGGCACTTCTCAGTGTTGAACATTATCTTAGTTTTTGTTTTTTTGCCACCACAAAAGATTGCTACAAATATTTTTGTACATATAAGACCTGTCTTCTTTATTTGATCTTCTTTGGGTATAGGCCTAGCAGTATTTGTTTTAACAGTTAATTTTTTCAGATGATTTTCAAACTTTTAATTAATAATCTACATTGAAAAGCTAAATATGATAATATTTCTGCCATATACAATTTTGATTTAAACTTTGGAAAATGATTGGAATTTAAATGAGATGCCTAATCTTTTTTATATTTTGTCTATATTATTATTTTTTTTTCCTTGCAATGTGTTTTCAACAATTTAAAATTCAATGTTGCAACATGAAAATAATTTAATTGGTATGTATAAGTATTTTGTATTTTTTTCACTCAGGCTAGTAAAGAGATTCTTCTGGCTTTTTCAAGAGACTTCCTTAGTGGTGAAGGTGACCTTTCCCGCCACCTTGGCTTTTTAGGATTACCTGTCAGCCATATTCAAACACCACTTGATGAATTTGAATTTGCTGTAACAAATCTTGCTGTAGACTTAAAATGTGGAATTCGTCTTGTGTAAGTTATGGTTCTTGATGGTACATACTCAAAATTTGGAGTAACCAAGAAAAAAATTCTTCTAGAAATTACCACTCTTCTCAAGTACAATTTTCTCCTATTTGTCTGCAACTTTTGTTCTTTTTACAATGGTTTAATTTCTATTTTAGTGTCATCCAAAAGTTAGAGGCATGCCTGCTTTTAGAAAAAATGGTGCTTTTAGGTTCTTTACTATCCTTCCATAATTTTTTTAATAAAGAATTTTAGTGGCCATGCATATTTTTAAAAAGTGGCCTCCTATTAGGTGTTGTAAAGGTGAAAATTAATGCTTGGACAATAATGTTATGGAATCATGTGGTCACCAATACTTATTATATTTTGAGTCAGAGATTTATTTACAAGTATTTATAAAAAGAGAGGAAACAATAACAAAGAGATGTGAGGGGGATAGAGAAGTTATCTATCCTATCAACCTAAATATTTTGCCCTGGCTCTGCTTAATCCAGGCAGAGATTAATTAGCTCTCTACCAGGAAGGCTGATGGTGAGTAACCATGCGGCCTCCTCTAATATGGAAGCTAGTCTCTTAAGAAACTAGGAAAGTAGTCAGGCTTTCACTCACACAGCGAAGTAGTCCAGGAGTCAGAGTCTAAGTTGAAGCCAAACTCCAAACTGCAGTCTCCAGCAAAGCTCCCAAAGACTCTCCCTAGGACTATCTTTTCAAAGACAGTCTGTTCTAAGGGAGTTCACACTTGCTTTTATGGTGACTTCTTGTCTCCTCTCTTCATAGGGGCCAATCACAGTTTCCCCAACTTGTCTAACACTGCCCATAGGGCAGTGTCTGTGGGATAGACTTCTCACATTCTGAGGTCAATTTCTCATCAAAAAGGTTCAGTTTCCTGGTTAAACAGTTTCTGGGGGTGTGAATTCTTTAAGTAAAAAGGGTGAAGCTTTACAAGTGTCTTGATGGTTTCTCACCTAGCACTAAGTATGATGTTCAATCTTTTGTTGATTCAATTTAAAAAAAAAGGAAAGTTAATTCTGTCTTCAGTCTAGTGAGGTACTAAGTAGGGGTACTTCAGTTAATGTTAACCAAAGTGTCAATTACAACTAGGCAAAGAGAATAAAGGATTTCCTTTTCACAAGTGTAAACTCAGAATAGGTCCCCCCTCCCCCCATTCTTTGAGGATTAGTTTGCTAGGCCAATTAGGGTGCAGTCCCCTTTGGCATAAGAGTTTGCATTCAGAATAAGTATGTGTATGAATACTTTATTCAGGGAAGATAGCATTTATTAAATATCTATTATGTGCTTTACAAATATTTCATTTGATCCTCACTAAGTCCAGGGAGGTAGTTGCTATTATTATCTTCATTTTATAGGAAACTAAGAACTTAAGTGACTTGTCCAGGACCTCATAGTTATTAAATGCTTGAATCTGGATTTGAATGCAGATCTTCCTAACTACAAGTCCAGGGCCCTACTGACTATGCCATCTAGCTGCCTTCAAGGGTCTTTAATTTGTCAGGATGGGGAAATTCTTCCAACAGTTATGGAAATTGAGGACTTGTTCATGATTTAGTTCCATCTGTGACTTAGTAGCTAAGTAGCACTGTAGATGGAGAGCTGAAATGGTCATGAGATGCCATCTGGTCCAATCTTCTTCTTTTAGATGAGGAGACTGAGGGTTAGAGGATAAAAACTGATTTGCCCAAAAGTTTGCATGTAGTTAGTAAGAGAAATAGGTTTTGAACCCTGGTATCTAACTTCATAGTCTCTAATAGCCTTTTCAATGAGGAAAATAGAGCCTAAGTCTTTTGCTTAGAGCAGTGATGGCGAACCTTTTAGAGCCCAACTGCCCAAACTATAATCCTCACACTGCATGTGAGCTTCCCCCTTACCCCAGACAAGGGAGGAAGTGCTCCCATTGGACTGCTGAGCAGAGGGGTGGGAAATGTAAGAAATGTCCTCAGGTGCTCGTGGAGAAGGGGAGGGAGCAGCCTTCTTCGACACACTCTGTTGTGGGTGCCATAAATTTGCCAACATGGACCTAGAGCAATTTAGGAAGTGGCAGAGGCAAAACCTGAACCTAGTTCGCTCTGACTCTAAGTACATTTTCCTATACTTCCTCTCATATGTGGAAGTGTGCATATTATTAAAAAACTAAAACATTGACCTACCTTTTAAAAAAAGCTACAGTTTAATGTTGAATCTCTTTTTCTTAATTGATAGGAGAGCCATGGAGCTTCTCACAAAGAACTGGAACCTTTCAAAGAAACTCAGGATTCCTGCAATAAGTCGCCTTCAAAAGATTCACAATGTTGATATTGTTCTTCAAGTGCTGAAAGAACGTGGCGTTTCATTGAATGATGAGCAAGGTAATAAATAAATAGAGCTTAGGTTTGTATTTCTTTAAGGAAAAATTAATGCATAACTTTTCTGGCTATGTCTTTACTTACAGGTAATACAATTCAGTCTAAGGATATCGTGGATAGTCACAGAGAACGAACTCTAGCATTGCTTTGGAAAATAGTACTTACTTTTCAGGTACTGTGCATTTAATACATTTTTTTCAGTACTTTAAAAAACAATTTTTTATGCTTCATTCAGTTTAACAGATATTTAGCATTGTAGGAGTAATTAAAACAAATAGTCAAGGATGGATTTAATTCCTGAAATCATTTAAGTTATACCTTAACTTATATGTTCTAAATTATCTCCCTCTTGGAGCTGACAAGCAATTCAATCTCGGTTATACATGTATTGTCACACAAAACATTTATCCATATTGTTCATTTTGTAATCTTGTACTAATAATCTTATATATATAACATTATAAAATAAATAATCTAGTAAAACCAAAGCTCTAAAACATATGCCCAGATAAACAAGTGAAAAATTGTATGCTTTCATCTGCATTTCTACTCTAATAGGTCATGTAGGTCTTTCCAACTCTAGCTGAAATCATCTTTCTTGTTCATCCATTCTCCAGTTGATGGGTATCTTTTTAATTTCTAATTCTTTACCACCACAAAAAGAGCAGCTATAAATTTTTGTACAAGTGGGTCCTTTCCTATTTAAAAAAACAAATTTCTTTGTGATACAGACCTAGTAGTGGTATTATTAAATGAAGTGGAATGCATTATTTTGTAATTCTTTGAGCATAATTCCAAATTACCCTCCAGAATGGTTGGATTAAATCACAACTTCACCAGCAATGAATTAGTATCCTGATTTTGCCACTTCCCCTCCAATATTTATCACTTTACTGTCATATTGGCCAGTCTGACAGGTGTGAGGCAATACCTCAGATTTGTTTTAATTTCCATTTCTCTAATCAAGTGGGATTTGGAACTTTTCTCCATATGATTATTGATAGCTTTGATTTCTTTATCTGAAAACTGTATAGCACTTTTAAACACATAGCCTTCCAGTACCTAAGGAAAAAACCTGTAAGTCTCTCACTTCTTTTATGAGAATAGCACATTCTGTTTTTTGGAATGCTTTAGTTAGGAAAATTTCCATAGGTGAAAGAAAATTTACTTATCTACTTTTTCTACCCATTGTTTTTTTCATTTATCCTGTAAAAGCTAAGAGAAAAATCTAGTTTTTATTCACTTATCCAAAAAAAGAAAAACATTCTCAGTTTCTTCCCTTTCTGTTCCTTCTGATTAGCAAACATTTATTTTCTCTTCTCTCTTCCTTTCTTCCCACTGGAAAAAAGAAAAAGGGAAAAAAGAAAGATTCATGACTAATGCATAGTTAAACAAACTAAATTCTCATATTGCCTTTTAATGTTTCTGGCTCCCTCCACATTTCCTACTTGAGCTCCTTGACTGTGGTTCTATGGTTGATGCTTTCCTTCCTTCAAACACTTTTTGCTTTTTTATTCTCAATATTTTAACTTTTCAGTTAATTCCAGGCACTTGTGTATATGCTGCTTCCACCTCCCATGTATTTTTTGAGGGCAGGGCCTGTTTCATGTTTATATATTCCCAGCACCTAGCACAATATCTAGCATGCAGTATTTTTTTTTTGTTCTTTCCAGTGTCCTTTCTCTTCACTTCCTTGCATTAAAAAAAGAAAAAAATGTTAGTCACCAGTACAGAGCTGCATTATATGCCAAGCAAAACACCAATTTTAGAGGTATTTGTTGTAAGAGCCATGACTAGGATTTAATTTGAAAATAATTTGGGAGTTCTGGTAGAACAAACTAAATAAGAAGCATGATGTTCTACTGTAGTGGGTTTGATGTAAAGAGAAAGTATTTCATAATTAGAGCTATCTTCAAAGGAAATATCGCTAATAGGAGATAATACTTACCTCTTTATCAAAGGTCTTCAAGTACTTACTATGTGCCAGGCACTGTGCCATTTTACAAATATCTCTTTTGATTCTCACAGAAACCCTGAAAGGTGAATAATAATATCATCTCTGTTTCATAGTTGAGGGAACTAGGACAGAAAGAGTTTAAGTGATTTGTCCAAGGATACACAGCTATTAAATATCTGAGACTGTGTGATAAAATCGAACATGAATGCCCCACTTACTTAAATAAACCAAACCAGCCAGAAGGATAATAGTAAAGAAGCAGTTGCTTATTTCTTTCATGAAAGGAGGCACTTCAGCTTTGGGCTTGGAATGCATTTGGCTAGGTACAGACAGGCAAGACCTCTTCTCCCTCCTTTTGTCCTGTCAAGTTTCAGGCTTGGGGCTTTGACATAGGGTCTACCATGAGTGGACTTCTAACTCAGAAAAGTTCAAGGAACAGTGAGATACCAAAGTACACAAAGGAAGAGTTACATTTAACATTAAGAAATAAAGAAGTAACTGAATTGTTTATTGCCCTTGGATTGGGGTTTTTGGAAATAGTAAATTGTTTTGCTTTGGGCAAATGCTCATATAATTGAAACCCTCCCATTCCTCCTGTGCCATGTTTTTATGCCAGGCTTAGAATCTCTTTTCCAAAATCCTTATCAGTTTCTGTTTCTTTGTCCAACTGGGCTTCAGTATACACCAATGACATTGCTTCTAACTCTGCCGATCTTTTCTAAAATCTACTTCATATTTCTTTCCTAGATCTTGTGAATGTATCTTCTTGATATGCCATGCTGCTCTCTCCCTTACATTTCTTATTTTTGAATGGGTATACATTTTAGAGACTTATTCCAGTCAAAGTTCTCATCTTACCAAATAGAAGTGATTTTTATGAAGTCATTTTTGCCTACTAGCATTAGAGCATCTAGTTTGCCTTGCCTGTCAACTCTACTTGATGCTTTTGTATGTATGTATCTGAGGCTAAGAGGTTTGAATGTCAGATCAGCCCTCTTGGGTTAAAATTCTTACTCTACTACTTATTAATTATGTGACCAAGATAATTCATTTAATTTTTATGACCTCAGTTCCTCCTTTTGTGTGAGTAATTTGGACTAGATAAACTCTAAGGTCCTTCTTAACTCTAAATTGATGGCCCTATTATGATTTTTATGATTGCTTTAATTTGTTTCCTGTGAATTTTTGGCCAGTCTCTAGTGCTATTTCTCTGGTGCTGATAATCTCTTTTGCAGTTAGCTTTTTAGGTAATCATATCTCCCTCGCTCTTTTAAATTAAATCGATTTTTTATTAGATGTACAAGACTACAGACAATTGCATTATTATTAATAGCTCTTTTTAGGGCTACTCATCTTTGGCTAGGAACCTATTATTTCTAGATTTAAACTCTGATCCAACTATCTTCTCCAATTCTACATTTAAAATATTCCTTTTCCACTCTTCTTGTCATTCTTTATGTCTCTATTTTTTCTCTTGGTGTCCTAACTTCTTTTAAAATTGTTAAATTATAATATTTCTTCTTTGAAACAAGCTCTCATGAAAGGCTGAAGTAGAATGTGTATTTACTATACCCCTCCTAACCCAGATTGGATCATTCCTCACTAATTGCGATTTAATTCCCAAGTCTCCATAAAGACTAATTTTAAGCTTTTTTTATGCTTCAAATTTTAGGACTATGGGAAAATAATTTCCATTTAATATCTTATATACATCCTTTATTTAGTATCTTCTATTAAATTAGCTGACTAGTTTTACGAGACAATGTACTGTTTCACTTAAAACTGTGCTTTCCTGGAGCTAATTAATTGTGCATAGGGTGGGCATAGTGTGGTGCTTGTGTGTCAGTAATTAATTTCTTTTTCTTCTAGAACATATCAGTCTTTTCTAGCCACATATATTTGATTTAATCTCAAGGGAAGGTTATAAGGATATTGTTTTTATTAGGTTATTATTCAAGGCATTGCAAGTTCGTTATACTATTGTGTAACTTTTCTTTGTAAGAATTTTTTAATTTCTATACTAAAAATTATAGATCAATGTGCTATATATAATTAAGCCCTTTTGGGGGGTAACTTTGGTCTTTCAGGTGGACATTTTGCTTAATTTAGACCAGTTAAAAGAAGAAATTGTGTTTTTAAAGCATTCACTGAATATAAAAAGAAAAATGACAGCACTATCATCATATCCTAATGGCTTGACCTATGTGAAAAAAAGGATGCAGAGTAGTTTTTCTTTGGAACACCATAATGAAAATGTAAAATTGCTGATGGATTGGGTAAATGCTGTTTGTGCATTCTATAGCAACAAAGTAAGTTAATTTTCATAGTCACCTACAGTTTTCATTTCTTATTGAAATATACATTTTCTAAAGGTATTTTTAAGAGTAGCATTTAAAAATTTCAATCCTGAAATAAGACTTTGCTTTTAAGATGAGCCATGTGTATATACACTGGTATATGTGTATTGACTTTTTCTTTTTCTTTATTTAGACACTTTTCCTTATTGGCTCATAACTTCTATGCATTCACATAAATAAAGACAGCTTTTGTGCAGGAGTCATATGTCCTATTACTTAAAAAGCAAAATCATGGCATATTTCTGTTTTTGAAGAAATGATCATATATTCTTGTCCCTAATTAGTTTTCATTTTAAACAATGGCTAAGTAGTAATGAAGTTCAGTATTTTTTTCTCATCACCTGTAGTAGATTATTTTTTTCCTTAAGGTATACCTTTTAAAACTTAAAACCAATTATTGTTATTATTTTTTTTAAGTATACAAGAGAGGCACCATGTATATGTAGGGAAGAGATATAGGCATGGAATCAGAAAGACCTGAGAATGAAGTGTTGCCTTTTGATTATAATATACTAGTGACCCTCTCTACTTGTCCCAGACAGACCCAATCATTTTAAATTACAAATGAGTTAACATTTTAGTTGAGAGAAGTGTGGTGTTTTTTTTGTGTTTTTTTTTTTGAGCTCTCAGCTCTACTGAAATCCCAAGTCTATACTTATAAAAAAAAACAAAATATGCACTTAGATAATGAAAATATAATGGGCTAAAGAGAATGAAATAAAAGTAATTGTCAATTTTTCCTTTTTTGTGTTATTCTAATTTTAGTTTTTACAAAATGACATTTAACCCTGTTGATCATTTCTCACATTTCTTTTAAGTATTAAAGCTCTAGAGGAATGTTATGAAATCCAACTTTCTCAAGCAACAATTTTCCTTTAGTTTTTAAAAATTACATTAAAAACCAATTAAAATATGCAATTAATATTACATTTTCAATTACCAAAAAGTTAGACTGATATATATATATTTTTAATTTTCAATCAGGTGGAAAACTTTACAGTGTCTTTCTCAGATGGACGAGTATTATGTTATCTGATTCATCACTACCATCCTTGCTATCTGCCTTTTGAAGGGATATTGCAAAGAACCACTCAAACAGTAGAACATGCAAAAACTGATTCAGTGGCACTAAATTCATCTTCTGAATCTGATGGAAGTGGTTTAGATATTTGTTTTGGAGCATTTGATCATGGTTAGTCATTCTTTGACAAGCTTTTATATGATTTCTTTGCTTTATCTAATTTGTATTTTGGTTATTCTAATTTTTCTCTTTTTCAACTATATCAACAGAGAATTCAGGATTATACACAGAGCTCCTAGACAATGAGAAAAAAAACTTTCAGTTGGTCAGCTCTGCAGTGAGAAATCTTGGTGGAATACCTGCCATGGTTCATCATGCAGATATGTCTAATACAATTCCTGATGAAAGGGTAAGTGATATTTTCAATTCAATAAAATTTTCAACAATGTAATCTTTGTTTCTTAATCTCCTTTCATGTTTTCTTTTATAGGTTGTCATTACTTATTTGTCATTTCTTTGTGCAAGACTTTTAGATCTTCGCAAAGAAACACGAGCTGCTCGAGTTATTCAAACAACTTGGAGAAAATACAAAATAAGAGCAAATTTAAAACTCTACCAGGTACATTTAAATAAAAATGAGATTTAATGATTGGTAAATTGGAAGATAGCTGGAAATTGGTTCATGGCATGGTACATATTGAATTCTCACAAAAATAATTGATATACTTTCCTGATAATGAGTCTTCAGTGGCTTCTAACTATTTCTAGTGTAATAAAGTCCTTAAAAATTTGAAATCAGCCTAATCTTTTAGGTTTATTTAACATGGGTCTTTACACGGTCTATATTCCAACCTCTCACTAAGCTAGGCCTTTTACATAGGCTATAGTATGTCTCTTGAATGGGTTTACATATTCATACTCAGAGTAGCTTTCAGTTCCTTCAAGGCTCAATTCTTATGCCCTCCCTAACAGAAAGCCTTTCATGATTCTTGTTGTTTTTCATATTCTCTTCCCCCTTAAATTACCTTGTACTTTTCTGTATGTCCTGTGTTACTCATGTATAATCCAAACTTTATGAGGGCAAGGACTAGTTTTCATTTTGTCTCTATATCCCCTGAGCTTATAAGATCATGAAGTTTTGCCATTTTATAAATGCTTGTTGAATAAATTTTTAGTCTGTTGTTCATTAGTAAGTAATAATGATTTGAAATGACTTTGGAAACTTTGAGGTGAAGTTTTCAAAGTTCTATTATTCCAATTTAATGTTCCTCGTGAGCAATAATATCATAGCTTCCTTGCATCAACAAAACATATCCACACATACATCATATCATATATGTTGCTCAAAGTGTTAATGACTATTAATCAGTAGTCATCATTTCTTTATAGTTATGTTTGAAAGCTGCTAGGCAAAAATGTTATTCCACTAGGTACTGTTTCTCAATTTTAGGATATATACTTTGCGTATTCCTCCTGAATTGTGCTACTGTAAAATGATGGAATTCATGTAGCTAGAATGTAACTAGATTTACTTTACCATATGACTGTACATTTTATATAAATATATCCTCTTGAAGAATAACCTAGAGGCAGAATTCAATTGTCTTCTGCATCTCCTCCCTTCCCTGTGATGTGACTGAGCTCATTATCTCTTCCACTCACTTCCCATTAAGAACAACTTTTTTTCTGAAATTCTCATTTTCTGCAGAGAATACTAACGTAGTTCATCATCCAGGATGTTAGATGGAACCTCCTACTATCCCTCAGCCACATATATGTAATTAGCTGTCAAATTATATTGATCATACTTCCATGATCCCTCTTACCTTGCCTCTGCCCTAGACTATCTTCCTGACTTGTTTCATTGCTTCAACTTTCCCTCTTGTTCTCCACATAGCTGTCAAAGTGATTTTCCTAAAGGGAGGTCTGACCATGCCATATTTCTACTCAGTGAAATCAAATGACTCCATGTAGTTTCTGTGATTAAATTTGTGCTTCTCTTTATGTGTTTTAAGGACTTTCACAACCTGGTCCTAATGTACCTTTCTTTCTCTAAAATTCCTCTTTCTCTGCACAATAAACATTCCATCTCTTATCACTATGTCTTTGTACTGGCTTTTCCTATTCCCACAATGTTCTCTCTCAAGTCCTCTTAGAATCTTTTTTTCCTTCAGAGCCTTACTCAAGCATCACATTTTACATGAAATCTTTTTTGTTCTCTTCTTTTCTCTACCCACCAAACCAACCCAATTAGCTTATATTTTATGAATGCTTATTTATTTACAAGTTATATATTTTACAAAAATATCAGCTTTTTGAGAATAGAGGCATTGAAGTTTTGTCTTTGTAGCTCTCATGCTTATATAGTAGGTGCTAAATAAATGCTTGTTAATTGGTTATAATAGAATTATCTTTTGTTATTCATTTTCAGGAGAAAGATAAAGCAGCTCGAGTAATTCAAACAGCTATAACCAATTTTCTGGCCAGGAGAAAAGTGAAAAAACTTTTTAATGCAACAGTAATTATTCAGAAGCACTGGCGAAGATACTTAGCACAGAGGAAAACGTTGATATTAAGGAAAGCAAAACTGGAAAAAATTCAAAATAAATCAGCAGTGGTTATTCAGGTACAGTAAAGTGTTTTGGAATGGTAATGCATTTAGATCATCTTTTTGAAGTGAAAAGTTAAAATTATATTTAGATTTAAATTTATTACAATAGATTTCTTGTTGTGCCCATCAGAAGTTCTTAAACAGCTAGGAGTGGTTGCTCTCTTATAGACCCTATTGCTAAGAAACTGAGTCAGTTGGATTGAAATAGGGCTAAACTCAATAGGGCAATAGAGTCCTATGTCTGGTAAGTCTCTGGGAGTAGGGAGTCACTAGGCTGCTGAAGAAAAGGAACCCAGGTCAGGTTAGAAATATAGCATGTTAAAACTTCTGTGCCAGTTAGGATTGGCCCTGAGAATGGTTGCTTCATGTATAGCCTGGGTGAGAATGAGAGATTCAGTCCCTGCTCCCCAGCTTCCCTTGCCAATGGAATTTCTTAAATATAATGAATGATGAATGCAAAATGAGTACAGGGATAGACTATAGGTGTGTGAATAAGTATGTGTATATTTGCATGTGTGCACATGTGAATGTATGTGCAAATGCATCTAACACATGTATACATACATGCTGGGAGAAGGCAAGTTTCAATATTCATAATACAAGAGGAATCTGCTGTTTCATCCTCATTGGTACTTATGCTAGCTATTTTTTTTTTAATAACCTTTTCACTGACTCCTAATTACTTAGCATTTTGGACAAATAGATACATTTTCTCTAGTATCTGCAGTGCTTAGTGCAGTTCCAGGCATGTAGTAGGTGCTTCATAAATGTTTACTGCCTGGTTGTTTTCAACAATCCATTATGGCAGTAAGAATTTTGATTGTACTGAATCTAATGGAAGGCATTAATTTTACATTTTATTATTTTCAGGACAACAAGAATGTAGATTCTTAAGTAGTATGTGTGTATTTTTACTTTTTACATTCAGAGTTTTTCTGAAAAATTGAATGTAAGCTGGATTTTTCTAAAAATTAACAATATTTTAATGAATTTGGAGATTTTATTTATTTGGACTTTGGATCAGTGTTATTTTAGTGAGTGATAATTTTATATTTTATATGGCATTTGATGTCTCTGTACTATACGTTTGGGTTATAGGAAAATACTAGTTTGTTCTGGCAATTCTGTTGACCTATTACAGTGGTGTCAAACTCAAATAGAAAGAGAGGGGGTGCGGAATGAGGAAAGGGAGAGGCACCTAAACAATACTAAGGATCTCTGTAGGCCACATATTGATTTAGAAAACCACATAAACATTTTTACTTCTTATCGTATTTTTGTTTTCTTAAATATTTCTCAATTATATTTTAATCTGATTTGAGCGTCATCTGTGCTCAGGAGTGTTACAGACTATATGTGGCCTGCTGTCTGAGTGTTTGTTAACTCTGACCTATGATTCATAGCCATTTGCCATTACTAAGAAAATCCTGATAAAAAGATTTTGGGGGGAGGGGTAAGGGTTGAGGAGTAGGGATACATTTGAAATTGCTGAAAAGAAAAAGTGAACAATTTCTCAGATGCAATGAAGCCTGCTTTCTTTTTGGAGAGGGATGCTATATGGCTAAAGCTTTGAAAGAAGAAAAATGTCGGAGGAGGGTGTCACCCACCTGGCATTGGAAAGATGTATGGTTGGCATAAGGTGTAGTGTTATTTTACAGTGACTTGTGAGTTTTGTGGTATAAGGAATGTTCTTGAGGAAATGTATTACTGGAAAAGTTACAGACGTGTCATGGGTGAGAGTAAGGGGCATGACAGTCTAATTACTAGATTGAACACATGCAATGTTAAAAGACATAGAACACCCATGTAGCACCCAGCATTTTAATGCATAAATGATACAAAACTTTTTCCCTAAGAAATAACATCATTTATTAATGGGGCATTCAGTGCATTAATGAAGGATAGGTCCTTGCATCTGCCTCTCATGCAAAAGACCTTAAGTGAGCTGTGACTCTCTTATATAGGGAGGTAGATCCTCTCTCTTACTGGTTAGACAGTTCATTCCTTGGACCTCCCCAATTGTCCCCATTAATTAATATTTTGAAAGAGGAGATAGACTTAGAGATATCAACTCATTACTTTATCATAGGGGAGGTGGATTTTTTAAAAATTAGGGAAATACCTAATCATTCTGAATTCTAATGGGTTCACCAGCTAGGGAAACTTAGCAAACTTGCCCTTCCCTGGCATGTTAAGAAATTGAATAGTAAGAAATGAAGCCCAACAAGTTGTCTTGAAAAATTGAGGACTTGGTCACCTCAAATCCAGATGATAATTAGCAAGGACAAAGAGAGTGTGTGCTTTCAAATGCCTCAGGGAGAACATTTTTGATTACAGTTACAACTGTGAACAAAAGACAAAAGGGCCCTGGCCCAGCATCTGCCTCGAGGCCTGGAGTATTTTAGCCTGAACTTGGAAGGTCAAGGGGCTTTGGGAAGATTAATGATTTCCCATAGAAATATTACTAATAAATACTAGTGAAAAATTAATAATACAATTGTACATTAATTTTCCTCAGCTGTCTTCAATATATTGGGTAGATTCTCCATGGAGGAGCTGTGGAAGGACATGTGTAAGAATCATGCAGAATGAGCAAGTATAGGTGGGTTGCTATTCGCACTATTGGAGGTAGTACCCACATTAACCTCATAGATTTATTGAAATATTGAATGCTTTAATTATACAGTATGATTGGATTTTTTTTTTAGATAAATATAGCTTATCACTTGAGGTAAGAGGCCCTTCAAATATAGCTAAACTGACATATTTCTATCATAAAAGGTTAAAATAACTTTGTAAAAATATGTATTTCATGTAAATGAGGCATATTAATTATAATTTTAACCTTTTCTTGATGACACAAAATATTGGTTTTGCTATACTATACTATAATAAAGTGATAACTCTAGGGATTGCTGAGGAATATAGGACTCTTTGCCTGAGCCAAATAATTCTAGACTTCTATGATTTTCTAGCTTTGTTTTTTCTCTTCCCTTCCTTTCCCCTTTTTGGTCTTTGTCTCTTTTTCTTTGTCCCTGGTTATCAAAAAGGACTACATAAGAAAACTTGCTTAAGCTAATAATTTTTTTATGTGTAAGTGGTTCTGATACATGTGGAAGTGAATAAATTTTGTTAAAACTATTTTACCTCCATTTAGAAGTTCTTTTTATTTGTTTACTGTTTTATTTTATTTTTGCTTACTGCATATTCAGAAATTCTATCCTAAAAGACTGAGGTGTTAGAGAGTTTGATGGATTGTTGGAGGATTAATTTGTTTTCAGTTTTCTTAAGGTGGGATACACTACACATTGTAATGAGTAATAAGCCAGAGATTTACTTTACAACCTTGTCAAATATGAGGATCTTTTTTTGACATAAAAATTTTGCTGACTTTGAAATGATAGTTTTTGCTATCATTATGTATTGACTGAAAATGAATTAAAAATCAAAACAGTATCCACATATATCTGAAGAGTAGTTACATATATAAATGGTGTTGCTTGAGACATTTGGTTTACACAGAAATCTATATATTAAATTGTCACTTTATAGCTGGGTGTGTGCACTTGGATTGGTAGATTTTTATGTTGATGACTTTGTATTCTGCACTGGTGTGTGGCCCATAGGTTCTGAACTATTGATTTAGAATAAGGAAAGTAATAGAATCATAGACCTCTAGAGATGAGACAGATCTACCACTTGATTTAAAAAATGAGGAAACTAGGTTTGAAGTCTTACAGTTGTTTCCCTTGCCCATTTAAAATCTGGATTGGATTGGAATGTGAAAATTTTCTGTTAAAATCTTTAGGTATCCTCGGATATTTGATAAAGAAAATAGTATTATTGATTGTGACTTTAGGGCAAAGAACTAATCTTATCTCGTATTAATGATCAATTTTCAAATACTTAGATTAGCAGAGAGAACTTCCAGAGCAGACTTGCATAAAAGCTTCTTGGGTCAATTCTTGTTGGCCCATTAAGACTACCTTAGAATTTCCCAAAGTCAGTATTTAAAAGGAAAATAACATGAATGAAAACACTTTATTTAGGATACTCCTTATTACAAATTATACTTGATTGTGGCTTTCTGCTTAACATATAAGACTGAGATGATAGTGATGACTAGAAAAGTTTTTATTTTAGTTTTTTTTTCAAGCCTTTTTATTGACCTTAGAATAGAATTTGCCTGAAAGGCCAATGGTGAGATATTCATGTCAACTCTTACTAATTTGCTTTTGAAATAAAACTTTTATAGTCTTGAGGAGGAATGAAGGGGAGATGTTTAGTTCTTAGAGTAAAGTCAACAGTTTAGACTTCATGTTAATGATAGAATACCTACTTCCAAAAGAATTTGGAAAATAGCATTCTACTATGATGGTATAACACATCCTCATATCAGATGGTGAGCTTCTATTTGTATACTACACAACTGTCATGATGTTGATATGAATGAAAGAAAAGCATTCATTAAAGTGCTTTATTTGTGCCAAGCAGTGTGCTGAGGACTAGAGATACCCATAAAAACAAGGACAGACAGACCCTGCCCTCAGTGAGCTTATATTTTAATAGGAGAAGACAATACATTATAGTAGAGACATAGCCATGGAGTGTTTTGGACCTGGGAATTCAGAGAGCTGATGATTGGCATGATAGATCAATTAACTGACATCTCAGTTATAAGAATAATGGTATTGATTATAAATTATAAATGATTATTGGAACATCATAGAAAATGTTTATAGATTATTTGCTTAAAGATAAATTTATAAAAGGATTCATAATCATTGTTCCAAAATATCCAGAGTTAAACATGTCTAGTTATCATATTTTACTTTCTGACTTAATACATAAAATAAATTTACTTTTTCATATAGTTTTGAAGATAGATATGGTATAAAGAAAGAGAATCTACTGATAATTTACATGGTCATTATTGCATTTCTACATAGGTTAGCGGGATATAATGTCTTTGCTTATTTGCATTATTGCTTTAAAATTTGCCTTTCAGAAAGTAAGAAAAGCTAATGATTTGGAAGTAATAAAAATGAAAATGTGGTACATATTTACTTTATTTTCTTTTTTAGGCTTTTTGGAGAAGATATTCCATTAGAAAAAGGTTTCTGAAATTAAAACATTATACCACCATTCTTCAAGCTAGAATAAGAATGCTGGCGGCTATTGCTGCTTTTAGACAACATCGTTGGGCAGCTGTTACAATACAGAGGCATTGGCGAGCTTATTTGAGAAGAAAAGAAGACCAACAAAAATATAAAGTCCTTAAATGTTCATCATTGATAATTCAGTCTGCTTTCAGAAGATGGAAAAGACATAAAATAGAGCTGCAAACCAAAGCAATCATAGTACTGCAAAGAACTTTTAGAAAATGGAAAGTCAGGAAATTAGCTAAGGAGGAAAAAGCAGCTATTATGATTCAATCATGGTATCGAATGCAGAAACAAATGAAGAAATATACACACTTCAAACTGTCTATAATTGTTATTCAGAGCAGATTCAGATGCTTACAGGCCAAAAAGTTATATACTAAAAAGAAGAAATCCATACTGACCATCCAGAAGTATTATAGAGCTTATCAGAAAGGAAGGACTGAAAGAACACACTATTTACAAAAGCGCAATGCAGTTATACAACTTCAAGCAGCTTTCAGGGGAATGAAAGCTCGTCATTTGTGTAGAGAAATAAGAGCCGCTTGTGTTATTCAATCATATTATCGTGCTTACATCATGAAAAAAAAGTTTCTAAGAATGAAACATGCCATAATAATATTGCAGGCTTTTATCAAGATGAAACAGGAACGTAGAAAATATTTAACTTTAAGGAAATCTGCAGTCTGTATCCAGTGGTGGTACCGTTCCAGAAGATATGCTACAAAATGCAGAAATGAATATCAGCTATTACGGGAATCTTGCATTAAATTACAAGCTGTTGTGAGAGGACATCTGGTTCGCAAACAGTTACGTTCACAAAGAAAAGCTGTTACTTTGCTACAGTCTTACTTTAGAATGAGAAAGGAGCAACAACACTATCTTCAAATTTATAGGGCTACAGTTTGTATTCAAAATCATTACCGGGCATACAAAATACAAATCTATGAGAGAGAAAAGTTCTTAGAAATAAAAAAGGCAGTTGTCTGCTTGCAAGCAGCTTATAGAGGTTATAAAACTCGCAAACTGTTCAAGCAGATTTCTGCTGCTGCTCTTAAAATTCAAACTGCTTTTAGAGGTTACACTAAGAGATTAAAATATCAAGCTGTACTTCAGTCTTCTATCAAGATACAAAGATGGTATAGAGCACATAAGACTGGTTATGTAGTAAGAATAAACTTCTTAAAAATAAGAGCAGCGGTGATTTTTCTTCAGTCGGTTTATCGTGGTTGGAAAGTTCGGAAGTGGCTTCAAAGGGAATGCAATGCTGCAGTCATCATTCAATGTGCTTTTAGAAGGGTAAAAGCTCAGAAGAAATTTAGATTGATGAAAAATGCTGCACTGACTATCCAACAACGTTATAGAGCAAAAATTTTAGAAAAGAAATGGCAGAAAGAATATACTGACCTTTATCATGCTGCATTGAGGCTTCAAGCAGCTTGGCGGGGAAGAGCAGTCAGAAGACAAATTAAAAGACAAAACCAATCTGCTGTCATCATACAGTCATACTTTAGAATGTATATCTACCAAAAGAAATGGAAAACTGTGAAAACAGCTGCTCTTCAAATCCAAAGTTATTACAAGGCTTACAAGAGCAGAAAGCAAAAGTATTCTCTATATTTAAAAAGAAAAACAGCTACAATTATTTTACAATCTGCCTATCGTGGAATGAGAGTAAGAAAACAAATGAAAGAACTCCATAAAGCAGCCATAACTATTCAGGCTAAATATAAGTCTTATAGTTCAAGGAAGAAATATTTAGCCCTTCGAGATGCAGCAATCACAACACAGAGACGGTATCGAGCTCTTGCCAAAGCAAACCATCAGCACTGGGAATATCTTGTTTTAAGGAATACAACTATTAAAATGCAAGCTGTTTACAGGGGTGTACGAGTAAGAAGACAAATTCAACACATGAACAAGGCAGCCACTTATATTAAAGCAGTGTTTAAAATGCATCAGTTAAGAGCAAAATATCGAGCCATGAGAAGGGCAGCTATTATCATTCAGGTGAGATACCGAGCATATTGTCAAGGTAAAGTACAACGCAAAAATTACTTGATAATTCTACAATCTACCATTACTCTTCAAGCAGCTTTTAGAGGCACAAGAGTACGGCAAAAATTACAAAAGATGAAAGTTATACCATCAGACTATCAAAAGTACACACAACAAAAGCATTTGGATGAGTTATGCAAGTTGACTAAACTTCTGCAGCAGCAGCAGCATTGTACTGTCAAGGAAAGAGACATCTCTCTTTGTAAATACAGTATTTTGAGACATTCAGTAGTCCGCATTCAGGCAGCATTTCGGGGTATGAAAACAAGGCAACACTTGAAAGGAACACACTTAGCAGCAACCCTTATTCAGAGGAAGTTTAGGGCTAGAGTGATACGAAAAAGATACCTTTCTCTCAAGAAGGCAACAATTTTAATTCAGCAAAAGTATCGAGCAACAGTTTGTGCTAAGCGTGAACTTCAACAATATTTGTGTTTACGTAAGGCAGTTATTGTCCTTCAATCACATTATAGACGATTTATGGTAAAAAAAAAGATACAAGAAATGCACCAAGCTGCCACTATTATCCAAATTGCATTTAGAAGGCACAGAGCAGATGTTTCATATCAAGCCATGAAACATACTTGCATTGTAAGCCAGCAGCATTCCTTTGTATACAGGGAGCAAAAACTACAAATGGAAGATTATCCAAAGCAACAAAATTCTGTTGTAGTTAACCAGGCTGCATATAGAAGAATGAAAGCTTATCAGCTTTTACAGAAAAAGCATAATGCAGCAGTCATAATACAAAGCTCTTATAGAATGTATAAGCAATATTGTTACTATCAAGATATACAGTGGGCTTCTAAAGTAATACAGAGGAGATACAGAGTATATAAAGAGAGAAAGAAAACACTTCAGCATTGTTTCATCATGAAGAAAGAAACAGCTTGCAGTCAGGCAACTTTGGGGACCGCTAAAGAAAGGCAGGAATATCAAACTCCTTTTGGTGGCCAAAATAATTTTAAAGTACACCATAACAATCTCTCCTTTAGGGCAGCAACAGTTCTTTTGAGGAGAAACAGAACATTGATTAAGACATGTGTACCCACTGAAAGACTTACTTATATGCAACCTTTTTACAAAGGCATCAAACCACAAAGGAATTATCTACATATGCATCAGGCTGCTACCCTAATTCAGGCCACCTTCCGAATGCACAAGGCCAGAGTTTCCTATCAAACTATGAGAACTGCAGCTGTTGTCATACAGACTTATTATAGGTCATATTCCAAAACAAAAATTGAACGATATACATTTTTAACTAAACGAAAATATATTCTAACTATTCAGGCTGCTTTCAGAGGTATGAAAGCTCGACAGGAGTTTAAAAACATGTTAGAGAGAGAGATGGCAGCAATTATTATACAGTCAGCATTTCATCATTATAGAACAAAGATTCAATTTAAAGGGTCTCAGAATGCCTCAGCTGTGTTTCAGGGCAGACAAATAAATCCTCAGAGAAGAGCTGAAAGAACAACTTATTATACTTTTCATAAAATGATTGCCAGAAAATTAGTAAAGCAAGATGATGATAGCCAAGAAATTCAGGCTTTATTTTGGATGGCCATGTATCAGGGAGAATTTGTCCGCCAAAGAAGATCTGCTGTTATATTACAGGCATATTTGAGAAAGTGGCAAGTCAGAACGCCGTCTATATTGTATAGAAAATCAGCATTGTCTTTGCAAGATCATTACAGAACATATTTGTTTTTAGAATACCAAAGGAAAATTTACTTACGAACCCAGAGCAGCATTATAAAAATTCAAGCTAGTGTGAAAGGATTTATTCAGTGGCAAAAGTTTCAGAAAATTAAGAACAGCACCATAAAAATCCAGGTATTTATAAATGGTACTTCAGAAAATATAATAATTTTTTTTACTCTGCTAGGGTTTTATCTGCTTCATTGGAAATCTAGAGATAATTCATTCCATCCTTGTATCTCTATCAACAGTTTAATATGATTTGTGAATGGTTGTGAATTTGTGAATGACTGGAAAGGTCTTCTCTTTTAAAGACAGAGTTCCAACTAATTTACATAGTTATACCACATTCTTATGAGTCAAACAGAACTGTTACTACTTTTAATATTTTATCTTCTAGTTCACTAGACTTCTTCCTCCTGAAAGATAGATGATATGCTGAATAGAGAGCTATCCTTGAAATTAGGAAGACCTACGTTTATTTCCTGCCTCTAATATTGACTTTTTGACTCAAGATGTCATTTGATTTTCTGTTCAACTTTCTAAGACTTTTAAGATTCAGAGACAGTGCCCATATGCATTTATTGAAAGAGCTTCCTCATCTGGAACTTTCCTAAACTAGTAGAATTACAGGTCAAGTACTTATTCCTATTTCCCTATTCACTTAAACCAGTCAAATATATAAATCTCTTACTTATTTTCTTCATGACAGTGTGAGCCACTTGTATTCAATTGAACCTCCTATTTAAAGTAGATATATATTACATTATTTTGCTGCTAAATTTGACTTCCTTTAAAAATCTAAAGCAGAACCATAGGATTTAAAGCTAGGAATTTAACTAGGTGATGTTCAAAGTCATTTTATGGATGGTGACTATGACCCAGAGAGGTAAATCACTTATTCAAGGTCATATAGATAGTAAACAAAAGTTAAGATTTGTAACTAAATTTTTATATTTAAAATGCACTGTTCTTTCTCTACCACAAAGTAGAAATTGGGATGATTGTTAGGTATATTTAGGGCTTTGATAATGCCTTTTGTAAACAATTAGGATATGCTAATGTTAATAATATTAAATTAGAAATCAGGAGACAGGTTTTTAGAAATTTTAGTGCCACAGGTTTTGTGCAATAGGTTTTTATTATGTACCTCCCAGGCTCTGTGCTAAGCACTTGCCATGGAAAGAAAGGCAAAAGATAGTTGTTTTTCTAATGGAGCAGATAGTAAGCAAACAACTATGTTCTTGTTCTCTCTCTCTCTCTGTAGTGTGTGTGTGTGTGTGTGTGTGTGTGTGTGTGTGTGTGTGTGTGTGTGATAACTTGGAACTTATCTCAGAAGGAAGGTATTAAGTTTAAGGAGGCCTAGGAAAGACTTCTTGCAGAAGATCAAACTTCGACTGAGATCTGAAGGAAGCCAGGGAAGTCTAGAGACAAAGATAAAGATACAGATGATAGAGGAGCTAGGTGGCTCAGTAGATAAAGAGCCAGACCTGGAGACAGGAGGTCTTGGGTTCATATTTGACCTCAGGTACTTCCATAGATATGTGATCCTGGGGAAGCCACTTAACCACAATTGCCTAACCCTTAACCCTCTTCTCTTCTACCCTGGAACCAATCCTTAGTATCTATTCTAAGACAGAAGGTGAAGTTTCTTTTTTTAAAAAATGGCGGGATGGAGTAGGGAAGTGATTCCAGGCATAGGGAATAACCAGTTAAAATGTGTGGCATTGAGAGATGGGAATGTTGTGGATAAAGAACAATCAGGAAGGACAGTGTCTCCATCATGGATTATATGAAGGGAGAATAAGGTATAAAGAAACTAGAAGAGTCATTTAACTTAACCTCTTTTCACTGAACAAATAAGAAAAAAACAAACCTTGCAAATAGTTATAGTCTAGACTCACTAGTCATCTATATTGACCAAGACCAAAATTGCTTCTGTGTCAAGGAGATGGGTATGCTTTATCTTCTTTCCTCTGATATGGGGGTTATCATTACATTGATCAGAATTCTAAAATCTTTCAAAGTTGTTTTCCTTATAATCTTACCTTTATATAAAATTCTTCTCATTTCACTTTGATCAGTTCCTGGGCAGTTTTCCCTGGTTCCTCTGAAATTATTTATTTCATCATTTCTTATGTCTCATTAATATTACACTAGAGTTATATACTATAAGTTGTTTAGCTATTTCTCAATAAATGGATGCCCCCTTAATTTTTTGCCTTCTATGAAAAGAGTTTCTCTAATTGTTTTTGTACATATGGACCATTTTTTCCTTCATAGGGATCCCTTTCAGTTCTAAATATGAGCCTGTGTTCCAAATTAACTCAAGTTATATTTCAGTTTTCAATTTTACCAAACCTTTTGTTAAGTACAGCAGCTCTATTTTGACATACTGGATTAGATCTTATTAGGCTTCAATTCTTCCAAATTCTTTTCCAGTCATTTACCACTTATTTATTCTCTTCGTATATGTCCCCTTCTCTCCACTTACAAAACTGCCAACCTTTTGTTTGTGCTATTGTAGTTATCTTCCTTATTTGTATCCCTGCATCCATGCTCTCCATCCTGTACATCTCTACCAAACTGATAATCTTAACATACAGATTACACTGTTGCTTGCTTAAGAGCTCCAGTAGCTCTATTGCCTTTAGAAACACAGGTTTTTCTATTTGGCCTTTGAAGCCCTTCACTGTCTGGCTTCAGCCTACTTTTCCAGGCTTATACACATCACCATTCTCCTTCACAAACTCTTTTACAGCCAAACTGGTCCTTTTTGCTTTTCCCTCTACAACAGTCTAGTTGCTGTGCTGTTCCTCTCTTAGATCCTTTTAAGGACTACTTCAGTGCCTTCTCCTACGCATTGTGTCTGTCCTCACCTCCAGTTACTAGTGCTTTCCCCTCATTGTTTACTTTGTATTGATTTGGAGGCAGTTGGTAGGAAAGTAGATAGGGCTCTAAGAGTCAGGAAGACCTGAGTTTAAATCCCATCTCAGACACTTAGTTGCTATATGATACTGGATAAGTCACAGTTTCTTTGTATAAAGTGGGGACAAAAACAGTATATCTCACAGGTTTGTTGTGAAAGTGAAAGGAATATCTCAACGTGAAAAGCTTAAAGCACTATATGTTAGCTATTATCATTATTACTGTGTGATGTATTTTGTAGTTTCTTACCCCTGTATGTTTTATTTTCTCTCACTAGGATGTAAATTCCTTAAATCAATGGGTACTCAGTTTATTCTTTTTTTGTTTTCTTAATATTTAGTACACAGTAAGTACATAATAAATATTTATTGAATCAGTGGCCAGTTTGAGTAGTAGAGTGGAGAAAGGGAGAGAACAAGCATTTATTAGACTATTATTATGTGGCAAGCACTTAACTATTTGATCCTGAAAGCCATTTTGGTAGATGAAATGGTAGATGGTAGATGGTAGAAGGTAGATGAAATGAAATTATTACCTCCATTTTAATTGATAAACTGATATAGATAAATAAAGTGACTTGCCCAAGGGCATACAATTAGTAAAGTATCTCAGAGTATTTGCTCTCAAGTCATCTAAATTCCAGGCCCAGTGCTCTCTCCCTATTACTACCTGCTGTCTCTCATCAGAAGAAGGAAATAGCCCCCTAGGAACTTGGGTGGCCCTAGAGCCAGAGTGCTGGCTTTGGGAGCAGAGGAGCTGAGTTCAGATTCTGCCTCCCACACTTAATCTCTGTCACTGACCCTCTCTGACAATCTGTACAAAATGTTATAAATGTGGTCATCATTACTTAACTCCACTTCTGTTTGGAACATTGCCTTGAATTTTGGACATCATGTTTAGGAAGGATACTGGCAATTTTAAGAACAGAAACCATGAAAGAAGTGCAGGGAAGACCACATCAGTTGAAGAAGCTAGAAATGCTTAGTTTGTAGTTTGTGTTCCAGGAAAATAACTGTCATGGGGAATACCTTTTCTGTTGATTTCAGAAAGCAAAACTACAAACAGTGGGTAAAGGTTACAGAGGCCAATTTCAATTTGACATAAAGAAATTTCTTCCTCAGGTGGGTATCTAATAGTAGAATGGGCTGCTGCAGGAGGGTCTAGATGACATCCCACTTCAGAGTGGGAATAGGCGACCTAAAGTTCTGTGTATTCATGTATCATACAGATGATTTATTTGCTTTATTGTTATCTGTGCATTATACTATTTTTCTCTGTGAAGTGAATTGAAAATTTGATCATATATGTGTTCTATTTTTTTTAATAGGCTACATGGAGAGGATATAAAGCCAGACAATTTTTGTGCAAAATGAGAGCTGCCCAAAAAATCCAAGCTTCTTTTAGATGCTACAAAGTTCGCAAAGACTACCTAGCTATGAAAAAAGCTATTCGTGTCATTCAAAATGTCCTCTATACTAAATTACAAAGGACCTGGTAAAGTATCATTACACAATCATGTATTAAAGATGTATGACTGTTTGGATGAGAATATTAAATATAATAACTGATCTTTTGTCCTATTTTACATTGATTGTTGCTTATACTCATTCTATATTTCTGCATTCATAGGGCAGGATTTCAGTAGGCAAAAGATCAGTAGTCTCTTCTGTTAGTTTATAAACTCTTTGAGGGCAGGGACTGTCTTTTACTTCCTTTTGTAGACCCTGCATTTTGCATAGTGCCTGGCACATAGATAAGTGCTTAAAAATGTTTATTGATTGATTAATTGACTCTTTCTCTCCCTTTCTTTTGTCTCTTTCTTCTGTCTCCTCCCTCTTTCCTCCTATGGATTTAATGATCATCTTTATGAAGATGCATTATGGATTTATGTCTATCAATCTCATCTCTCTCTACACTCCTCCCAACTTTTCTCGTACCCGTGCTAATGCTTGAATTATACTTGGTGCTGTCCATATAGAATCCTTTTTCCTCTTTAAGATGCAGCTTAAAGTAACTACTTTGCATTTATTCTCCACATTTATTCTTTATATACTATAAACTTCTTGCAAGCAAAGAGTGCTTCTTTCTTTGTGTTTGTATCCCTAGTGCCTGGAAAATAATAGGTGCTTGATATTTGATTAAGAAAGCTCCCTAAAATTCCTAAATTGGTGTATCTATTAAACCCCTTCCTCTGTTACCCTAAAGAATTTACTCTTTTAAAAGAACGCTTTTATTTAGTTAAATAAACATTCATTAAGTGCCTACTATGTGCCAGGCACTGCGAAGATAAGTTCAGTGATAAATGAACAATAAACATTAGATATGCTTTTTTTAAAAATGCAAAAATATTTGACATGTACAAATATCTTTTGATTCAAAAGCCAAATTTGAAATGCATGTGTGTGTATGTGTATTTCTTCATACTTTATAGTTTAAATCAGCCTCAAGATACTAACCGTTATTTGGCTGCCATCCTAAAATATTGTTTTGTTTATTCTTTTTACTCTATGATGCCACCTCACTTAAGGCATTTCAAAGATAATGATGCCTCCAATTTCCAAAAGGCTTCACAGGAGGAAATTCTTCTTTATATCTAAGTTTATTTCTTTTTGGATATACTTTATTTCTTGCTTGCTATGTTGGTTAACACTTTAGGAACTTATTTGCTAGAAGTTTCAACTGTCATTTCTACAAAAACCAATTTAATGTACACATTCCTAGCTCTGGTTTCTCAATTTCTTTCTAGTCTTTAGCTCCCTGTTGTACATATTAATTGGACCTCCTGACATACTTATAACTTTAATATCAAACTCATGTCTTCTTTTCTAAAGTAATGGTCTTTCCCCTTTTGCCTCAAAATATCTATAATTTCAAAATTATCCTTGACTTCCTTTACTTTCTAGAGTCATGAAAGCATATTTTTTCTTTTGAAATATTTCCCACATCTTTGATCTTTTCTTCCTAATTTCTTTAGACCCTTGTTTGTCTAATCTTTTTATTGGATTCCTGACTTGGATGGCTTCAGCATTTTCTATCTGGCTCAAGATTTATCTTCTGTAAAATGTTCCCTCATTAGCCTTCCCCAAACTCTTGTTACTTTGATCCACATTTGTCTCAGCACTATATATAACTTAGGTGCCATGTTAGTTTTAATTTTCCTTTATTCTCTAGTTCCTTCTGTGTATTTTGTCTGGTCCACTCAACTCCATTGTAGGATCCTTGAGAGATCATATTTTCTTAGTTTTAAATCCTCTACAGTCATATTGTCCATATAAGAATTAATTAATACTAACCAAATGACTGAACGAACTGCTAACCAAATACTAAATGAATTAAATCAATTTGAGTAGAGGAGAAGTTTGGCAATCACTGTGGCTTATTTTAGGTTTTTGAACCTGAGACTTTCAACAATTACTCTTCAGAGAAAGTGGAGAGCTACTCTTGAGACAAAGAAAGCTCGTGAGCACTTCTTACTCATGAGAGAAGCTACAATCAAAATTCAGTCAGTTTACAGAGGATACTGTGTTAGAAACCAGATGGTAAAAGTAGGTATTCAAGTTGTATCTAAAATTCTTATACACAGAACCACCTTGTATGTAAATGTAGTCTTGAGAGACATATATTATAAACAGGTATATTTATGAATACATACAGTGGTGCCTATGTTAAAAAACTAGAAATACCAAAATTCAGAAATCACTCACTAGAACCTAAGCTTGAAGTTATTTCTGGAGTCAGCCAATATCTGTTTTAGAAGAGCAAATAATAGATCAGATGTATCTAAATTAGTTCCTATTATAAGATATGGGAGTAAAATACCATTAGGAAATATTTGAAAAAAAAAGTTCACTCCCCAGTTAGTGGTTTGATTATTTCATATTCAAATTAATTGTTTTTTAGACTTTAAAATGATAGTCTTTCAAGGATGGTAAATTTCCTAAAGTAATTTCATTATATTATTCCTAACACTTTTGTAATTTGTCAAGAAGGTATTCATGTAATGTTCATTTTAAAGAACTAAATTTTTTTAAAAATTTAAACATTGTAGAAGAAATTGACTTGATGTCTGGATTTTTATCTATACTGTCATGTATGATCAGGAAGAATCTGAAATGTTGGAAAACTGAACAGTTGTACAGCATACTCTGAATAAAATTAGCTTTTTTAGTTGTTGATAGACCACTCTAATCTCCATTTTGTCATTAGCAACCTTATTCAATATTTCTCATTTATGAAAGCCCACTCCTGCTTTTCTTTCAAACCCTCTCTATCATATTAGTATAAGGATGTTGAGAGAAGGAATAATTGAACCACTTGGTCACCCTGTGATTCAGTTGTCATAAAGTACTAATTCTGAACTAGTCTTAGTCTTGAACTGCAGACATGGTTGAAAGCAAAAGTACTCTTTTTAATAGTTAAAAATAAATGTTATTCTTAAGTCATGGCTCGAAAGTATCATTTTAATTTGTATTTTTAATTTTAGTAAGTTATTGAGGTTGAAAGTCTTCAAGTTATACTGAAATCTACCTACTAATGTCATTATTTGCCTCATGTAGAGTCATAAAGCAGCCTGTTTGATCCAGGCAGTTTATCGAGGCTATAAAAGAAGACAGAACTTTCTTCAGATAAAAGCTGCCTCTGTGATCATTCAAAGACATTTTCAAGCTAGGAAGGCTGGAATGTGTGAAAGGCTAAAATACTTAAGAATGAAAAAAGCCATCATCATGCTACAAGCTCTTGTTCGTGGTTGGTTAGTGAGGAAGAAGGTAAGAATTTTAAGATAAAATCTCACTGTTATATATATAATTTTTAGGAAACATTGAATCTTTTCATACATCTCTAACTCTAATAAGCATCAATTTCAAATCACTCATGTTTAAAAAGCTATTTACCTCTCAAACTTTTAAATCCTAGCTCTCTCTGCCTCTGACATTTCCCCTTGCCATTTCACCCGCTGTAGTCTTCCACACAAAAGAAAAAGTTTCCTCTTAGTGTTGCAGCAAATCTTAAAAGTTTCAGAAAGGAAAACCAAGGAAATTGGTGCATGCCATTTATGTAGCTTGTTGATGACTGATCCCTACTGACAACAAACCACTCATTAGATTTCTGCCAATGGAGGCCCTATTACTTTGCCTTTATACTTCATAAAAAATAACTTTCCTGGGAGCCCAGAAATACTGACTTTCAACTTGTGAAACACATCCCTGGGAAAGGAATAATTACTTTTCTTTAGAAGCCATTTTCATTTCAGACTAAGGGGAAACAAATCACAGGAGCCTACAAGGCAGCATATGTTAAAATTAGAATATTGCCTGCATGGTAAATTGCAGGGCTTAAAAGACTGATACTATTCCTTTAGAATTTTCAACATTAATTTCTGTGCATTCATATAAAAATTCTCAGAAGTATCACTGTTATATGTGAATATAGTATCAGAAATATTTTATAACCAATATATTAAATCTGATATGTTCAAACTATAGTATTACTTTCGTTTCTAGAGTTTGGAGCAGAGAGCCCAAAATAAAGGACATTGCTTTTCGGCTACAACATGCCATTACCTCTCTTATTTTAAAATTTAGAAAACATATAAGCTATACATGTAACATTGAAGGTAGCTAGAAAGAATATCAGTTCATTTATATCCATGTTAATTTTCATGGAAAGAAGAAATTATATAATTTATTTACTTTTTCTTTGGAAGTCAGTCAACATTTAAATATTTCCAAAGGCTAATACTGATACAGAATTTTTAATGTTCTTCTGTTGATGTAATGAGCAGGATGATTTTGGAAAAGAAACAAATAGGGGTGTGTGTGGGGGTGGGGGGGGGTGAGGGGGTGGGTGGTCCAGGGTTACATAGTAAGTGGTTGAGAAAATATTAAGATGAGTCCTCTTGACTTCAGGCCTGGCACTCTATCCCCTTTGATTCCTAGTTGCCTTTACACACACACACACGTACATATACACATTCAAAATTTTGTTTTTTATAATACAAAACAGAACTGTTTCCAAGCAAGAGTTCAACAAAAGATACCTATTCAGAATTGTCCCAATATAAAAGGACAGCAAACAGCTCAAGAGTGTTGGATTCAGAGAAATAGAGCTGCAACAGTGATTCAGAGAGCAACACGTAATTTCCTCTTCCACAGACGAGAAGAAAAACTTAAAAACAGAATTTCTAAAATTCAGGTAATTACAGATCTTGTTTTTTAGTTCAGGTATTTCAAGTTTCTTTATTACCTCTAAAATTTTTAAAAACATGCAACAAAATATCTTAAATGAAAGATTAAAACAGTTTTGTGAAAAAATGAATGTACTTTCATGCTTCTAAATATATATTAAGTAGCACTTAGGAAATTAAATGAGCACAAAAGTATTCTAAAAGCATTAGACATTCTTGGATTTTATTGTGTTGTGTTGTGTTTTATTTTTGAGAATGGGCCTCCCCTATCTCTTCCATCCTAAAAGTATGAGTATTTTTCAGATGTCTAATTTAACTATGGGTCAGACCAGGGACTTTGACCTGCTCTATTTCTGCCTGGCCCTGGCCTTCCCTTTTTAGGCATCTTGATGGTTTCCCAATCTCAGACGGTCACCATATTAATTTCACATGTTGTGTAGGCATCTGCTTGGCACAGCCCACTTCAACTCGGAACTCCTGAGCTCACAATATGTGCTCTCCTCTGCCTTATAGTAGTGATGATTGCAGATGTGTGCTTCCATGCCCAGAGACATTGGGCATTCACAATTTGAGATCTATCCTTGAGAATAATTGGACTTCTCCATTCCAACATACAAGATTATAAAAAAGGATTTTTTAAATAACTATTTTAATATTGACTATTAGCTGATTTGAAATTATTTTTAGATTCATGGTTTTCCTTTTTGTGAGAATGTTTCCAGATAAAAGCTTTTTAACTTCAGAGTAACAATTTGAGAATATTAATCTTTTTCCTCTCTCAAATCTCTTTAAGGCTTTATGGAGAGGATATTCTTGGAGAAAGAAAAATGACTTTTCAGAAATTAAAGCCATCCGACTAAGCCTGCAAGAAGCAAATAGGAAAAGCCAAGAAGAAAATAAACTGTATAAAAGAACTGCACTGGCAATTCATTACCTTTTAAAATACAAACATCTTTCATACATTCTTGAAGCCTTAAAGCATCTAGGTTAATTTTCATTTTTGTCTTTGTATAACAACAGTTCTCTCCTGTGGATGAGTAGGCATTTTCTCCTTTCAAGAAATGGCTGCAGGGGGCAGCTGGGTAGCTCAGTGAATTGAGAGCCAGGCCTAGAGATGGGAGATCCTAGTTTCAAATCCAGCCTCAAACACTTCACGGCTGTGTGACCCTGGGCAAGTCACTTAACCCCCATTGCCTAGCCCTTACCACTCTTCTGCCTTGGAACCAATACACAGTATTGACTCCAAGACGGAAGGTAAGGGTTTAAAAAAAGGGGTGGTGGGAATGGCTGCAGAATTTCCAAGTTGGAAGCCATGTATTCTGACTCTTATCTGAAAAAGGGGTTCCCCTCAAGTATCATGAACATCATCATTAACAGTTATAAAGCAGCCACCGTGTGCAGGGCACTCTGCCAAGCCCTTTATAAATATCTCATTTGATCCACAAAAACCTGACCTGCAAATGGTCATGCAATTTGTGCATGGAGTACTCTAGTAAGGAGGCATCTACTGCCTCTGACGTGCTGCATTTCCCTTCTATATAAGTAACCACTAGGAAGTTTTTCCTTAGGTTAGAATAAAAATTGCTTTTTCACCCATATTTTTCAGTTTTGTCCTCTGGCTAAGTAGAACAATTCTAATCTCTTTTCCATATGACAGCTCTTCAGGTACTGGATGTTGGTTATCATTTACCCCCATCTCTAGGTTAGACTATTCCTCATTCTTTCAACTGGTTCTCAGGTGACATGAACTTAAAAGTTCTCAGTATGAAATTTCTGGTTGCTTTTTTTGGATACTTTTCATCTTAACATTAAAATGATGTCCAGGAATGAGCACAAATCTCTAGATATTGTCTAACCAGGACAGAATACATATAGTACTATAACTCTGTCCCTACTCTAGTGAAACATAGGATTGAATTAAGTGGGGGGTGGGGGAAAGTTGCCTTGTATATCACATGACTTTCTCATTGACATTGTAGTGCATTAAAACCCCTATTTTTGTTTTGTTTTTCCCAAGCAAAATACTATCTAGCCATATCTGCTTCATCTTACCTAGCACCTGCCCCATCAAAATTGTTGTAAGAATCAAATGAAATATTTGCAAAGTGCTTAGCATAGTGCCCAACACATTGTAGGTATGTGCTTAATAATTGCTCTTTTCAGACCTTCTTTCTTGTACTTTGAAAGTTGATTCTTTTGAAACAAAAGTACTTTAATTTTTAGTGTGAATTTTTCTTGTATTCTAATTCTAATTCTATTTCCTTTTTAGAGGTTGCTACCAGATTGTCTCCTCTTTGCTGTGAAAACATTGCCCAGAGTGGAGCAATTGCTAAAATATTTGTTTTGATCCTAAGTTGTAACCGTAGCATCCCTTGTATGGAAGTCATCACATATGCAGTGCAAGTTTTACTTAATGTTGCTAAGGTACTTTTATTTTACATTCTGTTAGTGAAATATTTCCAAGTTTAGTCAGCCTATTAATTAAGTGTACTTTTGTTTGCATTTTGGCATTTTCTTCATATCCCTTAAAAATTTTCGCTGGATCTCAAATTTCATCACTAAATTACTAATTTTGATTAAGGTTAGAATGTGCTTTCCTTCTTTTATTTCTCAACTTAAGAATCTCAAAACAGAATATGTGTGTTTTCCATTTTCAGGTAAGACATCTGTATATTGTTAAAGATAAGATGCTCATGTTTCATAAAACAAACCTACCTGAATATAATACAAAAAGCCTAAAATAAAATTGCTAACTCATAATAGTATACGTGTTTTAAATAATCTGAATATTTTTATTTTATTAAATAAATATCATGTAGTTTTATAAAACTATGGAAAATTAAATGAATTTTGAAGCAGTTAAAAGTTTTTATATTAAAAAATATGTCATGGTCTTATAGATATATAACAAAAATTTTGCGTTTTTTTTATTAAAGCTAACACTTCATAAAGTGGTGTTCCTGGCCATAGGCAATATTGATTGGGGAGGGGGGAGAATTTCTCCCAAAACATACTAAATATTCTTTCCAGATATTTTAGCATTTTATTTTATTTTAAGGTCAGATGATTTTATTCATTTTTATTTGATTTAATGTAAATATTGCTGAAGTTGACTAATGTGACTCTAATGTTAATGTCTTTTATCTTTCTTCAAGTATGAAAAAACAGCTCCAGCAGTTTATGGGGAAGATAATTGCATAGATACATTATTGGAGCTTTTGCAGACGTATCGAGAAAAAGCTGGTGACAAAGTTGCAGACAAAGGTGGAAGTATTTTCACCAAGACTTGTTGTTTGTTGGCTATTTTGTTGAAGACCTCTAGGCGGGCTTCTGTAAGTCTTGTCCACTTATTCCACTAATGTGTGTTTTTGTGGTAGTCCTACAGCATTGGGAAATTCCCACAGGGAAGGTGGAGTCAGAATGCACCATGCAAGGAGCTTTGCTGAGGCAATGACTGCAAAAAATTGAGCTTGAACACAATGCCTCCAACTTTTCCCAATCTTGTCTTAATTACAAACCCTATTAGGAAAAGTAGTTACTGTTATGGTCTCATGGTGACAACAATGGAACTGTAGTTATGTCTACTATTGAATACGCTATGAAAAATGTGTAGGAATGGAGTCATATCCATCTTGGGTGGAGGAGAACCTGTGCAAAGATCATAATGATCTTTGCCTACAAAAACAGGAATGCCTCCTCTCAATTCTAATCAGATTCTGACAGGACTAGAATAGAAATAATGACCTGGAGGGAAATTCAAACTATGTGCAAGAAATCTTTTCCATTTCTCCTAGCAGTAACACAATTTATTTCCTTGTATAAACATCTTATATTTGCTGTACTTGCTGACCTTCTTGTATTACATAATGAATTGAATATTTAAAATGGCATTTCTTAGGATCAGAGAAGCCAGAATTTACAGTAGTTTTTTTCCAGAAAATACCAAATTCTAATGATAAAAATTAATACATCAATATTAATGATCACTCTGCTGCAGAATGTTCACTAGGAATCTTAAACTTAAAGTTTTTGTTTGTTTTTCCCCCAAATGAACCTTCTTTGTCCATCTTTTCATAACTGTAATTTTTGACAAGGGCACAACTACCAAGGTTTAAAACCTCTCAGAGTTATTCTCTTCACTATTCATTTTATACATTCAATTTTTTGCCAAGTCTTGTCTATTATTCTATTTCATCTCAAAGTCAAATACTGTTTTCCATCCATGTGGCCACCACTCTTCTTTTGATCTATATCACTTGTCCATTGTCCATACAATTGCCCAACTGATATGCCTTAAATACAAGTATGATCTTCTCTCATCAGCTCAGAAACCTCCAGTGGCTCCCAATTTCCTTAAAATAATAACTCTGTGGTTTGACATTTAAAGGTCTTTGCACCTTTAATTTCACGTATTCTACATATTCTAGCCAAAGACAATATAAAAGACTTCTTACACGTAGCTTAAATTTTTCTTCAGTTTATTATTAGTCTTAAGACCACTATCTAAAAAGGTTACTCCTGAAACACTGGTTAGGCTAGTTTAACTCTAAAAAGGGACAGTTCTGCCCCGGGTATCTCATCAGCTTAGGGAACCAAGGCTGAAGTTGTTCTTCCCTTGGCGCAGCTTCCTGGTAGCCTCTGGCCTTACTGAGCTGGCTTCATGGTCCCCTAAGGCCCGTGAATGTTTAATCAAGATCCTTCTAACTTGGTAGAATCCTGAGACCACTCAAGTCGCCACACTAAACACATATTTTCCATGTGGAAACAAACAGCTCCATTCTTATTGAATATCCTTTCTCTACATTGGCTAAGTAGACCTTTCATTAGCTGTTGAATGACCTGTGAATGATCTGTGGAAAAGGATGCAGGATTTATTATTTAATTTATTGCCATTTTAAAAATATAAATTTGTTTGCTGACTTTTTTAGGATATTCGAAGCCGACCTAAAGTTGTTAATCGCATTTGTAGTCTATATAAACTTACAGCACGTAAACATAAAATGTGTACTGAAAGAATAATTACTAAGCAAAAGATGAATGCTACAAATGGACACTTTTTTATTCCACCAACACCTGTAAGAACAAAGATAGTTTCAAGGTAAGAATTTAAACTTCATCTGAATTTTTTTTTACCTTGAATGTTTTTTTTTTTAAATACCTGATTCCATTTTCTCCACAGACTGAAGCCAGATTGGGTTTTAAGAAAAGATAATATGCAAGAAATTGTGAATCCTCTGCAAGCTATTCAGATGGTGATGGATACACTTGGTATTCCTTACTAATCAGTCTGTTAAAAAAAAAAAAGTTTTTCTAAATGTACAATAATAACTCTTAAGGCTTTTTTACTTTCTTCTGTATATATCATTTAAAAATATGACTTTTATATTAAAATCAGAAAAATTTATGTATGTATGTACTATAGCTGAAAACCATGAATTATTTTACTTCATTCATTTGATGTAATATTGTAAAGAGAATGTAATGTCAAATTACTATTACACAGTAATAAATCATAGTCTTTAATTCTATAATAGCATGATATATTTTGCCTCTTCTCAAATCACAATACTTAGGTGAATTTAAGTTTCTTTGGAATGTGGATAAGATAATGTATATTCTCTATTTCATAGTAAATTATAGTCATTTTCTAAGTCTAATTAGTATTGTGAGTGAAGGAAGAGCAATAATAATGATCTCTCTGGATGTATACATTGAAAATACTAATCTATAGTTCACTTGAATGTGAGAGCAAAAGAATGTTTATTACTTGCTAATGGTTTCCCAAGCTGAGTTCCTACCATTTAGCAGAGTTTTGGGTATGTGTCATTAAGCAGCTTATTGTATCCACTTTTTTATCTTTCATAGCAGAGCTTCTGGATTCTTCTGATCAATAAGAAAGCAATCAGACAAAGACAGTCAAAATATATTAGGTTGCCCATTAAGTTCCTAAAACTTTTCTTGATTCAGATTCTCATGACTATTTCTACTTTCCTGCAACTCCATCAACATTTATTATTTTTTGTTTTTTGTAACTATGTGATGGGTGTGAGATTCCAGTCTCAGTTGTTTAATTTGCATTTCCTTTTTTACTAGTAATTTGGAACATTTTTCAATTGTCGATAGCTTGGATCTCTTCCTTTGAAAACTGCCTGTTCATATTCTTTCACCATTTATTAATTGGGAAATGCATTTATTTTTGTATATTTTAATCACTTCCTTATATATCTGGGAAAAGAGACCCTTTATCAAGGAAACTTAACTTTAAGAATTTTTTTTTTCAGTAAACTATTTCTCTTTTACTATTAGCTTCATTTTTTTTTTGGTCCAAAAACTCAATTACATATAGCCAAAAATTGTCTCCTTAATCTTGTGTAATTCTCTCTGCCCTTTCTTTCATCCTGAACTCTTTTCCAAAGATCTGAAAAGCCATTTCTTATCTGATTCTCCATTTTGTTTATGATGTAATAAGCTTTTATACTAGGTCCTGAATCCATTTGGTGCTATTCTTTGATATATGATCTTAACCGAAACCTAATGTCTGCCAGACAGCTGTCCAGTTTTTATACCAGTTTTTGATACCTAGTGAGGCTTCTTTTAATATTTGGGATATTTGGGTGAATTGGATGGTTTGTAGTATAATTTGAGATCTGGTATAAATAAACCACCTTACTTTGATGAATTTTATTATTTTTTTTTTAGCATTGAAAAGTAATCCTTTGATAGTTTGACTGGCATGGCACTAAATAAATTAATTTAGATAGTACTGCCATTTTTATTATGCTATCTCTATCTCCCCATAAGCAATTAATTTTTCCTTCATTTATTAGGACTCTTTATTTCTATAAAGAATATTCTGTAATTGGTAGTCATAGTTTCTGTGTGTCTTGGTTATTAACTTCCAAGTATTTTGTTTTCTGTAGTTATTCTAAATGAATAACCGACATTTGATGGAGAAGAATATTTATGCTAAATATTCTAAAGTGTTTGGCTTGGGCTGATTTTAACCAATTCTCTAATACTATCCATATTTCAAAAGGAAACAATTATAAACTTTTCTAATAAATATAGGAGTAAGGCAAAGATGTTACTTCTTTTTTTTGTTTGTTTCCTGGCAGAGTTCTAGAAAGGAAAGACATAGTAATAAGATAAAGAAAAGAAATTAAAGCTGTAAACAGTAGAAAATAAATGTGAAATTATCTATTTGATGAAAAAATTTTACTTAACTCCCAACAAACTAGCAAAGAAAATAACTTAGATAATAGCTTGAGTATAGAAAATAAATCTAGAAAGTCACTTAATTTCTGAATTGAAAAAAAATCAGTAAGAAATCATAAACTACTAAATCTCATTAGACTCCCCCAAGGCAAACTTAAATTATATGTATAATTAAAATTATTTTAAGAAAATAGAGGATAGACATAAATAAAGGTCAGGTTTCTTAGTGTAATATTTATTGGGAAAGGAAATGGGATTTGGAAAACAGGGGGATAATGGGAGGTTTGTATGGGGTATGGAGGAGTTAAGGGGAGAGACGGTATATAGCTTGGTGAGGCAAGGGAGGGAGATGCCCCCCGCTGGACACAGCAATTGGACACAACAGGGGTCCAATAAGGACTATTTGTCCTGGAATGACTGAATTGAAGTTCAGCTCCCTCTATGACCAGAAAAGATAGTCCACTTATCTGACTGCAAATTCAGTAATATAAAGTTTAATAACTAGTTGGGATTGGAGTTTTTTCTCAGCTTCAGACCTGAGGCCAGGCACAGAGGTTGGCAGAGAGTTTGTCTCACTCTCGTCTACTCTCGTTGTTCTAATTCAGAATCTTAGCAGTACACAGAAAGCAATAAGGTCTGACCTTCAGAGATGAATGGGCCTGAATCTTCGGGCTGAACCAAGAAGAGGCGGCACACCACACCAGACTGGGCTGAACAAGCTCCTTCCTCCTCCAACACCCGGAAGCAAGTCCTCCCCCGCAGGAAGGAAGTGCTAGTTACAAGACCCAACTGCTACTCCCAGTTGGGCCCTTCCCCCACAAATTATTAGTCTAGTTTCCTTTCCACATTAGTCTATACTAATATAATAAAAATCATGTTGCTACCTAAATTAAGTTTCAGATTTTATACTGTACCAATCAAATTTCTAAGTAGGTATTTTATAGAGCTAGACAAAATACTGACAAAATTCATTTGGTAGAACAATATATGTAAAATATTAAGAGTAGTGACAAAAAGAACTTTTCAATCCCAAATTGTATTATAATTTGTTATCTGTATAAAAAATGGGAAAATTGATGAATCATATTAGACAAAGGGAAACTGGATACCATCAAATGTAATAACCCAGTATTTAACAAACCTGAGAACCTAAATTAGTTGAGAAGACCTATCTCCCTTTTTAACAAAAATGCTGGGACAAATGGAAAGCATTTAGACAAATTAGGCCAATATTTTACCCTTTGTATCAAAATAGAGAGAAAGCCAGAATATAAAAGATCACACCACAGGAATCATGAAAGAACAGGATAAGACACCATTCACTACTATGCCTAGGGATCAGTTTTTAACCAAATGAGAGGTGGAGGCAATCACAAAATATTAGAAACAATTGAGTTCAATCATGAAATTAAAAAAAAAAAACTTTTGCTTAAATAAAAATAACAAATAGATATTAAGAATGGAAGCTTTCATGGGTTAAGAAAAAAATGCATCTCATGTGTCTGATTCAAGACATACTAGGAATTAATACAAATATATAAGACCAAGGAGCAGCTTGGTGGTTCAGTGGATAGAAAGCCAGACCTGGAATTGGGAAGTCCAGGGTTCAACTTTGGCCTAAGATTCTTCCTAGCTATGTGGTTGTGGGCAAGTCACCTAACCTCAACTGCCCTAAACTGTAGTGCTCTTTTGTCTTAGAACTGATACTTAATATCAATTCTAATATACAAGGTGAGTGAGAGTGAGTGTGTGTGTGTGTGTGTACACCAAGAGCCTTTGCCCAGAAGGTAAGTTTCCAAAGTATATCCCCCCCCAAATCAAACTATGAATATAAGATCTGTTTCAAAATCACTAACAATATGAGAAATTCAAGTTAAAAAAGGGGGAGGGGGACAAGCCCTGAGTTTTTATGTGAAACTCAGCAAATTGCAAAAGATGAAAAGTCAGTGTCAGAAGGATGACAGCCTTACTTATTCACTGTTGCTAGAGCTTTTAATTGGTTTGACCATTCTAGATAGCTATTTGGGAATTATGTTAAGACAGTAATTAAAAGGTGTTTACCCCTTTATCCAGAGATTCCCCTGCTAGACGTCTGCCTAATCAATTAAAGCAACAAAGGTCCCATGTATATCAGATATTAATATTAGTACTTTTTCTGGTAGCAAAGAACTAGAACCAAAGTAGATGGTCAATTATGGAATGGCTAAACAAGTTGTGGTACATAAATTTAATGGACTCATTGCATGTCTACAAATATGGGAACATAAATCAGAAAATCTCAAAGGATGTTCATTAGCTGAAGTATAAAGATGAATTTAGAGTTGTGACTTTAAATCTAGATTTAAATGGTTGCCAAATAAGTCTGGAAATTTATGGTAATTTAATTAATAAAGAGGGAAGGAATTTAAGCTGAAGAGAGAGGGAAAGGAAAAAGTTAATTTAAACTGCTCCAGCCCAGACTGAGCCAGGCAGGAAGGAGTTAAAGGCCTTGGCCAAAGGGGCCCCCCTGAGCCCAAGGGAAAAGGAAGTCAGTCTTATAACCCACCACAAGACCGTCTGAAGGAAGCTGCCTGAGTGAGCTCCTCCAGGCTGAGTTCCAGAATCGAATTGGTGCCCAGGCTGCTCACAGGAAGTGATCATCCAGATCCAACTTTCCTGGGAAAGAGGTTTTGAGAGAAGAAAAAATACCAAATATATAGACCTTTCACCCTTGTGTCTCCACCTCTAAATTTTCACATCTGCCAATCACATCAAAGGCTTTTTCCAGGGCTGCCCATACTTTTAGTTCTCCCCTTTGATTAGTTTATATCTTTTGAGTTACTTCACACTTCTTTGTTAAGTTCACTTTTTATTAGTTACTTGACCTTTTTGTGATTAATTTAACCTTTATAGTTACTTAACACCTTTTTGAATTCAGGTCTGTCTAAAAATAGACTTAGCTTAAAGTTCTTGTTTCACTATAAGGTGAGAACTAAGTACCTTCATTGTTCAATTAGGAGATTACAACTTTATCTTCCCCCAAAGTATGTCTAAGTAGGGTGGAGTAATGTAACGTACTACAAGACATTCCTGATTCTGAAGAGAGTGTCTTCATTGTTACAATTAGGAGATAGCTATATCAACTCCTCTAAAGTAAAGTCTGAGTAGGGTGGAGTAGTTTTAAAATTCATAGAAGCAGCTCAATTCTATGTAATAAAACTGATCAAAAAATTTTACCCTGGAGAAGACTTGAGAACTTGTATCTTCCTCACTTTGCACAGGTGGGTTTCATTTGGTTTCAAATACTTTAAACGTTGTAATGTCCAACCCATGGTTACACAGCATATGCCATATAGCTACCTCATGTAGAACTTGCCATCCACTAAAACTGCCAGATATTTTTTTTAAACCTTCGCTTTCATCTTAGAATCAATACTGTGTAAAGAGCTCTAAAGACTGAACAATAGGACTTAAGTGACTTTCCCAGGGTCACACAGCTAGGAAGTGTCTGAGGTCAGATTCAAAATCCAGGACCAACTGTCTCTATCCACCAAGCCATCCCGCTGCCCTTTCCAGATCTTTTTAAGAGCCATGGTTGTCTATCATGCTCCATCTTATATATATGAAGTTTGTTTTTTGAGTATCCATGCCATTTATCCTATTTTATTTTTTGAGATTCATCTAAATTCTTTACACTGTTAAGTCTGTTTTGGATCCTGGTCTTTGTCATCCATTGTATTAGTTATTCCTCTTTAATTTTATATAATTTGTAATTTTATGAGGAAATTCCTTTATCGAAGTCATTGATAGCAGTATTAAACAGAAAAGGCCTACCATAATTCACTTGGCATTCTTCATTGGAGACCTCCTATCGTGCTGGCAGCAACTTTTTAAAAAGTCTCTCCATTCATCCTGATCTTAATCAATCTGTTTGCACTATTTTCTAATTCATCTCTTCACCTCTACAATACTAGTCTGAGATATTTTATCAGAAGGAAATCTAAGTAAAGGAACTTGAATGAGAGGGCTGCCTGACCAGAAGCAGACACTCAGCTCCCCCATACCTCTTACCACAAAAGCCTTTCATTTTCAATAAACTGGCCAATTTCCAATGAGAAATGAGAAAGCCACTTCCGTGGAAGTCAGTCATGGCCTTTGTTTCTTTTCAGCAAGTTCATATCAGCTATGGTGCTCTGCCTCTGCTTGAAGGATGGGGCCACAAACTCCCAATCCTCCATTTAAGGAGTGATCACTGTTCATATATTGCTTCTCAACCCTGATTTCTCCATTGGGCCCCTGGTCAGAATCACTTGACAGGTCCCCCTGTTCAGTGGGTTGTCATTAGATTGTGTATAAATGGAGATTTTGAACCTTTGACTTTATTCCCCAGAAATCCTTAGTATTTCCCAAACCCATTACATTCAAATGATTTAGTGTAACAAAATAGTATCAAATACATTAATATATGAATGTCAAACCACAAAATTAAATCTTAAACAAAACAATCAGCAAAATACAATAAGATAGAAAGAACTCCTCACTGAGCATAGTGTGAAGGAATCCCAAATTGAATGAATCTTAGAGATTGGGCAGGCCAGAATGGCAAAGGGTTGCTTCTCCCTCTCAGGCAAGATAAGTGAAAGGATCAGTACACTCATGAATGGTGGAAACTTTGAAATAGGCAAGGCACTGCTCTTTCATAGAGTATGTCATCCTTCCTTTTTGGAAGAGTTAACTTCCTTCTCCCAGTCCCATCATCCCCCCGCCCCCACATGGAGGCTAAATGTTGCCTAAGGAAAGAACACCCCAGTATTGTTTCTTTACCATCTGTCCTGAGGAGGGGCTCCAAGGACTCCTGGCTTCTGTCGGCAGCAATCGGCAGGATCAGCAACAGCGGAGGTCGATTTAGGAGTGGAGTTGGAGGTCTGGAGGAGAATTACTGGAGCCGTGGATTGGTGATGAATCTGGGTTGCTAAGGTCAGGAGTGGATGGCTGGGACAACCCAGGAGGCAGAAGTGGGAAGCAGGAGTAGAAACAAGCTGCTGGGATTTAGCAACAGGAGCAAGGGGAATTGGGAGAAGTGGCTTATCTCTTCTCCACCAAGTCCCCCAGCTAAAAAATAGCCTGGTCAGTAGGGCGAGCAAACAATTGGGCAAAAGGTAGGAAAAGAAAAAAGGCAGCAGCTCCAAAGAGTTTGAGTTCTGGGTGGGTGGGTGAGTGGGCAAAAAGCCTTGGCAGGAGAAACGTGGCTTAAAAAAATTATCTAAGCTATCTTAAAAAAATGTTTTTTGAGAATTTTGTTTCTCATCCTTTCTGGTCACCAACTGGAAAAACTAAATTTTATTTTTTTTAAATTTTTTTCAATATTTTTTTAAGGGATTTATTAAATTATCATTAGAAATCCAGGAATTAAGAGGTGATGGTGGTAAGGTGGGGATTTTGAAAATGTCTAACCAGCTATGGGCACATGGGTTTTATTTTGTATCCTTATTATTTGATTTCTAATGATCATTTAATGAATCCCTTAAAATAATATTTTTTATTATTTGAGATTAAATTTTAATTTTTGCAATTGTAATATCCTTGAGGAAAGAGACTGTCCTTTTTCATATTTGAATCTCCTGTGCTTACATGCCTAGCAGAGTAGATAAGTGTTTCATGATTATGAAACAAACAAAAGTCGATAGCTCCCCAAGAAAGCTGAAGGTGGAGACCTTTGAAATGGTGGAGAGCAGCAGAAACCAAACTAAGAGATACAGACCCAATGCCTCAGATATCTTGAAGATGACAGGGGTCCTAACCTTGCAGGGCAAAGGCCAGTGTGGCAACCTTACAACCTAGGGAAACACCATGTAGGGGATCCCATCCCAACCAAAAGGGCAGCAGAGATGAGGCCTGTCCTAGTACAAAGCCTGAATTCAAGAAGTAAAATTAGAGATGAGTAAATCAAAGCAACCAGGATCAAAAATTATTGCAAAGCTAAAACTCCCTGAAAGTGAAAAAAAAAATGATTTAACAATAGAAGGCAATGTCACTTGCTAGCACATGTGGGTCATAGACCTTCCTCCCCCACACTTAATTCTTAAGTGGGGGTGTATACATTTCTGGTTGCTAAAATTCTAAAGACTAAGCAGGGTGGAGTAAATCTAAAATTCACACAAGACAGGCTTTGTAAAAATAACTTAGGGATCATGGATCTCCCAGATGTAAAAATAATAAGGGGTAAATGACCATAGTAACCTAGTGGTTGACAAACCCCAAAGTCCAAGCTTTTGGAATAATAACTTGCTATTTGACAAAAATTGCTGGGAAAACTGGAAAACAATATGGAAGAAATGGCTGAGATAAACAACTCACCATATATCAAGATAAAGTCAAAATAGATACATATTTTAGAAGTAAAGGGTGATACAGAAACAGATTAGGGAAAGATAGTCATGTCTATGGATAAGAGATGAACTTATGTCCAAACATGATATAGAGAACAGTGCAAGCTGTAAAATAGATAACTTAGACTACATTAAATTGAAAAGATTTTACACAAATAAAATCAATACAACCAGGATTAAAAGACAAATAACAAACTGCAAAAAATATTTGTCATACATGTCTGACAGGGCTCATTTCTCAAATATATAGAGAATTGAGTAAAATTTGTAAGAATACAAACCATTCTTCAATTGATAAATGGTAAAAGGATATGAACAGGCAATTCCCAGATGAAGAAGGGAAAACTAACTTTAGTCATATGAGGAAATGCTCCAAATCACTATTAATTAGAAAAATGCAAATTTAAATAGCTTTGAGGTACTACCTCATATCTAACAGACTGGCTAAGACGACAAAAAAGGAAAATGACAAATTCTAGAGGGAAAGTAGAAAAAATTGGGGTACTAATACACTGTTGGTGGAGCTATGAATTGATACAATCTTTCTGGAGAGCAATCTGGAACCATGTCCAAAGAGCCATAAAAATATGCATACCTTTTGAACCAGCAATATTGCTACTAGGTACCAAAAGAGATTAAAGATAGGAGAAAAAGAACTGCTTGTGTAAAAAGCATTAATAGCAGCTCCTTTTTTTGGTGGCAAAGAATTAGACATTGAAGGGATATCTATAAATTGGAGAATAGCTGAATAAGATGTGGTATATGATTGTAATGAAATACTATTGTGCCATAAGAAATGGCAAAGAAAATGATTACAAAAACCCTGGAAAGACTTACATGAAGTGATGAAAAGTGAAGTGAGCAGAACCAGGAGAATGTACACAGTAATAAAAACTGACTTAATCCATAGATCAAGGCCATATTTCAAAGTTTTTTGTGGATGCTAGGACATTGCAAAAGCTGGAGGAGAAAAGGTGAGAAACAGTATAGGCTTGCTAAATAAGAGCAATGTTTATTTAGCTAGTGAATCATGTAGGAGTAAATTTTTACTTCATGATAGCAATCTGTCAGACTCACAAAAAACCCAAAAATAAGAACTAAGGATTATTTTAAATATATTTGGAAAAGTCATAAAATACTTGATTTGATTGTGGTATATTTATTAAAAACTTTGAGATTTGTCAGGTGGTAACAAACAAAATAATTCTTCACACAAATAAATGTACATTGTTGAGTATATGTGTGGAGGAGAAGAGAGGAAGAAGAAGAATGTGCATTAATTGGTGACTTTCACCAAGCTGCATATCAATATTCTGTTCCACCAAACAATTTGAGACAAGGGAAATACTCTAATATAATTTGAAATTATACTTCATTTGTCTAAAATATAACATAAGATTGCTTTGCCGTATTGATAGTTGACTATAATAATTTTCACATGAACATTAGATTTGAATTTTACTCCAGGACTAAATATGGCATGGTTTTGCTTTTAATCTGTAAAATAACTAAAACATAGACAATTAAAAAACAAAGAAAAATTGTAGCATTTCTTACATCATTTAACCACTTCTAATGGTTGTTACTATTTAACAAATTCAAAGAATAAATGGATTTTTCCATTCATTCAGTCCTCTGGGCCTTAGCTAGGACACATAATTTAAAAAGACAGCAGATATTAATAAAAGCTTCAGGAAAGAAAGTGGTTGACAAAGTTGAATTTCTTAAGTGTGTTTGATGAGAGAATATAAGAGCATGTGGGCTTAACTATTATCAACAATGTGATGATCCAAGAAAACTCTCAGGGACTCATGACAAAAAAGGTTATCCTTAGAAAGAAGTGACAGAGTCTGATTGCAGATTGTAGTATACCATTCTTCACTTCATTTCCTCCATGAATTTTTCTCTAGCGTAAGCAAATAGTGTAAGCATGTTTTGTTTCCCAACATGGTGAACATGGAAATATATATTGTATGATAACATATATAACCTATATCATATTCCTTGCCTTTTGGGGGAGAAAGGAGAGTTTAGAGGAAGGGAAAGAAAGTGGATTGCAAAATGTCAGAAAATAGTTTCTAAAAATTGTATTGACTTGTAATCTGAGAGTCTAAATAAAAAATTTGAAATAGTGATTTAGAGTATTTTTTTCATGATTAGATGGCTTTAATTACTTTGTCTGAGAACTGCCTGTTCATATCCTTTGACCATTTATTAATTGAGGAATGACTTCTGTTCTTATATAGTTGACCCATTCCTCTATGTGTATTTGAGAATTGAGGCCTTTATTAGAGAAATATATTATAATTTTTCCACCATTATGATTACTGTATATTATCTATATTATATTGCCCTTCATCCTATTTCCCTCCTGTTTATCCTACCCTCTCTCCTTTTCTCCTATCTACCCTCAAAAGTATTTTGCTTCTGACAACCACCACCTACTTTAATTTGTCTTCTCTTATATAAGACCCCCCCCACCTTTATCCCCTTTACTTTCTTCTTATAGGATAAAAAAAAGATTTCTTTATCTCATTGAATATGTATATTCTTCCCTCTTTGAGCCAATCTGATGAGAGTAAGGTTCAAGTACTCCTCTTCTCACCTCCCTCATCTTTCCCTCCATTGTAAAAACTCTTTCATGTCTCTCTTATGTGAGAGAATTTATCCCATTCTACCTTTCCTTTCCCTTTTCTCTCAAAGCATTCCTCTTTCTCATGCATTAACTTCATTTTTTTATATATCATTCTATCATATTCAACTCATACCTTTGCCCTCTGTCTAGGTATTCTCCTAACTGCCCAAGTAATGCTAAAGCTCTTGAGAGTTATAAATACCATCTTCTTATCTAGGGATGTAAATAATTTAAGTTTGATGAATCTCTAATAATTTATCTTTCCTGTTTACCTTTTTATTCCTTCACTTGATTCTTATATTTGAGACTTGAATTTCTTTTCAGCTCTGATCTTTTCATCAGGAAAGCTTTGAAAGTCCTTTATTTCATTAAATACCCATTATTTTTCTCCTGAAGGATTATACTCAGTTTTTCTGTGTATGTAATTCTTGATTGTAGTCCTAGCTCTTTTGCCCTCCAGAACATCATATTCCAAGCCCTTCAATCTTTTAATGTAAAAGCAACTAAGTCCTGTGTTATCCTGACTGTGACTCCACAATATTTGAATATTTCATTTTGACAGCTTACAGTGTGTTCTCCTTGACCTCAGTTCTGGAATATTGCTAATATGCTTTCAGGAGTTTTCAATTTGTGATGTCTTTCAGAATCTTTTTCAAGAGGTGATCAATATATCCTTTTCATTTCTATTTTACCCTCTGGTTCTAGAATATCAGGACAGTTTCCCTTAATAATCTCTTGAAATTTGATGTATGTGCTTATTTTTATTGATGATGGCTTTCTAGTAGTCCAATAATTCTTACACTATCTCTACCTAATCTAAATTCTAGGTCAGTTGTTTTTCCAATGAAATATTTCACATTTTCTTCTTTTTTAAAAAATTCTTTTGACTTACTTTGTTTCTTGATGTCCTGTGCAGTCAATTAGCTTCCATTTGCCCAATTCTAATTTTAAAGAAATAATTTTTTTCAGTGAGCTATTTTAGCTCCATGTTCATTTGATCTATTTTGCCTTTTAAAGAGTTCTATTCTATGAATTTGGGTCCCTCTTTTTTCCATTTGGCTAATTCTGCTTTTTTATGGAGTTCTTCTCTTTATTAGATTTTCTTTCCTCTTATCAGTTGGTCTATTTTTTTTAAGATAATAATTTTTAAAAATATGGCTCCTTTACCAGCTATTGATTTTTTTCCCATAATTTTCCTGCATCACTGTCATTTCTCTTCTCAGATTTCCTTCTACCTTTCTTATTTGATTTTTAAAATATTTCTTGAGCTCCTCCAGTAATTCTTTTTGGGCTTAAGAGCAATTCATATTTTTCTTGGAGGTTTTGGATGCAGCATCATTGACTTTGCTGTTTTATTCTTAATTTGGGTTTTGATCTTCCCTGTCCAAAATAACTTTCTATGTTGACTTTATTTTTCATTATTTGCTTATTTTCTGGCCTTTTTCTTGTCTTTTAGTAAACAAAACAAAACAAAACAAAAAAACTGTTACAAATAGGCTCTGTTCCTATGGTAAAGGGGGGTCCTAAGCTTCAGATTCTTTGCATGTTTGCCTTCAGAGCCAGCTCTGGTAATCTATAAGTTTTCAATTCCTCCAAGGTGGTATGTATAGGGAACAGGGGAAATGGAGGGAGCTTGGAGTGCCACAGGGGTTCTGAAGAACAGGGGTGATATACAGCAAAATGGGAAATGAAGCACTCACTCTTCTGATGTTCAGCAGTTCATCTTTAATTTCCACCTCCCACCCCCTACCCCCCACTAACCAACTAACTACCACCAATAGCTACAGTAGACAAGTTATAGTTTTTACTCATGGGAAAGTCAAGCCCACTTAGCATAAGAAACTAGACAGTCAGCAAAATAGATTCTGAGAAATGTTTTCTTCTTAGAATTCTGGGAACTCCTTATCTTTCTTCCAGCAGTAACCTGACAGACACCTGGGACAGTATCATTGCTTGGCTCAGCCTCCCTGTCTCAAAACTTGCTTTTCTCTGAGTTTGCACTCCCAATCTAAAATCACTCAAGAATTCTAGAGGGTTGGCGAATAAGGTAAAGAGGACTTAACCCTTTGTGTTCTCAACAGGTATGATCTAAGAAGAGGTGTATTTAATACCCTCCTGCCTTGTGCTTTGGTCTGTGAACAGCCATGAGTACTTTTTGTGCCTTGGAACTATGACTAAAGTCCCTTGATCCTCTGTGGCTGCAAGTGCTTATGTGTGTTAATGCTCTTTCTCTCCCTGGAATTGCTACTCAGGCTGTGACCTGGACCTGAATATGCATAATGCAATAGAATCCTGCACCCAGAGCTCAAAAAAACCCTGTAATCTCTTTCTGAACCCCTTCCCATCTGTGCCTGAGAGCCATGGAAGCCTTTGTGGCTTATTCAGCTGTAAACCCCCCTCCCCCCAAGGCCTGTGCTGGTTTGCTAAGGTGGGGGTCTGCCTTGGTGCCCTAGCATGGGATCTGCTCCCACCAGGCTGTGATAAATCCCATCTGGCTATGAAAGTGAATATGCCAACCACTTTCATTTTCTTGAAACTGCCCCATCTATCTAGGTGCAGAGGAACTGAGTTGACCAATCAGGATATAGAATGGCTTGATAGACCAATAATTCTTTGTAGCAACTGAGAATAAATTGACCTCATAAGGCAGAACCAGTGACCATGAAATTAGCTTAGCTCAGAGGTATCAGCTAAATTCTGGACTTTCCAAAACATCCTTCTCCACTATTATCATTTGTCCTTGGACTCTGTGCGTTATCTTATGCATCTTATTAATTATACTTCAGCTTTGGATTTAGTGATCTCATCCTTGCTTATGTTGACTCTCCTCGATGTCCCAAAAAGTGTTAAGGACTCAATGTTCCAGTTCCTAGAATTCTCCATTCCCTGTGACTGGAGCCCTTTATTCCACTTCTGAGGCCCTTTGTCCATAACTCATCTTCTACCCTCCCTGGATCAGCCCACTTCCTGCCTCACTTTGTTTGAAAACAACATATAAACTGCTACCTGTTATCTCTTAGCTGAGTTTATCAGTACTAGGCTGATTGCTCCACATGAACATGTTTATACCTGTTTAATAAAGATCATTATTGAATTTACAGATTCTACACTGAATTTTTCAGGTATTATTCCCCTTGAAGAAAGAGAAACTTTGGACTCATAGTGATCTGTGCTTCACAAGGTGACCTTCCTCGTTGGGACAGAAGGACTTAGGTCCCAGGGTCTGTGCTTGGCACATGACCCCTTGGGCATGCTCCCCCTTGGGGGAAGAGGGTACTAAGTCCTGTAGAGGTCATACCTCAGTTTATACTGTTGACCTAAGTTGTCTTTGCCTGAAAAATGGTTCTACCCCATCCTTTGTCTCTCTAGAATTTGTTTTAAGGTGTTATATCAAAGTTGTTTTGAGGGTAATTTGTTAGAAATAAGTTGAGTCCTTGTGTCTTCTCTGATATCTTGGCTCCATCCATCTTGAAGTTTCTCCAGACAAGATTAATTCTCTTAGGACAAGAAGGAAGAAGATGCTCAATGTGTGTGTGTGTGTGTGTGTGTGTGTGTGTGTGTGTGTGTGTGTGAGAGAGAGAGAGAGAGAGAGAGAGAGAGAGACAGAGAGAGAGAGAGAGAGAGAGAGAGATCTTTATATCACATTTCTCTGATTAGAATTTGGTATCCAAGATAGAGACAATTAACACAAATATACAAGTCTGAAAGTTATCTCCCAGTAGATAAGCAGTAAAAGGATATGGTCACAGAGAAATTGTATGAAAGAATACTTCATAGCATAAATAATAAGAGAAATGCGAATAAAAACAATCCTGATATTTCACTGCATATCCTAAAAACTAGCAAAGATGATAAAAGATGTTGTCAATTTGAAATACAGAGGACTACCAAAGTAGCAACAAAAAGTCTTTAAAGTATTGCAGTCTGGGGCACCACAAAGCATTAAAGTCCAGGAATGTCTATGAGGGGCAAAGGTTACTGTGTTTAAATGTATTTAGTGCTCAGGAGAGGTGGCAACAGGGAGTGTAAAGTTATTCTATAAAATAGCCAAAAGAGTGAGAGTGGTGACATCTGGTCAGAACAGAGGCCATCAATAGGAAGTTTCCAAAGAAACAACAGAACCAATTTTTTACCGGTTTGGACCATCTGGACCATCTATCCTCAGACTGTTCTTGGCTCTGGAGCCAGATTGAGTTCATTTCATAGCTAACTGCATTTGACAATGGAAATAATCTAAGTTGGTAGAGCTGTGAATTAGTACATGCATTATAGAAAACAATATGGAATTATGCAAATAAAGTGAATAAAATATTGTGAAGATTAAATTGTAATCCCCTGATTATAACAATGAAGGTACTTAGCTCTTCTTCTATTGGGAAGATTGAATTGTAATCTCTAGTCTATTTTTAGATTTTAATCCCCAAAAGTGTTAACTCAGTATTTGAAGTACATCTACCCATTTTAGTATACAAAAAAATAACTAACTACTAAAGGTGTGATATAACCAAAAAAGGTATAATCTAACCAAAAAGGTAGGAACTAAAGAGTGGGCAGTTCTAGAGAGAGCATCTGCTGTGATTGGTAGATGTGAAATTTAGGGGAGGTGACACAAGAGAAAAAGATCTTTATATAGAAGACCACAGAGGCCAGAAGATATAGATTGAAGGATTCTGACTCGGAGTTGGCCTGGAGGATCAGTCCCTTGAGCTTGGAGTGAAGAAGAGTCACTCAGAGGAGAGACTGGAAGATAGACACTTGAGAGCCTGGAAGACAGACACTGGGACTTGGCTGTGGAACTCGACCCTGGAGCTTATGCAGGAGACCTCAGATTGCTTTCCTTTTAGAAGGTCACCATGGTGCATTAAAGGCTGACTTAGTTTCCCCACCTTTCTGGAGATGTGAACCTCTAAGAAAGGCCCATCATTTTGAGACTCCTTTCCCTGATTAGGGCCTTAGAATTTCTACCTTGCTCAGAGGAAGCCTGAGTTTTCTCTCTCTCTCTCTCTCATTCCTTAATATCTTTCCTCTATTGTAAATAAAACTACCATAAATTCCATTCTACTTTAGAAATTCATTTTGGAATTTAGAAATTAAATCCCTGTCGAACACCTATATAAATATTCAGAGTCCAACCACAATTAAATTTAACAATGTTCATACCCATTGACTCAGACAATCTAATTTTAAGCATATACATCAAGAAATTCATTGATAAGACTGAAATATTTGTAATAGTACTTTTTATGGCAGCAGAGAACTGACACAAAGTATATGCCTACTGATTGGGAAATGACTGAATTAATCATGAATATATGTCATGGACTATTACTGCACTTTAAGAAATAATGACTATGATGAAACAGAGAAGCCTAAAAAGTAAGATGTGGGAAAATTTATGAAATGTAAAAAAATAAAAATGCATTTTTACCAAACAAGAAAATTGGCAATGGGAGAGTAAATTTAATATTCGAACACTATTTTTTGAAAGGGATAGAGGAAAAGAGCAAAGTCTTTGCTTTTGGAGGAAGTATGTCTTGGCTGAAAGAGCATTGACTTGGGTCAAAAAGCAGATGACCTGGGGACTAATACTGTTTCTGATGTAGAAGCTGCACAAAACTGGTAAATCACTTAATATCTTTAGTTTTACTTTCTTATCAGTGAAAAGGAGGTGTATGGACATTTGACCTCTAAGGTCTCTTGCTCCAGATCTATGTTCCAGTGATCTTGCAGAAGTCTTACTTTAACATAAGACATATTTTATACACATATGTAAAATAAATAAAATCCTATATCTCATGATGAATAGATTATAATCTTCACTTCTGACTTTTTTTAAAAAGAAAAGAAAAAAGGAATAACATATAAAACAAATACCCTTTGAAGAAGAGCATCTTGTCTAGAAAATCAAATGACAAAGAATCAGAATAACTTCATTAAGAATATATCATGCCAGGGAGTAAAGATGGCCACTTAGAAGCAGCAAAAGTACAGACTTCTGTGAAAACCCTTCCACACCAATAAAAAACAAAGTACTTTGAGGGGACATAAAACCAAATCTAACAACAGGACAGAGCTGGGGGACCCACCTGTTCGATTCAACTTAAAAGGTATACAGAGAAGCTGAATTCTCAGGTTTAATGAAAAAGAAGGAAGGTTCTAGGAACCCTTCCCTACTTACTATGCTGAGAATCCTGCCGTTGCTGGAATCTCTGGGCTAGGGCTTGTAGCAAGGGAAGGTGCAAAGCGGATTGCAAGGTTTGGTTGACAGACCTCAAGCCAAGGATTCTACAAGAGCTGGCTGGGTCAAAATTCTAAGGGGGTTGGAGCAGCTTTTAACTGTCTGTCTGAAGCTGGATCTCCACACTGAAGCTGTGACTCTGAGATTCTCCCTGGAAAAAACATCTTTCATGCTGCTTGCCTTAGATTAACATCAAGAAAAGATTGAGAAGTTCCCCATTCATTCTGGTGGACAGTGATTTTGGAAGAGACTTTCTCCCTTTCCTGGATCCTCTAAGGACTTTACAACTAGATGTCGGAAGTCTGACCCACCAAAGACTGTGCAAGAATCTGGGCTCTCTGTTTGGAATTACCCTTAGATTAACTTTAGTTTAATTTAGACAGGTTAAGCTTACTATAGGAACTTATTGAGTTAAGTATATAGGTGGGTGATAGTGTGGACACAAGAGAGATACAGAATACATTGCAAGGACTTGATTTTGCAAAAAAACTTTATGCAGGAAGGAAATGGAACTTTGGCTGACATTGGGGGATGGGGCTGGAATCTCCTGCCAAGAAAAGCAAGGAGACAGTTGAAAAGAGGTTCTTGTCCTTTCTGAGCTGAGAGGGGAAAGAGCAACTTCACTGAGTTTAGCCTGATATAATACCTCAAATAATCTGAAGAGACCCAGATAGCCATCTTTCCTTAAAGAGGTGGATGGAGACTTTTTCCCTTTGGCAAGAGACTGTTCACCAGAAGACTTTCCTATCTATATCTTCAAAACTGTATCTCCATATCAAGAAATTACATCAGTCTGACTCCACAGTGATCTATAGGGACCCAGGTCCCCAGATCTGAGCCCTTGACCCCTGACAGGAATTTAGGGTGAAATCAGAATTAGGGACTTTCTGTTTTCCCTCCTTCCCTAAAGTCTAGATAATAAATAGAACTTATAACTTATAGAAGAAGTGAACATCTCATTCTTCAAATGTACTGAGGGGATCAAAGATAATAATCATACAGAGAAGAGATTGAAACCAGAGATTGAAGGGGATTTCCTCTTACCTTTCAGCTCTGGACAGAGATCCAACTTCACTTTCTCTGAGGCAGCTCTGCCTGGGAGAGGAAGTAGTGCTCATATATATATATATATATATATATATATATATATATATATATATATATATATATATATCTTTCCCCCCTTCCCTTAAATTCCCTGTAACAGGCTCCAGCCCAGAGGGAATGCCTTGTTGCCACAGCTGTGTCAGGCTCAGGGTTCTAACCACAGCCAGCAGGGAGGCAGCTGAAGGAGAGGCATGGAGGGGAGGGCAGATTAGTTACAGCCACTATTCTCCATCTTGGGCCTTCAGAAGGTATTGGCCTTAGGACACACCCAGCTCCACAGATTCGTTCTGTCCTGGCCTAATCTAATTTATCAATAGAGCAGATAAGAAGCCTTCAGAGAGCAGGAAAGCTCCATCTCCAATAGCCTTCCCCCCACTGACTGAGCTGAGAGCCATTGCAAGAATCAGGCTGACTTGGATCCCAGGGCAAAGGCTACAACCAAGAAAGAATACCTTGATAACAGGGCAGGAAGCACAGCTCCCTTCAGCCTCTATATCTTCAACTACACTTTCAGCTTCTGTTGCCAGTTGGGGAAGATCTGGCCTCAGGGCTCATTAATACTTCATCACCTAATCTATTCAATCAGCAGAACAGAGAAGAAGCCCCTTCAGGACAGAATAGCCCATACCCACAGATCCAGCAAATAAAATAATCAGAGGAGCAAGATTATATCCAATGACAGGGGGATAAGAAGGAAAAAATATGACTAAACAACAGAAAAAGAAAAAAAAAGAGATTATAGTTGACAGCTTCTATCCAGGTAATGAACAAAGAGCAAATAGAAAAAAGGAGGACCAAAGAACACCAAGTAAAAACGCAGAAACTCCAGCGAATTGGACTCAGGCAAATTGAACACAAAACACAATTGAAAAAACAATTAAGATAGTCTAAGGACAATTGGGGAAAAGAATGTGAAAAGCAAAATAGTCATCCGGAAACAGAGGCACATGAACTAAAACAAGAAAATATTTTCCTGCAAGCCAGAGCAGACCAGCTTGAAAACAAGGCAAAAAAAAAAAAACGAAAGATGGTTTACAAAGAAAAACAGACCAGGAGGAAAAGGATGACCAAAAAGCCAGGTATGAAATTCAGTCTTCAAAAATTAGAATCTAACAAGTAGAAGCAAATGATTTCACAAGGCAGCAAGAGTCTATAAAACAAAATCAAAAGAATGAAAAAATTGAGGAAAATATGAAACACCTCATTGATAAAACAATAGAATGGAAAATATATCCAGGAGTGACAATTTAAGAATTATTGGACTACCAGAAAATCATGGCAAAAGAAAAAGCCTGGACATTATTATCCAAGAAAAGTGCCCTGAAATTCTTGAACAAGAGGGAAAAGTGGAGACTGAAAGAATCCACAGATCACCATCTGCTTTTAATCCCCAATTTACAACACCCAGGAATGTTTTGGCCAAGTTCAAGAACTACTAGACCAAGGAAAAGAGACTACAAGCTGCTAAGAAAAAAACTATTCAGATATCATGGAACCACAGTTAGGATACACAGGCCCTGGCTGCAACCACACCGAACGACTAGAAGGCATGGAATATGATATTCCAAAAAGCAAGGGAACTGGGTTTAGAGCCAAGAATCAACTACCCAGCAAAATTGATTATATTTTTGCATGGAAACATATGGTCATTTAATATCCCAAGCATTCATAAAGAAAAGACCTGACTTAAACAGAAAATTTGATGCCCAAACACAAAACTTAAGAGAATCACCAAAAGGTAATTAAGAAAGGGGGAAAAAATCAAACAAACAAAAAACTTTTCTTAAGGGACCAAATAAGTTGAAATGATTTGTATTCCTATAATAAAAAGATTCTATTGGTAACTCTTAAAAATTCTTATTTTCATGTTATTTCTCTATTCAAAGATAAAAATTGTTATCATAGCTAGAAGAAGTATACTTAGAAGGAATAGTAACAAACAGTATAGGATGAAATGTCATACATATATATAAACTAGGAGTAAAACAAGATTATAATACTAATAAAATGGGAAAAGAAATAAAATGGGGTATTTTATATTTCATAAAGAAGTGTATGGGGGGGGGACCAATACAACTGAAGGGTAAAAGAGGTTGGAAACAATCTCCAAGAAAATTTTAATCATTATAGTGGGAAGGGTCAGAAAGGTTCAAATGGAAGGAAAACCTCCAACTCCAAATTCAATCAGCATCATTAACATCAATATAAACACCATCAACATAATCTATAATAGCATCATCATCACCATCAACAATATTATCATTAACATCAACAACATCTTCATTGACAACATCATCACCATCATCATTACCATTATCATCAACATCAAAATCATCATCGTCAACAACATCATCCATCAACATGAACATCAACAACAACATCAACATTATCATCAACAACATCATCTTCTAACTATCAACCTTTTCCTGGCCCAGGAAAGATTTTTCCTGGGTGGCCTAACCTAATAGCATACTATGCAGAGAACTTGTATATATAGTAGTCTCTCGGTGATCAAGAATGACTATTGTCTTTGTGCAGTTTCATCTATGGTGTACCCTCATGTGGCTTTGTAGTCCAAAGGCTGAGGCCCAGGGTTTGTGACACATGGGGCATGGGACGCCAGAGGTTACAGGAGGGGTGGTTGTGGCCTGGTGTCAGCGTTCATGCGCAGCAGCAAGATGTCTACATTGCTCATCTTCAAAGGTGGCGGCGGCCTGGTGAATGTGGGTTCTCCAGTTGCTTCTGATAAAGGCAGTGAGTTCTAGTTGCTTTGGTGTAATGCCAGCCCACTTCAAGTTGGACTTTAGCTGATCCTTGAATCTTCTCTTTGGTCGGCCTTGTTCCCTGAGTCCAGCTGACAGTTCACCATAGAATACCTGTCTTGGTATTCGCTGTGGGTCCATGCGGATGACGTGTCCAGACCATCATAGCTGGGTTTTGAGGACCATGACTTAGATGCTGGTGGAGTTGGCTCTGTCGAGGACTTCCTGGTTGGTGATTCAGTCCTGCCATCGGATCCTCATGATTGACCGGAGGGAGCATTGGTGGAATTGCTACAGCTGTTTCATGTGCTTCCGGTACAGTGTCCATGTCTCACAACTGTACAGGAGCAAGCTGAGGACCACTGCGTTGTACACTTTGAGCTTTGTTGCAGTGCTTACACCTCTGTGTTGGAGGACTTTGGAGCACAACCGCCCGAGTGCCTGGCTGGCCTTTTGGATCCTGGCATTAATCTCGTGGTCTAGGGACCCGTCATTGGTGATGGTGCTGCCCAGGTACTCGAAAGTGTTGATGTTAGAAAGCTGTGTGCTGTCGATTGTAATGCACGGCTGGTTCGTTGGCCTCCCTGGTGCAGGTTGGAACAGCACCTCTGTTTTGCTGAGGCTGATAGTCAGGCCAAACAGTTTTGTTGCGGTGGAGAACTTGTCCACGATGGTTTGGAGATTATTTTCTTGGTGGGCCATGAGAGCACAGTCATCTGTAAAGAGAGCTTCCAGGATGAGTCTCTCTGTTGTCTTTGTTTTTGCAGTCAGGCGGTGAAGGTCAAATAGTGAGCCATCCAGTCGGTATTTGATGTAGATGCCCAGGTCTAGATCCATCACAGCATGTCATAATACTTGGGTGAAAAATAGGTTGAATAGTACCAGAGCGAGGACACAGCCTTGTTTCACGCCATTGGAGATGTTGAAGCAATCAGAAGTCTCTCCACCAGATAGGACTTCCCCTGTCATGTCGACATGAAAGAGCTGGATCAGTTTGACGAATTTTGCTGGGCAACCGAGCTTGCTGAGGATCACCCACAATGCATCCCTGTTCACTGTGTCGAACGCCTTTGTCAGGTCTATGAAGACAATGTAGAGACTCAGGTTCTGCTCAAGGCATTTTTCCTGCATTTGCCTCACCGTGAAGACCATGTCGATGGTGCTGCGATCTGGTCGGAAGCCACATTGTAATTCAGGCAGGTTCTGCTCTGAAACAGATGACAGGAGTCTGTTGAGTATAACACGGGCGAGGATCTTTCTAGCAGTGGAGAGTAGTGAGATGCCTCTGTAGTTGTCACAGGTTGCTCATGAGCCTTTGTTCTCGTGTAGGGCTACGATGGAGGCATCTCTGAGTTCTGGGGGCATGTCTTCCTCTTCCCATATGCTGGTCAGTACTATGTGGAATGCCTGGAGCGCCTTTCCATTTAAGGCCTTGTACACCTCGGTTGGGATCCCGTCTTTACTGGGTGCCTTGCCTGCACTCATTTGTTTAATGGCTTTTTGGACTTCCTCTATTGAAGGAGGGACATCAAGTTGTTCAATGGAGCAGTTTTGGGGGATCTGGTCAAGGGCTCTTTGGTCGACTGAAGAGGGTCGGTTGAGAAGCTGACTAAAGTGTTCTTTCCAACTGTTGCTGATGCCTATTTTATCTTTTATGAGAGTGTCACTGTCAGAGGATAGCAAGGTAGTGGGTTTTGATGGTCCATAGACAGTCTTGAGGGCACTGAAAAATTGTTTGTAGTTTTTCATATCAGCAAACCACTGGATTTCTTCTGCTTTTTTTCCCCACCATCGGTCTTGCATCTTCCTGATCTCACGCTGCGCCGTGGCTTGGAGAGACTTGAATCTGTCCTTTTTAGGAGCAGAGTTTGGGTTATTTTGCCACTCCATAAAGGCTTTGTTCTTCTTGCTCAATAGGTCTTCAATAGCAGTGTTGTTTTCGTCAAACCAGTCCTGGTGGTTGCGTTGTTTTGGGCCTAGGACTGCCTTTGATGTTTCCTTCACTGCGTCTCTGAACTGGTTCCATTTCTCGGTTGAGCTTCCAGTGAGTGGTCCCTTGGCTGACAGCTTGTTGTCCAGGCAGGACTGGAATGTTTGCAAATAAGATGGATCTCTAAGACAACTGACATTGTAAAATGCGTGAATTGTCTGGGTGCATTTTGGATGGCGAGGCGCAACGCACATTTGAAGAGTCACTCTAACCAATCAGTGATCTGTCCAGCATTCAGCTCCTCTCATGGCTCTGGTGATCTTTACATCCTGGATGTCTCACCGGCATACAATGATGTAGTCAATGAGATGCCACGGTTTTGATCTTGGGTGCATCCACGTTGTTTTATATTTGTTCGCCATTCTGAACACAGTGTTCGTGATGGTGAGTTCGAACTCTGAGCATTTGCTGAGTAGCAGTAGGCCGTTGTTGTTCATTTTGCCCACACCGTGTTTGCCGAGCATTCCTTTCCATCTTTCATGGCCCTGGCCAACGTGGGTGTTGAAGTCTCCCAGTAGTATCAGCTTGTCATTTGTGGGCACTGAGTGCAGGATGGCACTCAGGTCAGAGTAGAACTGCTCGATGGTCTCCTCTGTGCTGGTCAGTGTTGGGGCATATGCGCTGATGATTGTGGCATACCGGTCTTTGCTGAGAGGCAAACGGATCTTCATGAGCCTCTCGCTGATACCCACAGGCAAGTCTGGCAGCTGTTTGAGCAAACTGGTCTTGATGGCCAGGCCAACACCATGGATTCTGTCTTCATTTGTGGCTCTACCTTTCCAGAAGAAGGTGTATCCAGTGGTGGGTTCGCTGAGTGATCCTTCATTTGGTAAGCGTGTTTCGCTTAAGGCTGCGATGTCGATGTTATATCGTGCCAGTTCTTTACCAATTAGAGCTGTTCTTCTCTCAGGTCTTGGGGTATTCTCTCTATCAAGTAATGTCCTGATGTTCCATGCTCCTAGTAGGAGTTTCTTTGTATTTTTTCTTCGATTTCGACTGCTTAAAGGGGATGACCTGCCAGCCGCGGTGTGCTGACCGGGTGTTTGTAGGGCAGGCAATGTTTGGGACACCTTTTCTAGTCCCCTCCCTTGATTAGGGTGAGCAGTGCTGTCCTAGAGAGGGCTGCTCAGTCGCCCAGGATGCTGCCAAATGTCCCTGCTGCCCACAGGGCCGAGGGACCACTGGTTCGTGGGCCGCCTATGTGCAGGATCGTGACTACAACTGCCAGTGGTCACCTCCACCTGTTGCGTCACCACTCCCCCATCGCCGCAGGTCTTGAAGAGGGTGGACGGGGTTAGGATAGATGAGTGTGCACAAAGCTACTTGTGCATGAAAGAGATTTAAGTGGAAAAGCCGATGCACAGAGACAGTCCCACTCACTCGGCGTTGGAAGCCTGGGTCCAGTGGCACGAAAAGTCGTTACACCTGGAGACTTCCTCAGCTGCATTGGATGGCCGTGTTGTCTTTTGTGCTCCAACAAGCCCTAAGCACTCCACAGTGCTTTGCTGCGTCGCCCTCTCAGCCGTTGAACCTTCTTATTGGTTTCTTCCATCTGTTCCACCAAAGCAGTCTTCACATGCTGCGTGAGCAAAGCCCTGGTTCACCAGGGGTCGATGACCCAATGGCTACCCTCACAAGATTTGGCTGGCCTGTCAAAGCCGTTGCCCGGGGTGTAGCCGCTGTCGCATGCTAGCAGCTACTGGGAGCCACAAGTGAGGGCTGGGTGTCAGGTGGGGGTTAGAGGCTGTAGAGCTGCCCTAGGAGGGCCCTTCATACCAGAGATGCTACTCCTCCCCTGAGCACCCCATACACCCCGCAGAGTACTGAATGAGAGTCAAAAGACCTAAACTCTAGGCTTGAGTGCCACTATGTGTCCTTTGGGGGTAAAAAGAAGCCTTCTTTTCCTTGGACTCAATTTCCTCTTTTATGTATGACTCTGGACTCTGCATTGTTAATCAATTAAATCAAAGAATAAACCAAGTGTAAACAAGAAAAAAACACCTTTAGAAATTCTTTCATTTTCTCATTCAACTTATGAATAACTTCCATTAGTAACTATGGTTGTAGGGCAGATAGATGCCAGAACCCTGGAGCCTTTTTTTTCTTTTTGACTGTCTTCCTGTGACACTTGTGATGTGACAAAAATATGAGACTTTTGGAAACTTCTACCAATGGTGTCTATTGATATAGGTCCAAGCCTGGATAATGAGGTGGCCTTTGATTCATCAGGTAGGATCTTTTCTCTACCTTTGACATGAATATTGAAATTTAAGGATTTGATTTTGAAGAATTTTGTATTCTAGTCCATATTCCACTTATATTCCAGTTTCAGCCCTCTCAAATTAATATAATCTTTGTTGTATGACTTTAAATATATATACACAAATGTTCATGTATGAAATAATTATATATATGTGCCTATATTTATTCATTCATTCATTCATTCATTTATTCATTCATTTATTTATTTATTTATTTGCTTGTTTATTTATTTATTTATTTATTTATTTGTTTGTTTGTTTAAACTCTTGCCTTCTATCTTAGAATTAATACTGTATATTGGCTCCAAGGCAGAAGAGTGGTAAGGGCTAACCAATGGGGGTCAAGTGACTTTCCCAGGGTCACACAGCTGGGAAGTGTCTGAGGCCAGATTTGAACCTAGGATCTCCCATCTCTAAGCCTGGCTCTCAATCCACTGAACTACCCAACTGCCCCCTGTGTGCCTATATTTATAATAATTATGTATATATTGTATCAAGGAAGTTCATCCCCTCCCTCACCTGAGTAGCTTTACCTGTCCATCACCATTCCAGACATAATACAGTTGCATCAGGTTTTGCATCCATGAATGTGTTGTACATCAATAAAAGTCAAGGCTTTGGGTTTGAAAAGAAGGACAATCGAGAAGAGAAGGAAGAAGGAAGAAGTCGGGAACCTAGCAGGCAGGTGAAGGGAAGGAGGAAGGGACTTGCAGGCTAGGCACTACGTGGTCAGGTTACTTAGAGGAATAATTGTCTACCCTTTCTAATAAACTTTATAAAATATATATCTGGGTAGAAATATTATTTCAATTCTTACAATATGTGCATGTGAGCATGATGTGAGATAGGATGCTAAATCTAAGCCATGAATATTTGTCACAATATTTACCTATGATGCATAAAGATTTTCTTTTTTTCCCCCAGTTTATAGGAAAAAAATGAATATAACATGCCAGATCAATCCAATTTCCTTTCTTGACAGAGTGACAAGGTGCATAGGGTATTGACCTTAAAGCATCTGCATATATACTGGTTGTTTAACTCTGGACCATTCACTCAACCTATCACTATTCTAGACAACTTTTTAAGTCTTACACTAAGTTGCAGACAAGATGATGATCTTCATTGATAGTTTCCTCACCAGAGAGTTCCCTAATCAATGAAAAACATTTTAGCCCTGTAAAAAATAGACACGAATCCAGGACTTTAATCCCAAAATGCCCTGTAATCTCACTGAATTCTCACATGGGTTGAGATTGAGAAGGTATTTAAACCTGGTTGTGAATAGGCTCGGGCTCTTTTTACACTTCCGTTTTGGAGCAGATGCGTCTCTTTCATGATGTGAGGTTATCTTGTGTAGGCCTCTGGCCTAGGCACTTTTGTTTCTTATCTTGCATTTTCTTTAATCCTTAATCTTTAATAAACCTCATAAAAATAATACTCCTTGCAGAGAGAAACTAATTTCTACCTGCCTCAGTGTCCCCTAAATTTTAATCTTTACAGTTGGCGACCTAATGGGAGAAAAGACTCTCAATCTTCTGATTCTTTTCTGATCTTAAGTTCAATCTTTAATAGCTAGTACCTAGAAATTTTTTTTTTGATCCACATTTCTCTGGCCGAGGTTTTTACCCTTGCAAAGCTGCTGCTCATACCAACCATTAGCTAAGGACATGTGGTCCTGGGTTAAAATCTGGCCTCAGATACTTCCCAGCTGTGGGGCCCTGGAGGGGTCCCTTGTACCCCATTGCCTATCCCTTACCACTCTGCCTTCCAACAATAGGCATTTAAATGGATAATTAAAAACAAACAAACAAACAAACAAAAAACCCCAAGGAACTTAAGACTGGAGGTTATAAATTTTAAGGCATTTCAGACTCCAATGGTTTATACAAATCTCTGTATTCTAATGCATTTTTTGTTTAAGGTATAACTTTGTGATTTTAAGTTCATATATTACTGGATTCAATATTATTCTGTTATACTGTTCATTTAATGTTCTGAGTTTAAAATTCTGTTGTTTTCCCCCTATAACTATTGAACAAATATTGAATAAGCCCATATATGGGAAAAAAAAAAACCAAATGGTTTTTCTATTTTGCCTTTGTAAATTGTCACATAGAGGATAGATGGACTTCAGAACTGGTTACAATTATATAACAACCTTTGGAAAATTTAATGTGCTAAATATCTTAAATGATTTTAAGGGTTTTTTAAATATGATTTTTGTAATTATTTTTTAACAATCTCTGGTCATTTTTTCCTGCTCCTACCATGAGGTAAGGCCAATTCTAGCTGAAGTGAAATATAATTATAACCCCCAACCTTCCCGCATTTCTAAATATGTGAATGGGAGTTGGGGCAGTTAATCTCAGGGCATTTGTACCCCTAAAAAGCCTCCAAAAAAGGAGCACCCCTTTATTTATTCTCTTCAGCTCACTATTTTACTTCCACCAGAATGACATATAGATTTCTTGATTATGTTCTTAACCCAAGATGAGTTTTACTTTGTTTAAAAATATGTTTATTACCAAGGTTGAAAGGTTTGCTATGATTATAAAAACTTGTGACAAATATCCATCAATTCAAAAATGTCATACAACAACTTATGTGAAATATGATAGTGTTTGTTTGCTATTGTAATTAATTGGGCTATTGAGAATTTTGGGGATATTGATACCACATATTTGTACTACTGTATTTTTGAAAAATGAAAATTGTTACCTTGTTCAATTCATTTGCATTCACTCACAGTAGATCATGGCCAGATATTGAAGAGGAAATGGATCTCATTTTTGGTGAGAAAGCCTTGTATTCTATATTTTCTTAGCTGACACAGAGTGTCAATGATTATAAGCTATATTTTTTAATTTTTAAAGCTCTTTTATTATTATATTTTCTTGCATGTGCAATATACTATTTCAGTGGGTTTTTTCTCTCCTTTTATATTTTAAGCACATAAGATTTTCTTTAACTTTTTGACCTTTCAGTACTATAAGTTTAAGATACATTTGCTAATGCATTCCCCAAAAAGCTTGTGACTATAAAAATGATGCCACTGATTATTTAAAAAATTGTGGGACTTTGCTTAATGATTCTGTCTGATTCCAGGACAAGATATACATAGAAGAGCCATTGCACAGGGTCAAAGAAAAGCCAATACAGGATGGATTGATGCACTTCTAGGCCTAGCGTGAAGACTCGAGGTTACTATGTTTAACATTGTTAGACATAGGCTTTCCTTGTGTCCCCACTCACTCTGAAAATACTCACAGATGAGTATCCCCAAAACCTTGGCTCGTATAATCTGGTCCCCTTTTCTTTCTTTCATAGTATGGCAACTTTCTGTAGTCCTGGCTACTGACTGGGTAAATGCATCATTACTTAGATCATTTTGATTGGGCCCTGATTGAAGGACCTGTTATAGATTTATTTTTCTTTTACTTGAAATTTACACATAAGACTTTGATAGTCTATATTTTCATCCAGAATTTTTTTTTCTTTTGGATTTTTCTGATGTCTTTTTAATATCTCTTACCAATTGGTTCATATACCTCATACCTCAGCCATGCATCCCTAAGTGATCCTGTATTTTTCAATCACCCACAACATGGGGAAATGTAAAAAAAAATTATTATTTTAAATTGCAAAGTTTAAATTCTTTTTGAGAAGAATTTTAGGTAAAGAAGATGCTACCTCTCTGAATCCAGAAACTGAACTGTTGGAGAAGCCACAATGAAGAAGCCTCCAGACCACAAGCTGCACAATATCAAAATGAACTTTGGGTGTAGTTGATTGAACATTTATTTATATGTATACTTTCATGCCAAAGGGGACTGCCCCCTAACTGGCTTTTTGTCAATGTGTTCAGCAATTATTGGTTTTATTCTTTTTTTTTCTTTTTCTCTTATCCTCAAATTATTGTAATCTTTAATTTCTACCTGCCTCAATCTCCCCTAAATTTTAATCTTTACATCCCCCTTTACCTACTAAAATAGTAGATCAGTGGAATGTTTTAGATAGTTTACTCATGTGTTAAGAAAGCATTTGATAAAATGTATATGATTCTCACAGAAAATATATAGCTTTCTGGGATAAATTATAATGCACTAAGATACAGTTTGAGCTGCTTAAATGGTCAGATTCAGAGACAGATAATGTTTGAAGGAAGTTTTCAAAAGGGTGTACTAGTGATCTGTTCTTAGATAGATTTTGTTATTGTTATGTAGAAATGCCATTGATTTTTGTGTTTTTTAATTCTTGCTCTTTTACTAAATCTATTTGTTGTAATAGTTTTTTTCTTTTATTGATTCTTTGAGTAAAGTACCATATCATCAACAAATAAGGATAATTTTGACTCCTTTTTGCCTTTCTTTAATCTTTAATTTGCTTTTCCTTTCTTACTGCTATTGCTAGCATTTCTGGAACCACGTACTTTTGTATGTAGGCCAGCAACTATTTGCAATTTCTCACACAGAGTACTGACTATCCTTAATGCCAGGAATGCTCCTCACTTCACCTCTCTTCTTTATATCAGTTCCTTCCTTCAAGACTCAGTTAAAATTTTACTTTCTGCAGGAGATGTTTTTCCTTTTGTAATAATTAAAATTAAATCATGAGACTGCTGATAGCTTTAGTAGCTTTATTACATCAAAGTAGTGATAGTAAAGAGAGGGAAATGTAGGAAAGAGGTAAAAAAATTGCTTAGCTAAATACCCTATTTGCCATTTGATGGATTGAAGCTCACCACTGACAGGGATTCCTTCAAGTTCTAAGCTGCAGCCAAAAGAGCACAAGAGGGAGCTCAGTGCTGTGGTCTCATTTTATAAGCAATTTTCTCTATCCACTAGCTCTCTTCCATCACATCTCAGGAACCAACCATAGTTCCTTAATTTGCCTTAGACCTCTCATTTCCTTGTAGCCATGGTAATGCCAATTAATCACATTTCCTTGTCCTTAGTTCCCCAAATGTATATAAGTTCCCCAATTTCTACTGTTCTTTGGAGAATCACCTAGTGTGGTGCATTCTCCCAGAGATATGTCCCCAGAAGCCCTGGAATGTTGTCTCTGTGTAGTTTTTGGTGCTTGACTCTGTGATAGGGGCTGATTCCTGGACCTATCTCTCCTGATTAAAGACTTGGTTTTCCTGACTACTTTAGTAGTTCTGTGTTTTTAAAAGTTAACAGATTAAAGAAGCTTGGAAAGGTAGAAGGAGGCTAGGTTATAAAGGGCTTTGAAACCTAAGGGAGCATTTTGTATTTGTTCCTGGAGGTAATAGGAGGCCACTGAAGTTTATTGAGTAAAGGGATGACATGAATTGAGCAGTATTTTAGGAAAATCACTTTAGTGGATGAATAGAGAATGGATTGGGATGGGAGAGACTTGAGGTAAGCAAACCCATCAGTAGGTAATTACAATAATCAAGGTATTAGGTGGTGAGGGGTTGCTCTAAAGTCGTGGCAGTGTCACAAGAGGAGGAGATGTTATTTGAAAAATTTTGCAAAGGTAAAATTGTCAGGCCTTGGTAATAAAGTGGATGTGTTTAGGATGACACCTGTTTTGTGAGCCTGAGGGTCTGGGAGGATGCTGTTGCCCTGTATAATAATAGGGAAGATAGAAAGTAGGGGAGGTTTTGGGGGAAGATCATGAGTTCTGTTTTGGACATATTGAGTTTAATATATCTACTGGAATCTAGTGTGAGATGGTCTAACAGGTAGTTAGAGATGTGAGATTGGAGGTCTTCAGAAAGATGGGGAGTAGAAAAGTAGTTTTGAGAATAATTAGCATAACGATGGTAATTAAATCCATGGTAGCTGATGAGATCACCAAATGAAGAGGTATAGAGGAGGAAGAGAAAAGGACTAGGTAACCTGTTGCTTCTAGTAGAGTCAGGATGATGTAGAATGGAAGGGTCTCCTGTAACCAGTACCAATCTGCTAACTGTGATTAGAAGCCTTTTTTTTTTTTTTTGATGGGCTGCAAAACCAGAAATGGGTATGTCTTCCAAACAGGTCTGTTAGCCTTATTGTGGGCTTTTCATCTCTTTGTCCTAGCTGCACTTTAATGATTTGATGAGAGAGAGACAGACAGACAGATAGGTCACAAAGAGAGAGCCAGAGAGAGAGAGATACACAGAGTGAGAGAGATAAGACAGAGAAAAAGAGAGACAGACAGAGAGAGACAGAGACATGAAGGGGCAGACAAAGAGAGAAGGAGAGCAAGTTGTAAAAGGAGACACTTTGGGACTTTCTTGTGGTTCCAAGAGTTATAGGTTCCTTCATGTCTTCTTTTCTGTTCCAAGTTAAGGAAATGGAGTCTTCAATCATGTGAGTTTCCAAATGTTATGTGAACAAATACTGTATCTGCATTGATGTCCCAAAGAGTAAAGGACTGACCTTCATGAGTCACCTTCAGGATCTAACCCAGTGGTAACTGAGATAAGGACTTATACAGCAGTCATGCCACATCTGAATTTCAACTTTTTGTGAATAGAGAAATTGAGGTAAGAGTGAACCTACTCTCCCCACATGTTAAGGTCAGGTAAGAGAGAGTGCATTCCTGAAATTCTGTGAGAGTAATTTTTGTTCTATTCTCTCTCCTCCCCCACCCCCCCCACCCCCTTATATCTTAAAAGTGAATTGCCTTTTGAAAGAACTAATTGATGTTAAGTGGGTAAATGGAGTCTTGGAATGCTAATTACTGGCACACAACATAACAAAAACTATTCAGATGATTAACACAAGGACAACTGAAACTTGTGCACACAATTGACTAAATGCAAATCACTTGAAGCAGGTTCAGGAACAACAACATTTACCAAATGATTACTAACCTAGCCCTGACAGAAATCTGTTACATATTGAGAGTTTTAGTGCTTCACTGAACATTCACAGAGCAACCTAGTGACATTTATAGAACTTCCCTACCCTCTTCAAACAAACTACATTTTCTACTTCATATTGCATAATTGATAACAAAATTCATGCCACTCAGTGCTGAAAGAACTGCAAGAAAATAGGCACATTACTTCATTGTTGGTGGATAACTGAATTAGTCCAGTCATTTTAGAAAGCTATTTAGTACTCTGCCCAAAAAACTATTAAATTGTATACCCTTTGATGCAACAAAGTTACTGCCAGGTCTGTATCTCAAGGAAATCAAAGAAAGAGGAAAAGAATATGTACAAAATATATATAGCACCATCTTGTAGTACTAAAAAAATTAGAAACTGAGCAGATGCCTATCAGTCGGGTAATAGTGGAACAAGTTATGGCATATTTGTACTATTGCACTATAAGAAATTAGGAAAGACAGGATTTCAGAGAAATCTGAAAAGACTTATATGAACTGATACAAAATGAACAAACCCAGGAAAACAATTTATTCAAGACCAATGAAAGACACTAAAAAAAGCTAAGGTTGGGACACCTAGATGCCCAGTGGATTGAGAGTTAGGCATAGAGATGGGAGGACCTGGGCTCAAATTTGGCCTCAGATATCTCCTAGATGTGTGACCCTGGGCAAGTCACTTAATAATCCTAATTGCCTAGTCCTTACCACTCCTCTGCCTTGGAACTAATACACAGTATTGATTCTAAGATGGAAGGTAAGGGTTAAAAAAAGCAAGCAAGCAAGCTAGGCATTCTGATCACCACAATGACTAATCGTAACTCCAGAGAGCTCATGAAGAAACATGCTACCTACCTCTATATAGAGAGATGATATATTTGCAGTTTAAATTGAGGCATATATTTTAATTTTGGGGCATGGAAATATTAAACTGGAAAAAACAGAACTATTAAGATAGAAAAAACACTTTTTAATTAGGGGGGAAAGGGTGTGTACATTGTCAACATGGAAATCTAGAGATTCCCCTGTTTATTTAGTTGGGAGGTAGAAACCCCAGGTTTTGACCTTGTCACAGGAGAGGTTTCCCGTGAGGGAAGGTCCCACTTCTCCAGAAGATAGACAATCCACATCAGGTGGGAGGTAGACCCCATCGGAAATCAAGTAGCTCTTTTGTCTCCAGAAGCCTTTCCCAGTATATCACACCCTCCTCTGAGGATCAAACTGGGGACCTTGACAAGCTACCTATTGCGCAAAAGCTGAAGTGGATAGTCTATTGTCCAGTGAAGTGGGACCTTCCCTCAGGGGGAAACTCTCCTGTGACAAGTTCAAAACCTGGGGTTTCTACCCTCAAACTAAATAAACTGGAGACTTCTAGATTTCCATATTGACAACATTAATAGGTCTTTCATTCAGAGCTATGTGCTTCAACCCTCACAGAGTCTGCCTTGACCCTGCACTTGCTCTGGTCACAGACCCCTGGGAGTCTCACCACTTGGGTGGAAAACTCCAAAGAGCCATTAAAGTGGGAAGCTTAAATACCCTTCTAGGGGAACATGGGGATGGAGGATGAAAGGGATGGTTGATTGGCTTTACAATAGTAATAAAGGAAAATGAGGAGTCACAGACAGGAATAACAGTGAGGGGAGGATGCTTTACAATAGACACAAAAGGGAAAGATCTGGGATATCTTTTGGGAGAAACCATTGGGACAAAAGCGATACTTAGTACCTGATGGGATTAGTCCTCTACTTAAATTACTTTAAGATCTATTGTTAGTCTGAGACTCCTGAAGTTGGACTTTCTCCTCAGGGAGAAACTCTCCTGTGACAAGGTCAAACTTGGGGTTCTTCACCTTTAAGCTAACTAAACTGGGCTCATTGAATCTCACTAGGTTACAAGTTTGGGGGGCTTCTAGATTCCACATTGACAAATAATGCATGGGTTTGTTTTGTTTGACTATATATATTTGTAATAGGTTTTATTTTTCTTACTTTTTTCAACAACATGAGAGAAGAGAGAATGCAGACAAATTAAATTGAATTAAAAAATAAAACAACTTGTCTCTCAGTAACTATGGGTGATAAAGAAATTTTGTTTTCATTTTAAAATTCAGGATGAAGAATACATGTAAAATGTCAGTAAATTTCCAGATTGCAAAATGTGTTTAATATTACTAACATATGCTTTTCAGCTGCTTTCACAACAGTTCCTTTGTTTTTGTTGACTCCTTGCTAGCCAATATCTTGGCTTGATGACAAAAAAAGTCCTTACATACATAGACCTAAAAGAATGATAGATACATAGAATCACAGAATTGAAATGACTCTAGGAGATCTATCTATCTATCTATCTATCTATCTATCTATCTATCTATCTATCTATCTATCTATCTAATCTCCCTCCCTCCCTGTATTTGATTGTTCTTAAAAAAATTTTGTACTTTAGATTCTTTTCTCTTGCAATAAAGCCTAAAAAGAGGATGTATAGTCTGACTAACTTTTAGGATTCTCCTCATATTTCAAATACATTGATTGAAGTAACCATTTTTGCTTTTTTTTCTAGGTAGTATTTGAATGAATCAGAAAAAATAGCAGCAAATATAATTTAGGTTAACTGAAGTTTAATAGGCTCAGGAGTAAGAAAGGCCAAAGAATTTTATATTTAGAAATATGTACATCTAGAAAGAAATGAAATAATTTTCTAAAATTTGTTTTGTTTAAAATGAATTTATTTTGAAAAGTAGGTGGACAAAAGTAAATGTCCTTGATTGTTGATTGTAACTAATGCAGATTACCACTAGATGTCATCGTGTCTCTGTCCACCATATTTTTTTACCTCAAAAAAATAGATCCACTAAATTATAGTTTATACAAATACATTTAAACCATATACTCCCATTCCATTAGAGAATTATAACAATCCACAGTGGAATCACTTTACATAAATTCTTAGTGTTTTTAATAGGGAATTCCTCTTAAGGAAATTTCTTCTGGTGGTGCAAATCACCAATTTTCTATAACATTGACTTAGAGAATTACTTGGAGATACTGAGAAGTTAGATAACTTTAACATAGTCACATAGCCAATGTACATTTGAGGCAAGATTTGAACCCATGTTTTCATGATCTTAGTCTATCCTCAGGCTACATCTATATTACTTTTAAAAGAGGTTAATTGACACCTAATCTTTATATTTTATTGTGATATATTGGGAAATAGCCTGTGGAACATATGTAGGCTCTATTTTGTTCCTCTCATCAGAATATAGGTTTTATTGCTGTCGTTGTTTTACTGGTAACTTAGATTTGTTTTTTGGTTTGTTTTAGTGAATTTGCCCTTTCACAGTTTGTACTGAGGCTGCTCCTTTCTTGGGTTTTGCTTGTCTAATAACCAAGCTGTCCCAGGATCATGGCATTATCTGTTGGCTGGTTAATGGGACTATATTCTGCAATGCTTCTTTTCCATCACCTTTTTTTACAGCTCTTCCTTACTTTTTCCTTATCTCTCACTATTAATAACTCAATTAATTCTACCGTGGGTAAATTTTTGTCATGTCATGCTCAAGTCCTCTTTAAGCTACTCTACCTCCTTTCCAGTTCTTGCCCAGGTACTTCAGGAAAATATTCTTCTCTTTCATCTCTCAAATCCAATCCTTTTGATATCTGTAAGTCCTCCCACTCCTCACCTCCTTAAGAAAAAGACAACTCTCCAGATTTTCTTAGAAACATTTTATATTGAAGTCACTAGACCTTTGTCCAAATGACAAACTGGTTAATAATAGTAAGGGAAATGGGTGGCAACAATGAACTTTACTCTGTGGACTTTGATTTTTACTCAAATTTAGGTGGTTAATTTTTTCCCTCCATTGAAGGTTGCCAGAGTTCATTATTTTAGCAACTATTGTCATTCCTTACAATAAAAGGATAGTAAAAATATAATGATGAGCAATTTAATTTTTTTAAGCAGAAGTCATTAAATGTTTTAAATGAAATATGTAAGCTTTGTTTAAAAAGAGATGTATAGACAACTATTGTAAATGATTAACTTTTTTCCAAAGAAATGCTGAGTGTATTTGCTAAGGAAAACTTCTTGGTGCTTTCAGCATAGTTCATGGCTTTATTAAACCATTGAAGATGAGACTAAAAGGAGTGGCTTTTACCATGATACTGCTTTTTTCAGGACAACTCTTTGCAGAAGGTAAACTTTTGCCCTTTAAAATTATAAATCTAAAGTATCATACAGCCTGCATGCTTATATGTTCTTGTTTTCCTTTCTGCCTCCTGAAAAATAATATTATCTGTTCTGTAAATATTATTTCCCTACTATTTAACAAAGATTTTTCCTCAGATGAAAATAATTTTCCTTTAAAAAAGATTACCTCATTTAAAAAATTTTGAAATATGAATAATCAAAGTATGAATAATCAAAAGATCATACACTGAGATAGTTGACAATTTTATAAGAAGTTGAGCCTAGTCTTTTTTCTAGATGGTATTTTAGGGACTTCAATATTTTTGTATTATATTTCAGTATCATTTCACACAATAAATTGATGTCATAAAAAGTTCAGAAGAATAGAAATATTTACACTTACCTAGCCATATAGCAACCAAAGAAATTGTTATTGCTAGAATCATTATCCTCATTTTATAGTAGAGGACTAAGATCCCATAACTAGGAAGCTCTGGAGTTACTTCTTGTAACTGATTTCTATATTGTTACTTTTCTATATCACGCCCAGTCATCCCCCTTTTCCCCCCATCCTGTTGTTCCTCACTCTTGGAAGTATCATTTCATGAGAGAGGAACTCTAGAGATGAGCAGAATCCTCTGGTAAAATGACCTTGTGTATCAAATCACCCAGTCCAATTCTATCCTCTAACTTCCCCATGATGATTCTCATTATTAGTCTCACCATCTCATACCTGAGTTTATCTTCCCAACCATTTCCAGTACCAATTACTGCTAGAAGTTTTCATTTCCTGTCTCTCAAGGCACTGTATTCTCTAAAAAGACAATATTACCTCTAAAATTGAGAAAGGAAACATTTTACCAAACTCTTTTTTATGACAGATATAGTCCCAATACAAAAACCAGAGAAGGATAGAGCAAAAACAGAACTATAAAGTAATATTATTAATTAATATTGATTAAAAATCTTAAACAAAATCCTGGCAAAAAAAGACTACGGCAATATATTCCCCCAAATTATTCATTATGATAAAGCTGGGCCTAAATTCTTTGTCTATAGGGAAATAACTTTTGGTCTTATATATTTTTTTTGTTAATTGTATATTCATCTTGGGTATTAAATTCTTATCAGAGGTACTACTGTTCTTTTTATCTGTTACATTAATCATGTTCATGGTAAAGTTTTTCAATTTTATGTGATCAAAATTATATGTTTTATTCTCTGTAATTTCCTCCAAACTTTGGTTAAAAATTCATCCTTTTCACAAAGTTGTGAAAGATATAGGATCTCCTTTACTTTTAACTTTTTAATGATAAGATTTAAATACTTAGATCAGTTATCCATTTACAATTTATTGAGAAATATGGTGTAATTTGTCTGTTTAAACCTAATTTCTGCCAAGCTATTTTTCCATTTTTTCAATAATTCTGTTTGAGATTTGAGGGGGCATGTTTTGCATTTTTATTTTTGATTTTTACTAAGTTTTTATTAACTTTTTTATTATCCAAAATTTCCCAGAATTTCAACTCCTTCATATCCCTCCTCCTGAAAAACCTCAAAATAATTTGGAAAATGTAACACATATGTTTTTCTTCATGGGAAAATCCTAGAAAATTCACAGAAAATTATTTTTTGAGCATAGGTCAGCATAGGTGAATAGTTAGAGAGGTCTGTGGACACTGGGAAAGGGGTGTATTCAGGAGACTACAGAATGCTGGTGAAGAAAGAGGCTAGACTAGGGAAAAAGGAAGTCCTGGATCCATACAGAGCCATCTCCTTCAGGGTATAGGAAAACATGCCAAATGGCAACTTTTTTACTCACCACACAGTCCTGAGTCATAGATCCAGAGAAGAATGAGAAAAGATTTAGTTTTAGGAGTCAAAAAGAGGTGTTTAAAGGTGTTCAGGAATAAGTAGTGGTGCAATAAGTGGCTGCAAGGAGGACATTCATAATCTAGTAGCAGTAGTATGGTTTAGACTACAGGATTAAGTGGTGTCTCAGTTCTAGGCCAATTTGAAGCCTGTAGAGAATAACCCAGGGCAGAAATCCCAGACCAAAAGGAAGCTTTATTTGTACCCAAGTAAAAACTGTCTAAAAAGTAGAACAGACCAAATAGAAGCCAATACCTCCATTAGAAAATAAGAAATATCAAAACAAAGTTAAGAGACTGAAAAAGTAGAAGAAAGTGTAAGGTATCTCATAGCAAAACAACTGAGATGGAAAATAGATGAAGATGAAAACAAATTTAAAATGTTGGACTACTTGAAAGCACTGACAAAAAAAGAAAGAAATTAGACATAATATTTCAAGAAATCTTAAAACTATTCAGATATCTTGGAATTGGAAGGAAAAGTAGAAATAGAAAGGATCCCTCAGTCACTTTCTGAACGAAACTTCAAAATGAAACAGCAAAGAGAATTACAGACAAAAATCTAAAATTTACAGTTAAATAAAAAAATACCTCAAGTAATCATAAAGAATTCAAGAACCAAGGAGCTATGTAAGGATCACACACAATTTAGTAGCCACTACTATTAAAGAGCAGGGATACTAGACTATGATGTTCTAGAAAGGCAAAAGATATTATGGGTTTACAGTTAAGACTAACTTAAGCAAAACAATATAATTCTAAAGGAGAAAAATGGAATTATAATGAAAGGGCTTTTAAGGATTCCTGATGAAAAGACTAAAGAGTTACTAAGAAATATTAAAATTCAAACACAGAAGTTATATTTTTTCTTCTTCTTATAGTGGTGACCAACATAGAAATTTGCTTTACTTGATTACATATTTGTAAAAGACTTTTTTTCTTTCATTTTTAATTGGGCAGAACATAGGGATAGGGTGGAATGGGATGTGAAAGCCAATCAAAAAAATAAAATCTAATAAAGTCATTCAATTGTATAAAAATAAAATATCTCTCTCTCCCCACCTCTGCTTTTTTAGGTAAATCCTGTGCTATGCCTAATGTTGAACACGGAAGGATTGCTCAGTATTACTATACTTTTAAAAATCATTACTTTCCAATGAACCTAGACAAAAAGCTTTCATTTTTTTGCTTGGCTGGATATACATCCAAGACTGGGAAACAAGAAGATATAACTACATGCACATCAGAAGGATGGTCCCCAAAGCCTGAGTGTTTCAGTAAGTCAACTACATTTGCCAATGAAATATCTTTTATTGTGAAAGCAATTAATTTGAATTCAATAGGGACAAAATTAAACCTTGTGAATTGTTTAATAAAAAAAAACATGGCAGAGGAGATATTGCTGAACTTAGAGTTAGGAAGAACTATCTTCAAATATTCCTTCAGACACTTTGTATTAGGTGGTTGTTCCTTTATGTATTATTGTGATGAGGATTCAGATCTGCCTCTCTCCTTCCTTTGTCTTCCTCCTCCCTTCTCTCTCCCACTTCAGTTAATCTCTTCAGTTGATGACACACTGGGATTCAGTTCTGAGTAAGTTGCCTGATATATCTAATAGATAACTCACTTTTTATATAACAAAGGGGAAGGAAAAGGAAATTGGATAGGAGAGAGGGTTAAGGGTTTCCTTGATCTTAAATAATCCTAAATTGAGAAATAATATTATAGAATCTTGGATGAGGGATGTGACTAACAGGTTTGAGAATCTTTGAGTCACTTCTTGATACAATAGAGATAAAATCATTAAAGAATGGATCTTTTCAGTCCTTCCTCCTTCATGTGTCATGAGAAAGAGAGATTTCCAGCAGTTTGGGTGTTTCTTTTAACAGTCTCCTCCCGGTCACATTCTCCTCCAGAATGCTCCTTGATTGACAACTCTGCAAACCTCCAATCATTGCCACTGTTTGCAGGTTTTCTTCAATTTACTCATTCACAACTTAAACTTGTGTGATTGCGAGTATCTTACTTATCTTCAACTACCCTCAAGTAACTCTAGGATTTATCTAGTAAGCCATAGATGAGTTGCAGGGATTGTACTCTGCATTGGTGGAAGGAATTCATTTCTAAAAAATAACTAATAGTCATAAAGTAAGTCTGAAGACTTAGCACAAAACAGACATGCATATTACCACCCTGTGATGTGAGAATGCCATTGAAATAGCTATAACATTAATGGTGTCCTCTGGATCAAAGAAGGCATATGCCCATAAGTTCATAGACTTAAAAATTTAAGGGACTTTAGAGTCTGTTGAATCTGACCCCCCCTTCTTTTTTTTTTTTAACAAATGAGGAAATTGAACATGAGAGAGATTAAGTAATTTGTTCAGGGTCACACAATTAGTAAGTATTTGGGGAAGGACTTGAACTCAGATCTTCCTAACTCTAAGACCAACACTATCCACCATACCACCTGGGATGTTTTAATCCTTTAACTAATAGCATTACAGGGGTGTATGGGGTGCTCAGGGAGGGGTAGTATCTCTGGTATGGAGGGCTTGTTGTGCCCTCCTAGGGCAGCTCTCCAGCCTCTGACCCTCACCTGACACCCAGCTCTCACTTGTGGCTCCCAGTAGCTGCTAGCATGCGGCAGCGGCCACACCCCAGGCAACGGCTTCGACAGGCCGGCTAAACCTTGTGAGGGTAGCCATCGGGTCGTGGACCTCTGGTGAACCAGGGCTTTGCTCACCCAGCATGTAAAGACTGCTTTGGCCGAACAGATGGAAGAAACCAATAAGAAGGTTCAACGGCTGAGATGGTGACGCAGCAAAGCACTGTGGAGTGCTCAGGGCATGTTGGAGCACAAAGGACAGGGGCCATCCAATGCAGCTGAGGAAGTCTCCAGGTGTAATGACTTTTTGTGCCACTGGACCCAGGCTTCCAATGTCGAGAGAATGGGACTGTCTCTGTGCATCGACTTTTCCACTTAAATTTCCTTCACGTAAAAGTGTTTTTGTGCACACTCATCTATAATAGATGAATGTGCACAAAGACAATCATCATCCTCAGTTACTGAGAGACTACTACGACTAATAGCATTACAATAAAAATAAATCGTCCTAAGCCTGTCCTACTTTAGTATTTTTCTACCTTAACTTTAATTTTCTCATTGTCTACCAACTAACTCTTTTGCCTGCATTGTTGTCAGTCTAGATACTGAATTGTTTGAGTATATAAACTCCAGTAGAATAAGAATTGTTCATGTTTTTGTCTTTGAATTTTTAATGATTAGCTGTGTCTAGAAATTACAATAGTAGTTACTTTTAAATTATTTCTTGAATATTTAATTCTACATCCTGAAAGCCAATTAAGATGAATTAGACATTATACTTAATTCTTCACCTTATAGGTTAAGGGTGTGTTAGCTTCCTTTCCATTCTCATTAAATTCTATGTTAACTGGCATATATAACTTTGAAACTAATTTCAGGGCTTTCTATTAATTTTCAGTACTGTTTTCCCTAGCAGGGCTGAGTATATTAAATACATTTTTTCTTGGTGCTATTCTGCATAAAAATTAAAAACATGAGTAATTTATGATATCTGTAATTAGCTAAAGGTATATTACAGTAGCCAGGAAAAAAAATGTAATGGTGTATGTACCAAGGATGGGAGAGTTCTCTCTTACTTTCTTTACTTGATCTGTCTAGCTATTGTTCCATATTTTTCCCCCTTTTTTTGTGGCTAAACATTTTGAGACGTCCTCTGTAATTTGTGCCTTCATTTGAGTTCCCCATACTCTCTTTTAAATTCTTGTAGTCTAGCCTCTACCTGACACTGCTCTCTCTAAAGTAACTACTGATTTTTAAATTAAAACTTAAAAAAAAATTCAGATAAAGATCTGTTTTCATTCTTTTTCACATCATCCCCTCCTTCTGTTGAGAAAGCAAGAAAAGCAAAACCCATTAAAATATATATAATCAAACAAAACAAATTCAGGCATTAGTTATTCCCTTTTCCTCTCCCCCTTAAAAACTTCAATTCAACTCTTAATCTATTTTCTCTCTATTTGGAGGTGGAAAGGATACTTCATCATGAATTATGAATGGTCATTATGTTGATCAAATTTCCTAACTCTTTCAAAGTTGTTTTTATAATGTTATTTTTACATATTGTTTTCCAGGTTCTGTTCACTTCATTTTCTATCAGCTCATATGAATTTCCTTACATTCCTCTGAAACCATCCCCTTCATCATTTCTTATAGCACAATAGTAATCAATCATATTCATGTGGTATAACTTATTCAGCCATTTCCCAGTTGAAGGACAACTCCTTGGTTTATAATTCTTTTCCACAAAAAACATCTGCTATAAATATTTTTGAACATATAAATCCTTTTCTTCTTTGGAAAATATTTCTTGTTTATAGTAGGGATATTGTTGGGTCAAAGGGTAAGAACAGTTTAATAGTTTTTAGCATATAGTTCCAAATTTTTTTCTAGAATGACTAAGTCAACAGTATCACCAATAGGGCAATAATATATCTGTTTTTCTACAGATCTCTTGGTAGTTGCCATTTTCCTTTTTTTTCTTGTTAGCTTTGTCATTCTGTGAGGTAGCACCTCAGAGTTGTTTAAATGTTAATTTCTCAAATTATTGTTGATTCAGCATATATTTTTCCTTATGGCTATTGATAGTTTAGATTTCTGCTCTAAAACTCCCTATTTATATTCTTTGACCATTTATCAATAGGGGAATGGCTTTTAATCTCATAAATTTGTGTCAATTCTCAATCTCTCAAAAATGGAACATTTATTATAGAAAGTTGTGCCAAACAGCCATCCTTCCCATTTGTGTGCTTCTCTTCTAATTTTACATGCATTTTTTTTTTTGGTATACAGCCTTTTAATTTTTTTTAATCAAAATTGCTCATTTTATATCCATTTCTTATTTGGTCATAAACTTTTCCCATACCCATTGATCTGACAAATAACTTCTTCCACAGAACTTAAATTTATTTGTGATGTCACATTTGATGTCTAAATTCACGTAACCATTAGGAGCCTATCTTGGCATCAAGTGAGGGATGCTGGTTTATACATAGTTTTTATCAGCTTTATTTCCAGTTTTCCCAGCAGTTTTGATAAAATAATGAGTTCATGTCCCAATAGCTAGGACCTTAAGATTTATCAAGTAGTATACCACTATGCTCACTTGTTTCTGTATACTGTGTGCCTAACCTAATCTCCCCATAGAAGAATGTAAAATTTAACTTTTTAAATCCCTTATGTTTGTTCACTCACAATTACCTTTTTTCTTTCTTCAAAGATATTTTATTTCTCCAGTTACACAATGTAACACAACATGTAACACAAACCTTTTTAATATGTCTCCTGAATCTTGTGTTTGAATGTCAAATTTTCCATCTAATTCTTGTCTTTTCATCAGGAATACTTAGAAGCACTCCATTTCATTAAAAATCCATTTTCATCTGTAGTATTATACTATTGTATTGGTTAAGTTATTTTTAGCCATGAGCCTAGGTCTTTTGCCTTCTAAAATCTTATTCCAAATTCTCTGCTCCTTTTTTTGTAGTGATTGCTAAGTCATGTGTAACCCTGGCTCCTTGGTACCTGAATTATTTTTTTCTGGCTTTCATGGTAGCCAAAATCCAGTTTCCAGGTTAAAGAAAAATTCTGTAAGAAGACAGAAAGAAAGAATCATGATAGCTTTCATTAAGGGATTTCTTTTGGGAGGTAACCCATGGATTATTTCAACTTCTACTTTTCTCTCTGGTCATAAGAGATCTTGACATTTTTCTCATGTGATTTATTTTGAAAAATGATACTCAGATTTCTTTTTTTTTTTTGGTCATGACTTTCACATAGTGCAGTGATTCTTAAATTATCTCTCCTTGATCTTGTTTCCTAGGTGAATTTTTACTATTCATTACCTTACATTTTCTTCTATTTTTTAATATTTTTAATTTATTTTAATATTTCTTGGGATTATTAGCTTTTATGTGGTTGATTCTATTTTTCAGGGATTTATTTTCATGACTAATATTTTTTACTTCTTGTGCCAAACTGTTAATTCTCTTTTCCTATATTATTCACTAGTACTCAATTTCATTTCCACTTTTTCCTCTACTTTCATTGGGTTGTTAAAATCACTTCTTAGCTTTCTTTTTAAAAATGCTTCCCTTAACTGTTGAAGAAATTCTGGTCAGACTTATGTCCACATTACATTTTCCTTTGAAATTTTACTTACATATATTTTGGTATTTATTTTCTTCTTCTAGGTTTGTCCACAACTTCCCTGTCTTTATAACAAATCTTTAAGTGAGAACTTTTTTGTGTTTTCTCATCTTCCAGACTACTTGACTTTTGGACTTTATGTTCGTGCTGGTTGCTATACATACGCTTCTGAGAGGGATGTCTATTCTGAGCTTCTGTCCTCTTGCTTGGAAGTCCTACAGATTCAGAATAACTGAACTGTAGGTTGCCTTTTGTTCTGAGACTTCTATCCTGGATATTCCATTTTAGGCTTCAGCATAGGCTGGAAATTAGAATGGAGTCTCTGCTCCACTCCTGGTATCAGAATCATGCAGATATTATTTGCTTCTGCACTTGTTCTTTGCTCAGATCATAGCCAGCATCTTGTATTGCAACTGATCCTCTCTGCCACCTCTAGGATTATATTCCCTCTATTCTCCCCATCAGTTGATGACAGGACTGCCAGATGGCATCTGTTCTGTACCTTGTGTTATTTCAGTGATCCCTTTTGAGTTCATCTTGCCTGGGTGCAGTCTTGGCTTTCTTCAGGTCCTTAGTCATTGGTATGCTCTACTAGTCATTCACTACTGGTAAGAATCTGCATCTGCCAACTCCTCTTTCTGTCTCCCTAAGCTTACCTGGGCTAAAAAATAAATATTATTATTATTTTTTTTAGGTTTCCAATTAGACTTTGCTCTGATGCATTTTCTAGATCTTTGTGAAGGAGATTTTGGTGGAGAGCTAAGATATGCTTCTTTCTGGTACTCTGGCATATTGAGTCTAACTGGGACAACATTTTATAAAGCTTATCTATACTTACTACAAGCAGATGCTTGACTTATCTTCAGTGACATGGTAGAAGGAAGTCCAGTTGGTTTTTGAAAGCATTTAATAGGTTAGATTTTACTTTTTCCTAAAAAAAGATATCTTCTTAAAATTTCCCAAGTTTACTTAAATCTAAGAAAGCATAAGGAATGAAATGAAATTCAGATTCAGCATAACATTCATTTACTGTTTTAAATTTACTGTTAAAGCACACAAATTTTTTTTTTAGACCCTTACCTTCCGTCTTGGAGTCAATACTGTGTATTGGCTCCAAGGCAGAAGAGTGGTAAGGGCTAGGCAATGGGGGTCAAGTGACTTGCCCAGGGTCACACAGCTGGGAAGTGTCTGAGGCCAGATTTGAACCTAGGACCTCCCATCTCTGGCTCTCAATTCACTGAGGTACCCAGCTGCCCCCTGCACAAAAATTTTTTAATTGCATTGTTAGAACTGAGATGGAATCTTTCTTTTTTTACTTACAGAAAAATGTAACAAACCAGACTTGAATAATGGCTTCTTTTCTGACCAGAAAATATTATACAAAATTCAAGAAACTCTCCATTATAGATGTGATTCAGGATATAAAACTACTGGAGGAAAAGATGAAGAAGTGCTACAATGTCTTGCCAATGGATGGTCTTCTGAACCCAACTGTAACAAGGAACTTGGTTTGCATCTCTGAACTGCTTCCAATATTTGTAGACAAGCACTGTTGTTATTTTTTGGAAAGGAGTGTGTGTGTGTGTGTGTGTGTGTGTGTGTGTGTGTGTGTGTGTGAGATGAAGTGGAGAAGGGAGGGGACCTTGGGTAATAGAAAAGAGTACCTTCAGCAAGGTGGGAGGGGAGGTAGAAGAATGATGAGAAAGAAGTGGATGCCAAAAATTTACTTTAAGTGCTTTGAAATGTTTTGAAACTTAGCCTTGCCAAGTATAATTATTCTATATTCAGTGATCCCAGACTGAGATTTTTTCTTAGTATTCTACACTGTGATGATACATTTGAAAGGTTTGTGTGTTTGGGGGTGTGTGTTTGTTTTTTTCAGTAAGTGACTTAAATATGAATTATTTCTGCAAAAAAATTGTTAGAAATTTGCCTGGCCCCTGAGTTATATCATGGAAACTATTCCACAAGCCAGAAGATGTTCAGAGTAAAGGAGAAGCTACATTATACATGTGATAATGGATACTTAACTACTGGAGGAAAGAGATCTGAAGAGGCAGAATGTCATCCATATGGATGGTCTTTCACTCCAAAATGTACTAGTAGGTGATGGCTTTGAAAACAATTTCCTTTCATTAAAAATGTTACTTTAGTACTATTCCATTTTGTATAATCTATTTTATTGATATATTTGCTTTTATAAATTTTGCTTTGTTTTTAGTTATGGTGATAATGAAAAGATATATCCATCAAAAATTCCCATGGAATTGGGAGGACCCTTAAATCCTAGATTAAAAATTATATTAAGGAACCTAGCTATGTCATCTTTAACACAAGAATTTTTGGATATCATTAAGTTTACTACAAATGATTTTTTTAAAATAGTTGAGTAATTATCACCTTGTCTTGTAGAAATAGTCAATAAACAATTATTAAATGCCTAACATGTGTCACAGATGGTGCTGTTAAAGGGATCTTCTTAATCTTTCCCTCTGTCTATCTCAAGAGGGGAGAGAGCAGGGTTTATCAGCAGATCAGAGATCTGACAGGTTCAGTGAGCAGTGAGCCAGAGCTGAAGATTCTGTTACCAAGGAGACCAAGACACCGAGGAGAGGAAGTAGGAGCTGCTTTCTGGCAGGAAGGTTGTAAAATGGTAGTTGACCAGTGAAGAGATAAAGGAAGCCCCGATGAGGGAAGGACTTTTTGTTTCTAGGATCTCTAGAGAGCCGGAGGTCTGGCTCTCAGGCAAGAGGCTTCTGGAAGTTGGCTGGTGACAATTGGCTATTTATTGTTTTAGAGAGTAAGTTAAATAACATTTTACAGATAGAGTAGAAGTTAGTTAATTAGTCAATATTTTACAGATAGAGTAGAGTAGATTAGGCCTGGTGTGCCAGTCAGAAGAACCTGTCCTAAGAAGACAGTTAGAGTTAGTATTAGGATATTTTAGGTAGTTATTAGGAAATATTTATTAGTGAGATTTAGTATAGGTGGATTTATAGGGTATAAGATTAATAGTCTCTCTTTTTCTCCTTTCTGTCTTTCCAGCTGTACTTTTTTCCTAAATTAAACAAAGTTTAAACGTTTTATTATAACTACTCTCTTTACTTTGTCAAACTCAAACTTGGTTAATCTTCTGTTCCTCACTTTTTACTATACTATCCCTACTTCTCAATAATACATAGGCAAAAAGTAGAAGTGCAGGAAATTTTATAGGCGATTCAGTATGATGCTAGAAATTATGGCATACATAGTGAAGGAGCAGTTTCTGGCCTATCTCAAACAACTCTCACTCCCAGAGAGCTTTACCAAGCTGGTAGAGCTCACAATTTTAGATTGTCTCCAGTTATTACCATTTCTGGAATTATTCATTCTGATAGGATTACTTCAAATATACCAAATTTAACAAATAATTTACCTGGTTCTCTCCAAGAAGAAGAAAAAACGAAAAGTTAGCTTAATTGAGACTCAATTTATATACCTTGAAGACTGTGTCTCTCAAATGACCCAAATTATTTTTCAACTTATTGAAACTATCTTTCACTCTACCCAGTCCATCTCTCCTACTGTTCCTACTTCCTCCACCAACTCCATGATAGCTCAAGCAGAAACCCAAGAGAAAGAAACAACAAGAAATAATCAAGATTCATCCCTATTCCTCTTAAGATAAGTACCAACCTTTAATCCTAAAGAAGAGTTAGTTACCATAAAATGTCAAAAAACCACTTACTCCTCAGGATATTGAGGGATTTAAGTGGAACACCCCTTCTTTTGAGGATGAACCTATAGCTATTATCAAAAAGCTAAAAATCAGCTCCTACTTCCTCTCCTCAGTGTCTTGGTCTCCTTCGTAATGGAATCTTCAGCTCTGGCCCATTGCTCACTGAACCTGTCAGTTCTCTGATCTACTGATAAACCCTGCTCTTTCCCCTCTTAAACTAGACAGAGGGAGAGATTAAGAAGATCCCTTTAACAGTGCTAAAAGTTGGTGACATAAAGAAAGGCAAAAGGCCATCTCTGTTCTCAAAAAGCTCAAATTCTAATGAGGAAATAAATATCTGAAGAAGTACAAAGTACATATGTAAATATGAAGAGAATTTTCTTTGTTGCAGACGTGAACTTCTTGATTTTTCATTGATTTTTTTTTCAGGGTTAACCTGTTCTCCTTTAAGAGCAATAGAAAATGGATACTTCAATCCCACAAAGAAAACTTATGAAGAAGGGGATGTAGTCCAGTTTTCCTGTCTTGAAAATTACTATTTGAGTGGGTCAGATTTAATTCAGTGCTATAATTTTGGATGGTACCCAGAACCTCCATTGTGTGAAGGTAATTTTTTTTACTTCATACTCATATTCCTTTACTAGTTTGAGACCATGGGAGCTTTCAGAATTCTGAAATAAAACCTTAATTATATGTAAATTCTGATTTAGACACATAAAATTATAAATGTTTTTAAGGACACACACATATATTTATATACCAGAAATGTGATTTCTTTAGTGCTGGGAACTCTTTATGAGAACCTTTCTCTACTAATATGGATCACAGTCTTCTTTGACACTTATGGTCCTAGTTGCTTGTAACATTGACAGTTTAAAGTGACCTACTTCGGATCATACCACCAGTTTTAGGTGTTTCAGTAACAAAACTTCTCCAAACACTATAATTATGCTTGAAGGAACCTTTTTCCAAGAGTCCTGGACTATAGTTTTGTGGCAGCTTTGGATATGCTTTCCCAGATGTGGCTTTTTACTACTTTCTTTATCTAGTTCCATTTTTTTCTGTTGATCTTGTCAGTAATTTAATTCCTCTTTGAGTCTGTCTTTTGGACTATGGGAACTAACTTTTAAACTATTTTTCTCACAATTACTTTGATGTAGGCAGTGTAAGAATCATTATCCCCGTTTTCCATATAAAAAAACTTAGGCTTGGAGAGGTTAAGTGACTTGACTTCTTGAGGATCTCATAGCTAGTAAGTGAAGCAGCTGGTACTGGGATCCAATTCTTCTGTTTCTAGAACTAGAGCCTTTTTTTTTTTGCTATACCATACCTTATGTAATTAAACATACAAGCTTCTTTTCTCAAGAAAGAAGAAATAGATGTCCTCCTCCACCACTACCTCCAAATGCCAAAATTAAAACTCATCCCAATACCTTCCGGCATGGAGAAATAATTCACATAGAGTGTGAGCTTAACTTTGAGCTCGAAGGATCAGAAGAAATACACTGTGAACATGGGAAATGGACACCACCACCAAACTGTATTGGTTAGTAATAGATTGATCAAAATTTGCCCAGTAAGATTTGTCATGTAAATATAAATGAAATTTACTTTTTAAAAAAATTTGTGGGGACTTTTTTTTTTTCAGAAATAAAGGAGAAAATAGCATGTGAGGAGCCTCCTATGATTATGAATGGCTCAGCAAACTTCCATTCTAAGATCTATTACAATGGGGATAAAGTGACATATACTTGTGAAAATGGCTATCATATTAAAGGATCTGATGAAATAATCTGTAAAAAAGGAAAATGGACCTCACCTCCAAAATGCATGGGTAACTATGCTATATTCAGGATAAATGGCATAACTGATTAGATCCTTCTGTATTAACAAATTTATGTATCTCTAGAAAGCATATACTGGTTGAATCCATTATGGACAGATAACCTGACTGGCGTCTCTTTGCTTGGGATACTGCTACTCTAATCACTAGTAGTAATAGTCTATTTTATGAACAAAAGGGAACAATAGCCTAGAAGAGGAATGTTTGACCAGAAGTGTTCTTATAGTCATTGTGATTGATGTCTCTCTTCATGGAAACCAATTTAATATGGGAGTCTCTTAGATCAGAGTTCTCTAAGGTTTTTCAATAGTAGCCTGCATGATCAGAAATCCATGTATGTGACTCTTATGAATTTGTGGACTAGGACCATTTTTCATTTTTATCTGTTTATAGCAGCATCTAGCATAGCACCTTTCATATTACACTGAATGAATAAAGGCCTGTTGAGTTGAATGTAATGATGTATACAAAATGTTAGTAAGTTAAAATACATATATATTTTAGTAGTAATACAAAATTTGTCTAGTTATTCTTCATTTCTAGGCTAATTCCCTACCACAACAAGTGATTATGTTTTGAATAAAATGATATGAAAAATAAACACAGTAGAGATTATACATTTTTGAATACATATAATTTTTTCTACTAATAACATTTTCTTAGAAAACAATGAAAACTGTAAAACACCACCTGAGATTGAACATGGCACTATTGTTGATGAATTATTGCCAAGCTATGTAACAGGTTCCTCAGTGGAATATAGATGCAATATATATTACTTACTGAGTGGATCTCCAAAAACATTATGTGTGCAAGGAAAGTGGTCAACTCCACCTATTTGTTTAGGTAAGACATACAGAAAAAATTTTATATTGTATATATTTTAAATAATAGTCTTCTTTTATCTTCTATATTGATAGAAAATAATTATTTAAAACTTTCCCTGATGCTTTTTATTCATCATTTCTTCTAGCTGAAAATTCCTCTAATTTTTACCTAATCTATCCTGTTTTTTAAAAAAATAGATCTTTGATCATTTGTTTTTGTATTGTCTAGATTTCTCCCTCTACACAGACAGCCATCCCTGACAATAATTTTTTAAAGAGAAAATGAGAAAGAGAAGAAAAAAATTGGCAAAACTGGTTAACACTTCAAAAAATGGCAACACCTATATAATTTTATATTCATTATTCTCTATTCTCTTAACTCTGAAAAGGAGTGGAAAGAGTGTGTCTTCTTTTAGCTTTTCTTTGGGGTCAACTTTGTTTTCTTATAGTTTTGCAACATTCCTTTTTACTGTTTTGTGGTGGTTATTTCTATTTATGTTGTTTTAATCATTGAGCATATTATTTTTTTTTTCTCTCTTCATTTTGCTTTGCAAAAGTTCCTGTGAACCCTTCAAGTCAAGTCAAGAACCATTAATTAAAGAACCACTCTGTTCTAGGCACTGTGCTAAGTGCTAAGGATGTGCAGAAAGGAAAAAAAAATCCTTGCCCTCAAGTAGTTCATGGCTATATTCATAATTTCTTAAAGTATAATAAAATTCCATTATCTTAATGTACCATAATTTGTTTAGAACATCCCCAATCAATAGATATACACTTTGTTTCTAGTTATATGCTAACAGAAAAAGTGCTACTCTAAATTGTTGCATATGGAGTCTTTCTCTTTTTTGGACAAAGGCTCAACAGTGGAATTTTTGGATAAAAATATATGGGCATTGAAGCCATTTTATTTCCATAATTCTAAATTGTTTTCCAGAATGGTTGTTCATATTCCCTGCTTCAACAATTCATTAGCTTATCTGCCTTTTCACAACCCCCCTGATAGTGCCATTCCCATCTTTTGTCATCTTTGCCAATTTACTGGGTATAGGGTAAAACCTAGAGTTGTTTATAATTTGTAATTCTTTTATTAATAATCTAATGCATTATTTTCTATGGCTGATGAAAGTTTGCAATTCTCCATTTGAGAATATTTGGTCCATATCTTTTCCCATGTATCCACTGGGAAATGGCTTTGGGTCTTAAAATTTAAAAACATTTTCTATAAATCTTGAATGCCAAATACTTATCAGAAATATCTGATCCATGTATTTTCCCCAGTCTTTTGTTTTCATTTCTTATCCTAGACGTGTTAAAGTTTTTGTGCAGAAACTTTTCAATTTCATGAAATTAAAAGTATTTTCTTTTGTAATTACTTTTATCTCTTTTTTGTTTAAGAATTCATTCCCTGCCTACAGTTGTGAAAGGTATATGAGCTACGTCTCTTCTAATTTTTTTATATAATAATTAATATTCAGGAGATCACGGAGAGAAAGATCAAAGATTATTGCCTTTGGGCAACAATGTAGTTTTAGGAGTTTCATATCCATTTTAAATTTATTGTGGAATATGGTACAATATTTTTGTCCAAGCTTACATTCTGCTAGATTGTTTTACAGTTTTCCTAACAGGTTTTGTCAAATAGGAAAATTTTTCCTAGTTAATTTATGTTTGGAGGCTTATTGAATACTGCATTGTTGAGTTCCATTAATTCTGATTACTCCTGTTCTACTTTAGTGTGTTCCATTGATCTACTTTTAATTTTTTAACTTATATGAAAGCTTCTTTTAAAAATCCTTACCTTCTGTCTTAGAACTGATACTGAGTATTGATTGGTTCTATAGTAGGATATTTGTTAATTAAAAGTTAATTAAGTAAAAGTATATTAAGAAATAGTTACATAGCATAATTTATGGATAAATGCATAGGTAAGATGGAAGTTAGGTTTCTTTAAATGGAATCTCAGAGATGGATTGTGGGTAAGCGAATTTTTCCTAGAATGTCTTGGGTTACAGTTACCCAACTGTCTTTGTACTCCTTGGGTTGATCTTGTGTAGATAAGAGATCCTGAGGGAGGCTCAGCTAGAGTGCGAAAATTCTCAATTGCTTTCTACATAAAAATTTTCATTTAACAGACCAAAATCAGTGAAGGAGATCACTGGGTAAATTATCAATTCAAGCCCAGATGGTTTGCTGTGAGTGTGGAGGAAAAAACTTGGAGATTCTGAGCTGTTTTTTTCCAACTATGCAGCTAAGAAGAAAAACCTAATTTACTCCTTTTTGTATATGAGATAAGAATTTAGTTTAGGGGATAGATAGATTAGGTTTTTGGGAAAAATAGATAGCTATAAAGAGAGTGTAGCCCCAACTTAGTTGGGGACTGAAGAAACCCTTACAGATTAGGTTTATTTGGGTGATTAGATAAAATTTATTAGCTTAGGATTAATATATTATAAGAATTCTTCTCCACTTATTTCCTTTTCCTATTACTTTTCTTTAGTCCTTTTAAAAATAATAATAAATATATTTTTATACTCCTGGCTAACAGTCTATCCATATATGATAGATTATTGGTAAAAACACACTATACCAATAATCTAGTAAGAGTTAGTAAACTCTTACAAAAGTTTCAAGGCAGAAGAGTGGTAAGGGTTAGGTAATTGGGATTAAGTGACTTGCCCAGGGTCACATATCTAGGACATATCTGAGGCCAGATTTGAACCCAAGGTCTCCTATTTTCAGGTGTGGCTCTCTACTAAGCCCCCAATATGAAAATGTTTATGATTGTGGCTTTACTATATAGTCAATGGCAATTTTGCTTTGACTAAGCCCCATGAAAACCAATGCTTGCAAACTTCAAGGAAAATTTTTAGAGAAAAGCACTTTAGTACTATTCTGAGGGCAAGGTATGTGCAGTACTAATACCTCCACTGGAATTAGTATATCAGTTGTTCATTCTTTTGTGCTCCCTGAAAACTGGCCAAGAAAAAGAAGGAATATACTACTTGTTTTTCACTGCAACTTCAAGATGCTCTCCCTCATCATCATTTAGGGAATTCCCTTTTGAGATTCATTCCATCTATCTATGTCATTAAGTCCACATTTTTACTGATAGAAGGAGTTTCTATACTAACAGTTTCTACTGGATAAGGAAAAAAAGTTATAGCAATATTTGAATTTCTGTGTTGATGATAAATGATTTTTATCAACATGATACAGAAATGTATATATACTCTATATGTTGTTAACCCAACAAGGAAAACATTCAAATACTCAAACTGATGTAAGATTTCATAAATTTGGATATTCTTATTAATGATGAAGGTTCTCAATCATTTATATCTGCTCATATTGTTTTGCTCTTGTCCAAGGCTTCCTATAAGATCGCTACAAGGGACATACTCTACTTGTTGTGATTCACCCTCTCTTTCTTGAATGCTAAGGACACTGATGGAACTTCTAGTATCTATTGCTTTCACATTTAACAAATCTTTTTTTTTTCACTGTTGAAATCCTTTATTCCAGTTTTCTCCATCCATACCCTCTTTCCAATATTTTTCTCCATTGTGTTTTAGGTAAAACTAATTTTTAATTCCCTAGACATTGTAGGCTTCCATGACTGGAAGTGATACATTCTATCTTGAAGTATTATGGAAGACAAATTTACAAAAACTTAAAAGAATTTAATAATTGTCCACACAAGAAAAATCCAGTGGAGAAAGAATGTCTGTTGACTAAATTGTGAAATGAAGTTAGGTAAATAATGTATAGTGTTTTTCTGTAATACACACATGTATACACATACATTATATAGACATAGCCATATCTAAACAAAATTCTTTAATAAGATTTAGTGATATGTGTACTATTAAATGTTTAACTGATAAGCAGTTCATCTGTTTAAACACTAAAACTGATGACTGGTCCTTGAACAAGAACACTGAAATTAATATTTAATGCTTTTAAAGGGAATAAGTGTTAAAACTGGGTTATAGTTTATCATGGTAATTGTTGCTCATTGTAATCTTTAGAGAGACAAATGTTAAGTTCTTATTAACTTTGAAGAAATATTTTATTACATACTTCATTTCTATCCAAAAGGCAAGATTTTTTTATGGAACTTGAAGTAATGTCAACCAAAAGTTGAAGAATTCTTTTTGGGGTAGCATCTTTCCTCTATGCATTATTTCAGACACTTGAATTTAGATAAGACATATTTTGCTTGAATTTTTTTCTGATAAGAATTTAGGAGTAAAGATAAATTTACATGAATTTATTTTAGGGTATGATATTTAAAACAGTTTATAGTTTTTATTTTTTAAAATATTATTTAATTTTAAGTTATATTCCAAATTCTCTCCCTCCTTCCAATCCATCCTTTACACACTGAGAAGCAAACAAAATCATATCAACAAAGCATTTTTTCATATTAAACATTTTTCAAAAAAAGCAAAATAAAAATGAAGCAGGAAAGTTAAAATTCAGTTTGTACTCAAGAGTATATCAGTTCTCATTATGAATCCTTTGGAATTGACTTGGATCATGCTATTGACCTAATATCTTTCTTTAATTCTTACAGGAATTCTTGCTGGCCTTGTGTCCAATTCGCATTTTTCCTCTGAGACTTTGCTTTTAACTGTTTGTATGTTATTGTCTTTGTCTAAGTTATATCTTAGTCTTCTCTGCCACAATCATAATTTTTATGGTCAAACTCCTTTTTTGTTTTCTTATTACTTAAGCCTATTTCTTAACTTTGAGATTTATTTTATAACTGAACTCTGCTTACCTGGTAGTGAAGAGGCACTGTCCAAAGCTTTAGGCTTCTTCATGCTACTCTTTTCAGATATATTTCTGGATGTCTGCAAGTCTTTGGTGCTTATAAGGTGGTTTAATATTGGGAAGAGTATTATCTCTGCTCTCTTGGTCTTCATTCTAGTTTTTATCAGGTAGGATCCCTGTTCTCCTGTAGCCATAAGTGCTTTCCTTAACCCTAGAAGTATGATCAAGTCTCCTGTTGTCCTGCAGCTACAAATGCTAGTGTTACTCTTTTCTTTGGAAGTATGACTAGGATACACGCTCCCTTGTAACCAACCAAAGGCACTCTTTTCCACTTTGAAATTGTGCCCAAGAAATGCTTGTGGGTTATAGGATGCCAAACTCAACCAGGTGGACCCAGAGTCAGCAAAGAATCCCCTATTCCTCTTTCTGACCAGTTGTATGACCCTCTTACCATCTTTGGAATCTGAGCTTCTAAAGTTGTTGAGTCTAACTCCAAGTGCCATCACTTGTGCTCCTGCCAAGCTGCTCTCCCATCTAGGTGCCACAGGCCTCTCTTATTGATCTATTAAATTGTCTTTGGCAGGGAAAAATGATTCACTCTGAACTCTTGTTCACTCTGATGATACAAAATTTTATTTTGAAGAGTTATTTTAAAGTTGTTTGAAGGGGAATATTGGGAGAGTTCAGATGGCTTGTTGCCTATATTCAGTCATCTTGGTCTCTACCCTTATAGCATCATAATTAATATTGATGTGATCTAAGGAAATTGAAGTAATGATTTCTTTGATGATAATTGGGTTTTCTTATATTTCTTATATATTCTTATATATATATATATAGATTTCATTATATTATCCAATGCAGCTGAGGAAGTCTCCAGGTGTAACGATTTTGTATGCCACTGGACCCAGGCTTCCAACAACGAGAGAGTGGGACTGTCTCTGTGCATTGACTTTTCCACTTAAATCTCCTTCACGCACAAGTGTTTTTTGTGCACACCCATCTACATCACAGATGAAAGCCCACAAAGACAATTGTCATTCTCGGTTACCGAGAGACTACTACTATATTTTAATGCAGTTTGCAATACCTTAAGCTTGATACATTTAAAATTTCTGGAAATTTTATTTGAAATATTTGTTTTATTATTTTTATTGTTAGAAGTATGTAAAAAGACTTTTTTTTTTTTAAATCTTGCAGAGCCATGCACTGTCAATGTTGGATATATGCATAACAATAATATAGAAATGAAGTGGAATTTTGAAGGAGAGAGATATTTTTTGCATGGTGACAATATAGATTTTATATGTAAACAGGGATATGATTTATCTTCATCAACCAGACCTTCTGAATTGATAGTACAGTGTAATAGAGGACAACTGAAATATCCAACATGCATTAGAAAAGGTAAGAGTAAATTCTGACAGTTTCTTATCCGAAATATAACCAGCTCTATTTAAAGAATGTGACTTTGGATAGAATATTCAGTCTTTCTGGGTCTCAGTTACCTCATCCATAAAACTCAAATTTTAGACTATATTAAATCAGTACTTACCTATCAACTGTAGGAATTCTAGCACCTGAGGCAAACGGCAAAAGGGTGAAGGAGGGGGCAGCTGGGTAGCTCAGTGGATTGAGAGCCAGGCCTAGAGATGGGAGGTCCTAGGTTCAAATCTGGCCTCAGACACTTCCCAGCTGTGTGATCCTGGGCAAGTCACTTGACCCCCATTGCCTAGCCCTTACCACTCTTCTGCCTTGGAGCCAATACACAGTATTGACTCCAAGACAGAAGGTAAGGGTTTTAAAAAAAAAAAAAGGGTGAAGGAGTTTGGTAAGACCTTATAGAGAGAAATCTGACATCAGAGCATAGGTCCTGTGTGGGTAGAAATCCCAGGTCTTTAATCTTTTGGAAGGCCTCTGAGATCTTACATTAAGAGTAGACCTGATAACACAGTACCATAATAATTCAGGTTCAATGTAGAGACACAATGTACTGGTAAGTCATTGAAGAACTAACAAAAAGAATATTACTTAGCTCTATGTTAACAAGATTATACAACAATGATACAGTGGCAATGTGCCAAAATTGTTCAAGAGTACACTGACTATACACTGCTATCAATAACCAGTCAATGACGCAGAGATGGGAGAAAAATGTAATTTTTTATACTAGTTGCAATATGGTGGATTTCACTAAAACCAATGAATCAATAAGTCTTGGGCATAAGTTTTAGTAATCTTATATAGACTGTGATAACAAAAGCAGGATGGGTACAATGGTTTTTTACAGAGAGCAGAAGGGGAGTATGAAGATTTCCACATCAGAAAATAGATAACAGAGGGAGGAAGATAAGGATATCTGCATCAGAAAGATCAGGGAATTGACTAATTAAAACTAGAGCTGTGGCTGATGTCTCAAGCTTGATTTTTGCAAACTTCAACAGGGTGTATGACCTGCTTCAAGCGAATAGTATTAGGAAGTTCAAGATATAGTGTGGGGTAGAGGATTTCCCCCCTTTTAAAAAAGAGTATTTGAAACAACCAGCATGAGGCAGCATAGCATTTAGCATCTATATATCAATGTATATATGTATGTATCCATCCATCTATCTCTTTCCATCTCTATCTATCCATCTCTCTCTCTCTATCCATCTATCCATCCATCCATCTCTCTATCTACATCAATCTATCCATCTCTCTCTCCATCCATCCATCCATCCATCCATACATACATACATCTATTCATCCATCTACTTATCTATCTATCCATCCATCCATCCATCCATCTATTCATCCATCTACTTATCTATCTATCTATCTATCTATCTATCTATCTATCTATCTATCTGTCTGTCTGTCTGTCTGTCTGTCTGTCTGTCTGTCTGTCTGTCTTTCTATCCATATCCTTTTATCTCTATATGGAAACTCATCTGTGCAGCAAGGAATGGTGTTGTGGACACATCTACCATTTGAAGGACTCTGAACCTTGTTAGAGTGGGACCATTTTTGACTATAGATAACTTGGGAATCTGTGTCAACACAGCTAGTGGCCACCTGAAAGCTAGGTTAAGGGAGATTGAGCCTTTTAATACCTTGTGCTGGTTTTGTCATATTTTAATTCATGTTGGGGATGAAGCAATGGAATCCTGATAGATATTAATTCTCTAAGCACTCTAGGACACAGACAGGATGTTAACAGGGGAATGTGTGTGCTGGGCTATGTGCTTTACAAATATCTCACTAAATTGTTTAGGAGAAAAATATCTTCTTAACTTAGTTCATTAATATTTATTTACATTTCTGATTGTGAAAGAAATGGGTAGATTTACTTTTTAAACATTAAGTTTTTTTGTATTAGGATCTACAAAACACTTATATAAGTAGGCTTATAGCAAAATGACAAGCATATTGCTCATGTAGTATTGGAAAGCTACTGCTGAAGCAAAGATAGGCCATAGTAGAAAAAGTGTATAACTCTATTTTTTATAATTATGGAGATCTTTCAATAATAAAGGCTATAGTAAAATAAGTATTCCAGCTACATGGTTTTGCATTGAGTCAGATCAACCAAAATTTGTTTCTACCTTCTGTGTCCCAGACACTGTACTAAGCAGTTAGCTAAGAAAGTTAGCAATAGAAAGGAATATAGTAAATCAGTTTATATACTTTAGAAGGATACTTTTAGGTGGTATTGAAAAGTAGCACTCTTCATTCTTTCCTCTCAGTTAATTCTGAGTAGGACTACACTTGGGATGGTGATCCTAAGGCTGGGCAAAGGCATAGAGATGATTTTGTCAGAGATGAAATGGGTTTTGGCATGGGGTAAAAGAAATGGGGGTGTCATAGGGGAATATCCTGGGTGCTTCTGTCCTAATTATGACTATGTACTTATTATAAAATTCCTTGTAGTTCTGAAAAGATTTTCTTCCCAGGAGGATAAATATGTACCAGTATAACCAGAGATTTATTTCTCAATATGAACCGAGCAATTCTATAAGTGATTTTATTTCCTGTCTGTGTCCTGGTGGGCACCATCTGCAAAGGGTCAAAGTTTAGAATGGGGCATAGGGAAAGCTGAGGGCAGCACATTTATTTTTTAAAGTAATTCTGTGGGAAACACAATTCCACTTCATGTTTTCTTTAGTTACTGGCCTTATGTACTGAAAGAAAAGAAAATATCTCCCTAGAGAATAATTTCAAAGTAGAAAATGATGGATTTTCTTTTTTTGAGCCAGTTTTAAGTGAGAAAATAAGGCCATGACTATTAAATTTTGGAGTTATAAAAACTAACAGAATGTTAGGAAATGGCATTTAAAAATTAATATTAAATTAAAATGTAAGATTATTATTATTATTAATGATGTGCTTTATTCTTAATAAAGCATTTGAGTTTTAAATTTAACAAAAGACTAAACAACTTAAATGATTTTTTTGTAGAATCTGAAGGAAAGTGTGGATCTCCTCCAGTTATCAGAAATGGCAATGCTATTGGCTCACCACAAAAGAGTTATGAAAATGGTTCTTCAGTAGAATACCAATGTTTAGATTATCATTTTCTACAAGGATCTAAGACAGCTCATTGCTTGCAGGGACAATGGACTACACCACCAATGTGTTTAGGTATGTATTTTGAAAAATTTTATTTCAATATACGTTACAGTTTATATAGGTTAGGATTAAAAATGAGCAAAGCTTTTACTAGCTTCTTTGTTTATTTATTTTTTAAACTCTTATTCCATGTCTTAGAATTTATGCTAATCATTGGTTCTAAGGCAGAAGAGCAGTAAGGGCTAGGCAATTGGGGGTGAATGACTTGCTCAGGGTCACACAGCTAGGAAGCATCTGAGACCAGATTTGAACCTAGGTCCTGCTGACTCCAGGCCTAGCTTTCTATCCACTGAACCACTTATCTGCCCCATCCAGCTCCTTTTTGACTTTTCCATCACATTCTAACTGTCAAGGACATTTTGACTTCTTTTCCTACTTAGAATAACTATATATACCATGCTGAATATTATTTGGAGTATATTGGAAATCCATCAATAGTAACATCTTAGCATAATGTAATAAAAAATCTCTGACCTTGAAATCAGAATTCAGAAGTATGTAAGAAGATCCTTTTGATTCCTATTCCATTTAGAAGTCCTTTTGATTCCCTTTTCTTACACGGTCACATCTCTCAGCAGCTATCTTTTCCCCATTGAAAGTCAAAGGTGGGAAATTGTTCAGTATCTGATGTAGGACTAGAGTCTGAGCAGTTAATTTAGCTACCATTAATTGCCTTAGAAAAGGAATACCACCATCAATATTCAATGATCCTTTTCCTCCTCAGATTTTCTAAAAGAAACTTTAAATTTATAAAAGTTTACCTGCTCTACTGGTCAGAAACTACAGTGTCTGAAAATAAACTAATTTGGACTTTCAATAAGCTAAAACAAAGAGAAGGAAAGGCCTTTGTTCTGAATATCTGCATCTTAGGATCCAGTTTATTTTTAATTTTAATTTAATTTTAAATTTTTTATTTGTTTGGAATGTAGCTTTATTTCCATTTGAAAAGCTTAATATAAAAAAGTCAGCATAATATCATATGACTTTTTTGAAGTAGTACCCTTAAACAGGACTGAGATAAAGCTAGCTATCAAAATACTAGCAACAGGGTCCAGTTTTTTTTTTAAAGTGTCCTCCCATTAAGTTAGTACTGGCAACCAAAAGAGATTCCATTGACTTATTCTTCTTGCCTGTGTAATTTTTTAGATCATACTATACATGTTTGTAGTGAATTTTGTTTTCTTACTTTCTCAGTGGGGCAGGGAGAAGATGGAGGTGAGAGGATATCAAAATTAAATTAAAATACATTTAAAATGTTATGGTCATGGAATATAAGAAATACCAGTTTTTATAATTGTTTTAGTTTTTTTTCTATTATATTGATATAACATTTTTTTCTTTCATTGTTCTTCTCCCCTTCCCAGAACCTTGCACACTATCTTCAACTGAGATGGAGAATAATAATTTGCATTTGAAATGGAGTTTTGACAACAGACCTTATTTTTTTCACGGTGAATACATTGAGTTTCTCTGTAAAAGGAACAGTTTTCTAGCTGCATCTTTTACAGAATTTGATTTGAGAGTGCAGTGCCACAGAGGGCAACTGAAATATCCACAGTGCATTGAAAGAAGCAGGTAACAGTTGATGCTATTGGGACTATTTCTATTTTTGTGTAATCATTTTTCAAGCGAGAGAGGCCACCATAGTATAGTGAGAGGAGCTCTGTACTTGGAGTCAGGAGACCTGGGCTAGAATCCCAGCTCTGTATGGAATCTAGGGCAAGTCTTATCTTTAAGACTCATTTTTTCCATAGGTGAAATGGGAATGAGAATGGTTGAACTGTCATACTTTATAAGGTTATTTTGAGCAAAGCTTTCTTTCTGCTAGTCAGTATTCCATCTCCCACCTCTACATCTTTTCACAGATGGTTCCCTCTAGCCTCTATTTTCTCTGCCTTTTAGAAACCTTATCTTCCTTCAGGGCTCAGTTTGGGATCTACCTCCTGCATGAAATCTTACTGCTCTTTGGAAGTTGTTAATGCTTTGATTCACCTTAAATTACTTTACTTAATACATGTCTTATCACTACAGTATAATGCCCCCTGTAAGGGCAAGAGGATTTATTTAATTTTGTACTAGTGCCTTTTACTCTTCAGTTGAATTGAAATATGTTTCATATGGATTGCTAAAAATGCAAGGAGCTTAATTGATTTGTTCATTCCATACCCAGTTCCATTTTATATATTAGGAAACAACCTCAAAGAACCTAAATGACTTGCTTAAGGTAAGGGTCAGACACTATTGGTCATGCTTAGATTCTTACTCAGGTTTCCTAACTTTGTGACAAGCCATTTCAAATATGCCATTCTGCCTTCTTTTCTAGGGTAATGTATGAAGGAACCTCAGAGTTTAGATGAGTAGAGATCATGATGACATTGTCATAAGTGAACATTCCCAGGATATTACAAGACTAAACATTTGATATATGTGATATTGGCCAAAGTTTAGTGGCTCAACTTGTCATCTCAACAAAGTATATCAATAGATCTTGCTGGTTAACACCAGAACTAATGAATTTTTAAAATAGTTTTGTGAAATTAATATGTATTCTTAACCATGTGTGACCACCTGCTGATGTTACTGCATCACTGAGAAAAGAAGGCTGATGAGTAAGTTCTTTTTCTTTTTAAAGGACTCAATATTATGAACAACCATTAAGGATATGAAAGAAATGGAATGAAAGAAAGTGGAAAGAAGAGATGTTTGAAAGCATCATAAAATGCCATATGTTGAAGAAGAAGAAAAATATTAAATAAAAATAAATTACTGCCTCAACTGTTTACAACTTTCAACCAAAATTATACATGCTGAACATTTTCTTATTGTTTATAAAATGTTTGTAGAATCATACATTTAGAACTAGAAGAGAACTTAGCCCTTAGTTTAACCCCTCATTGTGAAGATGAGACCAAACCAAGTCATTGGTCCAGAGTTACATAGATAGTAAGCAGCAGGCCTGCCATTTAATGTGGGTTGTCTGACTCCAAAGAAAGGACATTTTTCACTAAAGTTCATCTTAGCTTAGCACATAACGTTATGTAGAAAGGGTACTTAATAAATATTTTTTAAATGAATGAGTAGAAGTGAAATGCTAATTTGGGAGAGGCAGGTTTAGACCTCTGATTTCATTGTATTAGGGAACTATTTGTGATAACATACTTTCTAGCAATGCAGATCAACAATGATATTGTAACTTGTAAATATGGTGGAGATGATATAAGTGTAGAGATGTCAAAAACTAGTCCCCAAATTCAATGTGGCCTACAACACTCCCCAGCTCTGAGGTAATCAGAATAAAATATAAATGGGAATATTTAACAAAATAAATAAAATAGCATGTTAATATGAGATTTTCTAGTCAATTTTCTGCCTGTAGGGATCTTTACCTATGGCTTATTATCCTGTTTCTGTTTGAATTTGATCCCACTAGTATATGGAGAGAAATGGACTTGGAGTCCTGATGACCTTAGTTCTAATCCTTCTTTAGACTCTAGTTGTTTGGACTTAGGCAAGTCATTGAACTTCTTTCAGCATCAGTTTCCTCATCTATAAAATAGAGGTAATACTTAAATTTTGAGGATAAAAGGAAATAATATGTATAAATTACTTTGTAAGCCTTAAAGTGCTTTATAATTTTAAAGTTACTATTAATAATCATGTTGTTTAGTTTGCATAACTATATTAATCAAAGTTATGGATCACCCCCAAGAGAATATAAAGGCTCATGGTGGGTATGGGTAGGTCATAGTGTATTATTAATGAAAAATGTCCTTTACCTAGAATGGAAAAGAACCAAAGCAGAAGCCCATTTCTTGGGAATCACATGGTCTGTGAGGGAAAAAGTCCTAAGGCATTACCCTTAGAGCACCGTCCTCACCAGACCCCATGAATGAAGAGGTTGCTGAGTGAGACCAAGACTAATATTTGGTGGCTGAAACTGATGGGTCTCTTTGAATGCCTATGCAGATCCTTGATTATCATTCATGAACTATTTGCAGGGCCACCAAATAGTAATGTTATTCCAAGGGGAGAGGAGAAGTTGAGAGTGAGGAAAAAAATAAAAACCATTTGAGACCTTTGCTGCTGGGGTCAAACAGTATGGCACCTGGGCCTCTGAGCCAGAGATCAAAGAGTTACCCACACGATTTTTGCCCTGGGTGATCCAGGACCTTTTGATTGTTTTGCCTAGTTCTTCACAAAAGAAGCTTAAAAATTTCAAGGGGGAAATGAAGAATTTATACATGTCTCTTTTTCATCTGTGAAAAGAAGTAAGATCAAAACATTTGAGCACATTATACATTAAGCTGACCTCAGGGGAAACCAAGCATGTTTGCTCTCAGACAACTAATAGAAATTGAAAAAAATATTAAAAAACTCATGACTATTATTTCTAATTCAATTCCATTGAACAAATATCATTAAGTATATGCTATGTGTAAAATGCAACACACAAGGCAGGTGGTTTATATCCACTGATAATACAGAAATTTTAAAAAATGAGATATTCCTTGATCAATAAGTTTACATTCTGCTGGGAAGAACACATAGTAAATCTATAGATTTAATCATTCACCTGACAAAGTTTGGGAAATCCACATGTCAACTGACTTTGCTTTGGGAATATGAAGATATAACCTTCACTATAGGACAATTCCTGACATTAGTCCCTTGATATTAGCATTGTAATCTTGTCATTGGATGGAACCCATTATTTCTTCCTACTATAGTTTTATGACAGTGTGTGGTGCTAAAAGAAAAAAAAAGAAGAAAATACACTGTATTTCCCTGAAAATTTCTAAGTTGCTTAACTTTGGAAGAGAGGTGGGGAAAATGAAAGGGTAATGTTTATGCTTATGTCCCCAAGTAACCTGGAGGAATTAAATAATCATTTTTAACCAAAGAAATCAAGCTTATTTGTATGACTCAACAACCTCATGAATATAGATGCTCCCTCCATTTAAAGATAATTTAGGGTTGTGACTTAAATCTAGATTTAATTGGTTGCCAAAGGAAAATCTCAAATAAAATACCCAAGTCAGTCTGGAAATTTATGGTAATTTAATCAATATAGAGGGAAGGAATTTAAGGAGAAGGAGGGAAGAGGATATAGGATTTCTCCTCCCTGTCTGTGCCAGGGGGAGTTTAAAATCCCCACCTCTAGGACTCTGAAGAAGATTAGGGGCTTCTAAGAGGATAAAGTTGGAAAGTAAAGGAGGAAAACTCAGCCAGAAACTCACCACTGAACCGAACAATAGATTGTAGCCATGCTAAGATGCCAAAAGACCCAGCACGCTGCTATCAGCCAAACTCTTCTACTGCCAAAGGTGCCAGAGAGAGGAAGTGACCCAAATATATAGATCTTTCACCCTTGTGTCTCCTCCTCTAAATTTTCACTTTTACCAATTCACATCAAAGGCTTTTCTCCAGGACTGCCCATATTTTTAGTTCTAATCTTCTTTTGATTAGATTATATTTTTAGAGTTACATAACACTTCTTTGTTAAGTTCACCTTTTGTGAGTTACTTAACCTTTTTGTGATTAATTTAACCTTTATAGTTACTTAATAACTTTTTGTATTAAGATCTTAAAATAGACTTAGTTTAAAGTTCTAGCTTCACTATAAGGTAAGAGTTAAGTACCTTTATTGTTCAATCAGGAGATTACAACTTTATCTTCCCCTAAAGTATGGTCTAAGTAGGGTGGAGTAATTTAAAGTTCCCAAGACATTCCTGATTTTGCTAAACTAAGTATTTTCATTGTTACAATCAGGAAATAGCTAAATCCAATCTTCACACTTCATTAGTGCCTCTCATGAAGCATCATGCCTTCCAATTCTTCCCATGTCTTTTCAGAAATTCTCCATTGAGAATGCATCCTAACTGCTAGATTACTGCTGCTTCATACTTTTGAAAACTCAGGCAGGTAACAGTGTTCTATTATGGTGTCCCTTTATTATTTCTTTCTTGTGATACTGGTCTATTTCTATCCTATTTATATTTGTCTTTGATGGCTCAACAACTCATTGAGGAAAGAAGATTCAGGAAGAGTGACTGACAGTGTCAAAAATTGAAGAAAGGTGAAGTAAGATGAATGCTAATTAAAAAAAAACAAAGCTAGAGGGCACAGGTGATTTATTATTCTAACATATACATGAAGATTACTTTATATAAAATTACTCTTTAAGCCAGAAGTTTATTTTAATATATTTAAGTGTGTTTATCAACAAATGATAAACAATAAGATTTTATCTTCTCTTTCCTCTAAGTCTATGTCATGATTTGGCAAAACAGTATCATTTTCCCCCCACAATTTCTCCTGAAATTTATTAACAAGAGAACAAAGACCATTGTAATTTTGTGAAGGATAGTTCTATAGCAAGGAGGGCTAATGCTTAATAATCAGGAATTTGAAGAAGAGAGGAATGAAGAGGAAGGCAGCAGAGATGCTAAACTGAGCCCAAGGAGGGCAGTCACCTTACATAGGGACAGCTGACTTCCAGGAAGCAGGAGAGGAAGCAGTGGCCAGCTCTGGCATGATCTGCAAAATGTAAGGTTCAGGTTTTGATTGCAGCATTGGAGGGAAGGTGAAGGGGCCAAGGAAAGGATGAGAAGTGATTAAGTTGTGAAGGAGAGTGCTGCTGGAGGATGCTATTTAAGAGAATTCTGCTTGGGGAAAGGTTGTTTGGGAGAAAATGGGAATGTCTTCACCAGACCCAGCAATCAGTCACAAATGGAACAACACAGTGGAGAGAGGCTTGAGATGTGGGACATGACAGAAAGGCAGTTATGGTCACCCCCTAGGGTAGTTATGGGTGACCTTTTAGAGATGGAGGGCCATACCACTCCCCCCTCCCACCCCCGACCAAGTGCTGTGCCTATTCCCTCCTCCATCCACCACATTTTGTGCCCCTTCCACCACTGAGTGCTGGACTCACACAACGCCCCTCCCCCACCTAGGCGGGGTTGGGGTGGGATGATTTAGTCAGGCTTGGGAAGAGGAAGAGCCCCCCTCTTCCTGCAAGCACTCTACTCTGCTCTTCTCTAGTTATATGAGCTATATTCCCCTCAAACCTAGCTCCTCTCCAAAGTAGAAATTGAGAGGACTTTGAAAATTTCAAAGTATACCCTCTTTAGCTAGTATTCAAGGAACTAGAAGTTATTTCAAATGCAATGCTTTATTGAGAGAGAAAGAAAAAGCTAAAAAAAAAGTAAAAAAAGTCTCAGCTTACATGAAAACCCTGTATTTATAGGAAAATATAACCCTCACATTAAACAACATCATTCTGACACATTTACCCCATTACCTCAGCCTTCCTGAAGCAGGTATCCTCTAAATTAACCTTTTTAGCAAATGGTCAAGGGTTGAAGTTGGGTTTTAATATGGATGCAAGGCTGGTTGGGAGATCCCTACTTCTGACAAGCCATTATTGTGTTTTTCAGAGCTTCTGGTCCACCTGGTCTCCCTCAGGCAGATGTCCCTTTGAATTCAAATTGAAGAGGCTGGGTTAGTAAGAGGTGAAGGGATTAAAAATGCAAATTAAAGCAGCCCAAGGTTTCTTGAGAAACTGGGGAAAAGGGTTATAGAACAGGGAAGAGGCTATTAGTCTAGCCCTGGGTTCATAAAACTTATTCCTAAATCAGTAGGCTGCAGTTTTAGACATTTTTAAAGTACAGACTCAAAAGACATCCCCAAAATACTTTGTTAGTATTCTGGGGAACTCTGTGCTGCAAGGACAGGCACACTGGGTCCTTGGCATGTGTGCCCCCAGAGAGGTCTAAGTGTTCCATCTCTGGCACATGTGCCATAGGTTTGCCATCATGGCTCAAGGGGAATCTCAATGAGCCCCAGCAGATGGATAAGCCTTTCCCTGGTCCAAGCCCAATGGGATGGTTTCTTTGCCATGACCTCTTCATAAGTGTCTGCCACAGCTGCTCAGTAGCAGATTCATGCCAATAGCTTGTCCCTCTGCTGCAGTAAGCTGGACATAAGCTTCTGCCAGTCCTTGTGCAGGACCCAGGGCAAAATCTCATACTTGGGGTCTTCTTTGTCTTCCTTCCATGGGTCAACATGGAATCTAGAAACCCCAAATTTGTAGCCTAGTAAGAAAAAAAGGAACTCCAAATTTAGGACTAGCTTGTTAGGTGGAGACCCCAAAGTTTGTACTTGTTCCCTGTTCCCATGAGAATCCACCCTGAAGGGAATTTCTGATTAGTAGTTTCAGACTTATTAAAAGACATAAAGTAAATGACAATCCCAGTTAGGTGGGCCTAAACAAAAGCTGAGTGCCTTCTTAGTGCAATAGGCAGTGGGTCAGTCTCATAAGCTGAAGTTCCTGAGTTTGATCTCCAAAAGGGGGCTGTGGTACAACATGAGAAGCTTCTGGAGGCAAAAAGAGGCACTCAGATTTTGCTTTTGGTCATTTAAAAAAACCTTTCTTTTGCAATAGCATACTGCCCCCATAATGTTATCCATCTTATACTTGTATGACTTTCTAGACCCATATTTAGAATTATATTAAAAATGAAACTGTGTAGGAAAAAAAATCCAAACCAGAAGGCTTGAGTTCTATTTCTATGTCAACATTAAAAAGTTCTGTGACCTTGAGAACATTCTTCAACCTATCTCACTCCAAGATTTTTTTTCTTGCAAAATAAGGAGGTTGAACTAGATCTCTAAAGTCCTTTCCACTTCAGTGATTTATTACTGATAGCTTTCATCTTACTGGTTTCAATCATGACAAGATAACCTTTCTGTTCAGAAGAGGGAAGAATTTACAAAAAAATTGAATAAACATGAAATTATTTGTATAAATACATATGACTTGAGATGATAAAGAATGAAAAAGTAAGTATAGGCAAATCTATAGGACTACTCCATGTGATATATTTTTATATTCAAATGATGTGGAAATTGGAAATCTACCTTTAATATAAATACTGATTATTAAAAACTCCACTTGAGTTATTAGAATGTAGCTTGATTTAAACATTTTGAATGAAGAGGGATTTAAATGTTCCAACCAGTGTATGCCTTCTTATTTTGTTCAATTCTTACTCATTTATTTTCTTTTCCTTTTTTACCTTGTAAAACATTTTATTTGTGCATTCTGAAGGAAAGTTAATAATAAAGTTCATCAATGTTCTGGGCTCACCTTGACTCAGGCCCTGGGACTACCAGTTCCTTGGTAGTTTATGCTCAGTGTTAGAATGAAATGAGATACATAATAGTAAATAAAAGGAAATGTATTTAAACACAGAGGACAAGGAGAGGCATTGAGGATCTTTTGAGAAATTCAGCAGAATAGAGTTTCAACTTGAGATCCACCATTCAAGCATCTCAAAGGCCTTCTAAACTCTGCTATTTTGTACTCTTTACATGAGGAAATGAATGAGAGTTTTTCAGAGGATGAAAAAGGAATTCAGCAAACTAAGACCTGTATTCTCTATGTTTGAATGCACTTTCCTCTGAATTTGTTTATCCTTATGGAAGAATATGCTGATATTTTGGGGGGAGGATTATACTCCTGGTTCTTATACCACCTGTAAAAATAGACTCGAATCCAGGACTCCAATCTCCAGAATCCTTTGTTCCACTTCCCCAGAGTGCTTTGTAATCACACTGAATTCTCACCTGGGTGAGAACACAAATTATTTAAAGGAGTTCTCTGCCTACTGAGGGGTCTTTTGGACTTCCGTTTTGGAGCAGACGCGTCTCTTCCATGATGTGAGATTATCTTGTCTAGGCCTCTCTGGCCTAGGCACATGTTTTCTTATCCTGTATTTTCTTTAATCCTTAATCTTTAATAAACCTCATAAAAATATAATACTCCTTGCAGAGAGAAACTAATTTCTACCTGCCTCAGTTTCCCTAAATTTTAATCTTTACACACCTCAGTAAATAATTATTTCTGAAAGCTAATTCAGTTAGGCAGGGTCATTAGTATTAACTGTTAAGCAATTTAGAGCAAAGCAGTGGCAACTTGTGAGCAGTAGTACTAGGAAATCACTTCCAGCCACTCAGAGTTACCCCTTAAAACTTAAGGAGGAAGTGGCTAGATCCCCACTGTGTACTCAGTCTGCTAGCTCTTATGGAAAGAATGAACCAAGAACATGTATTTTACTACATATTGTAGTTTTTCACTCTTTTGGGAAAATCTGAAAAGGAATAGTTCTAGCACATAACCTGACTTGACCAGAATAAGAGGAAATAAAAAAGGTACACGTTCCCTGAATTTACTTCATCTTGCCCTCATTGATTGAGCCTCAGTCTGGGTATTCCATTCACTCTTTACTTTACTTTGTTGACAAAGTTTCAATTGGTGAGCCATTTACAACCTTTTTTCAGGAATACTTTTTGGTCTTATATCTTCAGTATTGCTATTAAATATTATGTTCCCATTAATTCTGTAACTGCATGTTCCATATTGACACAGGAACTTTCTTTTAGTTCTACATGCTTGAAAGTTCTAGTGACTTTCTTTAACTTCTATGTGCTTGATAGTTCTCATTAAGTTTATCTCTGTCTCTGACTCTGTCTCTCTTTGTGTTTTTCTGTCTTTCTTTCTCTCATGTCTCACTTGGAAAACAAATAGTTATCCAAAAATTTCTTGAAGACCTCTAGTAGGTGAGAACTCACTACTTTCAGAGGTACACAGCCCTTTCCACTTTGGGATTGCCCTAATTACAAATATGCTTTTTATTTTATAGAATCAAAGATATTTTAGTTCTTTTAGTTTCATTAACTTTCTGGTAGGAAATTATAATTGTAGCAAATATTCATGTATTGCTTTTTTCAAAGCACTTCCCATGGAGGGAATAAGAAAATTGGCAGAGAATAATCAAGTAGTCTCAATAATAAAAAGATACACCCAATCAAAGGAGACTTTTGTCTTATTATTTTACTATTTCAGGGACAACAGGGTTATTATAAATTACTCTTAGAATAAAACTGATTCATTTACTTTTCTAGTAGAGATTAAATAAATTAACATATGTAATATATTACATACATGTAATATGTAACTTCATTTTTTAGTAATGAAATCTAATGAGTTAAGATATGGAAAGCATCTTATAAACATTAAAGCAATATCTATATATTACCTATTATTCTTAATGGGCAACTTGGTGGTGGTGTGGATAGAGCACTAGTCTTAGAATCAGGGATACTCATTTTGTTGAGTTCTAATTTGGTCCTACACACTTACTAGCTGTGTGACCCTAGGCAAGTCACTTAATCCTGTTTACCTCCATTCCTTGTCTATAAAAAAGAAAAGGTGGAGAAGGGAATGGCTAATTGCTCCTATATCTTTTCCAGGAAAACACCAAGTGTGGTCATGGATGATCAAACACAATTGAAAAATTGTAGATCAAAACTTCTTTGATGAGAGGTCATTGCTCAAAAGGCAACAAACATTTGGTAATATGCTGCAGTCTCTTTAAGAATATTAACTGCTTTTTCTAAAATACTTCCAGATTTATAAAGCACTTTCTATTTTCTGGATGAGAAAGTTGGTGCTCAAAAATATGAAGTGATTTGATCAGAATTATGTTATCTAGTAAGGGTCACACATGGAAATTGGATCTATGTCTCCCTTGAATTCAGGCTATGGAATCATCCATAAATAGTGCTACTCCTCCTAATACCATTTCCCCTTTTCAGAATACAAACTCATTTGTAATTTGTGTCATATATCTAGTATTTGTTTGGCAAGGAAATCATACCTTTTTGGCTGAGGCATTACCTGGGTTTTATTGGTTTTGTTGCATTGACACTTTTTTTCATTATGGAAACTACTCTAAAAATTGTAAAAAATTCTTTTATCTATTTCCTTTTATTAGCAGTAAATGCTCATTTTAAAATACATGGTTGAAACTAATGTTGGTACTAGACTTAGTCATAAAGATTTGAGTTCAACTCCTGCTTCAAACATTTGCTAGCTACATGACCCAAGCAACTTAATTAATCACCTTCAGCATCAGTTTCCTCAATGTTTAATGATAATACTTATCTCACCAGGTAGTTGAGGAAATCACAGTTAATATTTGTAAAGTGCTTTCAAATCTTTTAAAGCACAATGTAAATGATATCTATTTTTATTATTCCAACTCCTTTCTTAAAGAAAGTATTTATGCCAATGGTATAGCTCAACTCAATAACAGCAAGTCTTCAATTTTTAATCTAAATCACATTTTCCAATGTGTTTTTCACTCTTTTCCTGTGCTCAATTTTACACTGAAAGAATAAAAAATGGATATGTTTATTAGTCTTAGTCTGATTCTTCATAGAATTTCTCTACTTCTTTACGTCTCATTTGTAGATGTTGTTTCATTGTTTGTAATTTATAGTGGTCTTTATATGTGTACTAATCAGGAGTGCTTTTAAGTAAGATGACCAAGTTTTACTTGAAATGATATTGTTATGTTTGCCCTCCTAGCAATGCTACTAACTCTTATAAGTACCTTGTTCAGTAACCCAGGAACTTTCTTTACATTAGCTTCTACTTTGCCATATTTTCACATTTCACTTATAGTCAGATAGTAAATATGGATGTAATTAGTTTCCTCCAATAGTTTACTATCCCATTTATTAGAAAAGTATCTCTTCTTAAATTGTTTGTTAGAAGCTTAAAAAAGCTATTATTCATAGTATGCTCTGTTCATTTCTCTATTATTCTGCCTTCATTATTGTGGAAGTGGAAAGAGATCACATAGGATGGGCAGCTATTTTGTTTATCTTTTTTATGAGACTCACTGGACAAATAATTCATCATGTAGTGGCTACTGTTCTGGTATTGAGCAGCTCCCTACTTAGTAAGCTTCTCATGTGGTCACCAGAGTCTGTCACTGAGAATAAAGTTGAATAAAGCAGAAAACTTCATGGTACTCAGACTCCCTTGGTTCAGCCTTTGGGAAATCAAGTTTGCATGTCTTTAGCCTTTAATATAACATTATATTAGGAACAAAACCTTATTTACTAAAGTTTATCAGGTCTGTCTAAACTGATATTCCTTAAGTTTTAGTGAAAAGATTATAGTTTGTATGCCAGTTCCTATGATCTGAATCCAGTATAGTGTGTAGTGTAATATTTATAGGGAAAGAATGGGGGGATTGAAAAAAACAGGGGATAAAGTATGTTTATAATAGGGAATGGAGGAGTTGAAGGGAGAGAGGGAATATGGATGCCAGTGAGGCAAAAGGAGAGAGATGTACCCTGCCAAGAGGCGATTTTTGAACAAAATGGTGTCCAAGAAATGAGCCACTTATGATAGCCTGTGGGGATGTCTTCTCTATGGATTGATGCTGAAGATGCCCCAGAGAAGGTAAACATGGACCTTCCTGAGGGACAAGCCTTTCCCTAGACTTTGGTCACCCAGCAGGGGTCTGATAAGGACCGTTTGCAGTTGAATGTCTGAACTGAGGTTTAGATCCCTCTATGCCCCCAGAAAAGATAGTCCTCTTATCTGACTGCAATATTCAAATAAGATAAATTTTAATAACCAGTTTGGATTGGAGAAGTATTAGGGAAGAGGAATTTCTCTAGATAAGGTTTGAGTCTCTCTCAGCATTGGAGCTGAGGCCAGGCCTCACAGGCTGGTGGAGTGTTTCTCTTATTCCTGTCTATGCTATATCTGTGCTAGTTTTTTTTCATTTCAAAATCTTAGCAGTAGACAGCAAGCAACAAGAAAAGTTCTAACTTTCAGAGCTGGTTGGGCCTGTCTCTTTGGGCTGAAGAAAATTGAGACTCTTCTATCCAGAGACAAATAAGAACCACTCCTCACAATTCCAATGCCAGGAAAGAAGTGCTAGTCACAAGACCAACTGCCACTCCTAGTTGCCCCTTCCCCCTCCAACTGTCAGTCATGTCAATTTCTTCTCTCTCTAATATTCCACTGTTGTTTATTCCAACACAGTGGCAGAAAGTTCAGAACTTGTTTCAGTTTTCTTTCCACAGTACTTAGGTTTAGAGTAAGAAAGAGTGATATCCAAGTCCTTTCTCCAACACCTACAATCTGTGTGATTTTTAGAAAGTCACTTCATCTCACTTGCCTAGACTTCTTTACTATGAATGAAAGGCATTGGGCTCAATCTATGATTTTTCTATCTCTGAATGCTACTTTTTACCTCCAAATGTGCTTATCGTACTTCAATATTTGACTAAAGGAAGGATTAGCAAACTGCCAGGAAACACTTTCTTTTATCATATCCAATAGGATATTAACTATCCATTTTATCCTTTACCTTACTTTTATATTTTCCATCTATTGAAGATTGCCATTTCTAACACACATCTATAAAATTGAACATTTTCCTGAGATACAGTTTGGAAAATCCATGTGTTTTTTCAACCCATTTACTCAAAGTTGGCTTTGTGGGACTGTAACCTGGCAATAAAATGCCAGACTTGGATCACTTACAATTAAGACCCATTGACATTGGACATTGAACAAAATCAGCCTTTTCTTTTCTAGCTGTCATTGTGTGATGATACATGACATTGAAAGAAAAGAACAGACAAAAACATGGAAAATGGATTTCATTTCCTTAAAGTTCCTGAATATACACAGAATTATGCAAAATACTTTTGCTTGTTTTTTTTTCCCTCTGTTTCCCTTGATTTCATGACAGGAAGTTTTCTAAAGACATCCACAAAAGGACAGAAAGTTAAATGTAGAATAAATCTTAGATATTATTGAACATAAATTCTCATGTTTTAAGGAAAAGAAAACCAAGATCCTAAATGGTAAGTGACGCCTAATATCTCAGTTAATAAATGATAGAATCATTATTTATGTAAACATGAAAAATTAATCTTTGGATAAGAGTTGTTGGTTATCACTCAACATTGAAATTCTAAAGTAAAAATGGAGTTTTTTTCATATACTGTTTGAATTTGGTGTGTTTTTATGAGGTGAGTTTAGAAAGGAAGAAAAAGGGGACAGCTAGGTAGATTGGTCAATTGAGAATCAGGCCTGGAGAGAAGAGTTCCTGGTTTCAAATCTGGCTTCAGACAACTTCCTAGCTGTGTGACCCCAGGCAGGTCTTTAACTTCCACTGACTAGGCTTTAGTATTCCTTTGCTTTAGAATCAATATACACACATTGATTCTAAGATGGAAGGTAAGGGTTTAAAACAAAAAAGAGCGAAGAAAATGTTGTTTCAAACAGCAAAGATTATGGGGAGAGAGATGGTTTTAAAACATAGTCTTTGCCAGAGTAAGCTTCTGTAAATTATCTGTCTAAAAAGAAAGTCTTCAATTGGAATTTTTTTTATTATTTTATTTTTCTTTTAAATTAAGGCCTAGTTTTATTACATTTTAACATATGCTATAAAATCCATTATAACTTCAACTGAGAATTTATCCTAACTGTATTTATTTTTAAAATAGATAAAATTTAAGCTAGCAAGTATATATGTGCTGTTATTTTAGCTCTTATTGTCATTGCAATTTATTGGAAAGTGATTTATTTTATTAAGACCACTCATAAAACATCTTACTAATTTTTTTTCTTGTGTCTTCCCAGATAATGGTCAATATTTGGAGAGTACAGAGAAGAATATAGAAAATTAATTAGAGACTAAAATGTATTAGTAAATTAGTAAAATTAGTAAAAAAAATTATAATGTGAAAAATTTGGATATATGATAGGTGAAAGTTATGTTTTCAGTTAAAAAACTTAGAGTTGATTTGGTTAATACCTGCTCTTAGATTAGCTTAGATTGACTTTAAGGTGATAAGACACTTTAAAAATTAGTACTAAAATTCTAGGTATTTTTACTTGAGTATTCTATATGATATCATATGATCTATATGGGATTGGAGTGATCCTCTTAATTTGCATTGTTATTTCCTTTTCCAGAGCAGATATTGGAGGTGAATAAAAAGATATAAATTTCTATTTGGTGGAGGAAGTTTAAGACCAAGCCAGTTGGGGAAAAGGGGAGGAGAGCCTGTTAAAAATCTAGTCTCTGTGATTTTATTACATTATTATTATGATTTAATGGAATGTAATTACTGCATTAAAATGTTTAAGATCATTTGAAAATTTTTGTTTCATATTTCTGACAATGGGAAATTTGGTAATAATTATAAAGATATGTTCAAATTATTTCTCTTTATTCTGGATATTGTTAAATTATGAACTAAATTTTTAAAAGAAATTATACATTTGAAAAAAGTTGTGATGTTATTTTATCAGCTCTATTCTGATTCTAAATTCCAATTTTGAAGTCTTAAGTTTTTTTCTGAAGTTATTTGACCATTCATAGAATTGATAATTTAATTTGTTAAAATTTTCATGTTAATTGGATATTTTTAAAGGAGAAAACTAAAGACGTGTTCAATTTCCTTGTTTACTTAAAATTCATAACATCAATTAAAATTGTTATCCTTATTTTTATTAGGTATTATATTAGGTATAATTTATTAGATATAATATTAGGTATTAATAGAGGTGGGCCATTAAGGATTTATTTATTTTATAGAGCTGGTTAATTGTAAATTATGAATTTTTTCTCTATATTATATTTGGAAACATTATTAGATATTCTTGGTAAAACATTAAAGGAAATTTAGATATTTTTCCTCATTGAATTATTGTCATTTGACTAAGCATAAGTTTCATGTTTTATATGTGTGTTATTGAGTATATAAAATTTTTCTTTCATATTCCAATGTTTGAAAGAGTATATTAGGTTAAGTTTTAAAAAGCATAGTAAATTCCACTCAGATCTTTGATATTAAGTCTTCTTATCAGATTTTATCTTGCAGTGCTTTGAAACTCTGTATTGTCATACTTAAAGAATTGAGTTTTTCTCCCTCTTGTAATAGAAGGATTTGCGAGGGAAGGATTGAGAGGGAATGGAAGGAGAGAGGGAAATGGGGAGAGAGGGAGAGGGAAGATTCTTCTTCCTCTTTCTTTTTCTGCCAGAGAGGTAGCCAAGTTTTGTCCTCCTGATGGAGGGAATGTCTCCTCAGAGAATAGTTCTGGGAGATGGAGGACACCCACTGTCACTTCACCCTTTAGAAACTTGGGGTCACCGCAGTATCAAGGAGAGATGTTCCTTGGGTTAGGCAGTTTGGATGCCTGGGATCCTGAGCTAACCTTCCCCTTTTGGGGAGAGATGTGATTCTCCCCAAATCTTCTGTCCCTTTTCCTAGTGTCAGAAACCAACCAGACCTAATTCTAAAGTAGTAAACAATTCATTTTGGTTCACACAGGGAAGGAGAGTTAGGGGTGTCAAGCAAGGAAAGTGGGGAGTAGGAAACCCTAACCCCTCTGGCAGACTGGCCCTGCCAAGTTCTCCGGGTTCAAAACTGAGTGCCTTGAGCCCTCCTCCGGCCAGCTGCTGGTTGATTCCTATTCCTCAGCTAACTAGCTTTTAATTCAATTTTAAGTCAGGGAGATAGAGAAATCTCAGAGAATGATTTGGATGACTTTGTCCAGCATGAGTCCAAATCCAACCCCCCCTTGAGAATTATGGTATCTGTTCTTGAAGAGTCTTAGTAGAGGTGGTTTTGGGTCCCAGAAGGAATAACAGTTCCCAAACTGATGGGCTCTTTCTCAGCTTCCAGGAAAACCTCCTTTCCTCCTCCACCTCCCAGAATGGAAGACCCTTGACAGTTGGAGCTTCTCTCTCTCTGCCCCTCCTCTGCTGCTCTTCAGAGCTGATCTCTCCTTCAGCTTGGCTTCTTATTGCAACCCCCTGAATCTCTCTTTCTTACATTACACTCTAAAAGTAAGAAATTTCATATATTCATTTAATTTTTATTTTCCCAATTACATGTAAAAAGAATTTGCAATATTTTAAAAAGAATATCAAGTATTGAATTCTCTCCATCTCCCCAAACCCACTGCCCCCTGTTGAGATGGTAAGTCATCTCATATAGATTTTATATGTGCAATTGGATAAAACGTTTTCCCCCATATTAATAATTTTGTGGGAGGAAACAAATAAAAAGAACTAAGGAAGAAAGTGAAAAGTTTGCTTTTGTCTGGATTCAGGTTCTATTAGTGCTTTTTCTCTGGAAAAAGATGGCATTATTTATCATGAGTCCTTTGGGATAGTTTTGGATCATTGTGTTGCTGAGAATAGCTGTTATTCACAGTAGTTCACTATACAGTATTCCTATTTCTGTATAAAGTTCTTCTGGTTCTGCTTATTTCACTCTGCTTCAATTTATGTAAGTCTTTCCAGATTTTTCTGAACTCTTCCTGCTTGTCATTTCTTATAGCACAATTGTATTCTATTAAAGTCATATATTACAACTTATTCAGCCATTCCCCAATTGATGAGTATCCGCTCAGTTTTCTAATTCTTTGTCCCCACAAAGAGAGCTTCTTTAACTATTTTTGTACATATAGGCCCCGCCCCCCATTTTTTTTTATTTTTTATTTCTTTGGGATATAAACCTAGTAATAGTATTGCTGGGTCAGAGGATATGTGTTGTTTTATAGCCTTTTGAGTATAAGTCCAAATTGCAATTTATAGAATGAGTGAATCAGTTCATGACTCTCCCAACAATGTATTCATTTTTTCAGTTTTGCCACATCCCCTTCAGGTTTTGTCATTTTCCTTTTCTTTCATAATAGCCAATCTCATAGTTGTGGGGAGTTACCTCAGAGTTGTTTTAATTTGCATTCCTCTAATTAATAGTGATTTAGGGCATTTTTTTTGAATGACTAAAGAGAGCTTTAATTATTTTGTCTGAGAAATGCCTGTTTAAATCCTTTGACAATCAATTGGGGAATGATTTGTACTCATATATTTGATTTGAGAGGTCTTTATTAAAGGCACTTATAATATGTTTTTCATTATTATAATTGCTGTGTATTATTCTATATTCTTTTTCTCCCTGTTTAGTTTCTGACCACCATTGCCCCCAATTTGCCCTTTTTTCCATCAGCCCCACACCTCTCTCTCTTATCCCCTTCCACCACTATTTCCCATAGTATCAAATAGATTTCTATACCCTATTGATTGTTTATGTTCTTCCCTCATTGATCGAATTCTGTATTCCTCTCCTTATGGCTTCCATCTTCCCTTTTAAGTTAAATGCTCTTCCATGCTTCTTTTATGTGAGATAATTTGCCCCATTCTATTTTTCCCTTCCCCCTTCTCCCAATTCATTCCTCTTTCTCATGCCTTAATTTCATTTCATTTTTATATCACCTCACCATATTCAACTCACACCTTTGTCCTCTGCCCATGTATACCCCACAGGCCCTAATAATGATAAAGATAATAAATGATAAAGATAAAGATGAGTTACAAGAATCATTTCCCCATGCAACAATATACACAGTTTAACATTATTGAATGTCTTTTGATTTCTCTTTCATTTTTACCTTTTTTTGTGCTCCTCTAGAGTCTTGTATTTGTGATATTGAAATCACTTTAAAAGACTGATATATATTAATTTATGGTTGCCAGGGAATTCAGCTATGTAATTCCCTAAATGAAACACTCAAGTCAGAATGGAGTTTATGGTGGTTTAATCACAACAGGAGTAAGAAAAGGGAGAGGGAGAGAAGGAGAGAGGAGGAAAGGGAAAGAGGTTAACTCAACCTTCTGGCAGAGCCAGAGGGAGCTTAGACCTGGAAGGCTAAGGTAGAGAAGAGAATCAGTCCTTGACTCACATGACCAATCAGAAGGAAAGCTGTCTGCGGGCCTCCTCCCTGCTCAAGCTCCTAGCATGAACTGCCGCCCAGCTCTGTCCACAGGAAGTGAGTGAATTCCAGAGGCTGCTTTCTATGTCACTTCCTCTGCCTCACAAGTGCCAATGGTGGCTCAAGCTTGGCTTAGGACAGCCCAGGTGGGCAGTTAGTCATCTCTGATTTGTCATTGACTAGCACATGCCTGTGCAGTGTGGGTGTACACAGTTTTTTTGGATGTTATACCAAGCAAGATGGAGATTCCAAAACTCACATATTTGAGTTAGATTTTCAATTCAAATTTCATCTTTTCACCAGGAATGTTTGAAATCCTTCTATATCCTTGAATATCCATCCCACCCCCCACCTCCACTAAAGAATTATGCTCACTTTTGCTGAGTAAGTGATTCTTGGTTGATTCTTTAGCTCTTTTGTCATCTGAAATATCTTATTCCAGGTCTTCTGATCCTTTAATGTAGAAACTGTTAGACCTTATGTTATCTTGACTCTAGCTCTACTGTATTAGAATTGTCTCTTTTTAGCTGCTTGCAATATTTTGACCTTAACTTGGAGTTCTAGAATTTAGGTATACTATTCTTGGGAATTATCCTTTTGGGTTTTTTCAGGAGGTGATTGGTAGATTCTTTCAATTTCTGGTTCTAGAATATAAGGGCATTTACTACTGGCTTCCTCAATATAAGGTAAAGAATTGAAAGTGAGAGAAAAATGTATGCTTCAGGTAGTAAATGTGATTTTCAAAAGTTATTAATTAAGTTAAAAAATGATTCATTAGTCTCATTTCTCTATAATCATGACTTTTTAGCAAAATTATAGAGAAAAGAAGAAAGTCACAGACTTATAGCTTTTCTGTATAAGCTAAACCTGAGAGGAAAGAAGACTAGTTTTTTATATCTCTGTTTGGCAGAATAGTATTTTAGTGACTTTTAGGAGAGCACACTGTGCCTCCAGGTTGGTGATTATTTATTATGAGACTTCCATCTCAGTATAAAGTTCCTGAAGATTTTCCTGGTCACTGTCATAAAATAATTTTTGCTCTCAGAGACCAAACACAGCTCTGTCATAGTAAATTTACAAGATGGAAAAGTGCAAAAACAAAGTTTATATTCTCCAATGAAACCTTTTTACACCTTTATCGCATAGGGCCACTGAGGGCCCTTTCTAGGAAGAGAGTTTGTCAAGATACTTTTATTCCTGTTCCTCAAATGTTACTAGGTCTTTCTATATCTTTCTTGGTGTTCTTTTTTACTGAACTGATGTTGCTTTGATTGGCCCTTTTATTTGGCTCTGTCAAATTCCTTTGTCCTCTTTTTCTTAAGGCCCACAATAAATGTTACCTTTTCCATAGAGTCTTTCCTAATTTCTTCTCTATGAATAATTTTTTTTTGATATTGAGAAACACAGGAACTTATCTCTTAGATTATTCTTTCATATTTTACCTTGTATTATAATTACAAATGTCTAGGTCTTTTGAACCTAAAAAGACTTTAGAGATAATCTGGTCTAATATTTTAGAGATAAAGAGATTGAGGACTAAAGAAGTAAAGTGAATTCCCAAAGAAACAAAGTTCATGGTAGCACTGAGATCTAAACAAAAGTTCATAATGTCATAGAAGCCTTCTTACCAAGGATTTTCTATCTTCCTGTGGCCTTCTCTCTTTGAAGATCACTCTGTACTTTTTTTTCTCTGGTTGGCTAATTCTTTCCAGAATTTACATTTTAAGGAAAGTTCTCAGACTGGTCATATTTACACCTTCATTCCTTTTGGAGCTTCATTCCTAATTTTCCAGTTTTTCTTCTTCTTTTTCTTTTGGTCTTCATTTGCCTTGGGTCATTCCTTCTCTAATCTCAACCTCCACTTTCCCTTTTATTTCTTGACTTCCCTCATTAGAATGCAATTTCCTTCAATGCATGGACAGTCTTTTTGACTAGATTTGTATTTTCAGTGTTTAGCCTAGGTCTGGGCACACAGTAAGCATATCTGCTGTCCTATTATTATCTTATAAATAATTTCCTGAAAATAGTGGCAATGGACTTATTCTTTTTGTTCTTATACCAAATAATCACTTTACTTATTGTTTGAAGGTTATTTTGTTATCTCCTACAAACCTCTTTTTTCTCTTATTTGGTTCTAAACTCCTCCTCTAGCTAAAGATTTGGGAGGTAACTTATTCCATGCTCTTTAATTTTCTTATATCTAAATCATTTATCTCTATAGATCATTTATATCGAAATCATGAACCCACAATGATATTGTATTGGAATAATGATCAGAAGTTTGTCTGTACCTAATTTTTGCCATATGTCTTTTCAGTCTTCTTAAAAAGTTTTTCCTTAATGTTGAATTTTCCCCCCAATAGTCATAGATCTTTTTAGTTTATCAAACATTGGCTACCTATTTGCTACTTATTACCTAACGAATCAGTCTCTGATCAACCTCTATTCCTTATCCAGTACCAAATTTAGATAATTTTCATCTTACAGTATAGACTGGCATCTGGTGTTATTAGTGTTATGGGCAGGAAGGACACCTTTGGGGTTCCGGAAGGATACCTTTTGCAAGAATGCAAGACTCCGAAACTTAGCTTAAAAACAAAAAAGAGATTTATTAATTTAGAAAGTAATGTTGAGAGTGGCCAGGAGGATAGCAAGGTGGGACAGCAAGATGGGGAGCAGTTCCTGGGAGGACAGCATGAATGGAAAGGCTGTTCCTCCATGGGGACAGCAAGGGTGGAGAGGATGTCCCCCAGACGACATCAGTTCTGGGGATTTTATACTCTTTAAAACAGATGCTATGTCATGGTGTGTAGTGACCTAGAGTATTAGTCCCTCAGGCATTTGGTGGGGTGAGGTGGTCATCTGGCTTGGGCCTGGCTGGAGGCATAAAGATTCATTTCTTTGTCCATCTTAAGTCAAAGGAAGATGGTCATCTCAGGACCCTGGGTGGGTTCATTGGGTGTTTCTAGGTTAAGAATCAGGAGGAGGCAAAGCAAGGGAGTTTCCCTGATAATAGTTCACCTGGATTTCTGGGGGTACAATGCCCATGTCAATTAGAACCTATTTCTTTCCCTTCCTCCATTTCCCTTGTTAATTTTCTTTATGTTTTTGAAAAAAAATTTTTAAATAGTAACCCTTACCTTCAGTCTTGGAATCAATACTGTGTATTGGTAAGAGTGGTAAAGACTAGGCAATGGGGCTTAAGTGACTTGCCCAGGGTCACACAGCTGGGAAGTGTCTGAGGTTAGATTTGAACTCAGGACCTCCTGTCTCTATGCCCAGCTCTCAATCCACTTAGCTACCCAGCTGCCCCCTGAAATTTTGTTTCTCAAGATGAATCTTGTTATTATTTTTGTAGTTCTCTGGAGTGATCCTTTGGTAATTTGATTAGTATTGCACCAAATGAGTAAAGTGATTTAGGTAATATCATTTTTATTGTATTGATTTAACATGACCATGAATGATTAATATTTATGCAATTATTTAGAATCATCTTTAAGGCTGTTAACTTGGAAATTACACAGAACTATCAAATAGTCAGAAAAACGAAGTCTTTAATCAGGGTAGGGATAAGTCCATTGTTTGATTCTTCACTTAGAGTCTGGTGCCACAATTTTTACAGGGTATACACACTGGACTCTGGGGATATTGTCCCTGGGAGTGCCACCAGGCTAGATAACAATTCTGAGGAGCCATTAAAGTTGGGGAGTGTAAATAATCTTTCTAGGTGAAACATGGGGACTGAGGATGAGAGGGACAATTGATTGACTTTACAATGGTAATAAAGGAAAATGAGGAATTCCAGACAGGAATAACAGGGAGAGGCTGATGTTTTACAATGGACACAAAAGGGAAAGACCCAATCAAGGGCTGGGCCACCTAGGTAAAGGACTTTGGCCTTAGAGGGAGAGACCATTGGGTCAAAAGAGATAGTTAACATCTTAAAGTCTATTGTTGGTCTAAGACTAGTGAAGTAAGACTTTCCCTCAGGGAGGAACTCTCATGTGACAAGGTCAAACCTGGGGTTTCTAACTCCAAGCTAAGTAAACTGGGGATCACTAAATCTTTTTAAGCTACAAGTTTGGGGACTTCTAGATTCCACAGTGACAAGGTATAGTGTATTTTGTAATTTTGTATGTTTTGGCAGGTTGACTCCCAATTTTTTTATATGATCTATAGCTATTTTAAATGTAATTTCTCTTTATTTCTCTTCATATTAGGTTTTATTGGTAATACAGAAAAATGCAGATTTGTGAGACTTTATCTTTTGTGCTTCAGTTTTGCTGAATTCATTTAGCATTTCAGTTAGATGTTTTAACTGAGTAATAAACCATTACATAATCTAGAAAAATAATATTTTTTTCCTTTTTATTTTTATTCCTTCAAGTAGTTTTTTTTTTTTAAAACTTATTGCTATAGCTAATTTTCCAACACTATACTGGATAGTAATGATGATAAAGGACATGTTTTGAGCTAACTGGAAAAGCTTATATCTTATCATCATTATTATTATCATTATTAAAAACCCCTACCTTTGATCTTAAAATCAATAGTGTGTATTGGTTCCAAGGCAGAAGAGCAGTAAGGGCTAAGGAATGGGGGTTAAGTGACTTGCCCAGGGTCACACAGCTGGGAAGTGTCTGAGGCCACATTTGAACCCAGGACCTCCTATCTTTGGGCCTGGCTCTCAATCCATGCAGCTACCCAGCTGCCCCTTATCCCAATTATTTTCCAATAAATTTTATTTTTTCCAGATTACATGTGAATTCAATTTCCTAATATTTGTTTTTTTTTGATATTTTTCAGTCTATGTTGTCTTTTTCCATCTTACCACTTCCTCCTCCCCAGGAAGGCAGGTAATATGATATAGGCTATACATATTTTATCATATAGTACATATGTCCATGTTCATCGTGTTGTGAAACAAGATACATATTGCTTACAGTAGATGAATATTCTTGGAGGAAATAAATTGAATAATGATATGTTGCAATTTGCTTTTGGACTCTGTATGTTCTTTCTATTGAGTTGATATCTTTTTTTGTTATAAGTCTCTTGTAGTTGTCTTGGATTCATGCCTTGTTGATAACAATTAAGTCATTTACAGTTGATCATCATTTATCATTGTTGTTACTGTGTACAATATTATTCCTGTTCTGATCACTTTGCATCATTTTGTATAAATCTTTCCAGGTTTTTTTTTTTTGGTGATCATCTTGTTTTCTGTTTCTTATGGTAAAATAGTATTCCATTTCAAGCATATACCACAACTATGTTCAGCCATTCCACAATTGATGGATATCCCTTCAGTTTCTAATTCTTTGCTACAACAAAAAGAACTGCTACAAATATTTTTGTACAGGTAAATTCTTTTACCCTATTTTTATTCTCCTTTGGGATACAGACCTAGTAATGGTATTTCTGGGTAAAAGTTTATTCAAAGTTTGATGGCACTTTGGACATGGTTCCAGTTTGTTCTTCAGAATGGCTGTATTGGTCCATTGCTCCACCAATAGTGTAGAGTGTAGTAGTGCCCCAATTTTTCCACATCCCCTCCATCATTTATCATTTTCACTTTTTGGCATGTCAGCTGGTCTGATGGATGTGAAGTGGTACTTCAGAGTTGTTTTACTTTACATTTCTCTAATCAGAAGTCATTTGGAGCATTTTTTCTTATGACTAAAGATAGTTTTAATTTCTTCATCTAAGAATTGCCTATTTGTATCAATTGGGAAATGCTTTGTATTTTTATAGGTTTGACTCAGTTTTCTATATATTTGAAAACTAAAAGCTTGCCAGAGACATGTCATAAATATTTGCCCTTACTTTGTTGTTTTCCTTTTAATCTTGGTTGCATTGTTTTTGTTTGTGTAGAAATCTTTAAATTTAATATCTATTTAATATCTCATTTTATATCCCAATGTCTTATTTTAATTTAATACCAACACTTATCTCTAGGTCTGACGAGTAAACTGTCTTAAACTCCTTTCATTTGATAACTGTATCACCTATTATTTCTAAATCATGTATCCATTTTGCCTTTACCTTGGTATATGGTGTAAAGTGTTAGTCTATGCCTAATCATTTTGTAGAATGTTCCATTTATTCCAACATTTTCTTGTGTTTTTAATAGGAATAGGTATTGTATTTTTGTCAAAAACATTTTTCAGTATCTATTGAAATAATCATATGGTTTCTGTTGGCTATATTATTGATATGGTCAATTATGTAGATTGTGTTCCTAAAAATGAAGAATCTCTGCATTTCTGGTGTAAAACCTACCTATATTGTTGAAAAACTTTGCAGCAATATTCACTAGAGATATTGGTCAATAGTTTTCTTTCTCTGTTTTTATTTCTCCAGGTTCAGGAATCAACACATTTGTGTCATAAAAGGAAATTGGTAGAGTTCCTTCCTCAGATATTTTTCTGAATAATTTATGTAGTATTGCAAAAAATTGTTCTTTAAATGTTGGTAGAATTTACTTGTGAATCCATCTGGTTCTGAGGTTTTTTCCCTTATAGAGTTCATTGCTGGATTACTTTATTTATCAGAGATGATATAGTTTAAGTATTCTATTTCTCTTCTATTAACCTGGATAATTTATATTATAAAAATATTAATCTATTTTATTTAGATTATGATATTTATTGGCATATAATTGGGCAAAATTACTCCTAATTGTTTTAATTTTTAATTCATTGGTTGTAACCTGTGCTTTTCATTTTTTAATACAGCTAATTTGTTTTTCTTTTTTTATGAAATTAATACATGTTTATCTATTTTACCAATGTTTTTATAAAACCAACTCCTTTTATTATTTTTTAATTCAATGTTTTTTCCCCTTTGTTTTTCAAAATTTATCATTTGATGTTTAGTTCAGGGATTTTAATTTGTTCTTTTCCTAGTTTTTTAATTGCTTCCCCAATTCATTAATCTGATCTTCTCTGCTTTGTTGCTATAACCATTTAGTGGTAGAATCCCCTCCCCCCCCCAAGTACTTCTTTGGCTGAATCCCCCAAATTTGGTTATATTAGCTCTTTGTTGTTATTTTCTTTAATGAAATTATTGATTGATTTTAAGATTTATTCTTTAACCCACTCATTCTTTAACATAAAGTTATTTAGTTTCCAAATAATTTTTAGTCTTTTTTTCTCTAGCCCTTTGTTCAATATAATTTTGATAGTTATATGATTAGAAAAGAATGCATTTAATACTTCTGCTTTTCTGCATTTGATTATGAGGTCTTTATGTCCTAGTATATGATCAATTTTTGTAAAAGTCTAACTTATCCCCATTACGAATTACTCTAATTTTTTATTTTAGAAGATACTACTTATTGTTTTAAGAGAATCTCCATTCATCCCTGTGATTTCCAGTGTTTTCTAATAGGAATAGGTATTGTACCTTGTTGAAATCTTTTTCTGAATCCATGAATAAATATCAGAGTATAATTTTGGTTGTTTTTCTAATTCATATGGTCAATTATGCATATAGTATTCTTAATTCTAAGTCAGCACTGTATTCCTGAAACATATCCAACCTTGTTAGAGAATATAATCTTTGGCCTATGCTGCTGTATTTTTTTTTACTAATATTTTATTTATTTTTTTGCATTAATATTCATTAGGGAAGGCATTTATAGTTTTGTTCTGTTTTGACTATCACTGATTTAGAAATCAGGTCTATATTTGTGTCATAGGAGTAATGTATTAGGACCTTCTTTTTCCTATTATGTTTTAGAAACAGTTTACACAGTGATATCTTGGTGGCTCAATGGCTAGAGAGCAAGGTCTGGTGATGGGGAGGTGCAGGGTTCAGATATGCCTTCAGACACTTCCTAGCTGTGTGACACCAGGCAAATCACTTAATTTTAATTGCTTTCTGCTTACTCTTCTGCCTTAAGAACAAATACACAGTGTTGATTCTAATACACAAGGTAAGGTTTTTAGAAAAAAACAACATTCTGTATAATACTGGAATTAGTTTTCCTATTCTTTTTCTCTTTTATTGATTAAAGTATTTAGAGATTTCAAAATTCCATTAAGTTCTGCTTAGGTTGATTTTCTCAAGTTTTGGTATAGCCTAAAAAGGGTAATTTGATATTTCTGCTTTCTGTATTTGATCATGAAGATTTTATGCCCTGATATATGATGCATTTTTGTGAAGGTGCCAAGTTCAACTGAGAAAAGTTTCCCTTTTCTATTTTGATTCAATTTTCTCCAGAGGTCTATAATATTTGACTTTTCAAAAATTCTATTCATCTCCTTAACTTCTTTCTTATTTGTTTTATTATTGGACTTATCTAGGTCTCAGAGGGGTAAGTTGAAGTCTCAGTCTATTACAATTTTACTATCTTTTCCTGCATGTAACTATTTAAATTTTATTGATATGAAATAAACGTTTACTAGATACTATTAAAATCTCCAGTTCCTGAGGGTTATCCCTAGTACCTTAAGGAAGAGATAGATTGGTCATCTTCTGGGAGGACTGACTTTTCAGTTAGAATGTGAATTGGGAGAAAGAAAGGTGGTTGAGATTGGCAGAGAGTTGGCCTAGCACTGCTTTTCAGATAGTCTGTGAGTGATTCTTACTTATGCAGAATCTCCGTCTTGTGAAAGGGAATTCTTTATTCTCTTTGTCTATTGAGTTACTCAATCAAGAAACCCCTACTTAACACTTTGTTAGCCATCAAGTAAGAGAATTCATAAATCTCTTACTTAGAGAGTTCCATCCTTTTAAATCAATCAGTCAGAAACTTGTGAATCCTTTGATAAGAGTTTATACCTTCAGAGGAGGAGAGGTGGATCCCACCGATGCTGACCTCTTAGGCAGTGTTAGGCAATTTGGAAGCTGTGATTGTCCCCTGTGAAGAGGGGAAGGTACAGGAAGTGATGTGGGAAAAGGAGTATAAAAAGTTCAGAACTTCCTGTCCTTGGGACTTTTACTTTGGAGTTTTTCTTTGGAGGACTGCTTTTTGGCACTTCTCCTTTGGACTCCTCCTCAGGACTTCTGACTTGGCAAGATTCCTGCCTCGGTGGTTCTGTGTTTGAGGAGATCCTCTCTGCTCATTGGTGCTTTGGTGGAACACTCCCTTCAATGTGAGTTCTGTGGAGAGACTCTTTTCCTTGGATCCTGAATTGGCTTGCTGGTGAGTGACTTGGACTTCCATGGGAAGATTGGAACTTTGTCAGGGAGCAAGCTGAATTTCATCAGATCAGCACTTAGCGTAGGTTAGGCAACTCCTTACTTCTTCCCCTCCTACATTTCATACTTCAACTCTTTCTCTTGCTCATCATAATTAAAAGCTGCTAATAGGTTTTTTTTTCTGACTTAAGGATACTATTTTGAATTTGGCAACCACAACATTCAATTTATAACGCTCTTATTTAGTCAAAACCCCAATTTAACCCTTATACTAGCAAACTATGTATCTTGTTCGGCCGAAGCAGTCTTCATATGCTGGGTGAGCAAAGCCCTGGTTCACCAGGGGTCGACGACCCGATGGCTACCCTCACAAGGTTTAGCCGGCCTGTCAAAGCCGTTGCCTGTGGTGTGGCCGCTGCCGCATGCTAGCAGCTACTGGGAGCCACAAGTGAGAGCTGGGTGTCAGGTGGGGGTCAGAGGCTGGAGAGCTGCCCTAAGAGGGCACAACAAGCCCTCCATACCAGAGATACTATCCCTCTCTGAACACCCCATACACCCCAATCCAACAAGAAGGTTCAACAGTTGAGAAAGCGACGCAGCAAAGCACTGTGGAGTGCGTAGGGTGTGTTGGAGCACAAAAGACAACACAGCCATCCAGTGCAGCTGAGGAAGTCTCCAGGTGTAACGACTTTTTGTGCCACTGGACCCAGGCTTCCAACACCCAGAGAGTGGGACTGTCTCTGTGCATCGACTTTTCCACTTAAATCTCCTTCACGCACAAGTGTCTTTGTGCACACTCTTCTATACACCATAGATGAAAATGCACAAAGACAGTTATCATTCTCGGTTACTGAGAGACTACTACCATGTATCTTGTTATAAGCCAGTTCTCAACATAAACAGAACAGTGGAATTATAAAAATAAAAATGACTAACTCGCCACTGACATATTTATGACCAAATTAAATTCAGATGTTGGAATTTAATTTAATTAGAGATGTCATAAGTAGAATCTAGTTACTAGATGTAAAATTCTCAACTTCTTTGTGGGGGGAAAACATTAATTCATCTGGGAAAAAAGCTGAATTTTTCAAAATTATCTTATGTTCAGTTGGGGAATGGCTGAACAAAATGTGGTATATGATGGTGATGGGATACTATTGTGTTATAAATAAGGATGAAAAGGATGATTTAGAAAAGTACTGGAAAGGCCTACATGATCTAATGCAGAGTGAAATGAGAAGAACCAAGAGAACATTATGCACAGTAACTGAAATATTGTGGAATGATATGTGATAAAGTTTGCTACTAACAGCAATTCAATGATCCAGGACAATTTTGAGTATGTGAAACTTAAATTTAACTCTCCCCCATTGTGAAAATGAAATTAATTAACTTTCCCTTGATTGTGAAAATTAAATTAACTCCCCTGCCCATTTTTAGATTTAATCACCAAAAGTGTAACACCTTACTTAAAGTTGAGTGGGGAGATCTGCCCATTCTCAGATCTAACCACCAAAAGTGTAAACATCCCACTTAATCATTTAGTGGGAAGGTCTGTGATTGATGTGTGCACTAGTGGGTGACAAATCAGAATTGACTCACTGCCTCCTAGGCAGTCTTAAGCAAGGCTTTAGATTACTATTTGTCCATGTAAAAAGTGGAGGAAGTCCCAGGAAGTGATGAAAAAGAAAGTGTCTTTAAAAAGAATTACAACTTCCTGTGAGAGGGAGTTCTTCATTCTTTGGAGTTGAGACTGAAGAAGAATCTGCTGACTGGACCTGAGACGCTGTTCCTGGTGAGCCTCTTCTTAAATTTCTTCCTTTTGACTGACACATGGTGAGTGAAAAAGCTGACTTCTTTCCTGGATTTTCTGAAGAAGACTAGGCTCAGGAGAGACCTATCCTCTTGAGAGAGACTCCCTGTATGCCTAGATCCTCAGCTACAAGGGCCGAGGCCTCTCCAGTTAAGGACTAAACTCCCCTGCCTGGTTTTGAGCCAGGGGCTGGGAGTAAATTACTTCGTGCTTAGACTACATATCTTACCCTATCCTCTCTCTGATTTTCTAACTTCACTCTTTCTATATTTTGTAAATAAATTTAAAATAAATCACTTTGGAATAAATTAAATTCCTGGTGAACTTATATTAAAACAATCCAGCCCAACATTTTATAAATTAACCCTTTTCCCCCCCCTTACAAAGGACTTTTGAAAAAGAATGCTATTTGCCTCTAGAGAAAAAATTGTTGAGTATAAATGTAGATTATAACATATGATTTGTCATTTGACTATTTGACTTGAGGATTTGGTTTTATAAGATTGTTCACTTACAAAAATGAGTAATATGGAAATGTATTTTGCTTGATAATACATGTATAATTCGGACTGAATTGCTTGTCAATACCAGGAGAGTGGAAGGAAGAAGTGAGGAAGACAACACAAATCATAAACTTTGAAAAACTTATGTGGAAATTTGTTATTAAAATAAAATAAAGAATATTTTTTTAAAAAAAGAATCTCCATTTTAGTCATCCATCTTGAATTATCCCTTTGTCTCACACATGTAACTGATGTCAGATTATATAGTGGCTATTGAACACCCTCACTGAGGTTATTAGCTTGGGATTTGGGAAGTTATTCTTAATTTAATGGTGAAAAACTCTGGGATTTAGACCTTCAAGTATGTTTATTGCTGCTGATATTAATTAATTATTGGGCTTGCATCAGATATATTTACATCTTTCTAACTGGGCCAAAGACATAAAAGATAAGAGAAAAGGATCTACCTGTATAAAAATAATTTTAGCAGATCTTTTGGAAGAATTGAAAACTGAAGGAGTATCCATCAACTGGGGAATGGCTGAAAAATGCTGTGATTTATGGTTATAATGGAATATTATTGAGCCATAAGAAATGAAGAACAGGATGAATTCAGATAAATCTGTTAAGACTAATATGAATTGATCCAATGCAGAGTGATTATAAATCAGGAGAGCACTGTATACAGTAACAAAAATATTGTGCAAAGACCAACTGTGAAAGTCTAAACCACTGTCAGGAAAACAAGTTTCTAATATATCTTCAAGGGGATATAAATGCAATCCACAGCCAAAGTAGGAACCATTGAAATCTCATTACAGATGAAAGCATGCCATCTTCCACTTTATTTCCTTTTTAAGTTCAAAAAAATTATTGTGATATGTGTCTTGTCACAGCATGAGCAAAATGGAAATGTGTATTGCATGAAAACATTGGTATAACCTATATTGGACTGTTTTCCACCTCAAAGAAGAGGGTAGAGGGGAATAATCTTAATTGTAAAATGTTAGAAAACAATAGTCAAAAAGTGTTTCTATGTGTAATAAAAAAACTAAAAAAGTTATGATTTTCATGAGGTAGGAACTTTCCCAAAGTTTTCATGTATTTGTTATAATTGGGGAAAACATTAAATTAAAAAAATATCTATGCACTTGATAGTTTTCATTAGGCTTTTCCTTGTTTCCGTCTCTCTTTTTCTCTATGTATCTATCTTTCCATATGCCTCTGTCTCTTTGTCTTTCACATTTCTCTTGGATGACAAATTGTCAAAAATTGCTTGAAAGACCTTTTTTTGGTAGTACACTGCTGTTTCTCCTTTTAGAATCCTCTAATTATCAAGGTGTTTTATTTAATCAAATCAAAGAGATTTTAGTTCTGATAGTCCCATTAACATTTCTTAGTAGGAGATAATAATAATTATAGCAAACATTCATATAGTGTTTTAGAGTTTTCAATGTGCTTCTCATGGAAGGGTTCAGGAAATTGTTGGAGAAAATCAGGCACTTACTATCAAAGAAGAACTTTGTTTTATGAACTGAGTAACAGTCAGGATGTATGTTTATTACAACTCTGTCTTAGAATATGACTGAATTGTTTTCCTTTCAAATAATGAGATTACATAAATTAACAGATATAAAATGTTGCATATATGTGGTAAGTTCATTTTTTAGTAATAAGATCAAATGAATTAACACACAAAGCATCCTGAAAACATTAAATCTCTATCTCCATATATTATGTCATATTATTAATATACATTATTGCTGAGGTGTTATGGGCCATTTCTCAAATAGTAACCAAGATTTAGTAAAATGCCCCAACTTCTTTAAGAATATTAACTGCTTTTTTCTAAAGTGATTTGTTGACAAAGTACTTTCCATTTCTTGCTTGAGGAAATTGATACTCAAAAATGGCAAGTGTCTCGGCCAGAATTATATAGTCAATAAATGTTATATGTGGAATTTAGATCCATGTCTCTCTTGAATTCAGGCACAGGGATTATTCCATAAATAGTGTTGCTTCTCCCAATATCATTCTCTCTTTTCAGTATACACACTCATTTTGCATTGATGATATATGGCTAATATTTGTTTGGCATGGACATCATGCCTCTTTGCCTCAGACATTTCTTGGATTTATTGGCCTTCTTGTGGTAACACTTGTCATCATTTAAGTTACTCTAAAAATTGTGGCAAATAATTTTTAAAAGCTAAACCACAGTTACCAACATGCTTTTTACTCTTTTGCTGTGTCCAACTTTGCATAGAAGTAATCACAAATGGATATGTTGACAATTTAATTTAGTAGATATTAAACTGATTCTACATAGTATTTCTCTACTACTTTTATGTCTTATTAGCAGATGTTGTTTGTCTGTAATTTATAGCAGTCTTTATGTTTATGTATGCTCCTCATAAGTACTATTATGCAAGATGGCAGTTTTACTTGAAATTATATCGTTACATTTGTTCTCCTAATGAAACCAGTGCTGATAACTCTTACAAATAACCTTTTTCAGGAATAGCTCTCTATCAGTAGATAGAGAGCCAGGCCTGGCTATAGAAGGTCCTGGGTTCAAATCTGGCCTCAGACACTTCTACCTTGGAATTGATATTTAGTATTGAGTCTAAGATAGAAGATAAAGTGTTAAAAATTAAACCACTACCTTTTTCAGTTACGAAGGAATTTTCCTTATATTCAGCTTCTATTTCATCATGATTTCTGATTCCACTTAAAGCCAGATGAACAATATGGATGTGATTAGATCTTTCCAGTAGTTTCCTCTCCTAGCCATTAAAAAAATATAATGGGTTACAAGGCTTCCTGCCATCATCTCCAGTCATATTTTCCCATATTTCCCCAAGTCTGTCCCAATGTCTTGCTTAAATGTCAGGAGTTGATCTACACAGGTCTCTATGATCATCTGCCTGGTGAGACCCATCGGTAAAGGTTGAGCACACTCATGTGGGACTCTGAAACCAAAGTGGGTTCTAATTACTTCTGACATGAACTAGTTATAGGGAATTGGAGAATATGTGGGTATCAAGATCACCAAACTAAGTAAATTATAATTTAGGAATCATGCCATGATTTTACCTCTCCTTTCCTAATCCTCTCAGATCATCTAGTTTTCATCTAATATATCATTTTCTACTTTTATTAATTTATTACCATGCAACTTTTAATATTAAATAATAATATAAATAAATATTTCATAATTATTTTAATTTATAGAATTTCAATGCATAAAATATAATTTTTGAGGCAATGGCAGATTTTAAAGTATTCATTGCCATATTTCTTATCATAATTAACTGAATTTTAGATTCCTATTACATTAATGGACTGTAATTTGTTTAACCTTTTATATTATTTGGACATTAAAGGGATTTCTGATGCTTCACAATTACATAAGACTTCTATGAAAATCTTAGGACTTTTCTGCATATTTTATAATACTTTATCTATGAACAACAAAGGAATTAATGGGTCAAAAGTATAGTTCTGTAGTTTAACAAAATTGAATAAATGTACCTATTATTCCAGAATCTGCCAGCATTATCTTCTATTGCTTTAATTTTTTTTTTGCCTGTTTGATGAATTCTAATCTAGTTTCCTCTGACTATTGCCAGTGGATTCTTTTTTCTACCTAGTTTCAATCATATCCCTTCTCCACTTAAAAATCTTAAGACATTCTAACCTTCTAAGTAGCTTTCAAATTATACCTATCATCCAGATGGAATTGTACTTTTCTCTACTGTATCTCAAGTTATTTTCTTTTGTGTAGAGGCAGCTATACTGTAGATGTAGTACAGTAATTATCAAGTAGTAATGAAAGAGTCAGGAAGACCTGAGGTTAACCTGTAGATTCAGTTTCCTCAAATATAAAAGAGGATAATTATACCTACCTCATAGGGCTGTAGTGAAAAAGAAAAGAGATAACATCGAGGCAATTCTTAGCACAGAGCAGGTGCTTAATAAATCCTTTTTCCTTCTCTCCTTTGTCTGCCAACTGCATTACATTCTTTTTTTTTTAAACCCTTACTTTCTGTCTTGGAACCAATATTGCTTCCAAGGCAGAAGAATGGTAAGGGTTAGACATGGGGAGGGGGGGTTGAATAACTTGTCACATGGCTAGAAAGTGTCTGAGGTCAGATTTGAACCCAGGACTTCCCATCTCTGGACCTGATTCTTAATCCACTGAGCCACCCAGCTGCCCCTTGCATTAATTATATTCTTTCTGTCAATGCTTGAAATTAATTTCCTTTCCTCATATAGTCCCCTAGACCTGAAATGCCATCTTTAACTCTCTTAAGCTATTTAAGTCAATAAATCAAAATAGCAATAATCACTTTAGAAAATATTTAATTTGAGCCAGGTAAGCATTATGTTAAAGGTTAGATCCAGTTACAATATTATTTCCTTTTAGAAACCCAAAACATGTAAGAGAAGGAACCGTATAGATAATCCAGTCTTATCCCTCCACACGGTTTCCTCCAATAAGGAAATGTAGTCCCTAAAAGACTATTCCATTCCTAAAGTCACTCAGCTAATAAATGGTGGCAAAGGGAATCAAATTCATATCTTTTGCCTATGAATCTAGCACTCTGATCATTATACTACACCATGTACACATAAAGTAGTGCTCTCTGATGTAAATAATAACTATGCCTTCAGACCTCATTTCATACTTTGTTTTATATGTTTAAGTTATCTCTATATTGCCTTTTTCCTTATTATATTATCACTTCAATGACTGTAGAAACTATTTCTGTTTAAACACAAAGGCTAAATCTTGTGTATTACTGAGCACCTACCAGAGTATTCTGAACACAATAGGTTCTTTGATTTGATTATTTTTAAGCTTTCATTTAGCACCTTTGGTTCTTCAATTGATTTCTTTCTTTCCAAGCTTTCCCTTTTTTCAACCCCTCTTTCAGATTAGTGACAAATAATTTCAATATCTTACATTGTACACATCACAAAACACCTACTCTTTTCATAATCTCTCTACTAACTTGCTCTAATTATCTCTATAATTATCGTCCTATTTTCCATCATTTAATTTGGTTAATTTCTTTCAAGAACTGTTTTTTTTTTAAGAAAAAGATACCTTGAAGAGATAAGAACATGAACAACTGAGAAGTAGAAGTCAAAATTGTATTTTCCTAAAAGGTTACAACTGAGATGATGCCTGACAGGAGTCAATTTGGAGTTCTATGATGCTGGAGATGAAAAAGGGATACAATCTATATATTAAGGAAAACATATGAAAATGTACTGAGGAAGGAGATACAGTTTTTTTTAAGTAGTTCAATATAACCATCATGTAAAACATTTGAATGGAAGTAATATAAGATATACCTGGAAAGGTTGGAGTCTGACTATATATTTTTTACAAGTATGTACTTTCTTCTCCTCTCACTTTTCCCTTCCTTAAATGGAAAGGAAAAGAAAAAAGAAAATCTACATTACAGAGATATTCATATAGCAAAACAAATTCCTACATTGATTAAGTCCAAAATGTATGTCTCATTTTGTATTTTATGTACGTTATATTCCTGGAAACTAATGACTGACATTCTTAATTTATAATTTTCCTGAACTGTGGTTTGACATTAATCAGAGTTCTAAAGTATTTATAAATGCCATTAATAATTAAATAAAGCAAATCATTTGTATTATTATATAAATGGTTCTACTACCTATTTCCTCAGAAAGTGTCCATATTATTATTTGTTATAGTTCAATGTTATTATTTTCATTAACCCTTTCCTCACTGCCTTCAACCCTCATTTCTACATCTAAGGAGTGTGAATCCCCCCAAATTATACCAATAAAGCTGTGGCAGCTACAACTCTAAGACATGGTGATTCTCTGGACACTACTGGGTCCAACTGGGCTGAATAATAAGCAACTGGATGCTGAACAGGTCCCAAAGATCAAATTAAAACACCTGAAGCTACCCCTCTATGTTCATGTACATACAAAGCAAATCGATTGTTGTAATCTGGGATGCCTAGAGTAAGGGAAGACAGGATAGCCTCTTTTAATTTTGAAAGAGTTGACACATGTTCTGCCTTTAATTTAAGCACTTTAGGGACTGAATTTTTTGTCAGTTCTGTAAGGGGTTTAGTGATTTCCCCATAGCAAGGCATCCACTGCCTATTGCTCCAATAATTGCTCTCAACTGTTTTTTAATAGAGGGTGTGCTCATTTTAAAAAATATCTTCAATGCACTTATGGGGAATGGAGCAGGCACTAGCAATTAAAATGAACCCTAAATATTCCACTTTGGGGAGATATCACTAACCTTTGTTTTAGATATCTTTGGCTTCTTTTATATAGCTCTAAAAGGAAATGTTTATTATCTTCTTGGCATTTGATGAGCCCAAGAGTAAATCTCTACAAACTATATCAAATAACTTTCCTTAATTCTAATACTTTTCAAATCTTATCTTAAAATCTATGAGAACAATGTGGAACTTTCCACAAACTCTTGTGGTAACTGGGACAATGTCCAGTTAGAACTTTTCCAGGTGAAGACAAATATATTCCATAAATTTGCATGACTATGGATTGAGAAAAATGCTGAACACAAATCACCATAGTAAAGTATTTGGCTAGGCTGTGAATAGAGGAGATTAATTGTGGCTGTGTTTGGAACCACAGGATGTCTTTTAATGACATGATTATTTAGAGCCCTTAAAACCTGGGCAAATCTATAGACAGGTTTCCCTTGAGGCCTAATTTTGGCTTTTTACAGGTAGTATGGGTGTGTAACAGTTAAAATTTAGGGAAAACTAAGGCAAGGTAGAAATTTGTTTCTCTCTGCAAGGAGTATAATATTTTTAGAGGTTTATTTAAGATTAAAATATAAAGAAAATACAAGTAAGAGAGGCATATATCTAAGCCCAAAGAGCCTATTCATGACCACTCACCTCTTGCCTGCTAGGTGGAGAGCCGCGTCTGCTCCCAATTGGAAGTAGGAAAAAAAGAGAAGAGACCCCGCCTATGGTGGAGACCCTTTAAATCATAATTTGCTTTTGGCCCAGGTGAGAATTCAGTGAGATTACAAAGCATTCTGGGGAAGTCGAGCAAGGACTTCTGGGGATTGAAGTCCTGGATTCAAGTCTCCATTTTTACAGGTGTATTACATTCAGATTTTCATGGAATTCCTTGCTGAATTAATGAATCTATCACTGGGATAATTCCCTCAATTGCCTTTTTTATAGAGCATACTGAAGAATGGAAGGAGGTGGACCCCCTTTTGTTTTGATTTGAACAAATCAAACGGCTGATTTTTAAGTAGGCCAACATTGGGAGATGATGTGGCCCAGAGAGACTCAGGTATATCAGCTGGGATTTCAAAGGTGGGAGGCACCCTCATCTCCTTAGTATCTGAAAGAAGTACAGGGAGCAAAGTTAAGGATTCCTCAGGCAATTCTAGTGACATAAAACTATCTGGAGAGCAAGTTATTGTGGCTCTAAGCTTGCATAAAAGATCTCTCCTTAGCAAATTTATAGGGGAGCTATATATTAGCAGGAAAGAATGTTCTACTAATAGGGGTCCCACAGATATCATTTGAGGGGAAAACTTTGATAACTTTAGGGGTGACCCTGATGCCCCCACTATATTTAGGGAGCCAATAGAATCTCATTGAGAATCAGGGTTACTCATCAATACTGATCTGGATTATCCAGTGTCTAAGAAACAAACATAATATGTGTTTCCAACATTCAGGGTTACATGAAGCTCATCACTATGTGGGGTGATGGTAGTGTTTGGAATGGATAGGAATAACTGGCATTAAAACATCAGGGTCTAGAAAATCAAAGATTTTACTCTCTGATTCCCAGTCCTTTACCCCTGTAATTGTTATTATTTCTAAATTTGTTCTTATTTCTATTTTCCTGATTCCACTTCTTATAATTCATCATTATGTGACCTCTTTTCCCACAGAAGTAATACACTAATGATTGATTTTTGGATTCCTACAAAGGGGCCATGGTCATTCCATGATTTTCTTTTTCTTTTTTAATTTTCTCCTTTAAAAGTTTTATTTCTTTTCTTAAGTCCTCAACCAAGTCACTGTTCTCCTCATCTCTATGTTCATAGCCCTTAAAAACATAGACTGCTACCCTTCTCAATTACTTGAAATCCATAGAGTCCCAATTCAGGCAGCTAGCCTTAAAATAATCTCTAATCACTTTACAATAATTTTAAATGAATTGTCCATATATTTGTCTAACATCCCTTTCTTTGGACAGATCCAAGTCTATATATCTACCTCCCAGCTCAGTAAGTCTATCCATAAACTGGGAGAGATTTTCCTGCTGTTGCCTAACACTTTCAAAGTTTGCCCATGTACCAGGCCTATCAGAGGAAACTCTCATTGTTGTAATTAATGCCTCTCTGGCCTGGCATAGTTTTAAATATTCTCTCTTTTCAAATTCCACTTAGGGTTCTCCTGTGGCCAAAGAGATGCTCTCCTTCCTTGGGTCTCATTAACAAGAGAGATGATTTTATTTTTCTCTCTTTCTGTCAAGAAATCTTGGAGCAAATTTTCTGTGGCTCACCATGTAGGATCATCTGTGCAACAGATGTTTTCAAGCTTTTTAATAACTACAATAGGCTCATTTTCAAAGGAAGGAATACTTTGCTTGAGTCTCTCAATATCTAGGTGGGTGAAGCACATCACATCTCCAGTTTTATTGAAGATGGGTACTTCTTTTACAAGGAATAGGCCTTTTACTGAATTATTTGTGATTCCTGTCTCTTGGCTGCGTGTTTGGGTTGCTAAGATCAGGTAAGGGAAGGGGGGAGGAATAGGTGAGCTAAGAGGGAGAGATTGGTCTGGGGATGGGGCAGCAGTGTGGGAGGAATGGGAGTGGGGCTTGGGGGAGGGGCAGGAAAGGGGGTTGGTTGGGTAGAGTAGGGAAGGGCTGGGACAGGGGAGGGGATGGGTTGGGTGGATGAGGGGGGAGCTGGGACAGGAGAAGAAGAGGAAGGCACAGGGTGAAGGGAGATCTGGCAGGCATGGAAGTGATGAGAGGAAAGGGCAGGGGCTGGGTGGAGGCAAGCGGAGAGGGCAGGTGAGACAGATGGAGAAGTCAAGGAAGGATGGGACGAGGTAAGGCTATGGGCTTGCAAAAGCTGAACAAGATGAGATAGGAGGAATTGAGCTTGAGGCATTGGCTGGGAAAGTTTGAATGGAGGGGAATCTTCCTTCTGAATTTTGAAATTATTCAAGTGTTTCTCAATGTTGTCTATTTGAATATATAGTTTAATCAAAGTAACTTTGTGTTGATTTTTCTTGAGGAGAAAATAAGCTATGAATAAAAGTCCTCCCAGGAACATTGCTAATAAAACCGTTTTGAATTGTTCAACAGTTCAACCTCACTAAAATTCTCTGGGAACACATTCTTTTTCAAATTGAGAGAAAACTGTTTCCTCATTGCCAGCATGATTTTAAATACCATCATTAGACACAGTCCTCTTATCTAGTTTAGAAAGAATGGAGGCCACCTGAAAAGCTTTAGCTAAAAGAAAAGCCAAAAGATTTCTCCCCACTCTCACAGCAAGGAGTGTGGAAGCCTCCCTGGGTTAGTTTAAAATGGACCTGGGAGCTTAATGGGGGGTGGAAGTAAGTAGGGTTAGGCAGTGTGGAAGGGGCCAGGAATTCTTGCTCAATTTGAGACCCATGTAGGGAAGGGTGTAGCCAGGCTAACAGGGGGCCAGCTTCTCACTTTCCACACAGGGAGAATCCTCAGTACTCAGGGGCAGCAGTGAAGAATGCAGGCAGATGGGTGCAGGCAGATGGTACAGGTGGGATGCAATGGGATGCAAAGTAAACAAGTGGAGACACCATTACTCCCCTGAGGATAAAGCCAAAAAAAGCTGTGGCAGGAGAAACGTGGTTTCAATCTATTCACTTATAGAGAATTAAGAGTTCTAATCTCCAGACTTTTGGCCACCAAGAATATAGGATTTGAATTAATACCCAGTAACTCCAAGTATTAAATTTATAAAGTTTATTAATAATCACTAGAAGTAAAAAACAGAAAGAAAATAAGCTAAAAGAAATAGAAGTTCAAACCTAATCATCTAACAAAAAGTAAATTGTGAGTACGTTCTCTTGCTTCTCCAAGAAGCTTGCTTTCAGTAGCTGCTAATCAGAGGAAGAGAGAGAGAGAGAGAGTTGGGACTACACAAAACTTTTATCCTCCCTACATCAGCAAATTACATGAGAAGGAAAGTGGAATGATGGGAATTGGAGTCTTTGGATGCAGATTCTAAGTACAGAATTTGGGTTAAATGGATATAATTGGAACTGATGAACAGAATAAATATATTATGTTGGGGGATACTATGAATAATGAAATATCTGTTTTGGATTGTTATTAACTATGCATTATAATATCCAAATTTTAAAAAGGAAAAATGGCATGAGACATAGATGGAAATAGATAACAAAATACTCATAATAGAGGACTTTGTTTCCCCTATTGAAACTAGATAAATCTAACCCCAAATGGTTCTTTTTAGTACATTTTACTTTGATTTATAAATGTGGCCCTAGGTTTCTTTGCAATAATTTCCATTCTTTTTTTAGCAGAACAATTTTCCATCACATTTATATTTCCATAATTTATTCAACCATTCCCCACTTCTTGGGCATCCCTCAGTTTCCAATTCTTTGCCAAAATAAGGTAGAAGAAATATTTATATAATGAATCTGAAAAATTTCAGAACTCTGCTCAATATAATGATATCAACCACCTCTTAATAGAGAAGTGGAAGACTCAGAAAGCAGAATGAGATGTATATTTTTGAACATGAGCAATAAAGAAATTGATTTTGCTTATCTATATATAATTGCCAACCCAAGAAGAAGATAGATGACTCGATAAAATGAAATTTAATTTAAAAGCAGAAAAAATGAAGTGAAACTATATTAGCACATTCTGATTGAACATGGAAACATCTGGGCAAGTGAGTGAATATCTGATGAAATAAAGATAGATGAAGGCAAACTTGCAAAAGACTTTGGGGAAAAAGCATGCAAGAAACTTGTGGAAGACACTGTTTGCAAAGGCAGTCAACCACACACCTGGAACCATTTGGTGTCACATTCCAGAATGAGAAGGATGGATAAGGAGGGGGAACAGAGAGTCCCAGAGGGCCTTTATGCCTTGGGATGTTGTGAGTGGGGGAAAAGGTATTTCCAGTGGCCATTTTGATTAGTTACAATGGCTTTGCCCGAGGCTGGAACCTACCTGAGAAGATCTAGAAATCCAGAGATTCTTTACCTGACCCCGACCCTCATCCTCATCTCCTCTTAGTACTGTGACCCGATTCCTAGAGATTTCATCTATGTGAGAGAAGGTGCCTGGACAAAATCTGTCTGCCATACTCCCAGCCAGAACACTCTCGGTTTAAGCCTGTTGGCTTCTAACTAAAACCTTAAAATCTGAACTTTGTTCTCATATTGTGGAAGGGTTTAGGCAGATAGAGTAAATAGAGTAGCCCAAGGGTCTTGGGACCAAGCAGGTCCTTTCAGACCAGTATCTGAGTAGGAGGAGCTAGAATCTGGTAGCTTAGGGAACTCCTTTTACCCTGGCCCTCTACCCATCCTGCTATTTATAAAGTAAACATTGTTTATTTGAATAACATCAAATCACAGTCAGAGTTTTGTTAAACTTACAGAGGACTGGTGTAGCTGACCCCTAGGTCTACAAGATAGATGAGAACCATTGTTTGGGTCATCACTGATCCAATCCTAAATCTGCACTGGGACCTCTATTAAGTGGGTGGAAAACCCCAGTCTTTCACTGGGATGGTTTGTATATTTCCAAGATAGAAAGTGAATGAACTTAACAATTCTCTGTCTAGTGTGAACCTTAAAAATCTCAGACCCTACTTCATAAGGTTGGGTTAAGACTATTCCCTATTTTAAACAATGAAGGAACTTAGATCAGGAATGTGAGACTTCTACTTAGATCAGGAATGTGAAGACCTCTACTCCACCCCTACTTAAGCATACTTTAGGGGAAGATAAAGTTGTAAACTCTTTGCTGAACAGTGAAAAGTACTTAAACCAATACTTATAATAAGGCAAAAAGTTCTTAAACTGTGCCTATTTTTAGAACTAAATACAAAAGGGTGCTAAGTACCTATAAAGGTCAGGCAACTTGTGAACTTGCAAAAGGCAAAGAGGTGAGAATTACTCAGAGATTCTAGTCTACTCAGGTGTGAATTACTCAAAAGTTTAGACTTCTTAGGTGTGAATTAAGAATGGTCTGTCCTTTGAAAAACGTCTACTGTGATTGGTAGATGTAAGAATTTAGGGGAGGTGACATAGGAGAAAATTCCCTTTAAATAGGAGGTCAGATAGAGCTGAAGGGATTTCTGATTCATGGAGATTCAGGATTGAGCTGGTGGAGTCAGCTGAGATGAAGCTGGCCTGGTGTCACTAGAATCCTTGCTTGGACAGATCTTGTGGTGAGTGATTAAGGACTGACTGATTTTTCTCTTAGGGACTTAGGCCTGGGTTGGCCAGGGCTGCCCTGGGCTGGCCTATCCTTTTCTGATTATTCCCCTTTTCTCTCTTTCTCTCCTTTTCTTTAATCCCACATTTGTATTAATTAAAATCTCTATAAAACCCAGTTGACTTGGGTATATTTCATAATTGGTAATATTTCCCTGGCGACTACCTTATATTTGATTTAAAACAAGACACTTTATTTATTTATATTATTTATTTATTTATTTATTTATTATATGTTTATTGTGATACATGTACTCATGTATATATTCGGTCACATTTAAAGCTTTATTATCTATAATATAACTTTTGCCTCATTGTCCAATAAATAGTTATATTTAAGATCCCAAAGAGCTGTTATTATGAATGACTGATTATGCAAATATCACACACATACACACTGTAAATGTATTGCTTTATGAGTGATTGGTTTGTAGAAAGAAAACACATTGGATAGGAACTCAAAAGCTAGAATGACAAACAGGGAAAATGTATCTTTTTCCTCAGAGAGTAATTCTGGGGACATAGACTTTAAATGTAACTATATGATAGCCAGTCTCAGACATTCCCACAATGTCATAGAAATAATTTGTTACAAAATTGCTCTGGTCATTAAATAAGATATAGCTAACACCTACATTGCATAGAAGGAAAAAATAATTTGGGATTTCTTATATATTATTAACCTGGAGGTTCCTATCTTGCACTAGGTTGTATATTTGTCAGACTCTTTCTAAGTCAATGTGATTCATGTATGTTCTTTCAGGTCCTTTTATAGCTCTATATTTAGACTCACCTGAGTATTGGACAATTTGGGATCCTACACTGGTGGATCAACTTATTACAAGATTCCCACAAGTTTTTTTAAAAAAAGATTTGATTGGTTCAGAACTATCAAGTGTATAGGAGCTTTTCAGAGTTATCTTAAATTTTGAAAGGGCAGAGAGACCCTTACAATTCCAATCCCACATATTTTGATATAATTCTACTAAAATCTCCATAGGCTGATCAAGCCATCTTATTTTAAACACCAAGTTTTAAAGTCCTAACCAAAGTTCAAGAGTGTCAATAATTTAATGAGTTACAATGGTTCCTGCCATCAACCCCAGAGTGCTTATTCATGTGAACAGTCATATTTTCCTAGAATGTCCTGATACTCCTAATCTCCTACTTAAATGCTAGTTCATCTATTCAGCTCTCTATGATGATCTGCCTGGGGAGACCCACTGGAAAAAGTTTAGTCCACTCACATGGGGCTCTGAATACAATGGAATCTAATTGTTCCTGACAAAAGCTTGTCATAGGGGATTGGAAAATATGGACATAGAAGCATAGATCAAGCTCACCAAACTAGATAATTTACAACTTGGGAATCATGCCCTGATTTTACCTGTCTTTCCCTAGCCCTCACAGTTTATTTTGTTTTCACCTAATATATTATTTTTTACTCTTTTTAATGTATTAATAACAAATGAATATATTTCAAAACTTTTATTTTACATAATTTCAATGCATAAAATAGTATACATTTGAGGCAATGGGAGGTTTTAAAGTATTCACTGCTATATATCTTGTTGGCATTAGCTGAATTTTAGCTTCTATTACATCAATGGAGTATAAATTGTTTAATGTGTTCCATTGCTTGGACATTAAAGGTGTTTCTGACTCTTTGGAATTACATATATGACTTCTATGAAAATCTTAGGAGTTTTTGAAATGTTTTATTACACTTTCAGGATCTATAATCAACAAAGAGATTGTTAGGATAAGAATTTAATTAGCTAATTTACCTAGCTAGAAGTAAGGGGTTAGACTAGAGAGAGTTCTGAATTTTACTTTGACTCCTTTAAGCTAAGAAGGAAAGAATTATCTGTGGGTCACTTTAAGAGAATTGCATGTTGGGAAATACAGCTGGAGAACTGGTCATTCTCTGGAGTTTTCTTGCTTGGAGGAGGTAGCTGGGGATTTTCCTCCAATCAATCTGAGAAGGATTTTCATGAGAGTTAACTTTGGAGAAACTGAGAAACATCTTTTCATCTAAAGAAAATTGGTTGGAGAGAACACTTTCTCTCAGAGAGAGAACAGCAGCCAGAGGTGGGTGCTGTTTCCTCTCACTCAAGCAGGGTCAGCTATAGCCTCCTGTTGTGAGAAGAGGCCCAATCCTAACTGGCAATTAGGTTGAGGCAGCCAGTGAAAATATTTATAGATAAGTTAGGGAGAATTATATAAAGTTAAGAACATGTATTAGAATAACTTATAAGTTAGATATTATATCATTAGATAGTAAAAATAGATCAGTGCAGGTTCACCCAGGTGAACAAGAAAGTCCCTTGTGGGACAGAGAGGTTCTGGGTTATAGTTAGAAATCCTAGTCCTGATCTTGCTTTATTGCTATTTCCTTATCTGATCCCCGCTTCTCCTTATAGATAAAATAAATTAGTTGAATTAAACTGTGTCCAGCAAATTCATGAACCATCTACAACTACAGCTCCCTGACAGTCTATCAATATCAACTGGCCATCAATATCAATAAATCAAATAAGATCAAATAAATCCATTAGAGGATTAAGGGGTCAAATGTGTAATTCTGTAGTTTAACAAGAATTGAATGAAAGGCATGTAGGTGGTACAGTAGTTAGAGAGCAGTAGGCTTAATGTCAGGAAGACCTGATTTTGAATACAGCCTTATATACTTACTAGTTGGGTAATCCTTAGGCAACTCATTTAACCTCTGCAGCCTCAGTATCCTCAACTACCAAATGAGGATAATAACACCTATCTCATATGGTTGTAATGAAAGACAATTCAGATAATAGTTTAATAGGAAATAGGAAAAAGGTTTAGCACAGAGTAGGTGTTTATTAAATCCTTTTCCTCTTTCTCCTTTTTCTGCTAAACTGCATTACACCCTCTTTTACAAAGATTGGCCATATACTAGGGCATAAAAACAAGGCAAACAAGTTAAAAAAAAAACAGAAATAATGAATGTAATGTTTTCAGATCACAATGCAATAAAAATATTAATTAGTAAGAGTACATGGAAAGACAAATAAAAAATTAATTGGAAATTAAATAATATGATTCTCCAAAATTGGTTATTAAAGAACAAATCATAGAAACAATTAATAATTTCATTGAAAAAAATGACAATGATGAGACATCCTTTCAAAATCTATGAGATGCAGCCAAAGCAGTATTGTAAAGGGTAAAATTAGGGTTATTGACTGAATATATTATACTAGTGGTCACCAGGGATTAATTCAATTCCAATAGGATACTCAAGTTAGTTTGGGATTTTTATGGTGGTTTAATTACAACAGAGGGAAGAAATTAAGAAGAAGAGATAGAGGGGAAAGAGCATTTAAATTGCTCCAGTCCGGGCTGAGCCAGGCAGGAGTTCAGAGGCCTTGGCCAAGGGGCCTTCTCAATCTAGCTTGACTACCAGCCACAAGATGAGGGATCTCCTAGGACAATAGCATTTTAGGAGATAAAAGAAAAAGGAATCAGCCTAAACCACTCACCAAGCATGCTAAAAATGCTAACACAAACACCCAAAACTAAAAGAGCCCAATGTCTCTGTGAGAAAGAGGGGAGAGAGGAAGTGACGCGAAATATATAGACTATTCTTTACATCACTTCCTGTGTCTCACATGTACCAATGGTAGCTTAAGTTTCACTTAGGACAGCCCAAGGGGTCTGTCAGTTGTTCCCGATTTGTCACATGCTAGCACATATCAGTCAAAGGTCATCTTCCTCAGCATTTAATCCTTAAGTAGGGTTGTATACATTCCTGGTTGCTAGAATTTCTAAATACTAAGCAGTCTTAAATAAAATTAAAATTCACAGTACTCAGGGGGAAATTTATATCCTTGAGTGCATATAATAACAAATTAGGGAGGGTAGAGGTCAATGAATTGGGCATGCAGATTAAAAAACTAGAAAGTGAATAAATTAAAAATCCCCAGATGAAAACTAAATTAGAGATCCTAAAATTAAAGGAGATATTAATAAGGTTGAAAGTAAAAGAACTATTGAATTAATAAATAAGACTAAAAGCTGGTACTTTGAAAAAACAAATAAAATATACAAAAGTACTAGTCAATCTGGTAAAGAAAAGGAAAGAAGAAAGTAAAATTAACAGTATCCAAGATGAAAAGGGAGACCTCACCTCTAAAGAAGAGGAAATTAGGGCAATCATTAAAAACTATTTTTCCCAATTATATGGCAATAAATATGGCAATCTAGGTGATATGGATGAATATTTACAAAAATATAAATTGCCTAGATTAACAGAATAAGAAATTGAATACTTAAAAATAATCTCACATCAGAAGAAGAAATTGAAAAAGTCATCAAAGAAATTCATAGGAAAAAATTCCCAGGGCCTGATGGATTCACAAGTGAATTCTGTCAAACATTCAAAGAACAACTAATCCCAAAATTATGCAAACTATTTGACATAATAAGCAAAGAAGTTCTACCAAATTCCTTTTACCACACAAATATGGTACTGATTCCAAAGCCAGGCAGGTCAAAAACAGAGAAAGAAAACTATTGACCAATCTCCTTAATGGAAATAGGTGCAAAAATCTTAAATAGAATACTAGCAAAAAGCCTCCAGCAAGTGATCACAAGGGTTATTCATTATGATCAAGTGGGATTTATATCAGGAATGCAAGGATGGTTCAATATTAGGAAAACCATTCACATAATTGACCATATTAACAAGCAAACCAATAAAAACCATAAGATTATCTCAATAGATGCAGAAAATACCTTTGACAAAATACAACACTCATTCCTATTGAAAACACTAGAAAGTATAGGAATAGAAGGGCCTTTCCTAAAAATAACAAACAGTATATATCTAAAACCATCAACAAGCACCATCTGCAATGGGTATAAATTAGAAACCTTCCCAATAAGATCAGAAGTGAAACAAGGATGCCCATTATTATCTGTATTATTTAATATTGTACTAGAAACACTAGCAGTAACAATTAAAGAAGAAAAAGGATTGTAGGTATTAAAATAGATAATGAGGAGACCAAGCTATCACTTTTTGCAGATGATATGTTGGTCTACTTAAAAAATCCTAGAGAATCAACTAAAAAGCTAGTGGAAATAATCAGCAACTTTAGCAAAGTTACAGGATACAAAATAAACCCACATAAATCATCAGCATTTCTATATATTTCCAACACACCTCAGCAGCAAGAGTTAAAAAGAGTAATTTCATTTAAAATCATCCCGGACAATATAAAATACTTAGGAATTTCTGCCAAGACAAACATTGGAACTATATGAACACAACTAAAAGCACTTTCCACACAATTAAACTAGATCTAAATAATTGGAAAAAAACATTGATTGCTCATGGATAGAATGACTAATAAAAAAATAAAAATGACTAGTAAAAATGACAATCCTACCCAAACTAATTTACTTATTTAGTACCATACCCACTGAACTACCAATGAACTTTTTTACTGAATGGGAAAAAAAATAACCAAATTAATTTGGATCAACAAAAGATCAAGAATATCAAGGAAATAAAAAAAAAAGTGAAGGAAGGTGGCCTAGCAGTACCAGATCTCAAACTATACTATAAAGCAGGGGTCATCAAAACAATGTGGTACTGGCTAAGAGAGAGAAGGGAGGATCAGTGGAATAGACTTGGAGTAAGTGACCTCAACAAGACAGTCTATGATAAACCCAAAGATCCCATCTTTTGGAACAAAAATCCACTATTTGACAAAAACTCCTGGGAAAATTGGAAAACAGTATGGGAATCAACAAATTGGGAAAAATTGCTATAATCAAAACCTCTGACAAAGGTCTAATCACTCAAATTTATAAGGAATTAAATCAATTGTACAAAAAAATCAGGCCATTCCCCAATTGATAAATGGGCAAGGGACATGAATAGGCAATTTTCAAATAAAGATATCAAAACTATTAATATGCACATGAAAAAGTGTTCTAAATCTCTGATAATCATAGAAATGCAAATCAAATTAACTCTTAGGTACCCCTTCACACCTAGCAGATTGGCTAACATGACAGCAAAGGAAAGTAATGAATGTTGGAGGGTATGTGGCAAAATTAGGACATTAATTCATTGCTGGTGGAGTGGTGAATTGATTCAACCATTCTGGAAAGCAATTTGGAAGTATACCCAAAGGGTGCTAAAAGACTATCTGCCCCTTTGATCCAGCCGTAGTGCTGCCGGGTTTGTACCTCAAAGAGATAATAGGGAAAAAGACTTGTACAAGAATATTCATAGCTGAGCTTTTTGTGGTGACAAATTTGGAAAATGAGGAGATGCCGTTCAATTGGGGAATGACTGAACAAATATTTGTATCTGATGGTGATGGAAAACTATTGTGCTCAAAGGAATAATAAACTGGAGGAATTACATGTGAACTGGAACAACCTCCAGGAATTGATAAAGAATGAAAGGAGTAGAAGCAAGAGAACTTATACACAGAAACGGATACACTGTGGTACAATCAAATATAATGGACTCCTCTACTAGCAGCAATGCAATGATCCAGGTCTATTCTGAGAGACCTATGAGAAAGAATACTATCCACATTGAGAAGAAGAATTGTGGGAATAGAAACAGAAGAAAAACAACTCCTTGATCACATGGGTTGATGGGATATGATTGGTGATATAGACTAAATGATCATGCTAGTCCAAATATCAATAATATGGAAATAGTTCTTGTTCAATGACACATGAAAAATCCAATGAATTGTGTGTCAACTACAGGGGGGAGGTGGGAGTAGGGGAGGGAAAAAACAAGAATCTTGTAAACTTGGAAAAATACTCTAAATTAATTAAATATTTTCCAAAAATAAAAATAAAAAACTAAATTGCTTTAAGGTGAAATATGAAATGAATATGTGAAATAGAACATAGTTTTCTCTCTTCTGAATTATCTTTTTAAATTTCCTTTTTGAACTTATGTATATAGATATAAATTTTTTACTATTAAATTAATCTGAATGAATTTAGTCTGAGGGTCACTTGAGTCCAGAATTTATAAGATGTTATTTTTAAGGTGTTTTGTTTCATAACATATGTATAACACAGATAAAATTGCTTATCAGATTCTGAAGCATGAAGGTAATGAGGTGGAGACAGTTTGTATCTTATAATTTCAGAAAGATTATGTTGAAAATTGTTATTCAATATAAGGGGGAAAATAAAATGTTTTAGGGAACTAATGTAAATTTTTAAAGATTTTATTTTATTATAATATACATATTATAATAAAATATTATATTAAGTCATTAATACAAGTGATTCTAAGCAGAGGTTTTGTGAAAATAGCTGAAGCATTTAACAAGAACTTTCTTTTCAAGCTGATATCAATCCATTGATAATTAGCCCTTTGCTTAGCCCTTTGTCTGGGCATTCAACCGGATGCAATCACAACTGAACTATCATATAGCTACAACTCTCCAGCTTCTTCCCCAGCATACCAAGAGAGACATTGTCCAATGGCAAACTCTAGGTAAACTGTACTTTCAGTATTTCTGTGATTTGCCAGTATAACAAATCTTTTACAAAAATAAATTACATTACTCTCCAGGATCTTTTTGAAGTATTCTCCTTTGTGCTTAGTGTTTCTGTTTCTAGATATTGTATAAGGTCTCTTTTGTGAGACATTAACAATTTTTTTCCAGTAGAAATTTTCTTCACTTAGAACTTGTATATTCCACACCCTTTCCATGAAAAAAAAACCTAGTACAATATCCATTTTTTATGAGAACCTTTCCTGCTGTCTATGATATTCTGAAGATGAAGAATAATTATCAAACATATCATTAATAGAAAACACTGGCCCTTTTAGATACAAGGAACATTTGAATTTTAAATGTGATCAAAGGTATTTCAGATGCCTAGACATAAATCTCTTCACTAGAAGTCTGTTAATCCCTTCATTTATCTCATGATAGACCTTCCCCCCCTGAAATTTAATCTCAGAACAAAAAGAGAAATGATGAAGCTAGTAAATTAAATAACTTAATGTTTTCTTATAGTGAAGGTTTTATTGATACATCTTGATGTTTTATTAATTATTTCATACTTAGCTTTTGCAGTTTAAAATGTGAACATTTAAAATAAAAAGAATATTGAATGAATGATGGACCAGCTGTGGGAATATTCCTAAACTCAAACATTTATTACCAAATAGAAAGTGGACAAATGGTTAGAATGAGGCTGAGGATTTTTCAAGGTTGTCATTTCCAAATAGTCATAAGGGATGTTTGACAGTATCATCCTTCCTTATTTCTGTATCTGTATTCCTTTTTTTTTTTTTGAAAGCAAATTTGTTTATTTGTATTTTGTTCTGATACAAACAAATTGCTGGGAAGAAAGTCTGGATTAGCTACAAAGTTGTTAGAAATTTTTCCTAAAATCATCATTTGGCACTGTTTAAATCATCAGTTGCAATTATAACTTGAAAATTCAATATCTGAAATAAAAGTTAATCATTTAAAGGTATTTCTGAATAAAATTTATTCCATTTATTACCAATGTAATATAACTAAAACTGGGTTATATACTACAGTTAAAGAATTTGAAATGATTAAAGTTGGTCAAGTTACTAGGACCGTAAAGAGCAGCAGATAATTTATGAATTGTCACTAATCCAATGGCAACTCAAATGGTGGTTCATATACTATATTAGATATGCATTTTTCTCATTCTTCTTGTTCTGGTTTGGCAAAGGAATTAGTTGCCATTAATTTCTTGTAAAACCTTGCTTTAATGATTGATATTCTTTTTTTAAAAATTTTATAATATTTTATTTGATCATTTCCATGCATTATTCATTGAAGACAAAGATCATTTTCTTTTCTTCCCCCCCACCCTTATAGCCAAAGCGTGATTCCACTGGGTATCACATGGGTTCTTGATTTGAACCCATTGCCATGTTGTTAATATTTGCATTAGAGTGTTCGTTAAGAGTCTCTCCTCTGACCTGTCCCCTCAACCGCTGTGCTCAGGCAGTTGCTTTTCCTCGGTGTTTCTACTCCCACAGTTTATCCTCTGCTTATGAATAGTGTTTTTTCTCCTAGATCCCTGCAGATTGTTCAGGGATATTACCCCGGGAGAAGTCCAGTACGTTTGATTATACCACAGTGTATTAGTCTCTGTGTACAATGTTCTCCTGGTTCTGCTCCTCTCTCTGTGCATCACTTCCTGGAGGTCATTCCAGTCTCCATGGAACTCCTCCACTTTTATTATTCCTTTTTGCACAATAGTATTCCATCACCAACATATACCACAATTTGCTCAGCCATTCCCCAATTGATAGGCATCCCCTCATTTTCCAATTTTTGGCCACCACAAAGAGCGCAGCTATGAATATTCTTGTACAAGTCTTTTTGTCCATTATCTCTTTGGGGTACAGACCCAGCAGTGCTATGGCTGGATCAAAAGGTAGACATTCTTTAATCGACCTTTGGGCATAGTTCCAAATTTCCCTCCAGAATGGTTGGATCAGTTCACAACTCCACCAGCAATGAATTAATGTCCCTACTTTACCACATCCTCTCCAGCATTCATTACTTTTTTTTGCTATCATGTTAGCCAATCTGCTAGGTGTGAGGTGATACCTCAGAGTTGTTTTGATTTGCATCTCTCTGATTATAAGAGATTTAGAACACTTTTTCATGTGCTTATTAATAGTTTTGATTTCTTTATCTGAAAACTGCCTATTCATGTCCCTTGCCCATTTATCAATTGGAGAATGGCTTGGTTTTTGTACAATTGATTTAGCTCTTTATAAATTTGAGTAATTAAACCTTTGTCAGAGGTTTTTATGAAGATTTTTTCCCAATTTGTTTTTTTCCTTCTGATTTTAGTTACATTGGTTTTGTTTGTACAAAAGCTTTTTAATTTGATGTAGTCGAAATTATTTATTTTACATTTTGTGATTCTTTCTATGTCTTGCGTGGTTTTAAAGTCTTTCCCCTCCCAAAGGTCTGACATGTATACTATTCTGTGTTTACCCAATTTACTTATGATTTCCTTCTTTATGTTTAAGTCATTCACCCATTTTGAATTTATCTTGGTGTAGGATGTGAGGTGTTGATCCAAACCTAATCTCTCCCACACTGTCTTCCAATTTCCCCAGCAGTTTTTATTGAATAGTGGATTTTTGTCCCAAAAGCTGGGATCTTTGGGTTTATCGTATACTGTCTTGCTGAGGTCCCTTGCCCCCAGTCTATTCCACTGATCCTCCTTTCTGTCTCTTAGCCAGTACCAAATTGTTTTGATGACTGCTGCTTTGTAATATAGTTTGAGATCTGCGACTGCAAGGCCCCCCTCATTTGTGTTTTTTTTTTCATTATTTCCCTGGATATCCTTGATCTTTTGTTATTCCAAATGAACTTTGTTATGGTTTTTTTCTAAATCAGAAAAGAAATTTTTTGAAAGTTCAAAGGGTATGGCACTAAATAGATAAATAAGTTTGGGTAGGATGGTCATTTTTATTATATTGGCTCGTCCTATCCATGAGCAGTTAATGTTTTTCCAATTGCTCATGTCTAGTTTTAGTTGTGTGGCGAGTGTTTTGTAGTTGTGTTCATATAGTTCCTGTGTTTGTCTTGGGAGATAGATTCCTAGGTACTTTATTTTGTCTAAGGTGATTTTGAATGGGATTTCTCTTTCTAGTTTTTGTTGCTGAGCTGTATTGGAGATATATAGAAATGCTGTTGACTTATGTGGGTTTATTTTGTATCCTGCAACTTTGCTAAAGTTGTTGATTATTTCAATTAGCTTTTTGGTTGAATCTCTAGGATTCTTTAAGTAGACCATCATGTCATCCGCAAAGAGTGATAACTTGGTCTCCTCCTTGCCTATTTTGATGCCTTCAATTTCTTTTTCTTCTCTAATTGCTACTGCTAGTGTTTCTAGTACAATGCCAAATAATAGAGATGATAATGGGCATCCTTGTTTCACTCCTGATCTTATTGGGAATGCATCTAGTTTATCCCCATTGCAGATGATATTGGCTGATGGTTTTAGATATATACCATTTATTATTTTTAGGAATGACCCTTCTATTCCTATGCTTTCTAGTGTTTTTAATAGGAATGGATGTTGTATTTTATCAAAAGCTTTTTTTGCATCTATTGAGATAATTATGTGGTTCTTGTTGGTTTACTTGTTGATGTGGTCAATTATGTGGATGGTTTTCCTAATATTGAACCAGCCCTGCATCCCTGGTATAAATTCTACTTGATCCTGGTGGATGACCCTTCTGATCACTTGCTGGAGTCTTTTTGCTAGTATCCTATTTAAGATTTTTGCATCTATATTAATTAGGGAGATTGGTCTATAGTTTTCTTTCTCTGTTTTTGACCTTCCTGGTTTTGGAATCAGTACCATTTTTGTGTCATAAAAGGAGTTTGGTAGAACTCTCTCTTTTCTTATTATGTCAAATAGTTTGTATAGTATTGGGATTAACTGTTCTCTGAATGTTTGATAGAATTCACTGGTGAATCCATTGGGCTCTGGGGATTTTTTCTTAGGGAGTTCTTTGATGGCCTGTTGGATTTCATTTTCTGATATGGGATTATTTAAGAATTCTATTTCTTCTTCTCTTAGTCTAGGCAGTTTGTATTTTTGTATATATTCATCCATATCACCTAAATTGGTGTATTTATTGCCATATAAATGGGCAAAGTAATTTTTATTGTTTACCTTAATTTCCTCTTCATCGGAGGTGATGTCCCCCTTTTCTTCTTTGATGCTATTAATTTGCTTTTCTTTCTTCCTTTTTTTTAATTAGATTGACCAGTCCTTTTTCTATTTTGTTTGTTTTTTCAAAGTACCAGCTTCTTTTCTTATTTATGAAATCAATAGTTCTATCACTTTTGATTTTATTAATTTCTCTCTTAATTTTTAGGATTTCTAGTTTGGTTTTCTGCTGGGGGTTTTTAATTTGGTTGCTTTTGAGTTTTTTTTATTTGTATTTCTAATTGATTGATCTCTGCTCTCCCTAGTTTGTTAATATATGCACTCAGGGATATGAATTTACCTCTGATCACTGCTTTGGCTGCATGTCTCGCCATTGTCATTTTTCTCAATGAAATTATTAATTGTTTCTATGATTTCTTCTCTGAATGATTTTGGAGTATCATATTGTTTAATTTCCAATTAGTTTTTGATTTGGTTTTCCATGTACCATTACTGATCATTATTTTTATTTCCTTGTGATCTGAAAAGGCTGCATTTATTATTTCTGCTTTTCTGCATTTGTATGTCATGTTTCTGTGACCTAGTGTATGGTCAATCTTTGTGAATGTGCCATGTGGTGCTGAGAAGAAGGTGTATTCCTTTTTATCCCTATTTATTTTTCTCCATATGTCTATTAATTCTAATTTTTCTAAGATTTCATTCACTTCTTTTACCTCTTTCTTATTTATTTTTTGATTTGATTTATCTAAATTTGATAATGGTTGGTTCAAGTCTCCCACTAATATGGTTTTACTGTCTATTTCTTCCTTCAATTCTCCTAGTTTCTCCATTAGAAATTTGGGTGCTATATTATTTGGTGCATACATGTTGATTAGTGATATTTCCTCATTATCTAAAGCCCCTTTTAACAAAATATAATTACCTTCCCTATCCCTTTTGATCAGGTCTATTTTTTCTTTGGCTTTATCAGATATCATGATTGCAACTCCTGCCTTCTTTCTGTCAGTTGAGGCCCAGACGGTCTTACTTCATCCTTTAATTCTGACCTTGTGGGTGTCTACCCACCTCATGTGTGTTTCTTGAAGACAACATGTGGTAGAGTTTTTGATTCTAATCCATTCTGCTATTTGCGTACGTTTTATGGGTGAGTTCATCCCATTCACATTCAAAGTTATGAATGTCACTTGTGGACTCCCTGGCATATTAATATCCTTCTCTAATTCTAACCTTTCTTCTTCAGCTCTACTTTTTAGTCCAGTGATTTACTTTAAATCAGTCCCCCTTGTACTTCCCTTTCTACCTCCCTCCCTTCTTATTCCCTCCCTTATTTTCCCCTGTAGTCTTTTTAAAATTTTCCCCCCACCCTCTCCCTCCCTTGTACTGCTTCCCTCCCCACCAGTCTGTTTTTTACCCTTCTACTCCCCTATAGGGTGCAAGTCTTTTCTCTCCCCAATGGATTGGATTGTTCTTCCCTCTTTGGGTCAGTTTCAAAGTATATATATATAATATACACATATACAAACACATATATATGCATTTATGCATACATATATCTATATACCTATTTATTTCTTGTCCTTTCATCCTATACAGTTTGTTACTGTTCCCTCTGAGTGTAGTTCTTCTAGCTGCTCAGGTGATAGCAACAGTTTTTAAGGGTTGCCATTGACCTCTTTTCTTATAGGGATACATATCATTTTAACTTATTGAGTCTCTTAAAATTTTTTTTGTTGTTGTTTTTTCCTGTCTTTTTAAATTACCTTTTGATGATTCTCTTGAGTTCTGTGGTTGGACTTCAAATTTTCTGTTCAGGTCTGGTCTTTTTTTTTTATGAATGCTTGGAACTCTTCTGTTGTGTTAAATGACCATACTTTCCCCTGTAAGAATATAGTCAGTTTTGATGGGTATTTTATTCTTGGCTGTAGGCCTAGTTCCCTTGCTTTCCAGAATATCGTATTCCATGATTTTTGGTCCTTCAGTGTGGATGCAGACAGATCCTGTGTCATCCTCACCGTGTTTCCATGGTATCTGAATGGCTCCTTCTTGGCAGCTTATAATATCTGTTCTTTCATCTGATTGTTTTTGAATTTGGCTATAACATTTCTTGATGTTGTCAGCTGGGGATTAAATACAGGGGGTGATCTGTGAATTCTTTCAATCTCCACTTTCCCCTCTTGTTCTAGGATCTTGGGACAGTTTTCCTGGATAATTTCCTCTAGTATTATGTCCAGGCTTTTTCTTTTGTCGTGGTCTTCTTGTAGTCCAATGATTCTTAAATTGTCTCTTCTTGAAAGATTTTCTAAATCATCTGTTTTGTGAATGAGATGCTTCACATTTTCCTCAATTTTTTCATTCTTTTTGTTTTGTTTTATAGTGTCCTGCTGCCTTGTGAGGTCACTTAATTCCAGTTGTTGTATTCTGGTTCTTAAAGATTGGATTTCATCTATGGCTTTTTGGTCATCCTTTTCCTTCTGGTCTGATTTTCTTTTAAGATCATCTTTCATCCTCTTTACTTCGTCTTTCATCTCCTTTGCCTCATTTCCAGCTGATTGATTTTGGCTTTCAAGAAAATATTTTCTCATTTTAGTTCAAGTGCCTCTGTTTCCAGATGACTTATCTTAATTTTTAAGTTCTTTTCCCAATTGTCTTCAGCCTCTCTTAGTTGTGTTTTGAGTTTTTCCACAGCCTGTATCCAATTTGCTGGGATTTCTGGTTTATCATTTGCTGATCTGTCCCCATCTGTTCCATTTACTGAGTAGAAGCTGCCTATTGTAGTTTCTTTCTTCTGTTTCTGTTGTTTGTTCAAATTCACCCCTTCTTTACTCCCCATATTTGTCTGTGCTCTTGTTCCTCTCATTTTTTTGTTTTTTGGGGACTTCTATCAGTCTCTCCTCTTGGAGCTTTAACAGAAGATCTCTTGGTGCAATCTCTGGGGGAGGGTAGTTGGGGGTTTGAGCTTTCCTGACCTCTGGAGGCTTTTGATTGGCTTAAAGTCCAGCAGTCAATGAGGATGGATGGGGAGCCTGGGCTTCCCTGTGTTCTGGAGACTTTTGATGGGATTGAGTTCAGCTTAGTTGGGCTGGGTTTACTCTGAGTTTTAAACTTCCTGGAAGGCTGGAGTAAATATGGAGGATCTCCAAAGCTCTGGCCAGGCTGCCAGATCTATGCTCCTTCTAGGCTGCCATCTTGACTTTGCTTCTAGGTTTCTGTTTTTTTCAGAAGACCCTGCTTTCTAAGGGGGAAGGTGCGTGGCCTCCCTGGGCTCTGAGGGCTCCTGATGGGATTAGGTTCAGCTGGTTCTTTCAGAAGACCCTGTTCTCTAAGGGGGGGAGGGGTCGTGGCTTGGCTAGGCTCTGAGGGTTCCTGGTGGGATTAGGTTCACCTGGTTTGGGCCAAATGAGCCCTGAAGCTAAAAACCTTCTCCTCCACAATCTGTGTTGAATGCCTGGAGACTGGCCCGGGTTGTTTTCAAGGTAAGCCCTTCACTGGCATTGAGGTTTTTGTTCTTTCAGAAACTCTGAGGGCTCCTGATGGGATTAGGTTCAGGTGGTGTGGGCCGAATGATCCCTGAGCCAAAAAAAGGAAGAAAAAAAAACACAACCTCCTCCTCCACAGTCTGTGTTGAATGCCCAGAGACTGACCCAGGTTACTTTCAAGGTAGGCTCTTCAGAGTAACCTCTTTGCCAGCCCTGAGTTTTCTGTCCTTTCAGTAGCTCTGAGGGCTCCTGATGGGATTGGGTTCAGCTGGTGCCCTAAAGCTGGGACCTCCCTTGAGACTCAGATGGAAGGACCCAGCCAGGGGGCTACAGGCTTCCCCCTTTTCTCTATGTTTCTGTGCTGTCTGTGTTGGGTGCCCTGGAGACTGGCTCAGGTTGCTTTCAAGGTGAGTCCTCAGAGCCCTGAGGTTCCTCCTGCTGCCGTGGGCTCAGCACTCTGGGTTGGGGGGGGATTGGTCCTGGGACCTTCCTTCTGCCTACCCCTTAGATCCGAGTGATCTAGGGTTCTGGCTTTTAGGGTGCAGTACCTTTTGATCCAGGTCCAGGAGGAGGGTTCCCCAGGTCTATCCTGTTGTTCAGCTTGAATTTCGGTGTCCTAGGAGCACTCTGTTTGCGATCGGTAAGGAAGGGTTTCTGAGGTCTGAACTTTCGCTGCTTCTATGCTGCCATCTTGACCGGAAGTCCTATATCTGTATTCCTAAGGAATAAAACAACTAAAAGTAAAAGTTAGTAAATGAATAAAAAGTATTCAGCTTGAACTAACAAAAGACTTGTATAGAATCATGTAACTATGCAAACCCCTCCATTTTGTATTTAAAAAACATATAGCAGTTTTGCAGGGACAGAAGACAGGATTGTTTGTTCGAAACAGATATATTTAGCTTGATGGCAAACCCTCAACTATAGGGGAGGTTTCAATCAGTTGGAGAGTGACTGAACAAATTGTACTATATGAGCGTAATGGAATACTACTGTGCCATATGGAGGAGATGGATGATTTCAAAAGACCCTGGAAAGTCTTCCATGAATTGATGCAGAGTGAGGTGAGCAGAATCAGGAGAACAGAGTGCACAGTGACAGCAATTCTTTCTGATGAACAACTGTGAATAACCTCAGCAATAGGAGGCAAAAGAATCCCAAAGGTTTCATGGTGAAAAAGATCTCATGGAATTTGAATGTAGATCAAGGTTTACTATTTTCACTTTATTTTCTTTATAGTTGTTTTTCAACATCTTCTTCCAAAACATTTGGAACATGGAAACATATTTTGTGTGATAGCACATGTTCAACTGATATTGAATTGCTCGTGATCATCTCATGCAGGGGTAAGGAAAGGAGGAGAGAATTCATTACTTAACATTTTAGAAAATGAATGCTTAAAATGGTTTTTTACATGAGACTAGAAAAAAGCATTTTATTGAAGGAAAAAATGAATCATGTAGGTTTCTCATCATTATATCCTGATAATCATGCAAAAATATTACAATAATTCATACTTTTGAATTTAATAGAATTACGTTAGGTTAGGGAGAATGTCACAAAGTAGGAGCAAAACTCATATCACAAGAACTCAGAATTAGCATAAAACTCAACACCATGGAAAGGTTATACTATTCACATATGGGATAATTGATTTTCCCTTCCACACATATTGATCGAAATGGAGGTGATCCCTCAGCCATACGGTATCCCCAAATACAAGAAAATTCAATATGTAGTCTTGGTCTTGAATAAATTTTTTCAGTGTGTTTCCATCGAAGCTGTATATTATTTCTCCTCATTATTCTTTCAGATATTGTGCATGTCTCTGAAAGATGAAAAGAATACTTATTACAATTGATTGTAAGTGTGCAGAACTTTACATTTTCAAAAATAATTTGGAACATAAAAATATTTCTTCAGTAAAAATGTAAGCCAATTTTCTCTCTTTTTTTTTTACCCACAATGCAGAGTAATAATGCTCTAAAGCATGATAACACAATCAGAGCTGTAACTTCTCACCCAGCATCTAAAAGAAGATATCCTTGCTTGCCATAGCAATCCAGGAGTTACCATCTCTGTGCTTTTCAGTCCATTCCCAAACTAGAGTCTGAGGAGAAGGCTGGTCCTAAGAGAGGGTAAGGGATCAGGGTTGTGGATAATTTTGTATGTTGATCATTTATAGCCTTGAAAGACCCAAAGAATTCTGGGAGTGGGTTGCATTTACGAGGAAAATAAGCACTTCAGTTTTAAATATAGTCAGCTGAGATGTTTATGGGATATTCATAGTAAAATGTTAAATAGGGAGTTTATTAATTTTGTTTGTAAAATGATGAGCTTGGAATATATATATATATATGTATATATATATATATATACATAAATCTTCTTAAATCTTTTCCAGCTTTAAATCTATGCTCCTAACTTATCCAAAGATATAGTAGACATGACAACCATTTATTTTTCAATGTCATGAATAAAAAGACATAGGAGATCAGAGGTTATGGCACAGTATTTTGTCCTCAGAGCTCCATCCCTATTGGTATAGAATCTATACCAAGAGTGGCAAGAGCTAGGTAACAGGGGCTGAATGATTCATCAACATTATCACACTGCTTGGAACTGTCTGAAGTCAGGTTTGAACACAGGATTTCTCATCCCTAGGCCTGACTCCCAACATCCTGAGTCACCTACATGTCCTGTTTAATATTCTTGTTGATTAGGATGATATTGATATGCTAAGAATTTTCATTATAGCAATTCTTTTGCCCGTATCCTGAAAACCCTATTTTCTAATTATGATGTTATTATGGTATCCTATATTTGTGACATCATAAATCATGGATAAATAAAGGATGAAAATTGAGGGGCTTATTTTAAGAGGGCTCACATTCTTTTTATTTATTTTTATCAATTGTGAGTGAAAAAAGAGAAATGTACTGTTGTTTTTTTGTTATTCCTTCATTAATAAGATATTGTCAGTATATATGGTTTTAAATTTCACTTAAAATTAGGTAAACATTGTTGATGAGTCTCCTAGTAAAAGAACTTTAACCCTTCTGGTATCATTCACTTTCTACCAAGGTCCACTCAGTAAAAGGCCATCATGGCTGAGCTCCTTGATTCCCTTCTACTAATAAATATTTTTCTAGCTTTGTTTTTTTTTCACATCATGTCAAGAAGTTGCTGATTACTGAATATCTTCTGGTACATTCAGAAGTCAGATATGGTGATATCTATAGGCATTTATTCTGACTAAGTAGTCATTGAAACTATAGGAGCAACCATGATATCCAAGAAGAATGTGCAGAGTGAAAAGAAAAAATGGCAAAGCACTGAACCTTGTGATATGTCACATTTGGGGAAAAGAATGAAAAAACAAAGTCAAGAAGAGTAGAAAGGAAAATAGGAAGACTGTATTGCCCCCAAAAAACAAAGGTAGAAGACAATTTCACTGTAAAGAAAGAGTGGCAAATGATGCAGAAAAATGAAGTCGTGAAAAGTAGAAGGGAAAGTAGGAAAACTGTATTGTCCCCCTCCCTCAAATGGGGTCATGCTAAGAAATTATTTTAAGGCCTCTATCTGGTTTTATTGATATCACTAGGTCAATCAGTTGTTTTTTATTATGTTCCTTTCTTGAAGAAAAAAAGCATTAGCTTGATTTATTGGTTTTGTCCTTGGTTCTTGGGGAAAGTCTTATTGTCTCAATATTAATTATCACATATTTTATCTTCACAATTATTATTATTCATTATTATAATAAATTATTAATTATCACATATTTGATCTTCACAAAACACTGCATAATAAATAGGCAAATTTATTCCTAATCTAGAAATGAGGAAATGGGGGACCAGCATAGCTTTGCCACAAGGTATCAACAAGATAATAACAGGATATCTATCTATCAACAAGATAGACAGAAGTAAATTAAGTTTTGTGGGCAGGATTTGATCTCATATTAGACCAGATTCCAAATATTGTATTTTTTCTTTAATTCATCTTATGTAAACACAATTTAAGGTTTACAATTTTTTTTTTGAGATGGCTTCTTCTTAAGAAATTAAATTAATATCTTGGTCTTTATTAGTTCCTTTAAACTAAGAAACATAGAATGGATCAAGATAGAAATTCAAAGTGAATAAAAAATAGCATTACAGAAGAGTGACTCTCATATAGAATACCTCTCTCTCTTTCTTATCTAACATAATATTTTAGATAACAAACATTTTTTTCTTTTGCAAATTTCTCCAAATGCCTCTCTGGATTATATATCTGAAAAGGAATTAATACTAAATAATGCCAATTGAACAGTTCGTACAGCAAATGAAGAAATTTCATTTAATTACTCTAAGACTTTTGTGTGTACTCAAGAGAGTTATAACTTCATCATTGACTCTAGGTGATTTCTGAATATTTTTACTACTAGCTGCACTTTATTAGAATTAGTAGTTATTAATGTGTATGGAATACTATGGAATACTAATGGAATTACTAATAATTCCAATAAAGTTACTAGAACCATTCTAGAATTAGTAGAACTACATTATTATGGTTTAACTACTATCAAGACATATTGATAGTTATCATTTGTAGTTGATCAACATGATAATTCAATATTCAATCTTCACTGATAATAAGATATGTCCTGTAAACTCAATTATAGAGTTGGTTCCATTTCATTATTCTTGCAAGCAGAAATTCTTACGATAGCAATTATTTTTCAAGATTTTTCCTTTTGAACTTTCATTAGGCTCAATGATCTGGTTATTTTATACTCCTTTAAATTTAAAGTCCATTTAATTGATACTTTCTTTTCTGTTTTGACATGTTTTCAGAGATAATGAATTTTTTTCTAAGAGTATCTCTAAAAGGATCTTACAGGTTTTACTATATTCTCTCTCCCTAAGTTTTCATCTGGCCAAATCACTAATAATTAAGCTTTCATTAATTAGTCTTCATTTTTGTCTGTGTCATGCTAATATTCCCTTTGTAAAATATTATTTTATTGCATTATGCTCTACAAAGGATTTGCTTATTATTTCTGCTCAAGTATATTATCATGGGGCAGCTGGTTAACTCAATGAATTGAGAGCCAGGCCTAGAGATGGGAGGTCCTGGGTTCAAATCTGACCTCAGGGACTTCCCAGCTGTGTGACCCTGGGCAAGTCACCTACCCCTCATTGCCTAGACCTTACCACTCTTCTGCCTTGGATCCAATACACAGTATTGATTCCAAGATAGAAGGTAAGGATTTTTAAAAAATCAAGTATATTATCAGTGTTTTGCAAAGTGAAAGGGTACTGAGAAAAATGCAATTTAGAAATTGTCATAGTTATAGCTAATTTGATTTTTAATAACAATCTAGTAAGTATCATATTTGTTTTTTATATAAAATCTGTGAGATTTTTCTAGGTCTGAGAGGAATCTTGATATCTCCTACTATTACGTTAATTTCAATGTAGTTTTATAATTCCCCACTTGTGTTCTCTTAGTAGCTTAGATGCTATTAAATACATCTATGTGCATACATATATCTATAACAGTATTATATTCTTGATGTTATTATAATTAGACATGTACTTTTGGGGGCATTATCCCCCCAGTGTATTGCTTATGGGAACTTTGATAAGCCTTTACATGTGAGTATTTCATCAATTATTTTTTCTATTACTTCTTCTGTCTGTAATAATTATCCTGTAGTGATTTCTTTCAATTATTCTCTTCCTGTTATTGCTTTTATAGTTCTGCTCAAGAGGGAAATTTACTTGTATAGTTAAGGGTTTGTTATGGGGAAATCTGTGCTCTAGATTACTTCTCATTCCACCATATTTCTGAGTTTCTCTCACACTGAGAAAGTTCTTAATAGATGTCTATTCAATTAGGTGAAACTACTCCAAATTCAAGACAGAAATGGACAGAATTTGCTTTATATATTGTTAGAAGAACCTAAGATCAAATTCAGTTCTATAAATCTGACAATGATTCCTGATTCTGAGAAGGTGCAGGTAAAGAATTCAAACTTTTTGGTGGTGGTCATGGTCTTTATCCTTAGGCATGAAGAAAACATTCAGATTATTTCCAATTCTTTAACAGATTTGTGGGCACTCCCTACAATGAAGCTGACCTTAATCCAGAAATATCTTCCCCTATTATGCAACAGTGTCTCTTGTTAACACACATCAGACCTTGTTAGTTTTCTGGAACTTGGGGGAGTATGGATTTGTTTTTTTCTGGAATATCCTTACCTGGAAAATTTTTCATTAAGAGTCTATTTAGAATTTAGTTGTATCTGAATACAAGATCAGTGAATGTGATCATCATTCTGTCAGCTTAATCTAATGGGGGGGGGATTCTCAAACTAAGAAAATTATAAAATTCTTCACTTTTAGGGCCTATGAATTAGTCAACTTTGCATATCAAAAAGTATGTAGCAAAGTGAGTTTAAATTATCCCAAGTATCTTACACATTAGACTATGTAAAAATTAGAACACATAGAAAATGGTATAAGGTAGAATTAAGTTGCTCTTTCTATTTTCCAATATAGAAAATAAAGAATAGTTCTCCTTGAGTACTGAGGCAAAGAAACACATCATTTTCCCCCCCTTTCAGTTACTACTCCCAGCAACCAGGGCATGATACAATCAGAATAAAGAGATGGAGATATAGATTTAGTCACAGAATAATAACAATTCTTAGATGGGGGTAATGACAAGGCATAAAATTTTGGAGAAATGATTTTTTTTTCATTTAGCATCATGTTTATTTTTTATCATATCTTTCAATTAGGTTGTAAAATCCGTGAGAGGAGGGGCAATGTCTTATTCGTTACCCACCCCCAAATGGGTGCTTAATAAATGTTTTCTTTTTTCAAAGTTTAACTTCCTAGTCAATAGGAAAATACAACCGTAAAATAAAAAATAGAAGTTTTGCAAACTCATTCAAAACCCTTTTCAACTCAGATCAACCCATCATGTTCTCCAAGATATGAGGAACAGTTAAAGTTGTCTCATTTCACTTGAACCCAGGAAGTTGAATCTTCACTGTAAATCTCCAGTTTTTTCAGGTTGTTATACTCTTGATTTTCTTATTTTGTTCTCTGTCCTTTGAATGGTTTTCTACTCTTCCTGCTCTTTGAAGTGTTCTCTCCTTAAGAGAATTCTGATCTCCCTTAAAAGTATAAGATGTTAAAAGAGAGCTCACTATCCTTCCACCAATGAAAACATACCCTTGAGAAATGGACAAAAATTCCACCACTTGACCCTGTAATTCTTGAAATCTCTCAGTCTTGTGAATGTTAAAAATTTCCCCATTGGGGAATTCTTAATTGGAACAAATTCCCTACTGAGAAACATTCCCCATTTTGATGTGAGAATTCTCCAGGATCAGAAATGGGAGGAATTCTATTCCAACCGTACTTAAGACTGCTTTAGGAGAGAAAACTCCTTGCTAAACAATGAAAGTACTTGGACCCATGCTTATAATAAGGCAAGGAGTTCTTTTAGCCAGGCCTGTATTTTGAATTGATACAATGGGATGCTAGGTACCTAAAAGGGTCGGGCAAGTTTTCTCTTGATGAGATTAGTTGACTCAGCTGTCTTTTTTCTTGTTCAGATTTACTGAGGAGATAGGTCGACACAGCAGCATTTTTTCTGATTCAGACTTACTGAGGAGATTGATCGACTTAGCAGGAATTTAGATGGGCAGTCCTTTGGAAAGCGTCTACAGTGATTGGTAGCTGTAGGGACTTAGGGGAGGTGACATGGGAGAAAAAGCCCTATATAAGAAAAAGCAGAATCTCTTGAGGAGATAGATATCTTTTTGGAGAATTCCTTCTGGAGGATCTCTGATGAGGATTGCTTGGGAAGAATCTCTTGAGAGAGGCTCTGGAGAAGGGAAGCTCTTGGAGGACAATCTGTAAGGAGGTCTCGCTGGAGCTCCTCTAAGGGGACTCTGTCCCTCTGGAGGCTCTGGAGAGAGGCCTTTTGGAACAGTCTCTGGCTGGAAGGCTCTCGGGTGAAGTCAGCTGATATGGAGCTGGCCTGGTGTCACTAGAATCCTTGCTTAGGCAGACCATGTGGTGAGTGTTAAAAGATTGACTGATTCAGGTCTAGGCCACATTGGCTTGAGGCCCTTCATAATTATTCCTTTCCTACTCTTTCTCTCTTTCTCTAATTCTTCACTATATTATTAATTAAAAATCTCTATAAAACCCAGTTGACTTGGGTATTTGAATAATTGGGAATATTTCCCTGGCGACCACCTCATATTTGATTTAAAAACCAAGATACTGTAGTGAAACATATTTTCTGCAGTCAAATTTACTCACCCTCTCTTATATCTATCACAATTTATATCTTCCACTATTTTAATCACTACAGTTTAGGACATCAACCATTTTAAATCTCACAACCCAAAGCCATTGCTTAAAGGATTATTTCTCCTGATATTACCCACCTGACCTTGAACTCTGAATTTATTTATTTATTTATTTATTTATTCATTCATTCATTCATTTATTTATTTATTTATTTATTTATTTATTTATTTATTCATTGATTGATTTATTTATTTTAACAATATTTTATTTGATCATTTCCAAGCATTATTCATTAGAGACAAAGATCATTTTTTTTCCTCCCCCACCGCCACCTTTCCCATAGCCTATGCGAGATTCCACTGGGTATCACATGTGTTCTTGATTTGAACCCATTTCCATGTTGTTGGTATTTTCATTAGGATGTTCATTTAGAATCTCTCCTCATACATGTCCCCTCAACCACTGTAGTCAAGCAGTTGCTTTTCCTCGGTGTTTTTACTCCTACAGTTTGTCCTCTGTTTGTGGATAGTGTTTTTCTCCTAGATCCCTGCAGATTGTTTAGCAATGAATATTCTTGTACAAGTCTTTTTCCTTATTACCTTTGGCTGGATCAAAGGGCAGACAGTCTTTTATCGCCCTTTGGGCATAGTTCCAAATTGCCCTACAGAATGGTTGGATCAATTCACAACTACCACCAGCGATGAATTAATGTCCCTACTTTGCCACATTCCCTCCAGCATTCACTGATTTCCTCTGCTGTCATGTTAGCCAATCTGCTAGGTGTGAGGTGATACCTCAGAGGTGTTTTGATTTGCATCTCTCTGATTATAAGAGATTTAGAACACTTCTTCATGTGCTTATTAATAGTTTTGATTTTTTTATCTGAGAACTGCCTATCCATGTCCCTTGCCCATTTATCAATTGGAGAATGGGTTGATTTTTTGTACAGTTGATTTAGCTCTTTATAAATATGAGTAATTAAACCTTTGTCAGAGGTTTCTATGAAGATTTTTTCCCAATTTGTTGTTTCCCTTCTGATTTTAGTTACATTGGTTTTGTTTGTACAAAAGCTTTTTAGTTTGATGTAGTCAAAATTATTTATTTTACATTTTGTGATTCTTTCTATGTCTTTCTTGGTTTTAAAGCCTTTCCCCTCCCAAAGGACTGACATGTATACTATTCTGTGTTTACCCAATTTACTTATGGTTTCCTTCTTTATATTTAAGTCACTCACCCATTTTGAATTTATCTTGGTGTAGGGTGTGAGGTGTTGATCTATTCCTAGTCTCTCCCACACTGTCTTCCAATTTTCCCAACAGTTTTTATCGAATAGTGGATTTTTGTCCCAAAAGTTGGGATCTTTGGGTTTATCGTATAATGTCTTGCTGAGGTCTCTTTCCCCCAGTCTATTCCACTTATCTTCCTTTCTGTTTCTTAGCCAGTACCAAATTGTTTTGATGACTGCTGCTTTGTAATATAGTTTAAGGTCAGGGACTGCAAGGCCCCCATCATATGGGTTTTTTTTTCATTATTTCCCTGGATATCCTTGATCTTTTGTTATTCCAAATGAACTTTGTTATGTTTTTTTTTCTAAATCAGTGAAGAAGTATTTTGGTAGTTCAATGGGTATGGCACTAAATAGATAAATAAGTTTGGGTAGGATGGTCATTTTTATTATATTGGCTCATCCTATCCATGAGCAGTTAATGTTTTTCCAATTGCTCAAGTCTAGTTTTAGTTGTGTGGAGAGTGTTTTGTAGTTGTGTTCATATAGTTCCTGTGTTTGTCTTGGGAGATAGATTCCTAGGTACTTTATTTTGTCTAAGGTGATTTTGAATGGGATTTCTCTTTCTAGTTTTTGCTGCTGAGCTGTGTTGGAAATATATAAAAATGCTGATGAATTATGTGGGTTTATTTTGTATCCTGCAACTTTGCTAAAATTATTGATTATTTCAATTAGCTTTTTGGTTGAATCTCTAGGATTCTTTAAGTAGACCATCATGTCATCTGAAAAGAGTGATAACTTGGTCTCTTCCTTGCCTATTTTGATGCCTTCAATTTCTTTTTCTTCTCTAATTGCTACTGCTAGTGTTTCTAGTACAATGCCAAATAGTAGAGGTGATAATGGGCATCCTTGTTTCACTCCTGATCTTATTGGGAATGCGTCTAGTTTATCCCCATTGCAGATAACATTAGCTGATAGTTTTAGATATATACTGTTTATTATTTATAGGAATGACCCTTCAATTCCTATGCTTTCTAGTGTTTTTAATAGGAATGGATGTTGTATTTTATCAAAAGCTTTTCCTGCATCTATTGAAATAATCATGTGATTTTTGTTGGTTTGCTTGTTGATATGGTCGATTATGTGGATGGTTTTCCTAATATTGAACCAGCCCTGCATCCCTGGTATAAATTCTACTTGATCCTGGTGGATGACCCTTCTGATCACTTGCTGGAGTCTTTTTGCTAGTATCCTATTTAAGATTTTTGCATCTATATTCATTAGGGAGATTGGTCTATAGTTTTGTTTCTCTGTTTTTGATCTGCCTGGTTTTGGAATCAGTACCATGTTTGTGTCATAAAAGGAGTTTGGTAGAACTCTTTCTTTTCTTATTATGTCAAATAGTTTGTATAGTACTGGGATTAACTGTTCTATGAATGTTTGATAGAATTCACTTGTGAATACATCGGGCTCTCGGGATTTTTTCTTAGGGAGTTCTTTGATGGCCTGTTGGATTTCATTTTCTGATATGGGATTATTTAAGAAATCTATTTCTTCTTCTGTAAGTCTAGGCAGTTTGTATTTTTGTATATATTCATCCATATCACTTAGATTGGTGTATTCATTGCCATATAATTGGGCAAAGTAATTTTTAATGATTACCTTGATTTCCTCTTCATTGAAGGTGATGTCCCCCTTTTCTTCTATGATGCTATTAATTTGCTTTTCTTCTTTCCTTTTTTAAATTAGATTGACCAGTACTTTGTCTATTTTGTTTGTTTTTTCAAAGTACCAGCTTCTTGTCTTATTTATGAAATCAATAGTTCTATCACTTTCTATTTTATTAATTTCTCCCTTAAATTTTAGGATCTCTAGTTTGGTTTTCTTCTGGGGGGTTTTAATTTGTTCGCTTTTGAGTTTTTTTATTTGTATTTCCAATTCATTGATCTCTGCTCTCCCTAGTTTCTTAATATATGCACTCAGGGATATGAATTTACCTCTGATTACTGCTTTGCCTGCATCCCAAAAGGTTTGAAAGGATGTCTCACTATTGTCATTTTCCTCAATGAAATTATTAATTGTTTCTATGATTTCTTCTCTAACTGAATGATTTTGGAGTATCATATTGTTTAATTTCCAATTAATTTTTTATTTGGTTTATGTGTACCATTACTGATCATTATTTTTATTGCCTTGTGCTCTGAAAAGGCTGCATTTATTATTTCTGCTTTTCTGCATGTGTATGCCATGTTTCTGTGACCTAGTGTATGGTCAATCTTTGTGAATGTGCAATGTGGTGCTGAGAAGAAGGTGTTTTCCTTTTTGTCCCTATTTATTTTTCTCCATATGTCTATTACCTCTAATTTTTCTAAGATTTCATTCACTTCTTTTACCTCTTTCTTATTTATTTTTTTATTTGATTTATCTAAATTTTCTAATGGTTGGTTCAAATCTCCCACTAATATTGTTTTACTGTCTATTTCTTCCTTCACTTCTCCTAGTTTCTCCATTAGAAATTTGGGTGCTATATTATTTGGTGCATACATGTTGATTAGTGATATTTCCTTATTATCTAAAGTCCCTTTTAACAAAATATAATTACCTTCCCTATCCCTTTTGATCAGGTCTGTTTTTGCTTTGGCTTTATCAGATATCATGATTGCAACTCCTGCCTTCTTTCTATCAGTTGAGGCCCAGAAGGTCTTACTCCATCCTTTAATTCTGACCTTGTGGGTGTCTACCCGCCTCATGTGTGTTTCTTGAAGACAACATATGGTAGGGTTTTGGATTGTAATCCATTCTGCTATTTGTGTATGTTTTATGGGTGAGTTCATCCCATTCACGTTCAAAGTTAGGATTGTCACTTGTGGACTCCCTGGTATTTTGATATCCTTCCCTAATTATAACCTTTCTTCTTTAGCTCTAACCTTTTAGTCCAGTGATTTACTTTAAATCAGTCCCCCTAGTCCCCTCCCTTGATATGTTTCCCTTTCTAGCCCCTCCCTTTTTCCCCCTCCCCTCCCCCCTTCTCTCTCCCCTCCCTTTTTTTTTCCCTCCCCCACTCCCCCCCATGTTTTTCCCTTCTCTCTACCCTTGTTGGGTAAGATAGAGTTCAAGATCCCAATGGATCTGGATGTTCTTCCCTCTCAGAGTTTATTTCACTGAGAGTAAGGTTTAAGTAAAAACTCTCTTCCTCTCCTTCTTATAGGAGTTTTTTTCCCCTCCCCTTCCTGTGTGTATCTTTGTATGAGAAAGATTATTCTACTTAGTTTTTCTTTTCCCCCTACTTATACATTACATTTCCCCCACATATTAATATATATAGATTGATATAAATGTAGTCCTTATAGAAGAGAGTTTGAATAAAAGAAAAAGATAACATTTTTCTCTCTTTCCCTTTCCTTCATATTTACCTTTTTAGGTATTCCATGATCTTTGTTTTTCAATATTGAAGTTTCCACAGTGCTCCTATCTTTTCTTTGCAAAAACTTGGAAATCTTCTATTTTGTTGAATGCCCATACTTTACTCTGGAAGTATATAGTCAGTTTTGCTGGATAGCTGATTCTTGGTTGAAGACCCAGCTCTCTTGCCTTTCTGAAAATCATGTTCCATGACTTACAATCATTCAGAGTGGAACTTGCAAGGTCTTGTGTGACCCTGATTGGCATTCCTTTATATCTAAATTGTCTTCTTCAGGCTTCTTATAAGATTTTTTCTTTTGCTTGAAATCTTTGGAATTTGGCAATTACATTCCTGGGAGTTGTCTTTTGGGGATTTAATGTAGAGGGTGTTCTGTGAACTCTTTCAATGCCTGTATTGTCCCCCTGTTCTAGAATTTCTGGGCAATTTTCTTTGACTATATCTTGTATTATGATGTCGAGTTTACTGTTTATTTCTGGCTTTTCTGGTAGTTCAATTATTCTCATATTGTCTCTTCTTCCTCTATTTTCCAAGTCTATCACCTTGTCAGTGAGATATTTTATGTTCTCTTCTAATTTCTTGGTCTTTTGGCTTTGCTTTATTAATTCTTGCTCTTTTGTCTTCCAGTTGCCCGATTCTGACCTTTAAAGCCTGGTTTTCCTTTTCAGTTTGATCAAATTGATTTTGAAGTTGCATTTTTTCATGCTTCAGATTGCTGAATTCTTTTTGCATTATTTCCCACTTTTCCTAAGGCTTCCATCTTTTTGATCATTTCTGATTCAAATTCTTCAAGAGTTTGTGGAGAGTTTTCATTTCCTTTGGAAGGTTTTGGAGCATTTGCTTGTGTTTCCTCTTCTATTTCCTCTGTATTTTTGCTCCATAAAATGTGTCCAAAGTCTCCCCCTTCTTCTTGTTTTTCTTGGTGTTTTGAGGCTTTTGTACTTCTGTACTGTTTGCCATTTCTGTCTGAGTGAGGAGGACTGGCTCTTCTTGTATGTCTGATGTTCAGAGGCTTTAGCCCCAGGCAAATTGTCTGTTCTCCACAGCTGCTCTGTCTTCCCAGGGAAGCCTGGGGTTTGCTGGTGTTTCCGGTGTTACTGCTCTCAGTTCCCTCCCAATGCTTCTCCACTGCCTTACGTCCACACTCTGAGCCTGGCTCAGCACTGTCTGCAAGGTATTTAAGTGCCTTTGCTGGCCCTGAGGTTACTATTCATTCAGAAGACCCTGCACTCTATGGGGGGAGGGGCCATGGCTTCCTGGAGCTCCGAGGGCTCCTGATAGGATTAAGTTCAGCTGGGTTGGACTGAATGTGCCCTGATGCTGGGTCCTTCCGTCAGACTCAGATGGAAGGATCCAGCCAGGGGGCTACAGGCTCCTCCCTGTCTCTCTCTGTTTCCCTGCCCTCTGTGTTGGGTGCCCCGCGACTGGCTCAGGTTGTTTTCAAGATGTGGCCTTCAGAATAGCCAGCCCTCAGGTCCTTTTGCCTGCCCTGAGATTCCCACTGCTGCCTCAGGCTCAGTGCTCTGGGTTGGGGGGGGGATGGGTCCTGGGACCTTCCTTCTGCCTACCCCTTAGATCCAACTGATCTAGGGTTCTGGCTTTTGGGGGGCATACCTTTAGGTCCGAGTCCAGAAGGAGGGTTCCCAGGGTCTATCCTGTTGTTCATTTTGAATTTTGGTGCCCTAGGAGCATACAGTTTGTGATCGGTAAGGAAGGGTTTTTGGAGGTCTGAACTTTATCTCTGTCTAAGCCTCCATCTTGACAGGATGTCTGGAGAAATGATTATTACAAAATGAAACATTAAAAACTATTAAACATTACTTTGAGGATTATTAGTGGAATCAGTTTCATTTATTGGGATTTAATCATCTATAATACTATCTCATAACATTTTAATTGTGTCAGATGATAATTTCATTTAGTAATGATATTTTCCTAATGAACTGAGAATCTATTTAGTACATACCAAGGCATATTGGTGGATCTGTCCATATTCCATTTTTGCATGTCACAAATCTGGAACCCTGTGACACATAAAATTGATGACATCTATATTCCACTCTTGATTCTGGCGCATATTCAGGTAATGGGAAGGTTGTGATATCTCCATTATCAATAGATGGAGGTGGTCCACATTTTCTTATTTCCTCTGATGATAGAAAAAATAATTTTATTTTTTAAGAAACATATAACAGATAGGAGATTGAATAAAAACATTAAGTATGAAGTTGATAGCCATGCCACATCCTTCAGTTTTTCATGCTACTGAACCCTGCTATACATGTTTTCAAATTCTAACTAGGATGAAATAGATTGGTGTACATGGCTAACTATCTACCCACATAGAGACTATCTGCACTCTAATTCCATATGGCTCACCATCTTGATTTCACTAGGCTCCTTTACTCTCATTTTTTATTAAGGGTTTATAGAGTCAATATGTATTAAATTAATATCTACCACATGCTATACATTTACTACATATTATGTTGGATAAAAGAATAAATAGGTTTAGCAGCCAGAGGAAAAATGCCAAGGGCATAAGAATCATGCTTAGTAATGAGAACTAAATAGGATCAGAAAGCCTGAGGGAACTAGTGGTTATAAGAAAGCTAGTCTTCCTACGTTTTAATGTTAAGCATTTGTTGAGAAGTCTTGAAGAATTCTGAGCTTAATGCATGTGCAGAACATGTATGATTCATTCATTTTGGGAAGAATATGGAATTCACAGTGTAGTTGCCCTCATAAGTTCTATTTTTAAAACTTTTTTTAAAATAAAAAAACATATGATGGCAGATTCAGCATAAGCTGAGTGTCATAAAAGGAGTTAAAATTATAGGATTTGAATAAATAAGACATTATTTACTTTAGGACTATTTATCAGGAAGGAGTGAATGAAAGTAAAAACAGAGTCACAAAAACTTGAGTAAATGAGAAGAAATAGGAATGATGATGTTTTTGAATAGAACACAAAATAGATTAATGATGTAGGTAAATTCAAAGCAGAGGTCATGGCTTATTACTGGCCATGTTTCATATTACAGATAGAATCTATATAACTTTCTGAGATTTACAAAGCATTTTACATGTTATCTTACTCGAGTCTCACAAAAACTGTATCAGTATTTTACAGAAGAGGAAACTGAAACATGGTGAGATAAAGTGTTTATAACACAAAGTAACAACTTGGTGAGGTAGGATTTGAACTGATATCTTTCTGCCTCCAAGATCAGCCTTCTATCTACTGTGATAGATGAGTGATTGCCTCAAGTAATAAATCTAGGAATTTAAAAATGGAGTCAGGTCATTGAGATAAAGAATAAAAATCTGGTGTAGCCTCAAATACAGACGATAGTCTCTATTACCCTAGGTTGCAACACTACTACCTTCTTTCCTCAGGAATAATACTACAAGGCAAGAGGAGTATACAGCTAAGTCCTAAACACTAATTCACATATTTTCCCTCTCTTTAAAATATTAAAACCAGTGCCTGATCTTTCTGGCCTTTATACTTGATGAAGGAAGCAATAATTGGTTTAAGTAAAATCAGTACAGATAATGGCAGAATGATAGAGCTAATAAGATAATAAATGTACCTCTGATCTTTGTCTAAACAAGAAAGTCCACTTAGCAACTATGTCAACTACCAACTCAATAGCAATATGACTTTCATTACACTGTCTAAAGTAGGTGGAAGAGGAGGTGAAGATATTTTTATATTGCTTCTTTTGCTACGAGGATCCATTGACCACTGACTAGTATTTTGCTAGAGAATATGAAAGAAATCAAAAGCTGTTGCTGAATTTCTTTTACAGATTAATCATTGTCAAACTCTTTCATTTCCCTGGGTTCAACATCTTGGGTAGTTTGTAGCATGTCCCAGTTAGGGAAATGCACCATCTATAGGAAAAGCCAATCTTAAAAAGACATTTGCAAAAACTTTCTAATCTTAATCCCCATGTACTCTTTCCTTGCTGTTCTTTCCTTCCCTATGCAATTTTATTTATTCCAAAAACAACTTTATACTCTTTTTAAATTTATGAGCTCAAAAATCCCTACCCATATTCTTCTCCTCTTTCCATTTGAGAAAGCAGGTAATTTAATGGATTTTCATGGGAAGACAGGCAAAACATATTTCCATATTAACCATGATGCAAAAGAAAACACAGATGAAAATTTCCCCACCAAAACAAAGAAAGTAATTGAAGGTATTAAAATTGGCAATGAGGAGACCAAGCTATCACTCTTTGCAGATGATATGATAGTATACTTAAAGAGTACTAGAGAATCAACTAAAAAGCTCATGGAAATAATCAGCAACTTTAGCAAAGTTGCAGGATACAAAATAAAGCCACATAAATCCTCATCATTTCTACATATCTCCAACACATCTCAGCAGCAAGAATTAGAAAGAGAAATTCCATTTTAAAATCACCCTACACAATATAAAATAATTATGAATCTATCTTCTGAGACAAACACAGGAACTATATGAACATAACTAAAGAAAATTTCCACACAATTAAAACTAGATCTAAAGAATTGGAAAAACATTAAATGCTCATGGGTAGGACGAGCCAATATAATAAAAATGAACATCCTATCCAAACTTATTTACTTATTTAGTGCCATACCCACCAAACTACCAAAAACCCTTTTTTCTGAATTAGAAAAAAACATAACAAAGTTCATTTGGAAGAATAAAAGATCAAGGATATCCAAGGAAATAATGAAAAAAAATGCAAAGGAAATTGGCCTTGCAGTACCAAATCTCAAACTATACTATAAAGCAGGGGTCATCAAAACAATATGGCACTGGCTAAGAGACGGAAAGGAGGATCAGTGGAATAGACTTGGGGTAAGTGACCTCAGTAAGACAGTCTATGACAAGCCCAAAGATCCCAGATTTTGGGACAAAAGTCCACTATTTGATAAAAACTGTTGAATAAATTGGAAGACAGTGTGGGAGGGATTAGTTTTGGATCAACACCTCACACCCTACATCAAGATAAACTCAGAATGGGTGAATGATTTGAATATAAAGAAGGAAATTGTAAGTAAATTATGTGAACACAGATTTGTATACAAGTCAGACCTTTGAGAAAGGAAAAATTTTAAAACCAAGCAAGACTAAGAAAAAGTCACAAAATGTAAAATAAATAATTTTGATTACATCAAATTAAAAAGGTTTTGTACAAACAAAACCAATGTAATCAAAATTAGAATGGAAGTAACTAATTGGGAAACAATCTTTGTAACAAAAACTTCTGACAATGGTCTAAGTACTCAAATTTACAAAAGACTAAATCAATTATAGAAAAAATCAAGCCATTCCTCAATTGATAAATGGGCAAGGGACATGAATAGTCAATTTTCAAATAAAGAAACCAAAACTATTAATAAGCACATGAAAAAGTGTTCTAAATCTCTGATAATCAGAGAGATGCAAATCAAAACAACTATGAGGTATCACCTCACACCTAGCAGATTGGCTAACAAGACAGAAAAGGTAAATAATGAATGCTGGAGGGGATGTGGCAAAGTTGGGACATTAATGCATTGCTGGTGTAGTTGTGAACTGATCCAACCATTCTGGAGGGCATTTTGGAACTGTGCCCAAAGGGTGCTAAAAGGATGTCTGCCCTTTGATCCAGCCATAGCACTGCTGGGTTTGTACCCCAAAGAGATAATAAGGAAAAAGACTTGTACAAAAATATTCATAGTTGCACTCTTTGTGGTGGCAAAAAATTGGAAACTATTTTGCTCAAAGGAATAATAAAGTGGAGTTATTCCATGGGAACTGGAGTAACCTCCAGGAAGTGAGGTAGAGAGAAAGGTACAGAACTAGGAGAACATTGTACACAGAGACTGATACACTGTGGTATAATAGAATGTAATGGACTTTTCCATTAGTGGCAATGTATTGATTATGAACAACTTGGAGGGATCTATGAGAAAGAGCACTATCCACCTTCAGAGGAAAAACTGTGGGAGTAGAAACACAGGAGAAAAACAACTGCTTGATTACATCGGCTTAAAGGGGTATGATTGGGAATATAGACCCTAAAGGAACATCCTAGTGCAAATGTCAACAGCATGGAAATAGGTTTTGATCAAGGACACATGTAAAACCCAGTGGAATTGCACATTGGCAAGGTGAAGGATGGGTGGAGGTGTGGGAAGAATAGAATATGACTTTTGTAACCAAGGAATAATGTTTGAAATTGACTAAATAAAATTAAAAAAAAATAAATGCTTCTCTCATGTAGGATGAATTCTCCACTACAATTCTATGGAATTAAAGAACCAGAGTCATGCAGGAAAGGCAGGCATTGATGAGCTTCAATCTACATAGTTAGAAGGAATGCCCATAATAATGAGATCCTGAGATCCATATGAATTTGACTATGAGCCAAAAGACCTTTTCAAAAGTCATACAACATGGGTATGCATGTATGGATTGAAATCTATTATTTGTAGGAGTATCCATATCAGTGTGATGATAGATTCTCTAACATAAATCTGAATTTTTCCAAGAGATTCAAATAGAGGCACATTAGAGATAGGAAAAAAAATTCTAAAAATCATGTCTAAAAGAACCCTTAAAATCAATTTGAGATATTTAGCTCATTAAATTTTCCAAAGGTTGTCATACAATTGTAGCAATTTTCTAATGGAGTCCATCTATCTTCTATGTGACAATTTACAAAGTCAAAAATAGAAAAGCTGTTTTTATATTGGCTTACTCAATAATGTTTGTTCAGTATGGTTATAGGAGAAAAGCAACAGAATATAACAGTAGTTAAAACCCAGTACATCAAAATGATTAAGTGTAACAGAATAGTATTGAATACATTAATATATGAACTTAAAATCAACAAGATTAAATCCTAAAATAGTCAGTAAAATGCAGTAGAATACAGAGATTTTTATAAAATATTGGAGCCCAAAATGCTTTAAAAATATAATCACCAGTCTCTTTAAAGTTCCTTGTTTTGTTTTGTTTTGTTTTGTTTTTTAATTATCCATTTAGATGCCTATTGTCAGAAGGCAGAAGACTGGTAAGGGGTAGGCAATGGGGGTTAAATGATCTGCCCAGGGCCACAATGCCAGGTAGTATCTGAGGCCAGATTTCAACCAAGGAGATAGAAAGAAATGTGGAACTAGAAAGAAAAAGTCAAATTTGAAGATGGTAGAAGGGATGTAAAATATTCACAATTCACGGGGGATTACTATAATCTTGGTTAGGACTTCCTAAGATTTTAGGAGAAATTAGAAAATCTAGTTCAGCATTATAGGAGACAATGATGATTAAAAAAGAAAAGAAAACATGGAAGCAGAGGAGACAGAGAAGGAAGAAAGCCAGGAAAGTGTAGTGTCATGGAAGTCAAGCTTAGAGAAAATTCCAAGAAATTGAATCAGTAATTTAAAAGACATCAGAAATGTCTATAAGAAAGAAGATAAAATAGAAGTTATGATATTTGAAAATATAGAATGAATAGAAGTGGCATTAATGAAGGCAGGACCACCAAACTTTCTGAAAGATTATAATGAAAATATTACTTAATTCCTTCTACAGAAATACTGCATGCATAACTCAAATAATTTCAATTCAACAAATGTTTCTAAAAGCCCTTATGCTAAGCCCTGGAGGACATATAAAATTTAAGTTGCTTCCAGAATTTAAGGCAGTTCCTGCCCTCATGGAACTCAGGTTTAAATTAAGCAAGATATAGACTCTTTCTTGGAATCAGGTTGACTTATTTTAAACTACCATCTCTGCCCTTCATTGATCAGATGAGCTTGAACATGTCAATTAACCTTTCCATATTCCAGGCAATTCTCAAAGAATGAGTTGAAAACCACGAGTTTCTTTGTAGTTCTCCAGACCCATGAAATTCCTAGATAGGGAAAAAAATTCCCCCAAATTAGTAAATACCTTTGCACTGAGGATCCCCTTTCCAGTTGGGTCCTATACAAATTACCTCAGTTGATCCTTCAGGCTGGAAATTTGATAGACAACGATAAACCACTTTATCTCCTGGCATATAATAGCTTTTTGAAGTGACAACCATGTCAGCATTATTAAACCTGGGTGGCCTTGAACATCTCACATCTGAAAAATACATTTATTTGTGGAATTAATTTCATTTCATAGAAAGACATGATCAATCAACTCACTTCAATAACATGGTGGTAAAATACACTCTTGTTTTTCAAGGCACTTTACTCCAATATCTTAAAATACTTGGTTTTTGTTGCTGGTTTTCCCAGGACAAGTTAGCTAGGTATATAGAATGAAAGGGGATTCAAAATAAATAAAATCATGAATTCACCAAAAGAGACACATTTAAGGAAACCTTCATAGGGACTCTACTGGGAAAGAAAGGGATTTCAACCTATCACTGACATTTCAAATTGATTTAAAACTCAGAATTTTTGATCCTGATTATTTAAACTAAAGAAAGTGAGAATTACCAGCATCAGGATGAAATAAGTCATATTCTGCTAAATTCTCCTCATGATAAAGTAGGCATTTAGCTTTAAAGAGACTTTCTGGTACCTGTGGGTATGTCCACAACATTCTTTGGTTCTTGTAGTGTTATTAACTTTGTTCAAAGAAAACTTACTGCAAAGAAGGAATTAGAAAGCAAAGAAATTGTTGCTCTATTTTCTAACCCCAGTTACACTGTGAAGTGCAGATTACTTTTTAAAAGAACAGATAAATTATTCAGAAGATAATGTATTTGATGACTATAAAGTTATTGTATTATAATTATTCTCCACTTTGCATTGAATTTTTAAGTTTCTAGTTAACATTTGGACAATTCTAATTCAAAAGATGAATTTGGGGAATCATATCTATTTTTTATTTGTGTTTTATATTGCTTGGGTCATGCTAGGGCTACTTATCAGAAATAATTTCCAAGCTAGATATAGTGATTTAAAAACTTAAATTGTTCTTGAAAAGTGCTGAAAGACCTTGTACCTTTACATTGTGGTGGACTAGACCAGGTTCCTCCACTACAAGTTATAGTTGCCAGTCCATCAATGTTATAACCTTCTTCACATGTGTATGTCACTTCCTCTCCAAATTCATAACTTTTTGACACTTTGGGAATGATACCATTATGTATTTGAGGTGGTTCTCCACATGGAATTCCTGAAAAATAATGACAAAAATATATCCTTTATGTTAATTTTGAATAGATTTTATTTTTATTATATAAAATATTGGCAAATATTTATAACGACAAAATTATAATAGCAATCATAATATTTGATAATGTATGCTATTCATTATCATAAAATAATATTTATTTAAAATACTTTTTATTTAAAGCATTTCACTTCACTGAAAACAGGAAGTTTTGATGAGATAAAAATTTAAAATCTGTTCATTTATTCTGTTGAAGCTGAAGAAATACAAAATGTTCTAGAAAATGCTAGAGACTGAAATATAGACTAAGTCACAGAGTAATAACAACTCTTAGATGGGGGAATAACAAGGCATAAAATCTTGGAGAAGTAATTTTTATAACATGAATCATGAAAAACTATTAAGCATTACTTTGAGAATTATTAGTGGAGTCAGTTTTGTTTATTGGGATTTGATCACCTATAATACTATCTCATGACATTTTAATTGTGTCAGCTGATCATTTCATTCAGTAATGATATTTTCCTAATGAACTGAGAATCTATTTAGTACATACTAAGGCATGTTGGTGGATCTGTCCATATTCCATTTTTGCATGTCACAAATCTGGAACCCTGTAGCATGTAATATTTTTGACATCTATATTCCACTCTTGATTCTGGCACATATTCAGGTAATGGGAAGGTTGTGATGTCTCCATCATTAATAGGTGGAGGTCGTCCACATTTTCTTATTTTCTCTGATGATAGAATAAATAATTTTATTTGTTAAGAAACATATATCAGATAAGAGATTGAATTGAAACGTTAAGTATGAATTTGATAACCATTCCTCATCCTTCAGTTTTTCATGCTACTGAACATGATATACATGTTTTCAAATTCTAACTAGGATGAAATAGATTGGTGTACATGGCTAACTATCTACCCACATAGAGACTCTCTGCACTCTGCTTCCATATGGCCCACCATCTTGATTTCACTAGGCTCCTTCACTCTCATTTTTTATTATGGGTTTATGGAGTCAATCAGTCAGTCAATAATTGTTAAATTAACATCTACCATATACTATGCACCAAGGTCATAAGAATCATACTTACTAATGAGGACTAAATAGGATCAGAAAACGTGAGGGAACTATTGGTTGTAGGAATGCTAGTCTTCCTAATTTTTAATGTTAGTCTATTTTTTTAGCTCATTTTGAGAATCTTATAGAACTCAGCTAATGCATTTGCAGAGAATGTATGATTTTCATACATTCATACAGGATATGGAACTCACAGTGTACTTGTGATCAGAAGTTCTATTTTTAAAACCTATGTTAATATTCAAAAAATATATAATGGCAGATTTTGGATAAGCTGGGTATCATGAAACCAGTTAAAATGACAGAATCTGAATCAAATATAACATTATTTATTTAAGGACCATTTGTTAGAAAGTAGTGAAAGAAAGTAAAAAAAATGTCTAATTTCCTGGCAAGAAATAGGTCTCATTTAATAATTTAAGTCACTGAGGCAGTCATTACTTTCTATGAAAGTAATCAGAAGAACTTGAGTAGATGAGAATAAGTAGGAATGATGATGTTTTAAAATAGAACCGGAAATAGATTAATGATATAGGTCGACTCAAAGCCAGGTGTCATGGCTTATTATTGATCACATTTCATATTATAGCTAGAATTTATATAACTTTCTAAGATTTACAAAGCATTTTACATGCTATCTTGAGTCTCACAACAAACATATAAGGCAGGTGTTACTCATTGTCAGTATTTTACAGTAGAGGAAACTGAAACATGGTGAAGCAAAGTGTTGCTTATAACACAAAATAACAACTTTGTGAGGCAAGATTTGAACTCTGATCTTTCTGACTCCAAGATCAGCTTTCTATCCACTGTGATAGGTGATTGATTGCCCCAACTAATAAATCTAGGAATTTAAAAGTGGATTCAGGTCGTTGAGATAAAGAATAAAAATCTGGTGTAGCTCCAAATACAGACTTTATTCTCTCTTATCCTAAGTTATAATACTACTACTTTCTCTCTTCAGGACTAATACTGGAAGGAAAGAGGACTATACAGCTAAGTCCTAAACACTAATTTTTCCTCCTTTTTGAAAAATAAAACCAGTGCCTGCTCTTTCTGGCCTTTATACTTGATGAAGGAAGCAATAATTGGTTTAAGTAAAAGCAGTACAAAAAATGGTAGAGTGATAGATCTAATAAGATAATAAATATAGCTCTGATCTTTGTCTAACAAGAAAGTGCACTTAGCAACTATGTCAACTATCAACAATAGCAATATGACTTTCATTATACTGTCTAAAGTAGGTGGAAGAGGAGGTGAAGATATTTTTATATTACTTCTTTTGCTACCAGGATTCTTTGAGCACTGGCTGGTATTTTTCTAGAGAATGTGAAAGAAATTGGGAACTGCTGCTGAATTTCTCTTATAGTTTAATCATTGCCAAACTCTTTCATCTTCTCTGGGTTCAACATCTTGGGTAGTTTATAGCATGTCCCAGGGCGAGGAAATGCACTACCTATAGGAAAGGCCAATCTAGAAAAGACACAATCTTTTTATACTTTACTTCCATGTACTCTTTCCTTGCTGTTCTTTCCCTCCCTATGTAATTTTATGTATTCCATTAAAATATTTCTCAGATATATATGAAAAACTTTTACACTGTTTTTAAACTTTTTTGAGTTCCAAATTCCCTACCCACAGTTTTCTCCTTTCCTATATCAAAAGCAAGCAGTTTAATAGATTATACATGGGAAGGTAGAAAAAACATTTCCATATTAGCTATGATGCAAAAGAAAACACAGACAAAAATTCCCCACCAAATCAAAGAAAGTAAAACAAAAAAGGATGACTCAATCTGCAGTCAGATTTCATCATTACTTTTTCTGCAATACAAAAATATTTTTTTCATTATAAGTCCTCCAGAATTATCAAGGATGAAATAGGATAATTGTATTTCATCACAACAATATACTATAAGCCCTGAGCTTCCCATGGTAGTACCAAGGTACTCTGTCTTGGTTGAAGCCTTTGCCCTGGGATCCCAGTCAGTGGAATACTTACTGCAGTAGAGGGGGGGAGAGGTGTTGGAGATTGAGTTTTTCAGCCCTCTGGAGACTTCTTATCTGCACTATTGATAGACTGGACTAAGCCAGTTGAGCTGGTCTGCAGAGCTGAATGTGCCCTGAGACCAAATCTTCCAGAGGCAGATGCCCAAGATGGAGGAGTGGTGGCTGAAAGCTGTGACCAACCTGCCCTCCTCTCTGCCCCTCTCCTCCAGATGTCTCCCTGCCAGCTGTGGTCAGAGCCCTGAGCCTGCAGTAGCTTTGGTAGCAAGGCACTCCATCTGGCCTGGAGTCCACTTATCTGACTACAAATTCAAATGAAATAAAGGTTAATAACCAGTTTGGATTGGAGAGGTATCAGGAAAAAGGGGCGAGGGATGTCCCTAAATAAGGTGGGAGTCTACCTCACCTTCATGAGCTGAGGCCAGGCCCCAAAGGCTGGTGGAGGGTTTCTCCCCCTCCCATCTACTCTATATTTGTGCTAGCTTTGTCAAATTCAGAATCTTAGCAGTAGACAGAAAACAAACAAGAACAATTCTAACCTTCAGAAGCCTGTGTCTTCAGGCTGAACAGAGTAGAGGTATTCCACTCCAGATTGGGCTGCACAACCTCCCCCAACCTCTAACACCAGGAAGGAAGTGAAGCCCAGCAGGGAAGGAAGTGCTAGTCACAAGACCCAACTGCCACTCCCAGTTGCCCTTCCCCCCACAACTGTCAGTCTTGTTTCCTTTCCACATTCTCTAACCTTGACTTCCATGACACAACAGTTTCCTGGCTTTCTTCCTTCTTTGTCTCTTCTGCTTCCATATTTTTTTTCTTTTTTTAAAATCATCATTGTATCCTATAGTTCTGAACTAGATTTTCTAATTTATCCTAAAATCATAAAAAAATCTTCTTTAAGATTATATTAATTCCTTGTGAATTATATATAATATATTAACATAAAATAATATTTATTTATAAATATTTTTTATTCAAATGAATTAACTACACTGAAAACAGAAAGTATTGATTAGATAAAAAATCAAAATCTTTTCATTTATTCTGTTGACATTTATTTAGATGGAACTCACCATGTAGACCTTCTGGAAAGTAACTTTAAGGACAACCAGGTGGCACAGGATGGAAGGCAGAGTCTGAATCTCAATTGAGCCTCACATACTTAGTAGCTGTTTTATAATGAGCAAGTCACAACCTCTGCTGCCTCAGTTTCTTTTTTCTCTCAGTTTCTTAATGAGTAAAATAGAGATAACCTTAATACCACCTACCTCCAAGGATTATTGTGAGGGAAAAAAAATGAGTGAATGCTTATAAAATTCTCTGCATCCATAAAGTGCTATATTTTGGGGCAGGTAGGTGGCATAGTGGATAGAGAGCCAGGCCTGAAGATGGGACCTTGGAGAGTCTGTTCTAACCTCAGACGCTTCCTGGCTGTGTGACCCTGGGAGAATCACTTAACCCCAATTGTCTAACCCTTACAGCTCTTCTTCTTTGGAACCAATATAGTGTCAATTGTAAGACAGAAGGAAAGGTTTGTAAAATGAAGTGCCCTATAAATGTAGGTATTGATATTAGAAGATTAGCCGCATAATAAAATAGAGTAGGTATAATTAGGCAATAACATTTTCAAAGTGTATTCTGAGGTATTTCTTTCTGACTAATAACAATACTGGCATTTCTATAGTGATTTTGAATTTACCAAGTACTTTACATTTTGTTTTTGTCTTATTTATTCTTGCTTATAAGTCTGTGAAGTAGATCCTACAGGGATTAGTATTTCCTTTTTACATATGAGGAAAACTGAGTCTCAGGAAAGTAAATTGACTTTCTCAGGATCACATAGCTAATAATGAGTAGAGATGAGTTTTGATTTGCGATATTTACAAACTAATCACAGTAGTTAAGTCATTCAGCTTTACTACCTCTCAGAAAGATAAGCTGAGACACAGTACATGATGTAGTGAAAAGAGCGCTGTCCTGGGAGTCAAAAAATTAGAGTTCAAATCCCAGTTCTGCCATTTACTACCTATTTGACATTGGGTGGGCCATTTAAATTCTCAGTCACAGGTTCTTAATCTAGCAAAGGCAATTATTAGATGCTACATGATCTCTAGAATTTCTGCCAGCTCTAGATCTGTGATCTCATGGTCCCCTTATTAGTATTCTTTCTAATGCCCCTTTCTGTCGACTATTTATTTATGTGACACTGAATCATTCTTCTTTTTTACTGGTTTGTTTGGGGAAGAATAATATCTGCCATGTGAGGTTTGCTAAGCCCTATTTAGGAATTCTTCCCTCTTTTGGTGTCCACCCACCACTCAACTCTGACCTGGGATTCCAAGAAGCTGTAACATGGATCACAGTCACAACCCAGCAAACTGTCTAGCTATGCAGGCTAAAGAAGGGTGTGGGTATCTTTGAGTTTGCAGGGTGTCTACCCAAGGTATACAACGACCTCCCCTGGCAGAAGAATTTGTTGCAATGGGTCATGAAGGCAGCAAAAGCATACACTGTGAATGCTTTTAATTTGATTAGGCACTGAAGAAACCTCGTTCATCCACTATATCCCTGCCCATAGTCAATCATCTTGACTTTTGTCTTGCCACTGGACTTCTATGATTATGGAAGAGAGAGTGAGGCTGACAGTTTGTACAACTCTGTCTCACTTAAATCCAATGCATGAGTCAAAATTCGAAGTACGAAGGACAACAACCCATCCACCAAGATGAACCTGAGGGACTTTTCAGATAGTAGAAAATAATACAGCAAAATGGTATCTTCTGTTTCATGTTCTTAAGCAGCTTTCCAGGAAAGCAAATTTGCTCATGTCCAGAGTCATTTAGCTCTAGATTTAGCTCCAGGGTCAATTGAAAAGATTACGTTTTTATTGTCTCGTGACCCGTACTAATCTCTAGGCACTTCAGATAGAGAAGTAGACACCATTTCTGAAGGAAAACTATTTGGCAAGATTTGAAATACTAACCAATGCATCGGGGTAATGAATTCCAAAGTCCATTTTCACATATTATCTCTTCTTGTCCTTGAAGAAGGTAATTTTCTTTACAAATAACACCAAATTTTTCACCATCCTCATAATTCATTGTTATATTCATATCCTGAGAATTAGGTATTTGTGGTGGAGGTGCACAAGATTTCCCTTCTGGAAGACATAATGGTGGTATGATTTCTGTTATTAATAATTGTACTTAGCTCATATGTCAGAGGCTATAGTTTCTTCCGTGCACATAATTACCAAGTTCAAGTCAAATGAGGATAAACTGTACACATTAAGCAAAATCAGTGGCTTACTGATTATAAGAAATATTTGTTCTCTCCATAACCTCCTTTCTCTCATTATCTCTATGGACCTCTAATTTACTCATTTTTTTTTACCAAAAGCCTCCACTAAATGGTATTCCTTTGGCTCATCATGGTGAGAATTTGATTCTAGCTGGTTCTCCTCTTCAGGATATATTTCAAGTAATATTCTGGTGAACAACTGTATTTCCACAGGACAAGGCAAGATTTATTATGGGCAGACTGGACACTTGTAATATATTCTCTGGCTGTGTTAAACAGTGAAACCAAGGAAAAATTAATCCCAGTATTCTGCAATTCCCCTTTGCTTCTACAATGATGGTGTCAAACTGGAAGGAAAGGGGATAAAGAGGTCCTAAGAATCCTTTGGTTTCTAGACCATATTGTAAACTGCAACTTAGAAGGGGATTCACTAAATTTTAAATCATCTTCCAGTGTTGATTCTAATACTCCTACAAAAATTGAATCATTTCAATCTCGACCTTGTTGCTATAAAGAGAACCAGAAGAGAAAATAAAGTTGCAAACCAAATGAAAGATATATTCACAAGTTTTGTTTAGAAAGACAAATAAAGGAGTTGATTGAGATTTAAACATATGTCCAAAGACAAAAAAAGGAGATTTAATGGAATACAAGTTCAGATTGGAGGTGTTCTTGATTCTTTCCTCTTTCTAATTTCCATGACTATTCTTTATTATTTTGTCTCTCTTATGTTTTTATACCTCTGTCTCCTTTCCATTTCTCAGGTGACTATGACTCTTATTATCTCTAAATTAGACCTATTGTTGTAGCCTTTTAGTTTCCTCAAATCTAGTCTTTCCTATTGACAGTCCTTCATGTAGGGTATTACTGAAATAATCTTCCCAAGACAGATCTGATTATATATCTTGCCTGTTCAAATTCTTTCATCACCTCTATCCTTCCTTTTAAACCATAACACAAAATCTTCAGACTGGCATTACTGTCTTTTAAAGGTCATTTTATATGAATCTGTTCATTCCCTAAATTCCTGAAAAAAAACTACTCTACTAAATCCAGCTAAATTTCCGATTATCTAGTTTTATTTATTTATATTTACCATCACAGTGGATACAGCAGTAGGTCTGAAATCGGAAATTCAGGAATTCAAATCCAGCCGTAGATACTTCCTATAAGTCACTTAACCACTATGTCTTTCCTAATCCATAAAATGGGGATAATAATTGCACCTAATTTAAAGTACTATTATCCTAGATATAATAAGGAGTGAGTAGAGTTTGATGAACAGGTGAAAGTTAGATCTGGATATAAGGAAAATAACTTGCATAAATGAGGAAGACAGATGAGAGGAGGGAGTTTGGAGAGAAACCAGGCAGAAGGCAACTGTGGTAGAAGAGGAGAGAAATGATGGTCGAACTATGGTGACTACTGGATAGGGAGAGAAAAGGAGTCAGATATAAGAGACTTGCAGTTTAAAAAGCAAAAAAACAAAAAACAAAAACCTGGCAATGCAGGATAAAGGAGTGTGAGGATTTGAGGACAATATTGATGTTTCACATGTAGGAGCCTGGAAGAATGGAAACTCCTTCACTAAAAATTAGTTCAATTACTAAAATACTGAGTTTGAAAGAGCTTCAGAGTATCTAGTTTGAAATATCCAACTGGCAATTAATGATGAGTGAATGAAACTCAGAGGAGCCTGCTGATGTTACCTGTGCTGTACCCCAAAGAGATAATAAGGGAAAATGCTTGTACAAAAATATTCATAGCTGTGCTCATTGTGGTAGCAAAAAATTGGAAAATGAGGGGATGCCCTTCAATTGGAGAATGGCTGAACAAATTGTGGTATGTGCTGAAAGGAATAATGAACTGGAAGAATTCCGTGTGAACTGGAACAAACTCCTGGAATTGATGCAGAATGAAAGGAGCAGAACCAGGAGAATTTTATACAGATACACTGTGGCAGAATTGAATGTAATGGACTTTTCTACTAGTAGCAATAGGACAATTCTGAGAGACCTATGAGGAAGAACATTATTCACATCCAGAGAACTGTGGAAGCAGAAACACAGAAGAAAAACAACTGCTTGATCATATGGGTCGATGGGGATAGGTTTGGGGATGTAGACTCTAAATGATCACCCTAGTGCAAATATTAATAATATAGAAATGTCTTGATCAATGATACATGTAAAACCTGGTGGAATTGCTTATTGGCTATAGGAGGAGGAAGGAAAGAATATGAATCATATAACCATGGAAAATATTCTAAATTAATTAATTAAATAAAAAATTTTCAAATAAAAAAAGAAGAAAAGTAAGTGATGTGACTGTAAACAATAAATATTAAGAGCTTTTCCCTAGGATTTTGGCTGAAAATTGGAAGAAAACTATAGGATGATCATTCAAGGTTACTGATGTGTTAGGAAAAGATTTTTTAGGATGAAGGAGATCCCTTTCTAATTCTCAGGAAGCAAGATATTACTTCAAGATTCCTTATTACCTAATATAATTTCAAGATCATGCCCAGTTGTTTCTGATTCCCTTTCCCCCAACTGACCAGTGTTTCTTGTCTCCCCAAACTGACTTTTCTGTATTTTCCTGTATGCATGTTATGTTGTTTTTATTAGAAAGTAAATTCCTTCAAGGAGTGATAATAGGAATTTTGCAATGAGAAAACTGCTTCAGGGAATTAAAAAATACTCTTACTTGAACAACTTGGTGGAGGAGACCATCTTCCATTTATACACTTTGTACTTTTGAATTCTGAATTCCGGTTACATTTGTAACTAATGACAATATCATCAAATTCATTGTTTAGGTTGACTTGAAAATCTTCAAAAATTTTTGATGCACATCTCCCAAGTCTGTCTTGTTCTAAGAGAAAGATAAAATTTTAAAATGTAACATCTAAGTCATGTCATTAAATCAGGGTGTTAAAACTTCCAGCAGAGAACTTCCAGTGAATGACCAATTCAGATTAAAATATCATTTGGAAAATAATTAAGAAAATAAATAAAAATACAATAAAAATAGATAATGCTATATTTTAAAACTGTCACTATATGTCATAAAGAGCTGCTTATTCAAATTAGTGTCTTTCTCCATTACCTAATTGTTTCTAATTGTTTGACACCACTGATTGAAATCATATTCAGTGTTCCTTCATTCAAAGACATATATCAAGTGTCTAATTCCAGGTATAAGAAACAAAAGAAGTTTCACTGATATGGCTGAATAAAATTGAAATTTGGATAATTAATTAAGCATTAGAAACTATTACATTAAGTAATTATTCTTAAATTAGTCATTTAAATTAGTATTTAAATTGAAATAATGATTTAAATTAACCATTTAATAAAATTATTAATCAATTAATAAAATTTGTTAAAGATTGGGAGGTAAAATATAATTAAGACAACATCTTAGTTTGGACAACTTTTCATTGAGTATAAGTATTTACTGAGTGAATATCACTGATCATGTGGGATGACATGAACTCTGATTATAATATGGTACAACTGTTGTAGATATATTGTAACATAGCCTGTTGTGAATAATTTGATACTATTTGTCTCTGTAAGTTGTTGATAAGGAATGGGCCAGCTGGCTGGCTGTTGACTCTGAGGCAAACTGAGGTGAACAGTTGATGATTTTCAGGCATAGTAAAAATGACTGGCATTAAAAGTCTAGGAGACAGATTTAGAAAACAAAACCTTATATTTAATACGTTTAAAAAGGTTAAAGGAAAGGTTAAAGGAAAGGTAAAATGTTCAGCAGGAAAGATTCCTGATACTAATGGGCTACTAACTCAAACCACACAGAGCCTGCTTCTGCCTGGGGAAATCAGACCTTCTCTCTCTCTCTCTCTCTCTCTCTCTCTCTCTCTCTCTCTCTCTCTCTCTCTCTCTCTCTCTCTCTCTCTCTCTCTCTCTCTCTTCTCTCTCTCTCTCTCTTTCTCACTCCCACCCCCCTTCTCTATCTCTCCCCACCCCCTCTTTCTCTCTCTCTCTTTCTCTATCTCTTATACCCAAATTACTAATTACATGAGCCTTTTTCGAATATCCTCATAAAAATATATAATTCGTAAAAAAAAAAAAAACTGTCCCTAAATGTTCTTCCAGTCACTACTGAACTGTCAGCCTAGTCAAAGTGGAGTCTAATGGAGGTAGGTATGGCTTCCCGTCCTGGATAGGCCTCTGTCTTCTCACTGCTGTCTTACAAAGAGTCAGAGAAAAAAAGGCTTCTTTCTGCTTTCAATCAGTCTCCTCACTCCAGCCACTGCAAACTGTCCCGCAATCTCTTTCCCAATTCTGAATCCAGTATTCCCAAGTTTTCATCGGAAACATAAGAAAAGCCAGGAATAAGTCAGTCTTCAGCACCCAAGGTTAGATGCAGAGACTCTTGGCAGCTGAAAACTCCCCAATTTCAACTCCCCCCACGTTCCAGCAGAACTCTTGCCCACAGTTCTGAGCTGAGCCCAAGACAGTGGTCTGGAAGCATCTCTCCTTCTGTCCTCAGTTACCAATTGCTACAATTAAAACACCAAAACCATAATATTGCCAATACAACCCAAGCCTGATTATTAGAGTATCTGTTAACTTCATGGATTTTACAGTAGTTTTTGTTTCATGGGAAATGGATAGAAGGAATTATTTGACTGCCCTGCTAATTTCAGTGAGTCTTAGAATAAAACAAATCATCAGCCTACTTGTGAAGATCATTCTCAAAACGCTATACACATGGATCTCTTTCCTTTATATTCAGTCCTTCATTGATTCCAGAATATTCAATATCAATAGTAGCATTAAAAGTAATATTCATATTTCTATGGGACAAACAATTGGTAAAATCTAATTCATGAAAATATTACATAAAATTTTCTCAAAATGTAATAACAAGAAAATTTTAGATGATGAATACTGAGTATGAATTCATTTGATATCTCTCTCTCTATGACTCTCAAATAGATGGAATTAAAAAATCATATATACCAAATGTAGGAGGAATGATGGCACATTAGAATCCTAAGCAGAAAAGACACCCCAGAAACTAACTGTAAACTCTAAAAATGCACAACAAAAATGATTACAAAACTGCAAAATTTCCAGCTATGAATGTCCATCTTGTATAGACCTTGACTATGACCTGACAGAATTTTGTGGAAGCTTTGAGTAGACCAAGATAGAAAGGGTACTTAGGAAGGATATCCATGGCAGCAGCCAGGAACATAGTATTTGGGTAAATCTGTACCTGAACAGGCAATGGCCCAAATTATAGCATATACTATAACCAGGGAAAGGGTCAAGGCAACACTTGGGAAAGACAGCACCTGGGGTCTGAAAGTAAGCTCACTTTCCACAGAAATATTTAGAACCTGTCAGGAACAAAGCAAGTGACTGAACCAATTATAGGTGTGGGATCAAATAACTAGGAGACAGATAAGGGGTCAAAATCAAAATCTATCTCTAGTCACCAGAAGATTGATTTGAAAGCCTAGAAATTCCCGACACAGGCTGGGAGGACTCAATATGTTTCTGTTACTTTAAAAAATGATAAGGTAGGAATGATCATGGATGTGAAATTTTGCATGAACTCTCAGATAAGGTCAACATATTACTACTTAACTATTTTATTTTATTACAACAAACCTCTTAAGAAATGAGGGAAATCAGTTAATGTAATTTAAAAAATTTAATAAACTAAAAAACCCGAAAAAAAAGGTTGAGGAAGACAAATCTAATAATCTTACTTGAAAATCATGACCACCCTCCAAAAGGCTTGATAATATTTTTCAAGAAATCACAAACGGACTTCCGGGTTAACATGGTTGCAATCTAGACGCGAATCGCTTCCTTTCCCCAGCACAGAACAAAATAGACTCCCTCAAAAGAACATAAAAGTCATCTTTGGAAGAACAGTGGGTTTCTCTAGTACTCAAAAGAAATGAAGGTAAGTGAGGTTTGAACATTTCCACACAATAAGAAGGAGGAAAAGCTTGCACAAAAAACGTGAACTGAGCTGCCCTCCCGCCCCCCCCCCCCCACCTGCCTCACCAAACCAGAGTAAGGTATCAGAGCTCTCACTGCGACAGCAAGTGAGTGAGGAACATCCCTGTCTTGGGGGGGGGCACACCAGGGTCCTTGGGATATAAAGACTGCTAGAAAACAACCTCCTAGGGTGGTTTCATGGGAGAATCCTGTGATGATCACAGGGGTAGCCATGCAGAAAAACAGGGGTTGTTGTGCTGAGCACAGGGGTGGCCTCACGGAGCACAGGGGAGGCTGCGCTGAACACAGGAGAGGTTGGGCTGAACACAGGGGAGGCTGCGCTGAGCACAGGGGCCTGCGCACTAAGAAACCTCAGAGTTTGGGAAGAACTAGTCTAAGGAAACCTAAATTCACAGAAAATCCGCCCATATCACCGAGACCCCAAACCAAAAAGGAAAAGGGAATAAAAACCACCAAAGGGATGGCTCACACGGCCCAAAATCAAGCCTCCAGGAAGAAAGGTAAAAAGGTGACTATTGAAAACTTTTATGGTGGGAATACCCAATGAAAAGAAGAGAAAGAGGATGAAATCCAAACAAAATCAAAACATGCCTCCCAAAATGGAAATTACCCACAAACTCTGGAAGAACTCAAATTGGAACTTACCCAAAAGATGGAAACCTTCTGGAAAGAAAAATGGGAGAAAGAGATCAGCAGTCTGATAGACAAGACTTCACATTTGGAGAAAGAGCTGGAAGCATCTAATAGAAAGACAGACAAAGCTGAAAAGCAAAACCAGTCCCTAACAACCAGAATTAAGCAACTGGAAGACAGTGAGCTTACAAAACAGCAAAAATTAATAAAGCAAAGCCAAAAAATTAATGAATTAGAAGAAAATATAAAATATCTCACTGAAAAGGTCCCAGACCAGGAAAACAGAGGAAGAAGAGAAAATGTGGGAATTATTGGTCTTCCCAAAAAACCAGATATAAACAAAAACCTCGATGCTATACTGCAGGAGATTATAAAAGAAAATTGCTCACATGTTCTGGAGCAAGGGGGCAAAATAGAAATAGAAAGGGTTCATAGAACACCCTCTATACTAAATCCCCAAAAGACAACTGCCAGGAATGTAATCGCCAAATTCAAGAGCTTCCAAGAAAAGGAGAAAATCCTACAAGAAGCCAAGAAGAGGAGCTTCAGATATAGGGAGGCTTACATAAGGATCATATAGGACTTAGTGGCTAACACCCTAAGATATCGCAAAGCATGGAACATGATATTTAGAAAGGCAAGAGAACTTGGTCCCCAACCAAGAATCAACTACCCAGCAAAACTGACCATATACTTCCAGGGGAAAGTATGGGCATTCGACAAAATAGAAGATTTCCAAGCATTTGCAAAGAAAAGACCAGAACTTAGTGGAAATTTTGATATCCAATCACAGAAAGCAAGAGAAACATGAAAAAGTAAATATGAAAGACAGGGAAAAGGAGATAAATATTATCTTTTTTCATTAAGTCAAACTCTTCTATAAAGACTACATTTACATCAAATTATATAGATTAATATGTGGGGAAAATGTATTGTGTAATTCTCAAAAATTTTATGCATCCTAAGAGTAGTTAGAAAAATCATGCATTGAGAATGATTGGGGCATTAAGAAGATTTGGTGAAAGGGGGGAGCAAAGAAAGAACAAGGAAGGGGGGAAGCATCGACAATACTAAGATTTACTTCATGAAATGGGGGGGTATTAAAAAGAATAATCTTTCCCATACAAAGATACACATGGGCAGGGGAGGGGAAGAACTCTTATATGAGAAGGAGAGGAAGAGAGCATGAAGTGGAACTACTTAAACCTTAATCTCAGTGAAATCAACTCTGAGAGGGAAGAACATCTAGAGCCAGTGGGATCCTGAATTCTATCTTATACAAAATGATAAGTAATAAAGGGAAATTAAGGAGAGAGAGAGAGGGGAGAGAGTATAAAAAGGGAAAGAAGGAGAAAGGGGAGGGGAAGGGAGCATAAAAAGGGAGGGACTAGAAAGGGAAGCATATCAAGGGAGGGGACTAGGGGGACTGACCCAAAGTAAATCACTGGTTCAAAAGGATATAGCTAAAGAAGAAAGGTCAGAACTAGGGGAAAATATCAAAATGCCAGGGAATCCACAAGTGACAATCATAAATTTGAACATGAATGGGATGAACTCACCCATAAAACGTAAACAAATAGCAGATTGGATTAGAACCCAAAATCCTACCATATGTTGTCTTCAAGAAACACATATGAGGTGATTTGATACTCATAAGTTTAGAATTAAAGGATGGAGTAAGTCCTTTTGGGCCTCAACTGATAGAAAGAAGGCAGGAGTTGCAATCATGGTATCTGACAAAGCAAAAGCACAAATAGACCTGGCCAAAAGGGACAGGGAAGGTAAATATATTCTGTTAAAATGGAGTATAGACAATGAGGAAATATCGCTAATCAACATGTAGCCAGAAAAAGACAATTTAGAAATAAAGGAATGCCAATCAGGGTCACACAAGACCTTGCAAGTTCCACTCTGAATGATTGTAAGGCATGGAACATGATTTTCAGAAAGGCAAGATGCTGGGCCTTCAACCAAGAATCAGCTATCCAGCAAAATTGACTATATACTTCTGAGGGAAAGTATGGGCATTCACCACAATAGAAGATTTCCAAATCTTTGCAAAGGAAAGACCAGAGCTCTGTGGAAAGTTCGATATCGAAAAACAAAGAGCATGGAATACCTGAAAAGGTAAATATGAAGGAAAGGGAAAAGGAGAAAAATGTTGTCTTCTTTTACTCAAACTCTCTTCTATAAGGACTACATTTATATCAATCTATGTATACTAACATGTGGGGGAAATGCAATGTGTAAATAGGGGGAAAAGAAAGACCAAATAGAAAAATCTTTCTCACACAAAGATTCACATGGGAACAGGAGAGGAAAAAAACTCCTATAAGAAGGAGAGGAAGAGAGTTTTCACTTAAACCTTACTCTCAGGGAAATCAACTCTGAGAGGGAAGAACATCCTGATCCATTGGGATCTTGAATTCTATCTTACCCAACAAGGGTAGGGAGAATGGAAAACCAAGGGGGGTAGGAGGGAGGGTACACAAAAAAAAGAGGGAAGAAGAGGGGGGGAGGGGAAGGAAACAAAAAAGGAGGGAATCGAAAAGGAAACATATCAAGGGAGGGGATAAGGGGGACTGATTTAAAGAAAATCACTGGAATAAAAGGTAGAGCAGAAGAAGAAAGGTTAGAATTAGGGAAGGATATCAAAATGCCAGGGAGCCCACAAGTGACAGTCATAACTTTGAACGTGAATGGAATGAACTCACCCATAAAACGTACATGAATAGCAGAATAGATTAGAATCCCAAACCCTACCATATGTTGTCTTCAAGAAAGTCACATGAGACGGGTAGACACCCACAAGGTCAGAATTAAAGGATGGAGTAAGACCTCCTGGGCCTCAACTGACAGAAAGAAGGCAGGAGTGGTAATCATGATATCTGATAAAGCCAAAGCAAAAACAGACCTGATCAAAAGGGATTGGGAAGGTAATTATATTTTGTTAAAAGGGACTTTAGACAATGAGGAAATATCACTAATCAACATGTATGCAGCAAATAATACAGCACCCAAATTTCTAACGGACAAATTAGGAGAATTGAAGGAAGAAATAGACAGTAAAACCATACTAGTGGGAGACAAACCAACCATTATCAAATTTAGATAAATCAAATTAAAAAATAAATAAGAAAGAGGTAAAAGAAGTGAATGAAATCTTAGAAAAATTAGAATTAATAGACATATGGAGAAAAATAAATAGGGATAAAAAGGAATACACCTTCTTCTCAGCACCACATGGCACATTCACAAAGATTGACCATACATTAGGTCACAGAAACATGGCACACAAATGCAGAAAAGCAGAAATAATAAATGCAGCCTTTTCAGATTACAAGGCAATAAAAATAATGATCAGTAATGGTACATGGAAAACCAAATCAAATACTAATTGGAAATTAAACAATATGATACTCCAAAATAATTTAGTTAGAGAAGAAATCATAGAAACAATTAATAATTTCATCAAGGAAAATGACAATGGCAAGACATCCTTTCAAACCTTTTGGGATGCAGCCAAAGCGGTAATCAGAGGTAAATTCATATCCCTGAATGCTTATATTAACAAACAAGGGAGAGCAGAGATCAATCAATTGGAAATGCAAATGAAAAAACTTGAAAGCAATCAAATTAAAACCCCCAAGCAGACAACCAAACTAGAAATCCTAAAAATTAAGGGAGAAATTAATAAAATCGAAAGTGATAGAACTATTTATTTAATAAATAAGACAAGAAGCTGGTACTTTGAAAAAACAAACAAAATAGACAAAGTACTGGTCAATCTAATTAAAAAAGGAAGGAAGAAAAGCAAATTAACAGCATCAAAGATGAAAATCGGATATCACCTCCGATGAAAAGGAAATTAAGGCAATCATTAAAAATTACTTTGCCCAATTATATGGCAATAAATATACCAATTAAGGTGATATGGATGAATATATACAAAAAGACCAACTGCCTAGACTAACAGAAGAGGAAATAGAATTCTTAAATAATCCCATATCAGAAAAAGAAATCCAACAAGCCATCAAAGAACTTCCTAAGAAAAAATCACCAGGGTCTGACGGATTCACCAGTGAATTCTATCAAACATTCAGAGAACAATTAATCCCAATACTATTTGCCATAATAAGCAAAGAGGGAGTCATACCAAACTCCTTTTATTACACAAACATGGTACTGATTCCAAAACCAGGCAGGTCAAAAACAGAGAAAGAAAATTATAGACCAATCTCCCTAATGAATATAGATGCAAAAATCCTAAATAGGATACTAGCAAAAAGACTCCAGCAAGTGATCAGAAGGGTCATCCACCATGACCAAGTAGGATTCATCCCAGGGATGCAGGGCTGGTTCAATATTAGGAAAACCATCCACATAATTGACCACATCAACAAGCAAACTAGCAAGAACCACATGATTATCTCATTAGATCCTGAAAAAGCCTTTGATAAAATACAACACCCATTCCTATTAAAAACACTAGAAAGTATAGGAATAGAAGGGTTGTTCCTAAAAATAATAAACAGTATATATCTAAAACCATCAGCTAATATCATCTGCAATGGGGATAAACCAGATGTATTCCCAATAAGATCAGGAGGGAAACAAGGATGCCCATTATCACCTCTACTATTTGACATTTTACTAGAAACACTAGCAGTAGCAATTAGAGAAGAAAAAGAAATTGAAGGCATCAAAATCAGCAAGGAGGAGACCAAGTTATCACTCTTTGCAGATGACATGATGGTCTACCTAAAGAATCGTAGAGATTCAACCAAAAAGCTAATTGAAATAATCAACAACTTTAGCAAAGTTGCAGGATACAAAATTAACCCACATAAATCATCAGCTTTTCTATATATCTCCAACACAGCTCAGCAGCAAGAACTAGAAAGAGAAATCCCATTCAAAATCACCTTAGACAAAATAAAATACCTAGGAATCTACTTCCCAAGACAAACACAGGAACTATATGAACACAACTACAAAACACTCGCCACACAACTAAAACTAGACTTGAGCAAATGGAAAAACATTAACTGCTCATGGATAGGACGAGCCAATATAATAAAAATGACCATCCTACCCAAACTTATTTATCTATTTAGTGCCATACCCATTGAACTACCCAAATACTTCTTCACTGATTTAGAAAAAACCATAACAAAGTTCATTTGGAAGAACAAAAGATCAAGGATATCTAGGGAAATAATGAAAAAAAAACACATATGATGGGGGCCTTGCAGTCCCTGACCTTAAACTATATTACAAAGCAGCAGTCATCAAAACAATTTGGTACTGGCTAAGAAACAGAAAGGAAGATCAGTGGAATAGACTGGTGGAAAGTGACCTCAGCAAGACAGTATACGATAAACCCAAAGATCCCAGCTTTTGGGACAAAAATCCACTATTCGATAAAAACTGCTGGGAAAATTGGAAGACAGTGTGGGAGAGATTAGGAATAAATCAACACCTCACACCCTACACCAAGATAAATTCAAAATAGGTGAATGACTTAAACATAAAGAAGGAAACCATAAGTAAATTGGGTAAACATAGAATAGTATACATGTCAGTCCTTTGGGAGGGGAAAGACTTTAAAACCAAGCAAGACATAGAAAGAATCACAAAATGTAAAATAAATAATTTTGACTACATCAAATTAAAAAGCTTTTGTACAAACAAAACCAATATAACTAAAATCAGAAGGGAAACAACAAATTGGGAAAAAATCTTAGCAAAGTGAAAGAACTATTGATTTAATAAATAAGACAAGAAGTTGGGATTTTGAAAAAACAAAGAAAATAGACAAAATACTAGTCAATCTAATAAAAAAAGGAAAGAAGAAAACCAAATCAACAATATCATAGATGAGAAGTGAGACCTCAACTCTAATGAAGAGAAAATTAAGGCAACCATTAAAAACTATTTTCCCCAATTATATGACAATAAATATGCCAATCTAGGTGATGTGGATGAATATTTATGAAAATATAAATTGCCAAGATAAACAGAACAAGAAATAGAATTCTTAAATAATACCATATCAGAAAAAGAAATTGAAAAACCTATCAAAGAACTCCCTAAGAAAAATCCCCAGTGCCTGATGGATTCACCAGTGAATTCTATCAAATATTCAAAGAACAGCTAATTCCAATATTATACAAACTATTTGCCATAATAAGCAAAGAGGGAGTTCTACCAAATTCCTTTTATGACACAGATACGACATTGATTCCAAAGCCAGATAGGTCAAAAACAGAGAAAGAAAACTACAGACCAATCTCTTTAATGAACATAGATGCAAAAATCTTAAACAGGATACTAGCAAAAAGTCTCCAGCAAGTCATCACGAGTGTTACTCACTATGATCAGGTGGGATTTATTCCAGGAATGCAAGGATAGTTCAATATTAAGAAAACTATCCACATAATTGACCATATCAACAAGCAACCCAACAAAAATCAAATGATTATCTCAAAAGACACAAAAAAAAAAGCCTTTGGCAAAATACAACACAGATTCCTATTGAAAACACTAGAAATTATAGGAATTGAAGGGTCTTTTAGAACAAATAGTAAACAGTATATATCTAAAACCATCAGCCAACATCATCTGCAATGGGGATAAACTAGATGCATTCCCAATAAGATCAGGAGTGAAACGAGGATGCCAATTATCAGTGCTAGTATTTAACATTGTACTAGAAACTAACAGTAGCAATTAGAGAAGAAAAAGAAGTTGAAGGTATTAAAATTGGCAATGCGGAGACCAAGCTATAACTCTTTGCAGATGATATGATGGTCTACTTAAAGAATATTAAAGAATCAACTAAAAAGCTCGTGAAAATAATCAACAACTTTAACAAAGTTGCATGATACAAAATAAACCTACATAAGTCATCAGCATTTCTATATATTTCCAACACATCACAGCAGCAAGAATTAGGAAGAGAAATTCCATTTAAAATCACCATAGACAATATAAAATACCGAGGAATCTATCTGCCAAGACAAACACAGGAACTATATGAACACAACTATGAAACTCTTCCTACTCAATTAAAACTATATCTAAACAATTGGAAAAACATTAAATGCTAATGGGTACAATGAGTTAATTTAATAAAAATGACCATCTTACCCAAACATATTTTCTTATTTCATGCCATTCCCATCAAACGACCAAAAAACTTTTTTACTAAATTAGAAAAATTTGTAATGAAGTTCATTTAGTAGAACAAAAGATAAAGGATATCCAGGGAAATCATGAAAAAAAAATGCAAAGGAAGGTGGTCTTGCAGTACCAGATCTCAACAGTAATTTAAAGCAGTGGTCATCAAAACAATCTGGTATTGGCTAAGATACAGAAAGGAGGTTCAGTGGAATAGACCTTAGGTAAGTGACCTTAGCAAGACAGTCTATGATAAGCCCAAGCTTTTGGGCTTATAAGACACTAGCTTTTGGGGCCCAAATTCACTATTTGATAAAATAAAAGACAGTTTTGGAAATTGGAAGACAGTATGGGAGAGATTAGGTTTGGATCAACATCTCATACCTTACAGCAAGATATACTCAGAATGGGTGAATGACTTGAACATAAAGAAGGAAACTGTAAGTAAATTATGTGAACACAGAATAGTATACATGTCAGCCCTTTTGGAAAGGAAAGATTTTTAAACCAATCAAGAGCTAGGAAAAATCACAAAATGTAAAATCAATAATTTTGACTATATCAGATTAAAAAGTTTCTGTACAAACAAAATGAATGTAACCAAAATTAGAAGGGAAGCAACCAATTGGGCAACAATCTTCATAAAAAAAACCTCTGACAAAGGTCTAATTACTCAAATTTACAAAGAGCTAAACCAATTTTACAAAAAATCAAGTCATTCTCCAATTGATAAATGGCAAGGGACATGAATAGGCAATTTTCAGTTAAAGAAATCAAAACTATTATTAAGCACATGAAAAAGTGTTCTGAATCTCTTACAACCAGAGAGATGCAAATCAAAAAAACTCTGAGGTATCACCTCACACCTAGCAGACTGTCTAACATGACAGCAAAGGAAAGTAATGAATGCTGGAGGGGATGTGGCAAAGTCTGGTCATTAATGCATTGCTGGTGGAGTTGTGAATTGATCCAACCATTTTGGAGGGCAATTTGGAACTATGCCCAAAGGGTGCTAAAAGTCTGTCTGCCTTTGATCCAGTCATAGCACTGCTGGGTTTGTGCCTCAAAGAGATAATAAGGAAAATACATGTACAAGAATATTCATAGCTGTGCTCTTTGTGGTGGCAAAAATTGGAAAATGAGGGGATGCCCATCAATTGGGGAATGGCTGAACAAATTGTGGTATATCTTGGTGATGGAATACTATTGTGCTCAAAGGAATAATAAAGTGGAGTCATTCCATGGGAACTGGAACAACCTCAAGGAAGTGATGCAGAGCGAAAGGAGCAGAACCATGAGAACATTGTACACAGAGGTACAATTGAATGTAATGGACTTCTCCATTAGTGGCAATGCTGTGATCCTAAAAAATATGGAGGGATCAATGAGAAAGAACAATATCCACATTCAGAGAAAAAACTGTGGAAGTAGAAACACCAAAGGAAAACAATTGCTTGATTGCATGGGTTGAGGGGAATATGATTGGGGATATACACACTAAATTAACATCCTAATGTAAACATCAACAATATGGAAATAGGTTCTGAACAAAGTCACATGTAATACCAAGTGGAATTGCATGTTGTCTACAAGAAGGGTGGAGGTGAGGGGAGGAAGGAATAGAATATGATTTTTGTAACCAAGGAATAATGTTTGAAATTGAACAAATTAAAAAAAAAAGAAATCAAATAAAAAAGAAATCAGAAACAAAAAACAGCTAGATGTATTGGAATCAGATGACTAAGTAAAAATACAAATAATCCACTAATATCTTCCTAAAAGGAATACTTTGATGCATTTCACCCAGGAAAATAATAGCCAAAATTCAAAGCTTCAAACTTAAAGAAAAAATACTGTAAGCACACAAAAATAGTTATATTACCCATGATTACACAAGAGTTGGCAGTAATCAATATAACAGATAAATAAAACATGGGGGTATTTTTTTAATATATTTTATTTGATCATTTCCAAGCATTATTCGTTAAAGACATAGATCATTTTCTTTTCCTCTCCCTCACCCCCCCCCCCCATAGCCGACGCGTAAATCCACTGGGCATTACATGTTTTCTTGATTTGAACCCATTGCTTTGTTGATAATATTTGCATTAGAGTGTTCATTTAGAGTCTCTCCTCTGCAATGTCCCCTCAACCGCTGTATTCTGGCAGTTGCTTTTCCTCGGCGTTTCCACTCCCATAGTTTATCCTTTGCTTATGAATGGTGTTTTTTTCTCCTGGATCACTGCAAATTGTTCAGGGACATTACACCGCCATTAATGGAGACATCCGTTACGTTCGATTATACCACAGTGTATTAGTCTCTGTGTACAATGTTCTCCTGGTTCTGCTCCTCTCGCTCTGCATCACTTCCTGGAGGTTGTTCCAGTCTCCATGGAACTCCTCCACTTTATTATTCCTTTTAGCACAATAGTATTCCATCACCAACATATACCACAATTTGTTCAGCCATTCCCCAATTGATAGGCATCCCCTCATTTTCCAGGTTTTGGCCACCACAAAGAGCGCAGCTATGAATATTTTTGTACAAGTCTTTTTGTCCATTATCTCTTTGGGGTACAGACCCAGCAGTGCTATGGCTGGATCAAAGGGTAGATATTCTTTTGTCGCCCTTTGTGCATAGTTCCAAATTGCCCTCCAGAATGGTTGGATCAGTTCAAAACTCCACCACCAATGAATTAATGTCCCTACTTTGCCACATCCCCTCCAGCATTCATTACTTTCCTTTGCTGTTATGTTAGCCAATCTGCTAGGTGTGAGGTGATACCTCAGAGTTGTTTTAATTTGCATCTCTCTGATTATAAGAGATTTAGAACACTTCTTCATGTGCTTATTAATAGTTTTGATTTCTTTATCTGAGAACTGCCTATCCATGTCCCTTGCCCATTTATCAATTGGAGAATGGCTTGATTTTTTGTACAATTGATTTAGCTCTTTATAAATATGAGTAATTAAACCTTTGTCAGAGGTTTCTATGAAGATTTTTTCCCAATTTGTTGTTTCCCTTCTGATTTTAGTTACATTGGTTTTGTTTGTACAAAAGCTTTTTAGTTTGATGTAGTCAAAATTATTTATTTTACATTTTGTGATTCTTTCTATGTCTTTCTTGGTTTTAAAGCCTTTCCCCTCCCAAAGGACTGACATGTATACTATTCTGTGTTTACCCAATTTACTTATGGTTTCCTTCTTTATGTTTAAGTCACTCACCCATTTTGAATTTATCTTGGTGTAGGGTGTGAGGTGTTGATCTATTCCTAGTCTCTCCCACGCTGTCTTCCAATTTTCCCAGCAGTTTTTGTCGAATAGTGGATTTTTGTCCCAAAACCTGGGATCTTTGGGTTTATCGTATACTGTCTTGATGAGGTCGCTTTCCCCCAGTCTATTCCACTGATTTTCCTTTCTGTTTCTTAGCCAGTACCAAATTGTTTTGATGACTGCTGCTTTGTAATACAGTTTAAGGTCAGGGACTGCAAGGCCCCCATCATATGTGTTTTTTTTCATTATTTCCCTGGATATCCTTGATCTTTTGTTCTTCCAAATAAACTTTGTTATGTTTTTTTCTAAATCAGTGAAGAAGTATTTTGGTAGTTCAATGGGTATGGCACTAAATAGATAAATAAGTTTGGGTAGGATGGTCATTTTTATTATATTGTCTCGTCCTATCCATGAGCAGTTAATGTTTTTCCAATTGCTCAAGTCTAGTTTTAGTTGTGTGGCGAGTGTTTTGTAGTTGTGTTCATATAGTTCCTGTGTTTGTCTTGGGAGGTAGATTCCTAGGTATTTTATTTTGTCTAAGGTGATTTGGAATGCGATTTCTCTTTCTAGTTCTTGCTGCTGAGCTGTGTTGGAGATATATAGAAAAGCTGATGATTTATGTGGGTTTATTTTGTATCCTGCAACTTTGCTAAAGTTGTTGATTATTTCAATTAGCTTTTTGGTTGAATCTCTAGGATTCTTTAAGTAGACCATCATGTCATCCGCAAAGAGTGAAAACTTGGTCTCCTCCTTGCCGATTTTGATGCCTTCAATTCCTTTTTCTTCTCTAATTGCTACTGCTAGTGTTTCTAGTACAATGTCAAATAGTAGAGGTGATAATGGGCATCCTTTTTTCACTCCTGATCTTATTGGGAATGCATCTAGTTTATCCCCATTGCAGATGATATTAGCTGATGGTTTTAGATATATACTGTTTATTATTTTTAGGAATGACCCTTCTATTCCTATGCTTTCAAGTGTTTTTAATAGGAATGGCTGTTGTATTTTATCAAAGGCTTTTTCTGCATCTATTGAGATAATCATGTGGTTCTTGCTAGTTTGCTTGTTGATGTGGTCAATTATGTGGATGGTTTTCCTAATGTTGAACCAGCCCTGCATCCCTGGTATGAATCCTACTTGATCATGGTGAATGATCCTTCTGATCACTTGCTGGAGTCTTTTTGCTAGTATCCTATTTAAGATTTTTGCATCTATATTCATTAGGGAGATTGGCCTATAGTTTTCTTTCTCTGTTTTTGACCTGCCTGGTTTTGGAATCAGTACCATGTTTGTGTCGTAAAAGGAGTTTGGTAGAACTCCCTCTTTGCTTATTATGGCAAATACTTTGTATAGTATTGGGATTAACTGTTCTCTGAATGTTTGATAGAATTCACTGGTGAATCCATCAGGCCCTAGGAATTTTTTCTTAGGAAGTTCTTTGATGGCTTGTTGGATTTCAATTTCTGATATGGGATTATTTAAGAATTTTATTTCCTCTTCTGTTAGTCTAGGCAGTTTGTCTTTTTGTATATATTCATCCATTTCTCCTAAATTGGTGTATTTATTGCCATATAATTGGGCAAAGTAATTTCTAATGATTGCCTTAATTTCATCTTCATCAGAGGTGCTGTCCCCCTTTTCATCTTTAATGATGTTAATTTGCTTTTCTTCCCCCCTTTTTTTAATTAGATTGACCAGTACTTTGTCTATTTTGTTTGTTTTTTCAAAGTACCAGCTTCTTGTCTTATTTATTAAATAAATAGTTCTATCACTTTCAATTTTATTAATTTCTCCCTTAATTTTTAGGATTTCTAGTTTGGTTTTCTGCTGGGGGGTTTTAATTTGATTGCTTTCAAGTTTTTTCATTTGCATTTCCAATTGATTGATCTCTGCTCTCCCTTGTTTGTTAATATAAGCATTCAGGGATATGAATTTACCTCTGATTACCGCTTTGGCTATATCCCAAAAGGTTTGAAAGGATGTCTCGCCATTGTCATTTTCCTTGATGAAATTGAAGGCTGCATTCATTATTTCTGCTTTTCTGCATTTGTGTGCCATGTTTCTGTGACCTAAAGTATGGTCAATCTTTGTGAATGTGCCATGTGGTGCTGAGAAGAAGGTGTATTCCTTTTTATCCCTATTTATTTTTCTCCATATGTCTATTAATTCTAATTTTTCTAAGATTTCATTCACTTCTTTTACCTCTTTCTTATTTATTTTTTAATTTGATTTATCTAAATTTGATAATGGTTGGTTTAAGTCTCCCACTAGTATGGTTTTATTGTCTATTTCTTCCTTCAATTCTCCTAGTTTCTCCATTAGAAATTTGGGTGCTATATTATTTGGTGCATACATGTTGATTAATGATATTTCCTCATTGTCTAAAGTCCCTTTTAACAAAATATAATTACCTTCCCTATCCCTTTTGATCAGGTCTATTTTTGCATTGGCTTTATCAGATATCATGATTACCACTCCTGCCTTCTTTCTATCAGTTGAGGCCCAGAAGGTCTTACTCCATCCTTTCATTCTGACCTTGTGGGTGTCAACCCGCCTCATGTGTGTTTCTTGAAGACAACATATGGTAGGGTTTTGGATTCTAATCCATTCTGCTATTCGTCTACATTTTATGGGTGAGTTCATCCCATTCACATTCAAAGTTATGATTGTCATTTGTGGACTCCCTGGCATTTTGATAGTCTTACCTAATTCTAACCTTTTCTTCTTCGGCTCTACCTTTTAGTCCAGTGATTTACTTTGAATCAGTCCCCCTTGTCCCCTCCCTTGATGTTTCCCTTTTTAATCCCTCATTTTTTGTTCCCTCCCCCTCCCCCCTCTCTTTCCCTCCCTTTTTGTTCTCCCTCTTCCCCTCCCCCCTTGGTTTTCCCTTCTCCCTACCCTTGTTGGGTAAGATAGAATTCAAGATCCCTATGGATCTGGATGTTTTTCCCTCTCAGAGTTGATTTCCCTGAGATTAAGGTTTAAGTAAAAAAAAAACCCTCTCTTCCTCTCCTTCTTATAGGAGTTTTCTTCCCCTCCCCTTCCCATGTGAATCTTTGTGTGAGAAAGATTATTCTATTTGGTCTTTCTTTACCCCCTAATTATACATTACATTTTCCCCATATATTAGTATACATAGATTGACATAAATGTAGTCCTTATAGAAGAGAGTTTGAGTAAAAGAAGAAGATAACATTTTCCCCTTTCCTTCATATTTACCTTTTCAGGTATTCCTTGCTCTTTGATTTTCGGTATCAAACTTTCCACAGAGCTCTGGTCTTTTCTTTGCAAAAAGTTGGAAATCTTCTATTTTGTTGAATGCCCATACTTTCCCTTGGAAGTATATAGTCAGTTTTGCTGGGTAGCTGATTCTTGGTTGGAGACTCAGCTCTCTTGCCTTTCTGAAGATCATGTTCCATGCCTTACGATCATTCAGAGTAGAACTTGCAAGGTCTTGTGTGACCCTGATTGGCATTCCTTTATATCTAAATTGTCTTTTTCTGGCTTCCTGTAGGATTTTTTCTTTTGTTTGAGAGCTTTGGAATTTGGCAATTACATTCCTGGGAGTTGTCTTTTGGGGGTTTAGTGTAGAAGGTGTTCTGTGAGCTGTCAGTGGCTGTATTGCCCCCTTGTTCTAGAATCTCTGGGCAATTTTCTTTGATTATATCTTGTATCACCATGTCCAGTTTGGTGTTTATTTCTGGCTTTTCTGGTAGTCCAATTATTCTTAAATTATCTCTTCTCCCTCTATTTTCCAGATCTGTCACCTTTTCGGTGATATATTTTATGTTCTCTTCTAATTTCTTGGTATTTTGGCTTTGCTTTATTAATTCTTGCTCTTTTACACGATCATTGTCTTCCAGCTGCCTGATTCCGGCCTTTAAAGCCTGGTTTTCCTTTTCAGTTTCATCACACCGGTTTTGTAGATGCATGAATTTCTTTTGCATTATTTCCAACTTTTCCTCCCAGAAGGCTTCCATCTTTTTGGTCATTTCTGATTCAAATTCTTCATGGGTTTGTGGAGAGTTTCCATTTCCTTTGGAAGATTTTGGAGTATTTTCTTGTATATATTCTATCTCCTCTGTATTTTGTATTTTGGCTCCATAGAATGTGTCCAAAGTCGCCCCTTTCTTCTTATTTTTCTTGGTATTTTGGGGCTTCTGTGCTTCTGTGGAGTTTGCCATCTCTGAATGTGGAGGATTAGCTTTTCTTATCTCTGTCTGGTGTTCAGAGGCTTTAGTCCTGGGCTGATTGTCGGTTCAATGAGCTTTCCCTGGGTTAAACTGAATATGCCTCACTGGAACTGGAATGGAAGGGTCAGACCAGGAGGCCACACTCTCCCCTGGCTCTCTGGGTTGGGTTGCTTTTCGGAAGTTGCCTTCAGAATAGCTGGCCATGAGGCTGTTTCGTCGGTCTGTGGGGGGATGGGCTGCCGCTTCCCCGAGCTCCGAGGGCAGGGACTTTCACTGAGACTTGGATAGCAGGATCCAGCCCGTGAGGCTCTCTTGCCTGCCCTGAGGGTTGCTGTTGTTTCAGACAAGCCTGCTCTCTGGTGGGGAGCTCCGAGGGCAGTGACTTTCACTGGGACTTGGATAGAAGGCCCTGAGGGTTGTTGTTGTTTCAAAAGACCCTGCTCTCTGAGCGGGGCGGTGCTGTGGCTTCCCGGAGCTTTGGACTCTGTGCTCCTACCCCTTAGGTCCGAGTGATCTCGGGTTCTGGCTTTTGAGGGGGGCCGTTCCTTTTGATCCGGGTCCAGGTCCAGGAGGAGGATTCCCAGGGTCTATGCTGTTTATCGTTTTGAATTTCGGCTCCTTAGGAGCTTATAGTTTGAGATTGGTTGGGAAGGGTTTTCCGGAGATCTGAACTTTAGCTTTCTCTAAGCTGCCATCTTGACTGGAAGTCCTGAACATGGGGGTATTTTTAAAAATAAAAGACAAATTACAAATGCTTAGAAGAAAGACTAAAACTATCTGCCACAACTCTGTATAACTTCATAGAAAGGAAGGGGGAAAAGAACCATTATTTATAAAAGAATTTCAAAGCATTTCTGTTGAAAATGACCAAACATACTGGACATTTTACAATTCAAATATAGAATTCTAGAAAATTATAGTAAGGTACGGACATAGATTAGAAATATATATATATATATATATATATATATATATATATATATATATATGGATGAATTATTTACATTATAATAATAGGAGAGAAATTTGTTTTCTTGGAGAGATCTTATGTCTTTCAGAATCATTTAGGAAAATAAGACAAATCATATTAAAAGATAACAGATGTCCTTGGAGAGTTTTGTTTTGTGTTAATTCTTTTAGAAGAAATTGGGAAAGAAATGGCATTATATTGGTAAGGTAACTAAGAGGTAAAGTCAAACTTATCTCACACCAGAAGGGTACCTGAGATATAGAGTATACAAACATGGGTAAGAAAATAGAGGGAGTAGTTATTTCATAAATCTTACTTTTGTCTGAATCAGATATAGGGAGGCTGAATAGACAACCACACTCATAGACACACACACACACATATACACATGTCATTTGGCATAGATTTATATTAAACTCAACAGGGATCTAGCTGAGGAGAGGGGAAGAAAAAAGACATGTTAATTATGCTTTTGAAGATTTTTGCTAACATAATTTTTAAAACAAATGATTATGTTTGTTGACAATAAAACTATTGACAATATCAAATCTCTAAATGAAAAAGTCTTATTTACCAATGCAGGTCGGTGGCTGTGTCCAATGTCCATGAATACATGTGCTTGTCTTTTTTCCAACCATTATAAAATTCTCCACACAGCCATATTCCACTGAAGCCCCATGAGAATATGACAGATCAGGCGTCTGAATATAGCCATGGACAATTTCAGGTACTCGTGAACATCTTCTTTTTTCCACTATATAAATTTGAAAAAAATATGCTTAAATAATTATTTTTCAAAAAAAATTCCTATATATTTATGAATGTGTACACACACACACACATACACACACACACATATATATATACTTACTCATCATGGACAAAATAAAGAGCTATTCAAAATAGAATTTAAAATTCATTACCAATGCAAGTGGGTAAAGTTGTCCATTCTCCATCATTGCATTGTATCTTCCCGGGTCCTCTCCTTACAAATCCAAGGTCACAATTATACTCTACCACATCATTATGACAATATACTTTCTTCTTTGAGTCCTTAGCTATGCCATTCAAAATTTCTGGTGGTTGCTCACAACATTTTACTTCCTCTATAACAGAAAGGCCATTTAAGTAACTTTTTAATGGTATGAAATTACTGGATCATTGATTTAGAGTTGGAAGAGAACTCAAAGCTCTTTCAGCCCATAGAGCTTAGCTGATTTGCCTAATATAGAAGAATTAAATAGCAGAGTTAGAATTTGACCTTGGGTCCTCTGGATCTGGATGTAGAACTCTTCTCTCTGAGTCACACTTACATTTTGTTATCCAGTGTGTTATCTACCAATAATGATCAGTTTTATGTTCCCTGCAAATTTCATAAGTAGACTATCTAAATATAGTATAGTAAGTATAGTATGCTTAGTATACTTACTTTAAACAAGGATACTACAGGTCACTAATAAACTGCTAGAGAATATAGAGTCAAGCACAGATCTATGGGGTAACTCTTCTAGCACCTTATTTCCAAGATGATGTCAAATTATCAATATATTTTTTGTGTATCCAGTTATTCAACCAACTCCAAATGCATCTGCCTACTCTTGACTCCCCAGATATTACATGATTAGCATAAGAGAGTACATCAAATCCTTCCATGAACATTAATTTTAGTGATTATTTTTTAGCTTTTTCTTGAAGTCATTCTACACACTTTAATTTTTATGATCAACCACACAAGTTATCAACTTTCCAAATTGACCTGTTGGTTATCATCTAGGAATCCAAGAACAATATGCAAATAAGAGATCCATTTCCTTAGACCTAGGGGATCTGGTCTAGATAGCTTTTGAAAACAAATTACTAATGAATCTATCCAGATATTGACAAAGCTATCAATCACTTCCTAATAATTAGTGAATCCTTTGCCTTACTGGTGATAAGAAATCAGCAGATTACCATTCTGCATTTATACAAGTTTATGTTGCAATAGGTTAACATTGACATTAAAATTCATTCTCTGAACTATTTCCCAATCCTATTAATCTCAGATAAACAAGAAAAATACTTAGTTCTGAATAATTTATGTATTTGGTTACTATAGAACTATCTCTCGTATTTATTAAATTGGCAGAATTATGGACTTTTTGGATTTTCTGTCCAATGTATAATCATGTCTCACTACTACTCATTACTGACACTATAGATTTTCTCCAGTCCTTTCCATATGCTACTCATTAAAGCTAGAGAAAATCATGTGACCATGATAACCAGATTTTCTTCTAATAATTATGATCTAATTTTAACAGATCCCTCTTTACAGTAAGTGTTCTCTAAAATCAATTCTTTATCCAGCTGTCCTTATTTTCTGTCATATTTAGTTTCCTCAGGGCTTCCACACCATCTTTTCCTTAAGCCCTCTGAGATGACGTTCTCATCTCATATTTTACTGAAACAATTGAGACAATTTAACATGAGTTTCTTCTCATAATCTGCTGTTCACACTCTGTCCCTTGGTTAATTCTCCATTTTTTCTTCCTTTACTTGCTATCCAAAGAGATGGCTTTTATCTTCAACAAAACCCTTTGTGTGGCATCTTTAATTCCATTCTTGGATTCCTATAAGGATTTATTGCCTCTTCCACATTCTCATATTGACCACAACCACATTTTAAAAGCAGAACCTGAGCTGGATATTTTCATAGGTTAAAGATTCATGATGATCATGAGATAAAGCAAGGGAGTCTATGTGTGTATTGAGTGTATGCTTTAAAATATAGATTGGAATATTTTTGAGATATTTCTTATAATATCTGCTAATTCACATATAACATCAAATAATAATAAACCCAACTTGCACCTCAATGTAGCTAGGAAAACTCCTTACAACTGCCACTGGCTTCCTTGGAGAGGTATTTTTATCTACAGATAATGAATTTTAAATGTTGAAATATCCTCTTACTCAAGAATGTGCAGACATCTTCTCTTCTAACACTTTAATTTGACCTCTCAGTTAACTAAAGAAGATATAAATGATTCTATGCTGACCTAAAATATACTATATGAAAACTACAGCAATGATAAAAAAGTTGTGCCAAGGTAAATATTCAGTAATTCCATCCTTGCTATCACCAATTTGAGAAAAAAATATTTACTTTTGCATGTAGGAAGCCTGGGGGACCATCCAAACTGATAACACTGCACAGATGAAGGTCCAGCTATTTTAAATCCACGGAAACAGCGAAAAGTCAATACATCTCCAACTTGATATTTTTCTTTCTTGAGATTAGGTTCCATCTCATGTAGAAGAGGGAGACTGCATGCTTTTTCTAAGAGTAAAGTAAAAATAAAATTGACGAGTACTTTAATTTTCAGAAGTTTTAGTGTTTCCTCAGCAAGTGTCTTATTATAACATATTTTAAAGTAGTAGATATCAAAAGAAATAGTTCCTACCTTCAAAGAGCTTACAATCTATTTAAATATCATGCAATTTTACATAAAGACTTATTTGGTAAATAGCAGGTAAATAAAGGCACTTTTTTCTTTAAAAATTATATGTTGAATAACATAAAGACAGGTGGAAAGAGAGAGGATGCATATAAAACAACATTACTTATATATAGATAATTATTTATGAGTGAGTTAGAATTGAATGACTCACTGTTGGATCTTAGTGTTGGACAAATCAATTAGGGAAGCTGTCCAAAAAAATGCAGAGCTAAGATTATTATTAAAATATAATATTCTAGGTTTGTTTAAAAGGAAAAGGAGGTTTTTAAAGTTAATGATCATATAGTTCACCCCCCCCATTTGACTGATGAGTAAATTAAAACATCACATATCAAGTAGTTGAAAATCCCAAACCACAATCTTTCATTTTATAATATAGTTGTATATATAATAAATATATATTCTCATTTAAACCAATAATATTGTATAATGCAGAAAGATATGTTCACAAAAATTTATTTTTATGATGCTTCACATTTTGATTATCTTTAAGAGGGAGAAAGGAAATTTTAGCCACAAAACTTTGGAAAGATTCTGGAAGAAAAAGTTCTGCAGAAAGGGTTGTAATAGTGAACTGAGTTTAATTGTCACTCCTGAACTGTTTTTTCCCCCTGAGCTACAAGGGGGAAAGGGCTGCTCTACTAACTCTTAGGAAGTAGTTTATTTCTCCTTTTCAGTGACTTACCATAACATTCAATCACTGTAGGCCACTCATCCCCATAACATGTTTTGAAACCTTTTGTTTGTCCACTTCCAAATTCATATCCATCCATGCATTCATATTCTAATTGTTCTCTCGGCTTAAGAAATGTATTATTCCCTTTTTGTTTGGCATTTATGAATCGTGGAATATCACAAATTTCTAAATGAAAAAGAAAGCACATTATCTCTGATGTAACTGCGCATATTTTCAACTCAACAAATCAGACTTCACAGACAGGCATATCCTGTCTATTCCACATTCCACATTTTCAGAAAAAGAAAATTCAACAAACTATCATATATTAAGCACAAAAGAAGCACCCTTCATTTTTTCCCTGTACATATGAATTTCTAGGAATTCATTTTAGGAATTATTTCAACTGCATAGTTTTTGAATTAGAATCTGTTTCCTAAAGCTGTGAATTAGATAAAGAATGTTGAAACTAATTCATATGAATGTCAATTTCTCTAGGAGAAATCTAAAGTAAAAAAGTGTGCACAGTTATTTTGAATAAATGATTTAATATAGTTTGGTCTCAGTTAGCTCTTCTGTTTGAAGAAAGTGATGAGGAATGGATTAGATAACTGATAGAAGCTCTTCCAGCTTTATATCCATGTATCAAGTTCTTTGTATTAATATGTGAAATATTTAGTGATAAGCCACAAAAAGGTAGAATCTAATTAATAGTAAAATGTAAATATCAAGCCCTTAAGTTCAAGTTATATTCTAAAATCTGAACCTAAATTTATTCCTCAGACTTCTAAGCAATAGAGAGCATCATAGATAAATGCTTGTTATTTTTCTTACTTTGAAAAAATGTATTGACAAGCTAAAATGATCAACTATAGGAACCTCTGGTGTGAACGCTATAAGTTTGATCTGAATTAAACTTATTCTAGTAGCATATTTATTAAGTACTTACCATGAGATAAAATTGTAAAAAGGAGCTGATAACATAAAGAGACACACATATGTATGTGTTTACTGCAAGCATGCATGTGTGTGTGTGTGTGTGTGTGTGTGTGTGTGTATAGAGAACTGTGCCTGGATTCAGGAAATAGTTTCCTGAGTTCAAATTTGACCCTAAACACTTACTAGCTGTGTCACCTTAGACATTTCATCTAACCCTGTTTGCCTCAACCCCTTCTTAGTAAAATCAGCTGGAGAAAATCTTCAGAGCACTGGAGGCTTGGAAATTTAGGTTAAGTGACTTGCCCAGGGTCACATAGCTAGGAAATGCCTGAGACACTCTAGTATTGTTGCAAAGAAAAATCCAATGGAGTAACAATTTGCCAGACATAACTTAAAAATGACTCAACAACAAAATATGAGTAAATACAAAATTAAGATTTATTGGGAGGAAAACTCAGAGTTAGAGGATATCAGAACAGACTTCATATAGTAATTAAGCTGATATTTAAAAGAAATTTGTCTTTCTAAGAGGCCAGACTAAATAGGGAATGTAATGAAGGCAAGGGGCAAAGCTGGTAGAAAGACCTGGTCAAAGGAGACTAAAGTCAAAGATGACTGTGCTAAACATTCTCCCAGTGCCCCCAAAGCATTAGTACATTCCTAGATAAAAGCAACAACATCTACAAAACCCCTGAGGTACAGAGATTCTGCCTGAGCTCAAGTCTTAAGCAAAACTACTTATTTAGGTGTCTATGACTCTACAGCAGTGTTATAATGTTACAAGATTCCTCACTAAGGAGAACAAAGACAAGGATCGGGCTAGTTCCATGGAGGATGTGATGATTGTCATCCCATATCTCCTTGCTTTAATTTCCCATAATTATCACACCACATATAAGCATCTCTTTTCTTTTCTTTTTAGTAGAGAGGTGAGAGAAGAGGTGCTCAGTTTTATAGGGATGGAGAACCAGGGTTGGGAAGCATCCAAAGAGCAGTTCAGATGGATGAGTAGCAAAACCCAATGGCACCTGTAACCTACCGGGGATCTCTTGCAGCTCCCCACTCACTTTGGTTAATTCTATTAAGCCCTTGTAAAAGGCAAGAACATTTGTGTATAGAAAGAATTTGGATACAACAGAGGAATTTTTATCTCCCACAAAAGAGCTACACCTATCAACACATAGAAAGAAAGAGTGAAAGGGAATTTCTGGTCCACCTTCCTCACTTTAGAGATCAGAAAATGACCCAGAGAGGGTGAATACTTTGTCTCTAATTGCACAGATGGATAGCAATGGAATGGGAATAGAATCAGATATCCAAGTACATAGATAGTAATTTAGTGTTGTTATTCCCCCCCCCCCCCCCCCCACACACACACTATTCTAGCTTGCTTTGAAATTTACAAGCATTTAAAACAGAATTATCTGGACAATATCTGCCTTTTATGGCTCCTAATGAAACACTTTCTTTATTCACCCTAGAAGTGAGGCATTCTAGAAGATCTATCCTGACTACATTCAGGTAGAGGAGAATTAAAATATTAAAGTACTCACTAATACATGTTGCTTGACTCAACCATCCATTTATCCCACAGGTGATGAATCCATTTTTTTCTCCATTTGCTGTTCCATATCCTTCTTTACACTGATAATTTGCACGTGTATAAACAAGGTAATGTGTATTTGAATCAGTAAAAAATCCATTATTGAAATTCTTTCTGAGTACTGAACATGTTTCTGAAAGGGGAAGAGTACAAGCAAAATACAGACATGAGCCCATTACGGTGTTCAAAAGAAGGCAATAAACAAAACCAAAGCATGAAAAGTGAATTTGTTTAAAAAGACGAATCTGCTTCACTCCATGCTGACCTAGACTAATGAACACTCTTATTAAGTTATTACTAAGTTAACAGCTGCTTGTATTGATAGGGAACTTTCTCATCATGGGTTCAGGGATCCTCAGACTAGTCTTTGCATGTTGAACCCTGAGGAAATTTACATATACTGGCCACTGAATTATTAAGGTCATAATTTTGCTCTGGCATGGAATTTAGATGTAAGAAATGTTTTCATTTTTGTTGCATGGGAAAGCTGGAGATCCTCTGCTATTTCATCAAGCAATCTTTGTTTTTTAATACCTTACCTAGAAGAGTGGTAAAGGCTAGGCAATGGGGGTTAAGTGACTTGCCCAGGGTCACACAGCTGGCCATATTTGAACTCTGGATCTCCCATCTCTAGGCCTGGCTCTCAATCCACTGAGCTAATGAGCTGCCCCCTCCTCAAGCAATCTTAAAGCTCTGGGTTCCCTAAACCAAGCTGTCAACTTGAGAATCTGAAGACAAAGACTTTACTTATTGGATTTGAATTGGTTTGTTCTATACCACTGTTGTGCTTTGCATTTTCTGAGGCATGTGTCTACTGGATTTTGGGCTGGAAAACACAGGATAATAGCACTTTTGAAGTGGAAAAGGCTTCAGAGGAATCTAATCTGAATCCTGTTAAAGTAATCATCCTCTCTAAAACATTTTCCACAACTGATCATTAAGTCTCTGAAGGAAGACTTCCATTCATTAGGAACTCACTCCTTGAGCGAGAGCCTTTCAGTGTTTGAAGTTAAATATCAAGTTTTCCTGACACACAGCCTTTGTCTTTCTTTTATTTTACACCTTGCTCTTAGCTTTGTCTTCTGAGGTTCCTCAAAACAAGTCTAATCTCTCTTCCACATAAATCCCTTCCTCTGGCAGCCAGTCAGCAAACAAAAATAGACTCTGTGCCAGGCACTGTGCATAACTATTGGCACACAAAGGAAGGCAAAAAATGCCCTTAATTTTAAGGTGTTCACATTCTAAAAAGGAAGGATAACCAAAAAATAACTAAGAACATACAATATGAGATGAAAAGTCAATTCAGAAAGGAAGTATGCAGAAGGTGTCGTGACTAGAAAAGGCTTTCTGAAGAAGGTGGAATTGGAGCTGTTAAAGGAAGACTGAGAAACTGAGACAGAGGCCAGAGAGACAGCATTCTATGCAAGAGGATCAGCAAATAGAAAGGCATAGCCACTTGAGAGAGTATAACAAATAAAGTCAATGTAATAAATTGTTTAGTTCATACAAGAAAATAAATTGGAAGGAGACTAGAAAGGTTAGAAAAGGCCCAAATTGTGAAGAGTTTTTAAAACCCTGGAACTTCATCTTCAATCTTTAAGATAATAGGAAACCCCTGGAGTTTACTGAAAAGGGAGGTAACTTAGTTAAAACATTATTTTGTTGATTAGAAGATAGATTAGAATGGGGAAAGATTTTTGGGAGGAATGGTGATAATCAGAAGGCTATAGCAATAGTCTAGACTACTAATTTGGGCTTAAATAGAGTACTGACTGTGGTGATGCAGGGGAGAGGGGGTATCTATCTATCTATCTATCTATCTATCTATCTATCTATCTATCTATCTATCATCTGTCTGTATATCTGTCTGTCTATCCAACTATCCATCCATACATACATCCATTCATACATCCCTCCATCCATCTATCTTTCTATCTCTCTATCTCTCTACCTACCTACATATCTACCTACCTACCTACCTACCTACCTACCTACCTACCTACCTACCTATATATCTATGTATCTATCTATGTATCTATGTATCTGTCTATCTATCTATCTATCTATCTATCTATCTATCTATCTATCTACCTATCTATCTACCTATCTATCTATCATCTGTCTGTATATCTAACTGTCTATCCAACTATCCATCCATCCATACATCCATTCATACATCCCTCCATCCATCTATCTATCTTTCTATCTCTCTATCTCTCTACCTACCTACCTACCTACCTACCTACGTACCTACCTACCTATGTATCTATGTATCTATCTATCTAAGAGATGGTGTGAAGGTAGAAATGACATTATCTAATAAAAGACTGATTATATATGCTTGGTGAGAGTGCGCTACAGAAGTCACCTGGGTTGTGAGCATGGGTACTATTATACGTAAAAGTTATGTAGGGAAGTGTTTGTTTGCAGAGGGCAGAGGCATGGGAGAGCAGAGTAAGGAATTCTGCAAGGGGGAGTTAAGCTGTTGCTAAGGGACAGTTGGGGCTTGTGATGGAGCTATCTCTCTTGTTTACCTGGAGGGAACTGGCTGCCTTCCTTGCTGACTGTTTCCTATCTGGTCTTCTCCATCCTACCTGCCTCCCTACTGGCTGGTTGATAACTACAGAGATTCCTGGTGTGATCCTGAGCTGTCTGGACCATCTGGCTGTAAGATTTGGTCTAGGATTCTTTTGGATCCAGGACTCCTACTGAGCCATGTCCTGCTTAATTGAAAAACCTACTACCTCCAGCCCCGGGTGGGGTTGGTTTTGGTTGGCCGTAAGTTTAGTCATATTAATGTCTGGGTCTTTAGACAGCTACGTAGTTCAGTGTAGTTTGAATCCAAGAAAACTCCTGGTTACAGGACATTAAGATCTGGAGGGGGTTTAGGTAGTTTACATTAGATTAGAATTATCCAAATGCCCTTTTCATCTCCCTTGACTAATAAATCCATCATCTATACTTAATATAACCTGGATTGTGTTTGTTACCTCACAATACTCTTTGCCTGGACTGGGACTGTCAGCCCTGTGATAAAGCATGAAAAGGTTTGCAATGTGCAAAACTGTGCAAAAACTGAAGATGCAAATTTAGGAATAATTGACAGTGGCATGTGACCAAAGATCATATGGGAGCCAGAGCCTGAGGTATCTAAGGGAATATTCCATCTTTCCAACTGACTTTCTTCTTTCCTGAGGAAGTTTAGATGAAGGCTTAAGAAGATTTTCCTTGTGATCAAACTGTGGAAGGAATTTTTCCACTGTATCTGGCTGCTGGCAGCATCAGTCTTACTTGGACATCAGGACTTGCTTGGACATCTAACAACAAAAGATCCAGGCTCTATTTCACTTTGGACTCCTGCTGTGGGATTGGGTATTTGGTTAGGTTTTAGTTTAGTAACATAGTTAATATAGTTAAATTAGTTTTAAGAATAAGAATAAGTATATCCCTATGCCCTTATTCCTTTCCCTTCCCAAGCAATAAAACAGATTTTTATATGTTTTCCTCTTGTGTTTCTCTTACCCCAAATCATACCCTAACAGCCCACAGCTGGCCTTCACAAAGTGATTCTTCTGACCCATAATTAAAAAAATCAAATAACATCCCTCCAAACCACCATACATTACAGACCCTGGGAAAATAGTTCTGCTGTCTACGACTATTGGGAAGTTTTGAAGTAGCTAAAGGACTTTGGGAGAGGGAAAAATCATTAGTTCTGTTTTGACATATTGGGTTTGAAACTCCACTTGGATACCTCATTTAAGATTTCTAAAAACTAGTTGTTAATTTGTGAGTTGAGCTTGGGATGAAACGGGAAGCTGGATGTGTAGAAGTGAGAATTATTTTTATAGATGGTAAATGGATTCATGTGAATCAATGAGATTGGTAAGTGGTATATTATAAACAAAAAAAAAGAAAAGAGAGGCAAGGACAGAGTCTTGGAGAATTCTCAAAATTAGAGATTGTGATATCAATAGGGATTAGTCAGAGAACATAGAAAAAGGAGTGTCAGGAAAATCTAAAGAAGAAAGATAATCAAGGAAAGGAAAATGATCAAAAAATTAAAATGTTGTCAGAGAGGACAAAATAATTAGAATTGAAAAAAGGTAATTAGATTTGTTCAGTGTAAAGTCACTGGCAACTTTGGAGGAAATAATTTCAACTGAATAAAAGACAGATGACAGAGAATTAAGATGAGCCTGAGAGAAAACACAGCAGAGGTACTTATGATGAGCACTGACTGATCTTCCTCAAACAAAACTTCTAATCCCTTCTTTAGCCCTTTACTTTCCTCTAAATTTACATGTTCTTAAAATATGGCACTTAGAACTAAAGGTAATATATAAGGTGAGGATTCACCAGAATTGAATAAAGCAGGAATATCAGTCTTCCCATATGTATTCTTGAAGAGCCACTATGTTTCTGTTAATGCAGTCTAAAACTGAACTGGATCTTTTGACTGCCATGCCACAATATTGAGTGACTGTCTAACCTTTTCCATATTACCAATTCTTGAATGTATCTCTGTCATGAACTTTTGTTTTTAGTCTTTTTTAATAATGAGACTTTACATTTGACTTCTAAAATGGTCCAAGTCTAGGCAAATGTGGATGACCGTGGACAACTGACCTATTCCATATACATAATTTAGTCTTGAAAGGTACATTTCTAAAGGTTGAGATCTGGGGGCACTAATCACTGCTGTATAGGTATTTATGTGGAAGTGAATTAAAGAAAAAGAGACTGATTAATGATGACTGTCTTTTAAATACCTCACATCTAACAGTTTCAGAGGGTCATTTGAAGAGTTTTCATTAGTAGACATGTATCTGTTGTTTAAAATTTTCACCTCCAAAACCTGATATTTGTAATCCCAAATTTCACTAAAATCAAATTACTAAATAACTTGATTTAATTCAGAATATAAGTTGGAAATAACTTGAGAGATCAGATAGTTTTGTGTTCTATACCACACACTCACTTGCAAATAGTCACATGCACACACAAACCCACACATAATCATCTCAGGATAGATATTTTGCCTATTTCTGGAAAGATCCTGAGAGGTTCCAACTTTATTTATCAGCAATGCTTGTATTAACCCTTTCCCCAAATGGAAGCACAAAAATGTCAGGTTACTTTATTTTTGTTGCAATACTAAAGTGACATCATTCAAGGCTTCTCCTAAGGGAAGTCTTTTCTGAACCCTTCATTGGTTGACTTTGACCTTTCTCTTCAAATTATCACATACAGAAATAGTTAATTACATGTTCCAGTCCCTCAATAGAATTTAAGTTACATAAAGGTAGGAAATATCTTCTGTTTAAGTTTTGTGTATCTACCACATGGTACAGTTTGGTGCAGAAAAACTTCATCAATGATTATCAGAATGAATGTGGAATAATTCAGAGCATCTTGAAATGTCCTCTATTTCCTCCTCTCTCTCCTTTCTCCCCTTCTCTTCTACTTCTTTCTTGATTTCTTATTTACTATCTTTTTATCTGTCTTTTTCTTTTTCTCTGTCTCGTGCCAATATTTTCCCCATTCCTTGATCTTTTCCATTTTTCTTTCTTATCTTTCAATTCCTACCCCCACCCTTTTCCATTTTTCTTACATTCTATCTTTTCATTGGCCTGTTTTGTGACTATTGTGACCAGAATGTTTTCATTTTAAAATATATTAAGAAAAATAATAACAATACTTACAAAAATTCTGTACAAGAAAACAGTTACTCATTGCATAATAACCTCAAAATACAAAATTTAAAGCTGTCTTTCTTGTCTGTGATTTTAATCTATATATTTAAGGATTTTTTTTTGCTTTGTATATTCTATTTTTCACTTACATGTAAAAAACAATTTTAACATTCATTTCTTTAAAATTCTGAGTTCAGGACTTCCGGTTAAGATGGCGGCTTAGAGAAAGCTAAAGCTCAGATCTCCGGAAAACCCTTCCCGACCGATCTCAAACTATAAGCTCCTAAGGCGCCGAAATTCAAAACGATCAACAGCACAGACCCTGGGAACCCTCCTCCTGGACCTGGACCCGGTTCAAAAGGTACGGCTCCCCTCAAAAGCCAGAACCCGAGATCACTTGGACCTCAGGGGTAGTAGCGCAGAGTCCAAGGCTCCCGGAAACCGCAGCCCGGCCGGGCTCAGAGAGCAGGGTCCTCGGAACAACCCTCAGGGTCTTCTACCCAAACAGTCCCCGTGAAAGTTACTGCCTGGGGCTTCCGCTGCAGAGAGCTGGTCGAAACAACAGCAACCCTCAGGGCGGGCAAGACAGCCTCACGGGCTGGATCCTGCTATCCAAGTCTCAGTGAAAGTCCTTGCCCTAGAGCTTGGGAAAGCTGCAGCCCATCCCCCCGCAGGCCTACGAAACAGCCTCACGGCCAGCGATTCTGAAGGCAACTTCCTGAAAGCGAGCTGGGGGAAGAGTGTGGCCTCGTGGTCTGACCCTTCCATTCCAGTTCCAGTGAGGCATATTCAGTTTAACCCAGGGAAAGCTCATAGAACCAACATCTGCCCAGGACTAAAGCCTCGGATCACCAGAGATAAGAAAAGCTAATCCTCCACATTCAGAGATGACAAACTCCACAGAAGCACAGAAGCCCCAAAATACCAAGAAAAATAAGAAGAAAGGGGCGACTTTGGACACATTCTATGGAGCCAAAATACACAATACAGAGCAGATAGAAGAAGATATACAAGAAAATTCTCCAAAATCTTCCAAAGGAAATAGAAACTCTCCACAAACCCATGAAGAATTTGAATCAGAAATGACCAAAAAGATGGAAGCCCTCTGGGAGGAAAAGTGGGAAATAATGCAAAAGAAATTCATGCATCTACAAAACCAGTTTGACCAAACTGTAAAAGAAAACCAGGCTTTAAAGCAAGAACTAATAAAGCAAAGCCAAAACACCAAGAAATTAGAAGAGAACATAAAATATCTCACCGACAAGGTGATAGATCTGGAAAATAGAGGGAGAAGAGAAAATTTAAGAATAATTGGACTACCAGAAAAGCCAGAAATAAACACCAAACTGGACATGGTGATACAAGATATAATCAAAGAAAATTGCCCAGAGATTCTAGAACAAGGGGGCAATACAGCCACTGACAGAGCTCACAGAACACCTTCTACACTAAACCCCCAAAAGACAACTCCCAGGAATGTAATTGCCAAATTCCAAAGCTATCAAACAAAAGAAAAAATCCTACAGGAAGCCAGAAAAAGACAATTTAGATATAAAGGAATGCCAATCAGGGTCATACAAGACCTTGCAAGTTCTACTCTGAATGATCGTAAGGCATGGAACATGATCTTCAGAAAGGCAAGAGAGCTGGGTCTCCAACCAAGAATCAGCTACCCAGCAAAACTGACTATATACTTCCAGGGGAAAGTATGGGCATTCAACAAAATAGAAGACTTCCAACTTTTTGCAAAGAAAAGACCAGAGCTCTGTGGAAAGTTTGATACCGAAAATCAAAGAGCAAGGAATACCTGAAAAGGTAAATATTAAGGAAAGGGGAAAATGTTATCTTCTTCTTTTACTCAAACTCTCTTCTATAAGGACTACATTTATATCAATCTATGTATGCTAATATGTGGGGAAAATGTAATGTATAAATAGGGGGTAAAGAAAGACCAAATAGAATAATCTTTCTCACACAAAGATTCACATGGGAAGGGGAGGGGAAGAAAACTCCTATAAGAAGGAGAGGAAGAGAGGGGGGGCGTTACTTAAACCTCAATCTCAGGGAAATCAACTCTGAGAGGGAAAAACATCCAGATCCATTGGGATCTTGAATTCTATCTTACCCAACAAGGGTAAGGAGAAGGGAAAACCAAGGGGGGGAGGGGGAGAGGGAGAACAAAAAGGGAGGGAAAGAGAGGGGGTAGGGGGAGGGAACAAAAAGGGAGGGACTAAAAAGGGAAACATCAAGGGAGGGGACAAGGGGGACTGATTCAAAGTAAATCACTGGACTAAAAGGTAGAGCCGAAGAAGAAAAGGTTAGAATTAGGGAAGGCAATCAAAATGCCAGGGAGTCCACAAATGACAATCATAACTTTGAATGTGAATGGGATGAACTCACCCATAAAACGTAGACGAATAGCAGAATGGATTAGAATCCAAAACCCTACCATATGTTGTCTTCAAGAAACACACATGAGGCGGGTTGACACCCACAAGGTCAGAATTAAAGGATGGAGTAAGACCTTCTGGGCCTCAACTGATAGAAAGAAGGCAGGAGTGGTAATCATGATATCTGATAAAGCCAATGCAAAAATAGACCTGATCAAAAGGGATAGGGAAGGTAATTATATTTTGTTAAAAGGGACTCTAGACAACGAGGAAATATCATTAATCAACATGTATGCACCAAATAATATAGCACCCAAATTTCTAATGGAGAAACTAGGAGAATTGAAGGAAGAAATAGACAATAAAACCATACTAGTGGGAGACTTAAACCAACCATTATCAAATTTAGATAAATCAAATCAAAAAATAAATAAGAAAGAGGTAAAAGAAGTGAATGAAATCTTAGAAAAATTAGAATTAATAGACATATGGAGAAAAATAAATAGGGATAAAAAGGAATACACCTTCTTCTCAGCACCACATGGCACATTCACAAAAATTGACCATACATTAGGTCACAGAAACATAGCACACAAATGCAAAAAAGCAGAAATAATGAATGCAGCCTTCTCAGATCACAAGGCAATAAAAATAATGATTACTAATGGTACATGGAAAACCAAATCTAAAACCAATTGGAAATTAAACAATATGATACTCCAAAACCGTTTAGTTAAAGAAGAAATCATAGAAACAATTAATAATTTCATCAAGGAAAATGACAATGGCGAAACATCCTTTCAAACCTTTTGGGATGCAGCCAAAGCGGTAATCAGAGGCAAATTCATATCCCTGAAAGCTTATATTAACAAACAAGGGAGAGCAGAGATCAATCAATTGGAAATGCAATTGAAAAAACTCGAAAGCGATCAAATTAAAAACCCCCAGCAGAACACCAAATTAGAAATCCTAAAAATTAAGGGAGAAATTAATAAAATCGAAAGTGATAGAACTATTGATTTAATAAATAAGACAAGAAGCTGGTACTTTGAAAAAACAAACAAAATAGACAAAGTACTGGTCAATCTAATTAAAAAAAGGAAGGAAGAAAAGCAAATTCACAGCATTAAAGATGAAAAGGGGGACAGCACCTCCAATGAGGAGGAAATTAAGGCAATCATTAGAAATTACTTTGCCCAATTATATGGCAATAAATACACCAATTTAGGAGAAATGGATGAATATATACAAAAATACAAACTGCCTAGACTAACAGAAGAGGAAATAGAATTCTTAAATAATCCCATATCAGAAATTGAAATCCATCAAGCCATCAAAGAACTTCCTAAGAAAAAATCCCCAGGGCCTGATGGATTCACCTGTGAATTCTATCAAACATTCAGAGAACAGTTAATCCCAATACTATACAAACTATTTGACATAATAAGCAAAGAGGGAGTTCTACCAAACTCCTTTTACGACACAAACATGGTACTGATTCCAAAACCAGGCAGGTCAAAAACAGAGAAAGAAAACTATAGGCCAATCTCCCTAATGAATATAGATGCAAAAATCTTAAATAGGATACTAGCAAAAAGACTCCAGCAAGTGATCAGAAGGATCATTCACCATGATCAAGTAGGATTCATACCAGGGATGCAGGGCTGGTTCAACATTAGGAAAACCATCCACATAATTGACCACATCAACAAGCAAACTAGCAAGAACCACATGATTATCTCAATAGATGCAGAAAAAGCCTTTGATAAAATACAACACCCATTCCTATTAAAAACACTAGAAAGCATAGGAATAGAAGGGTCATTCCTAAAAATAATAAACAGCATATATCTAAAACCAACAGCTAATATCATCTGCAATGGGGATAAACTAGATGCATTCCCAATAAGATCAGGAGTGAAACAAGGATGCCCATTATCACCTCTACTATTTGACATTGTACTAGAAACACTAGCAGTAGCAATTAGAGAAGATAAAGGAATTGAAGGCATCAAAATAGGCAAGGAGGAGACCAAGTTATCACTCTTTGCGGATGACATGATGGTCTACTTAAAGAATCCTAGAGATTCAACCAAAAAGCTAATTGAAATAATCAACACTTTAGCAAAGTTTCAGGATACAAAATAAACCCACATAAATCATCAGCTTTTCTATATATCTCCAACACAGCTCAGCAGCAAGAACTAGAAAGAGAAATCCCATTCAAAATCACCTTAGACAAAATAAAATACCTAGGAATCTATCTCCCAAGACAAACACAGGAACTATATGAACACAACTACAAAACACTCGTCACACAACTAAAACTAGACCTGAACAAATGGAAAAACATTAACTGCTCATGGATAGGACGAGCCAATATAATAAAAATGACCATCCTACCCAAACTTATTTATCTATTTAGTGCCATACCCATTGAACCACCAAAATACTTCTTCACTGATTTAGAAAAAAACATAACAAAGTTCATTTGGAAGAACAAAAGATCAAGGATATCCAGGGAAATAATGAAAAAAAACACATACGATGGGGGCCTTGCAGTCCCTGACCTAAAACTATATTACAAAGCAGCAGTCATCAAAACAATTTGGTACTGGCTAAGAAACAGAAAGGAAGATCAGTGGAATAGACTGGGGGAAAGCGACCTCAGCAAGACAATATACGATAAACCCAAAGATCCCAGCTTTTGGGACAAAAATCCACTATTCGATAAAACTGCTGGGAAAATTGGAAGACAGTGTGGGAGAGACTAGGAATAGATCAACACCTCACACCCAACACCAAGATAAATTAAAAATGGGTGAGTGAATTAAACATAAAGAAGGAAACCATAAGTACATTGGGTAAACACAGAATAGTATACATGTCAGACCTTTGGGAGGGGAAAGGCTTTAAAACCAAGCAAGATATAGAAAGAATCACAAAATGTAAAATAAATAATTTTGACTACATCAAACTAAAAAGCTTTTGTACAAACAAAACCAATATAACTAAAATCAGAAGGGAAACAACAAATTGGGAAAAAATCTTCATAGAAACCTCTGACAGAGGTTTATTTACTCATATTTATAATGAGCTAAATCAATTGTACAAAAAATCAAGCCATTCTCCAATTGATAAATGGGCAAGGGAAATGGATAGGCAGTTCTCAGATAAAGAAATCAAAACTATTAACAAGCACATGAAGAAGTGCTCTACATCTCTTATAATCAGAGAGATGCAAATCAAAACAACTCTGAGGTATCACCTCACACCTAGCAGATTGGCTAACATTACAGCAAAGGAAAGTAATGAATGCTGGAGGGGATGTGGCAAAGTAGGGACATTAATTCATTGCTGGTGGAGTTGTGAATTGATCCAACCATTCTGGAGGGCAATTTGGAACTATGCCCAAAGGGCGACAAAAGAATATCTACCCTTTGACCCAGCCATAGCACTGCTGGGTCTGTATCCCAAAGAGATAATGGACAAAAAGACTTGTACAAAAATATTCATAGCTGCGCTCTTTGTGGTGGCCAAAAACTGGAAAACGAGGGGATGCCCATCAATTGGGGAATGGCTGAACAAACTGTGTTATATGTTGGTGATGGAGTACTATTGTGCTAAAAGGAATAATAAAGTGGAGAAGTTCCATGGAGACTGGAACAACCTCCAGGAAGTGATGCAGAGCGAGAGGAGCAGAACCAGGAGAACATTGTACACAGAGACTAATACACTGTGGTATAATCGAACATAATGGACTTCTCCATTAGTGGCGGTGTAATGTCCCTGAACAACTTGCAGGGATCCAGGAGAAAAAAACACCATTCATAAGCAAAGGATAAACTATGGGAGTGGAAACACCGAGAAAAAGCAACTGCCTGAATACAGAGGTTGAGGGGACATGACAGAGGATAGACTCTAAATGAACACTCTAATGCAAATACTATCAACAAAGCAATGGGTTCAAATCAAGAAAACATCTAATGCCCAGTGGACTTACGCGTCGGCTATGGGGGGTGGGGGGGAGGAAAAGAAAATGATCTATGTCTTTAACGAATAATGCTTGGAAATGATCAAATAAAATATATTAAAAAAAAAATTCTGAGTTCAAAAATCCCTCACCTTTCCCTCTGAGGCAGCAAGCAATTTGATATAGTTTATATATTGCAATCATTCAACACATCTCTCCATATTAGTAATTTTGTTAAAGAAAACAGATACAGTCAAAAACTCAAGAAAAAAGACTTAAAAATAGAATGCTTCAATCTGCATCCAGAGTCCAAGAATTCTTTCTTTGGAAGGGCATAACATTTTTTTTTAATCTGGAATCCTTTGGAATTATCTCATTCTGCTGAGAATAGCTAAATCATTCATAGTTGATCATCATACATTATTGCTATTACTGTGTATAATGTTCCCCTGGTTGTGTTCACTACACTTTGCTTTGTTCATGTAAGTGTGAACAAGTTTTTCTGAGTGTCCTCCTAACAATTTTTTGTAACACCATACTATTCAATCACAATGCTGTACCAAAACTTATTCAGCCATTCCACAGTTGATGGCTCATTTCATTTTCTAATTCTCTGATACCACAAAAAAAACCTGCTATGAATAATTTTGTGCAAATAGTTCATTTTCATTTTTTTTATCTCTTTGAGACAGAGACCTACCAATGGTACTACTGGCTAAAAACTATACAGATTTATCAACATTTGGGAATAGTTCCAAATTACTCTCCAGAATATTGGATCAGTTCATAACTCCATCAAAACTATGTTAGTGTTTCGATTTTCCCACATCCCCTCCAATATTTATTGCTTCCCTTTACTGTCACATTGGCCAATCTGATAGTATGACGTGGTATATAAGCATTATTTTAATTTGTATTTCTCTAATCAACATTGATTTAGAACTTTTCTATATGACTATAAATAGCTTTGATTTCTTCAACTGAAAACAGTCTTTTTATATCCTTTGTTCATTTAGCAGTTGAGGAATAATTTGTACCTTTATAAATTTGACTCAGTTCCCTATATATTCAAGAAATTAGGTCTTAATCAAAGAAATATTGCTATTAAACTTTTTTTTCAGTGTTCTGTTTTCTTTGGCTGCATTAGATTTGTTTGTGTAAAAACTTAAAAAATTTAATATAATCAAAACTAATCATTTTAAGTCTTTTAATACTGTCTTTTATTTGTTCCTATATTCTTTCCTTATTCTTACTTCTGAATGAAAAACTATTCCATGCTCCCTTAATTTGATCACGGTATCTTGCTTTATATCTAAATATTGTATCCATTTTGACCCCAACATAGAGTTAAGACTTTGATGACAAGCTATTTTTCCAGTTTTCTCAGCTTTTTTTTTTGTAAAATAATGAGTTCTTGTCAACAAAACTTGAATTTAGGGGTTTATCAAACCCTAGATTATAAATCATTTATTACTGTGTATGGTGTACTTAACCTATTCCACTTACCCACCACTCTATTTTTTAGCCAGTACCAGACAGCTTTGGTGTATAACTCTTCAGTCTTCCCATTTGTCCTTACTTATTTCCAAACATTACTCTTCTTCTGAACCAAAAATGACAACATACCTGTTTATAACTTTTTATACTATTGATTAATCCAGAGAAAATTAAATGTTTTTTATGGTCACAATAACTGAACTTTCATTAATGCCATTTTTGAACCTCTTCTACATTTCATCCTTTCTGATTCAGCTGTTTCATTCCATTTGGAAGCCATGCCTCTCCATCTGCTTTCCCTAGGTTGTGTTTCACAAAACACTGTAATACCCAAGGAACCTTTAATCCCAGGAAAGAGAAGAAGAATGCAGATAACTTTAAACTTCGGAGAAATAATAGCAACAGTATAGAAATCATTTTGTTCAAATACATAGCACATGTAGGTTTTTAGTGGGTAAGAGGAAATTGGGGGGGGTGGACATTTTTGAAAACAGATCCCTTGGACCCACTCATCCTAAACTTAATCTAGAGAGAACAAAACCTACAACAAAATTCACAAAATGTTCACAGAGCTCCTTTGAATGACCAATAATTCAATGTCAAAACACTATTTTGATGTTAAACCATTATTTTGCTCTACGGAACTGGTTAATGGAGTAAGTCGCTAAATTAATGTGAAGGATTTGGCACTGTAGAATCATTTGTTTGCAGAATATTTTAATATTAGAAGTTGGCCAAACCTCAAGTAAATATCCTTATGATTCCTTGATTTATGGCATATTTATATGGCATATTTTATATATTGAGAATATTAAGACCTTCTACAAAAAAAAAATTCCTCTAATACCTGATGTTCCATGTATGAGAAGAAAAGTAGGAAAAGTTCTCCCTGAATGGTGTCCAAGGTCCTCCAATGACTATCAGAGAAAGTCAGGGATAGAAGAGAGAATCCCATCTTGCCTTACAAATAGAATAGAAGAAAAAATCCAGACATGGCTTGAATGATGATATTTTCTAGTGGATAGGGATGATAAAGGGATGGGTTACATTCTGATTTGCCTTTTTAATTTTTTTAATGATCAAACAGCACATGAGTACAATTTAGTATTTTCAAGCATTTATACTATTTTTCCTTTATGTTTATCTTGCTGTTCTCATTTACTTTTTCCTTCCCTCAGTCCTGAGAGAGACTTTCTATGTAAAAAAAAAAAGTATTACATTCTATTTACTCCCTGTACCCTGCCTCATTCAAGGTAATATCTCTTTTTTTGTTATAATCTCTCTTTCCTATTTTTGTTTGCATAATACATTCTCCTCAACTTGTGACATATTACAAATTAAGGCTAAGGAGAAAAAGTGAACTATTAGACCTCCTTGATAGCAAAGGCCTTCCACTGACCTTTTATACATCCTCACTTTTCTTGGCATCTCTACAGACTGATTTGCTTTTTGAAAACAAACATAAAATAGATTAAAAAAAACTGGTAATGTATTAGGATTACTTACTTAGCCTTTCACAATTTGGAGCAATAGACCAGCCATTTTTGGTGCATGTAATTTTGTCATGATTATTTTGAAGACTGTGGCCTGGATAACATTCAACTCTTATCACTTCACCTTCATTAAAAGTTTGTTTTCTTGGTAAAAATTGGCCATTTGGTATTGAATTAAGGGAGCACTGTCCTGTAGAACACACAAAAATTGAACATAAAATAATGTTAAAGGAGTAATGTTTCATGACCACATCTGCAAGAAAAAAGAAGATAAATTATAATGGACAAAGAAATTCATTAAGTATTGTTTCTATATAAGGTTGGAAGAGAAAATTATCAATCTATTACTAAACATTTTAAAATACTTATGTGCAGATAATTGTGATAGGCATTTCATTAATGTGTAAAAGACAGTAATTATGTATAAATATATGTAAATATATATGATAAATACAAAGAGAATAAATAAAATAAGCATAAAGTAAAATGTAGATTGGAAAGGAGGGTTCAAGCCCTTTTGGAAAACAGGAAAGATATGTAGAAAGTGATACCCAAACTAAATTTTGAAGCAAGGATTTTTGTGTATGAGTTCAGTGTATGAGAGTTGACATAAGTGTTATAGAATAAACCAGGGTGCTATATGGATGTTTGTAGGTTCACAAGATAATATTTTGGGCCAGTATCAGAAGACACAGGGTTTGGGGAAGGCCAACAGTTTATGGGTAACAAGATAACAAATAAGCAGGTTTAGAAACACAGGATTGTTTGTTTATTTAGACAAAGGAATATATGGAAGAGAATGAGGATAAATCTGATCTATAGTATTTATCTAACCCTCCCAATCAATCTATAGTAGATCCCTTATGAGAAATCTCCTGAGAAAGATTATATAACTACTCTGCCATTTCAATCGCTACCTTAAATCTTAGTCCCTAATATGTAAATACACTCCACTAACCAAAATCCTCTTGGATAGGAATAGAAGAAATTAGGGTGGAAGTTAAACAGGAAGTTAAACAGGCTTTGGGAAAGTTCTCACCAACAGATGATGTTGGTATATCTCTCAGCTATCAGGATAACACAAGAACAAGTTGGTATGTAGCAGAAGGACAGCCATGGAAGAGACACCAAGTTTCCTAGGTCCACCCTAGGATCCAAGCCAGGACCCTCTCCTAAACTGTCTGTTAGAAAACAGTCACTTCTGCAGAATTCTCGAACTTTCTCCTGCCCCTGCATCCTTTTCAGATCCTACTGAAATTCTCTCTTTCCTTATAACAGAGTGGTCCATGCCAATGCATAAGATAGGATATGGGATGAAATTATTGAGGAAGAAAGAGGTCAGTTTGGAAAGATGAGAGAGGATGGAATGTGAAGTAACATTCAATGAGGTTTGAAATTTGGTTGGCATCATGTTGTGAAGGACATCGAAAGCTATATCTTACAAGAAAAGATATTAAAAGACAAACCATTTAAATTAACCACAGATAGAATAAAAATATAGGAGAATATCTACCAAAACAAATCCAGAAACTGTTTGAACACAATTATAAAATACTTTTTATATAAATAAAGTCAGTCAGTGTTAGATGACTGGAGAAATGTTGTTTGTCTGTGGATAGAACCAATATAATTAAAATGACAGTCTTAGCTAAGCTAATCTATGTATTCAATACCACCCCAACTAAATTACCAAAAAATACCAAAGTATTTTTCTGTGGTTATATGATTCATGTTCTTTACCTCCCCATTCCCTCCCCCTTCTTGGAGCTGATAAGCAATTCCACTGGTTTATACATATATTATCACTCAATACCCATTTCCATATTTTTTATTTTTGTTAGAGTAATCTTTTAAAACCAAAACTCCAAATCCTAATCTCATATAAACAAGTGATGAATCATCTGTTTTTTTATCGGTGTTTCTATTTCCATTGTTCTTTCTAACAATATGGATAGCATCCTTTCTCATAAGTCCCTCAGGATTGTCCTGGATCATTGCATTGCTATTAGCACCAACAGCTATTACACATGAGTGTGCCACAATGTATCAGTTTCTTTGTACAATGTTCTGATTCTGCTCATTTCACTACACTTCAGTTTATGGAGGTCTTTCCAGTTCATGTAGAAATCAAGTAGTTTATCATTCTTTATAGTACAATAGTATTTCATCACCATCATATACCACAATTTGTTCAGTCATTCCCCAATCGATAGGCACTCCCTCATTTTCCATTTTTTTTGCCACCATAAAGAGTGCAGCTATGAATATTTTTGTACAATCATTTTTATTATCTCTTTGTATTACAACTTGTAATTTTATTGCTGGATCAAAGGACACGCATTCCTTTAAAGCCCTTTGGCATAATTCCAAATTGCCTTCCAGAATGGTTGGATCAATTCACAACTTTACCAGCAATGCATTAGTGTCCCAATTTTGCCACATCCGTTACAAATTTTATTATTTTCCTTTATTGTCATGTTGGAGAATCTGCTAGGTACCTCAGAGGTTTTTGATCTGCATTTCTCTGATCAAGAATGATTGAGAACATTTTTCTTTTGATTTTTGATAGTTTTGATTTCATCTGAAAACTACCTATTCATATCATATCCCTTGACCACTTGTCATTTAGGGATTGGCTTAATTTCTTGTACATTTGATTTAGTTCCTTACAAAATTGAGAAATTAGACCTTAATCAGAGAATTATGTTATAAATTTTTTCAGAGTTTGTTGCTTCCCTTCTTATATTGGTTTTGTTGGTACAAAACCTTTTTAATTTAATATAATTGAAATTATTGATTTTATATGTTGTAATGTTTTCTATCTCTTCCTTGGTCTTAAATTCTTTCCTTACTCATAGATCTGACAGGCTTACTATTTTTTCCCCTAATTGACTTATAATTTCCTTCTCTATGTTTAAGTCAATTAACCATTTTGAATTTATTTTGGTATAGAATGTGAGACATTAATCTAAAGGTAAATATTCCCACATCATTTTCCAATTTTGCCAGCAGTTTTTCTGAAATAGTGGGTTCCTGTCCCCAAAACTGGGATCTTTGGGCTTATGAGGTCATTTAGTTCTAGTGCATTCCATTGATTATCCTCCCACCCCACCCCCTTCTTTCTCTGAGCTGGTACCAGATGATTTTAATGATCATTGCTTTATAGTGCACTTTATATATGGTACTGCTACATCACCATCCTTCACATTTTTTTTATTTTTTATTTTTTGTTCTTATATGAACATTGTTATTCTTTTTTCTAATTCTATGAAAAAAAATTTTGGAAGTTTGATTGGCATGGCAATGAAATTAGGTAGGATTGTCATTTTTATAAGCTCATCTTACCCTTGAGCAATTAATGTTTTTGCAATTGTTTAAATCTAGTTTTATTTATGTGAAAATGTTTTGTAGTTGTATTCATATAATTCCTATGTTTGTCTTGGCAAATAATTTCTAAATATTTTATATTATCTATAGTGATTTTAATTCAGCTTTCTCTTTGTAAATCACTGAGTTTTGTTGGGAATATATAGAAATATTGCTGATTAATATGAGGTTGTTTTTGTATGCTACAACTTTGCTAAAGTTGTTATTTCCACTAGCTTTTTAGTTGATTTTCTCAGATTCTCTAAGTATACCATCATATCATCTGAAAAGAGGGATAGTTTAGTTTTCTCATTGCCTACGTTCATCCCTTCAATTTCTTTTTCTTCTCTAATTGCTACTGATAGCATTTCTAGCACAATATTAAATAGTAGTAGTGATAATGGTTATCTTTGCTTCTATCCTGATCTTACTGGGAAGGTTTCTAAATTGTCTGTTTAGATTTCTAAACTGGAAAGAAGACATGATATTCAACCAATGGCACTTGCCCCTCTCCAGGAATCTAATTATCATTCCATTACCTGCCTATACTATGAGAAGAAGGGCCACAGAATGATAGAGTATAGAACTTTATTCAAGGCAATCAGAAGGAATATTCAGTTTAATAACAATTACCGAAATGATAATTATAGAAGTAACTATAATAATGATAAAGGAAACCACAACTTTAGGATTAATGACTATAGGAATTGATATTGGGAACATGATAACTCAAACCAAATGACTCCACAACAATATAACTTCAGTTGTACTCATCCAAAAAATATTTGGTGTGCTAATGCCCCTCAGGGGGGTGCCTTTCAGGGGGGTGCCCAAGGAACTTCTTAAATACTATGAAAGTGTTCGGGGGCGGGGCTGTGGCACAGGAATCAGAGGATACAATCTTTAATTTTTTGGACCCAGATGTCCTACTACCTGATGTTCCTATCCACTGCCCCCCCATACTAATGAGCCCCATGTTACCTTAAAGGTGGGTAACACCTATTATTATTGTCTTTTGGACACTGGAGCTTCCAGGTCTGTATTAAAGAGTACACCTGATTTACATTGTTATTCCATTGGCTCAGAGAATGTAATTGGAGTGTCAGGGATACCCCAAAGAGTTAAAAAGCTTTCCCCTAGAATGGTGTCTGTAGGGCACCTAGAGGTATGATACTTCCTTTTGATGCCTGACTCCCCTTTAAATTTGATGGGGAGGGACCTTCTATGCAAACTCAGATCCACAATAACTTGCTCCCCAGATGGTTCTTTATCATTGGAAGTACATTAAAATTACTCCCTATACTTCTCTCAGAGCATCAGGAAGGGAAAGGGCATCCCACCTTTGTAATACCTGCAGATATACCGGCGTCTCGTTTGGTCACAGCTTCTTCCAATGTAGGCTTATTTAAATAGGCTGTTCCAGTGCAGATAAAAACTAAATCTAGCCCATCCCTTTCCATTCCTCAGTATCCCCTCTCAAAAGAGGCAATTGAAGGTATTACCCCAGTAATAAACTCCTTAATTGACTGGGGAATAATAATCCTTTTTTAAATCTGAATAGAATTTTCCCATAGCTCTGGAACTATGGTTCCAGAGAGGATTTTTAACCTCAGCTGGAAAATCTATAACTAATACAGAAATTATTAATGGAGTTCTTTCTGCTCTTCAGCTACCTGAAACCCTAGCTGTTGTTCATTGCTCTGCCCATACAGGTGGCACTGACCTTGTCTCTAGGGGGAGTGATCAAGCAGATGCCGCTGCAAAGGTAGCAGTCATAGAGGGGCCTGAATTAATTTTAATATTTACAACCACTGATGACTTAAATTTATCACTTTCCCATAATGAAAAGGAAGTGGGAAAATGGAAAGAAAAATTCAAAGCAAAACAGATTAATGGAGTATGGTTGTCATCTGAAGGAAAACCCCTGCTCCCTAGAAGTTTCTATCACCAAATTTGCCAATCTCTTCATAAAAATGGTCACTTCAGTACCCAGGGCATCAAGGACTCTGTTATCAGAGTATGGATAGCCCATGGTATAAATACTATAGCATCTAAAGTGTATACAGCCTGCTCTACCTGCCAAGCATACAATCAGCATGCATTTCGTGGCAAAGCCTTTGGTGGGTGTACTCTGGCTTATACACATTTTGAGCACCTACAGATAGATTTCATAACAATGCCAAAGGCTAGACGTTAGATCAACTGACCAGATGGCTGAAAGCATTTCCTGCAACCCTAGCCACAGCGGCTTTTGTGGCTAAGGTTCTTTTAAAATAAATTATTCCTCTCTTTGGCCTGCCAGCATGTATTGATTCAGATAGAGGAAGTCATTTTACTGATTCTGTCCTGAATCAGATATATTCATGTACCATATCATCCCTAGAGCTTAGGCCAAGTTGAAAGAATGAACATAGAACTTAAAACTATGATTGGTAAATTATGCCCTGAGACACATCTAAAATGGCCTAAAATTCTCCCTCTGACACAATTTTATCTTAGAAGCAGGCCCAGGGAAGACCTACACCTCTCAACATTTGAGATGCTTTTTGGACATCCACCTATACAGGCTAATACTTTCTCCCCTGCATATACATCGCTATTAGGGGGAGATACTATTATTGCTTCCTATATGGAAATTTCAGCACAAACTGCATTAACTCCATGAATCTGGAACTACAGTACAAACTGGACCACTAGACATTTCACTTCATGAGCTGCACCCAGGAGACAAGTTGTATATTAAGAATTTCCAGTGTACTGGAGCAACACAGCCTTCCTGGGAAGGGCTATTCCAAATATTGTTAACTACTCCAACATCTATCATGATTGGGGAGAAGGACTCTTGGATTCATAGCTCACATGTAAAGATAGCATCTTTTGTTGAGATTAATTGACTGTATCCTATCTCATGCATTAGAGATAATAATCCATTGACAAGTGGATGCTGTCTTTTGAGAAGATATTGAAATCCTGATTTTCCCCCTAATTTTTATTATCGCTTTTCTTTTCTTTTTATTAGAATATTTGATTTTTTCCCTTTTTTTCTCATCTCTTATACTAAAGGTACACACAATTTATTTTTCTGCACAAATATAAGCTTATATATACTTGCTATGATATAAATGCATAACCAGAAGTTTTAATCTGTGGGAACCTATTTATTGATAAAATGTTTTGGTACTGTGATTAATGTTTGTGTCTGATTCTAGGAAATGGGATAAAAACAAGGAGTGCAGACTTAACCTGAATAGTGTCCATAAGAGCACACAGGAAAGAATAGTGTGAGATTCGAGGTTAAGATGCTTGGCATACGTTAAGTCATAGGACTTCCTTGTAGCTACACTCTTTGTGAAGTACTCAGACAAGTACCAAAATTTGACTATAATCCTGGCTCCCCATAACCCTGAGAATAATACAAAATAAGACCAGGGAATGACACTTCCCTATCAAAATAAAATTCTAGTTCTTTTTCTTCTTATACTATGGCAACTTCCTATAGTCTTGGCTGCTAATGGGTAAATGAAATATTGCTGCATTCTGTCCTACAGACTTGTGGGATAGAAATTACATTAAATTGGACCTGTACAAGTGACCATTATGAATTTATTTTTGTTTACTCAACATTTTATATACATAGATTTTGATATTTTGATTCTGATTTTGAATTTTTTTCTTTCTCCCCAAAGTTTAACTTTCTTCTATTTTTTTCTTCATGTTTTTTGTTTCAGTTTTTTTCCCCTCTCTTCTCTTCTTTTGATAATTGACTCATACAACCCCATAACTCAACAATGCATCCTTGAGCTGAACTGGATGTTTCTTAACACCCACTTCAGGGGTGGGAATGTATTTTTTAAAAAATCCAAGATTTTGAAATTTTGTTAGAAAAAAGATCTTCAAGGAATATGCTTGCTAACTCCTAAATCCAGAGAACGAACTGTTTCAGAAAGATGCCAGAAAACCTACATCGAGAAGATCCAGAATGAACTTTGGGTGTGGGTAATTGAACTGAAGTTTGATTGAACATTTATTTGAATGTATACTCCTATACCAAAAGTGGACTGCACCCTAATATGTTTTTGTCAATGCGTCCAGCAAACATTAGTTTTTCTGTCTGTCTTTCTTCTATTTCCCTCTTCTAGGTAACTATTGTAGTTTCCTCTTTATGTATGCACCTGCAGTTAGACAATTTGGAGGTGCAGGATGATTATATTTAGTGATCAATTGGGGAGACTAGTCTCCCAATCATCATCAGGGGGGATTTTGAACTTTAGATTACTCTAACCTACTTAGTCTAACAAAAAGAGGAATGTCAAACCCATACTTAAGGATTACATATTTAGGAGGATGTACCTATGACAGATATGTGCTAGCAAATGACAAATCAAAAACAATGACAGACCCCTGGACTGTCCTAAGTCAATCTTAAGTTACCTGTGGTACAGGTGAGATGCAGGAAAGTGATCCAACATCTTGATGTGGTGGCAGATATTGTCTGGTTTGGCTTTGAGTTTCCTCTTGATACTATACTGGGAGAAGCTGAGTAGCTAATTCATGTTCAGCCATCTTAGCTGAGCCCTCTTGGAGTTTAGGTTGATTCCTTCCCCTTTACCTTCCAACACTATCCTCTTAGAGAAAGCCTCTAAACTTTCCCCTGGAACAGGCCAGGTGGGAGAAATCCTACACCTTTTCCCTCTGCCTTCTCCTTAAATTCTTTCCTCTATATTAATTAAAATCATCATAAATTTCCAGCTGACTTAGGTATTTTTATTCTGGGATATACCCTGGTGACCTAAATTTAATTTAGTTAGGCCACAACCCTAAAATTATCCTTCCAAAGTCTTGATGATTCCACTTCCATGACATTTCTCCTATATTTCCCTTTATCCCAAAAGACATATAGTCATTATTCCACTTTATGTCCACATAACTTCTTGCCTATACTACTGAAAGGGACTCTTAATTGTCCTGGCTGCTTCATCTCACGTTGTCTTCAAACCATCCTCTATAGTAGTAGTAGTAGTAGTCTCTCAGTAACCGAGGATGACAATTGTCTTTGTGCTTTTTTTGTGTACAAAGACACCTGTGCATGAAGATTCAAGTGGAAAAGTCAATGCACAAAGACAGTCCCACTCTCTCGGCGTTGGAAGCCTGGGTCCATTGGCACAAAAAGTCATTACACCTGGAGACTTCCTCGGCTGCATTGGATGGCCATGTTGTCTTTTGTGCTCCAACACACCCTAAGCACTCCACAGTGCTTTGCTGCATCGCCATCTCAGCCGTTGAACTTTCTTGTTGGTTTCTTCCGCCTGTTCCGCCGAAGCAGTCTTCACATGCTGGGTGAGCAAAGCCCTGGTTCACCAGGGGTCTGAGACCCGATGGCTACCCTCACAAGGTTTAGCCAGCCTGTTGAAGCCCTTGCCCGGGGTGTGGCCATTGCCGCATGCTAGCAGCTACTGGGAGCCACAAGTGAGAGCTGGGGGTCAGGTGAGGGTCAGAGGCTGGAGAGCTGCCCTAGGAGGGCACGACAAGCCCTCCATACCAAAGATATTAGTCCTCCCTGAGGACCCCATACACCCCCATCCTCTATACATCAGCCAAATTATTGTTTCTAATACACAGATGTGATAACATCATTTGTTCACTCAAATAATCCAAGACATCTCTATTTCTAATATAAAAAATTATTGGTCAAGAATATGAAGTTTCTCAACATCTGGCTCCCATCTACCTTTCCAAATGTTTCATTTTAGTCTCCTTCCTACAATTAACATTTCAGCCAAACTGTACTAGAAGTTGATTCTGAAAGCAACATGATCCCTCTCATCTCCAGGACTTTGAATGGGCTATCTCCCATGTCTAGCATATATTTCTTCCTCATCTTTGCCTCTTAAAGAGACAAGCTTTCTTCAAGTAAGTTTTTACCTCCTACATGAAATGTTCAAGTTGTTACTTTCTTCCTGCTTATTTTTAAAAATTCATATGAGAATATAATGAATGTTCATATTCATACTATACTATTCACATGTTTTGCTTTTTTGTCAGGGAGAAATTTGTTATATCTTTTCATAGAAGCATGAAAATATAGGTTGGAACAAAGGCCAAAATGAGAAAATTAAAAAAAAAATATTTAGACTGAATATGGTGATATTTTTAAAAGAGATAAAAAAGATTGCAATGTAATGTTCTTAATTCTCATAGCATGTCATTTTGGCATATTTTTCATAAATTAGAATAAAATGTGTTTCTGGTATCACCACTATCAGAAAAGTATGGTTGGGGATGGAAAAGCATGCTATGATGCCAATAGTCCCGATGAGGGCTCCGATTAGGGCTTTCTGCAGTTAACACATAGCATTTTAAATTAGTAAACTTTTTGCTTGTAAGTAAATCTCCTTGGAGGAGGAATAGGAGAAAGATAAATAGCCAGAAAGAGAGTATAAAGGATTAGAGAGTTAGAGAGGGAGACTGAGGAGGGGAGGGAGAAAGAGATAGAAATAGAGAGTGACTGAAATATACACATATTTATATACACAAAGAGAGAATTAGAGAGGGTGAGAGAGAGACAGAGAGAGAGAGAGAGAGAGAGAGAGAGAGAGAGAGAGAGAGAGAGAGAGAGAGAGAGAGAGAGAGAGATAGAAAATGAGATAGACACAGAGACAGAGACAGAGAAAGATTCACATGAAGTTCCTATGAAGCAGTTCCATTGTGGGGATATGGTTATCTTATGTAGTTTTTCCTATGTATCTCTGTGCTCCACCATATTTTGTGTTCTTAAAAAAAAGGTTTTCTGTGGACCTTTTCTGTCAAGCTGAGATCTTAAATATGGAGAGGACCAAAGAATTCTATGATAGAAGTAGACTGAGTTTCTTAAAAGCTGTATCCTTGCTTATTTTAAAGACATTCTTTATTCTTCTGAGTGTGCTTTTATCAATTAACAGTTAGGGCTTGTAGAGGTAAGTCATGGCATTGTGATCTAAAACTCATACAAATAATGTATGTTATAGGACATTATTTATTGAAGAAAATACTATATTTGATTTATACCACACCCAATTAAAAGACATGGCTGTCTGGTGAATAATTTTAGGAAATGTTTGAATATTCTGCAAACACAGTCTAAAAGGATCACTCTACAGAATGACTCCATACCTTTCAACTCCTTTCCTCATTTCTCAGAGCTTTGTTTTCTGTAGTTACAAAATAAATTGACCAAAAAGGGCTACCTTATATTTATAGAGGGAAATAATGAAATGATATTTTATTTAGATAATTGTTTTGACAATTTCTAGATTAAAGTATCTAACTAAATGCACATTTTCATGCATAGAGAAGAAAATTGCATTAAATATCATTAATTAAATTGTTATTTTTTCTAGATATCATATCATTCAAAATGATTTAATATAATTGCCACAATCTAACAGTTTATGACAAATTCTGACTCAGAAATTTTCATTCCTATTTAAAGACTACATACTGGCTAGTATTCAAATGAATGGAAAAATTCAGTTGAGTTTTTTTGTTTAATTTTTTGTTCTGATTACCATGACGAAAGAAGGCTGATAACATATTTAACATTATTGTAATGTTCATTATTTTGATCATTAATATTGTTTTTCTGATAGAAGACTATGTGAAGAATATAGTCTAAAGGTAAGTAATTTGTCTTCATCCTGTTTGTTTTCAGATGTCTTTTGGATAGTATGTCATTGGGGAATTAAATTGAGGAGGAAAGTTTGAGATGAGAAGGTAAACTAGAGAGGAAAATGTGTTCTAAGAGGCTACTGAAATACTCTAGGCAAGAGGTAATCATGATGTGGATTATGCTTATGGTGTAGGAAAGTAAGCAGGGATACATACAACAGATATTTTGGAGAAATCGTTAACTAGACATGGCAATGTATTAGATGTGTGGATTGTAGTACCAAAAAGGTAAAATGTGATATTGGTTTTATATGCAGAGAGCAGGAGAATTTTAGTGCTATCAAGGCTCATGAAAATAGCAGAATTTGGGGTCTGGGGCAATTAAAGTTTTCCATTTTAGACATATATTGAGTTCTCAGTGAATTCTGCAAGGAAAAGTGGATAAGTGGCCAATAGGCAATTTGATAACACAACCATCTGCATAAAAATGATATGGGAAAAGGTGAAAATTTAGAGAGAAAAAAAAAACAAGAGGAATGATAAAGCCTTTGTTAAGGCTAGCAGATGGAGGAAAATGAACCAATTAAGAAGATAGAGAAGGACTAGACAGGTAAAGGATGACCAGGAATACCACTGATTAGGAAATTAGAGAATTTCAAGAAAGGAATAATGAACCAATCTAGTTAAATATTATGGAGAAGGTCAAATAAATAAAGACTGAGGAAAAGCAACTGAAACTAGTGATTAAGAGGTCATTGAAACCTTTTGAAGAAGCAATTTTAATAGAGTGATTGAGCAAAAAGATATGGGGATAATATATGATGAAGGAAATGAGAGGAAGGTATAGAATATTTCATAAAATATTTCTCAGGGAAAGAAAGAATAATGATGGGGAGGAAGTTTTAGAGAATAGTAGGATAAGGGGGAGCTTTTAGGATAGGGAAAAAATGACACCCAATTGGGAGCAGACACTGATATACAGTCTTGTGGTGGGTGGGTGGGGCATGGCACAGTGTCCCTAAAAAGTCCAAAAAGGGTCCCCATCACTCTTATAACACAATAGCATTCCATCATTATCATACACCACAATTTTTTCAGCCACTCCTCAATTAAGGGATACCCCATCATTTTCCAGGTTTTTGCTTTGTGCTGATATTTTTAAAAGAGATAAAAACAGGTTTCATTGTAATATTATTAGATTTCATAATGACTCATTTCTGAATTACCCACATGAGGTACAACTATAAATATAAGGATATTATTTGCTTCTGTAAGTATCCCAAATCTGAAGCATCTGAATAACACATATGTAAAAGTACTTAATAACTGAATGGTGTTTCCCTTGCTCAGAATCTACCATTAATAGTAGTCTCTCGGTAACAGAGGATGACGATTGTTTTTGTGGGTTTTTGTGCACAAAGACACTTGTGGGTGAAGATTTAAGTGGAAAAGTTGGTGCACAGAGACAGTCCCACTCTCTCGGCGTTGGAAGCCTGGGTCCAGTGGCACGAAAAGTCGTTACACCTGGAGACTTCCTCGGCTGCATTGGATGGCCATGTTGTCTTTTGTGCTCCAACACACCCTAAGCACTCCACAGTGCCTTGCTGTATCGCCCTCTCAGCCATTGAACCTTCTTGTTGGTTTCTTCCGCCTGTTCAGCCAAAGCAGTCTTCACATGCTGGGTGAGCAAAGCCCTGGTTCACCAGGGGTCGACGTCCGATGGCTATCCTCACAAGGTTTAGCCAGCCTGTCGAAGCCTTTGTCCAGGGAGTAGCCGCTGCCGCATTCTAGCAGCTACTGGGAGCCAAGTGAGAGCTGGGTGTCAGGTGAGGGTCAGAGGCTGGAGCTTGCCCTAGGAGGGCATGATAAGCCCTCCATACCAAAGATATTACTCCTCCCTGAGCACCCCATATACCCATAGTAACAATGAAATAATCCATAAAATGAAGTATGTAAAATAAAATTAGTAACATGAAAATCATTTTAATCCAGTAATTCCATAGAATTTGCTGACCTTTTGTGCTAATATCTCAATAAAAATTATTTTTAGACAATATTCAATTTTTTAACACATGAAATGTATAGTACTATAAATGTTTTCTTCCTTTTTACTATTATTACAAATCTGAATTAATGCTTTGGTATTATTATATCCTGATACTTCCTCTAAAATTTTATTATTTTATGTTTATATAATTGATGCTAGGGCAATAATTTTTGCCTTGGGAAAAATGAATAATTTGATATTTGGTGTTAGATAAAACAATATGAATTCTATATTAATTTTCCTTGTTTATCTTTTTAATAATTTATTCATTTAATTAATTAACTTAAACGTCGGAGTTAGGTACCAAGTATATTGTCCACATTTCGCAGACAAGAATCCTAAAGCCAAGAGTGAATATATGAATTGTTGACTGTTACATAATAGACAGTATCAGAGGTAAGATTAGAAACCAGATCTCAGAGGATTTAAAATTCAGAATAATTCCTCTTATGTCATGACTATTTCCTCAAATTAAAGGTACTTGATCCAATCAGATGGAAAAAGACATATCAAATGTCAACCTTAGTTATCTTAGATGTATTATAAAAGTAAAGTGCCCAAAGCCAAACCCAACAATTTATTGTGAAACACTAGAGCTCACTTAAAATATATGTATAATAACAGACATTCATTCCTATATATTTTCACCATAATGAGAAAGGCCTATCTCATTCTGCTTTCCTACTAAAATACTGCATTTTATAGAGGATTTTCCTATAATTTCACATTAAAAATAATTCCATGAAAGGAACTTAATCATGTAACAAAGTTTTCCATTCAGAGACTGAATTTCTAACTAACTTGAATTGATGGTATTTTTGATTAAGTAAGGAATTTCTGTTCATGGTATATTCACTTTGTTTTTTCCCAAAAGAAATACCAAGGGTATAGGTAACTGAATAGAAATATGTTCATCTCTAGGCAATGATCCTATCTGAACTAGCTATCAATCCAGTAATGATCGCCTGGATGTTACTCTCTCTGCCATATAATTTACAAATCCATCCTGTAAAATATTCATGAAAAAAATCCCATAAGAATAAAACAAAAACTTAGCAAAACAAGTTTTTTTTAGCAACATGTACTTAATGATTTGAGTATGTACTCTTTGAGAAACCTAGTATTTCAAAAATAACTACTTCAAAAGTAAGTTATATTTAACTGGAAATAAATGAAATGAAGCATCTAATATAACACTGAAATAAATGCCATTTTAAGATGTCCATATGTGCATCAGCTCACAATGAAGTGTAGAGCAAGAATGCAGTTAAAGTCTATAATTTGATTCCCCCTTTCCAGTACTTCCCTGTAAAACACATTAATAATCTTTTCAGTTTCCTTAGAGGGAACCAAAAGCCCATTCCCAATATCCTTACCTTGTGCATCACATGTATTCAATAGTAGAAATAGAACAATCTCTACTGGAAATCTCATTTTGGGGGCCTGGAAGAAAGACACATTTAGGAACTGTTATTCTGGAGACTGAAATTTTCTCTACTGACATCTCCAAATAAAATCTTGAATGATAAGATTGAAAAAATACTGCCTGGATAAAGTTCACTACCTAAATGTCCAACCTACCAGATACTTGAGCAAACCTTGAAAAAAACCACCTAACAAATATGAAACCACATACTCACAAAATCTTTTGCCAGAATTCAAATAGGATTCTCTGTATCCTCCTCCTAACTGTTAAAGTTGTGACCTCTACTTTGTGACCTCTGATTTGTAACTAAAAAACACAGGCATATTCTTAATTGGAATATTTTCAAATCCTGAGATTGGGCGAAGAATCAATTAGGAATACTTTGTATGTACTCGATCTACAATTTGCTGAAACTAAATGACTATTTAATTAAAGTCCTTTAGAAAGGAGGGCATTAAGGGGAAGAGAGGGGGAATTTTAGTCTTTCATTTACCGTACTTCAGACTGGCCAATGCTTACACAATCCACTCCGATATCTTGTGTAAACTTTGCAAAGAATGCAATTCTGACCTATCCCATTGCCTGCTTCTTTAGCAACCCATTTTTATTTTCAGCATTATATTTTTTTAAGGCAACTGATTGACACTCAGTACAAATTACATCAGTAAAATAATTTAAATCATAAAAAATAGAAATACGAGGGCTGCTAAATTTCTTTTTTTTTTCTTTTTTATGTGCAGATTTTTTTTCCTGCCCTTTTTTTTTTAATATTTTATTTGATCATTTCCAAGCATTATTCATTAAAGACATAGATCATTTTCTTTTCCTCCCCCCACCCCCCATAGCCGACGCGTAAATCCACTGGGCATTACATGTTTTCTTGATTTGAACCCATTGCTATGTTGATAATATTTGCATTAGAGTGTTCATTTAGAGTCTCTCCTCTGTCATATCCCCTCAACCGCTGTATTAAGGCAGTTGCTTTTCCTCGGTGTTTCCACACCCATAGTTTATCCTCTGCTTATGAATAGTGTTTTTTTCTCCTGGATCCCTGCAAATTGTTCAGGGACATTACACTGCCACTAATGGAGAAGTCCATTACGTTCGATTATACCATAGTGTATTAGTCTCTGTGTACAATGTTCTTCGGCTTCTGCTCCTCTCGCTCTGCATCACTTCCTGGAGGTTGTTCCAGTCATAATGGAACTCCTCCACTTTAGTATTGCTTTTGGCACAATAGTATTCCATCACCAACATATACCACAGTTTGTTCAGCCATTCCCCAATTGATGGGCATCCCCTCATTTTCCAGTTTTTGGCCACCACAAAGAGCGCAGCTATGAATATTTTTGTACAAGTCTTTTTGTCCATTATCTCTTTGGGGTACAGACTCAGCAGTGCTATGGCTGGATCAAAGGGTAGACATTCTATTGTCGCCCTTTGGGCATAGTTCCAAATTGCCCTCCAGAATGGTTGGATCAGTTCACAACTCCACCAGCAATGAATTAATGTCCCGACTTTGCCACATCCCCTCCAGCATTCATTACTTTCCTTTGCTGTTATGTTAGCCAATCTGCTAGGTGTGAGGTGATACCTCAGAGTTGTTTTTATTTGCATCTCTCTGATTATGAGATTTAGAACACTTCTTCATGTGCTTATTAATAGTTTTGATTTCTTTATCTGAGAACTGCCTATCCATGTCCCTTGCCCATTTATCAAGTGGAGAATGGCTTGATTTTTTGTACAGTTGATTTAGCTCTTTATAAATTTGAGTAATTAAACCTTTGTCAGAGGTTTCTATGAAGATTTTTTCCCAGTTTGTTGTTTCCCTTATGGTCTTAGTTACATTGGTTTTGTTTGTACAAAAACTTTTTAATTTGATGTAGTCAAAATTATTTATTTTACATTTTCTGATTCTTTCTATGTCTTGCTTGGTTTTAAAGCCTTTCCCCTCCCAAAGGTCTGACATGTATACTATTCTGTGTTTACCCAATTTACTTATGGTTTCCTTCTTAATGTTTTAGTCACTCACCCATTTTTAATTTATCTTGGTGTTGGGTGTGAGGTGTTGATCTGTTCCTAGTCTCTCCCACACTGTCTTCCAATTTTCCCAACAGTTTTTATTGAATAGTGGATTTTTGTCCCAAAAGCTGGGATCTTTGGGTTTATCGTATACTGTCTTGCTGAGGTCTCTTTCCCCCAGCCTATTCCACTGATATTCCTTTCTGTTTCTTAGCCAGTACCAAATTGTTTTGATGACTGCTGCTTTGTAATATAGTTTGAGGTCAGGGACTGCAAGGCACCCATCATATGTGTGTTTTTTCCATTATTTCCCTGGATATCCTTGATCTTTTGTTCTTCCAAATGAACTTTGTTATGGTTTTTTCTAAATCAGTAAAGAAATATATTGGGAGTTCATTTGGGAGTATGGCACTAAATAAGATAAATAAGTTTGGGTAGGATGGTCATTTTTTATTATATTGACTCATCCTATCCATGAGCAGTTAATGTTTTTCCAATTGCTCAAGTCTAGTTTTAGTTGTGTGGAGAGTGTTTTATAGTTGTGTTCTTATAGTTCCTGTGTTTGTCTCGGGAGGTAGATTCCTAGGTATTTTATTTTGTCTAAGGTGATTTTGAATGGGATTTCTCTTTCTAGTTCTTGCTGCTGAGCTGTGTTGGAGATATATAGAAAAGCTGATGATTTATGTGGGTTTATTTTGTATCCTGCAACTTTGCTAAAGTTGTTGATTATTTCAATTAGCTTTTTGGTTGAATTCTTTAAGTAGACCATCATGTCATCCGCAAAGAGTGATAACTTGGTCTCCTCCTTGCCTATTTTGATGCCTTCAATTCCTTTTTCTTCTCTAATTGCTACTACTAGTGTTTCTACTACAATGTCAAATAGTAGAGGTGATAATGGGCATCCTTGTTTCACTCCTGATCTTATTGGGAATGCGTCTAGTTTATCCCCATTGCAGATGATATTAGCTGATGGTTTTAGATATATACTGTTTATTATTTTTAGGAATGACCCTTCTATTCCTATGCTTTCTAGTGTTTTTAATAGGAATGGGGGTTGTATTTTATCAAAGAATTTTTCTGCGTCTATTGAAATAATCATGTGGTTCTTGCTGGTTTGCTTGTTGATGTGGTCAATTATGTGGATGGTTTTCCTAATATTGAACCAGCCCTGCATCCCTGGTATAAATCCTACTTGATCATGGTGAATGATCCTTCTGATCACTTGCTGGAGTTTTTTTGCTAGTATCCTATTTAAGATTTTTGCATCTATATTCATTAGGGAGATTGGCCTATAGTTTTCTTTCTCTGTTTTTGACCTGCCTGGTTTTGGAATCAGTACCATGTTTGTGTCATAAAAGGAGTTTGGTAGAACTCCCTCTTTGCTTATTATGTCAAATAGTTTGTATAGTATTGGGATTAACTGTTCTCTGAATGTTTGATAGAGTTCACTGGTGAATCCATCAGGCCCTGGGGATTTTTTCTTAGGAAGTTCTTTGATGGCTTGTTGGATTTCATTTTCTGATATGGGATTATTTAAGAATTCTATTTCCTCTTCTGTTAGTCTAGGCAGTTTGTATTTTTGTATATATTCATCCATATCCCCTAAATTGGTGTATTAATTGCCATATAATTGGGCAAAGTAATTTCTAATGATTGCCTTAATTTCCTCTTCATCGGAGGTGCTGTTCCCCTTTTCATCTTTAATGCTGCTAATTTGCTTTTCTTCCTTCCTTTTTTAAATTAGATTGAATAGTACTTTGTCTATTTTGTTTGTTTTTTCAAAGTACCAGCTTCTTGTCTTATTTATTAAATCAATAGTTCTATCACTTTCGATTTTATTCATTTCTCCCTTAATTTTTAGGATTTCTAGTTTGGTTTTTGGCTGGGGGGGTTTAATTTGATTGTTTTCGAGTTTTTTCATTTGCATTTCCAATTGATTGATCTCTGCTCTCCCTAGTTTGTTAATTTAAGCATTCAGGGATATGAATTTACCTCTGATTACCGCTTTGGCTGCATCCCAAAAGGTTTGAAAGGATATTTCGCCATTGTCATTTTCCTTGATTAAATTATTAATTGTTTCTATGATTTCTTCTCTAACTAAATGATTTTGGAATATCATATTGTTTAATTTCCAATTGGTTTTAGATTTGGTTTTCCATGTAGCATTACTAATCATTATTTTTATTGCCTTGTGATCTGAGAAGGCTATATTCATTATTTCTGCTTTTCTGCATTTGTGTGCTATGTTTCTGTGACCTAATGTATGGTCAATTTTTGTGAATGTGCCATGTGGTGCTGAGAAGAAGGTGTATTCCTTTTTATCCCTATTTATTTTTCTCCATATGTCTATTAATTCTAATTTTTCTAAGATTTCATTCACTTCTTTTACCTCTTTATTTATTTTTTGATTTGATTTATCTAAATTTGATAATGGTTGGTTTAAGTCTCCCACTAGTATGGTTTTATTGTCTATTTCTTCCTTCAATTCTCCTAGTTTCTCCATTAGAAATTTGGGTGCTATATTATTTGGTGCATACATGTTGATTAATGATATTTCCTCATTGTCTAAAGTCCCTTTTAACAAAATATAATTACCTTCCCTATCCCTTTTGAACAGGTCTATTTGTGCTTTGGCTTTATCAGATATCATGATTACCACTCCTGCCTTCTTTCTGTCAGTTGAGGCCCAGAAGGTCTTACTCCATCCTTTCATTCTGACCTTGTGGGTGTCTACCCACCTCATGTGTGTTTCTTGAAGACAACATATGGTAGGGTTTTGGATTCTAATCCATTCTTCTATTCGTCTACGTTTTATGGGTGAGTTCATCACATTCACGTTCAAAGTTATGATTGACATTTGTGGACTCCCTGGCATTTTGATAGCCTTCCCTAATTCTAACCTTTTCTTCTTTGGCTCTACCTTTTAGTCCAGTGATTTACTTTGAATCAGTCCCCCTTGTACCCTGCCTTGATGTTTCCCTTTTTAGTCCCTCCCTTTTTGTTCCCTCCCCTCCCCCCTCTTTCCCTGCCATTTTGTTTTCCCTCTCTCCCTCCCCCCTTTGGTTTTCCCTTCTCCTTACCCTTGTTGGGTAAGATAGAATTGAAGATCCCAATGGATCTGGATGTTTTTCCCTCTCAGAGTTGATTTCCCTAAGATTATGGTTTAAGTAAAAAACCCTCTCTTCCTCTCCTTCTTATAGGAATTTTCTTCCCCTCCCCTTCCCATGTGAATCTTTGTGTGAGAAAGATTATTCTATTTGGTCTTTCTTTACCCCCTATTTATACATTACATTTTCCCCACATGTTAGTATACATAGATTGATATAAATGTAGTCTTTATAGAAGAGAGTTTGAGTAAAAGAAGAAGATAACATTTTTCTCCTTTCCTCTTTCCTTAATATTTACCTTTTCAGGTATTCCTTGCTCTTTGTTTTTCGGTATCAAACTTTCCACAGAGCTCTCGTGTTTTCTTTGCAAACAGTTGGAAATCTTCTATTTTGTTGAATGCCCATACCTTCCCTTGGAAGTTTATAGTCAGTTTTGCTGGGTAGTTGATTCTTGGTTGAAGACCCAGCTCTCTTGCCTTTCTGAAGATCATGTTCCATGCCTTATGATCATTCAGAGTAGAACTTGCAAGGTCTTGTGTGACCCTGATTGGCATTCCTTTATATCTAAATTGTCTTTTTCTGGCTTCCTGTAGGATTTTTCTTTTGTTTGAGAGCTTTGGAATTTGGCAATTACATTCCTGGGAGTTGTCTTTTGGGGGTTTAGTGTAGAAGGTGTTCTGTGAGCTCTGTCTGTGGCTGTATTACCCCTTTGTTCTAGAATCTCTGGGCAATTTTCTTTGATTATATCTTCTATCACGATGTCGAGTTTGGTGTTTATTTCTGGCTTTTCTGGAAGTCCAATTATTCTTAAATTATCTCTTCTCCCTCTATTTTCCAGATCTGTCACCTTGTTGGTGAGATATTTTATGTTCTCTTCTAATTTCTTGGTATTTTGGCTTTGCTTTATTAATTCTTGCTCTTTTACACGATCGTTGTCTTCCAGTTGCCTGATTCTGGCCCTTAAAGCCTGGTTTTCCTTTTCAGTGTTGTAGATGCGTGAATTTCTTTTGCATTATTTCCCACTTTTCCTCCCAGAAGGCTTCCATCTTTTTGGTCATTTCTGATTCAAATTCTTCATAGGTTTGTGGAGAGTTTCCATTTCCTTTGGATGGTGTCAGAGCATTTTTTTGAGTATAGTCTTCTATCTCCTCTTTATTTTGTATTTTGGCTCTGTAGAATGTGTCCAATGTCGCCCCTTTCTTCTTATTTTTCTTGGGATTTTGGGGCTTCTGTGCTTCTGTGGAGTTTGCCATCTCTGAATGTGGAGGATTAGCTTTTCTTATATCTGTCTGGTGTTCAGAGGCTTTAGTCCTGGGCAGATTGTCGGTTCTATGAGCTTTCCCTGGGTTAAACTGAGTATGCCTTAAGGCAATGACTTTCACTGGAACTGGAATGGAAGGGTCTCGGACCAGGGGGCCACACTCTCCCCCAGCTAAGGTGCCCCCTCGACTGGACTGGGTCGGGTTGCTTTCCAGAAGTTGCCTTCAGAATAGCTGGCCGTGAGGCTGTTTTGTTGGCCCTGAGGGTTGCTGTTGTTTCAGAGGACCCTGCTCTCTGAGGGGGGTGGGGCTGCGGCTTTCCGGAGCCTTGGATTCTGAGCTCCTACCCCTTAGGTCCGAGTGATCTCGGGTTCTGGCTTTTGAGGGGGGCCTTACCTTTTGATCCAGGTCCAGGTCCAGGAGGAGGGTTCCCAGGGTCTATGCTGTTGATCGTTTTGAATTTCGGCGCCTTAGGAGCTTATAGTTTGAGATCGGTTGGGAAGGGTTTTCCAGAGATCTGAACTTTAGCTTTCTCTAAGCCACCATCTTGACCGGAAGTCGCTAAATTTCTTAATGGACAAAAACCCCACACAATATCTTCTTTATTCTTTTTCTCCATCCATTATATCTTTTGTTACCCAAGGCAATGTGTCTTAAGTTAATTGACAGTGTATTAGGGCCCCATTTTCCCTCATACCCTCCAAGATTTGTCTATTTTTTGTCATATTAGTCAGTGTGACAAGCTGTAAGGTGGTTCTCAGAGTTGTTTTAATTCGCATTTTTGTAATTGATGGTAATTTGGAGAATTTTTTCAAATACTGGCAACTTCCTTTATTACTCAACAATTAACTTCATTCCAAATTCCCCAGCTGTGTTAAACTAATCATGCCTACTTTTGTTCTGGAACATTGATACTTTTGTTCAAGGAAGAATTGTTGTTGAATTGTTTTCAATCTTGCCTAACTCTTTGTAGCCCCACTTTGGGTCTTCTTGAAGGTATTGGAGTGGTTTGCCAATTCTTTCTCCACCTCATAGTATAGATGAAGCAACTGAGGCAAACAGGTTTAAGTGATATAACCTGAAATAAAATAACTTCCAAATTAACAATACGGGTCTTTAATTGAAGCAAAAGGATTATAATTCAGGACCAACAGAGCACCAAAGTATAGAAATACGGATATGGGGGAGAAGATTCAAGATTCAAATACACTTCAACAAGGGCAAGTCTTAGAGGGCAGCACCCAGGAGGGGTATGTTGTTTTATAAAATAGCTGAAAGTTTGATGAGTGCTGATATCTGGCCAGAAGAAGGGATCACCAAGAGGAAATGTCCAAAGAAACAGCAGGACCAGTTTTTGACTCGTGAGGACCATCTCAGCCAGTTTAATTTGTCTCTCTGGAGTCAGGGCTATGTCAGCTCATAGCTGGTTGCATTCAGCATTCTCTCTTTTAGGTCAAGTGAAATTCTATCAATAACCAAGGGAAGTATCAAGGACCTTGATGAGCTGCCATACCATGTTGGTGCCCTTAGTCTCAAGTTTTGTTGAACAAACAAGGCAACATCTGAAAAGGAAAAACAGGAAAATGGTAAGAGTTGGTGGCCAGAATTTCTGGAATATTGTTCCAGGGTGGGAGACCATCTCCATAGGAAAGAAGAAAGCCATAAATACACCAGTATTTGAGGGATTATGCTCAATACCATTATGGAAAGCCAGATTTTCCCACCAACGAGTCATAGGTAGTGAGTGAGCCACCCCCAATGTCTTCTTAATAGGCCTATTTTATCTGGAATCATAGATGGCCTTTGTAGCTATCTATTCTTCTGGACAAAAATATTTCTCTGGGACATTCTAGAAGTCCTTAGGGAAATTCAGAAAGACTTACTTACTAATAGTTTTGTTTCTCTAGTTTCATATTTGTATGGAGTTGAAATTGAGGGGATCCTGAAAATTCCAAGGTTCACTGTCTTCTGTCACCACTCAAGTAAACTCAGAAGTTGTTTCAAAATGAAACACTTTATTGAGAGAGAGAGAGAGAGAGAAAGACAGAGACAGAGACAGAGACAGAAAGACAGAGACAGAAAGAGAAAGTGAGGTCCAAATTATAAGCTCCTAAAAGAAAAAAAAAACAAAGAAACCCCCAACTTACAGAGATACCCCGTATATATGGTAATATACAACCACCAGGTGAAATGCCACCATTCTGACAGATTCACCTTGATCATGGTCCAGCCTTCCAGAAGGTAGGTAACCTACGCATTAACCTTTCTAGCAAAATGGTCAAGGGTCAGAATCAGGTTCTAATCTGCAAACAAATTTAGATACTCTTTATGATACATTTTGCGTGCAGGAACTTCTAGCCCACCTCTTCTCTTGGGCAGGCACCCCTTTGAATTAAAATTGCATAGGCTGGGTCAGTAAGAGGTGAGGCTGCGGGTGACTAAGAGTACAAAATTAAAGCAACCAAAGTTTAAAATGGGGAAGGGAGTTATAGAACAGGGTAAGAGGCTATTAGCCTAGCCTTGGGTTCAATAAACATTATTATATCACCAGACCACAACTCTAAACATTTTCAATGTACAAAGTCAAAAGATATCCCCAAATCTCAAAAATACCTTAGTTATCTCTGTCCTACTCAGACCAAAGATAATTTAAAGACCTGACTGGCGTAGAACAATCTTTTAATTTTTTTAAAGATTTTAAACATTATTTTATTTGGTCATTTTCTAACATTATTCATTAGAAACAAAGATCATTTTCTTTTTATCCTCCCTCCCCCAGCCCCTCCCATTGGTGATGGGTGATTCCTTTGGGCATCACTTGCGTCCTCAACCCGAGCACATTTCCATGCTATTTGTTTCCATAGTAGGGTGTTCATTCAGAGTCTCTCCTCCATCATATGCCCTCCACCCCTGTAGTCAAGCTGTTGTCCTTCCTCTGTGTTTTTATTTCCACCATTTGTCCTCTGCTTGTGGGTTGCCGGGGACATCTACGGAGTCGCAATAGGGGACAGTCTAGAACTGTCGGGAGACAGGTTAGAGCTGTTGGAGAAGTTGCAAGAAAGACTGGACCATTATCAAAGAGGGATAATGAACGTTTATTGTAAGCAGAACACCAGATTTAAAGCTCTTCTCGAGAGACACAATCTATCCTCCCTAATCCTCCCCAGAGTGTGAACAGGGGAGTTAACCCGTTCCCAGGAGATCTTGGAACTGTTCATGCAGCCTTGAACTGAGATTACTATGTTTTGGTGTACTTAGCAGGAATGGTATGTCACAAACACCTGGGAAGAACTCTATTCCATGAAGTCATGAATTGTTTACTGCAATTCCCCCTTTTTTGTTTATGTCATCCAATTCCCTTTGGTACAGGATCTGATTAATAGTTTTTTGCAATGCAGCAAAACTAGTCATTAAAGCTTTTAGTAAACAAGGCAAGCATAAGCAGATAAACAAAATCACAAGTGCACCTACTACAAGAAGAGTAATATCATGAAATAAGGAGGAAAATAATCCCTTTCTTGTTTCAATCCAATTATACAAAAAATCTGCAATATACTGTGGTACCAGGTTCTCCTATAAGAATGAAACAATATTCTGAATTAATATACCCAAATCATTAATATCTTTGGTGATGTTTTCATGGTCCCATAATCCCGTAATTGTAATTTTATTTTTTCCAATGTTTTTGTATCATTATTTACTGTTATGGGTAGTAAGCAAAATGCAGTATATCTATAATTATTTTTCATGCGTGTTATCAATGACAAATATTCTATTTCATTCATTAGATTAATCATATTTTTCTGTAACATCATAATACTTTTGTAAAAACTCATATCAATTTCTTTTTGTCTTTCTAATGCTGAAGTTACATTAGTAGCCAATACTTTCAAATAATTGACATCATGTTCAAGAGTATGTAAGTTAGAAACTGGTTGTGCCAAAGATACAGAACCTATTATAGTAGAAGCCAATGCAGAAACTGATGCTACTATGCCTAATGCAATACAAGTAATACATCGTTTATGTCATGGTCTTATTTTTTGTTGTAATACATGAAGAACTTGATCCCCTGGACTACCATACCATGAATCTTTATGTTCAATGACAAAAAGTGCCATGCGTGGTCGCTTGATGATTAAGACTGGCCCATCCACTTGTGATCCTACACAATGCCTGACCCTACAATTGCTACAGGTTACATTCCAATATCTAACTCCTTTGGGTGTTATTTCAGTAATGTTCAAAGCTTCAGGATGATTTTTTATTGTAGTTATAAAAGCATACCTCCCTGTTAGGCAAGCTTGAATGTCTAATGTAACACTTCTATTTACTGGTCTTTGAACTTTCCCATTATTAGTAACATTAATATATTGATATATATATATATATATATATATATACTTTATCCAATGCCAGGGCTATCTTTCCATAATCAGTCAAAATCTGTGTGAAATTAGCAGAATGTTACCGATTAGCTCTGGGGGGCGTCACCCACAAAGGCAAGTTGTATCCTCCTATAAAACAATCATGAAATTTATAAGAATCCAGTTTCTTTCCAATATACCTTGTGTCATTATGCCAAGACACCCAAGTCATATTTTTCCAATGAATACATGATGCCCTTTTAGATCTACATATTAACAGAAGGGCAGAAACATATTAACAGTGTCTCTTTGTTCATATTCCATCACATATGGACAAATAGATCTTTCTTGTCCCCAGGTACTATCACAAGATTCCCCTAGCCAACCTAGATATTGCCATTGGCCAAAACCTTCATATTTTACCCCTTTGTCTACACAATAAGGTCCTATCCAGAAAGAGTCTGACAGGTCAGGATGACCATAATAATGCGCCTGCAGAGATTTGAGGGGCAGGCATGCAGGATGGTCTTGTGCAAGGCCCACTGGGGGTGCCTCCACTAGTCCAGTCCAATTGAAAGGCACAAATTGTTGGCCTGATTTCTGCCTTTAGCTTGTCTCTCAAAATGGTAAATGTCAGGAATATCAGAGATAGTTTTTGTATATAAGATTACTTCCAGTAAAGCGTGTCCCATGCCGACATACTCTACCCAAGGTGGTTGTTCCCCAAAGACCCATCTCTTTATTCCAGTAGCTGTACTTAAATTCTGGAATAGAAGCAGAAGAGTCAGTAACTTATGGAGACGTTGCTGAGTCTCCTTGCAAGGCTTCCTGCGTCTTCTCCTTGTCCTTCTCTTTATGGTCAATTTCTCAAACTCGGTGGGAAGGGAGCCATACTCTGTCCTTACCTGTGGAGACACAAACAAAACCTTGGCCTGGCAGGACCACTGGGTGGGGTCTTTGCCAAGTTTGATTATCATCTTTCCACATGACAAATTTTTGTTCTGGGGCAGGGAGCACGGGAGTGGTAGTACCTGAATTTTGTTCATAAGAGAATGCAGAGAAAAAAAAAAAATTCAACTCTGGATATATTATTGGAAGTAAAGATCAAATTATTTATAGTATATACAGCTATTGCCAATCATTGATGTGGGGGTCTTGTCTCCCGATTTTTCTTTTAAAACAAATGTTTTTAGTATTTGATTACTGCACTCCACAATAGCTTGTCCTTGTGGATTGTGTGGGATACCTGTGAGGTGTTGAATATCCCAAGTTTGGCAAAAAAGAAAAAAAAAATTGTTTGGAAGTATAAGCAGGTCCATTGTCTGTTTTAAATGTTCTGGGGGGGGGCAGCCATCTGAAAAGTCATTAAGCAGTGATTAATAGCATGAGAAGTTCTTTCTCCCATCAAGCAGGAAGCCCATAAAAATCCTGAATAATTATCCACAGTGACATGGATATATTTAAGTCATCCAAAGAACGGTTCATTGGTCACATCCATTTGCCATATATCTGTACTATTTAAGCCTCTGGGATTCACACCAATATGCATTGGAGGGTGGTTTGGAACACAATTAGGGCACTTTTTTTTTAAAATATATTTTATTTGATCATTTCCAAGCATTATTCGTTAAAGACATAGATCATTTTCTTTTCCTCCCCCCCACCCCCCATAGCCGACGCGTAAGTCCACTGGGCATTAGATGTTTTCTTGATTTGAACCCATTGCTTTGTTGATAGTATTTGCATTAGAGTGTTCATTTAGAGTCTATCCTCTGTCATGTCCCCTCAACCTCTGTATTCAGGCAGTTGCTTTTTCTCGGTGTTTCCACTCCCATAGTTTATCCTTTGCTTATGAATGGTGTTTTTTTCTCCTGGATCCCTGCAAGTTGTTCAGGGACATTACACCGCCCCTAATGGAGAAGTCCATTACGTTCGATTATACCACAGTGTATTAGTCTCTGTGTACAATGTTCTCCTGGTTCTGCTCCTCTCGCTCTGCATCACTTCCTGGAGGTTGTTCCAGTCTCCATGGAACTTCTCCACTTTATTATTCCTTTTAGCACAATAGTACTCCATCACCAACATATACCACAGTTTGTTCAGCCATTCCCCAATTGATGGGCATCCCCTCGTTTTCCAGTTTTTGGCCACCACAAAGAGCGCAGCTATGAATATTTTTGTACAAGTCTTTTTGTCCATTATCTCTTTGGGGTACAGACCCAGCAGTGCTATGGCTGGGTCAAAGGGTAGATATTCTTTTGTCGCCCTTTGGGCATAGTTCCAAATTGCCCTCCAGAATGGTTGGATCAGTTCACAGCTCCACCAGCAATGAATTAATGTCCCTGCTTTGCCACATCCCCTCCAGCATTTAATTACTTTCCTTTGCTGTTATGTTAGCCAATCTGCTAGGTGTGAGGTGATACCTCAGAGTTGTTTTGATTTGCATCTCTCTGATTATAAGAGATGTAGAACACTTCTTCATGTGCTTGTTAATAGTTTTGATTTCTTTATCTGAGAACTGCCTATCCATTTCCCTTGCCCATTTATCAATTGGAGAATGGCTTGATTTTTTGTACAATTGATTTAGCTCATTATAAATATGAGTAATTAAACCTTTGTCAGAGGTTTCTATGAAGATTTTTTCCCAATTTGTTGTTTCCCTTCTGATTTTAGTTATATTGGTTTTGTTTGTACAAAAGCTTTTTAGTTTGATGTAGTCAAAATTATTTATTTTACATTTTGTGATTCTTTCTATATCTTGCTTGGTTTTAAAGCCTTTCCCCTCCCAAAGGTCTGACATGTATACTATTCTGTGTTTACCCAATTTACTTATGGTTTCCTTCTTTATGTTTAAGTAATTAGGGCACTTTTTAACAATACTTCTGGCTTGATCTTTAGTGAGTTGGAACATTTTGTGTAAAGCAGTACTATTTTGGTGAAATGTATGATGTGATTCCTCAGCTAATTGTGTATCAGTTAGATAACATTGAACAATCAAAGCTTGATCTATGATATCATTTCCTTTAAAAATAAGTCCAGGCAGATTGGTATGACTGCATACATGCAGGACATACTGGATGTGTCCCTTGTCATATGACAGTTCGTAATTTACAGAATAACATTTGTACATTGTTTTGAGTAGATCTGATGACAGCTTGTTGTATACCCTGCAAAGACTGAAAAACATATTTAGAGTCCATTATAAGGTTGAAAGGCTCCTGAAATAACCAAAAAGCTAGTAAAACAGCTGTTAATTCATTTTGTTGGCTAGAAGAAAAAGGAGTGGTAAAAAATGACAGGTGAGCTACTTTCCTTGTACACTCGTGCCTTGTAATTAGCATTTGCATCAACATAAGTATTAGGTCCTGATACTAGATGATCTCTTAGAATATTAGGAAAAACAATAGGATGTTGTGACAAAAAAGAAAATAAGCCTTGTGGAGTGTAGGTGGTAATAGCAATGGGTAATAGTAGTAGACTCTCGGTAACCGAGGATGATGATTGTCTTTGTGCGTTTTCATCTATGTTATATAGATGAATGTGCACAAAGACACTTGTGCGTGAAGGAGATTTAAGTGGAAAAGTCATTGCACAGAGACAGTCCCACTGTCTCGGCTTTGGAGCCTGGGTCCAGTGGCATGAAAAGTCGTTACACCTGGAGACTTCCTCAGCTGCATTGGATGGCCGTGTTGTCTTTTGTGCTCCAACACGCCCTAAGCATTCCACAGTGCCTTGCTGCATCGCCATCTCAGCCGTTGAACCTTCTTGTTGGTTTCTTCCGCCTGTTCAGCCAAATCAGTCTTCACATGCTGGGTGAGCAAAGCCTTGGTTCACCAGGGGTCAATGACGACCCAATGGCTACCCTCACAAGGTTTAGCCGGCCTGTCGAAGCCGTTGTCCAGGATGTGGCCACTGCCGAATGCTAGCAGTTACTGGGAGCCACAAGTGAGAGCTGGGTGTCAGGTGAGGGTCAGAGGCTGGAGAGCTGCCCTTAGAGGGCACAACAAGCCTTCCATACCAGAGATCTACCCCTCCCTGAGCAACCCATAAACTAATAGTAAAGACCATTCATCATGACTTTGTAAATATTTCTGTAGTATATCTTTAGCAATGGGTACCCGGATTTCATGAGGATACCGTCCTAAACCTGAGACCACATGTTCTATGCCTTTCAATATTAATTGAGCCATAAGACAGTTATAACTTGCCTTTCCCATTTTGCTTTTTAGATGTAACCATTCAATGACTCTTTGTTTCTCAGTTAAGACACCTGTTGGTAACATTAAAGTTGCAAAAATAGTCACTTCCACGGTTAATTGAGGCTGATAGTGGTTAAGTGGAGCCTGATTCAATTTGTCTTCTACTATCTCTAAAGCAAGAGAGGCCTCAGGTGTCAAAGTTCCAGGGGAATTCAAATCAGAACTCCCTTCCAGTATTTTGAATAAAGGTTGTAATTCAGTTGTAGTAAGAAATGAATATTGCCTAACCCAATTGATATCACCTAACAATTTCTGATAATCATTTAAGGTATTAAAGCAGTCCTTTCTTGATTGTATTTTTGAGGGATAACAGATGTTGCATATAACTGAGCCCCTAGATAGAGTACAGGACTTGTTTTTTGAATCTTTTCTTGAGCAATGACTAAATGGTATTTTTGCAAGGTAATTTCCAATTGACTATAGCACTTGCTTATTTGGGATTCATCTTCAGCCGCGATAAGAATGTCATCCATAAAATGGATGATGTACAGGGCAGGAAAATGTAATTTTACAGAATGAAGGGCTGAAGCTACATATTGCTGGATGAATAATCTTATCATTCTGGGCATGGAATGTTTGCATGAAAATTCCATAGCTTCAAACAAACTACTTGGTCAGACAGGGCTGGCAAAGTTTGTTTGAGCATCTTAAATCCTCTATTTCTACAATTAAAATATACAGTGGTTGTTAACTCTTTGAGGTCCCTATTTCAGTTCATAAGTATCAGTGTGGAACTTCTTTCTCCTTCCTGTATGCAAGGAAGGGGTTAATAGCTTAGGAGCAATTTATTGTAAGGCTGCTTGGCTCAATTTAGATTTATTACTTAACAGCCTTGTCCCATCCTTCTTTAACAAGTGAGCTTACTACAATTTAAAATATTGAATTTATAAGACCTCTTTCATAATAATTTACTCTCAGTGGATTTTAGTTTAAACTCCACAACTTCCAAATAACTCTGATTAAGTCCTTTAGCAATCTTTCAGTGTGTAACCAAACTGAAGTACAAAGCATTTACCTGCACTCCTCACAAATTTCTGTCTAAAGTAGAATAAAATCTACAGTTTAGTTTTCTTTTTAGCTCAAAATATTGTTACATACCTGATTAAATTCCAATTTATAATTTGTTGTATCTATTTTACACTAGAATTCATAGTATCAACTAGTATCTCTATCCATTACTCTTATTTCTTCTGGCTTCTCCTCTTTACCATTATTGTAAGTAGAGGAAAGGTACTATCACCCTTCTTGATTTCAAGGCTTCAGTTTGCATATCATATACCCTTACATTCCTTCCTATACATTGTACACATTTTAAAAGCAATTCATATAACCTTAGTCAAAGACAACATCCTTTAGGAATTCTCTCTTGCAAAATACCAAATTCTTAGTACTAGTATTATTGAATTCCATGAACAGATTAATCACTTTAAAACCTTCTTGGATGTCATATGATTTCTTGTTACTATTCCTGACAGCACATGCTTGAAAATAAATCTGATTTGAAAAAAAATTCCAAATTTAATTTCTAAAATAAGTTCTTCTCAACAACATAGCAAATTTTTCTGGATGACTTTTACATCTATATAGTAGCCAGTGCAATTTTTGTCCTTATAGAATAAAACATTCCCTCTCTGTGTGAGTCTGGCAATCAGCCACATTTAGACAATTCTCAAATTCACTGAAACCATTATGCATAGCAAGATCTAACAAAACAAACTTCTAACCAGGAGTTTTGTTTTGCTCAATAAAATCTGGTTAACATTATTAACATGACAAATAGTTACCATAACACATGAAATTATATTTGTATCATATCAAAATCATTAACAATCCTCCCAAATTGTATACATCAAACCATTAATCTTAAATGAAAAGTAGTCTCTAATTGTGGAGTAAAAATCTCCCTTTTCTACTCTGAATTTTTCTCTTTTTTGCTACTTTGGGGGCCCATCCTAAGGAAGAAAGTGGAAAAAATCATTGAACAGGTATTTGCTTTTGTCCTCTGCTGAGAATTTTTGACAGACGAGTTCAATCTTGCAACTATCCAATTTTTTTCTTTCTTTTTGTGAGTGTCCAATTTAAGAATACATAGAGACGAGACTGTAACAAAGACAACAATAAACAGAAACACACAACATTGTGACAAGAATGCTTTGAAAGGAAAAAAAATCAGTGTTTTAGGATCTATTCTAAAGAATGTAACAGTTAAAATTTAGGGGAGACGGGGAGACTGAGGCAGGTAGAAATTAGTTTCTCTCTGCAAGGAGTATTATATTTTTTAGAAGTTTATTAAAGGCTAAAGATTAAAGAATATACAAGTAAGAAACATGTGCCTAGGCCAGAGGCCTAGACAAAATAACCTCACATCATGCAAGAGACGAGCCTGCTCCAAAACGGAAGTCCAAAAAAAACCAAGAGACCTCAAAAGCCTTTGAATCAGCTTAAATATCTTCTCGATCTCAGCCCAGGTGAGATTACAAGGCATTCTGGGGAAGTGGAGCAAAGGCTCGTGGGGATTGTAGTCCTGTATTCGAGTCTATTTTTTACATTCTGGCGACTCTGGTGGGAGTCGCCAGAATGTAAAACTGTTACATTAACTGTTACAAGAAGAAATATAATTTCCCTCTAACAGTTACATTAACTGTTACAAGAAGAAATATAATTTCCCTCTAACCCTTAGAGTATCTCATATACTCACCACCAAGGGGATCTCAGTAGCGTCGAGACTCTGCATGACCAGCACACAGTGTTGGGGGTTCTCAAAAGAACCAAACAAGCCAGGGATTCTCCAAAGAGAATCAAAGGGAGGGTTCCAATAAAAGAACCGGGGGAAAGGATGTCCCTGTACTGGGCGCCACTTGTTGGGGACATCTACCGAGTCAAATAGCGGACAGTTTAGAACTGTCAGGGGACAGGTTAGAGTTGTCGGAGAAGTCGCAAGAAAGAAAGACTGGAACATTATCAAAGAGGGATGATGAACATTTATTGTAAGCAGAACACCAGATTTAAAGCTCTTCTTGAGAGACACAATCTATCCTCCCCAATCCTCCCCAGAGTGTGAACAGGGGAGTTAACCCATTCCCAGGAGATCTTGGAACTGTTCATGCAGCCTTGAACTGAGATTACTATGTTTTGGTGTACTCAGCAGGAATGGTATGTCACAAACACCTGGGAAGAGGAACTCTATTCCATGAAGTCATGAATGGTTCACTGCAGTGGGTAGTGTTTTTTTTCTCCTTGATCCCTGCAGGTTGTTCAGGGACATTGCATTGAGACTAATGGAAAAGTCCATTACTTTTGATTGTACCACAGTGTATCAGTCTCTGTGTACAATGTTCTCCTGGCTCTGCTCCTCTCACTCTGCATCACTTCCTGGAGGTCCTTCCAGTTCACATAGAATTCCTCTACTTTATTACTCCTTTGAGCACAATAGTATTCCATCACCAACATATACCACAATTTGTTCAGCCATTCCCTAATTGAAGGGCATCCTCTCAGTTTCCAGTTTTTTTGCCACCACAAAGCGCAGCTATGAATATTCTTGTACAGGTCTTTTTCCTTATTATCTCTTTGGGGTACAAACCCAGCAAAGCTATTGCTGGATCAAAGGGCAGGCAGTCTTTTAGCACCCTTTGGCCATAGTTCCAAACTGCCCTCCATAATGGTTGGATCAATTCACAACTCCACCAGCAATGAATTAATGTCCCTACTTTGCCACATCTCCTCCAGCATTCATTACTTTCCTTCCCTGTCATGTTAGCCAATCTCCTAGGTATGAGGTGATACCTCAGAGTTGTTTTGATTTGCATCTCTCAGATTATCAGAGATTTAGAACACTTTTTCATGTGCTTATTAATAGTTTTTATTTCTTTGGCTGAAAACTGTCAGTTCATGTCCCTTGCCCATTTATCAATTGGAGAATGGCTTGATTTTTTTCTACAATTGCAGATTTTCTAGAATAGTGAATTTTTGTCCCAAAAGCTGGGATCTTGTCCTACAAGGGATGCTGTCACAGAGAGACCAGCTATACTAACTCTTCCTGGAGTCCCAGGCATGTACATTTTTGAGATATTAATATTGCTAACATATTTGAAAATAACCCGCTACTTTCTTACACCATACAATATTGTTTAGATGTTCTTTAAAAAATTTTTTTTACAAAATAGTTCTCGATACATTTTATTGCAATACTTTCACCAATAATTCATTTGAATCAGTTCATAACTTGTGTTTCTGATAACAAAACACTCAAAGGAACATCAAATTAGGTACCCACAGCTGACTAAACTTGGGGTTGCTATATCCCAAATTGACACAGACTTTGGGGTCCCCAGATTTTCACATTGACAAACCCCCTCATGGTCAAGGCTTAACATTGCTTAGCATACTAAAGGATAAAGGGTGTTGCCCAAGAGAGTTTGGACCTATTACTAAAGACAGAAATCATTAGAGCATATGTACAGACAACTGGTATATGGCAGCATTTCCCAAATGCCAGGAGCATTGACATTTGGGCCAGAAATGCAGGCAGTGTGCCTTTGGCAAGCTCTTAACAAACAAAATATTACCCCATTTCCCCAAAGACTGTCAATCTCTCAAATCTGGTGGGTCCTGATTTAAGCCTTTGATGTCCTCTCTTTGACAGACTTTTGTGTAGATAGCTTCATTGCTGCAAGAGAAAATAGGAGAAATCCATAAACCCATTCTCCAATAGGACCTGACTGACTGCCAGCATACTTCTTCATCTCTAGGATTATTATATGCTGGTAATTTTTGTCTGTTGAAATGTTATCAGTCCTTAAGCATACTTGACATTGGCACTGAGATCAGTTATTAGAAGCAGTCTTATTATCTAGTATATAACCACTTTTTATTTTTATTTTTTATTTTTATTTATTTATTTATTATTATTATTATATTTATTATTTTTAGTAAAAATATTTATGCCCATTACAAAGGTACATCAGCTATATGATTGATCAGAAAAATATTTCCTTACTTTAACAAGGTAATCTTATAGAGAAAACCACATTAAAAGTAGATGCAAGCTAAATCATAGAAATAAAAAAGCAAAAATAAATTCCACAACAGGTTTATGGAGACTTGTGAATCTGAAAATAGCCTTTCTCATGTTAGTGGCAAAAATAAAAATATTAGCTAATAAAAACATGAGCTAATACTAAGTAAAATTCTAATTAATGTCCTATTATAAAAAGTCCAACATAAATGTTAAGAATGTTTGCATTACAGTTTCAGCTTCAAAATCATTTTTAGAAATTAAACTCAGTCTCAAAATTAAAATTAAATATAAAAATTCTCAAAATTAAAATACTTCAAACTTCCCATGAATTTAAACATTCTTATACTCTCACACCCAATCTCTTGTGGAGATTTGAGATGGGGGATTTAAAAAGTCTTTTTTCATTCACTTTATTTACTCCACAATTATAACTATGCTGAAATGGTTTTGATTTTTTATTCCTATTAACTATTACTTAAATTTCTTTAATCCTTGTTTATTTCCAGGAGACATTAGCAATGAAATATGAAAGAAATAATTTTTTCCACTGAATCACAGCCAAAACAGAAAGTCTGTATATAAAAATTATTATGGAATTAATTCTCTTGTTGTGACAGTATCAAGGGATACCCTAAGTTAATCAAGTCCTCACCTTCCTAAATTAATCTTGGGCATAATTTTCAAATTCCTGAGTATCTATTAATTGCCAATAAGGGCTACATTTACCACTGAATTTAGGCTTAGTCTACTGGTGATTTCATTAGTATTCCTAGTGTAGTAAGCAAAGGAAGATTACAAAATGATTCTGCAAAATGAATTTCATGTTATTCTTAAACTATCTCACCATAACACTGGGCACAAAAAGGCTCACTTCTTATCTTCTTGTTTCCTGCCTAGAAGCTCCAAAATATGTACACTTTACTGGTACTGAGAAGCAATTTGGTATTCTATCAGAACCTTGTATACCAAAGATGTTGCTTAAAATTTACTATTTTTAATGTATTGATTCACCCCTTTATTACACTATCTCCTGATAGATTCTTCTGACCTGAATTTTCCAACAAATAACTCCATCTAAAGCCTTAGGGAAAAGGGATCTCTTTATCTACTAACTTAGTTAAAATGGCTAAAAAATATCTACCCATCTGCCTCTTTAATTCTATATTTCTCAGAATGTTGTTATTTAAGGCTTCCTACATTATGCGATTACAGAAAACTTGCCATACCAGGAGACAAGTGGGAAGTGAACTAAAATTAGGGAGAACTGTTCCATTAATTTCGAATATTAACGCTATGTATAATATTGGTCATGTAGCCCAGCCACATACAAAACCTCCCAGATATAACACAGAATTTTCTTCCTAGGGAACCCAGCTGAGTAACCTCTGAGCCCTACCATGATCAGGGGGAAGATTAAATTAACTGTCCCCTGCCTGTGAAGATGAAATTAACTCTCCCCTGCCCATTTTTAGATTTAATCACCAGCAGTGTATAAAGATTAAAATTGATATCCAGTACTCCAAGTATTATATTTAATGATATGTATTAAATATTTATCTTGAAGTATAAGAATGTAAGGCTAGCAAAAAACAAAAGCTATTCCTCCCTCTTCCTCAATGAGCTCGAGAGTCACCATGGGCAGAAACAGAAACTCAAAACTCCCTCCACATACTGAGACACATAAACAGGAAAAGGAAAATAGGATTATGGAGAATGTAGTCTCTAGGGATCAAAATTCTAAATCAACACATATCCCCTTGTGATTCTTTGGGAGACCAGTGTGCCCAATGAATCATGAAAACATAACTAACTTATAACTTGAACCAGAGGTATATATAAATATTACAATTTTAAAGGGATATTACAATAATTTGGGGATAAGAGGAAAATAAAGGAGAAAAGGAACAAAACCAATAATAGGTGCATTGACAAAAAGACAATTAGTGAGCAGTCCTCTTTGGCATCAGAGTGTACATTCAAAAACAAAAGCATTCAATCCCTCCAAAATTCAAAAATCACCATATCTCAAAGTTTACTCTGGATCTTCTGGTACAGTGTGTGGTATCTGCAGGCACCTTCATGGCGCCTTCTGGATTCTGGGAGGTAGTCACATGTCCTAAATTTGGATCAAACTCAAATAAAATTTCACAACAATAACATAGTCCCCCCTGAGAAAAATAATAATACATTACCTCCCTCAGGAGGATATATGGATGCATGGAGGGATTACACAGGGATACATCATCAAATCATAAGGCTATAACAGTTAAATTAGTTTCTCTACTAAAAGAATTATATTTTTAGAGGTTTATTAAAGATTATTAGAAATCAAAGATACAAATCAATAAGCCATGTTTTTAGGGCTGATAAGCCCATTCAATTTCACTTACTCTGTATCTTGAGAGACGCATGTGCTTAGAAGTGGAAGCTGAGAGAGCAAGTAGGCTGTAAAGTCAGTTTAAATACAAATTTTGTTCTCAGCCCAGGTGCATATCTCAGGTAAGATAGTATAGGGGATTCTGAGAAGTGCCAACGACTTCTGGGATTGAATTCTGGGGTTCAAATTTCCATTTTTACAAGGCATATGAATCAAGTATCAAAAAGACATCAAAGAATCACAGAACTAAAATTAAAAAAAACTTCTGAGTCAGACAAAAAATATAAAAAGAAAACTTGAAAAACATTCTGGGAAGAAGGGAATAAAAAGAAAAAAATCACAACTCACAACAGGTTCTTGTAGTGATCCATGTACAACAATTAGTCACTAACCCAGTTTAGCAATCTGGACTATAGTAAGTTGTCACATCATGAGAGAAAATAGAAAAGATTAGATCTTGCAGCAGATTGGAAATAGAATTTCCTGGTTCAACCCTTTTCTTCATTTTTTCAGGACAATAGAGCCAGAGCAAATGATGTCATATGCTTGATATAGAGTGTGGTACAAGGAAGGCCTGCATTTAATACATGTTCAACAGCCGCAACTTCGAGTCTCACGCATGATCAAGCTATTGTGTTTTTTGTGCAGAATGTCATCAGTCCCCATAGGATTGGATTGGTTTTTTTTTCACATTTTTCTGCTTGCTTGTAACTTTGCAAGTCAAGTTCTGTGCTCCTTTGTGATCCATTTGGCTTTGGATTAGATGTAGTCATCAAACTAAAGCCTCAGGATAGTTAAATAACTAGTGGCAGGTTGCCAAAGTCCAAAGCTTTTTGGGTATTTTTTTATGTTAGGTAAATGGATATCTTAATTTATGCTATTGCAAAAAGTAAACAATAGTTAAAAAATTTTCAATACTAGAGGCATGTGAGTCAAAAACGGAAAAATGAGAAAAGAAGGAAAAAATCAAATACTAAATGATAGATGCAGGAAGAAAACAAAATTTTAAGATTATGTATATTTCACAATTACAGAGGGAAAGTATAGGGACTAGTTTTAAAAAAATAAGATTCATTTCCTCTTTGACTTAGCATGATCCACAGTGTGAGTGCAAATAAGGAAGATAAAACAATGGGACTGCAAATGAGGTAGACAAAGCAATAATACATTCAAGAAAATAGAAAAACAAAAAAATTTACTAAAGGAACAAAATGCTACAAAAGGCACATCAGGTCAATATAGGTCACGAATACAGAGTTTCTTCTATGAGGTAGAACATGTGTGTTGCCCTACAAGGCAATTTGTGCAAATACAAGGATCAATTAAATAAACTTCAACAAAACATTACAAATCCAGCAATAAAGAAGTCCAATCACAATCAATAGTCAAATACAATCAGCATAAATAATTATTCACCATCAACAGAAGGTACTTGCTTTACATGGCTACAATGAATACAGGAATCCCTCTCTCCAATTTTTATGGCTGTTGGTATAGTTAATAGAATCTTGAATGGTCCATCATAATCAGGTTCAATGTATCCAGTAAATTTGAAATTCTTTACGTACACACTATCACCTCGGTTTAAATCATGAAATGAGAAATGAATGGGGCCTGCTTGAACAGCAGCTTCAGAGTCATGGAGTTTTCAATTTTGTTTGTAATTGACTTATATATGTAGCAATGGTTGTATTCCCTCCTAACAGTTAGGAATAGGCAGGGGCAAACGTTGTGCCTGAATATGTGGGTGTCCAAATAATATCTCAAATAGAAGCAATTGTAGTTATTCGAGGTGCTATCCATACTCTTTTTACAGTGTCTACAATTCCTTGGGTGCCAAAATGACCATGTTTAAGAATAGAGTGACAAATCTGGTTATAGAAAGATCTAAGGAGTAAGGGTTTGCCATCTGATGATACCCATACTCCATTTATATGTTATGCTTTAAATTTATTCTTCCATTTTCCACTCCCTTTTCATTATAAGAAAGGGATAGATTCAAATCATTAGTAATTGTTAGTGGCGTGATTAATTCAGGGCCTTCTAAGGCTGCTAGTTTTGCTGTGATATCTTCTTGGTTATTTCCCTTGGGTACAGGGTCAGTACCAAATGTATGTGCAGAGCAGTGAACAATAGCTATAGCTTTGGGGAGCTGGATGGCAGAAGGAACGTCAATAATAAGGTTTGCATTGGCAAAACATTTTCCAGCTGATATTAAGGCTTTGAAGCCATAACATGCCAACGGCATGACATATGCCAAAGGCATAAAGGGAGTCTGTGTTAATTGTGACTCTTTTATTCTTTCCAATAATACAGGCCTGTTTTAAAGCTGTGAGTTCTATAACCTGTGCACTTATATCTGAGGGCAAGGAAGCTGACCACAGAGTATCAAATTCAGTAACTACCACAGGTCCTGTATAGAGTACACCATCCCTCATAAAAGAAGAAACATCTAGAAATAATATTAAATCTGAATCATCCAAAGGGGTGCCGAATAAATCATTATGAGGTTTATCAACAGTGGACACTAAAGATTTACAATTGTGTAAAGGTTCTTCGGAAATTGGCAAATCAGGGATCATGGTTTCAGGATTAAGAACTCCATAGCATTTTAGTGGGATATGTTCATTATTTAATAGCGTTATTTCATACCTAGTAATACTTTGGTCAGTAAATTCCTGTGTCCTATGTCTTAATAACAATGCCTCAAACTCGATTGGGTACATTATGGTCAGAGGGCATCCCAATACCAGAGCAGTAGGTTTTGTTATGAGTAAAGCTGTGGCAGCTACTCCTATAAGGCATGGTGGTGCTCCAGCAGCTACTGGGTCAAGTTGGGATGAATAATAGGCTACTGGGCATTGAGCAGGTCCCAAAAGTTTGAGTTAGAACACCTGAACCTACCCCTTTTTGTTCATGGACATATAAGATAAATGGTTTATCATAATTTGGTATGCCTAGAGATGGGGCATACAGGATAGCTTGTTTTAAATTTGAAAGAGCTGTTAGGTGTTCTGTTTCCAATTTAAGTGGTTCAGGGACTGAGTCTTTTCTTAGTGCTACAAGGGGCTTAGTGATTTCCCCATAGCAAGGGATCCACTGCTGACAAAATCCTGTTGCTCTAATAATACCTCTCAATTGCTTTTTAGTGGTAGGATCACTTAAGTTTGGGATATTTTCAATACACTTGGGAGAAATTAAACAGGACTCAGCAGTTAAAATAAAGCCTAAATATTGTACCTTGGGGAGACACCACTAAACTTTGTCCTTGAAGACCTTGTTGCCTCTCTTATATAGCTCTAAGAAGAGGTATTTGCTATCCACTTGGTATGCTTCAGCATTTGGTGAGGCCAAGAGTAAAGCATCCATATACCAAATTAAATGACTGTATTTAAATTTAATGGCATCTGTATCAGTAGTTCAGAATTTTGTAAACAAAATAGGGGTGTCCATGAAACCTTGGGGCAGATAAGTCAAGGTCCTTTGGGAGCCCTTCAAGGTGAAAGCAAAGATATGCTTGGAGTTCTCATATATATATAGAGAGAAAAAAGCTGAGCCCAAGTCAACTACTATAAAATATGTAGCTATGCTAGGAATAGAAGAAATATCAGTATTAATGTTGGAAACTACGGGGTGTCTCTTTATAACATGATTGTTCACAGCTCTCAAATCCTGGACAAAGCTATGGAGATGCTTGCCATCGGGCCCCAGTTTGGGCTTTTTAACAGGCAGAATGGGTGAATTCTATTCAGATTTACAATGAATTATGAAGCCTTGATCAATTAGGGAATTTATTAATGGTGTAATGCCATCAATTGCCTCCTTCAAAAGAGGCTACGGAGGAATGGAAGGAGATGGGCTAGATTTTGTTTGAATTTGGAAAGGGACAGCCAATTTAAGTAATGCAACATCAGAAGATGATGTGGCCCAGAGTGACTCAGGTATATCAGTTGGGATCCCAAAAAATAGGAGTCTCTTTAGTTTCATGAGTATTTGAAAGAAGTACAGGGAATAAATTTAAGGATTCAGCAGGCAGTTCCAGTGTCATAAAACCCATCTAGAGAGCAAGTTATTGTGGCCCTAAGCTTGCACAAAATGTCTCTCCCCAGCATATTTAAAGGGGAGCCAGGCATTAAGAGGAAAGAGTCTTCCACACTAAGGAGTCCTAATGACACTATTCTTGGGGAAAGCTTGGAAACCTTTAGGAATATCCCTGATACCCCCTGACAATTAACTGAACCAATGGAATTGCAGAATGAATCAGGTGCACTCTTCAATACAGACTGGGAAGCTCCAGGGTCCAAAAGTAATCATAATAGGTATTAACAACCTTTAATGGTAAATGGGTCTCATTAGTATAGGAGTGGGAGGGCAGTGGATAGGGTCAATGGGGAATAAGATTTCAGGGTCTGGAAAATCAAAGGTTGTGTCCTCTGATTCCATTGATCAAACCCTCCGCCCCATACACCTTCATAATCTTTGGGTAGTACCTTGGGCTCCCCCCAAAGGGCAGTAGTTGCTGGGGGGGTTGGGGGGCAAGCTCCACTCAAATGATACTGAATATACTACTGCGCAGTCATTTGGTATGAGTTGTTAGGTGCCTGATTTATATCCCTGGGATTATTATCAGTTCTAAAATTGCGATTCCTGAAATTGCCATTATAATTATCATTCTTGTAATTGTTCCTATAAGAATTTCTCCAGTTGGTATAGTTCATCAGTATCTGGGAAAAATTCCTACCGTTCATCATTATGTGGCCCTTTTTATGATAGAAATGGCAGGTAAGATAGTTTCTTGGAGAGGGGCTAGCGCCATTGGTTGATCATCATGCCCTTTGTTTTGTTTATCAATCTTTTTCTTCAAAATTTTGATGTGTTTTCTCAAGGTTCCTATGACATTATTAGCCTCTTCTTGTTTTTACTTTTGGACTTTAAAGACATAAGACACAGTGTTTTGCCACTCTTCAAGGTCCATATGAGGCCAACATGGGAAATGCATCTTAAAATAATCTTGGACCACCCTGCAAAGTTGTTGACAAAATGTCTCCTTATTTGCTTAATATCTTTGTCTTTAGAAATATCAAGGTCTAGATATCAACCCCTTTCTTGTCTATTTACAACAATGCAATAATTAGTCAGGTTTGTAGTTAACTAAACTGAAATTAACTTTCTTAAACTCCAGGACACACATAAATCAGAAAAAACTTTTTCGAGAAATAAAAAACAACTTAACAAAAATGTGAACTTTTAGCACTCAAATAAAAAAGTTAATACCCAGAATAAAATGCCTATTACCCATATTATTAAAAATTAATGGCTACTGATTTGCAATATTTCACACATTAACCATACCAAAATTGGGAAGAAAAGATTAGAATTTAAAGTTATGAATCCTGGATCTCCTTTGGTCTCCTGCCGGATATGCCCATATCGAAATCATCAGTTCCAGCATTTTTAGCTTTTGGGAGGAATTAATTGTTGATACAACTTTCAGGCATTATTTGCTAACATTTAAATCAGAAGAATTTAAGGATATTAGTGAAGGCTCCTCCTAAAAAATACATCACAGATACAATATAGGCAAAACCTCATAGAAAAATGGGAAGGAATTCAGAACTTAACTTCTTAGGCTTCTATGAGAAGCTCTCTTCACACAGATTTACAACCATTAAGACTTTAAGCTGTGGCATTTCAAGTCCTAAAGAAACTTTCTCTATTTTGATTGAGTCAAAAAAGTTACCCAGAACTTCAACTGAACACCAAGGCTTACTCATATACACATACACAAACACCAACCCCAAAACATAGAGATTGCAGTCAATCTGAACTAGATTCCATTTTGTTCAAAAAAGAAAAAATGCTCAGGGTCCAACTTAGTCAACTTTAGCCAACCATGTACACATCCATCATCCAAAAATCCCCCGGTCTCTGGTCCTTTTCACAGCAGCCCTGCTAAGGGCACTGGACTGACTCTTCAAAATTGCCAATGTCCATCCATTGCAGCCTTTTCTCCAAAGGTTCTTGATCCCCACAACAGCCCCAATGAGGCTCTGGGCATCCACAGGAGCCCCTGGGTAGGCTCTGGGTCTAGGGGGCCTCCATATAACTATGGCACCCTGTTACCTCCTGATTAAAGAGTGGATAACTCTCCAAATGCAGGAGATTGAGTTCTCTATTCGAGAGAGCACCCACCCAGCCAAAGTGCTAAATGAATTCCTGATTTGGAAACGTCAAGGAGTTCTGTGGGTACCACACATTTGGATTCTGCTAGCAGGTGGCTTAGGCAGACATAACTTCAAATGACGCTAGGGCCTCCAAGTGGCAAACTGGAAAAACACAGAATTATTAAAAAGTCAGAAAAAACAAATCTTTAAACAGAAGAGGAATCTTTAGGCCTCCACATAGGGTCACCTGCTCTAAACCAAACAGAGCTGAAGATTCTGGGGACTCTGGCTACTGATACCTGGGAGAAATCACCATGCTAGATGATGACTTCAAAGCACCATAGAATTGGGGGAACATATACATTTTGGGGATCTGAGGGACAGGAAAATATGATTGATTGACATTACTATGGTTACAAAGGAATGGCAGGACTCAAACTACACTGACAGGCTTGGGAAAGAAGTCATAGCCAGAGGCTAGGGCACCTACCTTACAATGGATACTAAAAGGGTGGTTCCTGCACAGGTTTGGGTTTTCTTGGGACCTGATACTATGGGGGAGACTACTAAAACAAAAAGGGTACTTAGCATTTGCTTAGTTCCACCTAGCTGGGATTATAATTTACTTTAATATCTATTATTCAGTCTGAAATCAGTAGTCTAAGATTCCCTTTGAGGTGAATTCTCAGGGGAACAGGGACAAGCTTGGGGTCTCCAATTTTCAAGCTGACTAAACTTGGGGTTTCTAGATCCCAAATTGACACAGACTTTGGGGTCCCCCAGATTTCATTTTGACAATGTGTTAGCAAACTGTTATACTCACATATTTAAGGAATTCAAATATAAATTGAAAAAGCAAAAGCTAACAAATGTAGAATTCTTAATTGCAGGTTTCTGAATACCTTTGAAACTACATATATATCCATATAACCTTCTTATCTTTTCAAAAATTTTACTCAATTTTTAATAAGATTAGAACTTCAAAATTTCCCAAACCATTCTAAATCAATTTCTCCCTTAGGTGGAGTAGAGACTGGTATGCCTCTAATCCTCAAGTAAAAACACAGACAACAGAAAACTTTTATAAGAAATTGCCTTGTAATACAGAAATGAATTCACTTAACATTGAAAATATTACTTTAGTTGTAGCAAAAAGCCCTAGTGTGCTATATACAAATATATTAAGTAGTATGTGGAATGGAAATTGAGGGGACCTTGAAAATGCCAAGATTTACCCTCTTTAGTCACTATTCAAGGAACCAGAAAGCCATTTCAAGTGAAATACCTTCTGAAATATAAAAAGCTCCAAAAGCCAAAAAGCCTCAAAAGCCAAAAAGCCCACAAAGCTCCAGTCTACAGAAAATACCATACCCATATGAAAACATAAGCCTCAGGCCAATTGACATCACCCCAACACACCCACCCCAGTCCTGGTCCAGCCCTCTCTAAGGAGGCATTCTCCAAGTCAAACTCCCCAGCAAATGGTCAAGGGTCAGAATCAGGCCTCAATCCACATACAAACCCAGATATAGCACAGGACTGACTGGGAGTGCCCTCCAAAGCATCTAGCCCATCTGTCCTCCTGGTTAGTCTCCCTGCCCTTCCCCTCCTTCCCAAAGCTAATTGCAGAGAGAGACCACAGTCATCAAGAGATGCAATGGGGGCCCAAGAATGCAAAACAAGGCAGTTAAGGGTAAAACTGGGGAAGGAGGGTTATAGAACTGTAAAGATTAAAATTTAGGGAAACTGAGGCAAGTAGAAATTAGTTTCTCTCTGCAAGGAGTATTATATTTTTATGAGGTTTGTTAAAGATTAAGGATTAAAGAAAATACAGGATAAGAAAAAAAGGACCTAGGCCAGAGAGACCTAGACAAGATAATCTCACATCATGGAAGAGAAGCCTCTGCTCCAAAATGGAAGTCCAAAAAGACTGCGAGCCTATTCACAACCAGGTTTAAATACCTTCTCAATTTCGGCCCATGTGAGAATTCAGTGAGATTACAGGGCATTCTGGGGATTGAAGTCCTCTATTCGTGTCTATTTTTTACATTTCACTGTGTGATCATTTGAAAAAAAAATAAATTTTTTTTCCAAAGGATCATGAAAACATAATCAATTTAAAGATTACAATAATTTGAGGATAAGAGAAAAAGAAAAAAAATAAAGAAAAAAAGAATAAAACCAATAATTGCTGAATGCATTGACAAAAAGCCAGTTAGGGGGCAGTCCCCTTTGGCATGAAAGTATACATACAAATAAATGTTCAATCAACCACACCCAAAGTTCAATTTTTGTGTAGCTTGTGGTCTGGAGGCTTATTTATGGTGGCTTCTCCAACAGTTCAGTTTCTGGATTCACAGAGGTAGCATCTTCTTTACCTAAAATTCTTCTCAAAAAGAATTTAAACTTTGCAATTTAAAATAATAATATTTTTTACATTACCCCATGTTGTGGGTGATTGTAAAATACAGGATCACTTAGAGATGCATGGCTGAGGTATGAGTTATATGAACCAATTGGTAAGAGATATTAAAAAGATATCAGAAAAATCCAAAGGAAAAAAGAAAAAAACTCTGGATGAAAATATAGACTATCAAAGTCTTATGTGAAAAAATTTTAAGTAAAAGAAAAATAAATCTATAACAGGTCCTTGAATCAGGGCCCAATTAAAATGATCGAAGCAATGATGCATTTACCCAGTCAGCAGCCAAGACTACAGAAAGGTACCACAGTATGAGAGACAGAAAAGGGGACCAGATTATATGAGCCAAGGTTTTGGGGATACTCTTCTGTGAGTATTTTCAGAGTGAGTGTGGACATAAGGAAAGCCTACATCTTAACATAAGTCAAGTGTCACAACCCAAAGTTTCACACTAGGTTCAAAATCATTGCATTGGCTTCAATCCTTCAATCCATCCTGGACTGGCTTTTCTTTGGCCCTGTGCAATGGCTCTGTTGTGTATATCTTGTCCTGGAAACAGACAGAATCATTAAGCAAAGTCCCATAATTTTTTAAATAATTAGTGGCATCATTTTTATAGTCTAGCTTTTTGGGCATGCATTGACAAATGTATTTTAAACTTATAGTACTACAAAATAAAAAAAACATTTAAAGAAAATCTTAAAGCTGGTGACATGTGCTTCAAATGAAAAAGGAGAGAAAAAAATAAAAAAATGAAATAGTATATTGCATGTGCAAGAAAATATAATAATAAAAGAGCTTTAAAAATTCAAAAATATAGTTTATAATCATTGACACACTGTGTCATCTAAGGAAATATAGAATACAAGGCTTTCTCATCAAAAATGAGATCCATTTCCTCTTCATGTCTGGCCATGCTCCACTGTGAGTGAATGAATTGAACAAGGTATATTTTTCATTTTTTAAAACAGTATTACAAATATGTAGATATCAATATCACCAAAATTCTCAATAGCCCAATTAATTACAATAGCAAACAATTTTTTTTACATTTCATATAAGTTGCTGTATGGCATTTTTAATAAAAACCTATGAATTGATGGACATTTGTCACAAGTAATTACAAACGTAGCAATCTTTCAACCTTGGTATTTAAACATATTTTTTAAACAAAGTAAAACTCATCTTGGGTTAAGAGCATAATCAAGAAATGTATATATTCTGGTAGAAGTAAAGTAGTGAGCTGAAGAGTATAAATGAAAGATGCTCCTTTTTTGGAGAATTTTTAGGGGTACAAATGCCCTGAGATTAACTGCCCCAACTTCCATTCACATATTTAGAAATGTGGGAAAGTTGTGGGTTATAAAATGTATTTCACTTCAGCTACTAGAGTGAGCCTTACACCTAGTGGTAGGGGCAGGCAAAATAACCAGAGATTGTTTAAAAAATTACAAAATCATATTTAAAAAACCCTTAAAATCAATTGAGATATATAGCACATTAAATTTTCCAAAGGTTGTTAATACAATTGTAACCAGTTCTGAAGTCCATCTATCCTCTATGTGACAATTTACAAAGGCAAAAATAGAAAAAAGCTGTTTTTTCATATATGGACTTAATTATTAAAATGATAGGTTTTTTTTCAAAATATGGTTATAGGGGAAAAGCAACAGAATTTTAAAACTCAGTACATTAAATGAACAGTATAACAGAATAATATTCAATCCAGTAATATATGAATTTAAAATCACAAAGTTAAACCTTAAACAATCAGGAAAATGCAATATAATACAGAGATTTGTATAAACCATTGGAGTCTGAAATGCCTTAAAATATATAACCTCCAGTCTTTAAAGTTCCTTGGGTTTTTTTTTTTGTTTGTTTGTTTTTAATTATCCATTTAAATGTCTATTGTCAGAAGGCAGAGTGCTAAGGGCTAGGCAATGGGGGTTAAGGGACCTATCCAGGGCCCCACAGCTGGGAAGTATCTGAGGCCAGATTTTAACCCAGGACAGCATGTCTTTAGGCCTGGCTCTCAGTTCACTGAGCCACCCATTTGCCCCCTCAAAGTTAGTTGAATCTTCTCCCTGACACTCAGGTGAAGTCAATAAAATTACCAGAACAGTCAAAAGGTATTCTTTTAAACAGCCCATTGCTTTTAAGTTCCTGTTTGAAAAGTCTGTTTCTTCTCTCTCCCTTTCTCTCTCCCCTGCTATGATCCCTCATGTGGTCAATACCCCAGTTTGTTCGTTACCAGCTGGTCGATCTGCTCCGAGGATCTGGGTTTGTTGGGCAGGCAGGTCACCAGGTGATTGCAATCTTGGTTGAATCAGGTGGGCCAGGTGAGTGACAGAAAGACTGCCAGGGTGGGCAGGGCCGGGACCAGGAGAGGATGGAGAGAGGTCAGGATCAGGGGCTGCAGGCAGGAGCTGATCAAGATGGTTTTCTAAAAAAGCATCTTGGAGAAACATGGCTTTAAAAAAATTCTAGGCACTAGCTATTAAAGCTGAACTAAAGATCAGAAAAGAATCAGAAGATTGAGAGTCTTTTCTCCCATTGGGTTGCCAACTGTAAAGATTAAAATTTAGGGAAACTCACTATCCACAAGCAGAGGATAAACTGTGAGAGTAAAAACACTGAAGAAAATCAACTGCTTGACTACAGGAGTGGAGGGGATATGCCTGAGGAGAGACTCTAAATGAACATACTAGAGCAAATACCAACAACATGGAAATGGGTTCGAGTCAAGAACACATGTGATACCCAGTGGAATCATGTGCCGGCTATGGGAGAGTTGGTGGGAGGGGGGGAGGAAAAGAAAATGATTTTTGTTTCCAATGAATATTGTTAGGAAATGATCAAATAAAATAATGTTTAAAAATTTAGGGAAACTGAGGCAGGTAGAAATTAGTTTCTCTCTGCAAGGAGTATTATATTTTTATGAGGTTTGTTAAAGATTAAGGATTAAAGAAAATACAGGATAAGAAAACACGTGCCTAGGCCAGAGAGGCCTAGACAAGATAATCTCACATCATGGAAGAGAAGACTCTGCTCCCAAACGGAAGTCCAAAAAAACTGCGAGTCTATTCACAACCAGGTTTAAATACCTTCTTGATCTCGGCCCATGTGAGAATTCAGTGAGATTACAGGGCATTCTGGGGATTGAAGTCCTGGATTCGTGTGTATTTTTTTACAGAACAGGGAAGAAGTCACCAATGCAGTCTCTGGTTCCCAAAACTCACTCCGAAATCACTAGAGAATGGTTATGAACATTTTAAAAGTACAAACTCAAAAGATACCTTGAAAATCTCAAAAATACTATCTATAATATAGTACAGACATTAGCTGTTTCTGCCTCAGGCCAAAGGTAATCAAGAGCCTATTGTATTCTGAATGGGGTGTTGCAATTCTTTCCTGCAAGGGATGCTGTCTCATAGAGAGCAGCTTTACTAACTCTCTTTTTGGGATCCTAGACATTATTGCTAATATATTTGGGAATAAAACACCTATTTCTCACTCCACACAGTAGTCAATTAAAAGTAGTACATATCAAATAACTTTTTTAGAGTAATACAACTTTGTACCACAGGGCATGAGCTACAAAAAAGGGCTATTTAAAAATTAAAAAATAAAACTAAATAAAATAATATTTCCACTTAGATAACATCAGAAATTCTGTAAGTTATTCTGCTTCAAGAATGCTGATTGTACCAATTTTCTTCATTAAAACAAAACTGCTAGGTCTGTATCACAAATAGACTAAAGATAGGGAGACTGAACATACCTACACAAAAATATTTATAGCAGTACGCATTATGGTGACAGGGAACTGGAAATTATAGGAATGTCCATCAATTTGGGAATAGCTAAGGGAGCTGTAGTTTCAAGGAGCCCAGACATTCCTAGAAGTAGTATACAGTCTGTTTCTAACAATAATATCTGATATTGGGAAGTAGACTGGAAAGAGAAGGAAACAAAAATGAATTCCACAATAAAAAAAAAAAACAGCTTTTATATCACAAGGTTGCATAAGATAGTGAAATGGGACACTTCACAAATGAGTTCAAACACCTAGAATATTGATTATTGGAACCATAATTTTTTAATAAAAGAGAGAAAGAAAGAATCTACCAGCTGGGACAGAATTCCCTAATGGAATACTGCATTGGTTTAACATTAAAGACCAGATTATATACATTGCAGAATTCTTATCTAACAAACAAACCTTAACACAGGAATGTGGGGTCTGAGATGGGGGGGACAATTCTTAAATTATGATGGGGCTGTTAACCAAGGAGTGTTTATCTTCATTTAGTCAAATGTTAGTTCACTGGCCATTTGATATTCCTGAAATTCCTCTTTTGTCTCTTGCCACCCAAACTAAGCAGAAAGCATTTTGTTATCTGCCCCAAACATCTTGTCCTTCTGGAGGGAAGGAAAAACCAGGTCTGTCCCCTAAAAACGTGGACAGGGGTAATGTTTCCATCTTTGGTCTTTTGGGGGCTACTTCAATAGAAAATCAGAAGAAGGGAATAAAATGTAAGTGGGGGGGAAGGGGTTATTTTTATAAAAAGTTTGAACTGAATTATTTAAGAATGTGGTCACCAGGAATTTAATTGATTCCAAAGAGATTTTATTTAGAATTTATTTATGAAATGTAGAAAGAGTAAAGTAAGACAACCAGAGAGAGGATAGGGTAAGATAGCTAGATTAAGCATTAATTAATTTTCTCCCAGCCCCAGGCAGGGAGAGTTAGTCCTTAGGCCTTGGCAAAGCCAAGGACCTGGGGATGTGTCTTCAGAAAAATCCAGCAGTTAAGAGTCAGTTTTTTTCACTCACCATGCACCAGTTTAAAGGAAGAGATTTTAGAACAGCCTCACCAAGAAACAGGTCTCAGATACAGTCAGTACACTCTTCTGTGAATTTCAAAACTACTCCACCCTGTTCACACCATTCTTTGCAGGATGGGATTTAGCTATTTCCTGATCAATGACAATGGAGATACTTGGAGTAACAGAGTCTGGTCTTGGAAACTGCAATCTCCACCCTACTCAGGTAGAGATTACGAAGAGCAGCAGCAAAAAGCTCAAGATTTAATTATTTGAGAATATGGTCCTCAACAGACATGTGCAAAAAGGAACAGACCTCTGGGCAGTCCTAGGTCAAGCTAGAGCCACCATTGGCACTTGTGAGGCACAGGAAGTAAGGTAGGGATGTTAGATTTAAATTAGTTTTGAGCTTTAAATAGTTGTAGATAAGATAGTGGGAGCCATAAACTGTGATAATTAAAATGTTTGGGAGCAAGGGAATATATATATATATATTATATATATATATATATAATATATATATATCAATTATGATAGCTGAAATATGTTTTCTACTGTGTCTTGGGTTTATATAAATATAAGATGGTTTCCAGGGAATATATTCACAATTTATGAATATGCCCAAGCCAACTGGGTTTTATAGAGAAATTTAATTTATTGATTAATCAATAGAGAAAGAGAGAAAGTAAGAAAGGAATAAGAATGAAAGGCCTCAAGCCAATTAGGCCTAGACCTCAGTCCTAAGAGATAAATCAGTCAGCTGGTTTTATCACTCACCCAAGATCTTTCTAGGTAAGGCTTCTCATGCCAACCTCAGGCTCCACCTTCAAGAGAGCCTCCTTTCAAGAAATGTTTCCAGAGAATTCTCCTCCTGACTCCTCCTGAGTTCTCCTTCCACTGCCTCCTTCAAGACCTCTCCAGGAGCTCTCCCTCCAGGACCTCTCTCCTCTCAGACCTCCTCCAGAGCATCAAAACCCCTCTCAGTCCTCAGACCCCACTATCTTTAAGCAAAAAATCTCAGTTCCCTCCCCTCAGTTCTCACATCTACCAATCACTGTCGATGTCTCCCCTGTGCCAATGGTGGCTCTGGCTTAACCCAGGAACGCCCAGAGGTCTGTCCCCTTTGCACATGTCTGTTGAAGGTCATATTCTCAAATAATTAAATCTTGATCTTTGCTGCAGCCCTTCCTAAATCCTGTTACTCTGAGTAGGGTGGAGATTGTATTTTCCAAGACCTGGTTCTGTCATTTCAAGTATCTCTATTGTATCAATTCTAAAATCAACCATGACTCAAAGAACTTCCTGTTCTATGCTTAAGCATAAGTTAAAGCCCTTTCCATTGTTTAGCAAAAGGTTTCTGTCCTAAAGTAGTCTTAAGTAGGGAGGAGAAGGATCCTCCCATGCCAAGGAGTTTCACATTCCAATAGAGTTCTTACTATCAGTAGGAAGTTTTTTCAAGTATGAAATTTCCCAATGGGGAAAATTCATAAGTCTAAGAAATTTTAAGGTTATAATCCCCCCTGATGATCATGGGAGACCAATCTCCCCATTGATCAAACAACATAATCAATTTTGTAATTCTGAATTCATTTTTTAAGAGAATTAGAATAGTGAGAGAGAAAATAGAAAAGAAAAGAAAGCAAAACCAATGTTTTGCTAGGCGCATTGACAGAAAACCAAATTAGGGGCAGTCCCTTTTGGCATAAATGTGTACAATTACAATAAATACTCAATCAAAAGTTTAATCCAATCAATCATATCCAAAGTTCATTCTTGATCTTCTTGATGAAATGTAGGTTTTCGGCATCTTTCTGCAACAGTTCTTTCTCTGGATATAAAAGTTTCTTTCTTGAAGATCTTTTCTCGAACAGAATCAAAATCTTTGATTTTTTATAACAGTAAAATCTTAAACGAAATTCAAAATTCTTGGATTTTTATAAAAATACAATCTCAAACAAAAAAATTCAAAAATTCTTAGATTTTAAATTAAAATACAGAGAACAGCCTCTGGAATTTGCTCACTTCCTGTGGAAAGGGCGAGACGCCAGTTCCTGCGAGGAGCCTGAGCAGGGAGGAGGCCTGCAGACAGCTTCCTTCAAATCGGTCACATGAGTCAAGGACTGATTCCCTTCTTTACCTTGGCCTTCCAGGCCTAAAAACTCCCTCTGACTCTATCAGAAGGTTGAGTTAACCTCTTTCCCTTTCCTCCTTTCTCCTTCTCTCCCTCTCCCTTTTCTTACTCCCATTGTGATTAAACCACCATGAATTCCATTCTGACTTGAGTGTTTCATTTAGGGAATTACATAGCTGAATTCCCTGGTGACCATAAATTAATATTTTAACAATCTTTAAAGGTGATTTTTACCATAACAGTTTGGCAGACCACAAAAGGTTTATCGAGTTCCCTCAATAAATTTCCTGAATTTTCTTGCCTATTACTCTACTTCCTCCTCACCCACTTAGGCCTTTTAACAGCTAACTTGGCTTAAAGACAGAGATGCTGGAACAGGTGAGTATAAAAAACTTTTTCTCTCTTTTTTCTCCTTAAGTTAAAATTGGAATCAGCAGGTTTTTTTTCATTTTTTTCTTCCCTTTTAATCTTAAGGGGCAGCTGGGTGGCTCAGTGGATTGAGAGCCAGTCCTAGAGATGGAAGCAAGGAAACTCTGGGAAGGGGAGCCCTTACTTCAATCTCGCAACAACAACAACAACAACAACAACAACAACAACAACAACAACAACAAAACAGCTAGACCACCAGAGTACAAAGCCCATTTTCCTGCTTTCGGGCTTCTCTCCTTAAATTAGATAGAACAGAGCTGTTTTAAATCTTAGCAACTGGGCCCTAAGGTCCTGGCTGGGAGAGCTGTTTCTAAATCTCCTTTATTTTAGGAAACAACTGCCTAGATTAGGAGTGAAAACAAACAAACAAACCTGTAGAAACTTTTGGCTTTGTCCTGCTCCCCAAGTGTTTTGTGAAGACTGTTAGAAAAATAATTACAAAACATATATATATGTATATGTATATATATACGTATATATATATATACAAATGAATGCTACATTCTTTGACATTTATATGGTGGTTGAATAATTAGGGGCATTGAGGAATACAGGATACATTTAATTTTTTTATATTAATAGGTAATGTCATTTTTGTCCTCCTCAGCACTGTATTTAGAGATGCTAACATATAAAAATTAATTGAAGCTTCAGTTCAGAAAAATACTCAAAACATTGAGGATAAAATGCAAGCCAAATTAGAAGATCTAAAATGTTTCTTACAGGATCAATTGGCAAACATCCACAATACCAGAAACAGACCTGTTTCAGAACCTTTAAATGAGGAAATTTCCTTCCCTGAAATAGAGATGGAAAACACCTTCCCTATAGCTCAGTTAACAGACTGCTTCTCTTGTGTAATGCAAATTTTAACTGAATTTAATCCCCAAAACCCTTCCCCTGCAATCCCAGTTTCTCATGTTCTCTCTCCTATAGAAAACCAAATTCCAGCCCAAAGGAAATCTCATCCTCCTAGAGAAACTTGTCCTAGTCAAACTGACCCACAGATGCAAAATCCAACTAGAGGCCTGTTTCCTCTAAGGGAAGTAGAAGTACCTGAAATAGGACGGAATGGGGATGTGGTGACTTTAAGACACAGAATACCATTATTCCCCAAGAAATAAATGAATATACACAAAATATTCCCACATATGAACAAGATCCCTTTCTAGTAACAAAAAAAGATGGGAGACATATTTTTTCAGTATAATCTGTCTTACAAGGACATTGAGAACTTGCTATAGGCTTTTTTAACTGAACATGAGAAAAATAAAATAATTGCTCATGTCAACAAAACCCGGGGGCAAAATGCAGCACATTGGCCATCTCAGGATCCTGAATGGGACCATAACATCCCTGAGGATTATCTACAACTCTACTGTTGTAGAGAGGCCATCGTTAAGGTAATGAAGGAATGTGCAGACAGTACAGATAAGTGGATAGAACTTGAAAAAATTAAGCAAAAGGAGGAAGAAACACCCTCCAGATTCATGGATAGAATAATCGAGTTTGGGGCAGATACCTGGATTGGGACCTAACTAAAGAGAATAGCTTAAGACAAGTTAGAAAGATCTTTGTCAATAACTTCCACAGTGATTAAGAATTATTATAGAACACAATGTCCAAGATGGTCAGAGATGGACCTTGAAGAACTGCAAAAAACAGCTATATATGTTTTAAAGGGAAACAAAGAAAAGGAGGAAGAAAATAATGATGACATGGAGGAAATGAAGAAAAAAATGAGATGTGTAATAGATAGGATAGCTAAATTAGAAAGTGGGCATGATAATGAACCAACAACATTTGCTCCTCTCCAGAAATCTAATTACCAATCCATTACCTGCCACTTCTATGGGAAGAAGGGCCACAATACGGTACAGTGTAGAACTTTTCTCAAGATTATAGGAAGGAATACACAGTTTAATAACAACTACAGAAATGATAATTATAGAAATACATAGAATTATGACAATGAAAACCACAACTTTAGAAATGATAACTCACAAATGACTCTACAACAATATATAAAAAATGGTGCTTGTCCAAAAAATACTCGAGGTGCTAATTCCCCTAAGGGGCATGCCCTTCAGGGGGGCGCCATTCAGGGGGGTGCCCAAGGAACTTCCCAAACACAATGAAGGTGTCCAGGGTGGGGCTGAGGCATGGGAATCAGAGGATACAACCTTTGATTTTCTGTACCCTGATGTCTTACCACCCATTGTCCCTATCCACCAGACCCCCATACTAATGAACCCCATGTTACTTTAAAGGTGGGTAACACCTATTATGATTGTCTATTAGACACTGGAGCTTCCTGGTCTGTATTAAAGAGAACACCTGATTTACAATGTTATTCTGTTGGCTCAGAGAATGTAATGGGAGTAACAGGAATACCCCAAAGAGTTAAAAGACTTCCCCTAGAATGGTGTCTGTAGGATCCCTAGAGGTACAACATTCCTTCCTTTTGATGCCTGACTCCCCTTTAAATTTGCTGGGGAGGGACCTTCTATGTAAACTCAGAGCCACAATAACTTCCTCCCCAGATGGTTCCTTATCAATGGAAGTACCAGAGGAATCTTTAAATTTGCTCCCTGTAATTCTCTCAGAGAGTCAGGAGAAAAAGGAGCATCCCACCTTTGCAATACCTGAAGATATACTGGAGTCTCTTTGGGCCACATCTTCTTCCGATGTAGGCTTACTTAAGTCAACTGTTCCTGTGCAGATAAAAACTAAATCTAATCTACTTCCTTCCATTCCTCAATATCCTCTCTCAAAAGAGGCAATTGAGGGAATTTCCCCCCAGTAATTAACTCATTAATTGCACAGGGAATAATAATCCCTTGTAAATCTGAATACAACACGCACATCCTACCCGTTAAAAAACCAAAAAGAGGGCCCAACGGCAAACACCTCTATAGATTAGTGCAGGATTTGAGGGCTATGAACAATCATGTGATAAAGAGACACTCCGTAGTTTCCAATATCAATATTACTTTTTCTTCTATCCCTAGCACAGCTAAATACTTTACAGTAGTAGACTTGTGCTCAGCCTTCTTTTCCATACCCATACATGAGAACTCGAGGCATATCTTTGCTTTCACCTGGCAGGGCCATAAATACTCCTGGAGTCATTTGCCACAAGGTTTCATAGACAGACTGAGCTTATTTGAGCAAATTTTGAGCCAATATACAGATAATATAAAATTTAAAAACAGCAAACTAATCAAGTACGTAGATGACCTACTCTTGGCTTCAACAGATGCGGAAACATGTCAGGAAGATAGCAAACGCCTTCTTTTGGAATTGCACAAAAGAGGGCATAAGATCTTGAAGGATAAGGTTCAGTGGTGCCTCCCTAAAGTAGAATATTTGGGGTTCATCCTGACTGCAGGTGCCCGCTTGATTTCTTCCAAACAAATTGAGAGTATTCAAAATTTAAGTGCTCCTACCACTAAGGAAGAGTTGAGAGCAATTTTGGGAGCAAGAGGGTTTTGTAGACAATGGATTACTTCCTATGGGGAAATTACAAAACCCCTTATAGCATTAACAAAGGATTCGGTTCCTGAACCCCTCAAATTAGAGCCTGTACACTTGTCAGTTCTATCAGATCTAAAAAAGGCTATCCTGTCTTCCCCCGCTCTAGGCATCCCAGATTACAACAAGCCATTTACTTTGTATGTACATGAGTGAAAAGGGGTAACTTCAGGTGTTTTAACTCAGACTTTGGGACCTTCTCAACACCCAATTGCTTATTATTCTGCCCAACTGGACCCAGTAGCATCAGGATTACCATCATGTCTCAGAGGAGTAACTGCTACAGCCTTACTAGTGACAAAAACTGTTGATCTAGTATTGGGATGCCCATTAACAATTATGTGCCCACATGAGGTAGAAGCATTGTTGCTAAGACACAAAACAGGCATTTTTTGATCAGCGAATTACAAGGTATGAAATAACCTTGTTAAACAATGAAAACATTACACTGAAGCGCTGTTCAACTCTTAACCCTGCCACCTTGCTTCCAGATTTACCAACTTCAGGAGAAGCATTAAATAGTTGTGAAACACTAGTGTCCATGGCAGAAAAGCCTCGAGAAGATCTCTTGGACACTCCCTTAAACAACTCAGATCTGGTCTTATTTACTGATGATTCTTCTTTTATGAGAGATGGTATACACTACACTGGAGCTGCTGTAGTCACAGAATTTGCTACTGAGTGGTGAGCTTCACTGCCCTCTAATATTAGCGCTCAAGGAGCAGAACTCATAGCTCTCAAACACACCTGTATAATTGCCAAGGGTAAAAAGGCAACAATTTATACAGATTCTAGATATGCTTTTGGCATTTGTCACTCAGTCGGGATGCTATGGCTCCAGAGAGGATTTTTAACTTCAGCTGGAAAATCTATAGCTAATGCAGAAATTATTAATGAAGTTCTTTCTGCTCTCAAACTGCCTGAAGCCCTAGCTGTAGTTCATTGCTCTGCCCATACAGGTGTTTCTGTCCCTGTCTCTACGCGAAATGACTGAGCAGATGCCGCTGCAAAGCTAGCATAGAAGGACCTGGTTTAATTTTAACATTAACAACCACTGATGATTTAAATTTACCACTTTCCTATAATGAAAAGGAAGTGGAAAAATAGAAATAAAAATTTAAAGTAAAACAGATCAATGGAGTATGGGTGTGGTCTGAAGGAAAACCCCTGCTCCCTAGAAGTTTCTATCATCAAATTTGCCAATCTGTTCATAATAATGGTCACTTTGGTAACCAGGGCATCGTGGACTCTGTTAAGAGAGTATGGATATCCCCCAGTATAACTACCATAGCCTCTAAAGTGTGTTCAGCCTACTCTATTTGCCAGGCATATAACCAACATGCCTTTCATGGCAAAGCCTTTGGTGGATGCCCTCTGGCTTACACACCTTTTGAGCACCTGCAAATAGATTTCATAACAATGCCAAAGGCTGGACAATATAAATTTTGTCTGGTCATAGTGGACCAACTGACCAGATGGCTGGAAGCATTTCCTGCGACCCAAGCCACAGTGGCTTTTGTTGCTAAGGTGCTTTTAAAAGAAATTATTCCTCGCTCTGGACTGCCAGCACGTATTGATTCTGATAGGGGGAGTCATTTTACTGATTCTGTTCTAAATCAGATATATTCTTGCTTGGGGATAACTCCAAAATTCCATATTCCATATCATCCCCAGATTTCAGATCAAGTTGAGAGGATGAACAAAGAACTTAAAACTATGTCTGGCAAATTATGTACTGAGACCCATTTAAAATGGCCTGAAATTCTCCCTTTGGCCCTATTTTATCTTAGAAGCAGGCCTAGAGGAGACTTACACATCTCACCATTTGAGATGCTTTTTGGACATCCACCTATACAGGCTAAGCCTTTCTCCCCAGCTTATGCATCACTGTTAGGGGGAGATACTACTATTGCTTCCTATATACAGGAATTACAGCACAAACTATGTGAACTACATGAATCCGGAGCTGCAGTATAAGCCAGACCATTAGACTTCTCACTTCACGACCTGAACCCAGGAGACAACGTATATATAAAGAACTTCCAGTGTACAGGAGCAACCCAGCCTTCCTGGGAAGGACCATTCCAAATATAGTTGACTACTCCAACATCTATAAAGGTTGGAGAAAAGGACTCTTGGATTCATTGCTCACATGTAAAGAGAGCATCATCTATTGAGACTGATTGACTGTATCCTATATATGCTTTGGAGATAACTACAGGTGGAACTGTTTCATTTTGCTTTTGACACATTGAATTCCTGAATTTATTATTTTATTTCATTTTTCTCTTTTCCTTTTATTATTATTATTATTCTTTTATTAAAATATTTTATTTTTTCCCTTTTTCCCATTTCTATGTACTTAAGGTACATACAATCAATATTAATTTTTATTTTATAATAATACTAGTTTAAATATACACTTGCTATTATTATTAATACATACCCAAACAGCTTTAGGCTATGGGAACCCCCATTTATTGATAATTGTTGTGGGACTATTATTAATGTTTGTGTCTGATTCTAGGAACGGGATCAAAAAAGGAGCACAGAGATCATCTGGATAATTCCAAAAGAACTCACAGGTCTAAAAATCAAAGACCAATCCAGGTAGGATTGATGCACTTCTAAGCCAATACTAAGGACCTGAACCTAGTGTGAGACTCGGGGTTGCGACACTTGACATACATTAAGATATAGGCATTCCTTGTATCCACACTCTTCGTGAAAAATACCTACAGACAAGTACCAAAGGTTGGCTACCATCCTGGCTCCCTCCATCTCTGAAAATGAAGGTAAAATCAGACGAGGGAATGACACTTCCCTATAAAAATAATAATCTGGTCCTTTTTTCTCTCCTATAGTATGGCAACTTCCTGTAGCCTTGGTTGCAAATGCGTAAGTGAAATTTGCTGCATTCTGTCCTACAGACTTGTGGAATTAGAAATTACTTAACTGGACCCTAATACAGGGGCCTGTGAGAAAATTTATTCTTGCTTTCTCAAAATTTTGTATAGATTTTTTGATATTTTAATACTAATTTTGAATTCTTTTTTAATATAAATATATGTATATATAAAGGGTTTTTCATTTTTGTTTTTCTTTTCCTTTTGAATTAACTCACCCCCCCTCCAACTAAACCTTGCATCCTCAGCTGGACTTGGTGTTTTTTTCAACACTTTCTTCAGGGGGGATTGTATTTTTATAAAATCCAAGATTTAAATTTTTGTTCGAGATAGATCTTCAGAGAAGAAGCTTGTTAACTAACTGAATCCAGAGAATGAACTGTTTGCAGAAAGATATCTAAACCTTTTCACTACAGGAAGATCCAGAATGAACCTTGGGGTGCAGTTGATTGAACATTTATTTTGAAGGTACACTCTTATGCCAAAGGGGACTGCCACCTAATTGGCTTTTGTCAATGCGCCCAGGAAAATATTGGTTTGCTGTCTCTCTATTTCCCCTAATCTACAACTATTGTAATTTTGCTCTTAGAGGGCAAAATTTTGTATATGCTTTCAGTTAGAATTTTTCAGGGTACTGTATGCTTATGTTTAGTGATCAATTGGGGAGACTAGTCCCCCAATCATCATCAGAGGGGATTGTGAATTTCAAAACTACTCCACCCTGTTCACACCGTTCTTTGCAGGATGGGATTTGGCTATTTCCTGATCAATGACAATGGAGATTCTTGGAGTAACAGAGTCAGGTCTTGGAAACTGCAATCTCCACTCTACTCAGGTAGAAATTAGGAAGAGCAGCAGCAAAAAGCTCAAGATTTAATTATTTGAGAATATGGCCCTCAACAGACACGTGCAAAAAAGGACAGATCTCTGGGCAGTCCTAGGTCAAGCTAGAGCCACCATTGGCACTTGTGAGGCACAGGAAGTGAAGTAGGGAACAGCCTCTGGAATTTGCTCACTTCCTGTGGAAAGGGAGAGATGCCAGTTTTTATGAGGAGCTTGAGCAGGGAGGAGGCCTGCAGAAAGCTTCTTTCAGATCGGTTACGTGAGTCAAGGTCTGATTCCCTTCTTTACCTTGGCCTTCCAGGCCTAAAAACTCCCTCTGACTCTATCAGAAGGTTGAGTTAACCTCTTTCCCTTTCTTCCTTTCTCCTCTCCCTCTCCCTTTTCTTACTCCCATTGTGATTAAACTACCATGAACTCCATTCTGACTTGAGTGTTTCATTTAGGGAATTACATAGCTGAATTCCCTGGCGACCATAAATTAATATTTTAACAATCTTTAAAGGTGATTTTCACCATAACACATCACCATCCTCCACTTCAAAGAATGAAGAACTGCCTGTAAAATTCCAGTCTCCCCTTCCAAAAAAATGAAGAACAGTCCCTCACAGGAAATGATAGCTCCTTTTAAAGATGCTTCTTTTGTGTTACTTCTTGTGTCTTCCCTTAATTTTACACCTACCAAGCACAGTTGAAACTTTGCTTTAACACTGCCAGGAGCAGCTAGTTTAATTCTGATTTGCCACCTTCCACTATTGCATGTGTGGGTCACAGACCTCCCACTTAGTGATTAAGTGGGATGTTTATACTTTTGGTGATTAAAATCTAAAAATAGACAGGGGTTACAATTTAATCTTCACAATCAGGGGAAAGTTAATTAATTTCATTTTTACAATCAGGGTAATCTTCACAAACTCCAAAACATCTACAAGCAAAGCCTCAAAAAAAAACATACCTTTATAAATACAAATTCAACTAAAATTCCTGGATTTTTAAAAGAAATTTATTTTTAAACCCTTACCTTCCATCTTAGAATCAATACTTTTGGTTGAAAGGCAGAAGAGTGGTAAGGCATAGGTATTGGGGTTAAGTGATTTGTCCAGGGTCACACAGCTAGTAAGTGCTTGAGGCCAGATTTGAACTTAGGACCTCCTGTCTCTATGCCTGGCTATCAATCCACTGAGCCACTCAGTTGCTCCATTTAAAAATAATTTAAAAATATTTTAAAATTAAAATGAGGATAAAAGAAAAATAAAGCAGAAAAGAAACAAAACAATGGAGAAAAATCAGATAGAAAATTAACAGCCTCATAAAAAAGGCACAATAACTTACCAAAACAACAAATTCACTGAATATTAAAATATATTCAATTGATGTCAGTGGTTCTAAGAGACAAAAATAAATATTAAAGTGAGAGTACATGAAGATCTAGAATAAATATATCTCATCTTCTAACAAAAACAATTAAAATGGAAATGAAGTTGAGGAGATATAATTTAAGAATTTTTGATCAATATGAAAGTCAGAATCAAAAAAGAATCTGGAGGGTTTATTTCAAGAAACAATATGTAAAAGTTGTTCAGAAGTCTTAGATTTATCAACTGGTATTTTTGCAAGTTTCAAGTTTGCCTTTGCCCCCTGAGAACTTATCCTGAGAGAAGTCATAGACTCACCAGTTTTGTACTGAACAATAAACCTTAAAGGGCTTGGTGACCCCAGTTGGGTGGGACTAGTGGATATAGTCAAGTGTTAAATACCACTTTTTATCTTACTAGCTTCTCTAATTGTATTAAAGTTCTTTTGCCAGCTGTCCGAGTCCTTGGCTTGACCCTTTCCTATTATATTCATTAGAGTAGACCATTCCCTGATATTCCAGCTGCTTGCTGCAGTCTTTTCCCCAAACCTAATTGCAGTCTCCCAATGTATGTTTGTGGTACCTAGTTCCCCAAAAGGTATACCAAAACCCCAGGTTCTATTATTCTTTGCAGAATCATCTTGCACTGTGATGCTCCAAGAGATACTGTCCACAGACCCCAAGGGTTCTGTCTTTGTGTAGATTGTACCACAGTGTATCAGTCTCTGTGTACATTGTTCTCCTGGTTCTTCTCCTTTTGCTTTGCATCACTTCCTGGAGGTTGTTCCAGTCTCCATGGAATTCCTCTACTTTATTATTCCTTTTAGCACAATACTATTCCATCACCAACATATACCACAATTTGTTGATCCATTCCCCAATTGAAGGGCATCCCCTCATTTTCCAATTTTTTTGCCACCACAAAGAGTGCAGCTATGAATATTCTTGTACATGTCTTTTTCATTATTATCTTTTTGGGGGTACAAACCCAGAAGTGCTATGGCTGGATAAAAGGCCACAGTCTTTTTTTGCCTTTTGGGCATAGTTCCAAATTGCCCTCCAGAAATGTTTGATCAATTCATAACTCCACCGGCAATGCATTAATTTCCTGACTTCACCACATCCCCTCCAGCATTCATTTTTTTCCTTTTGCTGTCAAGTTAGACAATCTGTTAGGTGTTGTTTTGATTTGCATCTCTCTGATTATAAGAGATTTACAAAACTTTTTCATGTGCTTATTAATAGTTTTAATTTCTTTAACTGAAAATTGCCTAATCATGTCGTTTGCCAATTTATCAATTGGAGAATGGTTTGATTTTTTGTACAATTGCTTTAACTCTATACAATTCAGTAATTAGACTTTTGTCAGAGGTTTTTGTAATGAAGATTGTTTCCCATTTTGTCTCTTCCCTTCTTATTTTGGTTACATTGGTTTTGTTTGTACAAAAACTTTTTAACTTGATGTAATCAAAATTATTGATTTTACATTTTGTGTTTTTTTCCTAACTCTTGCTTGGTTCTAAAATCTTTCCTTTACCAAGGGTCTGACAGGTATACTATTCTGTGTTCACCTAATTTGCTTATAGTTTCCTTCTTTATATTCAAGTAATTCACCCATTCTGAGTTTATCTTGGTGTAGGGTGTGCGATGTTGATTGAAACTAATCTCTTCCATACTGTCTTCCAATTTTCCAAGCAGTTTTTTATCAAATAGTGGATATTGGTTCCCGAAGCTGCTTTCTTTGGGCTTATCATAGACTGTCTTACTGAGGTCACTTATGCCAAGTCCATTCCACTGATCCTCCTTTCTATTTCTTAGCCAGTAACAAATTGTTTTGATAACCACTACTTCATAGTATAGTTTTAGATCTGGAACTGCCTCCTTCTTTTGCATTTTTTTTCATGATTTCCCTGGATATCCTGGATCTTTTGTTCCTCCAAATGAATTTTATTATGTTTTTTTTCTTATTCAGTAAAAAATATTTTGGTAGTTTAATGGGTATGGCACTAAATAAGTAAATTAATTTGAGTAGGATTGTCATTTTTATTATGTTTGCTCATCCTACCCATGAACAATCAATGTTTTCCCAATTGTTTAGATCTAGTTTTAATTGTGTGGAGAGTGTTTTATATTTGTGTCATATAGTTCCTCTGTTTCTCTCAGCAGATAGATTCCTAAGTATTTTATATTGTCTAGGGTGATTTTAAATGGAATTTCTCTTTCTTATTCTTGCTGCTGAGATGTGTTGGAGATGTATAGAAATGCTGATGATTTATGTGAGTTTATTTTGTTTCCAGCAACTTGGCTAAAGTTGTTGATTATTTTGAATAGCTTTTTGGTTGATTCTCTAGGATTCTTTAAGTAGACCATCATATCATCTGCATTGGTCTCCTCATTGCCTATTTTAATACCTTCAATTTCTTTTTCTTCTCTAATTGCTACTGCTAGTGTTTCTAGTACAATGTTAAATAATAGAGGTGATAATGGGCATCCTTGTTTCACTATTGATCTTATTGGGAAGGCTTCTAATTAATCCCCATTGCAGATGAAGTTGGCTGATGGTTTTAGGTATATACTGTTTATTATTTTTAGGAAAGGCCCTTCTATTCCTATGCTTTCTAGTGTTTTCAATAGGAATGAATTTTTGTCAAAGGCTTTTTCTGCATCTATTGAGACAATCATGTGATTTTTGTCAGTTTGCTTATTAATATGGTCAATTATGTGGATGGATTTCCTAGTATTGAACCATCCTGCCATTCCAAGTATTTTGCTTGTATAGTGTTTAATAATTTTGCATTTATATTCATTATGGAGATTTGTCTATAGTTTTCTTTTTCTGTTTTTGGCCTCCCAGGCTTTGGAATCAGTACCATATTTGTGTCTTAAAAGGAATTTGGTAGAACTCCCTCTTTGATTATTCTATCAAATAGTTTGCATAACATTGTGATTAGTTGTTCTTTTAATGTTTGATAGAATTGGTTTATGAATCCATGTAGACCTGGGGATTTTTCTTAGGGAGTTCTTCGATGGATTGTTCAATTTATTTTTCTGATATGGGATTGTTTAGGTAGTCAATTTCTTCCTCTGTTAGTCTAGGCAATTTATATTTTTGTAAATATTCATCCATATCCCCTAGATTGCCCTATTTATTGCCATATATTTGGGCATAATATTTTTTAATGATTTCCTTAATTTTCTCTTCATTAGAGGTGAGGTCTCCCTTTTCATCTTGGATATAGTCAATTTGGTTTTCTTCTTTCCTTGTTTTAAATTTGATTGACCAGTACTTTGTTTATTTTATTTGTTTTATTCAAAGTACCAGATTCTAGTCTTATTTATTAAATCAGTAGTTCTTTGACTTTTAATTTTATTCATTTCTCCTTTGACTTTTAGGATCTCTAATTTAGTCTTCATCTGAGGATTTTTAATTTGTTCACTTTCTAGTTTTTTAATTTGCATGCCTAATTCATTTACCTCTGCCCTCTCTAATTTGTTAATATATGAACTCAAGGATATAAATTTCCCCCTGAGTACTGCTTTGGCTGCTTTCCATAGGTTTTGAAAGGATGTCTCATCAATGTCATTTTCTTCAATGAAATTATTGTTTCTATGATTTGTTCTTTATCTAACTGATTCTCTTGAATCATCTTTTTAATTTCCAATTAATTTTTGATTTGCCTCTCCATATACCCTTAATAATTATTATTTTCATTGGATTGTGATCTAAGAAGGTTGCATTTATTATTTATACTCTTTTGCATTTTTTTGCAATGTTTTTATGCCCTAGTGCATGGTCAATCTATGTGGAGGTACCATTTGCTGCTGAAAAGAAGATGTATTTCTTTTTGTCCATATTTATTTTCTCCACATATCTACTAACTCTAATTTTTCTAAGATTTCATCACTTCTCTTACCTCTTTCTTATTCATTTTTTTTGGTTTGATTTATCTAGTTCTGAAAAAGGAAGTTTCAGGTCTCCCACTACTATAGTTTTTCTATCTATTTCATCCTTGAGCTCCAATAGTTTCTCCTTTAGAAATTTGGATGCTATGCCATTTGGTGCATACATACTGAGTACTGATATTTCCTCATTATCTATACTGTCTTTTACCAGGATGTAATTACCTTCTCTATCTCTTTTAACTAGATGTATTTTTATTTTGGCTTCTTCAGATATCATCATTGTGATTCTTGCCTTCTTTTTATCGGTTGATGCCCAATAGATTTGGCTCCATCCTCTTACTTTTACCCTGTGAGTGTTTAACTTCCTCAGGTGTGTTTCTTGTAGAAAGCACATGGTAGTGTTTTGGTTCCTAATCCACTCTGATATTCACTTGTGTTTTATGGGTGAGTTCATTCCATTTACATTCAGAGTTATGGTTACCAACTGTGTATTTACCAGCATTTTGATTCCCACTCCTAGTCCTTCCTTCAGAGTTATGGTTACCAACTGTGTATTTACCAGCATTTTGATTCCCACTCCTAGTCCTTCCTTTTCTTCTTTCACTATTTCCTTCTACACCAATTTTTTGTTTTTAACCAGTCCCCCTAAATCACACCCTTATCTTACTTCCCTTTCTAATTCCTTCTTATTCCCCTCTCATTTTCTATACAGTCTTTTTGTACTACCTCCCCACCCTCAACCTCCCTTGTACTACTTTTGTCCACACCAGTCCATTTGTTACCCTTCTACTTCCCTATAGGGTACAAATCAATTCTCTGCCCCAATGTATTTGATTGTTCTTCCCTCTTTGGGTCAGTTTCAAAGCACATAAGAGTTGAGTATTTCCTATCTCCAAACTCTTTACCCTTCCAGTGTATTGATGTTCTTCCCCCTCCCTCCATGAGCTTCTTTGTGACATAAAAACTTATCCCCTTTTGTTTCTTTTCCCATTTCTTTTAGTATTAGCCTCTTTTTATCTCTTGTTGTATATCTATATCTATACATACATATATACCTATATATTTAGCATATATATATGTATATACATATTTATGTCTTAGCATTTCATCCTATACAGTTTGTCACTGTTCCCTCTAAGTGTAATTCTTCTAGCTTCCCAGGTGATAATAATATTTTTAAGAGTTACCAATGACCTCATTTATCATAGGAATACATATCATTTTAACTTATTGGTTCTCTTAAAAAAAGGGGGGGTTTGTTTTTTGTTTTTTTTTCTTTTGTTTTTATTTTCCCCCTATTCTTAATTACTTTTGATGATTCTTTTGAGTTCTGTGCTTGGGCATCAAATTTTCTGTTCAGGTCTGGTCATTTCTATACTTTTTCTTTTTTTTAAACATTATTTTATTTGGTCATTTCCAAACATTATTCATTGGAAACAGAAATCATTTTCTTTTCCTACCCCCCCTCCCCCGCCACCTCTCCCATTGCCAGCACATGATTCCACTGGGTATCACATGTGTTCTTGCCTCGAACCCATTTCCGTGTTGTTGGTATTTGCTCTAGAGTGTTCATTTAGAGTCTCTCCTCAGGCATATCCCCTCCACCCCTGTAGTCAAGCAGTTGCTTTTCTTTGGTGTTTTTACTCTCACAGTTTATTCTCTGCTTGTGGATAGTGTTTTTTAGATACCTGCAGATTTTTCAGGGACATTGCATTGTCCCTAATGGTGAAGCCCATTACTTTCGATTGTACCACAGTGTATCAGTCTCTGTGTATAATGATTTCCTGGTTCTGCTCCTCTCGCTCTGCATCACTTCCTGGAGGTTGTTCCAGTCTCCATGGAATTCCTCTACTTTATTATTCCTTCTAGCATAATAGTATTCCATCACCAACATATACCACAATTTCTTCAGCCATTCTACAATTGAAGGGCATCCCCTCGTTTTCCAATTTTTGGCCACCACAAAGAGTGCAGCTATGAATATTCTTGTACAAGCCTTTTTCATTATTATCTCTTTGGGGTACAAACCCAGCAGTGCTATGGCTGGATCAAAGGGCAGACAGTCTTTTATCACCCTTTGGGCATAGTTCCAAATTGCACTCCAGAATGGTTGGATCAATTCACAATTCCACAAGCAATGAATTACTGTCCCTACTTTGCCACATCCCCTCCAGCATTCATTACTTTCCTTTGCTGTCATGTTGGCCAATCTGCTAGGTGTGAGGTGATATTTCAGAGTTGTTTTGATTTGCATCTCTCTGATTATAAGAGATTTAGAACACTTTTTCATGTGATTATTAATAGTTTTGATTTCTTTAACTGAAAATCGCCTATTCATGTCCCTTGCCCATTTTTCAATTGGATAATGGCTTGATTTTTTGTACAACTGGTTTACCTCTTTGTAAATTTGAGTAATTAGACCTTTGTCAGAGGTTTTTGTTATGAAGATTGTTTCCCAATTTGTTGCTTTCCTTTTGATTTTAGTTACATTGGTTTTGTTTGTACAAAAACTTTTTAATTTGATGTATTTCAAATTATTTATTTTGCATTTTGTGACTCTTTCTAAGTCTTGCTTGGTTTTAAAATCTTTCCCTTCCCAAAGGTCTGACATGGATACTATTCTGTTTTCGTCTAATTTTCTTATAATTTCCTTCTTTATGTTCCAGTTAATCACCTATTGTGAATTTATCTAGGTGTAGGGTGTGAGGTGTTGATCTAAACCTAATCTTTCCCACACTGTCCTCCAATTTTCCCAGCAGTTTTTATGAAATCGTGTATTTTTATCTCAAAAGGTGGGCTCTCTGGGTTTGTCGTATACTGTCCTGCTGAGGTCACTTACCCTGACTCTATTCCACTGATCCTCCTTTCTGTCTCTTAGCCAGTACCAAATTGCTTTGATGACCACTGCTTTGTAATATAGTTTGAAATCTGGGACTACAAGGTCACCTTTCTTTGTATTTTTTCTTCATTATTTCCCTGGATATCTTTGATCCTTTGTTCTTCCAAATTAACTTTGTTATGGTTTTTTCTAATTCAGTAAAGAAGTTTTTTGCATGTTCAATGGGTATGGCACTAAATAGATAGATAAGTTTGGGTAGGATGGTCATTTTTGTTATGTTAGCTTGTCCAACTCATGAGCAATCAATGTTTTTCCAATTGTTTAGATCTAGTTTTAATTGTGTGGAGAGTATTTTGTAGTTGTGTTTATATAGTTCCTGTGTTTGTCTTTGCAGATTGATTTCTAAATATTTTATATTGTCTTGGGTGACTTTAAATGGACTTTCTCATTCTAAATCTTGCTGCTGAACTGGGTTGGAGATATATAGAAATGCTGATGACTTATGTGGATTTATTTTGTATCATGCAACTTTGCTAAAGTTGTTGATTATTTCGACTAGCTTTTTGGTTGATTCCCTAGGATTCTTTAAGTAAATCATCATATCATCATCAAAGAGTGACAGCTTGGTCTCCTCATTGCCAATTTTAATACCTTCAATTTCTTTTTCTTCTCTAATTGCTACTGCTAGTGTTTCTAGTACAATATTAAATAATAAAGGTGATAATGGGCATCCTTGTTTGACTCCTGATCTTATTGGGAAGGCTTCGAGTTTATCCCCATTGCAGATGAGGTTTATTAATGGTTTTAGATATATACTGTTTTTTATTTTTAGGAAAGGCCTTTCTATTCCTATACTTTCTAGTGTTTTCAATAGAAATGGGTGTTGTATTTTGTTAAAGGCTTTTTCTGCATCTATTGAGATAATCATGTGATTTTTGTTGGTTTGCTTGTTAATATGGTTAATTATGTGGATGGTTTTCCTAATATTGAACCATCCTTGCATTCCTGGTATGAATCCTACCTGATCATAGTGGATAGCCCTTGTGATGACTTTCTGGAGTCTATTTGCTAGTTTTGTATTTAAGATTTTTTCATCTATATTTATTAGGCAGATTGGCCTATACTTTTCTTTCTCTGTTTTTAACCTGCCTGGCTTTAGGATCAATACCATGTTGCTGTCGTAAAAAGAATTTGGAAGAACCCCTTCTTGGCTTATTCTTTCAAATAGTTTGTATAATATTGGGATTAGTAGTTCTTTGAATGTTTGATAGAATTCATTTGTGAATCCTTCTTGACCTGGCGATTTTTTCTTAGGGAGTTCTTTGATAGCTTGTTCAATTTATTTTTCTGATATCAGGTTGTTTAGGTAATTTATTTCTTCTTCTCTTAATCTAGGCAATTTATATTTTTGTAAGTTTTCATCCATATCACCTAGATTGCCATATTTGTTGCCATATAATTAGGCATAGTAGTTTTTAATGATTGCTTTGATTTCCTTTTCATTAGAGGTGAGGTCTCACTTTTCATCTTGGTTACTGTCAAATTGGTTTTTTTCTTTCCTTTTTTTAATTAGACTGACTAGTACTTTGTCTATTTTATTTGTTATTTCAAAGTACCAGCTTCTAGTCTTATTTATTAAATCAATAGTTCTTTGACTTTCCATTTTACTAATTTCTCCTTTGATTTTTAGGATCTCTTATGTAGTCTTCATCTGAGGATTTTTAATTTGTTCACTTACTAGTTTTTTAATTTGCATGCCCAATTCATTGACCTCTACCCTTCTTAATTTGTTTATATATGAACTCAAGGATATAAATTTCCTCCTGAGTACTGCTTTGGCTGCATCCCATAGGTTTTGAAAGGATGTCTCACCATTTTCATTTTCTTCAATGAAGTTGTTAATTGTTTCTACAATTAGTTCTTTAACTAGACGATTTTGGAGAATCATATTGTTTAATTTCCAATTAATTTTTGATTTATCTCTCCATGTACTCTTAATAATTATTATTTTTATTGCATTGTGGTCTGAGAAGGTTGCATTTATTATTTCTGCCCTTTTGCACTTGTTTGCAATGATTTAGTGCCCTAATACATGGTTAATTTTTGTGAATGTACCATGTGCTACTGAAAGGAAGGTGTATTCCTTTTTGTCCCTATTTTATTTTTCTCCATATGTCTACTAACTCTAGTTTTTCTAAATTTCATTCACTTCTCTAACCTCTTTCTTATTTATTTTTTGGTTTGATTTATCTAGTTCGGTTAGAGGAAGTTTCAGATCTCCCACTAGTATAGTTTTTCTATCTATTTCATCCTTGAGCTCCTCTAGTTTCTTCTTTAGAAATTTGGGTGCTATGCCATTTGGTGTATACATATTGAGTACAGATATTTCCTCGTCATCTATACTGCCTTTTACCAGGATATAATTACCTTCCCTATCTCTTTTAACTAGATTTATTTTTACTTTGGCCTTGTCAGATATCATGATTGCTATTCCTGCCTTCTTTTTTCAGTTGATGCCCAATAGATTTGGTTCCATCCTCTTACTTTCACCCTATGTGTATCTACCTTCCTCGTGTGTGTTTCTTGCAGAGAGCATATGGTAGGGTTTTGGATTCTAATACACTCTGTTATTCACTTGTATTTTATGGGTGAGTTCATTCCATTCACATTCAGAGTTATGTGTTGTGTATTTCCCAATATTTTGATTTCTACTCCTGGTCCTGCCTTTTCTTCTTTCACTATTTCCTTCCACACCAATGTTTCTTTATAGCCAGTTCCCCTAGTCCCAACCTTTATTTTACTTCCCTTTCTACACCCCTCCCTTCTTATTCCCTCCCTTATTTTCCCCTGTAGTTTTTTTTAAACTAGACACCTAACTTCTCCCTCCCTTGTACTGCTTTCCTCCCCAATCAGTCCGTTTTTTACCCTTTTATTCCCCTATAGGGTGCAAATCTATTCCCTTCCCCAATGTATTGGATTGTTCTTCCCTCCTTGGGTCAGTTTCAAAGCACATAAGAGTTGAGTATTTCCTATCTCCAACCTCTTTACACTTCCAGTGTATTGATGTTCTTCCCCTCCTGTCATGAGCTTCTTTGTGACATATAAATTTACCCACATTTGTTTCTTTTCCCCTTTATTTTACTATTAACCTCTTTTTAATTTTCTTTAGCTTTGGTTTTATATATATATATATATATATATATATACACACACAAACACGTATATGTATTTATGCATGCATATATCTATTTACCTATTTATGTCTTGTCCTTTCATCCTATACAGTTTGTCACTGTTCCCTCTAAGTGTAATTCTTATAGCTGCCCAGGTGATGGCAACAGTTTTTAAGAGCTACCAATGACCTCTTTTCTTATAGGAATACATATCATTTTAATTTATTGAGTCTTTAAAACATTTTTATTTTTGTTTTTTTCTTTTCCCCCTCTTTTTTCATTACCTTTTAATGATTCTCTTGAGTTCTGTGCTTGGACATCGAATTTTCTGTTCAGGTCTGGTCTTTTCTTTACAAATGCTTGGAATTCTTCTATTGTGTTGAATGACCATACTTTCCCCTGTAAGAATATAGTCAGTTTTGATGGGTATTTTATTCTTGGTTGTAGACCTAGTTCCCTTGCTTTCCGGAATATCGTATTCTACACCTTTCAGTCCTTCAGTGTGGTTGCAGCCAGATCCTGTGTTATCCTCACCATGTTTCCATGGTATCTGAATGGCTTCGACTTGGCAGCTTGTAATATATTTTCTTTGGTCTGATAGTTTTTCAATTTGGCTATAACATTACTGGGTGTTGTCAGTTGGGGATTAAATACAGGAGGTGATCTATGGATTCTTTCAATCTCTACTTTCCCCTCTTGTTCTAGGATATTGGGACAGTTTTCCTGAATAATTTCCTGTGGTATTATGTCCAGGCTTTTTCTTTTGTCATGGTCTTCTGGTAGCTCAATGATTCTTAAATTGTCTCTTCTCGAACTATTTTCTAAATCGTCTGTTTTGTGAATGAGATGCTTCACATTTTCCTTAATTTTTAAATTCTTTTTGTTTTGTTTTATAGTGTCCTGCTGCCTTGTGAGGTCACTTAATTCCAGTTGTTGTATTCTAGTTCTTAAAGACTGGATTTCATCTCTGGCTTTTTGGTCATCCTTTTCCTTCTGGGCTGATTTCCTTTGAAGATCATCTTTCATCCACTTTACCTAGTCTTTCATCTCCTTTGCCTCATCTTTCATCTCCTTTGCCTCATTTTCCAGATGGTTGATTTTGGCTTTCAAAACACCATTTTCTCATTTTAGTTCAAGTGCCTCTGTTTCTAGATGACATCTTAATTTTTAAGTTCTTTTCCCAATTGTCTTTAGCCTCTCTTAGTTGTGTTTTGAGTTCTTCCACAGCCTGTATCCAATTATCTGGGATTTCTGATTTGTTGTTTGCTAATCTCTCCCCCTCTGTTCCATTTGCTGAGTAGAAGCTGTCTATTGTAGTTTCTTTCTTCTTTTTCTGTTGTTTGCTCAAATTCACCCCTTCTTTACTCCCCATATTTGTCTGGGCTCTTGCTCCCCTCATTTTTTGGAGGGGGAGCTTCTATCAGTCTCCCCTCCTGGAGTGTTAACAGAAGATCTTTCAGTGTAGTCCCTGGGAGAGGGTTGTTGGGGGTTTGAGCTTCCCTGTCCTCTGGAGGCTTTTGATTGGCTTAAAGTCCAGTAGTAAATGAGGATGGGTGTGGAGCCTGAGCTTCCCTGAGTTCAGGAGACATTTGATGGAATTAAGTTCAGCTTAGTTGGGTTGGGTGTTCTCTGATTCAAAACTTCCTGGAAGGCTGGAGCAAATATGGAGGATCTCCACAGCACTGGCTAGGCTTCCAGGTCTATGCTTCTTCTCTGGCTCCTTCCCCACCTTCTGTGTTGGATGCTCTGAACTTGGCACAGTCCTGTTATCAAGCTTTGCCCTTCAGACCAGCTCCTTTGCCTGCCCAGAAGTTCCCACTGCTGCTGGAATCTCAGCACTCTGAGTGGGAGGGGGGATGGGTCCTGGGACCTTCCTTCTGACTTCCCCTTAAACCTGAGTGTTCTTGGATTCCAGCTTTTTGGGAGAATACCTTTTGAATTAAGTCCAGCAGGAGGGTTCCTTGACTCTGTCTTGTTGTTAAATTTGGTTTTCAGTCCTCTGGGACCACTCAGTTTGTGATTGGTAAGAAGGGTTTTCTGAGGTCTGAACTTCTGCTCCTTCTAGGTCACCATATTGACTTCACCTTCCAAAACACATATTCTGATTAACTACAATTGTGATCAGGGAGAGATCTTTCATTCCCCTCTACCTGAGCAAAGATGCCCCTTCCACTGGTGGTCTTCTCCTTCAAAACCGTTTCTCCCTCCAAACCTCACTGCAAAAAGTGTGTCCCTTAGAACTGAGAGGAATAAAAAGAAATATACCTTTAACAGTACATTTAAAGAATGATTAATCCCAGTCCTAGGTAAACAATTTGGGAAAATAGGCAGAAAAGGAATCCTACCTAATTCTTTTTATGAAACAAATATGGTACTATTACCTAAGTGAGAAAGTACAAAAAGATAATTATAGGTCAATTTCATTAATGAATACAGATAAAAAACTTAAAACAACATACTAGCCAGGAGACTATAGTAATATAGGTCATTTTATTATGACCACGGTGGGATTTACACAAGGAATGCATGGCTGATATACGATTAGGTAAACAATCAACATAATTGACCATATCAATAACCAAACCAACAGAAATCACATGGTTTTCTCAATAGAAGCAGACTGCTTGACAAAATACAACACCCATTGCTATTAAAAATACTAGAAAGTGACCACTTCCAAGTAAACATAGCTTCAATCTAGAAGCTAATCGCTTCCTCTCCCCAGCACTGAGCCAAATAGACTACCTCAAAAGAGCATAAAAATCACATTTGGAAGAATGGAGGCACTCTCCAGTACCCCACAGAAACGAAGGTACATAGGGTTTGAACATTTCTGCACTATAAGAAGGAGGAAAAGCTTGCACAAAAACGTGAACTGAGCCGCCCTTCCCCTCCCACCTCCCTCACCAAACCAGAGTAGGTTCTCAGAGTGCTCACTGGGACAGCAAGTGAGTAAGGAACTTCTCCATCTGGGGGGGGGTGGTCCTTGGGATCTAAAGACTGCTAGGAAACGAACTCTCAGGGCAGTTTCATGGGACAACCCTGTGCACTAGAGAGCAAACAGAGGGCGGGTCCCCCGCAAACTGGGAACAGTGAGGAGTCTTGAGAGTCTGTCAAAACTGCCTAAGGCCAAAGCATTGCCCCTCGCTGTAATGAGGGGGGGCAAGCCAGGCTACCTGGAAACTGACAGGGAATACCAGAGTTCCACCCCTTAGAGAGGTTTTACAGGATATTCCTGTGCACTAGTGAGAAGAGATCACAGAGCACGGGGGAGGGCGTGATGAACACAGGGGCAGGCTCACTGAGCACAGGGGCCTGCACTCTAAGAAACCTTGGAGGCTGGGAAGAACTAGTCTGAGGCAACCCAAATTCACAGAAAACCCACCCATATCACCCAGACCTCAGACCAGAAAGGAAAGGGGAATAAAAACCACCAAAGGAATGACTCATGCGGCCCAAAATCAAGCCTCTAGGAAGAAAGGGGAAAAAGTAACTATTGAAAACTTTTATGGCTGGAGTACCCAAGGAAAAGAAGAGAAAGAGGATGAAATCCAAACAAAATCAAAAACATGCCTCCCAAAATGGAAATTGGAGCTTATCCAAAAGATGGAAACCTTATGGAAAGAAAAATGGGAGAAAGAGATCATCAGTCTGGTAGACAAGACTTCACAATTGGAGAAAGAGCTGGAAGTCTCTAACAAAAGGGCAGAACAAGCTGAAAAACAAACCCAGTCCCTAAAGACCAGAAATAAGCACCTGGAAGACAGTGAGCTTGCAAAACAACAATAATTAATAAAGCAAAGCCAAAAAATTAATAAATTAGAAGAAAACATAAAATATCTCACTGACAAGGTGACAGACCAGGAAAATAGAGGAAGAAGAGACAACTTGAGAATTATTGGTCTCCCCAAAAATACAGAGATAAACAAAAACCTCGATGCTATACTACAGGAGATCATAGAAGAAAATTGCCCACATGTTCTGGAGCAAGGGGGCAAAATAGAAATAGAAATGATCCATAGAATACCCTCTGTACTAAATCCCCAAAAGACAACCCCCAGGAATGTAATCACCAAATTCAAGAGCTTCCAAGCAATGGAGAAAATCCTACAAGAAGCCAAGAAGAGGAGCTTCCAATATAGAGGGACCCCCATAAGGATCACACATGACTTAACGGCTAATAAAATAATAAAAAATTAAAAATTAAAAAAAGAAATGTTTCTCTCCTGTAGGGTGAATTCTCCACTACAATTCTATGGAATTAAAGTGCCAGTCATACAGGAAAGGCAGGCATTGATGAGCTTCAATCTACGTAGTTAGAAGGAATGCCCACAATAATGAGATCATGACATCCATATGAAATTGACTATAGGCCAAAAAGCCTTTTCAAAAGTCATACAACATGGGTATGCATGTATGGATTGAAATCTGGATCATGTGTAGGGGTATCCATATCAATGTGATGATAGATTCCCTAATGTAAATCTGCATGTTTTCTAGAAATTAAAATAGAGGCACATTAGAGATAGGAAGAAATGTGGAACTAGAAAGAATACATGAAAGTTGAAGTTGGGAGAAGGGATGTAAAATATCCATAATTCACAGGGGATTGCTATTATATTAGTTAGGACTTCCTAATATTTTAGGAGAAATTAGAAAATCTATTTCAGCATTATTAGAGACAATGATGATTAAAAAAGAAAAGAAAACATGGAAGCAGAGGAGACAGAGAAGGAAGAAAGCCAGGAAAGTGTAGTGTCATGGAAGTCAAGGTTAGAAAATATTCCAAGAAATTGAATCAGTAATTTAAAAGACATCAGAAATGTCTAGAAGAAAGATAAAATAGAAGACATGATATTTGAGAATATAGAATGAATAGAAGTGGCATAATGAAGGCAGGACCACCAAACTCTTTCTGAAAGATTATGATGAAAATATTACTTAATTCCATCTACAGAAATGAATTGTATAGTACTACATACATAACTCAAATAATTTCAGTTCAACAAATGTTTTTAAAAGCCTTCATGCTAAGCCCTGGAGGACATACAAAATTTAAGTTTCTGCCGAAATTTAAGGCAGGTCCTGCTCTCATGGGACTCAGGTTTATATTAAGCAAGATATATACTCTCTTGGAATCAGGTTGACTTATTTTAAACTACCATCTCTGCCCTTCATTGATCAGATGAGCTTGGACATATCAATTAACCTTTCCATATTCCAGGAAATTCTCAAATAATGATTTGAAAACCACGAGTTTTCTTGTAGTTCTCCAGACCCATGAAACCCCCGGATAGGGAAAAACATTCCCAAAAATTAACAAATACCTTTGCACTGAGGATCCCCTTTCCAGTTGGGTCCTGTACAAATTACCTCAGTTGATCCTTCAGGCTGGAAATTTGATAGACAATGATAAACCACTTTATCTCCTGGCATATAATAGCTTTTTGAAGTGCCAACCATGTCAGAATTATTAAACCTGGGTGGCCTTGAACATCTCACATCTGAAAAATATATTTATTTGTGGAATTAATTTCATTTTATAGAAAGACATGATCAAACAACTCACTTCAATAACATGGTGGTAAAATACACTCTTGTTTTTCAAGGCACTTACTCCAATATCTTAAAGTACTTGGTTTTTGTTGCTGGATTTCCCAGGACAAGTTAGCTAGGTATGTAGAATGAAAGGGGATTCAAAATAAATAAAATCATGAATTCACCAAAAGAGACACATTTAAGGAAAATTTCATAGGGACTCTACTGGGAAAGAAAGGGATTTCAACCTATCACTGACATTTCAAATTGATTTAAAACTCAGAATTTTTTACCCTGATTATTTAAACTAAAGAAAGTGAGAATTACCAGCATCAGGATGAAATAAGTCATATTCTGCTAAATTCTCCTCATGATAAAGTAGGCATTTAGCTTTAAAGACTCTTTTTGGTACCTGTGGGAATGTCCACAGCATTCTTCGGTTCTTGTAATGTTATTAACTTTGTTCAAAGAAAACTTACTGCAAAGAAGAAATTAGAAAGCAAAGAAATTGTTGCTCTATTTTCTAACCCCCAGTTACACTGTGAAGTGCAGATTACTTTTTAAAAGAACAGATAAATTATTCAGAAGATAATCTATATGATGATGACTATAAAGTTATTGTATTATAATTATTCTTCATTTTGCATTGAATTTTTAAGTTTCTAGTTAACATTTGGACAATTCTCAGTCAAAAGATGACTTTGGGGAATCATATCTATTTTTTATTTGTATTTTATATTGCTTGGGTCATGCTAGGGCTACTTATCAGAAATAATTTCTAAGCTAGACATAACTATTTAAAAAATTAAATTGTTCTTGAAAAGTACTGAAAGACCTTGTACCTTTACATTGTGGTGGACTAGACCAGGTTCCTCCACTACAAGTTATAGTTGCCAGTCCATCAATGTTATAACCTTCTTCACATGTGTATGTCACTTCCTCTCCAAATTCATAACTTTTTGACACTTTAGGAATGATACCATTATGTATTTGAGGTGGTTCTCCACATGGAATTCCTGAAAAAGAATGACAAAAATATATCCTTTATGTTAATTCTGAATAGATTTTATTTTTATTATATAAAATATTGGCAAATGTTTATAGTGACAAAATAATAATAGTAATCATAATATTTGATAATGTATGATATTATTCATTATCATAAAATAATATTTATTTATAAATAATTTTTATTTAAATCATTTAACTTCACTTAAAACAGGAAATTTTGATCAGATTTAAAATCTGTTCATTTATTCTGTTGAAGGTGAAGGAATACCAACTTTTCTACAAAATGCTAGAGACTGAAATATAGATTTAGTCACAGAGTAATAACAACTCTTAGATGGGGGAATAACAAGGCATAAAATCTTGGAGAAGCAATTTTTATAAAACGAATCATGAAAAACTATTAAACCTTCCCTTGAGAATTATTAGTGGAGTCAGTTTTGTTTATTGGGATTTGATCACCTATAATACTATTTCATGACATTTTAATTGTGTCAGATGATCATTTCATTCAGTAATGATATTTTCCTAATGAACTAAGAGTATATTTAGTACATACTAAGGCATGTTGGTGGATCTGTCCATATTCCATTTTTGCATGTCACAAATCTGGAACCCTGTAGCATGTAATATTTTTGACATCTATATTCCACTCTTGATTCTAGCACATATTCAGGTAATGGGAAGGTTGTGATGTCTCCATCATTAATAGGTGGAGGTGGTCCACATTTTTTTATTTTCTCTGATGATAGAAGAAATAATTTTATTTGTTAAGAAACATATATCAGATAAGAGATTGAATTGAAACATTAAGTATGAATTTGATAACCATTCCACATCCTTCAGTTTTTCATGCTACTGAACCCTGATATACATGTTTTCAAATTTTAACTAGCATGAAAGTGATTGGTGTACATGGATAACTATCTACCCACATAGAGACTCTCTGCACTCTACTTCCATATGGCCCACCATCTTGATTTCACTAGGCTCCTTCACTCTCATTTTTTATTATGGGTTTATGGAGTCAATCAATCAGTCAGTCAATAATTATTAAATTAATATCTACCTTATACTATGCACCAAGGTCATAAGAATCATACTTACTAATGAGGACTAAATAGGATCAGAAAACGTGAGGGAACTATTGGTTGTAGGAATGCTAGTCTTCCCAATTTTTAATGTTAGTCTATTTTTTGAGCTCATTTTGAGAATCTTATAGAACTCAGCTAATGCATTTCCAGAGAATGTATGATTTTCATACATTCATAGAGGATATGGAACTCACAGTGTACTTGTGGTCAGAAGTTCTATTTTTAAAACCCATTTTAGTATTCAAAAATATATAATTATTGGCAGATTTCGGATAAGCTGGGTATTATGAAACCAGTTAAAATGACAGAATCTGAATCAAATATGACATTATTTATTTAAGGACTATTTGTTTGAAAGTAGTGAAAGAAAGTAAAAAAATGTCTAATTTTGTGGCAAGAAATAGGTCTCATTTAATAATTTAAGTCACTGAGGCAGTCATTACTTTCTATGAAAGTAATCAGAAGAACTTGAGTAGATGAGAATAAGTAGGAATGATGATGTTTTAAAATAGAACCGGAAATAGATTAATGATATAGGTCGACTCAAAGCCAGGTGTCATGGCTTATTATTGATCACATTTCATATTATAGCTAGAATTTATATAACTTTCTAAGGTTTACAAAGCATTTTACATGCTATCTTGAGTCTCACAACAAAAATATAAGGCAGGTGTTACTCATTGTCAGTATTTTACAGTAGAGGAAACTGAAACATGGTGAAGCAAAGTGTTGCTTATAACACAAAGTAACAACTTTGTGAGGCAAGATTTGAACTCTGATCTTTCTGACTCCAAGATCAGCTTTCTATCCAATGTGATAGGTGATTGATTGTCTCAATTAATAAATCTAGGAATTTAAAAGTAGAGTCAGGTCATTGAGATAAAGAATAAAAATCTGGTGTAGCTCCAGATACAGACTATATTCTTTCTTATCCTAGGTTATAATGCCACTACTTTCTCTCTTCAGGAATAATACTGGAAGGAAAGAGGACTATACAGCTAAGTCCTAAACATTAATTTTTCCTCCTTTATGAAAACTAAAACCAGTGGCTTCTCTCTGACCTTTATACTTGATGAAGGAAGCAATAATTGGTTTAAGTAAAAGCAGTACAAAAAATGGTAGAGTGATAGATCTAATAAGATAATAAATATAGCTCTGATCTGTGTCTAACAAGAAAGTGCACTTAGCAACTATGTCAACTATCAACAATAGCAATATGACTTTCATTATACTGTCTAAAGTAGGTGGAAGAGGACGTGAAGATATTTTTATATTACTTCTTTTGCTACCAGGATTCTTTGAGCACTGACTGGTATTTTTCTAGAGAATGTGAAAGAAATTGGGAACTCCTGCCGAATTTCTCTTATAGTTTAATCATTGCCAAACTCTTTCATCTTCTCTGGGTTCAACATCTTGGGTAGTTTATAGCATGTCCCAGGGCAAGGAAATGCACCACCTATAGGAAAAGCCAATCTAGAAAAGACACAATCTTTTTATACTTTACTTCCATGTACTCTTTCCTTGCTGTTCTTTCCCTCCCTATGTAATTTTATGTATTCCATTAAAATATTTCTCAGATATATATGAAAAATTTTTACACTGTTTTTAATCTTTTGAGTTCCAAATTCCCTACACACAGCCTTCTCCTTTCCTATATCAAAAGCAAGCAATTTAATAGATTATACATGGGAAGGTAGAAAAAACATTTCCATATTAGCTATGATGCAAAAGAAAACACAGACAAAAATTCCCCACCAAATCAAAGAAAATAAACAAAAAAGGATGACTCAATCTGCATTCAGATTTCATCATTTCTTTTACTGCAATACAAAAATATTTTTTTCATTATAAGTCCTCCAGAATTATCAAGGATGAAATAGGATAATTGTATTTCATCACAACAATATACCACAAGCCCTGAGCTTCCCATGATGGTACCAAGGTACTCTGTCTTTGTTGAAGCCTTTGCCCTGGGATCCCAGTCAGTGGAATACTTACTGTGGGGGGTGGGGTACAGGGGTGGGGGGTGGGGAGGTGTTGGAGATTGAGTTTTTCAGCCCTCTGGAGACTTCTTATCTACACTATTGATAGACTGGACTAAGCCAGTTGATCTGGTCTGCAGAGCTGAATGTGCCCTGAGACCAAATCTTCCAGAGGCAGATGCCCAAGATGGAGGAGTGGTGGCTGAAAGCTGTGACCAACCTGCCCTCCTCTCTGCCCCTCTCCTCCAGATGTCTCCCTGCCAGCTGTGGTCAGAGCCCTGAGCCTAGAGTAGCTTTGGTAGCAAGGTACTCCATCTGGCCTGGAGTCCACTTATCTGACTACAAATTCAAATGAAATAAAGTTTAATAACCAGTTTGGATTGGAGAGGTATCAGGAAAAAGGGGCGAGGGATGTCCCTTAATAAGGTGAGAGCCTTCCTCACCTTCATGAGCTGAGGCCAGGCCCCAAAGGCTGGTGGAGTGTTCCTCCCCCTCCCATCTATTCTATATCTGTGCTAGCTTTGTCAAATTCAGAATCTTAGCAGTAGACAGAAAACAAACAAGAACAATTCTAACCTTCAGAGGCCTGTGTCTTCAGGCTGAACAGAGTAGAGGTACTCCACTCCAGACTGGGCTGCATAACCTCCTCCAACCTCCAACACCAGGAAGGAAGTGAAGCCCAGCAGGAAGGAAGTGCTAGTCACAAGACCCAACTGCCACTCCCAGTTGCCCTTCCCCCAGCAACTGTCAGTCTTGTTTCCTTTCCACATTCTCTAACATTGACTTCCATGACACAACAGTTTCCTGGCTTTCTTCCTTCTTTGTCTCTTCTGCTTCCATATTTTTTTTTCTTTTTCTAAAATCATCATTGTATCCTATAGTTCTGAACTAGATTTTCTAATTTATCCTAAAATCATAGAAAAATCTTCTTTAAGATTATAGTAATTCCTTGTGAATTATGTATAATATATTAACATAAAATAATATTTATTTTATAAATATTTTTTATTCAAATGAATTAACTTCACTAAAACAGAAAGTATTGATCAGAGAAAAAATCAAAATCTTTTCATTTATTCTGTTGACATTTATTTAGATGGAATTCACCATGTAGACCTTCTGGAAAGTAACTTTAAGGACAACCAGGTGGCACAGAATGGAAGGCAGAGTCTGAATCCCAATTGAGCCTCACATACTTAGTAGCTGTTTTATAATGAGCAAGTCACAACCTCTGCTGCCTCAGTTTCTTTTTTCTCTCAGTTTCTTAATGAGTAAAATAGAGATAACCTTAATACCACCTACCTCCAAGGATTATTGTGAGGGGAAAAAAAAAATGAGTGAATGCTTATAAAATTCTCTGCATCCATAAAGTGCTATATTTTGGGGCAGGTAGGTGGCATAGTGGATAGAGAGCCAGGCCTGAAGATGGGACCTTGTAGAGTCTGTTCTAACCTCAGACACTTCCTGGCTGTGTGACCCTGGGAGAATCACTTAACCCCAATTGTCTAACCCTTACCGCTCTTCTTCTTTGGAACCAATACAGTGTCAATTTTAAGACAGAAGGAAAGGTTTGTAAAATGAAGTGCCCTATAAATGTAGGTATTGATATTAGAAGATTAGCCGCATAATAAAATACAGTAGGTATAATTAGGCAATAACATTTTCAAAGTGTATTCTGAGGTATTTCTTTCTGACTAATAACAATACTGGCATTTCTATAGTGATTTGGAATTGCCAAGTACTTTACATTTTTTTTTGTCTCATTTATTCTTGCTTATAAGTCTGTGAAGTAGATCCTACAGGGATTAGTATTTCCTTTTTACATATGAGGAAAACTGAGTCTCAGGAAAGTAAATTGACTTTCTCAGGATCACACAGCTAATAATGAGTAGAGATGAGTTCTGATTTGCTATATTTATAAACTAATCACAGTAGTTAAGTCATTCAGCTTTACTACCTCTCAGAAAGATAAGCTGAGACACAGTGCATGATGTAGTGAAAAGAGCGCTGTCCTGGGAGTCAAAAAATTAGAGTTCAAATCCAAGTTCTGCCATTTACTACCTATTTGACATTGGGTGGGCCATTTAAATTCTCAGTCACAGGTTCTTAATCTAGCAAAGGCAATTGTTAGACTCTACATGATCTCTAGAATTTCTGCCAGCTCTAGATCTGTGATCTCCTGGTCCCCTTATTAGTATTCTTTCTAATGCCCCTTTCTGTCAACTATTTGTTTATGTGACACTGAATCATTCTTCTTTTTTACTGGTTTGTTTGGGGAAGAATAATATCTGCCATGTGAGGTTTGCTAAGTCCTATTTAGGAATTCTCCCCTCTTTTGGTGTCCACCCACCACTCAACTCTGACCTGGGGTTCCAAGAAGCTGTAACATGGATCACAGTCACAACCCAGCAAACTGTCTAGGTATGTAGGCTAAAGAAGGGTGTGGGTATCTTTGAGTTTGCAGGGTGTCTACCCAAGATATACAAAGACCTTCCCGGGCAGAAGAATTTGTTGCAATGGCTCATGAAGGCAGCAAAAGCATGCACTGTGAATGCTTTTAATTTGATTAGGCACTGAAGAAACCTCGTTCATCCACTATATCCATGCCCATGGTCAATCATCTTGACTTTTGTCTTGCCACTGGACTTCTATGACTATGGAAGAGAGAGTGAGGCTGACAGCTTTGTACAACTCTGTCCCACTTAAGTCAAATGCATGAGTCAAAATTCGAAGTACAAAGGACAACAACCCATCCACCAAGATGAACCTAAGGGACTTTTCAGATAGTAGAAAATAATACAGCAAAATGGTATCTTCTGTTTCATGTTCTTAAGCAGCTTTCCAGGAAAGCAAATTTGCTCATGTCCAGAGTCATTTAGCTCTAGATTTAGCTCCAGGGTCAATTGAAAAGATTACATTTTTATTGTCTCGTAACCCGTACTAATCTCTAGGCACTTCAGATAGAGAAGTAGACGCCATTTTTGAAGGAAAACTATTTGGCAAGATTTGAATTACTAACCAATGCATCGGGGTAATGAATTCCAAAGTCCATTTTCACATATTATCTCTTCTTGTCCTTGAAGAAGGTAATTTTCTTTACAAATAACACCAATTTTTTCACCATCCTCATAATTCATTGTTATATTCATATCTTGAGAATTAGGTATTTGTGGTGGAGGTGCACAAGATTTCCCTTCTGGAAGACATAATGGTGGTATGATTTCTGTTATCAATAATTGTACTTAGCTCATATGTCAGAGGCTATAGTTTCTTCCATGCACAGAATTACCAAGTTCAAGTCAAATGAGGATAAACTGTACACATTACGCAAAATCAGTGGCTTACTGATTATAAGAAATATTTGTTCTCTCCATAACCTCCTTTCTCTCATTATCTCTATGGAGCTCTAATTTACTAATTTTTTTTTTTTTTACCAAAAGCCTCCACTAAATGGTATTCCTTTGGCTCATCATGGTGAGAATTTGATTCTAGCTGGTTCTCCTCTTCAGGATATATTTCAAGTAATATTCTGGTCAACAACTGTATTTCCACAGGACAAGGCAAGATTTATTATGGGCAGAATGGACACTTGTAATATATTCTCTGGCTGTGTTAAACAGTGAAACCAAGGAAAAATTAATCTCAGTATTCTGCAATTCCCCTTTGCTTCTACAATGATGGTGTCAAACTGGAAGGAAAGGGGATAAAGAGGTCCTAAGAATCCTTTGGTTTCTAGACCATATTGTAAACTGCAACTTAGAAGGGGATTCACTAAATTTTAAATCATCTTCCAGTGTTGATTCTAATACTCCTACAAAAATTGAATCATTTCAATCTTGACCTTGTTGCTATAAAGAGAACCAGAAGAGAAAATAAAGTTGCAAACCAAATGAAAGATATATTCACAAGTTTTGTTTAGAAAGACAAATAAATGAGTTGATTAAGATTTAAACATATATCCAAAGACAAAAAAAATACGAGACTTAATGGAATACAAGTTCAGATTGGAGGTGTTCTCGATTCTTTTCTCTTTCTAATTTCCATGACTAATCTTTATTATTTTGTCTCTCTTATGTTTTTAACCTCTGTCTCCTTCCCATTTTTCAGGTGACTATGACTCTTATTATCTCTAAATTAGACTTATTGTTGTAGCCTTTTAGTTTCCTCAAATCTTGTCTTTCCTATTGACAGTCCTTCATGTAGGATATTACTGAAATAATCTCCCCAAGACACAGATCTGATTATATATCTTGCCTGTTCAAATTCTTTCATCAACTCTATCCTTCTTTTTAAACCATAACACAAAATCTTCAGACTGGCATTACTAATCTTTTAAAGGTCATTTTATATTAATCTGTTAATTCCCTAAATTCCTGAAAAAACTAGTCTACTAAATCCAGCTAAATTTCCCATTATCTAGTTTTATTTATTTATATTTACCATCACAGTGGATACAGCAGTAGGTCTGAAATCAGGAATTCAGGAATTCAAATCCAGCCCCAGATACTTCCTATAAGTCATTTAACTTATATTAATTAATTAATTAACTTATATTAATTAATTTATGTCTTTCGTCATCAATAAAATGGGGATAATAATTGTACCTAATTTAAAGTACTATTATCCTAGATATAATAAGGAGTGAGTAGAGTTTGATGAACAGGTGAAAGTAAGATCTGGATATAAGGAAAATAACTTGCATAAATGAGGAAGACAGATGAGAGGAGGGAGTTTGGAGAGAAACCAGGCAGAAGGCAACTGTGGTAGAAAAAGAGAGAAATGATGGTCGAACTATGGTGACTACTGGATAGGGAGAGAAAAGGAGTCAGATATAAGAGACTTGCAGTTTAAAAGGCAAAACAAAACAAAACAAAACAAAACAAAATAAAACAAAAACAAAAAAAACCTGGCAATGCAGGATAAAGGAGTGTGAGGATGAGGATTTGAGGACAATATTGATGTTTCACATGTAGGAGACTGGAAGAATGGAAACTCCTTCACTAAAAATTAGTTCAATTACTAAAATACTGAGTTTGAAAGAGCTTCAGAGTATCTAGTTTGAAATATCCAACTGGCAATTAATGATGAGTTAATGAAACTCAGAGGAGCCTGCTGATGTTACCTGTGCTTAGCCAGTGCCTGGCTCCTAGAGGGTAGTTACTAAAATGATTGTTGACTGAAAAAAATGAGTTTAGAAAGGGAAATGGGCCCACGATAGAGTTTCAAGTAACATCCACAACTAGAGTGTGTGATGATTAGAAAGTCTGAGATTGGTTTCTGGGTAGGAAAATGTATTTATTGATTAGGGTAGCAATAACAAAAAAACAATTGATAAATATTCTCTGTGTTAGAACACCCTCAAAGAAAGTGTTGTTGCTCCTTAAATAAAATTTTGGAGCTCTCTTCTAGATATCACAAGATATGCCTGAAAGGTGAATAGTAAATGAGGAAGTCCACCATTCTCTCAGTCTCTCCCCAATTGCTTTGTTTAATGATGGAAAATCCTAGTCCTATGATTCCAGCATGTAGAAGAAGAAATCAAGTTCTGCCCAGATAGGAGTGATTTTGTACAATGATTTTTATTATAAGGTTCCAGAAATCTGTCCTGCACACCTGACCTAAGCTAATTTTAATTGCCAAACAACATAGAATCCATAATCTCACTTTTCTAGCATCCTACAATGGGAAATACTTTAAGGTGCAAGACTTCCTTGAATTTGCCAGGAATAGAGGAGAGAATAAAGAGGGTCTAAGAGACAAGCATGAGCCTCAGTGCAAAATCCAGAAATAGAAATCAATCTATTTGAAATAAATATTCGTGTGTTTGTTTGCGTGTGTGTGTGTGTGTGTGTGTGTGTGTCTGTGTAGGTGTGGTTGTGTGTGTGTGTGTGTGTGAAATGAGTCAGTCAAGGAGACTGATATGAATGAATAAAATTGACAGTGCCTAGATAAGAAAGAGTAGAAACAGGACAGTAAGATCCTAAGAGTAGAGAATTTAGGATGAGTTACTCAGAAGTATTAAATGAAGTTGATAGGTTGAGAAGAAACGACCAATTAAAAGATCACTGGTAATGTTTCAGAGAATAACTTCAGCTGAGTGGTTAGGTTAGAAGTCAGACTACAAAGAGTTAAAAAGTAAGTGAGTCACCTAGTAGATTGGTTAAAATGACAGCAAAGGAAAGTAATGAATGCTGGAGGGGGTTTGGCAAAATTGGGACATTAATGCATTGCTGGAGGAGTTGTGAATTGGTCCGACAATTCTGGAAGGTAATTTGGAGCTATGCCCAATGGGTGCTAAAAGACTGTGTGCCCTTTGATCCAGCCATAGCACTGCTGGGTTTGTGCCCCAAAGAGATAATAAGGAAAAATTCTTGTACAAAAATATTCATAGCTGCGCTCATTGTGGTAGCAAAAAATTGGAAAATGAGGATATGACCTTCAATTGGAGAATGGCTGAACAAATTGCGGTAATGTTGGTGATGGAATACTATTGTGCTGAAAAGAATAATGAACTGGAAGAATTCCGTGTGAACTGGAACAACCTCCTGGAATTGATGCAGAATGAAAGGAGCAGAATCAGGAGAACTTTATACAGATACACTATGGCAGAAGTTAATGTAATGGACTTCTCTACTAGTAGCAATAGGACAATTCTAAGAGACCTATGAGGAAGAACACTATTCACATCCAGAGAACTGTGGAAGCAGAAACACAGAAGAAAAACAACTGCTTGATCATATGGGTCGATGGGGATAGGTTTGGGGATGTAGACTCTAAATGATCACCCTAGTGCAAATATTAATAATATAGAAATGTCTTGATCAATGATACATGTAAAACCCAGTGGAATTGCTCATTGGCTATAGGAGGAGGAAGGAAAGAATATAAATTATGTAACTATGGAAAATATTCTAAATTAATTAACTAAATAAAAAACTTTTCAAATAAAAAAAGAAGAAAAGTGAGTGATGTGAATGTAAACAATAAATATTAAGAGCTTTTCCCTAGGAGTTTGGCTGAATAATGGAAGAAAACTATAGGATGATCATTCAAAGTTATTGATGTGTTAGGGAAAGATTTTTTAGGATGAAGGAGATCCCTTTCTAATTCTCAGGAAGCAAGATATTTCTTCAAGATTTCTTATTACCTAATATTATTTCGGGATCATTGTTTCTGATTCCCTTTCCCGCAACTGACCAGTGTTTCTTGTCTCCCCAAACTGACTTTTCTGTATTTTCCTGTATGCATTTTATGTTGTTTCTATTAGAAAGTAAATTCCTTCAAGGAGTGATAATAGGAATTTCCCAATGAGAAAAGTTTGCTTTAGGAAATTAAAAAAAACACTCTTACTTGAACAACTTAGTGGAGGAGACCATCTTCCATTTATACACTTTGTACTTTTGAATTCTGAATTCCAGTTACATTTGTAACTAATGACAATATCATCAAATTCATTGTTTAGGTTGACTTGAAAATCTTCAAAAATTTTTGATGCACATCTCCCAAGTCTGTCTTGTTCTAAGAGAAAGATAAAATTTTAAAATGTAACATCTAAGTCATGTCATTAAATCAGGGTGCTAAAACTTCCAGCACAGAACTTCCGTGAATGACCAATTCAAATTAAAATATCATTTGGAAAATAATTAAGAAAATAAATAAAAATACAATAAAAATAGATAATGCTATATCTTAAAACTGTCACTATATATCATAAAGAGCTGCTTATTCAAATTAGTGTCTTTCTCCATTACCTAATTGTTTCTAATTGTTTGACACCACTGATTGAAATCATCTTCAGTGTTCCTTCATTCAAAGACATATATCAAGTTTCTTGTGGGGTTTACCTTAATGGACTTCCCTGACCAGCAGGGTCCCACAAGGGAAGGGGCTCACCTTTGTGATGGGACCCGAGGAGAGGTAGGAACCGAGAACCAGGGTGGAAATGAAAGACACCGACAAATCAGTGATTGGATAGGGCAGGCAACCCCTATGATTTTCCTTAAGGCGGAAAATGAGGATAATGGAATACAAGGTGGTTGAGGAGATTAAGATAGAGAATGCAGGCCGAGATGGTTACAGCCTCGGGGAAGGAGAAGATCAAGAAGAGAGAGAAATAGTCATTGAGGAGCCCAGTGGAGCTCCATGGAAGGGAGAAAGGCCAAGAGGAAGTTCATGGGATTGCCTCTGAATTTATTCATGTCCTGCTTGGGCGGTACTCCCAAGGACGTAGTAACCACATCACAAAGTATAGACAATTAAGATTGGGTGGCAAGGTAGAGGGAACACCTTTGGGCGTGTAGATTGCAAACAGCTTTCCCGGGGATTAGACTCCGAGCATGCTAATGAGTTTGTTTTAGCCAAGGGCCACATGGCCAGTTCAAGGTTACATTCACAAGCCTCATTGGTATAACCTTATGCTTGGAGACACAGTAATCATACAGTCATCTATATTTCATAGATGTGAATATGCTTGGGATGCTACATGTCTAATTCCAGGTATAAGAAACAAAAGAAGTTTCACTGATATGGCTGAATAAAATTGAAATTTGAAGAATTAATTAAGCATTAGAAACTGACTATTACATTAAGTAATTATTCTTAAATTAGTCATTTAAATTAGTAGTTAAATTGAAATAATGATTTAAATTAACCATTTAATAAAATTATTAATTAATAAAACTTGTTAAAGATTGGGAGGTAAAATATAATTAAGACAACATCTTAGTTTGGACAACTTTTCATTGAGTATAAGTATTTACTGAGTGAATACCACTGATCATGTGGGATGACATGAACTCTGATTTTAATATGGTACAACTGTTGTAGATATATTTTAACATAGCCTGTTGTGAATAATTTGATACTATTTGTCTCTGTAAGTTGTTGATAAGGAATGGGCCTGCTGGCTGGCTGAGGCAAACTGAGATGAACAGTTGATGGTTTTCAGGTCTAGTAAAAATGACTGGCATTAAAAGTCTAGGAGACAGATTTAGAAAACAAAACCTTATATTTAATACATTTAAAAAGGTTAAAGGAAAGGTAAAATATTCAGCAGGAAAGATCCCTGCTACTAATGGGCTACTAACTCAAAACACAAAGCCCCTACAGAGCCTGCTTCTGCCTGGGAAAATCAGACCTTCTCTCTCTCTCTCTCTCTCTCTCTCTCTCTCTCTCTCTCTCTCTCTCTCTCTCTCTCTCTCTCTCTCTCTCTCTCTCTCTCTCTCTCTCTCTCTCTCTCTCTTCCTCTCCCCTCTCTCCCTCTCTCTCTCTCCCTCTCTCTCTCTCTCTCCCTCTCCCTCTCTCCCTCTCTCTCTCTCTCTCTCTCTCTCTCTCTTTCTCTCTCTCTCTCTCTCCCCCCCTCTTTCTCTGTCTCTCATCCCCTCCTCTCTCTCCCCAACCCCCCTCTTTCTCTTTCTCTCTTATACTCAAATTACTAATTACATGAGCCTATTTCAAATATCCTCATAAAAATATATAATTCTTAAAAAAAAACTGTCTCCAAATGTTCTTCCAGTCACTACTGCACTGCCAGCCTAGTCAAGGTGGAGTCTAATGGAAACAGGGATGGCTTCCCGGCCTGGATAGGCCTTTGACTTCTCTCTGCTGTCTTACAAAGATCAGAGGCAAAAGGCTTCTTTCTGCTTTCAATCAGTCTCCTCACTCCAGCCACTGCAAACTGTCCTGCACTCTTTCCCAATTCCAAATCCAGTATTCCCAAGTTTTCATCGGAAACACAAGAAAAGCCAGGAATAAGTCAGCCTTCAGGACCCAAGGTTAGATGCAGAGACTCTTGGCAGCTGAAAACTCCCCAATTTCAACTCCCCCCACATTCCAGCAGAACTCTTGCCCACAGTTCTGAGCTGAGCCCAAGACAGTGGTCTGGAAGCATCTCTCCTTCTGTCCTCAGTTACCAATCGCTACAATTAAAACACCAAAACCATAATATTGCCAGTACAACCCAAGCCTGATTATTAGAGTATCTGTTAACTTCATGGGTTTTACAGTAGTTTTTGTTTCATGGGAAATGGATAGAAGGAATTATTTGACTGCCCTGCTAATTTCAGTGAGCCTTAGAATAAAACAAATCATCAGCCTACTTGTGAAGATCATTTTCAAAACTCTTATACACATGAATCTCATTCCTTTATATTAAGTCTTTCATTGATTTCAGAATATTCAATATCAATAGTAGCATTAAAAGTAATATTCATATTTCTATGGGATGAACAATTGGTAAATATAATTCATGAAAATATTACATAAAATTTCCTCAAAATGTAATAACAAGAAAAACTTTTAGATGATGAATACTGAGTATGAATTCATTTGATGTTTCTCTCTCCATGACTCTCAAAAAGATGGAAGTAAAAAATCATATATACCAAATGTAGGAAGAATGATGGCATATTAGGACTTTAAGCAGAACAGACACCCCAGAAACTAACAGTAAACTCTAAAAATGCAAAACAAAAATGATTACAAAACTGCAAAATTTCTAGCTATGAATGTCCATCTTGTATAGACCTTGACTATGATCTGACAGAATTTTGTGGAAGCTTTGAGTAGACCAAGATAGAAAGGGTACTTAGGAAGGATATCCATGGCAGCAGTCAGGAAGATAGTATTTGGGTAAATCTGTACCTGAACAGGCAATGGCCCAAATTAGAGTGTAGACTATAACCAGGGAAAGGGTCAAGGCAACTGTTGGGAAGGACAGCACCTGGGATCTGAAAGTAAGCTCCCTTTCCACAGAAATATTTAGAACCTGTCAGGAACAAAGCAAGTGACTGAACCAATTATAGGTGAGGGATCAAATAACTAGGAGACAGATAAGTGATCAAAATCAACATCTATCTCTAGTCACCAGAAGATTGATTTGAAAGCCTAGAAATTCCCAACAAAGGCAGGGAGGACTAGTCTTAGCCACCACATTGAGGCGTGGAAGTGAAAATAAATATATTTCTGTTACTTTAAAAAATGAGAAGGTAGGAATGATCATGAATGTGAAATTTTGCATGAACTCTCAGATTAGGTCAACATATTACTACTTAACTATGTTATTAAATTACAACAAACCTCTTAAGAAATGAGGGAAATCAGTTAATGTAATTTTAAAAATTTAATAAACTAAAATATCCAAAAAAAAAAGGTTGAGGAAGACAAATCTAATAATCTTACTTGAAAATCATGACCACCCTCCAAAAGGCTTGATAATATTTTTCAAGAAATCACAAACAGACTTCCGGGTTAACATGGCTGCAATCTAGACGTGAATCGCATCCTCTCCCCAGTACTGAATGAAATAAACTACCTCAAAAGAGCATAAAAATCACCTTTGGAAGAAAGGAGATACTCTCCAGTACCCCACATAAACGAAGGTACATGGGGTTTGAACATTTCCACACTATAAGAAGGAGGAAAAGCTTGCACAAAAAACATGAACTGAGCAACCCTTCCTCCCTCCACCCCCCCCCCCACCAAATCAGAGTAAAGTATCAGAGTGCTCACTGGGACAGCGAGTGAGTGAGGAACATCTCTGTCTGGGGGGGCACACCAAGGTCCTTGGGATCTAAAGACTGCTAGGAAACGACCTATCAGGGTGGTTTCACGGGAGAATCCTGCACTGAGTATAGGGGTGGCTGCTCTGAACACAGGGGCAGCCACGCTGAACACAGGAGAGGTTGGGCTGAGCACAGGAGCCTGTTCGCTAAGAAACCTCAGAGGCTGGGAAGAACTAGTCTGAGGCAACCTAAATTCACAGAAAATCCACCCATATCACCCAGACCCCAGACCAAAAAGGAAAGGGGAATAAAACCACCAAAGGGATGGCTCACACGGCCCAAAATCAAGCCTCCAGGAAAAAAAGGGAAAAAGGTGACTATTGAAAACTTTTAAGGCGGGAGTACCCAATGAAAAGAAGAGAAAAAGTGTGAAATCCAAACAAATTCAAAACATGCCTCCCAAAATGGAAATTATCCACAAGCTCTGGAAGAACTCAAATTGGAGCTTACCCAAAAGATGGAAACCTTCTGGAAAGAAAAATGGGAGAAAGAGATCAGCAGACTGATAGACAAGACTTCACATTTGGAGAAAGAGCTGGAAGCATCTAATAGAAGGGCAGACAAAGCTGAAAAGCAAAACCAGTCCCTAGCAACCAGAATTAATCAACTGGAAGACAGTGAGCTTGCAAAACAGTAAGAATTAATAAAGCAAAGTCAAAAAATTAATGAATTAGAAGAAAACAAAAAAAAATCTCACTGAAAAGGTCACAGACCAGGAAAACAGAGGAAGAAGAAACAACTTGAGAATTATTGGTCTACCTGAAAAACCAGAGATAAACAAAAACATCAATGCTATACTACAGGATATTATAAAAGAAAATTGCCCACATGTTCTGGAGCAAGGGTCAAAATAGAAATAGAAAGGGTTCATAGAACACCCTCTATACTAAATCCCCAAAAGACAACCCCCATGAATGTAATTGCCAAATTCAAGAGCTTCCAAGAAAAGTAGAAAATCCTATAAGAAGCCAAGAAGAGGAGATTCAGATATAGGGGGGGTTCCCATAAGGATCACACATGACTTAGCTGCTAACATACTAAGAGACTGCAAAGCATGGAACATGATATTTAGAAAGGCAAGGGAGCTGGGTCTCCAACCAAGAATCAACTATCCAGCAAAACTGACCATATACTTCCAGGGGAAAGTATGGGCATTCAACAAAATAGAAGCTTTCCAAGCATTTGCAAAGACCAGAACTAAGTGGAAAATTTGATATAGAATCACAGAAATCAAGAGAAACATAAAAAGGTAAATATGAAAGAAAGGGAAAAGGAGCTGAATCTTATCTTTTTCTTTAAGTCAAACTCTCTTCTATAATGACTACATTTACATCAAATTATATAGATTAATATGTGGAGAAAATGTATTGTGTAACTCTCAAAAATTGTATGCACCATAAGAGTAGTTAGAAGAATCATGCATAGGGAAAGATTGGGGCATCAAGAAGATTTGGTGAAAGGGAGCATAAAAAGGGAGGGGCTAGAAAGGGAAGCATCTCAAGGGAGGGGACAAGGGGGACTGACGTAAAGTAAATCACTGGTTCAAAAGGATATAGCTAAATAAGAAAGGTCAGAACTAGGGGAAGATATCAAAATGCCAGGGAATCCACAAGTGACAATCAAAACTTTGAACGTGAATGGGATGAACTCACCCATAAAACATAGACAAATACTATATTGGATTAGAACCCCAAACCCTACCATATGTTGTCTTCAAGAAATACATATGAGACAGGTTGATACTTATAAGGTTAGAATTAAAGGATGGAGTAAGACCTTTTGGGCCTCAACTAATAGAAAGAAGGCAGGAGTTGCAATCATGATATGTGACAAAGCCAAAGCAAAAACTAGACCTGATCAAAAAGGATAGGGAAGGTAAATATATTCTGTTAAAATGTAGTATAGACAATGAGGAAATATCACTAATCAACATGTATGCACCAAATGGTATAGCATCCAAATTTCTAATGGAGAAACTAGGAGAATTGAAGGAGGAAATAGACAGTAAAACCATAATAGTTGGAGACTTGAACCAACCACTATCAAATTTAAATGTATCAAACCAAAAAATAAATAAGAAAGAGGTAAAAGAGGTGAATGAAATCTTAGAAAAATTAGAGTTAATAGACATATGGAGAAAAATAAATATGGACAAAAAGGAATACATCTTCTCCTCAAACCATTCTCAAACCAAACTTCTTCTTCAAACCATTCTTTAGAGGATGGGATTTGAACAGGGTTGAGTAGTTTTGAAATTCACAGCACCACATGGCACATTCACAGAAATAGATCACACACTAGGTCACAGAAATATGGCACTCAAATGCAGAAAAGCAGAAATAATAAATGCAACCTTTTCAGATCATAAAGCAATAAAAATATTGATCAGTAAGGGCACATGGAGAGTGTAAACCTCAAATTTCCTTAGACTTATAAATGTTGGAAATTTCACCATTGGGATATTTCATACTTGGAAAATTTCTTACTGATAGTCTATTAGAATGGGAACCCCATTGGCATGGGAGGTTCCTTCTCTTCCCTTCTTAAGATTACTTTAGGACAGAAACCCTTTGCTGAACAATGGAAAGGACTTTGACCTATGCTTAAGCATAGAACAGGAATTTCTTTGAGTCATGATTGATTTTAGAATTGATACAATGGAGATACTTGGAATAAATCTCCACCCTATTCAGTCCTAACAGGATTGAGTAAGGGCTGCAGCCTAGATCAAAATTTAATTATTCCAATCTCTACCCTACTCAGGTTAACAGGATTTAGAAAGGGCTGTAGCAAAGGAGCAAAGATTTAATCATTTGAAAATATGACCTTCAACAGACATGTGCAAAAGCCAGAAACCTCTGGGTGGTCCTGGGTTAAGCTAGAGCCTCCATTGGCACAGGGAAATTGATGAACAGTGATTGGTAGATGGGAGAACTGAGGGGAGGAACTTGGATGGTTTCCTAAAAGATAGGAGGGTCTGAAGAGAGGAGGAGGGTTGAGGAGTTGGTCGGTGTGGTTCGTGTGGGCTCTGAGAAGCTTGTGCTGAAGGAAGCTGAAGGTGGGGGCCTCTGAGACTGTTTTCTCCATTTTGGTCACATGAGTAATAGGGACTGATCTCCTTTCTTTGCCCCAGCTATCTAAGGGCTTGGGCCTTTTGGCCCAGCCTAAACAGAAGGGGTATTTAAGCCCTATTTCCTTCTCTCCCTTTTCTCTCTCTCTATCTCTAATTACTTCCTCCTATTGTAATTAAACTCCATAAAAGATTGACGGCTGACTTAAGTTTTCATTTAGGAATTACATTGCTGATTCCTTGGCGACCTTAAATTAATATATATCAGTCTTTTAAAGTGATTCCCTTGTAACAAGAGCCAAATGAAAAATTCATTGGAAATGAAATAATATGATACTCCAAAATCAGTTAGTTAGAGAAGAAATCATAGAAACAATTAATAACTTCATTGAGGAAAATGACAGTGGTGAGACATCCCTCCAAACCTTTTGGGATGCAGCCAAAGCAGTACTTAGAGGAAAATTCATATCCATGAGTGCATATATTAACAAATTAGGGAGGGCAGAGAACAATGAATTGGAAAAGCCAATCAAAAAACTTCAGAACAAACAAATTAAAAACCCCCAGTAGAAAACCAAACTAGAGATCCTAAAAATTAAGGGAGAAATTAATAAAATCGAAAGTCATAGAACTATTGAACTAATAAACAAGATTAGAAGCTGGTACTTTGAAAAAAACAGATAAAATAGACAAAGTACTGGTCAATCTAATTTAAAAAAGGAAAGAAAGGAAAATTAACAGCATCAAGGATGAAAAGGGGGACCTCACCTCCAATGAAGAGGAAATTAAGGGAATCATTAAAAACTACTTTGCACAATTACATGGCAATAAATATGCCAATCGAGGTGATATGTATTAATATTTTTAAAATATAAATTGCCTAGAATAACAGAAGAAGAAATAGATTTCTTAAATAATTCCATATCAGAAAAAGAAATCCAACAGGCCATAAAAGAACTCCCTAAGAAAAAATCCCCAGGGCCGGATGGATTCACCAGTGAATTCTATCAAACATTCAAAGAACATCTAATTCCAATATTATAAAAACTATTTGACATAATAAGCAAAGAGGGAGTTCTACCAAATTCCTTTTATGACACAAATACGACACTGATTCCAAAGCCAGACAGGTCAAAAACAGAGAAAGAAAACTACAAACCAATCTCCTTAATGAACATAGATGCAAAAATCTTGAACAGGATACTAGCAAAAAATCTCCAGTAAGTCATCACAAGGGCTATTCACTATGATCAGGTGGGATTTATTCCAGGAATGCAAGGATGGTTCAATATTAAGAAAACTATCCACATAATTGACTATATAAACAAGCAAACCAACAAAAATCAAATGATTATCTCAAAAGATGCAGAAAAAGGTTTTGGCAAAATACAACACACATTACTATTGAAAACACTAGGAAGTATAGGAATTGAAGGGTCTTTTAGAAAAAATAGTAAACAGTATATATCTAAAACCATCAGCCAACATCATCTGCAATGGGGATAAACTAGATGCATTCCCAATAAGATCAGGATTGAAACAAGGATGCCAATTATCAGTGCTAGTATTTAACATTGTACTAGAAACACTAACAGTAGCAATTAGAGAAGAAAAAGAAATTGAAGGTATTAAAATTGGAAATGAGGAGACCAAGCTATAACACTTTGCAGATGATATGATGGTCTACTTAAAGAGTATTAGAGGATCAACTAAAAAGCTCATGAAAATAATCAACAACTTTAGCAAAGTTGCAGGATACAAAATAAACCCACATAAGTCATCAGCATTTTTATATATCTCCAACACATCACAGCAGCTAGAATTAGGAAGAGAAATTCCATTTAAAATCACCGTAGACTATATAAAATACTGAGGAATCTATCTGCCAAGACAAACACAGGAACTATATGAACACAACTATGAAACACTTCCTACTCAATTAAAACTATATCTAAACAATTGGAAAAACATTAACTGCTCATGGGTACGATGAGATAACATAATAAAAATGACCATCCTATCCAAACTTATTTACTTATTTCTTGCCATACCCATCAAACAACCAAAAAACTTTTTTACTGAATTAGAAAAAAACATAATGTCATTTGTTTAGAAGAACAAAAAATAAAGGATATCCAGGGAAATCATGAAAAAAATGTAAAGGAATGTGGTCTTGCAGTGCAAGATTTCAAACAGTACTATAAAGCAGTGGTCATTAAAAAAATCTTGTATTGGCTAAGATACAGAAAGGAGGTTCAGTGGAATAGACCTTGGGTGAGTGTCTTTAGCAAGACAGTCTATGATAAGCCCAAAGACACCAGCTTTTGAGACCCAAATTCACTATTTGATAAAATAAAAGACAATTTTGGAAATTGGAAGACAGTATGGGACAGATTAGGTTTGGATCAACCTCTCACACCCTACAGCAAGATAAACTCAGAAGGAAACTATAAGTAAATTTTGTGAACACAGAATAGTATACATGTCAGCTCTTTCGGAAAGGAAAGATTTTTAAACCAATCAAGAGCTAGAAAAAATCACAAAATGTAAAATCAATAATTTTTATTATATCAAATTAAAAAGTTTCTGTACAAACAAAACCAATGTAACCAAAATTTGAAGGGAAGCAACAAATTGGGCAACAATCTTCATAACAAAAACCTCTGACAAAGGCCTAATTACTCAAATTTACAAAGAGCTAAATTAATTGTACAAAAAATCAAGTCATTCTCCAATTGATAAATGGCAAGGGACATGAATAGGGAATTTTCAGCTAAAGAAATCAAAACTATTAATAAGCACATGAAAAAGTGTTCTAAATATCTTATAATCAGAGAGATGCAAATCAAAACAACTTTGAGGTATCACCTCACACCTAGCAGACTGTCTAACATGACAGCAAAGGAAAGTAATGAATGCTGGAGGGGATGTGGCAAAGTCTGGTCATTAATGCATTGCTGATGGAGTTGTGAATTGATCCAACCATTTTGGAGGGCAATTTGGAACTCTGCCCAAAGGGTGCTAAAAGTCTGTCTGCCCTTTGTTCCAGTCATAGCACTGCTGGGTTTGTGCCTCAAAGAGATAATAAAGAAAAATATATGTACAAGAATATTCATAGCTGTGCTCTTTGTGGTGGCCAAAAATTAGAAAATGAGGGGATGCCCTTCAATTGGGGAATGGCTGAACAAATTGTGGTGTATGTTGGTGATGGAATACTATTGTGTTAAAAGAAATAATAAAGTAGAGGAATTCCATGGGAACTGGAACAACCTCCAGGAAGTGATGCAGAGCGAAAGGAACAGAACCAGGAGAACATTGTACGCAGAGGTACAATTGAATGTAATGGAATTTTCCATCAGTAGAATTGCTGTGATCCTAAAAAATCTGGATGGATCTATGGGAAAGAGCAATATCCACATTCAGAGGAAAAACTGTGGGAGTAGAAACACCAAAGAAAAACAATTGCTTGATTGCATGGGTTGAGGGGGACATGGTTGGGGATATAGCCACTAAATTAACATCCTAATGCAAACATCAACAATATGGAAATAGGTTCTGAACAAGGTCACATGTAATACCAAGTGGAATTGCACCTTGGCTACGAGAAGGGTGGAAGGTGTAAAATTGGACTTGAACTCTGGACTTCAATCCCCACAAGCCCTTGCTCCACTTCCCCAAAATGCTTTGTAATCTCATGGAATTCTGAGGTGGGCCGAGATCGAGAAGGTATTTAACCTGATTGCAAAGGCTTTTGAGCTCTTTTGGACTTCCATTTTGGGGCAGACGTGGCTCTTTCCATAATGTAGGTGAGGTCTTGTGTAGGCCTCTCTGGCCTAGGCACGTTTTCCTTATCCTGTATTTTCTTTAATCCTTAACTTTTAATAAACCTCTAAAAATATAATACTCCTTGCAGAGAGAAACTATCTACCTGCCTCAGTCTCCCCTATATTTTAATCTTTACAGTTTAGCTTAACCACTTTGGGGAAACGAAATATCTCAATCTTCTGATTTTTTTTTTTTTCTGATCTTTAGTTCAGTTTTAATAGCTAGTGCCTAGAAATTTTTTTTGAGCCACGTTTCTCTGGCTGAGGTTTTTTTATGTTTTCAAGGCTTCCTGCCTGGCCATATGCTTTGGACTGCCCACCCCAGCTGCCTGCTCCATTTGGCCCTGCATGTCTGCGCTCCGGCTCTGGTCCTGGCCCTGCCCACCCCAGTGATCCTTCTCTCGTTCACCTGGCCCACCTGATTCAACCAAGATTGCAATCACCTGGTGATCTGCATGCCCAACAAACCCAGATCCTTGGCTGGTAACAAAAAGGGGGAAGAGGTATTGGCTCCACGTGGGCGGCCTGGGCTCCATGTGGACTGGGGCAGGGGGAGGGATCATAGCAGGGGAGAGAAAAAAGGGAGAGGAGAAGAAACAGATTTTTCAATCAGAAACTTAAAAAGCAATGGGTTGTTTAAAAGGATACCTTTTGAATGTCCTGGTAATTTCTTTGATTTCACCTGTGTGCCAGAAGAAATATTCAGCCCAAAGATTTAACTTTGAAAGGACAAATGGGTGGCTCAGCAAACTGAGAGCCAGGCCTACAGACATGCGGTCCTGGGTTAAAATCTAGCCTCAGATACTTCCCATCTGTGGGGAGCTGGATGGATCCCTTAACCCCCATTGTCTAGCCCTTACCACTCTGCCTTTAGACAACAGGCATCTAAATGGATAATTAAAAACAACAAACAAACAAACCAAAAAAACCCAAAGAACATTAAAGAGACTAAAGGCTAGATTTTAAGGCATTTCAGACTCCAATGGTTTATAAAAAATCTCTGTATTTCTATTGCATTTTGATATTTGCTTGGTTTAAGATATAAGTTTGTGATTTTAAGTTCATATATTACTGGATTCAGTATTATTCTGTTATACTGTTCATTTTAATGTCCTGAGTTTTGACTACTTTTAAAATTCTTTTCCCCCTATAACTGTGCTGAACAAATATTATTGAATAAGCTCATATATGAAAAAAAACAGCTTTTTTCTATTTTGCTGAGGATAGATGGACTTCAGAACTGGTTACAATTGCTAAAACAACTTTGGAAAATCTAATATGCTAAATATCTCAATGATTTTAAGGGCTTTTAAAATATGATTTTTGTAATTTTTTAACAATCTCTCATCATTTTTGCCTGCCCCTACCATGAGGTAAGGCCCATTACAGTAGCTGAAGTGACATTTATTTATAATCCCCAACCTTCCCGCATTTCTAAATATGTGAATGGAAGTTGGGGCAGTTAATCTCAGGGCATTTGTATCCCTAAAAAGCCTCCAAAAAAAAGGAGCATCTCTCATTTATACTCTTCAGCTCATTACTTTACTTGCACCAGAATGATATATAGATTTCTTGATTATGTTCTTAACTCAAGATGAGTTTTACTTTGTTTAAAAATATGTTTAAATACCAAGGTTGAAAGATTGCTAAGTTTCTAAAAACTTGTGACAAATATCCATCAATTCATAGGTTTTAAAAATGTCATACAGCAACTTATGTGAAATATGATAGGGTGTTTGTTTGCTATTGTAATTAATTGGATTATTGAGAATTTTGGGGATATTGATACTACATATTTGTACTACTATTCTTTAAAAACGAAAATTATACTACTGTTCAATTCATTTTCCATACTCACAGTGATCATGGCCAGACATTAAGAGGAAATGGATCTCATTTTTGGTGAGAAAGTCTTGTAATCTTTATTTTCTTAGCTGACACAGTGTGTCAAGGATTATAAACTATATTTTTAATTTTTTAAAGCTCTTTTATTACTATATGTTTTTGCATGTGCAATATACTATTTGTTTTTTCTCTCTTTTTTATATTTCAAGCACATGTCACCAGCATTAAGATTTTCTTTAACTTTCTGACTTTTCAGTGCTACAAGTTTAAGATAGATTTGCTAATGCATGCCCTAAAAAGCTAGAGACTATAAAAACGATGCCACTAATTATTTTAAAAATTATGGGACTTTGCTTAATGATTCTGTCTGATTCCAGGACAAAACATACACAAAAGAGCCATTGCACAGGGCCAAAGAAAACCCAATCCAGGATCGATTGATGCACTTCCAATCCAATACAAAGGTCTTGAACCTAGTGTGAAGACTCGAGGTTATTGTGTTTAACATTGTTAGACATAGGCTTTCCTTGTGTCCATACTCACTCTGAAGATACTCACAGACCAGTATCCCTGAAACCTTGGCTCTGATAATCTGGTCCTGTTTTCTACCTCTCATAGTGTGGTACCTTTCTGTAGTCCTGGCTACTGACTGGGTAAATGCATCATTGCTTAGATCATTTTGATTGGACCCTGATTCAAGGACCTGCTATAGATTTATATTTCTTTTTACTTAGAATTTTTTCACATAAGACTTTGATAGTCTATATTTTCATCCAGAGTTTTTTTCTTTTTTCCTTTGGATTTTTCTGATATCTTTTTAATATCTCTTGCCAATTGATTCATATACCTCATACCTCAGCCATGCATCCCTAAGTGATCCTGTTTTTTTTTAATCACCCTCTTAATGGTGGGAATGTAAAAAAATATATCATTATTTAAATTGCAAGGTTTAAATTCCTTTTGAGAAGAAGTTTAGGTAAAGAAGATGCTAACTCTCTGAATCCAGAACTGAACTGTTGGGGAAGCCACCATGAAGAAGCCTCCAGACCACAAGTTGCACAAAATTGAACTTTGGGTATGGTTGATTGAACATTTATTTGTATGTATACTTTCATGCCAAAGGGGACTGCTCCCAACTGACTTTTTGTCAATTCGTCCAGCCTTTATTGGTTTTGTCCTTTTTTTCTCTAATCCTCAAATTATTGTAATCTTTAAATTGATTATGTTTTTATGATCCTTTGGGGAAATGTTACTTCCCAGAGGATCAAATGGGGGGGAATGTAAAATTGGACTTGAACTCTGGACTTCAATTACCACAAGCCCTTGCTCCACTTCCCCAAAATGCTTTGTAATCTCACGGAATTCTGAGGTGGGCCGAGATCGAGAAGGTATGTAACCTGATTGCAAAGGCTTTTGAGCTCTTTTGGACTTGCATTTTGGGCAGACGTGGCTCTTTCCATAATGTAGGTGAGGTCTTGTGTAGGCCTCTCTGGCTTAGGCACGTTTTCCTTATCCTGTATTTTCTTTAATCCTTAACTTTTAATAAACCTCTAAAAATATAATACTCCTTGCAGAGATAAACTAATTTCTACCTGCCTCAGTCTCCCCTAAATTTTAATCTTTACAAGGGGAGGGGAGGAAGGAATAGAATATGATTTTTGTAACCAAGGAATAATGTTTGGAATTGACCAAATTAAAAAAAAAGAAATCAAATAAAAAAGAAATCAGAAACAAAAACCAGCTAGATGTATTGGCACCAGGTGACTAAGTAAAAATACAAAGAATCCACTAATATCTCCCTAAAAGGAATACTTTGACGTATTTCACCCAGGAAAATAATAGCCAAAATTCAAAGCTTCAAACCTAAAGAAAAAATACCATAACCACACAAAAATAGTTATATTATCCATGATTACACAAGAGTTGGCAGTAATCAATATAATAGAGAAATAAAACATGGGGGTATTTTTAAAAATAAAAGACAAATGACAAATGCTTAGAAGAAAGACTAAAACTATCTGCCACAACTGTGTATAACTTCATAGAAAGGAAGGGGGAAAAGAACTATTATTTATAAAAGAATTTCAAAGCATTTCTGTTGAAAATGACCAAACTTACTGGACATTTTACAATTCAAATATGGAATTCTAGAAAATTATAATAAGGTACAGACATAGATTAGAAATATATATATCTGGATGAATTATTTACATTATAATAGTAGGAAAGAAATTTGTTTTCTTGGAGAGCTCTAATGTCTTTCAGAATCATTTAGGAAAAAAGACAAAATCATATTAAAAGATAACAGACATCCTTGGAGAGTTTTGTTTTGTGTTAATTCTTTTAGAAGAAATTGGGAAAGAAATGGCATTATATTGGTAAGGTAACTAAGAGGTAAAGTCAAACTTATCTCACACCAGAAGGGTACCTGAGATATAGAGTATACAAACATGGGTAAGAAAATAGAGGGAGTAGTCATCTCATAAAACTTACTTTTGTCTGAATCAGATATAGGGAGGCTGAATACACAATCACACTCATAGACACACACCCATATACACATCTCATTTGGTATAGATTTATGTTAAACTCAACAGGGATCTAGCTGAGGAGAGGGGAAGAAAAAAGACATGTTAATTATACCTTTGAAGATTTTTGCTAACATAATTTTTAAAAATCACAAATGATTATGTTTGTTGACAATAAAACTATTGACAATATCAAATCTCTAAGTGAAAATGTCTTATTTACCAATGCAGGTCGGTGGCTGTGTCCAATGTCCATGAATACATGTGCTTGTCTTTTTTCCAACCATTATAAAATTCTCCACACAGCCATATTCCACCGAAGCCCCATGAGAATATGACAGATCAGGTGTCTGAATATAACCATGGACAAGTTCAGGTACTCCTGAACATCTTTTTTTTTCCTCTATATAAATTTGAAAAAAAATATGCTTAAATAATTATTTTCCTTTTTTTTTCAAAATAATTATTTTTCAAAAAAAATTCCTATATATTTATGCATGTGTACACACACACACACACACACACACACACACACACACACATATATATATATAATATATATATATATATATATATATATACTTACTCATCATGGACAAAATAAAGAGTTATTCAAAATAGAATTTAAAATTCATTACCAATGCAAGTGGGTAAGGTTGTCCATTCTCCATCATTGCATTGTATCTTCCTGGGTCCTCTCCTTACAAATCCAAGGTCACAATTATACTCTACCACATCATTATGACAATATACTTTCTTCTTTGAGTCCTTAGCTATGCCATTCAAAATTTCTGGTGGTTGCTCACAACAGTTTACTTCCACTATAACAGAAAGGCCATTTAAGTAACTTTTTAATAGTATGAAATAACTGGATCATTGATTTGGAGTTGGAAGAGAATTCAAAGGTCTTTGAGCCCAAACCACTGATTTTGCATTTGAGGTCCATAGAGCTTAGCTGATTCGCCTAATATAGAAGAATTAAATAGCAGAGTTAGAATTTGACCTTGGGTCCTCTGGATCTGGATGTAGAACTCTTCTCTCTGAGCCACACTTACATTTTATTATCCAATGTGTTATCTACCAATAATGATCAGTTTTATGTTCCCTGCAAATTTCATAAGTAGACTATCTAAATATAGTATAGTAAGTATAGTATGCTTAGTATACTTACTCTGAAGAAGTATACTACAGGTCACTAATAAACTGCTAGAGAATATAGAGTCAAGCACAGATCTATGGGGTAACTCTTCTAGCACCCTATTTCCAAGATGATGTCAAATTATCAATATATTTTTTGTGTATCCAGTTATTCAACCAACTCCAAATGCATCTGCCTTTACTGCCACCTAGTCTTCCCTCTCCAGATATTACATGAGTAGCATAAGAGACTACATCAAATCCTTCCATTAACATTAATTTTAGTGATTATTTTTTAGCTTTTTATTGAAGTCATTCTACACACTCATTTTTATGATCAACCACACAAGTCATCAACTTTCCAATTTGGCCTGTTGTTTATCATCTAGGAATCCAAGAACAATATGCAAATAAGAGATCCATTTCCTTAGACCTAGAGGATCTGGTCTAGATAGCTTTTGAAAACAAATTACTAATGAATCTATCCAGATATTGACAAAGCTATCAATCACTTCCTAATAATTAGTGAATCCTTTGCCTTACTGGTGATAAGAAATCAGTAGATCACCATTCTGCATTTATACAAGTTTAGATTGCAATAGGTTAACATTGACCTTAAAATTCATTCTCTGAACTATTTCCCAATCCTATTAATCTCAGATAAACAAGAAAAATACTTAGTTCAGAATAATTTATGTATTTGGTTACTACAGAGCTATTGCTCCTATTTATTAAATTGGCAGAATTACGGACTTTTTGGATTTCTGTCCAATGTATAATCATGTCTCACTGAATACTTTTAGAACCGTGAATTACTGACAATATAGATTTTCTCCAGTCTTTCCCATATGCTACTCAATAAAGCTAATGCAGATCATATGACCATACTAACCAGATGTTCTTCTAATACTTATTATCTAATTTTAACAGATCCCTCTTTACAGCAAGGGTTCTCTAAAATCAATTTTTTATTCAGTGGTCCTTATTTGCTGTCATCTTTAGTTTCCTCAGGGCTTCTATACCATCTTCTCCTTAAACCATCTCAGATGAGGATTTCATCTCATATTTTACTAAAACAATTGAGACAATTTAACATGAGTCTCTTCTCATAATCTGCTGTTCACACTCTGTTCCTTGATTAATCCTCCATTTTTTCTTCCTTTACTCCCCTACCCAAAGAGGTGGCTTTTATCTTAGTCCAACAAAACCCTTTGTGTGGCATCATTACCATTCTTGGATTCCTATAAGGATTTATTGCCTCTTCCTCATTGGCATATATTGACCACAACCACATTTTAAAAGCAGAACCTGAGCTGGATATTTTGATAGGTTAAAAATTCATGATGGTCATGAGATAAAGCAAGGGAGTTTTGTATTTAAAAAAAGAATAGTCAAAGGAAAACACAAGATTGAATATTTTAGTCTATGTGTGTATTGAGTGTAGGTTCTAAAATATAGATTTGAACATTTTAGAGATATTTCCTATAATATCCTCAAATTCACATATAACATCAAATTACAATAAACGCAACTTGCACCTCAATGTAGCTAGGAAAACTCCTCACAACTCCCACTGGCTTCCTTGGAGAGGCATTTTTCTCTACAAACAATGAAGTTTAAATGTTGAAATATCCTCTCAATCAAGAATGTCCAGATATCTTCTCTTATAACACTTTAATTTGTCCTCTTGGTTAACTAAAGAAGATATAAATGATTCTATACTGACCTAAAATATACAATATGAAAACTACAGCAAAGATAAAAAAATTGTGCCAGGGTAAATATTCAGTAATTCCATTCTTGCTATCACCAATTTGTGAAACAAATATTTACTTTTGCATGTAGGAAGCCTGGGGGACCATCCAAACTGATAACACTGCACAGATGAAGGTCCAGCTATTTTAAATCCACGGAAACAGCGAAAAGTCAATACATCTCCAACTTGATATTTCTCTTTCTTGAGATTAGGTTCCATTTGATGTAGGATAGGGAGACTGCATGCTTTTTCTAAAAGTAAAATAAAAATAAAATGGATGATTGCTTTAATTTTAGAAGTTTTAGTGTTTCCTCAGCAAGTAACTTATTATAATATAATTTCAAGTAGTGACTATCAAAAGAAATAGTTCCTATGTTAAAAGAGCTTACAATCTAGTTAAATATCATGCAATTTTACATAAAGACTTTTTTGGTAAATAGCAGGCAAATAAATGGCACTTTTTTTCTTAAAAAATTATATTGAATAACATAAAGGCAGGTGGAAAGAGAAAGAATGCATTTGAAACAAAATTACTTATATATAGATAATTATTTATGAGTGCGTTAGAATTGAATGACTCACTGTTGGATCTTAGTGTTGGCAAAATCAAGAAGCTGTCCAAAAATATAGGGTTCAGATTATTATTTAAAATATAATATTTTGGTTTGTTTAAAAGGAAAAGGAGGTTTTTAAAGTTAATGATCATATAGTTCACCCCCCCCCATTTGACTGATGAGTAAATTAAAACATCATATATCAAGTAGTTGAAAATCCAAAACCACAATCTCTCATTTTATAATGCATAGTCTTACATATAATAAATATATATAAATATATATTCTCATTAAATCAATAATATTGTATAATGCTGAAAGATATGTTTATGAAAATTTATTTTTATGATGCTTCAAATTTTGAATTGTATTTAGACATGATGTAAATCACTGATATATAAAACTGGATGTATTTTCCAAGGAAAAAGTATTCTGTGACACTTTCAAGGCTTCTGAAATCATACTAAAAAGTGAAACACAAAGAAGTCACATATTTTAAAGATTATTAACTGTTTTGTAACAAAACAATATAACTAAAGTAAAAAAATAGGAACTGTTTGGTAATTTCAAATACCAACTGCAAAACTTAATGACAAAGAAAAATAAAGGCAGTTTAATTAACAAAAATGGAATAAATATCAATGAAACCTAAGTGGCTGGCAGTTATCAAGACTGCCAAACCTATAATTCATTATAGTTGAAGAGACTTCAGGAAGAGGTTCCACAAGAAGTCCAGAGAAGCTACTAGTGGTTTTGGTGCTCACCTAAAGGAGCCAGAACAAAACATTTTGGAAATTTTGATAATGATCCACACTATCCCCATTGCCTGGGTCTTACTAATCTTCTGCCTTAGAATCAATACATAATATTGATTTTAAGGTGGAGAGCAATGTTTTTTTTAAGAGTCTATTTATTTGTATCAATTATAAATATGTAGGAAATAGCTTTCATCGTCTAGAAATAATATATTTGTAGAAATTTGGCCTGACAACCTCTTCTTTAAATGTCGCAGATTCCATTTCTTCTGGATTGATGGCTAAAAACTCAGAAAGCACAATTCTTACTACAAAGTACTGATGTTGTCAAATGGTCTAATTTATGAAATACCTGGTTCTATTGATGAAAATGACAAGAAGATAAATTAACATCTGGTTTCAATATGAATTGTAAGACCACTAGTCCTTTCTAACTGTATTATATTTGAAAGTTCATATATAAGCTTTCTCCCTTTCTCGAATGTGGTATATTTGAGAGAGGGGAGCATGTACCTTCTCATTTCTATCTTCAAGTCCTTAACACAGTGCTTAATAAATGATTTTTATTCATTAAAAATTAGCACAAAGAATCTACCAATTCATGAATCTCCATAAAACATTTTGTTTTTATTTTTAGCTCAGGAAAAGTAATGTAAGAATAAGGGAAAAGAGATAGAGAAAACTGCAAAGATTTGATAAGAGGGAGAGAGGAAAATTTAGCCACAAACCCTTGGAAAGACTCTGGAAGGAAAAGTTCTGCAGAAAGGGTAGTGGGAGTGAACTGAGTTTAATTGTCGCTCCTGAACTTTTTTTTTCCTTCCCCTGAGTTACAAGGGGGAAAGGGCTGCTCTACCAACTCTTGGTGAGTAACTAGTTTATTTCTCCTTTTCAGTAACTTACCATAACATTCAACCACTGTAGGCCACTCATCATCATAACATGTTTTGAAACCTTTTGTTTGTCCACTTCCAAATTCATATCCATCCAAGCATTCATATTCTAATCTTTCTCTAGGCTCAAGAAATGTCTTATTCCCTTTTTGTTTGGCATTTATGAATCGTGGAATATCACAAATTTCTAAATGAAAAAGAAAGTACATTATCTCTGATGTAACTGCACATATTTTCAATTCAACAAATCAGTCTTCACAGACAGGCATATATTCATTCCAAATTTTCAAAAAAAGAAAATTCAACAAACTACCATATATTAAGCAAAAAAGAAGCACCTTCATTTTTTCCCCCTGTACACATGAATTTCTAGGAATCCATTTTAGGAATTATTTCAACTGCATAGTTTTTGTATTAGAATCTATTTCCTAATACTGTGAATTAGATAAAGAATGTTGAAGCTAATTCATATGAATGTCAATTTCTTTAGGAGAATCTAAAGTTAAAAAGTGTGCACAGTTATTTTGAATAAATGATTTAATATCATTTGGTCTCAAGTTAGCTCTTCTGTTTGAAGAAAGTGATGAGGAATGGATTAGATGACTGATAGGAGCCATTCCAGCTTTGTATCCATGTATCAAGTTCTATGTATTATTATGTAAAATACTTAGTAATAAGCCACAAAAAGGCAGAGTCTAATTAATAGTAAAATATAAATATCAAGTCCTTAAGTTAAAGTTATATTCTAAAATCTGAACCTAAATTTATTCCTCAGACTTCTAAGCAATAGAGAGCATCATAGATAAATGCTTCTTATATTTCTTACTTTGAAAAAATGTATTCACAAGCTAAAATGATCAAATATAGGAACCTTTGGTGTGACTCTAATGAGTTTGATCTGAATTAAGCTTATTTTAGTAGCATATTTATTAAGTACTTACCACGAGATAAAATTGTAAAAAGGAGCTGATAATATAAAGAGTTTGTGTGCATACATGCGTGTGTGTGTGTGTGTGTGTGTGTGTGTGTGTGTGTGTGTGTGTGTGTGTGTGTAGAGAACTGTGCCTGGAATCAGGAAATAGTTTCCTGAGTTCAAATTTGACCCTAGACACGTACTAGCTGTGTCACCTTAGACATTTCATCTAACCCTGTTTGCCTCAGTCCCTTATCAGTAAAATCAGCTGGAGTTCTTCAGAGCACTGAAGGCTTGGAAATTTAGTTTAAGTGACTTGCCCAGGGTCACATAGCTAGGAAATGTCTGAGACACTCTAGTATTGTTGCAAAGGAAATTCCAACGGGGTTACAATGTGCCAGACATAACTGAAAAATGACTCAACAACACAATATAAGTAAATACAAAATTAAGATTTATTGGGAGGAAAATTCACTTAGAGTTAGAGGATATCAGAACAGACTTTATATAGTAATTGAGCTGATATTTAAAAGAAATTTGCCTTTCTAAGAGGCCAGACTAAATAGGGAATGTAATGAAGGCAAGGGGCAAAGCTGGTAGAAAGACCTGGTCAAAGGAGACTAAAGTCAAAGATCACTATGCTAAACATTCTCCCAGTGCCCCCAAAGCATTAGTACACCCATAGATAAAAGCAACAACATCAACAAAAACCCTGAGATACAGAGATTCTGCCTGAGCTCAAGTCTTAAGCAAAACTACTTATGTAGGTGTCTATGACTCTACAGCAGTGTTATAATGTTCCAAGATTCCTCACTAAGGAGAACAAAGACAAGGATCTGGCTAGTTCCATGGAGGACATGAAGATTGTCATCCCATGTCCCCCTGCTTTAGCTTCCCATAATTATCACACTACATATAATCATCTCTTTTCTTTTCTTTTCTTTTCTTTTCTTTTCTTTTCTTTTCTTTTCCTTTCTTTTCTTTTCTTTCCTTTTCTTTTCTTCTCTTCTCTTTTCTTTTCTTTTCTTTTCTTTTCTTTTCTTTTCTTTTCTTTTCTTTTCTTTTCTTTTCTTTTCTTTTCTTTTCTTTTCTTTTCTTTTTATTAGAGAGGTCAGAGAAGAGGTGCTCAGTTATATAGGGTTGGAGAACCAGGGTTGGGAAGCATCCATAGAGCAGTTCACCTGGATGAGTAGCCAAATCCAGTGGCACCTATAACCTATCAGGGATCTCTTGCAGCTCCTCACTCACTTTGGTTAATTCTATTAAGCCCATGTAAAAGGCAAGAACATTTGTGTATAGAAAGAATTTGGATACAACAGAGGAATTTTTCTCTCCCACAAAAGGGCTACACCTATCAATACATATAAAGAAAGAGGGAAAGGGAATTTCTGCTCCACCTTCCTCACTTTAGAGATCAGAAAACGACCCAGAGAGGGTGAATAATTTGTCTCTAATTGCACAGATAGGTAGCAATGGAATGGGAATAGAATCAGATATCCAAGTACATAGATAGTAATTTAGTGCTGTTATTCTCCCCCCCCCCCACTGCCCCCACTGCACTATTTTAGCTTGCTTTGACATTTACAAGCATTTAAAACAGAATTATCTGGACAATATCTGCCTTTTATGGCTCCTAATGAAACACTTTCTTTTTTCACCCTAGAATTGAGGCATTCTAGAAGATCTATCCTGACTACATTCAGGTAGAGGAGAATTAAAATATTAAAGTACTCACTAATGCATGTTGCTTGACCCAACCATCCATTTTTTCCACAGGTGATAAATCCATTTTTTTCCCCATTTGTTGTTCCATATCCTTCTTTACATTGATAATTTGCACTTGTATTGACAACGTAATATGTATTTGAATTAGTAAAAAATCCATTATTGAAATTCATTCTGAGTACTGAACATGTTTCTGAAATGGGAAGAGTACAAGCAAAATACAGACATGAGCCCATAACGGTGTTCAAAAGAAGGCAATAAACAAAACCATAGCATGAAAAGTGAATTTGTTTAAAAATACAAATCTGCTTCACTCAGTGCTGACCTAGACAAATTAACTCTTAACAGCTGCTTGTATTGATAGGGAACTTTCTCAGAGTTCCTTTGAAAGACCATTAATTCAATGTCAAACAGTATTTTTATGTTAAACAATTATTTTTCTATAGGATACTGGTTAATGGAATGAGTAACTGAATTAATCTGAAAGATTTATCAATGTAGACACAATTGTTTGCAGAATATTTTACTATTAGCAGTTAGCTAAACCTCAAGTAAATATCCTGATGATTCCTTGATTTATGACCTATTTTATATACTGAAAATATTAACACTAAAGTACCCTACTTCTACAAAAAGAAATTCCTCTTCCAAGTGTTGTTTTATATGTGAGAAGTAGGAAAAGTTCTCCCTGAATGGTACCCAAGCCCCAACAATGACTATCATATAAAGTGAGGGGTAGAAGAGAGAAACCCATTTTACCTTACAAAGTGAATAAAAGAACAAAGCCAGATATGGCTTTAAGGGATGGGCTACCTTCTGATTTGCTTTTTTAATTTCCTTAATGATCAAACAACTTCATCTTAAAGATTCCAAACTTAGCACATTATTATGATTTAGTATTTTCAAGCATTCATACTATTTTTTCCTTTATTTTTCTCTTGCTCTTCTCATTTCCTTTCGCCTTCTGCCAGTCCTGAGAGGGACTTTCAATGTAAACAAAGTTTCATTCCCTTGGCCCTGCTTGATTCAAGGTAGCTTCTCCTTTTAAGTCATAATCTCTCTTTGCTATTTTTGTTTGCATAATAAATTCTCCTCCACTTGTGATATATTACAAATTCAGGATAAGGATAAAAACCTGAACTATTAAGACTCCTGGATAGCAAAGACCTTCCATTGACCTTTTATACATCCTCACTTTTCTTGGTATCTTTACTACCTGATTTGCTTTTTGAAAACAAATATAAAATAGATACAAAACTGGTAATGTAATAGGGTTACTTACTTAGCTTTTCACAATTTGGAACAACAGACCAGCCTTTTTTGGTGCATTCAATTTTGTCTTGATTATTTTGAAGACTGTAGCCTTGATTACATTTAACTGTTATCACTTCACCTTCATTAAACGTTTCTTCTCTTGGTGAAAATTGGCCATTTGGTATTGAACGAATGGAGCACTGTTCTGTAGACCATAAACAAATTGAACATGAAATAATGTTAAAGGAGTAAAGTTTTATGACCACATCTGTAAGAAAAAAGAAGATAAATTATAATGGACAAAGAAATTCATTAAATATTGTTTCCATGTAAGGTTGGAGGAGATAATTATCAATCTATTACCAAACATTTTAAAATACTTATGTGCAGATATTGTGATAGGCATTTCATTAAAGTGCCAAAGACAGTAATTACATATAAATATATATGATAAATACAAAGAGAATAAATAAACAAAAAGTAAAATGTAGATTGGGAAGGAGGATTCAAGCCCTTTTAGAAAACAGGAAAGTTTGTATGTAGAAGGTCATACCCAAACCAAGTTTTGAAGCAAGGACTTTTGTGAGGCAAATATCATGAAGAAAAGCTTTCAGTGTATGAGAGTTGACATAAGTGTTATAGAATAAACCAGGGTGCTATATGGATGTTTGTAGGTTCACAAGATAATATTTTGGGCCAGTATCAGAAGACACAGGGTTTGGGGAAGGCCAACAGTTTATGGGTAACAAGATAACAAATAAGCAGGTTTAGAAACACAGGATTGTTTGTTTATTTAGACAAAGGAATATATGGAAGAGAATGAGGATAAATCTGATCTATAGTATTTATCTAACCCTCCCAATCAATCTATAGTAGATCCCTTATGGGAAATCTTCTGAGAAAGATTATATAACTACTCTGCCATTTCAATCACTACCTTAAATCTTAGTCCCTAATATGTAAATACACTCCACTAACCAAAATCCTCTTGGATAGGAATAGAAGAAATTAGGGTGGAAGTTAAACAGGAAGTTAAACAGGCTTTGGGAAAGTTCTCACCAACAGATGATGTTGGTATATCTCTCAGCTATCAGGATAACACAAGAACAAGTTGGTATGTAGCAGAAGGACAGCCATGGAAGAGACACCAAGTTTCCTAGGTCCACCCCAGGATCCAAGCCAGGACCCTCTCCTAAACTGTCTGTTAGAAAACAGTCACTTCTGCAGAATTCTCGAACTTTCCCCTGCCCCTGCATCCTTTTCAGATCCTACTGAAATTCTCTCTTTCCTTATAACAGAGTGGCCCATGCCAATTCATAAGATGGGATATGGAATGAAATTATTGAGGAAGAAAGAGGTCAGTTTGGAAAGATGAAAGAGGATGGAATGTGAAGTAACATTCAGTGAGGTTGGAAAATTGGTTGATGTCATGTTGTGAAAGACTTCAAAAGCTATGTCTTACAAGAAAAGACAACCCATTTAAATTAACCACAGATAGAATTAAAAATAGGAGTATATCTCCCAAAACAAACTCAGAATCTGTTTGAACAAAATTATAAAATACTTTTTATACAAATAAAATAAGATCTAAATAACTAGAGAAACATTATTTGTGTGTAGGCAGAACAAATATAATAAAAATGACAGTTTTATCTAAGTGAATGTATTTATTCAATACCATAACAATTAAATTACCAAAAATACTTTTATTGAATGAGGAAAAAATAATAAAAAATATTTTAGAAAATCAAAAGTCAACAATATCAAAGGAAATAATGAAAACAAAAGGTTATTGAAGGCTGTCTTGCATTATCAGATTTCAAACGGTATTCTAAAGCAGTAATTATCTAAATTATCTGATACTATGAAATAGAAAAGTAGATAACTGGAACAGAGTAGACGTACAACAAATAGTTGTAAGAGATTATAGTAACATTATGTTTGACAAAGGTGAACATCCAAGTTTTGGCATTAAGCATTCACTATTTGGTAAAAAAATGTTGGAAAAATTTGAAAGCAGTCTGAAACTAGATGTAGACTAATGTCTTTCAACATGTACTAAGATAAGATCAAAAATGGATACATGATGTGGGAATAAAAGAAGATATTATAAAAAATGATAATTTTTACTACATTATATTAAAAATATATAAATAAAACCAATGTAAGTATGATTAGAAAGAAAGCAGAATATTGGGGGAAATTTTCAGAGATAGGTTCTCAAATAAATGCCTAATATCTCAAAAACATACAAAACTACAGAACTGAGTCAAAATGTGAACCATTGCCTGGTTGATAAGTGGTCAAAGGATGTGAACAGGCACTTTCTTGAAGAAATCAAAGCTACACACAAACATATAAAAATTCTCTAAATATTTGCTGATTTGATAAATGCTCATTGTAAAAATTTTGAAACATCATTTTTTATTGTCTAAAATAAAAGAAGAGGAAAATGTAAAATTTTGGAGAGAATGTGAAAAACCTGAAACATTAGTACATTGTTGGTGCTACTGTAAACTGATCCAGTCTTGAAATTATGGTAAAATTGCTATAAATCAGTTTGTATACTTTTTTACCCATCAACATTCCTGTTTGGTCTATCTATTACCTAAGGTGATCAGGCAAAAGGAAAAGAACCTATATGTTTTAAAATAACTATAGTAGCTTTCTCTTTGATTGCAAAAATGTAGAAATTGAGGACATACATGTCCACCTATTGGCTGAATATGTTGTGGCCTGCAATTATACTGAAACACTACTATGTTATAAGAAATGACAAGCAAGTTGGTTTTAGGAAGGAATGGAAAGATGTGTATGACATAATGAAGGGTGAAATGATTAAAAACAATAAAAAGTTGAATTTAGTGATGAGTTTGATATCATTTGAAGTATACCTGGGAATTGTAAAGCTATTTTGAGTAATATAAATATATAAAGATTCAAATGAACTACAAAGGACTTACCAAGGGAGATGCTATCTACCTCTATAGAAAGAACTGATGTATTGAAGTATTTATTATATGATTTCACATGTAGAGATATGTCAAAAGTTGAACATCTTTAGTGTGAAATTGGGAGGGAGAAAGGGAAAACTTGGAAAAAATGTAACCAAAAATTAAAAAATTGAAATTTCTAAAATATTTAGTAAAAAAGATTTTGTCCGTTTTTCTGAAAACTTATTTGACTATAAGTTTTTCTTGGCTATTATTAGGTAATACTTTTATTGGAAGACTGGGTAATGAAGTTCTTAAAGTAGGCACAGATATTCTTTGTTTAGTTTTGCTTATTCAAAAATAAATCTATCTGTTTTAATCCAGTCACATTAGGATGTCTGATGAGTATACTTCTTGTCATAAATGACTGGGAGGATTATAATTTGTGATGATGAAAAGAACCAATGACTCAGAAATCCAAATAAATCCAGAATGGGAAGGACTGGAAACAGAGAGAAAGTCTTATAACAGATAGGAAAGAAAATCATAATGAATAAGTCATAGGTTAAAATGGGATGGAAGGGGGCATTCTGGGTAAACATGGTGGCAGTCTAGGCACAAGACTCATCATCTCCTCAGCATACACCGATATAGACTACCTCAAAAGACCAAAAAAAAAAAAAAAGGAATAAATTCATGAGAATGAAGGGACTCTACAGTAGGGTGTAGCATTGACGGTACATGGGATTTTGGCATTTCCACACTATAAGGGGGTGAAAAAGCTCCCACCAAAATGTAAGCTGTTCTACCATTCCCCACCCCACCTACAAATCCAGGGTCAGAGCCAGCCCGTGCCAGAATCAGTGAGAGAGTGAAGGGAACCTCTAGACTGAGAAAGTGGCACTTCTAGGTCCTTGGGAGGTGAATAAGACCACCAAAGACCTACCCCTGTAAGCAGTTACACCAACAGGCTGAAGAGCACAGACTGTAGGTGCTCATAGGAAGATAGCACAAGGAAGGGCAGTAAACAGCAGAAGCTGCAGAGATTCGAGAGCTTGCCGCAGGCAAAATCCTTGCCCCTTAACTCCATACACAGAGAGACTGCCCATCTAATTCAGATTTATGACTAAAAAGGGAAGGAAAAACCTCCACAGTGATGGAAAATTGTGCCCAGGAACAACAACCTCCCTCCAAGCAAAACAAGAAGGGATTGACCCCGAAAAATTTTTATAGAGGAAAAACCCAGGCTGAAGAGGAAATACAGGAGGAAATTTAAATAAATGCACCAAAATCTTCCAAAAAAATAGAAATTGTTCACAAGTTCTTGAAGAATTTAAATTGGAGCTGATCAAAAAGATGGAAGCCTTCTGGCAAGAGAAGAGGGAAATAGTTCAAAGAGAAAATAACAGTTTAAAAGACAAGAACTCCCAATTGGAGAAACAGCTGGAAGCCACAAAAAACAGGATAGACTGAAATGAAAAGGAAAACCCATCTTTAAAGACCAGAAGTAGGCAACTGGAAGCCAATGGTCTTGCAAAACAATAAGAATTAATAAAGTAAAGTCAAAAGACTGACAAAATAGAAGAAAATATAAAATATCTCACTGAGAAGATGACAGATCAGGAAAACAGAGCAAGGAGAGACAATTTGAGAACCATTGGTCTAACTGAAAAGCCAAAAATGAAAAGAAATCTTGACATCATACTACAAGAAATCATCCAAGAAAATGGCCCTGATGGTTTTGAACAAGGGAGTAAAATAGAAATTGAAAGAGTTCATAGAGCACTCTCTACAGAAAATCCTCAAAAGACAACTGCCAGGAATGTAATTGCCAAATTCAAGAATTTTCAAACTAAGACACCTTCCACACTAAAGGACCACAAGGCTTGGAATATGATATTGAGAAAGGTAAGAGAATTGGGTCTTCAACCAAAGATCACTTATCCATCAAAACTGACTATATACTTCCAGGGGAAAGTATGGGCATTCAACAAATAAAAGATTTCCAAGTATTTGTAAAGAAAAGACCAGAAATAAGTGGAAATTTTGATATACAAACACAAAGATCAAGAAAAAATGAAAAGGTAAATAAGAAAGAGAGGGAAAAGGGAAATTTTTTTTACTCAAACTTTCAACTTTAAGAGCTACAATTAGATCAAATTATATAGACTACAGCAAGTCATTACGAGGGTTATTCACAATGATCAGGCGGTATTTATACCAGGATTGCAAGGGTAGGAAAACTATCCACTGATCATATCATAAGCAAACCAAAAAAATCATATCATTGTCTTACTAGATGCAGATAAAGTCTTTGAAAAAATACAACACTCATTCCTATTAAAACACTAGACATCATAGGAATAAAGAGTCTTTCCTAAAAATAATAAACAATATTAATCTAAAATGATCAACCAACATTATCTGCAATGGGGTTAAACTAGATGCATTCCCAATAAGATCAGAAGTGAAAAAAGGTCTCCCATTATCACCTCTATTATTTAACATTGTATTAGAAACACTAACAGTAGCAATTAGAGAAGAAAAAGAAATTGAAGGTATTAAAATTGGCAATGAAGAGACCAATCTATCACACTTTGCAGATGATATGATGGTCTACTTAAGGAATCCTAGAGAATCAATTAAAAAACTAGTAGATATAATCAACAATTTTAGCAGTCGCAGAATACAAAATAAAAGCACATAAGTCATCAGCATTTCTATATGTCTCCAACACATCTCAGTAGCAAGAATTAGAAAGAGAAATTCTATTTAAAATCACCTTAGTCAATATAAAATACTTAGGAATCTATCTGCTGAGAAAAACACAGGAACTATATGAACACAAGTACAAAACACTTTCTACACAATTAAAACTACATTGAAACAATTGGAAAACATTAACTGCTCATGGGTACATTGAGCTAACATAATAAAAATGACCATCCTACCCAAACCCATTCATGTATTTAGTGCCATACCCATTGAACTACCAAAATTTTTTTACTGAATTAGAAAAAACAAACAAACATAAAGTTAATTTGGAAGAACAAAGTATCAAGGATATCCAGGGAAATAATGAAAAAAATGCAAAGGAAGGTGGTCTTGCAGTACCAGATCTCAAACTATACTATAAAGCAATGGTCATCAAAACAATATGGTACTGTCTAAGAGACAGAAAGGAGGATCACTGGAATATACTTGGGGTAAGTGACCTCAGCAAGAGAGCCTACGACAAACCCAAAGATCCTAGCTTTTGGGACAAAAATCCACTATTTGATAAAAACTGCTGGGAAAATTGGAAGACAGTATAGGAGAGATTATAGGTTTGGATCAACACATCAAACCCTACACCAAAATAAACTCAGAATGGGTGAATGACTTGAACATAAAGAAGGAAACTGTAAGTAAATTATATGAACACAGAATAGTATACATTTCAGACCTTTGGGAAAGGAAAGATCTTAAAAGCAAGCAAGACTTTGAAAAAGTCACAAGATATAAAATCAATAATTTTGACTACATCAAATTAAAAAGGTATTGTACAAACAAAATCAGTGCAACAAAAATTAGAAGGGAAGTAGCAAATTGGGAAAAAATCTTCATAACAAAAACCTCTGAGAAATGTCTAATTACTCAAATTTACAAAGAGCTAAATTAATTGTACAAAAAATCAAGTCATTCTCCAATTCATAAATGGGCAAGGGACAGGAATAGGCAATTTTCAGTTAAAGAAATCAAAACTATTAATAAGCACATTAAAAAGTGTTCTAAATCTTTTATAATCAGAGAGATGCAAATCAAAACAACTCTGAGGTATCACCTGACAAAAAGCAGAATATCTAACATGACAGCAACAGAAAGTAATGAATGCTGGAAGGGATGTGGAAAAGTTGGGACATTAATTCATTGCTGGTGGAGTTGTGAATTGATCCAACCATTCTGTAGGATAATTTGGAATTATGCCCAAAAAGGCACTAAAAGACTGTCTGCCCTTTGATCCAGCCATAGCACTGCTGGGTTTGTACCCCAAAGAGATAATAAGGAAAAATACATGTACAAGAATATTCATAGCTGTGTTCTTTGTGGTGGCCAAAAATTAGAAAAGGGATGCCCTTCAATTGGGGAATGGCTGAACAAATTGTGGTATATGTTGGTGATGGAATACAATTGTGCTCAAAGGAATAATAAAGCAGAGGAATTCCATGGGAACTGGAACAACCTCCAGGAAGTGATGTAGAGTGAAAGGAGCAGAACTAGGAGAACCTTGTACATGGAGACTGATATACTTTGATACAATCAGATGCAATGGACTTCTCTATTAGTGGCAATGCATTGATCTTGAACAACCCGGAGGGATCTATGAGAAAGAACACTATCCACATTCAGAGGAACAACTGTGGTAGTAAAAACTCAGATGGAAAACAACTGCTTGATTACATTGGTCGAGGTGGATATTATTTGGGTTATAGACCCTAAATGAACATCCTAGTGCAAACATCAACAGCATGGAAACAGGTTCTGATCAAGGACACATGTAATATTCAGTGGAATTGCGTGTCCACTACAGGTAGGGTGAAGAGAGGGGAAGGAGGAACAGAATATGATTTTTGTAATCAAGGAATAATGTTTGAAATTGACCAAATTAAAAAAAATGGGATGGAAGAATTTGGAATAGTGGAAACTTTCTAACATGAGATGTTGCCTCTACCTTTATACTTTTCTCAAAAACTAATATTCTAAGAGAATAGCATAATAGAAAATTGAAGGTATAGAGGAACATGATCTAAATAGACATACATAAAATGACACAAAAATATTTAAAAGAGAAGTCACAAATAGAGATCTTTGGAATCTTTCATTACATGAAAAATAAAAAGAAACTAAAGAAGGAACAAATAAACAAAAATATTCATCATAGATTAAAAATTTGGATATGGAGAATAGGGAACAAGATCAACAAACCTTTTTAAGAGAAAAGACCATAAGAAAAAAAATTAACAAGAGAAAATTGAAAAGAGAATTCAAGTGGGATTTTGAATGAATGATTTTTTTTATTTTTGTTTTTTTTAATGAATTATTTTAACAGAGGAGGGGAAAGAAGATGAGAAAGAAGGGAAGAATTAGATACCTAAATAAAAGGATGAAATGAAAAAGAATCTATACATTACTTCAAGCAACAATGTAGAAAAACACTGACAGAAGGATAAGTTTGAGATTAAGAAAGCCTTTGGGAAAAGCATTGTTGAAGTGTATAGAAAATCTTCTTGAGCCTAAATGCACTGTCTTAAAAGGGGAAGAATAAAACAAAAACATTCTAACTCAGAAAAAAGTACTTCATGTGAAAAAAGGAGGAAATTTAAACCTAATCTTAGAACTTTTAATGGGAATAGAATAAACAATCTAATGAGAGTTAATGTAAGATATCAAAATCCCACAAGAAACATACATATAAAGCAAAGATATAAACAGAATAAAGGCAAGATTAGAATTTTTTTTCCTAGTCATCAGGTGATTCCAAAAAAATACCAAGAGTTGTCATATGGTATCAGAAATAAAAACTCACTGTATAAAAAGAGAAAACAAGGAAGTCACATTTTAGTGAAATGAAGCATAAAAGACAATATTAATATTAGTTATTTATGTATATATGCATATAGTCATCTGTTTTCTAAATGTCAAAAAATCTAAATTCTTAATGAGAAAATTGTTAAGGATAATTTAGGGTTGTAACCTAGTCTAAATTTGATTTCTGGTCACCAGGGGATATCCCATATAAAATACCAAGTCAGTTTGGAAATATATGGTGGTTTAATCAATCTATAGCAAAGAAATCAAGGAGAAGAGAGAGGGAAAAGGTATAGGATTCTCCCACCCAGCCTGTGCCAGGCTAGCCACAAGGTCCTTGAAGATTAGAGGCTTTCTCTAAGAAGATAGTGTTGGAAGGTAAAGGAGAAAAAAATCAGCCTAACTCTGAGAGATCTCAGAAAAGAGTATCACCTTACTAGGTTACTAGGCTTCCTCCAGTATGGTATCAAGGAAAACTCACCACTAAACCCGGAAAATAGTATCCACCATGCCAAGATGCCAACATTTTCAGCAAGCTGCCTCCAGCCACCTCTCTGCGTCAAAGAGGAAGGAGAGAAGAAGTGATGCGAAATATACAGATGATTTTACATCACTTTCCTGCATCTCACATGTACCAATGATATCTTAGGCTTGACTGAGGACAGCCCAGGGGTCTGTCAGTTGTTTCTGATTTGTCATTTGCTAGCACATGTCTATCAAATTCACAAGACATTCCTGATTTTGGTAGACTAAGTAAGGTGGAGTATTACAAAATTAAGTTGCAAGAAGATATAAATAGTAACATAATAATAAGAATTTTACATGTTTGGAAAATTCTTAATAGATAAAATAAAGTAAGGAATCAAATAAACTCCTGGAAATTATATATATATATATATATATATATATATAATTTTCTGATTATAAATATTAAGTAATAAACCTTTTTGAAAGAACTTTTAGGTCTGTGAGAATATATGAAGAAACTTAAAGACAAATTAGATTCACTAAGGAAAAGCAGCCATAAAAGACATGCTTATGAGTTTCCTGGGATTCCACCTCAGGAACTGGACCTCAAAATAGCAGCTCAAAAAGTTTTGTCTAGCTGTAATGTAAATAAAGACACCTCCTGAAATCTTCTTCCATAATCATCCTTGAGTTGTTCATTATTTTGATTACCAAAGAAGCTTTTGGAATATTTTGACCAAATGACCCAGACCCTCTTTTCTTCTGATTCCCCAAGTTATTGTTAATATTCCTCACTTGCTTGGGTTTGTAGAAATGCCTTAGAAGTATTTTGGATAAAGTCTTTTCATAAACTATTTTCTGTGACAAAGTTAAACCCCTAAGAATGATGTAATGCTTATACCCTACTTTCTAAGAAAACCTTTCTCTTTGTCATAATGAATGGAATAACTTGCTTCAAATCATTGTGCAGAGCAGTCATTTGCTCAGGGTTTGTTCCAGTCATTCGGGTGTTTGCTTTTCTATCTCTATTCTCTCTCTCTCTCTCTCTCTCTCTCTCTCTCTCTCTCTCTCTCTCTCTCTCTCTCTCTCTCTCTCTCTCTCTCTCTTTCATTTTCACTAGCTTATAAAGAACTGGCTTCCTTAGAAAGCTGACTCTCTCTCTACGGCTGAGATGGTGGGTTTTACCCTTGATCACTTGGCTCTGACATCCAGTCATTCATCATTTGTCACTCAACAAGGACCTTTTATAAAAACTAACAAAGAATAGTATAGAAATCTTGTTAATGAATGTAGAAAGTAAAAATAAGTATTTTATTGTCCATAATGCAATTAAAATATTAATCCATTCAAAAAGAACAAAACACACATCTAAGTGAAAACTGGATAAAGACATCCTAAATTGTGAGTACATTAAAGAGTGAGCCATAGCAATAATAAATAATAATGTGAAGACAAGTAGAATTAGAAAACATATAAAAATTTCTGTGATGTAGCTAAAGCAGCCTGTAGTGGGGGGGGGGGAAACTGAATATCATAAACATAGTGACAAAATTAAAGAGGGGAAAGTTAATAAACTGGATAAGTATTGATACAATTAAGAAAGAAGGAAATAAATCAACCTAGAATGAGCAAAATAAAAAGAAGATACTGAAAATTAGAGAAGAAAAAACTGGAAACCAAAAGAAGTAAAGTTATTATACACATGATAAAAATTTCTCAAAAAATAATTATAAAATATTGCTATAATTTTGGACAATTTTTGAGTTGCCTAAATTCAATTGATTTATCAATTTTAAGTAGTTTTCTGTGGTTATATGATTCATGTTTTTTACCTCCAATCTCCCTCCCTCCTCCTGGAGTTGACAATCAATTCCACTGGGTTCAACATGTATTATCACTCCATACCTATTTCCTATACTCATATAACCAAGTGATGAATCTGTTTTTCATTTGTTTCTACTTCCACAGTTCTTATCATATGGATAGCATTCTTTCTTGTAAGTCTCTGGGGATTGTCCTGCATCATTCTATTGCTATTAGTACCAACATCTATTACATGAGTGTGCCACGATGTATCAGTTTCTGTGTATAATGTTCTGATCTTGCTCATTTCACTCCACATCAGTTCATGGAGGTTTTTCCAGTTCATGTAGAAATCAAGCACTTTATCATTCTTTAGAGCACAAAAGTATTCTATCACCATCATATGCCACAATTTGTTCAGCCATTCTACAATCATCAGACAATCAGACACTCCCACATTTTCCAAATTTTTGCCACCACAAAGAGGGAAGCTCTTTTTATTTCAATCATTTTTATTATCTCTTTAGGGTCCAGCTCTAGTAGTGGTATTGCTGGATCAAAGGGCATGCATTCCTTTAAAGCCCTTTTGACATAATTCCAAATTTCCTTCTGGAATGGTTGTATCAATTCACAACTCCACCAGCAGTGTATTAGTGTCCCAATTTTACCACATTCTCTAAAAAATTTATTAGGCTCATTTGCTGTCATATTATCCAATCTGCTAGGTGTGAGTGAGGTGGTACCTCAGAGTTCCTTTGATCTGCATTTCCCTAATCAGGAGTGACTGAAAACATTTTTTTCTTTTGATTATTGATAATTTTGATTTCTTCATCTGAAAACTGCCTATTCATATCCCTTGAACATTTGTCAGTTGGGGATTGACTTGATTTCTTCTACATTTGACTTAGTTCATTATGAATTTGAGAAATTAGACCTTTATCAGGGAATTATTTTATAAATTGTTGCTTCCCTTTTAATTTTGGTTGGATTGGGTGTTATTTTGGTACAAAAAATCTTTTTAATTTAATATAATCAAAATTATTCCTTTTACATTTTTAAATGTTGTTTATCTCTTCCCTGGTCTTAAATTCTTTCCTTACCTAAAGATCTAACAGGTATACTATTCCATGTTCTCCTAATTAACATATAATTTCCTTCTTTATATTTAAGTCAATTACCCATTTTGAATTTATCTTGGTATAGGGTTTGAAATGTTGATCTAAAGGTAATTTTTCCCATATTACTTTCCAGTTTTCCCAGCAATTTTTGTGAAATAATGAGTTCTTGTTCCCAAAATAGGGATCTTTGGGTTTATCAAACATTGGTTTGTTGAGGTCATTTACTCCTACTCTATTCCATTGATCCCTGTTTCTTTCTCTTAGCCAGTACCAGATTGTTTTAATGATCACTGCTTATAGTAGAGTTTAAGATCTGGTACTGCTAGGCCACTGTCCCTCACATTTTTTTTCCATTCTTGATCTTTTGTTCTTCAGACGAATGTTGTTATAATTTTTTTCTAATTCTATAAAGTTGTTTGGTAGTTTGACAGGTATAGCACTGAATAAGTAAATTAATTATGGTAGGATTATCATTTGGCTTCTGGTGAAATTTGCTTTTGCTTTCATATTCGAGGTCTGGACCCACTAGGATTAGGGATTAGGGTATTTTTAGCTACCTAATTCTTTCTACCTCTTTCCTATATTTCCTACCTTGCTGTAAATGAAAGCTACTATCATCCTCATGACTTAAGGGTTAATTATTTTATAAATGGTGACCACAATAATTTTTTTAATTCTCTATTTGTCAAACCCATTACTATTATTACAGAGAGTAATGGCTTCTTCTTGTTATTGAGTTTAGAACATCTTGTTTTGAAGCAGACTAATGAAATCATGGGGAGATGTCTTGACTTGCCATGAGTTGCATTTAAGTGAGGCAGAGTTGCACAATGTGCTCAGTCTCATTTTTTCCTCAGAGTTATCAAAGTCTTGTAGTAAGACACCTACCAAGAGACCTGGCAGTGTTCTAGAACACAATGGATGGCCTTTTGCTTCTTTGACTTCTGATCAAGCTATAAGGACTGTTTAGGGTTGCACATCTTCCTTTCATTTTCCTCTTTTCCCCAACTCTCAACTGTGGTTCCAAAGACCATTTGAGTAGACAGGATAAATTGGCTGAGGGTTACCGATGACTCTCAAACTTGCCAGTGAGTTGAGAGAATGTATACGTCAAGAATATGAAGATTTACTCAGTGTAATGGACAGATGAGATAAAATTGGGTCCAGTGGCCATAAAGGTGTCTGAAGGAGGTGTAAGCTATTCATGGATACATGTGAGAGTGCTCCAAAGCATTAATAAGAGAAATACAAATCAAAACTACCAAGGTTTTGCCATTTCTAATAAATTGGTAAAGATTAAAATATATATAATGTTGAGAGAATTGTGGAAGGATTTTCACATTTGTGCACTTTAGGTGGAACAATGAATTATTACCAAGTTTCTGGGAGGAAATTTAATTTTGTGAAAAGAAAGTATCTAAAATGGAAATAACTTTTGTTATATGGATTTCACAGTTAAGCATAAACTCCAGTGAATTCATTGATAAAAAGAAAGACACTCAGTATACCAAAATATTTATAGAAGCATTGTCTTTTGTGGTAGTAATAAAAATAGAAACAAAATATTGACCCATTGATTGAGGAATAAAAGTTGAAGTAAATTGATATAAGTGAATATGGTAGAATATTACCTTAGTATCAGAAATAAGGAATATGATGGATACAGATAAATATGGAAAGATTTACACAAACTGAGACAACTTGACATAAGCTAATAAACAAAAACAATATATATATATGTACATATATAATGCCTTCTTGTTGTTCAGAGGTTTTGGTGGTATACAGCTCAGTGTGACATGATTTTATATGTTCTTGACAAAGATCCTGGGGTGTTTTGCCATTTCCTTCTTCAGCTGAGTTTATAGATGAGAAACTGAGGCAAACAAGATTAAATAATTTGTCCAGTGGCTCATAATTCATAAGTCTCTGAGAATAGATTTGAACTGTGGTAGATGAATTTTCCTGACCTTAGGCCTTGCTCTCTATCCACTCTGCTGCCAGCTATGCCACATAACGACTAGAACAATATAACGAGAAGAATAAACACTACAAAAAAAATGAAAATGAATGTTGAATATTCAGAAGGAACAAATTTGGACCCAAAGAAGAAAAAAAAACAAACAAAAACCCTTGTCCCCACTTCTCTACAGAATTTTGTACTATTTATGTATAGAGCATTAAATTCAACCAGATTTTTTGATGATTTTGTTATTTTTTCTTTCCTTTTTTATTATGGAAAAAATTTTTTTATGAGGGCCATACTCTGAGGAAGTGAAAGTGCAAATAAATAGAGGGAAATTTAGGATATGAAAGGCCAAAGGCTTAAATAAAAATTCATCTTACTGACTGCAGGCAATCCAGAGAGCAGATAGTCCCATGAAAAGGATAGAAATTGTTTTGGGGGTGTAGGCTACTCTATCAGAGAGCAGGTAATGATATCTTAGAAAAGAAAATGTTACTGAGAAAGCCAGATTTAATCTCAAAGGTCAGTATTATCAGAGAATAAAACATATTATCCAAGAGACAGCATAATTTTGCTGTAAAGCAGAAAGTGATACCAGAATTCAGTGATACTGAGCATTGCAAATGGAATCCTATGCTAATGATTCATTTCAAGCAGACACTCTAAGAAAGAATTGGGAAATTATAATGTCCATTGGCTTTCTTTTTGCAAAATAAATTTGTTTTTTATATGTCAAGGCCCCCACCCCGTGTATCAGGATGGAATCTCGGCTTTCCAGAAAGTTCAATGGGGACATCATAAAGGTCTAACTGATTTGAAATGTTACATCCTTTCTAAATATCATCCGGAGCTTCCAATAACAGGGGTCCTTTAAAAATAGTTTACAGAAGTGTACTTACTAATGCATTTTGGCACTGGATTCCATCCTTCTTCAGTACAAATAAATTTTGTCCAATAGCTATCATATGATTTAGTTCCACGGACAGGTTCAAAATGGTCATTACAGTGGTAGTACATTTCTTTTCCAATAGATGCTGGAAAACTTCTTTGAATGTAGTCCTCACTCTGGTTTGGCTTATAAAGTTCTCCATTTTCTATTACTGGATATTGACAAGGTTTCCCTTGGGGAAAAGTGAAATAAAATATTTTCTTTAATAATTTAACTGGATAATTTTATTTTTCTATTATGAAGAAACACTACACAATATATTATATACTATGTAGTATAACTGTATTCTTTTCATTCATGATCTCAGAATTACCTGAGATTTAGAATCTCCCAGGAAAAGTGTCTATTCAAACTAGTCATACACTTACTTGGGGATGTTTTGCTACTATAGAATGCATAAGCTTCCACTATACTCTCACCCTTTGCCCTTTAAGACACTACTATCATGCTCATTTTAGTTCTCCTCATATTTGCCTCATTATTCTTTCTTAGTATTTTGCTACAATTTCACTATTTTCTCATTAAACATTAATATCCTTCAAAGTTTGGTCTGCAGATTCTATACTTTCTATGTATTTTTGTTGATCTCTTCAGTTCCTAGGCATTCAATTAACTCTATGAAGATTACTCTCAAATCTACATATCCAACCTTTTTCTCTATCCTGATTTCTAGTTCCATTTTACCATCAGCTTAATATTTCCAAACAAATTTCATATCAATACGTTAGACTTATCACATCTAAAATTAAACTCATTCAATTTCTACAAAACCCTTCCTCCCCACTTTTTTTTTCAGTTGAGGATAGCATCCATTCAGTTTCACAGGTTTACATCCTTTGAGTCACCCTTCACCCTTTTGCCTTTCCTGTACCTCAAATATTGAATAAATTTCCAGGTCTTGATTCTGCTTTCATGATATTTCTCCCATCTTTCCCTTTCATCCTGAGAGTCATATATTCATTACTCCACTACATGCCCACCTAACCTCTTGCCTGTACTACTGAAATAGACTCTTAATTGTCCTGGATGCTTCATTCCACTTTGTTTCCAAACTATCCTCCATAAAATCAGCCAAATTACCATTCCTAATACACAGATATGATAATATCATTTGTCCATTCTAATCATCCAGGACTTCTCTGTTTCTAACATTAAAAAAAATTATTGGCCAGGAATATAAAGTTTCTCATGATGTGGCTCCCACCTACCTTTCCAAATGTTTCATATTGGTCTCCTTCCTACCATATACATTCCAGTCAAACTGGACTAGTAGTTGATTCTGAAACCACCATGATCCCTCTCATCTCTAGGACTTTGAATGGGCTCTCTCTCATGTCTAGAATATTATTTCTTCCTCATCTTTGCCTCTTATAATGCCATGTTTCCTACAATCAGTTTCTACCTCCTACATGAAATGTCCTAGTTGCTACTTTCTTCCTGCTTGTTTTTAAAAATTCATATGAGCATGTAATGAATGTTCATATTCATACTATACTATTTTCAGGCTTTGCTTTTTTTGTGAGGGGGAACTTTGTGATATCTTTTAACAGAAGCATGAAAATATAGGCTAGAACAAAGGCCAAAATTAGAAAAATTTAAAAACATACTTAGAGAGAATGTGGTGATGTTTTTAAAAGAGGTAAAAAAGATTGCATTGTAATATTCTTAGTTCTCATAGAGTATTATTTCTGAATTACTCAGATGAGGTATAAGTATAAAGTAATACTATTTCTTTCTTTAAGTATACCAAATCTGAAGCATAAGAATAAAACATATATGGAAGCATTTATTAATTCAATAATGTTTCCGTTGCTCAGAGATTTCTTTTTTTCCTTTTCAAAAATTTCTCTGTTGGAAATGTCCTTACACTCAATTTACAAGCCATTTTTGAGGTGAGGGAATAGGGTAAGGAGGACTTGTGATTAGAAGCTGTAGTTTCTAGAAAATAAACCACTTCTAACAATGCAGATCAGCAACAATTCTTCAATTATCAATCTTAAGAGTATAGCTTTGGGTTTAGAGAGGCCATGTGATTAAGTGTTTTTTCTCAGTCATAACTGCAATATAATATTTTGGAGCTATCAACCAACAAGTTTAGTTTTTTGGATCAGAGCTGTGGTTTTCCTGGTTTAGTGAACAACTATTGAGAAATTCAGTGTTGTTGGATATTGGCTATGCAATTCATATAGCCTTAGAGGTTTTCCTGGAAGAATTGGATATTAAATGACTTGCTGAGTTTCACAATAGCTAGTAGTTTCAGAGGCAGAATTTAAATCGAGATCAGCCTTCTGTAGTTTTTGTCTATCTATATAATATATATGTGTGTGTGTGTGTGTGTGTGTGTGTGTGTGTGTGTGTGTGTGTGTGTAAAACCATGCTACCTCATGGTTATAAACAATGCCAAAAGAAAAAGTATATTACATTTAGAGTTCCATATTGAAGTTATATTTATGTCTTTCAGAGCAGCATGTCCTAAGAGGTACCTGTTAAGTGACAGTCAGATTGTGACCTGAATTGATGTAGAATGTCTGTTTCAAGGAAATCATAGATTCTTGGTTGTAATGAAAAACAAATCAATGCAATTTCATGTCATGTTTCTGATTTCAGTAAATATATAATCATTGGGAAAGAATCTGACCTCAGAGAATTAGCACTCTTAAAGAGCCACTGCCCTAGTTCAAGTTCTCACCCAGGTGGGTCTACACTATTGCAATTGTCCCAGATTCATCTCTCTTCCTCAAGCACTTCTCCATTCCAATTCATTCTTCATACAGCTGCCTAAGTAGTTTTCTTAATGTACAAATCTGACTGTTTCTCTTTTCTAATCAGTAAATTATAGGGTCTCCCAATCATCACTAACGTCACAAAGTTTTGGTTTGACTTTCAATGCTCTTAACAGTTGGAACCTAACTTATCTTTACAGTAAGACCACATATGGCTTCCCTTCATGTACTTTATAGAGCAGCCATGCTAGTGTTTTTACTGCTCTTTAGACCCAAAAGTCCTTTTCATGTCTCCATCCCTTTGTACTTTTGGTCCTTTATGACTTGGCTTTTCCTCCTGACCTCTGCCTCATAGGAACTCCATGATGGTTTCTTCAAGATTAAGTTTAAACACCACTTTCATTAAGCCTTTTCACATCACTCTATCTACTATCACTTCCTCTGTATAAAATTACCTTTTAATTTTTTGGGGGAAGAGATAGATATTCTGCATTTACCTCTCTATGTATATCTCTCCTAATCATTTATACCCTACATTAGGGAAGATATTGCTCTATTTTTGATTTTGCATCCCCAGAACTTTTGTCTTTGTAACAACTAACACATGTTGCCTATAGCATTGGGAACAGCAAATGCTTATGGAGTATTTGAGAAACAATTTTACAGAACCCTGATGCCTTAAACCTCAATAATTTTCAGACTAGACTACCACATGATAAATGGTGGCAAAGATCAGTGAAATGTTCTTGAAAGCTCAGTTTATTAGGCATTAAAATACATAAATGAGAATGAAGAAAAGAACTAAATTAATTAGTTTTCAATTTGGAATCGGGACATTCCTGACTATATCACAGTGTATCTATGGTTTGTGCAAATTTGGACACAAATATTCTCAAAAGTGGCATAGAAAATCAGATCACAATACATAATATGCCAATAAATTTCATAAGTTTTAATTCAATGGAATACATAATTATGTTATCAGAGAAAATGTCTTGGAATTTTAGAAGAAAATAATTATAAAATAATATACACTTCAGAGAAATTTCCTGTCCTTTACTTTTTTTTTTGTCAGAGATGTAGAACATCCCTGGTCTATTTATTAAATGAGTGATGCCTCCTTTGGATTCATACTACAAACCAAAGAAAAATATATATGTTGGCTTATTACATTTATAGATGTAATAAACATTCATTTCATAGTTTTCCAAGTAGGACAAAGTAGGAATGAAACTCACAATTACATCTTGGAAGAGGTGACCAGCCTTCAGTGGTACACGTTGCCTTGTTCCCAGTAGAGGGTGGGTAAAAGCCAGTTTTGCACTGGTAGTAGATTTCTTCATCTCCTCTATATTTCTCTCTCAGATTGTGTACATTGCCATTAGTCAAGGATGGAGGATCACAAGTGACCTCTAAAGAGAAATATTTGATTAGCTTAAATATGGGACAAAGGCTATTAAACTACTAAAACTATCAAGTTTACTCAGATAACACAATAGATTTTAATTCTCACAATGAGCATTTAAGCTTTTCATTCAGAATGGTAAAATCATACTATATAAATTTTTAATCTCTTACCTTCTGTCTTGGAATCAATGCTGTGTATTGTCTCGAAGGCAGAAGAGTGGTAAGGGCTAGGCAATGGGGGTCAAGTGACTTGCCCAGGGTCACACTAGGAAGTGGCTGAGGCCAGATTTGAACCTAAGACCTCCTGTCTCTAGGCCTGGCTATCAATCCACTGAGGTACCCAGCAGCCCTACATGCTATATTTTAATAACTGTTTTTTTCTGATAATCAGTATAAGTACCAAAGGTAGATTGATAATTTTATATCATTCAACTAGAAAAACATATTGAACTCAATCTTATATTTCATAATTGTTCTATACCTCAGAATCAACATTCTGAATAGAATGTTTTCACATGTAACATTAGAAAAAATTGTTTTTAACTTCTTGACTATAGGGTTTTAAAAATATTTTGGTTGAATGGAATTTTATTGTTTTTAAGATTTGTGAATGATATATTTTCTCTTCTTATGTTTCATTAATACCTCATGTGGGCATGGAATTGGGGCAATACCACTCGCTATTTTGACATGATAGTGCAAGAGGCTTTAGAAACCTTGCGGCAACATTGAGTCTGATCCATGCACCAAACTTAACACAGTTTCTTCTATATATCTTCCCTTCCTCCAATTCTTCAAATGTATTGTGAGTGCTATTTATTCATCCTCTTTGTAATTTCTACCTACAAGTCATAATTTTGTCTGTGATAATAAAAAAAATTAATCCCCCTTTCATGTGAGAATCATTCAGTGTTACTTAGATCACTACCACATCATACCCTGTTTCTTTCTTCTACAAGTTAAAGAAATTCCGAACTTACAATTGTTCCTTTTATGGAATAATTTGAAAACTCTTAAACATTCTATTTACTCACCTTTTGGATACACTCTCATTTGTCACTAGCCCTCTTAAAATGTGATCATCAGAATGAACTACAATATTAGGAATTCAGAAGAAGAACAAATGAGAGAAGTAACCAGACAGAGAGTATAAAGGGTTTGAGAGGAAGAGATAAGAGGGAGGGGGAAAGAGAAAGAGAGACAGACAAATAGGCAGAGTGACAGAAATACACACACACACAGACACACACACACACACACACATGAGCTGAGAGAAGGAATTGGAGGGTTAAGAGAGACAGAAACAGAGAGAGAAACAAAGAGATTCCCACGAAGTCCCTATAAAGCAGTTCCATTGTAAAGATATGGTTTTCTTATAGAGTTTTCCCTAATATAATTAAAATGACATTCTTTAATAAGCTAATCTATTTATTCACTACCATCCCAACTAAATTACCAAAAATTTATTTTATTGAACAAGAAAAATAAAATTAATTTGGAAAAACAGAAGTCAACGATATCAAAATCTTTTCATGAACATTTTTCTGTAAGAGAGCTATAATCTTAAGAATGATGTAATGCTTATACTCTCTATAAAAATCTTTCTCTTTGTCACAATAAATGGAAGACCTAGCTCTAAATCATTGTTCTGTGTATCTACTCACTCAAGGGCTCTCCTAGTGATTCAGCTGTTTGCTCTATCTCTATTTCTCTCTCTCTCTCTCTCTCTCTCTCTCTCTCTCTCTCTCTCTCTCTCTCTCTCTCTCTCTCTCTCTCTCTCTCTCTCCCTCTCCCTCTCTCTCTTTCATTGTCATTTCCTTATGAGGAGCTGGCCACCTTAGGAAGCTGTATCTCTCCCTCTGCAGCTTTGATGGTAGGTTTTACCCTGATCACTTGTCCCTCACATTCATTCATTCATAATCTCTCTCTTTATCAAGGAACTTTTATAAAAACTGACAAAGAATGAGTATATAGAAATCTTGCTAATAAATGTAGAAGGTAAAAAAAAATAATTTGTTGTCCTTAATACAATTAAAATATTAATCCATTAAAAAAGAAAAACACACATAACAACACATCCTAAATTGTGAATAGATTAAATAATGAGTCATAGCAATAATAAATAATGAGAAAGACAAGTAGAATTAGAAAACATATTAAAATTTCTGTGGTTTAGCTATAAAGTAGGCTATAGTGAGAAAAATGGTTGATATCAAAAAACATATAGTGAGAAAATTAAAAAGGAGAAAATTAATGAACTGGATAAATATTGGCAAAATTAAGAAAAAAGAAAATAAATCAAACTACAATGAGCAAAGTAAAAAGAAGATGTTGAAATTTAGAGAAGAAAAAATTGGAAACCAAAAGGACTAAAGTTATACACATGACAAAAAAACATTCTCAGAAAACGTAAGATAAACTATTGCTATTATTTTAGATAAATTTTTACTTCCCTACCTTCAATTTATTTATAAGTATTTTTCATGGTTCCATGACTCATGTTCTTTCTCATGACTTTACATTTGACAATTAAAGTGATCCATGTCTAGGGAAATACAGATTAAAATGGAGAACTGACTTATTCAATATATCTAATTTAGTCTTGACAGGTACATACCTAAAGGTTGACATCTGGGGGAACTAATCACAACTGTATATCCGTATATATATATATATATATATATATATATATATATATATATATATATATATGTATATATGGAAGTGAGTTAAAGAAAAAGAAACTGATTAATGAAGACTTTCTTTTAAGAACCTCACATCTAAGGGTTTCAGAGGGTTATTTGAAGAGATTTCTTTTGTAGACATGTATCTGTTGGTTAAAAATTTTTACCTATTAAACCCTATATCTGCAATCCCAAATTTCACTAAAATTAAATTCCTAATTAATTTGATTTAAAATCAGAAGATAAGTTGGAAATAACTTGAGATATCTGATAGTTTAGTGTTCTATACCACATACCCATTTGCAAACAGTCACATGCACACCCAAACCCACACATAATCCCTTCTCCAATATCTCAGGATAGATATTTTGCCTAACTCAGGAAAGATCCTGAGAGATTTCAACTTTATTTCTCAGCAATGTTTGTATTAACCCTTTCCCCAAATGGAAGCACAGAAATGTCAAGTTACTTGGGTTTTGTTGCAATATTAAAATGACATCATTCAAAGCTTAACTCATCCACCATCTCCTAAGGGAAGACTTCTCTGAACTCTTCATTGGTTGACTTTGACTTTTCTCTTCAAATTATCACATACAGAAATAGTTAGTTACATGTTCTAGTCCCTCAGTAGAATTTAAGTTACATAAAAGTAGGAGATATCTTTCATTTACATTTTGTACATCCACCACCTGGCACACTTTGGTGTAGAAAAGCACTACAAATGATTATTAGAATGGATGTGGAATAATACAGAGTATCTTGAAACTTCCTCTAGTTCTTCTCTCACTTTTCTCCCTTTTGTTCTACTTCTTTCTTGATGTCTTCTTTACTATCCTTTTATGTATGCCTATTTTTGTTTATCTCCCCATGTCATAGCTTCCACATTTGTGTCTATATTTTCACCATTCTTTGATCTTTTCCACTTTTTCTTTCTTCTTCTCATCTTTCAGTTCCTACCCCCCTTTTCCATTTCTCTGACTTTCTACCTTTTTACTGGCCTATTTTGTGACTATTATAATCATAATGTTCTCATTTTAAAATATATTTTAAAAATATCAATACTTACAAAAACTCTGTACAAGGAAAACAATTACTCGTTGCATAAAAACCTCAAAATATAACTTTCAAAGCTGTCTTACTTGTCTATGATTTTAATCTGCATATTTAAGCCTTTCCTTTTCTTTGTATATTTCATTTTCAATTACATATAAAAACAATTTTAACATTCATTTCTTTAGAATTCTGAATTCAAAAATCTATCCCTCCCTCACTTTCACCTCTAAGTCAGCAAGCAATTTGATATAGTTTACATATTGTAATCATTCACCACAATATTTCCATATTAGTCATTTTGTGAAAGAAAACATGTACAGCCAAAAATGCATGAAAGGAGAGAGTTAGAAAATAGTTTGCCTCATCCTGAATTCAGATTCCAGGAATTCTTCCTTTGGAAGGGGATAGCATTTTTTATCAGGAATCCTTTGGAATTGTCTTATTTTGCTGGGAATAGCTGTCATTCATAGTTGATCATGATACAATGTTGTTGTTACTGTGTATAAAGTTCCCCTGGTTCTGTTCACTTCATTTTGCATCAGTTCATGTACATGTTAATAAGTTTTTCTGAGTGTTCCCCTAACAATTTTTATAACACAATACTATCCAAACACAACTGTATACCAAAACTCCTCCAGCCATTCTACAGTTGATGGCTATCAGCTCAATTTCTAATTTTTTGATACCACAAAAAACTGCTATGAATAATTTTGTACAAATAGTTCCTTTTCATCTTTTTTGGTCTATTTGGGATAAAGACCTACCAGTTGTACTGCTGGGTAAAAACTATACACAGATGTATCAACACTTGGGAATAGTTCCAAATTATTCTACAGAATGGTTGGATCAATTCATAACTACATCAAGAATAGTTGTTTTTATTTTCCCTCATCCCCTATAATATTTATCACTTCCCTTTACTGTCATATTGGCCAGTCTGATAGTATGAGGTGGTAAAAGAGTACTATTTTAATTTGTTTTATCTAATCAACAGTGATTTAGGACTTTTCATAAGACTACAAATCATTTTGATTTTGTCATCTGAAAACTGCCTTTTTATATCCTTCGATCATTTATCAGTTGGGGAATAATTTGTATCCTTATAAATTTTACTCAGTCTCCTACATATTCAATACATGAGTTATTAATCAAAGACATCTGCTCTTAAAATTTTGCAGCTTTATGTTTTCTATCTAATATTAACTGCATTAGAACTATTCATAGAAAAACTTAAAATTTATCATAATTCAATCAAAAACTAATAATTTTAGATCTTTTAAAGCTCCCTGTCTCTTAATTGTTCATATATTCTTCCCTTATTCTTGGTTCTGACTGAAAAAAAAAACTATTCCATGCTCCCTTAATTTGTTCATGGTATCAGTCTTTGTATCTCAACATTGTACTCATTTTAACCTCAGCAAAGAGTTGAGATTTTGATAACAAGCTAAATATCCAGTTTTCTCAGCAATTTTTCTAAAATAATGAATTCTTGTCTCCAAAATATGAATTTAGGGGTTTATCAAACCCTAGATTATAAGTCATTTATTACTGTGTATGGTACAATTAATTTATTCCACTATCTGCCACTCTATTTTTTAGCCAGTATCTGACAGTTTGTAATAACATATATTCATCTTCCCATTTATCCTTACTTATTTCCAAACTTGACTCTTCTTCTGAACCAAAAATGACAACATACCTGTTTATAACTTTTTATACTATTGATTAATACAGAGAAAATTAAATGATTTTTATGGACACAATAACTTAATTTCACCAAAGCCATTTTTGACCCTGTTCTACATATCTTCCTTTCTGATTCAGCCCTTTCATTCCATTTAGAAGCCATGTCCCTCCATCTGTTTTCCCTAGGTTATTTTTCAGGAAACACTATGATACCCAAGGATTCTTTAATCCCAGGGAACAGGAGAAGAATGCAGACAACTTTAATCTCCAGAGAAATACTACCTACAATATGGAAATTATTTTGTTCAAATATGTAGCCCATGTACATTTTTTGTGGGTAAGAAGAAATTAGGGTGGAGGACATTTTTGAAAACAGATCCCTTGGACTTACATTAGCTTTAACTTTATATCCCTTGCCACTCATCCTGAACTTAATCTAGAGAGGACAATTCTTACAACAAATTTCACACAACTTTCTCAGAGTTCCTTTGAAAGACCATTAATTCAATGTCAAACAGTATTTTTATGTAAAACCATTATTTTGCTATATGATACTGGTTAATGGAATGAGTAACTAAATTAATCTGAAAAAATTATCACTGTAGACTCATTTCTTTGCAGAATATTTTAATATTAGCAGTTAGCCAAACCTCAAGTAAATATCCTGATGATTCCATGATTTATGATCTATTTTTTATATTGAGAATATTAAGACTAAAGTACCCTACTTCTACAAAAAATATTTCCTCTTCCAACTGTTGTTCTATGTGTGAGAAGTAGGAAAAGTTCTCCCTGAATGGTACCCAAGTTCCAACAATAACTATCATAGAAAGTGAGGGATTGGGGAATGGCTGAACAAATTGTGGTATATGTTGGTGATGGAATATTATTGTGCAAAAAGGAATAATAAAGTGGAGGAGTTCCATGGAGACTGGAACGACCTCCAGGAAGTGATGCAGAGCGAGAGGAGCAGAACCAGGAGAACATTGTACTCAGAGACAAACACACTGTGGTATAATCGAACGTAATGGACTTCTCCATTAGTGGCAGTGTAATGTCCCTGCACAATCTGCAGGAATCAAGGAGAAAAAACACTATCCATAAGCAGAGGACAAACTGAGGGAGTAGAAACACCTAGGAAAAGCAACTGCCTGACTACAATGGCTGAGGGGACATGACAGAGGAGAGACTCTAAACGAACACTTTAATGCAAATACTAACAACATGGCAATGGGTTCGAATCAAGAACACATGTGATACCAGTGGAATCACACATCGGCCACAGGGGGTGGGAGGGAGGAAAAGAAAATGATCTTTGTCTTTAATGAAAAATGCATGGAAATGATCAAATAAAATACTATTAAAAAAAAAGAAAGTGAGGGATAGAAGAGAAAAACCCATCTAACTTTACAAAGTGAATAAAAGAACAAAGCTAGATATGACTTTAATGATGATACCTTCTAGAGGATTGGTATGAGAAAGGGATGGGCTACCTTCTGATTTGCTTTTTTAATTTCCTTAATGATCAAACAACTTCATCTTAAAGATTCCAAACTTAGCACATTATTATGATTTAGTATTTTCAAGCATTCATACTAATTTTTCCTTTATTTTCTCTTGCTCTTCTTATTTCCTTTCCCCTTCTGCCAGTCCTGAGAGGGACTTTCCATGTAACCAAAATTTCATTCTATTTACTCCCTGGGCCCTCCTTGATTCAAAGTAGCTTCTCCTTTTAAGTCATAATCTCTCTTTCCTATTTTTATTTGCATAATAATTCTCCTCAACTTGTGATATATTACGAATTCAGGATAAGGATAAAAACTTGAACTATAAAGTCTCCTGGATAGCAAAGACCTCCCATTGACCTTTTATACATCCTCACTTTTCTTAGCATCTTTACTACCTGATTTGCTTTTTGAAAACAAACATAAAATAGATACAAAACTGGTAATGTAATAGGGTTAGTTACCTAGCCTTTCACAATTTGGAACAACAGACCAGCCTTTTTTGGTGCATTCAATTTTTTCTTGATTATTTTGAAGACTGTAGCCTTCATAACATTTAACTGTTATCACTTCACCTTCATTAAAAGTTTGTTTTTTTGGTAAAAATTGGCCATTCGGTATTGAACGAATGGAGCACTGTCCTGTAGACCATAAAAAATTGAACATAAAATAATGTTAAAGGAGTAAAGTTTCATGACCACATCTGCAAGAAAAAAGAAGATAAATTATAATGGACAAAGAAATTCATTAAATATTCTTTCCATGAAAGGTTGGAGGAGAAAATTATAAATCTATTACCACACATTTTTAAATATCCATGTGCAGATAGTGTGATAGGCATTTCATTAAAGTGGAAAAGACAGTAATTACATATAAATATATGTAAATATATATGATAAATGCAAAGTTAATAAATAAAATAAGCATAAAGTAAAATGTAGATTGGAAAGGAGGACTCAAACCCTTTTGGAAAACAGGAAAGATATTATGTAGAAGGTCATACTCAAACTAAATTTTGAAGCAAGGATTTTTGTGAGGTAAATATCATGAAGAAATGCTTTCAGTGTATGAGAGTTGACATAAGTGTTATAGAATAAACCAGGGTGCTGTAGGGATGTTTGTAGGTTCACAAGATAATATTTTGGGCCAGTATCAGAAGACCCAGGGTTTGGGGAAGGCCAACATTTTATGGGTAACAAGATAACAAATAATCAGGTTTAGAAACACAAGATTGTTTGTTTATTTAGGCAAAGGAAGATATGGAAAAGAATGAGGATACATCTGATCTATAGTATTTATCTAACCCTCCCAACCAATCCATAGTATATCCCTTATGGGAGATCTTCTGAGAAAGATTGTAACTACTCTGTCATTTACCTGTCTACTTTAAGTTCCAGACCCTAATATATAAATACACTCCATTAACAAAAATCCTCTTGGATAAGAATAGAAGAAATTAGGGTGGAACTAAACAGGACCAGAGCTTTGGGAAAGTTCTCACTGACAGATGATGTTGGTGTATCTCTCAGCTATCAGGATAACACAAGAACAAGTTGGTATGTAGCAGAAGGACAGCCATGGAAGAGATGCCAAGTTTCCTAGGTCCACACTAGGAGCCAAGCCAAGACCCTCTCCTAAACTGTCTGTTAGAAAACAGTCCAGTCACTTCTGTAGAATTCTAGAACTTTCCCCTGCCCCTGCATCCTCTTCAGATCCTACTGAAATTCTCTCTTTCCTTATAACAGAGTGGCCCATGCCAATTCATAAGATGGGATATGGAATGAAATTATTGAGGAAGAAAGAGGTCAGTTTGGAAAGATGAGAGAGGATGGAATGTGAAGTAACATTCAATGAGGTTGGAAAATTGGTTGACATCATGTTGTGAAGGACTTCAAAAACTATGTCTTACAAGAAAAGATATTAAGAGATAACCCATTTAAATTAACTGCAGATAGAATTAAAAATAGGAGTATATCTTCCAAAACAAAACCAGAAACTGTTTGAACACAATTATAAAATACTTTTTATACAAATAAAATAAATAACTAGAGAAACATTATTTGTTTGTGTGTAGGAAGAAAAAATATAATAAAATGACAGTTTTACCTAAGCTAATGCCTTTATTCAATACCCTCACAATTAAATTACCAAAATTATTTTAGAAAATCAAAAGTGAACAATATCAAAGGAAATAATGAAAACAAGGTTATGGAAGGCAGTCTAGCAGTACCAGATTTCAAACTGTATTCTAAAGCAGTAATTATCAAAATTATCTGATACTACGAAATAGAAAAGTAGATCACTGGAACAGAGTAGACATACAACAAATAGTTGCAAAAGATTATAGTAACATTATGTTTGACAAAGGTGAACATCCAAATTTGGGGATTAAGAATTTACTATTTGGTGACTTCCGGGTAATCATGGCTGCAATCTAGACGCCACACGCTTCCTCTCCCCGGCACCGAATGAAATAGACTACATCAAAGGAGCATAAAATCACCTTTGGAGGAACAGAAGGACTCCCCAGTACCCCACAGAGGCAAAGGTACGTGGGGCTTGAACATTTCCACACTAAAATAAGAAGGAAAAGCTTGCACAGAAAAGTGAACTGAGCCACCCTTGCCCCACCCCACCTCCCCCACTAAACCAGAGTGAGCTACCTGAGTGCTCACTGGGACAGCGAGTGAGTGGGGAACATCTCTGTCTTGGGGGGCACTCCAGGGTCCTTGGGATCTGGGGACTGCCAGGTAAAAACGTCTCAGGGTGGTTTCACTGGAGAATCCAGCAGAGCTGTACTTGGGGCGGGCTGCGCTAAACACAGGGGCGGACCATGTGCTGATTATCTGGGCGGAGCTGAACACCTGGGCAGTTTGGCTGTGACCAGGGACCCAGTGCTCTAAGAAACCTCGGAGGCTGGGAAGAACTACTCTGCAGCAACCTAAATTCACAGAAAAACCACCCATATAACCCAGATCCCAGACCAAAAAGGAAAGAGGAATAAAACCACCAAAGGGATGGCTCACATGGCCCAAAATCAAGCCTCCAGGAAGAAAGGGAAAAAAGCGACTATTGAAAACTTTTATGGTGGAAGTACCCAAGGAAAAGAGGAGAACGAGGAGGAAATCCAAAAAAATTCAGAACACGCCTCCCAAAATGGAAACTATCAACAAGCTCTGAAAGATCTCAAACTGGAACTTATCCAAAAGATGGAAACCTGGAAAGAAAAATGGGAGAAAGAGATCAGCTGTCTGACAGATAAGAATGCTCAACTGGAAAAAGAACTCAAAGCATCCAATAGAAGGGCAGACAAGGCTGAAAAGCAAAACCAGTCCCTAATGACCAGAATTAAGCACCTCGAAGAAAGTGAGAAGATAAAACAGCAAGAATCAATAAAGCAAACCCAAAAAATTAATGAATTAGAAGAAAACATAAAATATCTCACTGAGAAGGTCACGGACCTGGAAAACAGAGGGAGACGAGAAAATCTCCGAATTATCAGTCTCCCAGAAAAACCAGAGGTAAACAACAAACTGGATATTATTCTACAGGAGATTATAAAAGAAAATTGCCCTCACGTTCTGGAGCAAGGGGGCAAAATAGAAATAGAAAGGATTCATAGAACACCTTCTATACTAAATCCCCAAAAGACAACCCCTAGGAATGTAATTGCCAAATTCAAGAGCTTCCAAGTAAAGGAGAAAATCCTACAAGAAGCCAAGAAGAAGAGCTTCAGATATAAGGGGGCTCCCATAAGGATCACACACGACTTAGCGGCTAACACACTAAGAGACCGCAAAGCATGGAACACGATATTTAGAAAGGCAAGAGAGCTGGGTCTCCAACCAAGAATCAACTACCCAGCAAAACTGACTATATACTTCCAGGGGAAAGTATGGGCATTCAACAAAATAGAAGATTTCCAAGCATTTGCTAAGAAAAGACCAGAGCTCTGTGGAAAGTTCGATATCCAAGCACAGAAATCAAGAGAAACATGAAAAGGTAAATATGAAAGAAAGGGAAAAGGAGATAAATCTTATCTTTTTCTTTAAGTCAAACTCTCTTCTATAAGGACTACATTTACATCAAATTATATATATTAATATGTGGGGAAAATGTTTTGTGTAACTCTCCTAAATTGTATCATCATAAGAGTAGTTAGAAGAAACATGCATAGGGAAAGACTGGGGCATTAAGAAGATTTGGGGAAAGTTGGGGCAAAGAAAGGAAAAGGGAGGGGGGAACCGCGATAATACTAAGATTAACTCCAAGAAATAGGGGGGGGAATCAATAGAATAATCTTTCCCATATAAAGATACACAAGGGAAGGGGAGGGGAAGAACTCTCATATGAGAAGGAGAGGAAGAGAGCGTGAAGTGGAATTACTTAAATGTTACTCTCAGTGAAATCAAATCTGAGAGGGAAGAACATCTAGATCCAGTGGGATCCTGAATTCTATCTTATCCATTAGGGCAAGAAAGAAAGGAAAATCAAGGAGGGGGAGGGGGAGGGAGTACAAAAAGGGAGGGAAGGAGAGGGGGGAGGGGAAGGGAGCATAAAAAGGGAGGGGCTAGAAAGGGAAGCATCTCAAGGGAGGGGACTAGGGGGACTGACCTAAAGTAAATCACTGGTTCAAAAGAAGAAAGCTAAAGAAGAAAGGTCAGAACAAGGGGAAGATATCAAAATGCCAGCAAATCCACAAATAACAATCATAACTTTGAACGTGAATGTGATGAACTCACCCATAAAATGTAGACAAATAGCAGATTGGATTAGAACCCAAAACCCTACCATATGTTGTCTTCAAGAAACACATATGAGACGGGTTGACACTCACAAGGTTAGAATTAAAGGTTGGAGTAAGACCTTTTAGGCCTCAACCGATAGAAAGAAGGCAGGAGTTGCAATCATGATATCTGACAAAGCCAAAGTACAAATAGACCTGATCAAAAGGGATAGGGAAGGTAAATATATTCTGCTAAAAGGAAGTATAGACAATGATGAAATATCACTAATCAACATGTATGCACCAAATGGTATAGCATCCAAATTTTTAATAGAGAAACTAGGAGAATTGAAGGAGGAAATAGACAGTAAAACCATATTAGTGGGAGACTTGAACCAACCACTATCAAATTTAGATAAATCAAACCAAAAAATAAACAAGAAAGAGGTAAAAGAGGTGAATGAAATCTTAGAAAAATTAGAGTTAATAGACATATGGAGAAAAATAAATAGGGACAAAAAAGAATACACCTTCTTTTCAGCACCACATGGCACATTCACAAAAATAGATCATACACTATGTCATAGAAACATGGCACTCAAATGCAGAAAAGCAGAAATATTAACTGCAGCCTTTTCAGATCTCAAGGCAATTAAAATATTGATCGGCAAGGGTACATGGAGACCCAAATCAAAAATTAATTGGAAATTAAATAACGTGATACTCCAAAATCGGATAGTTAGAGAAGAAATCATAGAAATAATTAACAATTTTGTTGAAGAAAATGACAATGGTGAAACATCCTTTCAAACCTTATGGGATGCAGCCAAGGCAGTACTTAGAGGAAAATTCATATCCCTGAGTGCATATATTAACAAATTAGGGAGGACAGAGACCAAGGAATTGGAAATGCAAATCAAAAAACTTGAGAATGAACAAATTAAAAACCCCCAGAAGAAAACCATACTAGAGATCCTAAAAATTAAGGGAGAAATTAATAAAATAGAAAGTGACAGAACTATTAAGCTAATAAACAAGACTAGAAGCTGGTACTTTGAAAAAACAGACAAAATAGACAAAGTAATGGTTAATTTAATTTAAAAAAGGAAAGAAGAAAGGCAAATTAACAGCATCAAGGATGAGAAGGGGGATCTCACCTCCAATGAAGAGGAAATTAAGGCAATCATTAAAAACTACTTTGCCCAACTATATGGCAATAAATATACCAACCTAGGTGATATGGATGAATATTTACAAAAATATAAATTGCCTAGACTAACAGAAGAAGAAATAGTTTTCTTAAATAATCCCATATCAGAAAAAGAAATCCAACAGGCCATCAAAGAACTTCCTAAGAAAAAATCCCCAGGGCCTGATGGATTCACCAGCGAATTCTATCAAACATTCAGAGAACAGTTAATCCCAATACTATACAAACTATTTGACATAATAAGCAAAGAGGGAGTTCTACCAAACTCCTTTTATGACACAAGCATGGTACTGATTCCAAAACCAGGCAGGCCAAAAACAGAGAAAGAAAATTATACACCAATCTCCCTAATGAATATAGATGCAAAAATTTTAAGTAGGATACTAGCAAAAAGACTCCAGCAAGTGATTAGAAGGGTCATCCACCATGATCAAGTAGGATTTATACCAGGGATGCAGGGCTGGTTCAACGTTAGGAAAACTATCCACATAATTGACCACATCAACAAGCAAACCAACAAGAACCACATGATTATCTCAATAGATGCAGAAAAAGCCTTTGATAAAATACAACACCCATTCCTACTAAAAACACTAGAAAGCATAGGAATAGAAGGGTCATTCCTAAAAATAATAAACAGTATATATCTAAAACCATCAGCTAATATCATCTGCAATGGGGATAAACTAAATCCATTCCCATTAAGATCAGGAGTGAAACAAGGATGCCCATTATCACCTCTATTATTTGACATTGTATTAGAAACACTAGCAGTAGCAATTAGAGAAGAAAAAGAAATTGAAGGCATCAAAATAGGCAAGGAGGAGACCAAATTATCGCTCTTTGAAGATGACATGATGGTCTACTTAAAGAATCCTAGAGATTCAACCAAAAAGCTAATTGAAATAATCAACAACTTTAGCAAAGTTGCAGGATACAAAATAAACCCACATAAGTCATCAGCATTTCTATATAATTCCAACACAGCTCAGCAGCAAGAACTAGAAAGAGAAATCCCATTCAAAATCACCATAGACAAAATAAAATACTTAGGAATCTATCTCCTGAGACAAACACAGGATCTATATGAACACAACTACAAAACACTTTCCACACAAATAAAACTAGACTTGAACAATTGGAAGAACATTAACTGCTCATGGGTAGGATGAGCCAATATAATAAAAATGACCATCCTACCCAAACTCATCTATTTAGTGCCATACCCATGGAACTTCCAAGAATTTTTTTTTACTGATTTAGAAAAAACCATAACAAAGTTCATTTGTAAGAACAAAAGATCAAGGATATCCAGGGAAATAATGAAAAAAAAATACAAAGGAAGGGGGTCTTGCAGTCCCAGATCTCAGACTATATTACAAAGCAGCGGTCATCAAAACAATTTGGTACTGGCTAAGAGACAGAAAGGAGGATCAGTGGAATAGAATGGGGGCAAGCAACCTCAGCAAGACAGTATATGACAAACCCAAAGATCCCAGCTTTTGGGACAAAAATTCACTATTTCATAAAAACTGCTGGGAAAATTGGAGGACAGTGTGGGAAAGATTAGGCTTAGATCAACACCTCACACCCTACACCGATATAAATTCAAAATGGGTGAATGACTTGAATATAAAGAAGGAAATTATAAGAAAATTAGGCGAACACAGAATAGTATACATGTCAGACCTTTGGGAAGGGAAATACTTCAAAACCAAGCAAGAATTAGAAAGAGTTACAAAATGCAAAATAAATAATCTGGATTACATCAAATTGAAAAGTTTTTGTACAAACAAAACCAATGTAACCAAAATCAGAAGGGTAGCAACAAATTGGGAAACAATCTTCATAAAAACCTCTGACAAAGGTTTAATTACTCAAATTTATAAAGAAGTAAATCAATTGTACAAAAAATCAAGCCATTCTCCAATTGACAAATGGGCAAGGGACATGAACAGGCAGTTCTCAGCCAAAGAAATCAAAACTATTAATAAGCACATGAAAAAGTGCTCTACATCTCTTATAATCAGAGAGATGCAAATCAAAACAACTCTGAGGTATCACCTCACACCTAGCAGATTGGCTAACATGACAGCTATGCAAAGTAATGAATGCTGGAGGGGACGTGGCAAAGTGGGGACATTAATTCATTGCTGGTGGAGTTGTGAATTGATCCAACCATTCTGGAGGGCAATTTGGAACTATGTCCAAAGGGCGATAAACGATTGTTTGCCCTTTGATCCAGCCATAGCACTGCTGGGCTTGTACCCCAAAGAGATAATGGACAAAAAGACTTGTACAAGAATATTCATAGCTGCGCTCTGGCCAAAAATTGGAAAATGAGGGGATGCCCATCAATTGGGGAATGGCTGAACAAATTGTGGTATATGTTGGTGATGGAATACTATTGTGCTCAAATGAATAATAAGGTGGAGGAATTCCATGGAGATTGGAACAACCTCCAGGAAGTGATGCAGAGCGAAAGGAGTAGAACCAGGAAAACATTATACACAGAGACTGATACATTGTGGTACAATTGAAGGTGATGGACTTCTCCATTAGTATCAATGCAATTTCCCTGAACAATCTGCAGGGATCTAAAAAAAAATATAATACTACCCACAAGCAGAGGATAAACTGTGGGAGTAAAAACACTGATGAAAAACAACTGCTTGACTACAGGGTTGGAGGAGATAAGACTGAGGAGAGACTCTAAATGAACACTATAATGCAAATTCCAACAACAGGGAAATGGATTCGAGTCAAGAACACATGTGATAACCAGTGGAATCATGCGTCAGCTATGGGAGAGGGAAAGGGGGGGGGAAGGGAGGAAAAGAAAACGATCTTTGTTTGCAATGAATAATGTATGAAAACGACCAAATAAAATAATGTTAAAAAAAAAAAAGAATTCACTATTTGGTAAAAATTGTTGGAAAAATTTGAAAACAGTCTGAAACTAGATGTAGACTAATGTCTTTCATAATGTACTAAGATAAGATCAAAATGGATATATGACCTGGGAATAAAAGAAGATATTATAAAGAAAATGATAATTTTTACTACATTAAATTAAAAATGTTTATATAAATAAAACCAATGTAAGCATGATTAGAAAGAAAGCAGAATATTGGGGGAAATTTTCAGAGATAGGTTCTCAAATAAATGTCTAATATCTCAAAAACATACAAAACTACAGAACTGAGTCAAAATGTGAATCATTTTCTGCTTAATAAGTGGTCAAAGGATGTGAATAGGCAGTGTTTTGAAGAAATCAAAGCTACACATAAACATATAAAAATTCTCTAAATATTTTTTGATTGGAGAAATGAACATTGTAAAAGTTTTCAAACATCATTTTTTATAGTCTAAAGTAAAAGAAGAGGAAAATGTAAAATTTTGGAGAGAATGTGAAAAACCTGAAACATTAGTACATTGTTGGTCTACTGTAAACTGATCGAGGCTTGAAATTATGGTAAAATTGCTATAAATCAGTTTGTATATTTTTTTACCCATTAACATTCCTGTTGGGTCTATCTATTACCTAAGGTGATCAGGAAAAAGGAAAAGAACCTATACATTTTAAAATAAATATAGCACCTTTCTCTTTGATTGCAAAAATGTAGAAATTGAAGGCATGTCCACCTAATGGCTGAATATGTTGTGGTCTGCAATTGCAATGAAACTCTATTGTGATATAACAAATGACAAGCAAGTTGGTTTTAGGAAGGTATGGAAAGACGTGCATGACATAATGAAGGGTGAAATGATTAAAACCAATAAAAAGTTGTATTTAGTGATTTGTTTGATATCATTTGAAGTATAACTGGGAATGGTAAAGCTATTTTGAATAATATAAATATATAAATATTCAAATGAACTACAAAGGATTTACCAAGGAAGATGCTATCTACGTCCATAGAAAGAACTGATGTATGGAAATATTTATTATATGATTTCACATGTAGCAATATGTCAAAAGTTGGCTATATTTAGTGTGAAATTGGGAGGGAGAGAGGGAAAACTTGGAAAAAATATAAATAAATTTTTTTTAAAAATTGGAATTCCTAAAATATTTATAAAAAAAAGATTTTGTCCCTTTTTCTGAAAACTTATTTGATTATAAGTTTTTCTTGGCTATTAATAGGTAACACTTTTATTGGGAGACGGGACAATGAAGTTCTTAAAATAGGCACAGATATGCTTTGTTTATTTTTACTTATTCAAAAATGAATAGGTAATCTATCTATTATAATCCAGTCACTTTAGGATGTCTGATGAATATACTTCTTGTCATAAATGACTGGGAGGGTTATAATTTGTGATGATGAAAAGAACCAATAACTCAGAAATCCAGATATATCCAGAATCCTGGGAAGGACTGGAAACTTAGAGGAAGTCTTATAATAGATAGGAAAGAAAATCATAATCAAGAAGTCATGGGTTAAAATGGGATGGAAGGAGGCATTCTGGGTAAACATGGTAGCAGTCTAGGCAAAAGACTCATCATCTCCTCAGCACCCACCCATATAGACTACCTCAAAAGACCAAAAAAAAAAAAAACAAATTTATAAGAATGAAGGAACCCTACATTAGGGTGTAGCATTGAATGTACCTGGGATTTGGGCATTTCCACATTATAAGGGGGTGAAAAAGCTCCCACAAAATGCAAGATGATCTACCCCTCCCCACCCTACCTACAGAGCCAGAGTCAGAGCCAGCACATGCCAGAATCAGTGAGTGAGTAGGGGAACCACTAGACTGAGTAAGAGGCACTTCTAGGTCCTTGGGAGGTGACTAAGACCACCAAAGACCTACCCCTGTGAGCAGGTATACCAGAAACCCTAGAAGGCTGAAGAGCGCTGACCATGGGCACTCACAGGAAAATAGTACAGAGAAGGGCAGCAAAAAGCAGAGGCTGCGGAGATTCAAGAGGTTGCCTCAGGCAAAATCCTTGCTCCTTAACTCCATAATCAGAAGCCTGCCCATCTCACTCAGATTTCTGACCAAAAAGGGAAGGAAAAACCTGCACAGTGATGGAAAATTGTGCCCAGGAACAAAAACCTCCCTCCAAAAAAACCAAAAGGGATTGACCCTGAAAAAATTTTACGGAGGAAAAACCCAGGCTGCCGAGGAAATAAAGGTGGAAATTTAAATAAATGCACCAAAACCTTCCAAAAAATTGAAATTGTCCACAAGGTCTTGAAGAATTTAAATTGAAGCTGATCAAAAAGATGGAAACCTTCTGGCAAGAGAAGTGGGAAATAGTTCAAAGAGAAAATAACAGTTTAAAATACAAGAACTTACAATTGGAGAAACAGCTGGAAGCCACAAAAAGCAGGATAGACCAAACTGAAAGGGAAAACCAGTATTTAAAGACCAGAATTAGGCAACTGGAAGCCAATGATCTTGCAAAACAACAAGAATTTATAAAGTAAAGACAAAAGACTGACAAAATAGAAGAAAATATAAGATATCTCACTGAGAAGATGAAAGATCAGGAAAATAGAGCAAAGAGAGACAGAATCATTGGTCTACCTGAAAATCCAGAAATGAACAGAAATCTTGACATCATACTATAAGAAATCATCCAAGAAAAAGGCCCTGATGTTCCTGAAAAAGTGATTAAAATAGAGACTGAAAGAGTTCATAGAACACTCTCTACACAAAATCCTCAAAAGACAACTCCCATGAATGTAATTGTCGAATTTAAGAGCTTTTAAACTATGGCACTTTCCACACTAAAGGACCACAAGGTTTGGAACATGGTATTGAGAAAGGCAAGATAATTGGGTCTTCAACCAAAGATCACCTATCCATTAAAGCTGCCTATATACTTCCAGGGGAAAGTATGGGTATTCAACAAAATTGAGGATTTACAAATATTTGTAAAGAAAAGAACAGAAATAAGTGGAAAGTTTGATATCCAAACACAATGATCAACAAATCCATGAAAAGGTAAATAAGAAAGAGAGGGAAAAGGAGTAAAATGTTTTTTTTATTCAAACTTTCTTCTTTAAGGGCTTCAATTAGACCAAATTATAATAGACTACAGCGAGTCATCATGAGGGTTATTCACTATGATCAGGTGGGATTTATACCAGGACTGCAAGGGTGGTTCAATATTAGGAAAACCATCCACATGATTGATCATATCAACAAGCAAAATAAAAAAAAATCATATGATTATCTCAATAGATGCAGAAAATACCTTTGACAAAATACAATACTCATTCCTATTGAAAACACTAGAAAGTATAGCAATAGAAGGGTCTTTCCTAAAAATAATAAACAGTATTTATCTAAAACCATTAGCCAACATTGTATGCAATGGCGTTAAACTAGATGCATTCCCAATAATATCAGAAGTGAAACAAGGACGCCCATTATCACCTCTATTATTTAACATTGTCCTAGAAACACTAACAGTAGCAATTAGAGAAGAAAAAGAAATTGAAGGTATTAAAATTGGCAATGAGGAGACTAAGCTATCATACTTAGCAGATGATAAAATGGTATACTTAAAGAATCCTAGAGAATCAACTAAAAATTTAGTGAAAATAATCAACAATTTTAACAGAGTTGCAGGACACAAAATAAACCCATAAATCATCAGCATTTCTATATATCTCCAATGCATTTCAGCAGCAAGAATTAGAAAGAGAAATTCTATTTAAAATCACCTTAGACAATATAAAATACTTAGGAATCTATCTGCCAAGAGAAACACAGGAACCATATGGACACAACTACAAAAATGCTTTCTACACAATGAAAACTATATCTAAACAATTGGAAAAACATTAATTGCTCATGGGTAGGATGAGGTAACATAAAAAAATTACCATCCTACCCAAACTTATTTACTTATTTAGTGCCATACTCATTTAACAACCAAAAAAACTTTTTTACTTAATTAGAAAAAAAAAACATAATAAAGACCATTTGGAAGAACAAAAGATCAAGGATATCCAGGGAAATAATGAAAAAATGCAAAGGAAGGAGGCCTTGCAGTGCCAGACCTCAAACTATATTATAAAGCAGTGGTCATCAAAACAATATGGTACTGGCTAAGAGACAGAAAAGAGGATCGGTGGAATAGACTTGGCGTAAATGATCTCAGCAAGACAGTTTATGACAAACCCAAAGACCCCAGCTTTTGGGAAAAAATTCCACTATTTGATAAAAACTGTTGGGAAAACTGGAAGACAATGTGGGAGAGATTAGGTTTGGATCAACACCTCAGACCCTATACCAAGATAAACTCAGAATGGGTGAATGACTTGAACATAAAGAAAGAAACTATAAGTAAATTATGTGAACAGAGAATAGTACACATTTCAGCCCTTTCAGAAAGGAAAGATTTTAAAAGCAAGCAAGACTTTGAAAAAGTCACAAAATGTAAAATCAATAATTTTGATTACATCAAATTAAAAAGGTTTTGTACAAACAAAACCAATGCAACCAAAATTAGAAGGGAAGTAGCTAATTGAGAAACAATCTTCATAACAAAAACCTCTGAGAAATGTCTAATTACTCAAATTTACAAAGAGCTAAATTAATTGTACAAAAAATCAAGCCTTTCACCAATTGATAAATGGGCAAGGGACATGAATAGGCAATTTTCAGTTAAAGAATTCAAAACTATTAATAAGTACATGAAAAATTTTTCTAAATCTTTTATAATCAGAGAGATGCACATCAAAACATCTCTGAGGTATCACCTGACACCTAGCAGATTATCTAACATGACAGTAACTGAAAGTAATGAATGCTGGAGGGGATGTGGCAAAGTCGGGACATTAATTCATTGCTCCTGGAGTTGTGAATCAATCCAGCCATTCTGGAGGGCAATTTGGAACTATGCCCAAAGGACACTTAAAGACTACCTGCCCTTTGATCCAGCCATAGTACTGCTGGGTTTGAACCCCAAAGAGATAATAAGGAAAAAGTCATGTACAGGAATATTCATAACTGTGCTCTTTGTGGAGGCAAAAAAAAATTGGAAAATGAAGGGATCCCCTTCAATTGGGGAATGGCTGAACAAATTGTGGTATATGTTGGTGATGGAATACTATTGTGCTCAAAGGAATAATAAAGCAGAGGAATTCCATGGGAACTGGAACAACCTCTAGGAAGTGATGTAGAGTGAAAGGAGCAGAACCAGGAGAACATTGTACATAGAGACTGATACACTTTGATACAATCAAATGTAATGGACTTCTCCATTGGTGGCAATGCAGTGATCCTGATCAACCCAGAGGGATCTATGAGAAAGAACACTATCCACTTTCAGAGGAAAAACCATGGGAGTAAAAACAGGGAAGGAAAAGAACTGCTTGATTACATGGGTCAAGGGGGATATTTTTGGGGTTGTAGACCCTAAATGAACATCCTAGGGCAAACATCAACAGCATGGAAATAGGTTCTGATCAAGGACACATGTAATATCCAGTGTAATTGCATGTCCGCTACAGGAAGGGGGGGAGGAACAAAATATGATTTTTGTAACCAAGGAATAATGTTTGAAATTGAACATATTAAAAAAATGGGATGGAAGAATTTGGAATAGTGGAAACTTTCTAACATGAGATGATGCCTCTACCTTTATACATTTCTCAGCAACCGATATTCTAAGAGCATAGCATAATAGAAAACTGAAGGTATAGAGGAACAAGATCTACATAGATATGCATAAAATGACACAAAATATTTAAAAGAGAAGTCATAAACAGAGTACTTTGGAATATTTCATTACATGAGAAATAAAAAGAAACTAAAGAAGAAATAAATAAAAAAATATTCATCATAGATTAAAAATTTGGATATGGAGAATAGGGAACAAGATCAACAAACCTTTTAAGAGAAAAGGCCATAAGAAAAAAATTAACAAGAAAATTTTGAAAAGAGAATTCAAGTGCGATTTTGAATGAATGGTTTTAACAGAGGAGGGGAAAGAAGATGAGAAAGAAGAAAAGAATTAGATACCTAAATAAAAGGATGAAATGAAAAAGAATCAATACATTACCTCAAGCAACAATGTAGGAAAAACACTGACAGAAGGATAAGTTTGAGATTAAGAAAGCCTTTAGTAAAAGCATTGTTGAAGTGTATAAAAAATCTGTTTGAGCCTAAAAGCACTGTCTTAAAAGGGGAAGAATAAAACAAAAACATCCTAACTCAGAAAAAAGTACTACATGTAAAAAAAGAAGGAAATTTAAACCTAATCTTGCAGCTTTTAATGGGAATAGAATAAACAATCTAGTGAGAGTTAATGTAAGATATTAAAACCCTACAAGAAACATACCTAAAAAGCAAAGATATAAACAGAATAAAAGCAAGATTAGAAATTTTTCTCCTAGTCATCAGGAGATTCCAAAAAAATCCCAAGAGTTGTCATATGGTATCAGAAATAAAAACTCACTGTATAAAAAGAGAAAACTAGGAAGTCACGTTTTAGTGAAATGAAGCATAAAAACCAATATTAATAATAGCTATTTATGTGTATATGTATATAGTTATCTGTTTTCTAAATGTCAAAACATCTAAATTCATAATGAGAAAATTGTTAAGGATAATTTAGGGTTGTAACCTAGTCTAAATTTGACTTTTGGTCACCAGGGGATATCCTATATAAAATACACAAGTCAGTTTGGAAATATATGGTGGTTTAATCAATCTATAGCAAAGAAATCAAGGAGAAGAGAGAGGGAAAAGGTATAGGATTCTCCCACCCAGCCTGTGCCAGGCTAGCCACAAGGTCCTTGAAGATTAGAGGCTTTCTCTAAGAAGATAGTGTTGGAAGGTAAAGGAGAAAAAAATCAGCCTAACTCTGAGAGATCTCAGAAAAGAGTATCACCTTACTAGGTTACTAGGCTTTCTCCAGTATGGTATCAAGGAAAACTCACCACTAAACCCGGACAATAGCATCCACCATGCCAAGATGCCAACATGTTCAGCAAGTTGCCTCCAGCCACCTCTCCGCCATCAAAGAGTACAGAGAGAAGAAGTGACAAGAAATATATAGATGGTTTTACATCACTTTCCTGCATCTCACATGTACCAATGATATCTTAGGCTTGACTGAGGACAGCCCAGGGGTCTGCCAGTTGTTTCTGATTTGCCATTTGCTAGCACATGTCTATCAAATTCACAAGACATTCCTGATTTTGGTAGACTAAGTAAGGTGGAGTATTACAAAATTAAGTTGCAAGAAGATATAAATAGTAACATAATAATAAGAATCTTACATTTTTGGAAAATTCTTAATAGATAAAATAAAGTAAGGAATCAAATAAACTCCTGGAAATTATATATATATATACATATATATATATAATTTTCTGATTATAAATATTAAGTAATAAAACTTTTTGAAAGAACTTTTAGGTCTGTGAGAATATATGAAGAAACTTAAACACAAATTAGATTCACTAAGGAAAAGCAGCCATAAAAGACATGCTTATGAGTTTCCTGGGATTCCACCTCAGGAACTGGATCTCAAAATAGCAGCTCAAAAAGTTTTGTCTAGCTGTAATGTAAATAAAGACACCTCCTGAAATCTTCTTCCATAATCATCCTTGAGTTGTTCATTATTTTGATTACCAAAGAAGCTTTTGGAATATTTTGACCAAATGACCCAGACCCTCTTTTCTTCTGATTTCCACACTTGCTTGGGTTTGTAGAAATGCCTTAGAAGTATTTTGGATAAAGTCTTTTCATAAACTATTTTCTGTGACAAAGTTAAACCCCTAAGAATGATGTAATGCTTATACCCTACTTTCTAAGAAAACCTTTCTCTTTGTCATAATGAATGGAATAACTTGCTTCAAATCATTGTGCAGAGCAGTCATTTGCTCAGGGTTTGTTCCAGTCATCATTTGGGTGTTTGCTTTCTATCTCTATTCTCTCTCTCTCTCTCTCTCTCTCTCCCTCTCTCTCTCTCTCTCTCTCTCTCTCTCTCTCTCTCTCTCTCTCTCTCTCTCTCTCTCTCTCTCCTCTCTCTCTCTCTCTCTCTCTCTCTCTCTCTCTCTCTCTCTCTCTCTCTCTCTCTCTCTCTCTCTCTCTCTCTCTCTCTCTCTTTCATTTTCACTACCTTATAAAGAACTGGCTTCCTTAGAAAGCTGACTCTCTCTCTCTCTACGGCTGAGATGGTGGGTTTTACCCTTGATCACTTGGCTCTGACATCCAGTCATTCATCATTTGTCACTCAACAAGGACCTTTTATAAAAACTAACAAAGAATAGTATAGAAATCTTGTTAATGAATGTAGAAAGTAAAAATAATAAGTATTTTATTGTCCATAATGCAATTAAAATATTAATCCATTCAAAAAGAACAAAACACACATCTAAGTGAAAACTGGATAAAGACATCCTAAATTGTGAGTACATTAAAGAGGGAGCCATAGCAATAATAAATAATAATGTGAAGACAAGTAGAATTAGAAAACATATAAAAATTTCTGTGATGTAGCTAAAGCAGCCTGTAGTGGGGGGGGGGGGGGGAACTGAATATCATAAACATAGTGACAAAATTAAAGAGGGGAAAGTTAATAAACTGGATAAGTATTGATACAATTAAGAAAGAAGGAAATAAATCAACCCTAGAATGAGCAAAATAAAAAGAAGATACTGAAAATTAGAGAAGAAAAAACTAGAAACCAAAAGAACTAAAGTTATTATACACATGATAAAAATTTCTCAAAAAATAATTATAAAATATTGCTGTAATTTTGGACAATTTTTGAGTTGCCTAAATTCAATTGATTGATCAATTTTAAGTAGTTTTCTGTGGTTATATGATTCATGTTTTTACCTCCAATCTCCCTCCTGGAGTTGACAATCAATTCCACTGGGTTCAACATGTATTATCAGTCCATACCTATTTCCTATACTCATATAACCAAGTGATGAATCTGTTTTTCATCTGTTTCTACTTCCAGAGTTCTTATCATATGGATAGCATTCTTTCTTGTAAGTCTCTGGGGATTGTCCTACATCATTCTATTGCTATTAGTACCAACATCTATTACATGAGTGTGCCACGATGTATCAGTTTCTGTGTATAATGTTCTGATCTTGCTCATTTCACTCCACATCAGTTCATGGAGGTTTTTCCAGTTCATGTAGAAATCAAGCACTTTATCATTCTTTAGAGCACAAAAGTATTCTATCACCATCATATGCCACAATTTGTTCAGCCATTCTACAATCATCAGACAATCAGACACTCCCACATTTTCCAAATTTTTGCCACCACAAAGAGGGAAGCTCTTTTTATTTCAATCATTTTTATTATCTCTTTAGGGTCCAGCTCTAGTAGTGGTATATTGCTGGATCAAAGGGCATGCATTCCTTTAAAGCCCTTTTGACATAATTCCAAATTTCCTTCTGGAATGGTTGTATCAATTCACAACTCCACCAGCAGTGTATTAGTGTCCCAATTTTACCACATTCTCTAAAAAATTTATTAGGCTCATTTGCTGTCATATTGTCCAATCTGCTAGGTGTGAGTGAGGTGGTACCTCAGAATTCCTTTGATCTGCATTTCCCTAATCAGGAGTGACTGAAAACTTTTTTTTCTTTTGATTATTGATAATTTTGATTTCTTCATCTGAAAACTGCCTATTCATATCCCTTGAACATTTGTCAGTTGGGGATTGACTTGATTTCTTCTACATTTGACTTAGTTCATTATGAATTTGAGAAATTAGACCTTTATCAGGGAATTATTTTATAAATTGTTGCTTCCCTTTTAATTTTGGTTGTATTGGGTGTTATTTTGGTACAAAAATTCTTTTTAATTTAATATAATCAAAATTATTCCTTTTACATTTTTTAATGTTGTTTATCTCTTCCCTGGTCTTAAATTCTTTCCTTACCTAAAGATCTAACAGGTATACTATTCCATGTTCTCCTAATTAACATATAATTTCCTTCTTTATATTTAAGTCAATTACCCATTTTGAATTTATCTTGGTATAGGATTTGAAATGTTGACCTAAAGGTAATTTTTCCCATATCACTTTCCAGTTTTCCCAGCAATTTTTGTGAAATAATGAGTTCTTCTTCCCCAAACAGGGATCTTTGGGTTTATCAAACATTGGTTTGCTGAGGTCATTTACTCCTACTCTATTCCATTGATCCCTGTTTCTTTCTCTTAGCCAGTACCAGATTGTTTTAATGATCACTGCTTATAGTAGAGTTTAAGATCTGGTACTGCTAGGCCACTGTCCCTCACAATTTTTTTTCCATTCTTGATCTTTTGTTCTTCAGACGAATGTTGTTATAATTTTTTTCTAATTCTATAAAGTTGTTTGGTAGTTTGACAGGAATAGCACTGAATAAGTAAATTAATTATGGTAGGATTATCATTTGGCTTCTGGTGAAATTTGCTTTTGCTTTCACATTCGAGTTCTGGACCCACTAGGATTAGGGATTAGGGTATTTTTAGCTAGCTAATTCTTTCTACCTCTTTCCTATATTTCCTACCTTGCTGTAAATGAAAGCTACTATCATCCTCATGACTTAAGGGTTAATTATTTTATAAATGGTGACCACAATAATTTTTTTAAATCTCTATTTGTCCAACCCATTACTATTATTACAGAGAGTAATGGCTTCTTCTTGTTGTTGAGTTTAGAACATCTTGTTTTGAAGCAGACTAATGAAATCATGGGGAGATGTCTTGACTTGCCATGAGTTGCATTTAAGTGAGGCAGAGTTGCACAATGTGCTCAGTCTCATTTTTTCCTCAGAGTTATCAAAGTCTTGTAGTAAGACACCTACCAAGAGACCTGGCAGTGTTCTAGAACACAATGGATGGCCTTTTGCTTCTTTGACTTCTGATCAAGCTATAAGGACTGTTTAGGGCTGCACATCTTCCTTTCATTTTCCTCTTTTCCCCAACTCTCAACTGTGGTTCCAAAGACCATTTGAGTAGACAGGATAAATTCGGCTGAGGGTTACCGATGACTCTCAAACTTGCCAGTGAGTTGAGAGAATGTATACGTCAAGAATATGAAGATTTACTCAGTGTAATGGACAGATGAGATAAAATTGGGTCCAGTGGCCATAAAGGTGTCTGAAGGAGGTGGATACATGTGAGAGTGCTCCAAAGCATTAATAATAAGAGAAATACAAATCAAAACCACCCAGGGTTTCACCTCACCTAAAAAGTTGGTAAAGATTAAAATATATAGAACGTTGAGAGAATTTTGGAAGGACTGTCACATTTGTGCACTTTTGGTGGAACAATGAATTATTACCAACTTTCTGGGAGGAAATTTAATTTTGTGAAAAGAAAGTATCTAAAATGGAAATAACTTTTGTTATAGGGATTTCACAGTTAGGCATAAACTCCAGTGAATTCATTGATAAAAAGAAAGACTCTCAGTATACCAAAATATTTATAGAAGCATTGTCTTTTGTGGTAGCAATGAAAATAGAAACAAAATATTGACCCATAGATTGAGGAATAAAAGTTGAAGTAAATTGATATAAGTGAATATGGTAGAATATTACCTTAGTATCAGAAATAAGGAATATGATGGATACAGATAAATATGGAAAGATTTACACAAACTGAGACAATTTGACATAAGCTGATAAACAAAAACAATATATATATATATGTACATATATAATGCCTTCTTGTTGTTCAGAGGTTTTGGTGGTATACAGCTCAGTGTGACATGATTTTATATGTTCTTGACAAAGATCCTGGAGTGTTTTGCCATTTCCTTCTTCAGCTGAGTTTATAGATGAGAAACCGAGGCAAACAAGATTAAATAATTTGTCCAGTGGCTCATAATTCATAAGTCTCTGAGAATAGATTTGAACTGTGGTAGATGAATTTTCCTGACCTTAGGCCTTGCTCTCTATCCACTTTGCTGCCAGCTATGCCACATAATGACTAGAACAATATAACGAGAAGAATAAACACTACAAAAAAATTGAAAATGAATGTTGAATATTCAGAAGGAACAAATTTGGACCCAAAGAAGAAAAAAAAAACAAACAAAAACCCTTGTCCCCACTTCTCTACAGAATTTTGTACTATTTATGTATAGAGCATTAAATTCAACCAGATTTTTTGATGATTTTGTTATTTTTTCTTTCCTTTTTTATTATGGAAAAAATTTTTTTATGAGGGCCATACTCTGAGGAAGTAAAAGTGCAAATAAATAGAGGGAAATTTAGGATATGAAAGGCCAAAGGCTTAAATAGAAATTCATCTTACTAACTGCAGGCAATCCAGAGAGCAGATAATCCCATGAAAAGGATAGAAATTGTTTTGGGGGTGTAGGCTACACTATCAGAGAGCAGGTAATGATATCTTAGAAAAGAAAATGTTACTGAGAAAGCCAGATTTAATCTCAAAGGTCAGTATTATCAGAGAATAAAACATATTATCCAAGAGACAGCATAGTTATTAGTAAAGCAGAAAGTGATACCAGAATTCAGTGATACTGAGCATTGCAAATGGAATCCTATGCTAATGATTCATTTCAAGCAGACACTCTAAGAAAGAATTGGGAAATTATAATGTCTATTGGCTTTCTTTTTGCAAAATAAATTTGTTTTTTATATGTCAAGTCCCCCACCCCATGTATCAGGATGGAATCTTGGCTTTCCAGAAAGTTCAATGGGGACATCATAAAGGTCTAACTGATTTGAAATGTTACATCCTTTCTAAATATCATCCGGAGCTTCCTATAACAGGGGTCCTTTAAAAATAGTTTACAGAAGTGTACTTACTAATGCATTTTGGCACTGGATTCCATCCTTCTTCAGTACAAATAAATTTTGTCCAATAGCTATCATATGATTTAGTTCCACGGACAGGTTCAAAATGGTCATTACAGTGGTAGTACATTTCTTTTCCAATAGATGCTGGAAAACTTCTTTGAATGTAGTCCTCACTCTGGTTTGGCTTATAAAGTTCTCCATTTTCTATTACTGGATATTGACAAGGTTTCCCTTGGGGAAAAGTGAAATAAAATATTTTCTTTAATAATTTAACTGGATAATTTTATTTTTCTATTATGAAGAAACACTACACAATATATTATATACTATGTAGTATAACTGTATTCTTTTCATTCATGATCTCAGAATTACCTGAGATTTAGAATCTCCCAGGAAAAGTGTCTATTCAAACTAGTCATACACTTACTTGGGGATGTTTTGCTACTATAGAATGCATAAGCTTCCACTATACTCTCACCCTTTGCCCTTTAAGACACTACTATCATGCTCATTTTAGTTCTCCTCATATTTGCCTCATTATTCTTTCTTAGTATTTTGCTACAATTTCACTATTTTCTCATTAAACATTAATATCCTTCAAAGTTTGGTCTGCAGATTCTATACTTTCTATGTATTTTTGTTGATCTCTTCAGTTCCTAGGCATTCAATTAACTCTATGAAGATTACTCTCAAATCTACATATCCAACCTTTTTCTCTATCCTGATTTCTAGTTCCATTTTACCATCAGCTTAATATTTCCAAACAAATTTCATATCAATACGTTAGACTTATCACATCTAAAATTAAACTCATTCAATTTCTACAAAACCCTTCCTCCCCACTTTTTTTTTCAGTTGAGGATAGCATCCATTCAGTTTCACAGGTTTACATCCTTTGAGTCACCCTTCACCCTTTTGCCTTTCCTGTACCTCAAATATTGAATAAATTTCCAGGTCTTGATTCTGCTTTCATGATATTTCTCCCATCTTTCCCTTTCATCCTGAGAGTCATATATTCATTACTCCACTACATGCCCACCTAACCTCTTGCCTGTACTACTGAAATAGACTCTTAATTGTCCTGGATGCTTCATTCCACTTTGTTTCCAAACTATCCTCCATAAAATCAGCCAAATTACCATTCCTAATACACAGATCTGATAATATCATTTGTCCATTCTAATCATCCAGGACTTCTCTGTTTCTAATGTTAAAAAAAATTATTGGCCAGGAATATAAAGTTTCTCATGATGTGGCTCCCACCTACCTTTCCAAATGTTTCATATTGGTCTCCTTCCTACCATATGCATTCCAGTCAAACTGGACTAGTAGTTGATTCTGAAACCACCATGATCCCTCTCATCTCTAGGACTTTGAATGGGCTCTCTCTCATGTCTAGAATATTATTTCTTCCTCATATTTGCCTCTTAAAATGCCATGTTTCCTACAATCAGTTTCTACCTCCTACATGAAATGTCCTAGTTGCTACTTTCTTCCTGCTTGTTTTTAAAAATTCATATGAGCATGTAATGAATGTTCATATTCATACTATACTATTTTCAGGTTTTGCTTTTTTGTGAGGGGGAACTTTGTGATATCTTTTAACAGAAGCATGAAAATATAGGCTAGAACAAAGGCCAAAATTAGAAAAATTTAAAAACATACTTAGAGAGAATGTGGTGATGTTTTTAAAAGAGGTAAAAAAGATTGCATTGTAATATTCTTAGTTCTCATAGAGTATTATTTCTGAATTACTCAGATGAGGTATAAGTATAAAGTAATACTATTTCTTTCTTTAAGTATACCAAATCTGAAGCATAAGAATAAAACATATATGGAAGCATTTATTAATTCAATAATGTTTCCGTTGCTCAGAGATTTCTTTTTTTCCTTTTCAAAAATTTCTCTGTTGGAAATGTCCTTACACTCAATTTACAAGCCATTTTGGAGGTGAGGGATGAGGGTAAGGAGGACTTGTGATTAGAAGCTGTAGTTTCTAGAAAATAAACCACTTCTAACAATGCAGATCAGCAACAATTCTTCAATTATCAATTTTAAGAGTTTAGCTTTGGGTTTAGAGAGGCCAAGTGATTAAGTGTTTTTTCTCAGTCATAACTGCAATATAATATTTTGGAGCTATCAACCAACAAGTTTAGTTTTTTGGATCAGAGCTGTGGTTTTCCTGGTTTAGTGAACAACTATTGAGAAATTCAGTGTTGTTGGATATTGGCTATGCAATTCATATAGCCTTAGAGGTTTTCCTGGAAGAATTGGATATTAAATGACTTGCTGAGTTTCACAATAGCTAGTAGTTTCAGAGGCAGAATTTAAATCGAGATCAGCCTTCTGTAGTTTTTGTCTATCTATATAATATATATGTGTGTGTGTGTGTGTGTATAAAACCATTCTACCTCATGGTTATAAACAATGCCAAAAGAAAAAGTATATTACATTTAGAGTTCCATATTGAAGTTATATTTATGTCTTTCAGAGCAGCATGTCCTAAGAGGTACCTGTTAAGTGACAGTCAGATTGTGACCTGAAGTGATACAGAATGTCTGTTTCAAGGAAATCATAGATTCTTGGTTGTAATGAAAAACAAATCAATGCAATTTCATGTCATGTTTCTGATTTCAGTAAATATATAATCATTGGGAAAGAATCTGACCTCAGAGAATTAGCACTCTTAAAGAGCCACTGCCCTAGTTCAAGTTCTCACCCAGGTGGGTCTACACTATTGCAATTGACCCAGATTCATCTCTCTTCCTCAAGTACTTCTCCATTCCAATTCATTCTTCATACAGCTGCCTAAGTAGTTTTCTTAATGTACAAATCTGACTGTTTCTCTTTTCTAATCAGTAAATTATAGGGTCTCCCAATCATCTCTAACTTCACAAAGTTTTGGTTTGACTTTCAAAGCTCTTAACAGTTGGATCCTAACTTATCTTTACAGTAAGACCACATATGGCTTCCCTTCATGTACTTTATAGAGCAGCCATGCTAGTGTTTTTACTGCTTCTTAGACCCAAAAGTCCATTTCATGTCTCCATCCCTTTGTACTTTTGGTCCTTTATGACTTGGCTTTTCCTCCTGACCTCTGCCTCATAGGAACCCCATGATGGTTTCTTCAAGATTAAGTTTAAACACCACTTTCATTAAGCCTTTTCACATCACTCTATCTACTATCACTTCCTCTGTATAAAATTACCTTTTAATTTTTTGGGGGAAGAGATAGATATTCTGCATTTACCTCTCTATGTATATCTCTCCTAATCATTTATACCCTACATTAGGGAAGATATTGCTCTATTTTTGATTTTGCATCCCCAGAACTTTTGTCTTTGTAACAACTAACACATGTTGCCTATAGCATTGGGAACAGCAAATGCTTATGGAGTATTTGAGAAACAATTTTACAGAACCCTGATGCCTTAAACCTCAATAATTTTCAGACTAGACTACCACATGATAAATGGTGGCAAAGATCAGTGAAATGATCTTGAAAGCTCAGTTTATTAGGCATTAAAATACATAAATGAGAATGAAGAAAAGAACTAAATTAATTAGTTTTCAATTTGGAATCGGGACATTCCTGACTATATCACAGTGTATCTATGGTTTGTGCAAATTTGGACACAAATATTCTCAAAAGTGGCATAGAAAATCAGATCATAATACATAATATGCCAATAAATTTCATAAGTTTTAATTCAATGGAATACATAATTATGTTATCAGAGAAAATGTCTTGGAATTTTAGAAGAAAATAATTATAAAATAATATACACTTGAGAGAAATTTCCTGTCCTTTACTTTTTTTTTGTCAGAGATGTAGAACATCCCTGGTCTATTTATTAAATGAGTGATGCCTACTTTGGATTCATACTACAAACCAAAGAAAAATATATATGTTGGCTTATTACATTTATAGATGTAATAAACATTCATTTCATAGTTTTCCAAGTAGGACAAAGTAGGAATGAAACTCACAATTACATCTTGGAAGAGGTGACCAGCCTTCAGTGGTACACGTTGCCTTGTTCCCAGTAGAGGGTGGGTAAAAGCCAGTTTTGCACTGGTAGTAGATTTCTTCATCTCCTCTATATTTCTCTCTCAGATTGTGTACATTGCCATTAGTCAAGGATGGAGGATCACAAATGACCTCTAAAGAGAAATATTTGATTAGTTTAAATATGGGACAATGGCTATTAAACCACTAAAACTATCAAGTTTACTCAGATAACACAATAGATTTTAATTCTTACAATGAGCATTTAAGCTTTTCATTCAGAATGGTAAAATCATACTATATATATTTTTAAACTCTTACCTTCTGTCTTGGAATCAATGCTGTGTATTGTCTCGAAGGCAGAAGAGTGGTAAGGGTTAGGCAATGGGGATCAAGTGACTTGCCCAGGGTCACACTAGGAAGTGGCTGAGGCCAGATTTGAACCTAAGACCTCCTGTCTCTAGGCCTGGCTATCAATCCACTGAGCTACCCAGCAGCCCTCCATGCTATATTTTAATAACTGTTTTTTCTGATAATCAGTATAAGTACCAAAGGTAGATTGATAATTTTATATCATTCAACTAGAAAAACATATTGAACTCAATCTTATAAGATATTTCATAATTGTTCTATACCTCAGAATCAACATTCTGAATAGAAAGTTTTCACATGTAACATTAGAAAAAATTGTTTTTAACTTCTTGACTATAGGGTTTTAAAAATATTTTGGTTGAATGGAATTTTATTGTTTTTAAGATATGTGAATGATATATTTTCTCTTCTTATGTTTCATTAATACCTCATGTGGGCATGGAATTGGGGCAATACCACTCGCTATTTTGACATGATAGTGCAAGAGGCTTTAGAAACCTTGCGGCAACATTGAGTCTGATCCACGCACCAAACTTAACACAGTTTCTTCTATATATCTTCCCTTCCTCCAATTCTTCAAATGTATTGTGAGTGCTATTTATTCATCCTCTTTGTAATTTCTACCTACAAGTCATAATTTTGTCTGTGATAATAAAAAAAAATTAATCCCCCTTTCATGTGAGAATCATTCAGTGTTACTAGATCACTACCACATCATACCCTGTTTCTTTCTTCTACAAGTTAAAGAAATTCCGAACTTACAATTGTTCCTTTTATGGAATAATTTGAAAACTCTTAAACATTCTATTTACTCACCTTTTGGATACACTCTCATTTGTCACTAGCCCTCTTAAAATGTGATCATCAGAATGAACTACAATATTAGGAATTCAGAAGAAGAACAAATGAGAGAAGTAACCAGACAGAGAGTATAAAGGGTTTGAGAGGAAGAGATAAGAGGGAGGGGGAAAGAGAAAGAGAGACAGACAAATAGGCAGAGTGACAGAAATACACACACACACAGACACAAACACACACACACACACACACATGAGCTGAGAGAAGGAATTGGAGGGTTAAGAGAGACAGAAACAGAGAGAGAAACAAAGAGATTCCCACGAAGTCCCTATAAAGCAGTTCCATTGTAAAGATATGGTTTTCATATAGAGTTTTCCCTAATATAATTAAAATGACATTCTTAAATAAGCTAATCTATTTATTCACTACCATCCCAACTAAATTACCAAAAATTTATTTTATTGAACAAGAAAAATAAAATTAATTTGGAAAAACAGAAGTCAACGATATCAAAATCTTTTCATGAACATTTTTCTGTAAGAGAGCTATAATCTTAAGAATGATGTAATGCTTATACTCTCTATAAAAATCTTTCTCTTTGTCACAATAAATGGAAGACCTAGCTCTAAATCATTGTTCTGTGTATCTACTCACTCAAGGGCTCTCCTAGTGATTCAGCTTTTTGCTCTATCTCTATTTTCTCTCTCTCTCTCTCTCTCTCTCTCTCTCTCTCTCTCTCTCTCTCTCTCTCTCTCTCTCTTTAACTCTCTCTCTCTCTCCCTCTCCCTCTCTCTCTCCATCTCTCTCTTTCATTGTCATTTCCTTATGAGGAGCTGGCCACCTTAGGAAGCTGTATCTCTCCCTCTGCAGCTTTGATGGTAGGTTTTACCCTGATCACTTGTCCCTCACATTCATTCATTCATAATCTCTCTCTTTATCAAGGAACTTTTATAAAAACTGACAAAGAATGAGTATATAGAAATCTTGCTGATAAATGTAGAAGGTAAAAAAATAATAATTTGTTGTCCTTAATGCAATTAAAATATTAATCCATTAAAAAGAAAAACACACATAACTAAGTGAAAACTGGATAAACACATCCTAAATTGTGAATAGATTAAATAATGAGTCATAGCAATAATAAATAATAATGAGAAAGACAAGTAGAATTAGAAAACATATTAAAATTTCTGTGGTTTAGCTACAAAGTAGGCTATAGTGAGAAAAATGATTAATATCAAAAAACATATAGTGAGAAAATTAAAAAGGAGAAAATTAATGAACTGGATAAATATTGGCAAAATTAAGAAAAAAGAAAATAAATCAAACTACAATGAGCAAAGTAAAAAGAAGATACTGAAAATTAGAGAAGAAAAAATTGGAACATTTAATACCTCACTGACAAGGTGACAGGCATGGAAAACAGTATGGAAAACAGAGGAAGGAGAAACAATCTGAGAATCATTGGTCTACCTGAAAAGCCACAAATAAACAGAAATCTTGATATTATAATACAAGATATCATCCAAGAAAACTACCCTGAGGTTCTAGAACAAGGGGGAAAAATGGGCATTGAAAGAATTCATAGAATACCCTCTACACTAAATCCCCAAAAGACAACTCCCAGGAATGTAATTATTAAATTCCAAAGCATTCAAGCTAAAGAAAAAATCCTACAAGAAGCCAAAAAGAGACAATTTAAATATAAAGGAAGGCCAATCAGGATCACATCAGCAACATTCACACTGAATGACGGCAAGGCATAGAACATGATATTCAGAAAGGCAAGAGAACTGGGTCTTCAACCAAAGATCACCTATCCATCAAAACTGACTATATATTTCCAGGGGAAAGTATGGGCATTCAGCAAAATAGATTTCCAAGTATTTGTAAAGAAAAGACCAGAACTCTGTAGAAAGTTTGACATGCAAACACAAAGAGGAAGAGAAACATGAAAAGGTAAATATGAAGTAAAGGGAAAAGGAGAAAATGTTATCTATTTCTTTTACTCAAAATCTCTTCCATAAAGACTACATTTATATCAAATTATATATATATATATATATATATATATATATATATATATATATATATATGTGGGGGAAATGTTAGGAGTAACTCTCAAAAATTGTATGCATAATTAGAGTAATTAGAAGAATCACTCATAAGGAAAGATTAGTGCATTAAAATGATATGGAGAAAAGGGGGAAAGAAAGAAAAAGGGAGGGGGGATTGTTGATGGTACTAAGATATACTTGAAGAAATAGAAAAAAATAAATAGAATAATCTTTCTCACACAAAGATACACATGGGAAGGGGAGGGGAAGAATTATCCTATAAGAAGGAGAGGAAGAGAGTGCTCATTGGTATTACTTAAACCTTATTCTCAGTGAAATCAACTCTGAGAGGGAAAAGCATCTAGATCCATTAGAATCTTGAATTCTATCTGATCAAACAGGGTAAGGGAGAAGGGATAATTAAGGTGGGGAGGGGGAGGGAGTATAAAAAGAGAGGGAAGGAGAGGGGTGAGAGAAGTTAAAAGACTCTTAAAAAACAAACAAACAAACAAGAAGGGGGAAAAGGGAGGGGCTAGAAAGGGAAGCATATTAAGGGAGGGGACAAGGGGAGCTGATTTAAAGTAAATCACTGGTTTAAAAGGTTATAGCAAAAGAAGAATGGACATAATTAAGGGAGGATATCAAAATGCTGGGGAATTCAAAACTGACAATCATAACATTGGATGTGAATTGGATGAACTCACCCATAAAAACGTAGATGAATAGCAGAGTGGACTAGGATCCAAAACCCTACCATATGTTGTCTTCAAGAAACACACATGAGTTGGGTAGATACTCATAAGGTCAGAATCAAAGGTTGGAATAAGACCTTTTGGGACTCAATTGATAGAAAGAAGGCAGGAGTTGCAATCATGGTATCTGACAAAGCCAAAGCAGAAATGGACCAGATTAAAAGGGATAGGGAAGGTAAGTACATCCTGTTAAAAGGGAGTATAGACAATGAGGAAATATCACTAATCAACATGCATGCACCGAATGATATAGTACCCAAATTTCTAATGTAGAAACTTGGAGAATTGAAGGAGGAAATAGACAGTAAAACTATATTAGTGGGAGATCTGAACCAACCACTATCAAATTTAGATAAATCAAATAAAAAATAAATAAGAAAGAGGTAAAAAATATGAATGAAACCTTAGAAAAATTAGAGTTAATAGACATATGGAGAAAAATAAATAGGGACAAAAAGGAATACTCTTTCTCCTCAGGACCACATGGCACATTCACAAAGATTAACCATACACTAGGTCATAGAAACATGGCATAATGAATGCATTCTTTTCAGATTATAAGGCAATAAAAATAATTATCAGTAAGGGTACATGGAGAGCCAATTCAAAAATTAATTGGAAATTAAATAATATGATACTCCAAAATTAGTTAGTTAGAGAACACATCATAGAAACAATTAATAATTTCATTGCATAAAGCATAGGAATAGAAGGGTCTTTCCTAAAAATAAAAAACAGTATATATCTGAAATCATCAGCAAACATCATCTGCAATGGGGATAAACTAGAAGCCTTCCCAATAAGATCAGGAGTGAAACAAGGAGACCCATTATCACCTCTATTATTTAACATCTTACTAGAAACACTAGCAGTAGCAATTAGAGAAGAAAAAGAAATTGAAGGTATTAAAATTGGCAAGGAGGAGACTAAGCTCTTTGCAGATGATATGATAGTCTACTTAAAAAAATCCTAAAGAACCAACTAAAAAGCTAGTGGAAATAATCAACAACTTTAGCAAAGTAGCAGGATACAAAATAAACCCACATAAGTTATCAGCATTTCTATATATCTCCAACACATCACAGCAGCAGGAAATAGAAAGAGAAATCCCATTCAAAATCACCTTAGACAATATAAAATACTTGAAAATCTATCTGCCGAGACAAACACAGGAACTATATGAACAAAATTACAAAACACTCTTTACACAACTAAAACTAGATCTGAGCAATTGGAAAAACATTAACTGCTCATGGGTGGGACAAGTTAACATAATAAAAATGACCATCCTACCCAAACTTATCTATCTATTTAGTGCCATATCCATTGAACTTCCAAAAAACTTCTTTACAGAATTAGAAAAAAAACATTAAAAAGTTCATTTGGAAGAACAAAAGATCAAGGCTATCCAAGGAAATAATGAAAATAATACGAAGGAAGGTGGTCTTGCAGTCCCAGATCTCAAACTATACTATAAAGAAGTAGTCATCAAAACAATTTGGTACTGGCTAAGAGATAGAAAGGAGGATCAGTGGAATAGACTTGGGGTAAGGGACCTCAGCAAAACAGTCTATGATGAATCTAAAGACCCCAGCTTTTGTTGATAAAAATTGCTGGGAAAATTGGAAGATAGTGTGGGAGAGATTAGGCTTGTACTAACACCTCACAACCTACACCAACATAAACTCAGAATGGGTGAATGACCTGGACATAAAGAAGGAAACTATAAAGCAAATTAGGTGAACACAGAATAGTCTATCAGTCAGACCTCTGGGAAGGGAATAATTTTAAAACCAAGCAAGACTTAGAAAGAGTCAAAAAATGTAAAATAAATAATTTTGACTACATCAAATTAAAAAGTTTCTGTACAAGCAAAACCAATATAACCAAAATCAGAAGGGAAATAACAAACTGGAAAATAATCTTTAAAACAAAAACTTCAACAAAAGTCTAATTACTCAAATTTATAAAGAGCTAAACCAATTGTACCAAAAAAATCAAGCCATTCTCCAATTGATAAATGGACAAGGACATGAATAGGCAATTTTCAGTTAAAGAAATCAAAACTATTAATAAGCACATGAAAAAGTGTAATAAATATCTTACAATCAGAGAGATGCAAACCAAAATAACTCTGAGGTATCACCTCACACCTAGCATATTTGCTAACATGACAGCAAATGAAAGTCATGAATGCTGGAGGGGATGCGGCAAAGTCGGGACATTAATTCATTGCTGGTGGAGTTGTGAATTGATCCAACCATTCTGGAGGGCAATTTGGAACTATGCCCAAAGGGCAATAAAAGACTGTCTGCCCTTTGATCCAGCCATAGCACTGCTGGGTTTGTACCCCAAAGAGATCATAAGGAAAAAGACTTGTACAAGAATATTCATAGCTGTACTCTTTGTGGTGGCAAAAAATTGGAAAAGGAGGGGATGCCCTTCAATTGGGGAATGGCTGAACAAATTATGATATATGTTGGTGATGGAATACTATTGTGCTCAGAGGAATAATAAAGTGGAGGAATTCCATGGAGATTGGAGCAACCTCCAGGAAGTGATGCAGAATGAAAGGAGCAGAACCAGGAGAACATTGTGCACAGAAACTGACACATTGTTGTACAATCAAAGGTAATGGACTTCTCCACTGGTGAACAACCTAGAGGGATACAGGAGAAAAAACTCTATCCACATCCAGAGGAAAACTGTGGGAGTAAAAACACTAAAGAAAAACTACAGCTTAATGACATGGGTCAAAGGAGATATGAATGGGGAAATAAACTCCAAATGAACACCCTATTGCAAATACCAACAACATAGAAAGAGGTTCTGATCAAGAACACAGGTGATACCCAGTCAAACGGCGCATCAGCTATGGTAGAGGTGGGGGAGGGAAGGGAGGGAAATTAAAATGATTTTTATAACCAAGGAACAACGTATGAAATTAAAAATTAAATTAAAAAAATAAAATAAAAACCAAAACTCCCAATCCTTTGTTCATATAAACAAGTGATGTATCATATGGTTTTCATTTGTGTTTCTACTTCCATTGTTCTTTCTAACTATAAGGATAGCTTCCTTTCTCATAAGTCCCTGGGGATTGTCCTGTATCATCATATTGCTATTAGTATCCACAGCTATTACATATGAATATGTTATAATATATCAGTTTCTGTGTACAATGTTCTGATTCTCATTTCACTACACTTCAGTTTATGTAGGTCTTTCCAGTTCATGTAGAAGTCAAGAACTTTATCATTCTTTATATTATAATAGTATTCAATCACCATCATATACCACAATTTGTTCATCCATTTCACAATCGATGGACACTCCTTCATTTTCCATTTTTTTTGCCAACATAAAGAGTGCAGCTATGAATATTTTTGTACAATTATTTTTTATTATCTCTTTAGAATACAGCTCTAGTAATGATATTACTGGATCAAAGGACATGCATTCTTTTAAAAGCCCTTTTGCATAATTCCAAATTGCCTTTCAGAATGGTTGGATCAATTCACAATTCCACCAGCAGTGCATTAGTGTCCCAATTTTGCCACATCACCTACAAAATATATTTTTTTCTTTACTGCCATGTTGGAGAATCTGCTAGGTGTGAGGTGGTACCTCAGAGTTGTTTTGATCTGCATTTCTCTGATCAAGAGTGATTGAGAACATTTTTCTTTTGATTATTGATAGTTTAGATTTCTTCATCTGAAAACTGCTTATTCATATGCCTTGACCACTTGTCATTTGGGGAATGACTTAATTTCTTGTACATTTGACTTAGTTCCTTATAAATTTGAGAAATTAGACCTATATCAGAGAATTATGTTATTTTTTTCAGAGTTTGTTGCTTCCCTTCTATTATTGGTTTTGTTTGTACAAAGCCTTTTTAATTTAATATAATTGAATTTATTCATTTTATATGTTGTAATGCTCTCTATCTCTTCCTTGGTCTTAAATACTTTCCTTACCCACAGATATGACAGGTTTACTATTCTTTTTCCCTAATTAACTCATGATTTCCTTCTCTATGTTTAAGTCAATTACACATTTTGAATTTATCTTGGTATAGAATGTGAGATGTTAATCTAAAGGTAATTTTTCCCATATCATTTTCCAATTTTGCCAGCAGTTTCTGTGATAGAGTGGATTCCTTTCCCCAAAACTGGGATCTTTGGGCTTATGAGGTAATGTACTCCTAGTCCATTCTATTTATTCTACCCCCCCCCCTTCTTTCTCTGAGCTGGTATCAGATGGTTTAAATGATCACTGCTTTATAGTGCAGTTAATATATGGTATTGCTACATCACCATCCTTCACATTTTTTTATTCTTGATCTTTTGTTCTTCTAGATGAACATTGTTATGCTGTTTTCTAATTCTATAAAAAATTTTGAAAGTTTGATTGGTATGGCAAAATGGTAGGATTTTCATTTTTATTATATTAGCTCATCTTACCCTTGAGCAATTAATTAAATCTATTTAAATCTAAATTAAATCTAAAAAATTAATTGCAATTGTTTAAATCTAGTTTTATTTGTATGAAAATGTTTTGAAGTTGTATTCATATAATTCCTATGTTTGTCTTGGCAAATACATTTCTAAATATTTTATATTATCTCTAGTGATTTCAATTCAGCTTTCTCTTCATAATGTCACTTAGTTTTGTTGGAAATATTTAGAAATACCGATGAATTATGTGAGGTAGTTTTTGTATGCTACAACTTTGTTAAAGTTGTTATTTCCACTAGCTTTTTAGATGATTTTCTCAGATTCTCTAAGTATTCCATCATATCATCTCCAAAGAGTGATAGTTTAGTTTTCTCATTGCCTATGTTCATACCTTCAATTTCTTTTTCTTCTCTAGTTGCTACTGATAGCAATTCCAGCACAATATTAAATAGTAGTGGTGATAATGGTTATCCTTGCTTCACTCCTGATCTTATTGGGAAGGCTTCTAAATTGTCCCCAGTGCAGATGATACTTGTTGGTAGCTTTAAATAAATACTGCTATTAGCTAATATGGCAGCAAAGGGCAGTGATAAATGTTGGGGGGGATGTGGCAAAGTTGGGACATTAATAAACTGCTAGTGGAGTTAGGAATTAGTCCAACCATTCTGGAATGCAATTTGGAATTATGCACAAAGGGGTTTAAAAAAATGCTTGCCCTTTGATCCAGCCATACCACTGCTGAGTTTGTACCCCAAAGAGATAATAAGGAAAAAAATGCTTGTACAAAAATATTTATAGCTGTCCTCTTTGTGGTTTCAAAACTTTGGAAAATGATGGGGTGCCCATCAATTGGGGAATGCCTGAACAAGTTGTGGTATCTGATGGTGATTGAATACTATTGTGCTTAAAGGAATCATTAACTGAAGGATTTCTATGTGAAGTGGAAACACTTCCAAGAATTGATGCAGAATGAAAGGAGCAGAACCTGGTGAATATTAAACACAGACACTGATACATTATGGCACAATCAAAAGTAAAATAGTTTTATACTAGCAGCAATGCAGTGATCCAGGACAATCCAGAGGAATTTAGGAGAAAAAAATGCTTTCCACACCCAGAAAAAGAACTTTGGGAACAGAAACACAGAAGAAAAACATATCATATGGTTTGATGGGGATGTAATTAGGGTTTTGGTGTTAAAAGATTATTGCAAATATGAATGATATGGAAATAGTTATTGAACAATAACACATATATAACCCAGTGGAATTGCTTGTCAGCTCAGAAAGAGGAGAGGGAAGAGAGGTGGAAAAATCATGGATCATGTAACCATGGAAAAATATTCTTAGTAAATAAATACGTTTTTTAAATGAATAGATCCTGCTTATTATTTTGAGCAATTGCCATTCTATTCCTACCACTTTCAGGTGTTTTCAATAGGAATGAGATAATCATGTGATTTCTATTAGTTTGGTTGTTGATATAGTTATTTGGATGGTTTTCCTAATATTAAATCAGCCTTGCATTTCTGGTATGAATCCTACATGGTCTTAGTGAATAATCCTGTTGATAACTTGCTGTAGTCTCTTTGGTAGAGTTTTATTTAAGGTTTTTCTCTATGTTCATTTGTCTACTGCTTTCCTTCTCTGTTTTTGGTCTTCCTGGCTTGGGACTTGATACCATAGTTGTGCCATAAAAAGAATTTAATAAGACTCCTTCTTTGCTTATTTTCTCAAATAGTTTGTATACTATTGGGATTAGTTGTCCTTAAGTTTTTGATAGAATTCACTTGTGAATCCATCTGACCCTGGGGATTTTTTCTTAAGGAGCTCTTTTATGGTTTGTTCAATTTATTTTTTCTGATATGGGATTATTTAAGTATTCTATTTCCTCTTTTGTTAATCTGAGCAATTTATGTTTTAAATGCTTTTTTTTTGCTAGACTATCATATTTATTGTCACATAATTGGGCAAAACACTGCTTAATAATTGCCTTAATTTCCTGTTCATTGGAGGTAAGATCACCCTTTTCATTTTTGGTACTGTTAATTTGATCCTTCCCCTTTTAAAATTAGATTAACTAATGCTTTGTATATTTTATTTGTTTTTTTTTCAAAGTTCCAGGTCCTAGTCTTTGATTTATTATTATAATTTATTTATATTTTTATCATATTATATATGACTATATTAAATGTTTTATATTACACATCATGTTATTTATTATTATATGATATATCATATAATTATAAATAAATTATTATTTATTACTTCAATGTTACATTACTTTCAATTTTTAAAATTTCTCCTTTAATTTGTATAATTTCCAATTTAGTTTTCAACTAGGTTTTTTAATTTGTTCTTTTCCTAGTTTGTTTTTTTAAGTTACATGCTCAATTAATTAATCTCCTCCCTTACTATTTTTTTGATGTCAGTATTCAGGGGTATGAATTTTCTCCTGAGTACTGATTTGATTGTGTGTAGATACAATCCACACCCCAGTTTGTCCTCCCCAGGCTCATCCTACCCTGAATCTCATTTTGTGTACATATGTTGCATGATGGAGGCTGACAGAAAGAAAAAGGTGTGATGTGGTAGGTGGAGGGCTTTCTCTCCACAGGCGCTGAGGTGGATCAGTGGCTGGAGCTGGAGCTCTGGTACCTGCAGTGCACTCAAGGGCTTTTATGGACTTTGTCTTCTTTGTGGGCTTCAGATTTCGGCTTCCTGATTTGTCTGAAGGTATTTTAGCTACATGATCTTTTCTCTCTCCTTCCTATATTTTCCTCTTTTTTTACTTTATCTCCATTTTGGTTAAAACTTAATTGTTAAGAGCTCTTAACAGATTCATGACTTAAGAGTCAGTTTTATAAACAGCAACCACAACAGTTTTTAAAAATTAATATTACATCTAATATTTTACTTTCATTATTCTGTTTGGCAGACCACAGAGGTTTAATGAATACCATTAATCTTCTCCAATTTTCTTCACTTTTTACTCTCCTAAAGCCAGCTCATTAGTGGCTAAATTCTGGAGTTTGGAGTTTTTATTCTGCTCTAAGTTGGTAGAGTAGTTTTGAAATAGACAAAAGCACAGATAAGCTTCACAGCAACAGCCACTGGTTGGATACTATAAAACTTTAGAAGCCTTCCTGCTTCCCATAGCCTTCTGTACCCAGCAATCCCCTTGCTCCCACCTTTTCTCCCTCTGCTGCCTCCCAACTACTGCTGATTGCATGAGGCTCCAAGAGCACTTTGTTTTTCCTGTGTGGAAGGATAAGATCTATCTCAGGGCTGAGGAGTGACTGAGAATACCTGGATGGCCAATGCTTGCTATTGCCTGGTGTGGAAGAGAGAAATTGGACAACATGCAAAAGACAGAAGCAGTGGAGGCTGATGATCTGTCAGTCAAACGAAGGTTGTATTTGGAATGTTTCTGGGAAGAACAGTTGGAAGGAAAAGAACACATAAACTAAAGGGTTGTCTTTTAAGCAGGAAGACAGAGAGGAGTGGTGGTCTTGTGACTTTGAAGGCAAAAGAAAGAAGGACAAAAGTCCAGATAACTCTCTGACTTGCTCCATTGATGATAGTGACTGAACCTCCTGACCTATAAGACATTTCTCTCAATTGGAACAATATCCCAACATCCTCTAAACCTAGGGTTCACTGTAGTGTTAAGGAAATCCCCAACCCTGTTAGCTCCATTCTCTATCTTTTCCTGCTTTCCCCAAATAAACTCCTTATTTAAGATAAAGAGGAGAAAGAGTATTTCATTTGATACATCATTAACTCAAAGTGAGTGATATAGAAAGGAGAAGAAGAAGAAGAAGAAGAAGAAGAAGAAGAAGAAGAAGAAGAAGAAGAAGAAGAAGAAGAAGAAGAAGAAGAAGAAGAAGAAGAAGAAGAAGAAGAAGAAGAAGAAGAAGAAGAAGAAGAAGAAGAAGAAGAAGAAGGAAGAAGAAGAAGGAAGAAGAAGAAGGAAGAAGAAGAAGAAGAAGAAGAAGAAGAAGAAGAAGAAGAAGAAGAAGAAGAAGAAGAAGAAGGAAGAAGAAGAAGGAAGAAGAAGAAGAAGAAGAAGAAGAAGAAGAAGAAGAAGAAGAAGAAGAAGAAGAAGAAGAAGAAGAAGAAGAAGAAGGAAGAAGAAGAAGAAGAAGAAGAAGAAGAAGAAGAAGAAAGAAGAAGAAGAAGAAGAAGAAGAAAGAAGAGGAAGAAAGAAGAAGAAAGAAGAAGAAGAAGAAGAAGAAGAAGAAGAAGAAGAAGAAGAAGAAAGAAGAAAGAAGAAAGAAGAAGAAGAAGAAGAAAGAAGAAAGAAGAAAGAAGAAGAAGAAGAAGAAGAAGAAAAGAAGAAGAAGAAGAAGAAGAAGAAGAAAGAAGAAAGAAGAAAGAAGAAGAAGAAGAAGAAGAAGAAAAGAAGAAGAAGAAGAAGAAGAAGAAGAAGAAGAAGAAGAAGAAGAAGAAGAAGAAGAAGAAGAAGAAGAAGAAGAAGAAGAAGAAGAAGAAGAAGAGGAAGAGGAAGAGGAAGAAAGAAGAAGAAGAAGAAGAGGAAGAGGAAGAGGAAGAAAGAAGAAGAAAGAAGAAGAAGAAGAAGAAGAAGAAGAAGAGGAAGAAAGAAGAAGAAAGAAGAAGAAGAAAAGAAGAAGAAGAGGAAGAAAGAAGAAGAAAGAAGAAGAAGAAAAGAAGAAGAAGAAGAAGAAGAAAAGAAGAAGAAGAAGAAAAGAAGAAGAAGAAGAAAAGAAGAAGAAGAAGAAGAAGAAAAGAAGAAGAAGAAGAAGAAGAAGAAGAAAAGAAGAAGAAGAAGAAGAAGAAGAAGAAGAAGAAGAAGAAGAAGAAAAGAAGAAGAAGAAGAAGAAGAAGAAGAAGAAGAAGAAGAAGAAAAGAAGAAGAAGAAGAAAAGAAGAAGAAGAAGAAGAGAAGAAGAAGAAGAAGAAGAAGAAGAAAAGAAGAAGAAGAAGAAGAAGAAGAAGAAGAAAAGAAGAAGAAGAAGAAGAAGAAGAAGAAGAAGAAGAAGAAGAAGAGGAAGAAAGAAGAAGAAAGAAGAAGAAGAAAAGAAGAAGAAGAAGAAGAAGAAGAAGAAGAAGAAGAGGAAGAAAGAAGAAGAAAGAAGAAGAAGAAAAGAAGAAGAAGAAGAAGAAGAGGAAGAAAGAAGAAGAAAGAAGAAGAAGAAAAGAAGAAGAAGAAGAAGAAGAAGAAGAAGAAGAGGAAGAAAGAAGAAGAAAGAAGAAGAAGAAAAGAAGAAGAAGAAGAAGAAAAGAAGAAGAAGAAGAAGAAGAAGAAGAAGAAGAGGAAGAAAGAAGAAGAAAGAAGAAGAAGAAAAGAAGAAGAAGAAGAAGAAGAAGAAGAAGAAGAAGAAGAAGAAGAAGAAGAAGAAGAAGAAGAAGAAGAAGAAGAAGAAGAAGAAGAAGAAGAAGAAGAAGAAGAAGAAGAAGAAGAAGAAGAAGAAGAAGAAGAAGAAGAAGAAGAAGAAAGGGGGAGGGAAGCTGAAGAGGCTGAAGAGGGAGGAAATGGGAGACAGGGAAGGTAGACAAAAAGAAGATAACTGCCTGATCTTTAGTTATCAATTACCAGTCAAATATAGTCCCTTATTATTATTTGCTACAATTTAGCACCCAGACTGACTGAACTTCACAATCTTACAACAACAGCAAAGATGTTCAAACAAGTGATCTGTGGGGTAGTTGTGCTGGAAGCCATTACAGGCTTTTGGATTTATACATTTTATACAGCAAAATGACTAAAATGATAGTAGATTCAGTGGAATACATTAGCAATACCACCATGTTCATACTCCAGTTGCCTTTTCAAAAACAAATCATTCTCTGGCAAATTCTAACACAAATCTACATCATTTCCATGGCTGCAATACAGACACTGATCTACCTTAAGAACATCTACAGATTTGTGATTCCCAAACATATAGCACAGATCATAGTAGTGGATACAAACCTAGAGACTCTTGTTAAGAACATGTTTGAAGAATTCATGAAGGCAAAAGAACTAGATCAGATAAAGGATAAGGGAAAGGGTCAGGCATATACTGCATCCAAAGAGAAAGACAGAAAGGTCAAGAAAGCAAAGTCCAAAGTACAGGGTAATGACAATGACAAAGACACTAAGTCAAATAGTGAACCTGAGAAAAATTTTCCACTCAAAGACATTTCCAAGGCTTCAAACACAGCTCATGTATTGCATTCAAAAGTTCATAGACAATTTACTACCTAGGAATTAGATTCCATGAAGAAACAGTTCTCAAAATTTATCAACCAGCCTTATAAAACTCAGAAGGAACAAAATTTTTGAACCAGATTTTCAAGATGTGGAATATCTTTTGTGAGAACTTTTTAGCCCCCATGAACATCACCAATTCATTGATCTTGATAAATTAACCATTCCCTCCAGTGAGGAAACCATTCTTTCTATGGACCTAGACCATTCTGGATTAACTCCTTCAGTTCCTCCTACTGAACCCTTGATTAGTTCTAACAAGTAACATACACTATAATACCACCTGGATGGTGAGAAAGTTTCTCCTCATATTAACCCAAATCAGGACTTGAACCATTCTGCTCATCTCCCTGTCAGACCTTGCTCACCCCACCCTCCTCCCATCTCTTTTCCTCCCAATCTATCTCTCTACCCTCACTTACTATACCCATACCCTCAAGAGTTTCCTCCTTCTCACTACTCAGTCCCAACCCATCTTCCCTATCCCTACCTGAATCATCCCTATTCTTATTCTCTTGGCTATCCTTTTCCCTACCCTCCTCCCCTGACCAATCCCACCCACCTTACTATGATTCCTCCTCAGGACATCACCCATCCTAATATATCACCTCCTCTCCTCCATGCCCTCAACTCTGCCCCCATTCCTCTACTCCATGCCCCCAACCCCACCAGCAATCTTTTTGTCCTGTCTCCATGAATTTCAAAACTAATCAACCCTATTCAGACCATTCTATAGAAGATAGGATTCAGCTATTTCCTGATCAATAACAATAGAGATACTTGGAATAACAGAATCAGGTACTTGAAACTACAATTTCCACCCTACTCAGGGTAACAAGATTAGGAAGGGCTGCGGCAAAACTCAAGATTCAATTATTTGAGAATATGGCCTTCAACAGACATGTGCAAAAGAGGACAGACCTCTGGGTGGTCCTAGGTCAAGCTAGAACCACCATTGGCACATGTGAGATGAAAGAAATGAGGTAGGGAACAGCCTCTGGAGTTCTTGGGACTGCCTGTGAGGAGGGGAGAGTCAGTTAGAGGCTGGTGCTTGGAGGAGCCCACGGACTGTTTTCTCCATTTTGGTCATGTGAGTGATAGGGACTCATCTCTTTCCTTGCCTTGGCTATCCAGGGCCTTGGGACAGCTTTGCCTCAGCCTGAGCAGAGTGGGTATTTAAGCCCTCTTTCCTTCTCTCCCCATTTCCCCCTCTCTCTCCCTCTCCCTCTAATACTTTCTTCCTCCTGTTTGTAATTAAAACAGCATAAAAAAGGTTGACAGCTGACTTGAGTGTTTCATTTAGGAATTACATAGCTGAATTCCTTGGTGAACTTAAATTAATATATATCAGTCTTTTAAAGTGATTTCAATATCATACTCCCCACTCCCTGACCATCCCCTTTATCAGCATTCACCTAATCCACCCTATCCCTACTAGCCTCACTACAATTCACTCCATTGAAATCCAGAAAACAGGCCAAGCAGAAGTTACCACAGATGATGCAATTAAAGTCCTATTCCCTCTCAGACATATTCCTACTTATAAAAGATGTGAAGACTTAGTAAACATTAGACATCATACACATTTCTTTCCATAGGACATTGAGAGATTCAAAGAAAAACTTCCTTCTTTTGAATGTGAATCCATACTAATCATACATAAGGTTGAAAGCATTTTCCCCATGTATAATCCCACGTGGATTGATGTGGAAGATTTTCTCCAGGCCTTGATAAAGGAAAAGGAAAGAAATAAGATTCTTTCTCTTAGTAATCAGGCCCAAGGAGAGGGAAAAACTTATTGGCCAACAGAAGATCCCAAATGGAACCTAAATTCAGAGCAATATTACTTACAACTATGCCAGGGTAGAAATGCATTACTAAAAGCCATGAGAGCTTGTTCTGATAAGTCTGCTACATGGACTAAATTCAAAAATCTGAGACAGGAAGATAATGAAAACCCCTCTCAGTTTAAGGATACACTTATTGAATTGGGAGATGGGTATATAGAATTGGATTTTGACAGGGAAAGGGATTTTAGACAAATCAGAATACAATTTGTGAAAAACAGTTGTAAGGTAGTTAAGAATTATTTTTTGACTATCTGTCCAAAATGGCCTAATATGGACCTTGAAGAATTAAAAAGAGTGGTAGTTTATGCTTTTGAGGGACATAAGGAAAATGAAGAAAGAAAACACTGATTTAATGGAAACATTAAGGAAGGAAACAGCTCCATGTGAAAATATGTGGGACATATTGGAAACAGTTTTATTACACTGTTACAGTCTCATACCAAGAGGGATAGAGGTGCCCAGGTGGCTTAGTTACCCTGAATTGGTTTATAATCTCATCTCAGATGGGGGAATGATTTTCCTTGTGAAGCCTAGTAGCTTCAAAAGGGTTTGTTCATCAGCAGTATAGAGGTTTGTGTATTTTTATTTCCGGGCTTTTGTGCCAAATTTTGAAATTATGGCAATACTGGACTTTGCTAACAACATCTCAACCAAGGTTGAAAGATTGGCTAAATCTATAGAACTTGTGACAAATATCCATGTGTGAATTTTTGATTTACTCCATCCTGTTTTGTCTTTAGAATTTTAGCAACCAGGAATGTATATACCCCTGCTTAAGGATCAAGTGGGAGTAAGGTCTATGACCCACTTGTGCTAGCAAGTGACAAATCAGAAACAATTGACTGAACCCCTGGGCTGTCCAACACCAAATTTAAGCTACCATTGCTACATGTGAGACACAGGAAGTGACATAAAGAAATGCCTTTATATTTCTTGTCACTTCCTGTGAGGAGGACTGGGTGGTGTAATTTGACTTAGAGAAGCTCAAGCATGAGACCTCAGACTACTTCCCTTAGATGATCACATGGTGAGTGATAAGGTTGACTCCCCTTCCCTTGACCTTTCTGGAGGCAAAAGTCTCTGGAAAGCCCCTTGGCTGAGGCCTCTGTACTCCAGTTAGGTTCAGACCAGGCCAGGGAAGATATCCTTCCCCTTTTTCTCTCTCTCTCTCATTCTTAATTTCTTCCTCCTATTGTAAATAAACCATCATAAATTTCCGTTCTGACTTGAGTATTTCATTGGTATTTAGAATTAAAATCCCTGGTGACAAACCAATACATATATTCAGTCTAAACCATAAATTTACCCCTAACACATGAGCTTCAAATGCTTTTAAATGTCATGCAGCAAGTAGCTATTGTGAACTTTAGATTACTCCACCCTACTTAGTCTAACAAAAACAGTAATGTCTACACCCATACTTAAGTATTAAGTATTTAGGAGAATGTACCTATGACATGTATGTGCTAGCAAATGACAAATCAGAAACAGGTGACAGACTCCTGGGCTGTCGTAAGCCAAGTTTAAGCTACCTTTGGTACAGGTGAGATGCAGGAAGGTGATGTAAAAACCATCTATATATTTCGCTTCACTTCCTCTCTCCAGCCTCTTTGGCAGCAAAGAGGTGACTGGCTGAAGCATACTGAGCTTTTTGGCATCTTGGTGTGGAGGCTATTGTTTGGTTTAGTGGTCAGTTTTCCTTGATACCGTACTGGAAGAAGCCTAGTAGCCTAGTTCAGGTGAGGCATCTCACTGAGCTCTCTCAGAGTTTAGGCTGATTCTTTACTCCTTTACTTTCCAAACATTATCCTCTTAGAAGCCTCTAATCTTCTTCAGAGACCTCATGGTGGAGGACTTTGAACTCTCCCTGGCACAGGCCAGGCAGGAGAAATCCTATATCCTTTCCCTCTCTCTTCTCCTTAATTCCTTCCCTCTATATTAATTAAACCATTACAAATTTCCAAAATGACTTTGGTATTTTATTTGGGATATTCCCTGGGAACCAAATATTAATTTAGATAGGCCATGACACTAAAATTATCCATACAATCTAGCTAAACAATGAAGGGTGTGATGAGGACCCCAAATTTCTGTGACATGGCTTTTCTTTCTCTCTTCATTACCACCTCAATTCAGCTTTTAAGCAATTTGAAACAAAGCTAAGAGATCAGGTGAGTATAATTATTTTTTCCCTTTCTCCTTGATTTGAATTGAACACAAACTTTTTTTTTAACCTAAAAGCAGCAGGACTGAGGAAGCTATTTATGTACTAATCCCCTTTCTATTAGGGAACAAACAACCCAATTAGGCAACCCTCACTGACAATACTGCCTACATTTCTCTTAATTATCACTGAGAGGAACCTGGAGAAAGTTTTGGCCTTTTCCTGCTCCCCACATGTCTTGTGAGGCCAGCTAGGAAAATAAATTATATATATATATATATACATATATATATATACATACATATATATATATATGTATGTATGCATATATATAAATGAATATTACATTCTCCAACATTTATATAAAGGTTTAAGAACGAGGGACATTAAAGATTTCAAAATACCTCCAATTTCTTATGTTATTAGGTCATTTCATTTTTATATTCCTAAATACTGTGATAAGAAATGCTAACTTGAAAAAATTTGAAGCTGAAATACAGAAAATGCAAATGCAATTGGATAATTTAGAATGCTTCTTACAGGATCAATTGGCAAATATTGACCCACCAAAAACAGGTCTGAACCTGACAAACCTGTTTCTGAACTTCTAAATGAGGAAATTCCCTCTCCCGAAATGGAGATGGAAAACACCTTTCCTATAGCTCAACTAACAGACTTGTTCTCTTATGGTCTACAAATCTTTTTCTTTTAACATTATTTTATTTGGTCATTTCCAAACATTATTCATTGGAAACAAAGATCATTTTATTTTCTTCCCTCCCCCCCCCACCTCTCCCATAGCTGAAGCGCAATTTCACTGGGTATCACATGTGTTCTTCATTCGAACCCATTTCCATGTTGTTGACATCTGCATTAGAGTGTTCATTTAGAGTCTCTTCTCAGTCATATCCCCACCACCCCTGTAGTCAAGCAGTTGCTTTTCATCAGTGTTTTTACTCCCACAGTTTATCCTATGCTTGTGGATATTTTTTTTTAAGATCCCTGCAGATTGTTCAGGGACATTGCATTGACACCAATGGAGAAGTCCATTACCTTCGATTGTACCACAGTGTATCAGTCTCTGTGTACAATGTTTTCCTGGTTCTGCTCCTTTCGCTCTGTATCACTTCCTGGAGGTTGTTCCACTCTCCATGGAATTCCTCCACTTTATTATTCCTTTTAGCACAATAGGATTCCATCGCCAACATATACCACAATTTGTTCAGCCATTCCCCAACTGAAGGGCATCCCCTCATTTTCCAATTTTTGGCCACCACAAAGAGCACAGCTATGAATATTCTTGTACAATTCCTTTTCCTTATCATCTATTTGGGGTACAAACCCAGCAGTGCTATGGCTAGATCAAAGAGCAGATAGTCTTTTATCGCCCTTTGGGCATAGTTCCAAATTGTCCTCCAGAATGGTTGGATCAATTCACAACTCCAGGATCAATGAATTAATGTCCCTACTTTGCCACATCACCTCCAGCATTCATTACTTTCCATAGCTGTCATGTTAGCCAATCTGCTATGTGTGAGGTGATACCTCAGAGTTGTTTTGATTTGCATCTCTCTGATTACAAGAGATGTAGAACATTTTTTCATGTGCTTATTAATAGTTTTGATTTCTTTGGCTGAGAACTGCCTGTTCATGTCCCTTGCCCAATTATCAATTGGAGAATGGCTTGATTTTCTGTACAATTAATTTAGCTCTTTGTAACTTTGAATAATTAAACCCTTGTCAGAGGTTTTTATGAAGATTGTTTCCCAGTTTGTTGCTTCCCTTCTGATTTTAGTTACATTGGTTTTGTTTGTGCAAAAACTTTTTAATTTGATGTAGTCAAAATTATTTATTTTACATTTTGTGACTCTTTCTAAGTCTTGCTTGGTTTTAAAATCTTTCCCGTCCTAAAGATCTGACATGTATAGTATTCTGTGTTCACCTAATTTACTTATATTTTCCTTCTTTATGTTCAAGTCATTCACCCATTCTGAATTTATCTTGGTGTAGGGTGTGAGATGTTGATCTGAACCTAATCTCTCCCACAGTATCTTCCAATTTTCCCAGTAGTTTTTATCAAATAATGGATTTTTGTCCCAAAAGCTGGGGTCTTTGGGTTTGTCATAAACTGTCTTGCTGAGATCATTTACGCCAAGTCTATTCCACTGATCCTCCTTTCTTTCTTATAGCCAGTACCAAATTGTTTTGATAACCACTGCTTTATAGTATAGTTTGAGATCTGGTACTTCAAGTCCTCCTTCCTTTGCATTTTTTTTCATGATTTCCCTGGATATTCTTGATCTTTTGTTCTTCCAAATGAACTTATTTATGGTTTTTTTTTTTTTTCTAATTCAGTAAAGAAGGTTTTTGGTAGTTCAATGGGTATGGCACTAAATAAATCAATTAATTAGGGTAGGATTTTCATTTTATTATGTTAGCTTGTCATACCCATGAGCAATCAATGTTTTTCCAATTGTTTAGATCTAGTTTTAACTGTGTGGAAAGTGTTTTGTAGTTGTATTCATATAGTTCCTATGTTTGTCTCGGCAGATAGATTCCTAAGTATTTTATATTGTCTAGGGTGATTTTAAATGGTATTTCTCTTTCTAATTCTTGCTGCTGAAGTGGGTTAGAGATATATAGAAATGCTGATGACGTATGCGGGTGTATTTTCTATCCTGCAACTTTGCTAAAGTTGTTGATTATTTCGAGTAACTTTTTGGTTGATTCTCTAGGATTCCTTAAGTAAACCATCATATCATCCGCAAAGAGTGATAGCTTGGTCTCCCTCTTGCCAATTTTAATACCTTCAATTTCTTTTTCTTCTCTAATTGCTACTTCTAGTGTTTCTAGTACAATGTTAAATAATAGAGGTGATAATGTGCATCCTTATTTTGCTCCTGATCTTATTAGGAAGGCTTCTAGTTTATCTCCATTGCAGATGATGTTTGCTGATGGTTTTAGATATATACTATTTATTATTTTTAGGAAAGACCCTTCTATTCCTATACTTTCTAGTGTTTTCAATAGGAATCATTGTTGTATTTTATCAAAGGCTTTTTCTTCATCTTTTGTGATAATCATGTGATTTTTGTCAGTTTGCTTGTTAATATGGTCAATTATGTGGATGGTTTTCCTAATATTGAACCATCCTTGCGTTCCTGGTATGAATCCTGCCTGGTAATAGTGGATGACCCTTGTGATGACTTGCTGGAGTCTTTTTGCTAGTATCCTATTTAAGATTTTTGCATCTATATTCATTAGGGAGATTGGTCTATAGTTTTCTTTCTCTGTTTTAACCTGCCTGGCTTTGGGATCAGTACCATGTTTGTGTTGTAAAATGAATTTGGTAGAACTCCTTCTTGGCTTATTCTGTCAAATAAATTGTTTAATATTGGGATTAGTTGTTCTTTGAATGTTTGATAGAATTCATTTGTGAATCCATTGAACCTGGGGATTTTTTCTTAGGGAGTTCTTTGATGGCTTGTTCAATTGCTTTTTCTGATATGGGATTGTTAAGGTAATTTATTTTTTTCTCTTTTAGTCTAGGCAATTTATATTTTTGTAAGTATTCATCCATATCACCTAGATTGCCATATTTGTTGCCATATAATTGGGCATAGTAGTTTTTAATGATTGCCTTAATTTCCTCTTCATTAGAGGTGAAATCTCCTTTTTCATCTTGGATACTGTCAATTTGGTTTATTTCTTTTCTTTTTTTAATTAGACTCACTAGTACTTTGTCTAATTTTTTTTTATTTCAAAGTGCCAGCTTCTAGTCTTATTTATTAAATCAATTGTTCTTTGACTTTCCATTTTAATAATTTCTCCTTTGAGTTTTAGGATCTCTAATTTAGTCTTCATATGAGTATTTTTAATTTGTTCTCTTTCTAATTTTTTAATTTGCATGCCCAATTCATTGACCACTGCCCTTCTTAATTTGTTTATATATGAACTCAAGGATATAAATTTCCCCCTGAGTACTGTTTTTGGCTGCATCCTATAGGTTTTGAAAGGATGTCTCATCATTGTCATTTTCTTCAATACAGTTATTAATTGTTTCTATGATTTGTTCTTTAACTAACTGGTTTTGGAGAATCGTATTGTTTAATTTCCAATTAATTTTCAATTTACCTCTCCATGTTCCCTTCCTAATTGTTATTTTCATTGCATTGTGATCTGAGAAAGTTGCATTAATTATTTCTGCTCTTTTGCACTTGTTTGCAATGTTTTTATGCCATAATACATGGTCAATTTTTGTGAATGTGCCATGTGCTGCAGAAAAGAAGTTATATTCCTTTTTGTCCCTATTTATTTTTCTACACATGTCTACTAACTCTAATTTTTCTATGATTCATTCACTTCTCTTACCTCTTTCTTATTTATTTTTAGTTTGATTTATCTAGTTCAGATAGAGCAATGTTCATGTCTCCCACTAGTATAGTTTTTCTATCTATTTCATCCTTGAGTTCCTCTAGTTTCTCCTTTAGAAATTTGGATGCTATGCCTTTTGGTGTATACATGTTGAGTACAGATATTTCCTCACTGTCTATACTGCCTTTTTCAGGATGTAATTACCTTCCCTATCTCTTTTAACTAGATTTATTTTTACTTTGGCTTTGTTGGATATCATGATTGCAACTCATGCCTTCTTTTTGTCAGTTGATGCCCAATAGATTGGGCTCCACACTCTTACTTTCACCCTATGTGTATCTACCTTCCTCATGTGTATTTCTTGTAGACAACATATGGTAGGGTTTTGGATTCTAATCCACTCTGCTATTCACTTGCATTTTATGGGTGAGTTCATTCCATTCACATTCAGAGTTATGATTACTAGCTGGGTATTTCCCAGCATATTGATTTCTGCTCCTGTTCCTGCCTTTTCTTCTTTCACTATTTCCTTCAACACCAATGTTTGCTTTTAAACAGTCCCCCTAGTTCCCACCCTTATTTTATATCCCTTTCTGCCCCCTCCATTCTTATTCCCCCCCTTATTTTCCCTGTAGTCTTTCTAAAATTAACCCCCTGCCCCCTCCCTCTCTTGTACTACTTCCCTCCCCACCAGACCATTTGTTACCCTTCTACTCCCCTATTGAGCACAAATCTATTCTCTGCCCCCAATGGATTGGATTGTTTTTCCCTCTTTGAGACAATTTCAAAGCACGTAAAAGTTGAATATTTTCTGTCTCCGACCTCTTTACCCTTCCAGTATATTGATGTTCTCCCCCCTCCCACCATGAGCTTCTTTATGACGTATAAATTTACCCCCATTTGTTTCTTTTCCCATTTCTTTTCATATTAACCTATTTTTAAGCTCTAGTTATATATATGTACATATATATATGCATGCTCATGTGTATGTATTTTTGCATGCATACATCTATATGCCTATTTGTGTCATGTCCTTTCATCCTATACAGTTTGTCACTATTCCCTCTAAGTATACGTCTTTTTGCTGCCCAGGTAATAACAACAGTTTTTAAGAGTTACCAGTGACCTCTTTTCTTATAAGGATACATATCATTGTAACTTATTGAGTCTCTTAAAACAATTTTTTTTGCTTTGTTTTGTTTTTCTTTTCCCCCCTCTTTTTTAATTACCTTTTGATGATTCTCTTGAGTTCTCTGCTTGTACATCAAATTTTCTGTTCAAGTCTGGTCTTTTCTTTACAAATTCTTGAATTTCTCCTATTTTGTTGAATGACCATACTTTCCCCTGTAAGAGTATAGTGAGTTTTGCTGGGTAGTTGATTATTGGTTGTTGACCTAGTTCCCTTGCTTTCCAGAATATCATATTCCATGCCTTTCTTTTTTTTTCAGTGTGGATGCAGCCAGATCCTGAGTTATTCTCACTGTGGTTCCTTGGTATCTGAATGACTTCTTCTTGACAGCTTGTAATATCTTTTCTTTGGTCTGATAGTTCTTGAATTTGGCTATAACATTCCTGGGTGTTGTCAGTTGGGAATTAAGTACCTGAGGTGATCTGTGGATTCTATCAATCTCCACTTTTCCCTCTTGTTCTAGGATCTTGGGGCAGTTTTCTTTAATAATTTCCTGTAAAATAATATCCAGGCTTTTTCTTTTGTCCTGGTCTTCTGGTAGGCCAATGATTCTTAAATTGTCATTCCTTGAATGATTTTCTATTTTGTTTTGTGAATAGGATGCTTCATATTTTCCTCAATTTTTTCATTCTTTTGGTTTTGTTTTATAGTGTCCTGCAGCCTTGTGAGGTCACTTGATTCTAGTTGTTGTATTCTGGTTCTTAAAGACTGGATTTCATCCTTATTTTTTTGGTTGTCCTTTTCCTTTTGGTCTGATTTTCTTTGGAGGTCATCTTTCATCTTCTTCACCTCATCTTTCATCTGCTTTGCCTCATCTTTCATCTCCTTTGCCTCATTTTCCAGCTGGTTGATTTTGGCTTTCAAGACACTATTTTCTGTTTCCAGATGACTTATCTTAGTTTTTAAGTTCTTTTCCCAATTGTCTTCAGCCTCTCTTAATTGTGTTTTGAATTGCCTTTTGAGTTCTTCCAAAGCCTGTATCCAATTTGCTGGAATTTCTGATTTTTCCTTTGCTGATCCCTCCCCCTCTGTTTCCTACGCTCTTTGCTCATTACCTGTGTAGAAGGTGTCTATTGTAATTTCTTTCTTCTTTTTCTGTTGTTTGCTCGGGTTTACCCATTCTTTGCTCCCCATATTTGTCTGTGCTCTTGCTCCTCTCATTTTTATTTGTTTTGGTGCTGTCAGTCTCCCCTCTTGGAGCTTTGTCAGATCTCTTGGTACATTCTCTAGGGGAGGAATGTTAGCTTCCCTGTCCTCTGGAGGCTTTTGATCAATTAAGTTCAACTGGGTTGGGCTGTATGTGCTCTGAGGCCAAAGACTCCTGGAAGGCTGAGCCACCCAGGCTCTCTCCAGTTCGCTCCAGCTGCTTCTCCTCTGTCTGCAAGGTTCCCCAGTGCCTTTTTCCACCTCCCTGAGCTCTGAGGAGTCTGGATGGGATTAGGTTCAACTGGATTGGTCTGGATGTGCCCCGAGGCAATGGTGAGACAAGAGCCTGATGGTGGGACCCAGCCATGGCCCTGTTCTCTCCCTGGCTTCCTCCCTGCTGTCCACACTGGACGCTCGGTGCCCGGTGCCCCGCTGCTCACAAGGTAGACCCTCCAAACAAGCACCTTTGCCCGCTCAGAGGTTCCTGCTGCTGCTGGGGGCTCAGTCCTCTGGGTTGGGGGGAGGGGTCCTGGGAACTTCCCTCTGCCTTTCCCTTAGACCCGAGTATTCTCGGGATCCGGCTTTTGGGGGGTGTACCTTTTGATTTGAGTCCAGAAGGAGGGTTCCCTGCCTCTGTCCTGTTGCTCAGCTTGAATTTCGGTGTCCTAGGAGCATTCAGTCTATAATCAGTAAGGAAGGGTCTTCCCAGGTCTGAACTTTTGCGGCTTGTTAAGCAGCCATCTTGACTCCGCCTCCTGGTCTGCAAATCTTGGCTGAACTTAATCCCGAAGGCTCTTCTCCTGAAAACCATCTTATGAAATCCCAGTCCTTATAGGACCCCTGCTTCCGCTCAGCAGGGGGCATCTCTCTCCTTTCCATCATCAAGCAATATTCCCTCTCTCCCCTCAACTCCTCCATACCCTGCAACAAACATTCCATTATCCCTTGTTCTTCATATCCTCTCCATCTCCCTGAATAAATATTAAAGAAGGCACTTTGTCAATAACTCTAGCAAAGTGATTAGGGATTATTTTTGAACACATTGCCCAAGATGGCCACGGATGGACCTTGAATTGCAGAAAATGGCTCTATGTTTCAAAGGGAAACAAAGGAAAGGAGGAAGAGAATAGTGATCTTATGGAGAAAATTGAGAAACAATCGACATATTTAAAAGACAAGATTTCTAAACTGGAAAGAAGTCATGATACTCAACCAATGGCACTTGCCCCTCTCCAGGAATCTAATTATCATTCCATTACTTGCCTATACTATGAGAAGAAGGGCCACAGAATGATAGAGTATAGAACTTTATTCAAGGCAATCAGAAGGAATATTCAGTTTAATAACAATTACAGAAATGATAATTATAGAAGTAACTATAATAATGATAATGGAAACCACAACTTTAGGAATAATAACTATAGGAATTGATATTGGGAAAATGATAACTCAAACCAAATGACTCCACAACAATATAACTTAAGTTGTACTCATCCAAAAAATATACGGTGTGCTAATGCCCCTCAGGGGGGTGCCTTTCAGGGGGGTGCCCAAGGAACTTCCCAAGTACTATGAAGGTGTTTGGGGGGGGGGTGGCACAGGAATCAGAAGATACAACCTTTAATTTTTCGGGCCCCGATGTCCTACTATCCGTTGTCCCTATCCACTGCCCCTCCTATACTAATTAGCTCCATGTTACCTTAAAGGTGGGTAAGACCTATTATTATTGTCTTTTGGACACTGGAGTGTCCAGGTCTATATTAAAGAGTACACCTGATTTACATTGTTATTCCATTTGCTCAGAGAATGTAATTGGAGTGTCAGAGATACCCCAAAGAGTTAAAAAGCTTTCCCCTAGAATGGTGTCTGTAGGGCACCTAGAGGTATAATACTTCATTTTGATGCCTGACTCCCCTTTAAATTTTATGGGGAGGGACCTATGCAAACTCAGATCCACAATAACTTGCTCCCCATATGGTTCCTTATCATTGGAAGTACCTGAGGAATCTTTAAAATTACTACCTATACTTCTCTCAGAGAGTCAGGAAGGGAAAGGGCATCCCACCTTTGTAATACCTGCAGATATATCGGAGTCTCACTTGGTCACAGCTTCTTCCAATGTAGGTTTACTTACATCGGCTGTTCCAGTGCAAATAAAAACTAAATCTAGCCCACCCCCTTCCACTCCTCAGTATCCCCTCTCAAAAGAGGCAATTGAGGGTATTACCCCAGTAATAAACTCCTTAATTGACTGTGGAATGATAATCCCTTGTAAATCTGAATAGAATTTTCCCATAGCTCTGGAGCTATGGCTCCAGAGAGGATTTTTATCCTCAGCTGGAAAATCTATAACTAGTACAGAAATTATTAATGGAGTTCTTTCTGCTCTCCAGCTACCTGAAACCCTAGCTGTTGTTCATTGCTCTGCCCATACAGGTGGCACTGACCTTGTCTCTAGTGATCGAGCAGATGCCGCTGCAAAGGTAGCAGTCATAAAAGGACCTGAATTAATTTTAACATTAACAACCACTGATGACTTAAATTTATCATTTTCCTATAATGAAAAGGAAGTGGGAAAATGGAAGCAAAAATTCAAAGCAAAAGAGATTATGGAGTACGGTTGTCATCTGAAGGAAAACCCCGCTCACTAGAAGTTTCTATCACCAAATTTGCCAAAATCTTCATAAAAATGGTCACTTTGGTACCCAGGGAATCAAGGACTCTGTTATCAGAGTATGGATGGCCCATGGTATAAATACTATAGTGTCTAAAGTGTATACAGCCTGCTCTACCTGCCAAGCATATAACCAACACGCATTTCATGACAAAGCCTTTGGTGGGTGTCCTCTGGCTTATACACATTTTGAGCACCTACAGATAGATTTCATAACAATGCCAAAGGCTGGACATTAGATTAACTGACCAGATGGCTGAATGCATTTCCTGCAACCCGAGCCACAGCGGCTTTTGTTGCTAAGGTGCTTTTAAAAGAAATTATTCTTCTCTTTGGGCTGCCAGCTTGTATTGATTCAGATAGAAGAAGTCATTTTACTGATTCTGTCCTGAATCAGATATATTTTTTCATGGGGATAACTCCCAAATTTAATGTACCATATCATTCCTAGAGCTTAGGCCAAGTTGAAAGAATGAACAGAGAACTTAAAACTATGATTGGTAAATTATGGCCTGAAATTCTCCCTCTGGCACAATTTTATCTTAGAAGCAGGCCCAGGGGAGACCTACACATCTCAACATTTGAGATGCTTTTTGGACATCCACCTATACAGGCTAAGCCTTTCTCCCCTGCATATACATTGTTATTAGGGGGAGATACTATTATTGCTTCCTATATAATGCAGCACAAACTTCATTAACTCCATGAATCTGGAACTGAAGTACAAACTGGACCACTAGACATTTCACGTCATTAGCTGAACCCAGGAGACAAGTTGTATATTAAGAATTTCCAGTGTACTGGAGCAACACAACCTTCCTGGGAAGGGCTATTCCAAATATTGTTAATTACTCCAACATCTATCAAGATTGGGGAGAAGGACTCTTGGATTCATAGCTCACATGTAAAGATAGCATCTTTTGTTGAGACTAATTGACTGTATCCTATCGCATGCATTAGACATAATAATCCATTGAGAAGTGGATGTTGTCTTTTGAAAACATATTGAAATCCTGATTTTCCCCCTTATTTTTATTATTGCTTTTCTTTTATTTTGATTAGAATATTTGATTTTTTTCCCTTTTTTCTCATCTCTTGTACTAAAGGTACAAACAATTTATATTATTTTTCTGCACTAATAAAAGTTTATATATATATAAATGTATATATACTTGCTATGATATAAATGCATACTCAGAAGTTTTAATCTGTGGGAACCTGCCATTTATTGATAAAATGTTATGGTACTGTGATTAATGTTTATGTCTGATTCTAGGAAATGGGATAAAAACAAGAAGGGCAGACTTAACCTGAATAGTGCCCAAAAGAACACATAGGAAAGACTAGTGTGAGATTTGAGGTTGAGATGCTTGACATATGTTAAGTCAAAGGACTTCCTTGTATCTACACTCTTTGTGAAGTACTCAGACAAGTACCAACATTTGACTATAATCCTGGCTCCCCATGACAAAAAATGACAAAAAATAAGACCAGGGAATGATACTTCCCTATCAAAATAAAATTCTAGTTCTTTTTTCTTCTTATAGTATGGCAACTTCCTGTAGTCTTGGCTGCTAATGGGTAAGTGAAATATTGTTGCATTCTGTCCTACAGACTTGTGGGATACAAATTACTTTAAATTTGACCTGTACAAGTGGCCATTATGAATTTATTTTTGTTTACTCAACATTTTATATACATAGATTTTGATATTTTGATTCTGATTTTGAAGTTTTTTTCTTTCTCCCAAAAATTTAACTTTCTTCCACTTTTTTCTTCATGTTTTTTTTTCCTCTCTTTTCTTCTTTTGATAATTGACTCATACAAGACCATAACTCAACAATGCATCCTGAGCTGAATTGGATGTTTCTTAACACCCATTTCCGGGGGGAGAATGTATTTTTTTAAAAATCCAAGATTTTGAAATTTTGTTAGAAAAAAGATCTTCAAGGAAGAAGCTTGCAAACTCCTAAATCCAGAGAATGAACTGTTTCAGAAAGATGCCAGAAAACCTACACTACATCGAGAAGATCCAGAATGAACTTTGGGTGTGTGTGATTGAACTGAAGTTTGATTGAACATTTATTTGAATGTATTCTCCTATGCCAAAAGTGGACTGCACCCTAATTGGTTTTTCTCAGTGTGCAAGGAAACATTAGTTTTTCTGTCTGTCTTTCTTCTATTTCCCTCTTTTAGGTAACTATTATACTTTCCTCTTAGAAGTTGAAATTATGTATGCACCTGCAGTTAGACAATTTGGAGGTGCAGGATGATTATGTTTAGTGATCAATTGGGGAGACTAGTCTCCCAATCATCATCAGGGGGTATTTTGATCTTTAGATTACTCTAACCTACTTAGTCTAACAAAAAGAGGAATGTCAAACCCATGCTTAAGGATTAAGTATTTAGGAGGATGTACCTATGACAGATATGTGCTAGCAAATGACAAATCAAAAGCAGCTGACAGACCCCTGGACTGTCCTAAGTCAAGTTTAAGTTACCTTTGGTACAGGTGAGATGCTGGAAAGTGATCCACCATCTTGGTGTGGTGGCAGCTATTATCCAGTTTGGCGTTGAGTTTTCTCTTGATACTGTACTGGGAGAAGCTGAGTAGCTAATTCAGGTTCAGCCATCTTAGCTGAACCCTCTTGGAGTTTAGGTTGATTACTTCCCCTTTACCTTCCAACACTATCCTCTTAGAGGAAACCTCTACTCTTTCCCCTGGAACAGTCCAGGTGGGAGAAATCCTACACCTTTTCCCTCTGCCTTCTCCTTAAATCCTTTCCTCTATATTAGTTAAAATCATCATAAATTTCCAGCTGACTTGGGCATTTTTATTCTGGGATATCCCCTGGTGACCTAAATTTAATTTAGTTAGGCCACAACCCTAAAATTATCCTTCCAAAGTCTTGATGATTTTACTTCCATTACATTTCTCCTATATTTCCCTTTATCCCAAAGACATATAGTCATTATTCCACTTCATGTCCACATAATTCTTTCCTATACTATTGAAAGAGACTCTTAATTGTCCTGGATGCTTCATCTCACGTCGTCTTCAAGCCATCCTCTATACATCAGCCAAATTATCGTTTCTAATACACAGATGTGATAACATCATTTGTTCACTCAAATAATGCAAGACATCTCTATTTCTAATATAAAAATTATTGGTCAAGAATATGAAGTTTCTCAACATCTGGCTCCCATCTACCTTTCCAATTGTTTCATTTTAGTCTCCTTCCTACAATTTACATTCCAGGCAAACTGTACTAGAAGTTGATTCTGAAAGCAACATGATCCCTCTCATCTCCAGGAATTTGAATGGGCCATCTCCCATGTCTAGCATATATTTCTTCCTCATCTTTACCTCTTAAAGTGACAAGCTTTCTTCAAGTAAGTTTTTACCTTCTACATGAAATGTTTAAGTTGCTAATTTCTTCCTGCTTATTTTTAAAAATTTATATGCGAATATAATGAATGTTCATATTCATACTGTACTATTTATATGTTTTGCTTTTTTGTCAGGAAGAATTTTGTGATATCTTTTCATAGAAGCATGAAAATATATGTTGGAACAAAGGCCAAAATGAGAAAAATCTAAAAACATATTTAGACTGAATATGGTGATATTTTTAAAAGAGATAAAAAATAATACAATGTAATATTCCTAATTCTCATAGAATGTCATTTTGGAATTACCTAGATGAGGCATAAATTTAAAGTAATTATCTTTGTTTTTTTTAAGTATACCAAATCTGGATCACACAAATAATACATATGTAGAAATATTTAATAATTAAATAGTGTTTCCCCTGCTCAGTAATTTCTTTTTCTTTTCTTTTTTAAAAAATTCTCTATTGGAAATGTCCTTACACTCAATTTACAAGTCATTTTGGGGATGCAGGATGAGAGTGAGGAGGGCTTGTGGTTACAAGCTGTAGTTTCTAGAAAATAAGCTACATCTAACAATTCAGATCAGCACAATTCTTCAATTTTTAATCTTATATTATAGCTTTGGCTATAGAGAGGCTAAGTGATTAAGCAATTTTCTCAGTCATAAGTTCAATATGTTTTGGAGGTATCAACAAGTTTAGTTTCCTTGCATCAGAGATGTGATTTTCCTAATTTAGGGAACTACTAATAAGAAATTCAATGTTGATTAGATATCTGCTCTGTAATTTATAGCCTTAGAGGTTTTTCTGGGAGAATAGGATATTAAATGACTTGTTGAGGCTCACAATAATCAGTATGTTTCAGAGGCAGTTCATGCTTCAGATAATCACACTAAAACAAATAATGTAGAGACAATATTGAAAGAAAAAAATAATATTTTAGCTAAATAAATAAAGTCACATATATGTTTCCAATTGATTATTTGGTATTTCATTTGCCTTTACATCTTTCTTTTATATCTGTTTTGTTAAAACATTTTGAAAAAATGTATTAAGAGTTTAAATTTGCTAAAAGTTTAGCTTTAAATAAGTTTGTAGGCTTCAAAGAAATAGCAGGAAAAATTTAAATGTGTATATCCTCCACAATATTTTTCATAAATTAGAATAAAATGTATTTCTGGTATAACCACTATCAGAAAAGTATGGTTGGGGATGGAAAAGCATGCTATGATGCCAATAGTCCTGATGAGGGCTCCGATTAGGTCTTCCTACAGTTAACACATAGCATTTTAAATTAGTAAACTTCTTTTTGCTTGTAGGTAAATCTTCTTGGAGGAGGAAGAGGAGAGAGAGAAGTAGCCAGACAGAGAGTATAAAGGATTAGAGAGGGAGACTGATGAGGGGAGGGAGAAAGATAGAAACAGAGAGTGAGTGAATTACACACACATTCATATACACAAAGAAAGAATTAGAGAAGGTGTGAGAGAGAGAAAGAGAGAGAGAGACATGGAAAGTGAGATAGGCACAGAGACAGAGGCAGAGAGAGATTCACATGAAGTTCCTATGAAGCAGTTCCATTGTGGGGAATATGGTTATCTTATGTAGTTTTTCCTATGTATCTCTGTGCTCCACCATATTTTGTGTGCCAAAAAAAAAGTTTTTATGTGGACCTATGCTATCAAACTGAGATCTTAAATATGGAGAGGACCAAAGAATTAGGTGATGGAAGTAGACTGAGTTCCTTAAAAGCTGTATCCTTGCTTATTTTAAAGACATTCTTTATTCTTCTGAGTGTACTTTTATCAATTTACAGTTAGGGCTTGAAGAGGTTAGTCACGGCATTGTGATCTAAAACTCATACAAATAATGTATGTTTTAGGACATTATTTATTGAAGAAAATACTATATTTGATTTATATCACACCCAATCAAAAGACGTGGCTGTCTGGTGAATAATTTTAGGAAATGTTTGAACATTCTGCAAACACAGTCTAACAGGATCACTCCACAAAATGACTCCATACCTTTCAAGTCCTTTCCTCATTTCTCAGAGCTGTGTTTTCTGTAGTTTCAAAATAATTGACCAAGAAGTGCTACCTTATATTTATAGAGGGAAAAAATGAAATGATATTTTATTTAGATAATTGTTTTGACAATTTCTAGATTAAAGCATCTAACTAAATACACATTTTCAAGCATAGAGAAGACAATGGCATTAAAATATCATTTATGAAATTGTTATTTTTTCTAGATATATCATATATCATTCAAAATGATTTAATATAATTGCCACAATCTAACAGTTTATGACAAATTCAACTCAGAAATTTTTAGTCCTATTTAAAGACTACATACTGGCTAATATTTAAATGAATGGAAAAATTCAGTTGAGATTTTTTAAATTTTTTTGTTCTGATTACTATGAAGAAAGAAGGCTGATAACACATTTAACATTATTGTAATGTTCATTATTTTGATCATTAATATTGTTTTTCTGATAGAAGACTATGTGAAGAATATAGTCTAAAGGTAAGTGATTTGTCTTCATCCTGTTTGTTTTCAAATGTCTTTTGGATAGTGTGTCATTAGGGAATTAAATTGAGGAGGAAAGTTTGAGATGAGAAGGTAAAACTAGAGAGGAAAATGTGTTCTAAGAGGCAACTGAAATACTCTAGGCAAGAGGTAATCATGATGTGGATTATGCTTATGGTGTAGGAAAGTAAGCCGGGATACAAACAACAGATATTTTGGAGAAAGCATTAACTAGACATGGCAATGAATTAGATGTGTGGATTGTAGTACCAAAAAGGTAAAATGTGATGTTGGTTTTATATGCAGAGAGCAGGAGAATTTTAGTGCTATCAAGGCTCATGAAAATAGCAGAATTTGGGGTCTGGGGCAATTAAAGTTTTCCATTTTAGACATATATTGAGTTCTCAGTGAATTCTGCAAGGAAAAGTGGAAAAGTGGCCAATAGGCAATTTGATAACACAATCATCTGCATAAAAATGATATGGGAAAAAGTGAAAATTTAGAGAGAAAAAAAACAAGAGGAATCATAAAGCCTCTGTTAAGGCTAGCAGATGGAGGAAAATGAACCAATTAAGAAGATAGAGAAGGACTAGACAGGTAAAGGATGACCAGGAATACCACTGATAAGGAAATTAGAGAATTTCAAGAAAGGAATCAACTTAGTTAAATATTATGGAGAAGGTCAAAGAAATAAAGACTGAGGAAAAGCAACTGAAACTAGTGATTAAGAGGTCATCAAAATCTTTTGAAGAAGCATTTTTAATAGAGTGATAGAGCAAAAAGATATGGGGATAATATATGATGAAGGAAATGAGAGGAAGGTAGAGAATATTTGATATAATATTTCTCAGGGAAAGAAAGAATAACGATGGGGTGGAAGTTTTAGAGAATAGTAGGATAAGGGGGAGCTTCTAGGATAGGGAAAAAATGACACACAATTGGGAGCAGACACTGATATACAGTCTTGTGGTGGGTGGGTGGGGCATGGCTCAGTCTCCCTAAAAAGTCCAAATAGGTTCCTGTCACTCTTATAACACAATAATATTCCATCACTATCATACACCACAATTTTTTCAGCCACTCCTCAATTGAGGGATACCCCATCATCTTCTAGGTTTTTGCTTTGTGCTGATATTTTTAAAAGAGATAAAAACAGGTTTCATTGTAACATTATTAGATTTCATAATGCCTCATTTCTGAAAATACCCACATGAGGTACAACTATAAAGTAAGATTATCATATACTTCTGTAAGTATCCCAAATCTGAAGCATCTGAATAACATATATGTAAAAGTACTTAATAACTCAATGGTGTTTCCCTTGCTCAGAAACTACCATAGTAACAATGAAATAATCCATAAAATGAAGTACATAAAATAAATTTAGTAACATGAAAAACATTTTAATCCAGTAATTCTATAGAATTTGCTGACCTTTTGTGCTAATATCTCAATAAAAAATTATTTTTAGACAACATTCAATTTTTATAACACATGAAATCTATAGTACTATAAATGTTTTCTTCCTTTTTACTATTATTACAAATCTGAATTAATGCTTTGGTATTTTTATATCCTGAGACTTCCTCTAAAATTTTATTATTTTATGTTTATATGATAGATGCTAGGGCAACAATTTTTGCCATGGGAAAAATGAATAATTTGATATTTGGTGTTAGATCAAAACAATATGAATTCTATATTTACTTTCCTTGTTTATCTTTTTGATAATTTATTTATTTAATTAATTAACTTAAAATAAACTTGAGAGTTAGGTACTAAGTATATTGTCCACATTTCGCAGACAAGAATCCTAAAGCCAAGAGTGAATATATGAATTGTTGACTGGCACATAATAGTCAGTATCAGAGGTAGGATTAGAAACCAGATCTCAGAGGATTTAAAATTCAGAATAATTCCTCTTATGTCATGACTATTTCCTCAAATTAAAGGTACTTGATCCAATCAGATGGAAAAAGACATATCAAATGTCAACCTTAGTTGTCTTAGATGTATTATAAAAGTAAAGTGCCCAAAGCCAAACCCAACAATTTATTGTGAAACACTAGAGCTCACTTAAAATATATGTGTAATAATAGACATTCATTCCTATATATTTTCACAATAATGAGAAAGGCCTATCTCATTCTGCTTTCCTACTAAAATACTGCATTTTATAGAGGATTTTCCTATAATTTCACATTAAAGATAATTCCATGAAAGGAACTTAATTATGTAACAAAGTTTTCTATTCAGAGACTGAATTTGAATTGATGGTATTTTTGATGAAGTAAGGAATTTCTCTGTTCATGGTATATTCACTTTGTTTTTTTCCCAAAAGAAATACCAAGGGTATAGGTAACTGAATAGAAATATGTTCATCTCTAGGCAATGATCCTATCTGGACTAGCTATCAATCCAGTAATGATCGCCTGGATGTTTACTCTCTCTGCCATATAATTTACAAATCCATCCTGTAAAATATTCATGAAAAAATTCCCAGAAGAATAAAATAAAAACTTAGCAAAACAAGTTTTTTAGCAACATGTACTTAATAATTTGAGTATGTACTCTTTAAGAAACCTAGTATTTCAAAAATAAGTACTTCAAAAAATAAGTTACATTTACCTGGAAATAAATGAAATGAAACAACTAATATACCACTGAAATAAATATCATTTTAACATGTCCATATGTGCATCAGCTCACAATGAAGTGTAGAGCAAGAATGCAGTTAAAGTCTATAATTTGATTCCCCCTTTCCAGTACTTCCCTGTAAAGTACATTAATAATCTTTTCAGTTTCCTTAGAGGGAACCAAAAGCCCATTCCCAATATCCTTACCTTGTGCATCACATGTATTCAATAGTAGAAATAGAACAATCTCTACTGGAAATCTCATTTTGGGGGCCTGGAAGAAAGACACATTTAGGAACTGTTATTCTGGAGACTGAAATTTTCTCTTCTGACTTCTCCAAATAAAATCTTGAATGATAAGATTGAAAAAATACTGCCTGTATAAAGTTCACTACCTAAATGGCCAACCTACCAGATACTTGAGCAAACCTTGAAAAAAACCACCTAACAAATATGAAACCACAAACTCACAAAATCTTTTGCCAGAATTCAAATAGGATTCTCTGTATCCTCCTCCTAACTGTTAAAGTTGTGACCTCTACTTTGTGACCTCTGATTTGTAACTAAAAAACACAGGCATATTCTTAATTGGAATATTTTCAAATCCTGAGATTGGGCGAAGAATCAATTAGGAATACTTTCTCTGTATGTACTCGATCTACAATTTGCTGAAACTAAATGACTATTTAATTAAAGTCCTTTAAAAAGGAGGGCATTAAGGGGAAGAGAGGGGGAATTTTAGTCTTTCATTTACCGTACTTCAGACTGGCCAATGCTTACACAATCGGCTCAGATATCTTGTGTAAACTTTGCAAAGAATGCAATTCTGACCTATCCCATAGCCTGCTTCTTTAGCAACCCATTAACTTTATTTTCATCATTATATTTGTTTTTAAAGCAATTGATTCCCACTCAGTACTAATTAAATCAGTAAAATAATTTAAGTCATAAATTATAGAAATACCAGGGTTGCTAACTTTCTTAATGGACAAAAACCTCACACAACAGCTTCTTTATTCTTTTTCTCCATCCATTTTATCTCTTTTATTCCCCAAGGCAATGTGTCTTAAGTTGACAGTTCTATTGACAGTGTATTAGGGCCCCATTTCCCCTCATACCCTCCAAGATTTGTCTTTTTTTTTTGTCCTATTAGTCAGTGTGACAAGGTGTAAGGTGATTCTCAGAGTTGTTTTAATTTGCATTTTTGTAATTGATGGTAATTTAGAGAATTTTTTCAAATACTGGCAACTTCCTTTCCTACTCAACAATTAACTTCATTCCAAACTCCCCAGCTGTGTGAAACTAATCACTCCTACTTTGCTCTGGAGCATTGATACTTTTGTTCAAGGAGGAATTGTTGAATTGTTTTCAATCTTGCCTAACTCTTTGTAGCTCCATTTGGGGTCTTCTTGAAGGTATTGGAGTGGTTTGCCAATTCTTTCTCCACCTCATAGTATAGATGAAGCAACTGAGGCAAACAGGTTTAAGTGATATAACCTGAAATAAAATAACTTCCAAATTAACAATACGGGTCTTTAATTGAAGGAAAAGGATTATAATTCAGGACCAACAGAGCACCAAAGTATAGAAATACAGATATGGGGGAGAAGATTCAAGATTCAAATACACTTCAACAAGGGCAAGTCTTAGAGGGCAGCACCCAGGAGGGGTATGTTGTTTTATAAAATAGCCAAAAGCTTGATGGGTGCTGACATCTGGCCAGAAGAAGGGATCACCAAGAGGAAATGTCTAAAGAAACAGCAGGACCAGTTTTTGACTCGTGAGGACCATCTCAGCCAGTTTAATTTGTCTCTCTGGAGTCAGGGCTATGTCAGCTCATAGCTGGCTGCATTCATTATTCCCCCTTTTAGGTCAAGTGAAATTCTATCAATAACCAAGGGAAGTATCAAGGACTTCAATGAGCTGCTAGACAATGTTGGTGCCCTTAGTCTCAAGTTTTGTTGAACAAACAAGGCAACATTTGAAAAGGAAAAACAGGAAAATGGTAAGAGTTGGTGTCCAGAATTTCTGGAATATTGTTCTAGGGTGGGAGACCATGTCACAGGAAAGAAGAAAGCCATAAATACACCAATATTTGAGGGATTATACTCAATACCATTATGGAAAGTCAGATTTTCCCACCAAGGAGTCATAGGTAGGGAGTGAACTGCCCCCAATATCTACTTAATAGGTCTATTTTATCTGGACACATAAATGGCATTTGTAGCTATCTATTCTTCTGGACAAAAACATTTCTCTGGGACATTCTAGAAGTCCTTAGGGAAATTCAGAAAGGCTTCCTTACTAATAGTTTTGTTTCTCTTGATTCATATTTGTATGGAGTGGAAACTGGGGGAATCCTGAAAATTCCAAGGTTCACCCTCTTTCACCACTCGAGAAAACTCAGAAGTTGTTTCAAAATGAAACACTATATTGAAAGAGAGAGAGAGAGACAGAGACAGAGACAGAGACAGAGACAGAGACAGAGACAGAGACAGAGACAGAGACAGAGACAGAGACAGAGACAGAAAGAAAGAGACAAAGAGAGAAAGTGAGGTCAAAATTACAAGCTCCAAAAGGAAAAAAAAAACAAAGAAACCCCCATCTTACAGAGAAACCCCTTATATATGGTAATATACAACCACCAGGCTAAATGCCATCATACTGACACATTCACCTTGGTCATGGTCCAGCCTTCCAGAAGGGTTAGTAAACTATGCATTAACCTTTCTAGCAAAATGGTCAAGAGTCAGAATCAGGTTCTAATCTGCAATCAAACTTAGATACTCTTTATGATACATTTTGGGTGCAGGAACTTCTAGCCCACCTCTTCTTTTGGGCAGGCACCCCTTTGAATGAAAATTGCACATGCTGGGTCAGTAAGAGGTGAGTCTTCGGGTGGTTAAGAGTACAAAATTAAAGCAACCAAGGTTTAAACTGGGGAAGGGAGTTATAGAACAGGGAAGAGGCTATTAGCCTAGCCTCAGTTTGAATAAACTTATTACTATAGCACCAGACCATAACTCTAAACATTTTGAAAGTACAAAGTCAAAAGATATCCCCAAATCTCAAAAATACCTTAGTTATCTCTGTCCCACTCAGACCAAAGATAATTTAAATGCCTGACTGGCGTGGAACAATCTTTTTTTTTTTATGATTTTAAACATTATTTAATTTGGTTATTTTCAAACATTATTCATTAGAAACAAAGATCACATTTTTTTCCTCCCCCTCTTCCCCCACACCTCCCATTGGAGATGCATGATTCCTCTGGGTATCACATGTCCTCAACCCAAGCCCATTTCCATGCTATTAATTTCTGTAGTAGCGTGTTCATTCAGAGTCTCTCCTCCATCATATGCCCTCCACCCCTGTAGTCAAGCTGTTGTCCTTCCTCAGTATTTTTACTCCCACCATTTGTCCTCAGCTTGTGGGTAATGTTTTTTTTCTCCTTGATCCCTGCAGGTTGTTCAGGGACATTGCATTGAGACTAATGGAGAAGTCCATTACTTTTGATTGTACCACAGTGTATCAGTCTCTGTGTACAATGTTTTCCTGGTTCTGCTCCTTTCGCTATGCATCACTTCCTGGAGGTTGTTCCAGTCTCCATGGAATTCCTCCACTTTATTATTCCTTTTAGCAAAATAGTATTCCATCACCAACATATACCACAATTTGTTCAGCCATTTCCCACTTGAAGGACATCCCCTCATTTTCCAATTTTTGGCCACCACAAAGAGCGCTGCTATGAATATTCTTTTACAAGTCTTTTTCCTTATTATTTCTTTGGGGTACAAACCCAACAGTGCTATGGTTGGATCAAAGGGCAGACAGTCTTTTATCGCCCTTTGGGCATAGTTCCAAATTGCCCTCCAGAATGGTTGGATCAATTCACAACTCCACCAGCAATGAAATAGTGTCCCTACTTTGCTGCATCCCCTCCAGCATTCATTACTTTCCATAGCTGTCATTTTAGCCAATCTGCTATGTGTGAGGTGATACCTCAGAGTTGTTTTGATTTGCATCTCTCTAATTATAAGAAATGTAGAACACTTTTTCATGTGCTTATTAATAGTTTTTATTTCTTTGACTGAAAACTGCCAATTCATGTCCCTTACCCATTCATCAATTGGAGAATGGCTTGATTTTTTCTACAATTGCTTTAGCTCTTTATAAATATGAGTAATTAGACCTCTGTCAGAGGTTTTTGTTATGAAGATTGTTTCCCAATTTGTTGCTTCCCTTCTAATTTTGGTTACATTGGTTTTGTTTGAACAAAAATGTTTTAATTTTATGTAGTCAAAATTATTTATTTTACATTTTGTGACTCTTTCTAAGTTTTGCTTGGTTTTAAAATCTTTTCCTTCCCCAAGGTCTGACATGTATACTATTCTGTGTTCACCCAATTTACTTATAGTTTCCTTCTTTATGTTCAGGTCATTCACCCATTCTGAGTTTATCTTGGGGTAGGGTGTGAGGTGTTGATCCAAACCTAATCTCTCCCACACTGTCTTCCAGTTTTCCCAGCAGGTTTTGTCAAATAGTGGATTTTTGTCCCAAAAGCTGGGGTCTTGTCCTGCAAGGGATCCTGTCACAGAGAGACCAGCTTTACTAACTCTTCCTGGAGCCCTAGGCATGTACATTTTTGAGATATTAATATTGCTAACATATTTGAAAATAACCCGCTACTTTCTCATGCCATACAATATTGCTTAGATGTTCTTCTTTAAATTTTTCTTTTACAAAATAGTTCTTGATACATTTTAGGACAATACTTTCACCAATAATTCATTTGAACCAGCTCATAACTTGTGTTTCTAATAACAGAACATTCAAAGGAACATCAAATTAGGTACCCACAGCTGACTAAACTTGGGGTTGCTATATCCCAAATAGGGGTCCCCTAATTTCACATTGACAAACCCCCTCATGGTCAAGGCTTAACATTGCTTAGCATACAAAAGGACAAAGGGTGTTGCCCAAGAGAGTTTGGACCTATTACTAAAGACAGAAATCATTGGAGCATATGTACAGACAACTGGTATTTGGCAGCATTTCCCAAATGCCAGGAGCATTGACATTTGGGCCAGAAATGCAGGCAGTGTACCTTTGGTAAGCTCTTAATAAACAAAATATTACCCCATTTCCCCAAAGTCTGTCAGTCTCTCAAATCTGGTGGGACCTGATTTAAGGCTTTGATGTCCCCTCCTTGGCAGACTTTTGTGTAGATAGCTTCATTGCTGCAAGAGAAAATAGGAGAAATCCATAAACCCATTCTCCAATATGACCTGACTGACTGCCAACATACTTATTCATCTCTAGGATTACTATATGCTGGTAATTTTTGTCTGTTGAAATGTTATCTATCCTTAAGCATACTTGACATTGGCACTGAGAGCAGTTATTAGAAGCAGTCTTATTATCTAGTTTATAACCATTTATTATTTTTAGTAAAAATATTTATGCCCATTACAAAGGTACATCAGCTATATGATTGATCAGAAAAACATTTCCTTACTTTAACAAGGTAATCTTATAGAGAAAACCACATTAAAAATAGATGCAAACTAAATCATAGAAATAAAAAAAGCAAAAATAAATTCCCCAACACAGTTTTATAGAGACTTGTGAAACTCACAATGGCCTTTCTCGTGGTTTGTGGCAAAAATAAAAATATTAGCTAATAAAAACATCAGCTAATACTAAGTAAAATTCTAATTAATGTCCTATAAAGTCCAAAATAAATATTAAGAATGCTTGCATTACAGTTTCAGCTTCAAAATCATTTTTAGAAATTAAACTCAAAGTCTCAAAATTAAAATTAAATATAAAAATTCTCAAAATTAAAATACTTCTAACTTCCCATGAATTCAAACATTCTTACACTCTCACACCCCATCTCTTATGGAGATTTGAGATGGGGGATTTAAAAAGTCTTTTTTCATTCACTTTTAATTATTTACTTCACAATTATAACTATGCTGAAATGGCTTCCATTTTTTACTATTAACTATTACTTAAATTTCTTTAATCCTTGTATACTTCCAGGAAACATTAGCAATGAAATATGAAAGAAATATTGTTTTCACTGAATCACAACCAAAACAGAAAGTCTGTAGATAAAAATTATTATGGAATTAATTCTCTTGTTGTGGCAGTATCAGGGGATACCCTAAGTTAATCAAGTCCTCACCTTCCTAAATTAATATTGGGCATAATTTTCAAATTCCTGAGTATCTATTAATTGCCAATAAGGGCTACATTTACCACTGAATTTAGGCTTAGTCTACTGGTGATTTCATTAGTATTCCTAGTGTAGTAAGCAAAGGAAGATTACAAAATGATTCTGCAAAATGAACTTCATGTTATTCTTAAATTATCTCACCATAACACTGGGCACAAAAAGGCTCCCTTCTTATCTTCTTGTTTCCTGCCTAGAAGCTCCAAAATATGTATACTTTACTGGTACTGAGAAGCAATTTGGTGTTCTATCGGAACCTTGTATACCAAAGATGTTGCTTAAAATTTACTATTTTTAATGTATTGATTCACCCCTTTATTACACTATCTCCTGATAGATTCTTCTGACCTGAATTTTCCAACAAATAACTCCATCTAAAGCCTTAGGGAAAAGGGATCTCTTTATCTACTAACTTATTTAAAATGGCTAAAAAATATCTACCCATCTGCCTCTTTAATTCTATATTTCTCAGAATGTTCTTATTTAAGGCTTCCTACATTATATGATTACAGAAATCTTGCCATAACAGGAGACAAGTGGGAAGTGAACTAAAATGAGGGAGAACTGTTCCATTAATTTTGAATATTAATGCTATGTATCATATTGGTCATGTAGCTCAGCTACATACAAAACCTCCCAGATATAACACAGAAGTTTCTTCCTAGGAAACCCAGCTCAGCAACCTCTTAGCCCTACCATGATCTGTATGAAGATTAAATTAACTCTCCCCTGCCTGTAAAGATGAAATTAACTCTCCCCTGCCCATTTTTAGATTTAATCGCCAGACGCGTGTAAAGATTAAAATTGATATCCAGTACTCCAAGTATTATATTTAATAATATTTATTAAATATTTATCTTGAAGTATAAGGAAGTAAGGCTAGCAAAAACCAAAAGCCACTCCTCCCTCTTCCACCATGGGACTGAGAGCCACCATGGGCAGAAACAGAAACTCAAAACTCCCTCCACATACTGAGACACATAAACAGGAAAAGGAAAAGAGGATTATGGGGAATGTAGTCTCTAGGGATCAAGATTCTAAATCAGCACATACCGCCTTTTGATTCTTTGGGAGACCAGTGCCCCCAATGAATCATGAAAACATAACTAACTTATAACTTGACCTAGAGGTATATACAAATATTACATTTTTAAAGGGATATTACAATAATTTGGGGATAAGAGGAAAATTAAAGAGAAAAGGAACAAAACCAATAATAGGTGCATTGACAAAAAGACAATTAGTGGGCAGTCCTCTTTGGCATGAGAGTGTACATTCAAAAACAAAAGTATTCAATTCCTCCAAAATTCAAAATTGCCATATCTCAAAGTTCACTCTGGATCTTCTGGTACAGTGTGTGGTATCTGCAGGCACCTTCATGGTGCCTTCTGGATTCTGGGAGGTAGTCACTTGTCCTAAATTTGGATCAAACTCAAATAAAAGTTCACAACAATAACATAGTCCCCCCTGAGGAAAATAATAATACATTCCCTCCCTGAGGAGGATACAGGGATGCATGGAGGAATTACAAAGGGATACATGGTCGAGTCATAAGGCTGTAACAGTTAAATTAGTTTCTCTACTAAATATTTTAGAGGGTTATTAAAGATTATTAGAAATCAAAGATACAGACTTCCGGTTAAGATGGCGGCTTAGAGAAAGCTGAAGTTCAGATCTCCGGAAAACCCTTCCCGACCGATCTCAAACTAGAAGCTCCTAAGGCGCCGAAATTCAAAACGATCAACAGCACAGACCCTGGGAACCCTCCTCCTGGACCTGGACCCGGTTCAAAAGGTACGGCTCCCCTTAAAAGCCAGAACCCGAGATCCCTCGGACCTCAGGGGTAGGAGCGCAGAGTCCAAGGCTCCCGGAAGCGGCAGCCGCGTCGGGCTCAGAGAGCAGGGTCTGAGGAACAACAACCCTCAGGGTCTTCTACCCAAGTCCCAGTCCAGGTGAAAGTTACTGCCTGGGGCTTCCGCTGCAAAGAGCCAGTCGGTCAAAGAGCCAGTCGGTCCGGGTGAAAGTTACTGCCTGGGGCCTCCGCTGCAAAGAGCTGGTCAAAACAACAGCAACCCTCAGGGCGGGCAAGACAGCCTCACGGGCTGGATCCTGCTATCCAAGTCTCAGTGAAAGTCTGTGCTCTCAGAGCTTGGGGAAGCGGCAGCCCATCCCCCCGCAGGCCGACGAAACAGCCTCACGGCCAGGGATTCTGAAGGCAACTTCCGGAAATCGAGCCAGGGGGAGAGTGTGGCCTCGTGGTCCGACCCTTCCATTCCAGTTCCAGTGAGGCATATTCAGTTTAACCCAGGGAACGCTCATAGAACCAACATCTGCCCAGGACTAAAGCCTCTGATCAGACAAAGACAAGAAAAGCCAATCCTCCACGTTCAGAGATGACAAATTCCACAGAAGCACAGAAGCCCCAAAATACCAAGAAAAATAAGAAGAAAGGGGCGACTCTGAACACATTCTATGGAGCCAAAATACAAAATACAGAGCAGATAGAAGAAGATATACAAGAAAATTCTCCAAAATCTTCCAAAGGAAATAGAAACTCTCCACAAACCCATGAAGAATTTGAATCAGAAAGGACCAAAAAGATGGAAGCCCTCTGGGAGGAAAAGTGGGAAATGATGCAAAAGAAATTCACGCATCTACAAAACCAGTTTGACCAAACTGTAAAAGAAAACCAGGCTTTAAAGCAAGAACTAATAAAGCAAAGCCAAAACACCAAGAAATTAGAAGAGAACATAAAATATCTCACCGACAAGGTGATAGATCTGGAAAACAGGGGGAGAAGAGAAAATTTAAGAATAATTGGACTCCCAGAAAAGCCAGAAATAAACACCAAACTGGACATGGTGATACAAGATATAATCAAAGAAAATTGCCCAGAGATTCTAGAACAAGGGGGCAATACAGCCACTGACAGAGCTCACAGAACACCTTCTACACTAAACCCCCAAAAGACAACTCCCAGGAATGTAATTGCCAAATTCCAAAGCTATCAAACAAAAGAAAAAATCCTACAGGAAGCCAGAAAAAGACAATTTAGATATAAAGGAATGCCAATCAGGGTCACACAAGACCTTGCAAGTTCTACGCTGAATGATCGTAAGGCATGGAACATGATCTTCAGAAAGGCAAGAGAGCTGGGTCTCCAACCAAGAATCAGCTACCCAGCAAAACTGACTATATACTTCCAAGGGAAAGTATGGGCATTCAACAAAATAGAAGACTTCCAACTTTTTGCAAAGAAAAGACCAGAGCTCTGTGGAAAGTTTGATACCGAAAATCAAAGAGCAAGGAATACCTGAAAAGGTAAATATTAAGGAAAGGGGAAAAATGTTATCTTCTTTTACTCAAACTCTCTTCTATAAGGACTACATTTATATCAACCTATGTATACTAATATGTGGGGAAAATGTAATGTATAAATAGGGGGTAAAGAAAGACCAAATAGAATAATGGTTCTCACACAAAGATTCACAGGGGAAGGGGAGGGGAAGAAAACTCCTATAAGAAGGAGAGGAAGAGAGGGGGGGGGGTTACTTAAACCTCAATCTCAGGGAAATCAACTCTGAGAGGGAAAAACATCCAGATCCATTGGGATCTTGAATTCTATCTTACCCAACAAGGGTAAGGAGAAGGGAAAACCAAGGGGGGGAGGGGGAGAGGGAGAACAAAAAGGGAGGGAAAGAGAGGGGGGAGGGGGAGGGAACAAAAAGGGAGTGACTAAAAAGGGAAACATCAAGGGAGGGGACAAGGGGGACTGATTCAAAGTAAATCACTGGACTAAAAGGTAGAGCCGAAGAAGAAAAGGTTAGAATTAGGGAAGGCAATCAAAATGCCAGGGAGTCCACAAATGACAATCATAACTTTGAACGTGAATGGGATGAACTCACCCATAAAACGTAGACGAATAGCTGAATGGATTAGAATCCAAAACCCTACCATATGTTGTCTTCAAGAAACACACATGAGGTGGGTTGACACCCACAAGGTCAGAATTAAAGGATGGAGTAAGACCTTCTGGGCCTCAACTGATAGAAAGAAGGCAGGAGTGGTAATCATGATATCTGATAAAGCCAATGCAAAAATAGACCTGATCAAAAGGGATAGGGAAGGTAATTATATTTTGTTAAAAGGGACTCTAGACAATGAGGAAATATCATTAATCAACATGTATGCACCAAATAATATAGCACCCAAATTTCTAATGGAGAAACTAGGAGAATTGAAGGAAGAAATAGACAATAAAACCATACTAGTGGGAGACTTAAACCAACCATTATCAAATTTAGATAAATCAAATCAAAAAATAAATAAGAAAGAGGTAAAAGAAGTGAATGAAATCTTAGAAAAATTAGAATTAATAGACATATGGAGAAAAATAAATAGGGATAACAAGGAATACACCTTCTTCTCAGCACCACATGGCACATTCACAAAAATTGACCATACATTAGGTCACAGAAACATAGCACACAAATGCAAAAAAGCAGAAATAATGAATGCAGCCTTCTCAGATCACAAGGCAATAAAAATAATGATTAGTAATGGTACATGGAAAACCAAATCTAAAACCAATTGGAAATTAAACAATATGATACTCCAAAACCGTTTAGCTAAAGAAGAAATCATAGAAACAATTAATAATTTCATCAAGGAAAATGACAATGGCGAAACATCCTTTCAAACCTTTTGGGATGCAGCCAAAGCGGTAATCAGAGGCAAATTCATATCCCTGAAAGCTCATATTAACAAACAAGGGAGAGCAGAGATCAATCAATTGGAAATGCAATTGAAAAAACTCGAAAGCGATCAAATTAAAAACCCCCAGCAGAAAACCAAATTAGAAATCCTAAAAATTAAGGGAGAAATTAATAAAATTGAAAGTGATAGAACTATTGATTTAATAAATAAGACAAGAAGCTGGTACTTTGAAAAAACAAACAAAATAGACAAAGTACTGGTCAATCTAATTAAAAAAAGGAAGGAAGAAAAGCAAATTCACAGCATTAAAGATGAAAAGGGGGACAGCACCTCCAATGAGGAGGAAATTAAGGCAATCATTAGAAATTACTTTGCCCAATTATATGGCAATAAATACACCAATTTAGGAGAAATGGATGAATATATACAAAAATACAAACTGCCTAGACTAACAGAAGAGGAAATAGAATTCTTAAATAATCCCATATCAGAAATTGAAATCCATCAAGCCATCAAAGAACTTCCTAAGAAAAAATCCCCAGGGCCTGATGGATTCACCTGTGAATTCTATCAAACATTCAGAGAACAATTAACCCCAATACTATACAAACTATTTGACATAATAAGCAAAGAGGGAGTTCTACCAAACTCCTTTTACGACACAAACATGGTACTGATTCCAAAACCAGGCAGGTCAAAAACAGAGAAAGAAAACTATAGACCAATCTCCCTAATGAATATAGATGCAAAAATTTTAAATAGGATACTAGCAAAAAGACTCCAGCAAGTGATCAGAAGGATCATTCACCATGATCAAGTAGGATTCATACCAGGGATGCAGGGCTGGTTCAACATTAGGAAAACCATCCACATAATTGACCACATCAACAAGCAAACCAACAAGAACCACATGATTATCTCAATAGATGCAGAAAAAGCCTTTGATAAAATACAACACCCATTCCTATTAAAAACACTAGAAAGCATAGGAATAGAAGGGTCATTCCTAAAAATAATAAACAGTATATATCTAAAACCAACAGCTAATATCATCTGCAATGGGGATAAACTAGATGCATTCCCAATAAGATCAGGAGTGAAACAAGGATGCCCATTATCACCTCTACTATTTGACATTGTACTAGAAACACTAGCAGTAGCAATTAGAGAAGATAAAGAAATTGAAGGCATCAGAATAGGCAAGGAGGAGACCAAGTTATCACTCTTTGCGGATGACATGATGGTCTACTTAAAGAATCCTAGAGATTCAACCAAAAAGCTAATTGAAATAATCAACAACTTTAGCAAAGTTGCAGGATACAAAATAAACCCACATAAATCATCAGCTTTTCTATATATCTCCAACACAGCTCAGCAGCAAGAACTAGAAAGAGAAATCCCATTCAAAATCACCTTAGACAAAATAAAATACCTAGGAATCTATCTCCCAAGACAAACACAGGAACTATATGAACACAACTACAAAACACTCGCCACACAACTAAAACTAGACTTGAACAATTGGAAAAACATTAACTGCTCATGGATAGGACGAGCCAATATAATAAAAATGACCATCCTACCCAAACTTATTTATCTATTTAGTGCCATACCCATTGAACTACCAAAATACTTCTTCACTGATTTAGAAAAAACCATAACAAAGTTCATTTGGAAGAACAAAAGATCAAGGATATCCAGGGAAATAATGAAAAAAAACACATATGATGGGGGCCTTGTAGTCCCAGACCTCAAACTATATTACAAAGCAGCAGTCATCAAAACAATTTGGTACTGGCTAAGTAACAGAAAGGAAGATCAGTGGAATAGACTGGGGGAAAACGACCTCAGCAAGACAGTATACGATAAACCCAAAGATCCCAGCTTTTGGGACAAAAATCCACTATTCGATAAAAACTGCTGGGAAAATTGGAAGACAGTGTGGGAGAGACTAGGAATAGATCAACACCTCACACCCTACACCAAGATAAATTCAAAATGGGTGAGTGACTTAAACATAAAGAAGGAAACCATAAGTAAATTGGGTAAACACAGAATAGTATACATGTCAGACCTTTGGGAGGGGAAAGGCTTTAAAACCAAGCAAGATATAGAAAGAATCACAAAATGTAAAATAAATAATTTTGACTACATCAAACTAAAAAGCTTTTGTACAAACAAAACCAATATAACTAAAATCAGAAGGGAAACAACAAATTGGGAAAAAATCTTCATAGAAACCTCTGACAAAGGTTTAATTACTCAAATTTATAAAGAGCTAAATCAATTGTACAAAAAATCAAGCCATTCTCCAATTGATAAATGGGCAAGGGACATATATAGGCAGTTCTCAGATAAAGAAATCAAAACTATTAACAAGCACATGAAGAAGTGTTCTACATCTCTTATAATCAGAGAGATGCAAATCAAAACAACTCTGAGGTATCACCTCACACCTAGCAGATTGGCTAACATAACAGCAAAGGAAAGTAATGAATGCTGGAGGGGATGTGGCAAAGTAGGGACATTAATTCATTGCTGGTGGAGTTGTGAACTGATCCAACCATTCTGGAGGGCAATTTGGAACTATGCCCAAAGGGCGACAAAAGAATATCTACCCTTTGACCCAGCCATAGCACTGCTGGGTCTGTATCCCAAAGAGATAATGGACACAAAGACTTGTACAAAAATATTCATAGCTGCGCTCTTTGTGGTGGCCCAAAACTGGAAAACGAGGGGATGCCCATCAATTGGGGAATGGCTGAACAAACTGTGGTATATGTTGGTGATGGAATACTATTGTGCTCAAAGGAATAATAAAGTGGAGAAGTTCCATGGAGACTGGAACAACCTCCAGGAAGTGATGCAGAGCGAGAGGAGCAGAACCAGGAGAACATTGTACACAGAGACTAATACACTGTGGTATAATCGAACATAATGGACTTCTCCATTAGGGGCGGTGTAATGTCCCTGAACAACTTTCAGGGATCCAGGAGAAAAAAAACACCATTCATAAGCAAAGGATAAACTATGGGAGTGGAAACACCGAGAAAAAGCAACTGCCTGAATACAGAGGTTGAGGGGACATGACAGAGGATAGACTTTAAATGAACACTCTAATGCAAATACTATCAACAAAGCAATGGGTTCAAATCAAGAAAACATCTAATGCCCAGTGGACTTACGCGTCGGCTATGGGGGGTGGGGGGGAGGAAAAGAAAATGATCTATGTCTTTAACGAATAATGCTTGGAAATGATCAAATAAAATATATTAAAAAAAAAAAAGAAAAAGAAATCAAAGATACAAATCAATAAGCCACGTTTCTAGGGCTGATAAGCCCATTCAATTTCACTTACTCTGCATCCTGAGAGACACATGTGCTTAGAAGTGGAAGCTGAGAGAGCAAGTAGAAAGTACAGTCAGTTTAAATGCAAATTTTGTTCTCAGCTCAGGTGGGGATCTCAGGTGAGATATAGGGCATTCTGAGAAGTGCCAAGGACTTCTGGGGATTGAAGTCTGGAGTTCAAATCTCCATTTTTACAAGGCATATGAATCAAGTATCAAAAAGACATCAAGGACCAAAGAAATTAAAATTTAAAAAAATTCTGAGTTAGATAAAAAATATAAAAGAAAACCTGAAAAACATTCTGGGAAGAAGGGAAGAAAAAGAAAAAAAATCACAACTCACATCAGGTCCTTGTAGTGATCCATGTACAACAATTAGTCACTAACCCAGTTTAGCAGTCTGGACTACAGTAAATTGTCACATCATGAGAGAAAATAGAAGAGACTAGATCTCGCGACAGATTGGAAATAGAATTTCCTGGTTCAACCCTTTTCTTCATTTTTTTTGGATAATGGAGCCAGAGCAAATGATGTCATATGCTTGATATAGAGTGTGGTACAAGGAAGGCCTGCATTTAACACATGTTCAACAGCCACAATCTCGAGTCTCACACATAATCAAGCTATTGTGCTTTCTGTGCAGAATGTCATCAATCCCCATAGGATTGGTTTGGTTTCTTTCACATTTTTGTGCTTGCTTGTAATTTTGCAAGTCAAGTTCTGTGCTCCTTTGTGATCCATTTGGCTTTGGATTAGATATAGTCATCAAGCTAAAGACTCATAATAGTTAAATAACTAGTGGCAGGCTGCCATATTCCAAAGCTTTTTGGGTATTTTTTTAATATGATAGGTAAATGGATATCAACTCATGCTATTACAAAAAGTAAACAATAGTTAAAAAATTTTCAATACTAGAGACATGTGTGTCAAAAACAGAAAAATGAGAAAAGAAGGAAAAAATCAAATACTAAATGATAGATGCAAGAATAAAATAAAATGTTAAGACTGTGTATATTTCACAATTACAGAGGGAAAGTATAGGGACTAGTTTTCAAAAAATAAGATTCATTTCCTCTTTGACTTAGCTTGATCCATAGTGTGAGTGCAAATAAGGAAGATAAAACAATGTGACTACAAATGAGGTAGACAAAGCAATAATACATTCAAGAAAATACAAAAACAAAAAATTTAGTAAAGGCACAAAATGCTACAAAAGGCACATCAGGTCAATATAGGTCACTAATACAAAGTTTCTTCTATGAGGTAGTGCAGTGAACCATTCTTGACTTCATGGAATAGAGTTCCTCTTCCCAGGTGTTTGTGACATACCATTCCTGCTGAGTACGCCAAAACATAGTAATCTCAGTTCAGGGCTGCATGAACAGTTCCAAGATCTCCTGGGAACGGGTTAACTCCCCTGGTCACACTCTGGGGATGATTGGGGAGGATAGATTGTGTCTCTTGAGAAGAGCTTTAAATCTGGTGTTCTGCTTACAATAAACATTCATTATCCCTCTTTGATAATGTTCCAGTCTTTCTTTCTTGCGAATTCTCGAACACCTCTAAGCTGTCCCCAAAAAGTTCTAAACTATCCCCTATTCGATTCTGTAGATGTCCCCAACAAGTGGCACCCAAACAGGGACCCCCTTTCCCTCCGGTTCTTTTATTGGAACCCTCCCTTCGGTTCCCCTTGGAGAATCCCTGGCTTGTCCAGTTCTTTCGAGAGCCCCCGACGCTGTGTGCTGGTCATGCAGAGTCTCGACACTACAGAGATCCCCTCAGTGGTGAGTATACGAGATACTCTAAGGGTGAGAGGGAAAATATATTTCTTCTTTAGAGTGGATCCTAAAACACTGATTTTTTTCCTTTCGAAGCATGCTTGTCACAATGTTGTGTGTTTCTGTTTATTGTTGTCTTTGTCACAGTCTCTTCTCTATGTATTCTTAAATTGGTCACTCACTAAAAGAAAGAAAAAAAATGGGATAGTTGCAAGATTGAACTTCTCTGTCAAAAATCCTCAGCATACGACAAAAAGCAAATACCTGTTCAATGATTTTTTCCTCTTCCTTCCTTTGAATGGGCCCCCGAAGGAGCGAAAAAGAGAAAAATTCAGAGCAGAAAAGGGAGATTTTTACTCCACAATTAGAAACTACTTTTCATTAAAGATTAATGGTATGATGTATGCAATTTGGGAGGATTGTTAATGATTTTGATATGATCTAAATATAGTTTCATGTAATTATTTGTCAGTTAAATGTAAAATGTTAACCTGATTTTATTAAGCACAACAAAACTCATGGTTAGAAGTTTGTTTTGTTAGATCTTGAAATGCATAATTGTTTCAGTGAACTTGAGAATTGTCTAAATGTGTCTGATAGCCAGACTGACACAGAGAGGGAATGTTTTATTCTATAAGGACAAAAATTGCACTGGCTACTTTATAGATGTAAAAGTCATCCAGAAAAAGTTGCTATGTTGTTGAGAAGAACTTATTCTAGAAATTAAATTTAGGATTTTTTCAAATCAGATTTATTTTCATGCATGTGCTGTCAGGAATAGTAACAAGAAATCATATAACACACAAGAAGTTTTTAAAGTGATTAATCTGTTCATGGAATTCTTTAATACTGTGACAAGGAAATCACTTTAAAAGACTGATATATATTAATTTAAGGTCGCCAAGGAATTCAGCTATGTAATTCCTAAATGAAAACTCAAGTCAGCCGTCAGCCTTTTATAGAGTTTAATTACAAACAGAAGGAAGAAAGGAATTAGAAATAGAGAGAGAGAGGGAGAGAGAAAGGGGAAGAGAAGGGAATAGGGCTTAAATACCCCTTCTGTTTAGACTGGGCCAAAAGGCCCAAGCCCTTAGATAGCTGGGGCAAAGAAAAGAGATCAGTCCCTATTACTCACGTGACCAAAATGGAGAAACAGTCTCAGAGGCCCCCACCTTCAGCTTCCTTCAGGGCAAGCTTCTCAGAGCACCTCTCCAACCACTCAGAGCCAAAACTCTCCAACCACCTTTCAGTCCTCAGACCCCTCTATCTTTAAGGAAACCATCCAAGTTCCCTCCCCTCAGTTCTCACATCTACCAATCGCTGTCCATCATTTTCCCTGTGCCAATGGTGGCTCTAGCTTAACCCAGGACCGCCCAGACGTTTGTGGCTTTGCACATGTCTGTTGAAGGTCATATTCTCAAATGATTAAATCTTTGATCCTTTGCTACAGCCCTTCCTAAATCCTGTTACCCTGAGTAGGGTAGAGATTGGAATAATTAAATTTTGATCTATGCTGCAGCCCTTCCTAAATCCTGTTAGGACTGAGTAGAGTGGAAATTGTATTTTCCAAGACCTCATTCTGTCATTCCAAGTATCTCTATTGTATCAATTCTAAAATCAATCATGATTCAAAGAAATTCCTGTTCTGTGCTTAAGCATAGGTCAAAGCCCTTTCCATTGTTCAGCAAAAGGTTTCTGTCCTAAAGTAATCTTAAGAAGGGAGGAGGAGGAACCTCCCATGCCAATGGGGTTCACATTCCAATAGACTATCAGTAAGAAATTTTCCAAGTATGAAATTTCCCAATGGTGAAATTTCCAACATTTATAAGTCTAAGAAATTTTAAGGTTTACAATACTAGTACTAAGAATTTGATATTTTGCAAGAGAGAATTTCTAAATAATGTTGTCTTTGACTAAGGTTATATGAATTGCTTTTAAAATGTATCCAATGTATAGGAAAGAATATAAGGGTTTATGATATGCAAACTGCAGCCTTGAAATCAAGAAGGGTGATAGTACCTTTCTTCTACTTACAATAATGGTAAAGAGGAGAAGCCAGAAGAAATAAGAGTAATGGATAGAGATACTAGTTGATACTATGAATTCTAGTGTAAAATAGATACAACAAATTATAAATTGGAATTTAATCAGGTATGTGGCAATATTTTGAGCTAAAAGAAAACTAAACTGTAGGTTTTATTCTACTTTAGACAGAAGTTTGAGAGGAGTGCAGGTTAATGCTTTGAACTTCAGTTTGGTTACACACTGAAAGATTGCTAAAGGACTTAATCAGAGTTATTTGGGAGTTGTGGAGTTCAAACTAAAATTCACTGAGAGTAAATTATTATGAAAGAGGTTTTATAAATTCAATATTTTAAATTGTAGTAAGCTCACTTGTTAAAGAAGGATGGGGCAAGGCTGTTAAGTAATAAATCTAAATTGAGCCAAGGAGCCTGAGGATAAATTGCTCAGAAGCTATTAACCCCTTCCTTGCACACAGGAAGGAGAAAGACTGATACTTAGGGATAAACAGGGACCTAAAGAGTTAACACCCACTGTGTGATAGAACTTAAGATGAGTATATTTTAGTTGTAGATTCAGAGGTTTTAAGACGCTCAAACAAACAAACTTTGCCAGCCCTGTCTGACCAAGTAGCTTGTTTGAAGCTGTGAATTTTAATACAAACATTCCATGTCCAGAATGATAAGATTATTCAGCCAACAATATGTAGCTCAGCCCTTCATTCTGTAAGATTACACTTTCCTGCTCTGTACATCATCCATTATATGTATGATATTCTTATTGAGGCTGAAGTTGAATCCCAAATAAGCAAGTGCTATAGTCAATTGGAAATTACCTTGCAAAAATACCATTTAGTCATTGCTCAAGAAAAGATTCAAAAAACAAGTCCCATACTCTATCTAGGGGCTCAGTTATATGCAACATCTGTTATCCCTCAAAAATACAATTAAGAAAGGACTGCTTTAATACCTTAAATGATTATCAGAAATTGTTAAGTGATATCAATTGGGTTAGGCAATATTCATTTCTTACTACAACTGAATTACAACCTTTATTCAAAACACTGGAAGGGAGTTCTGACTTGAATTCCCCTGGAACTTTGACAACTGAGGCCTCTCTTGCTTTAGAGATAGTAGAAGATAAATTGAATCAGGCTCCACTTAACCATTATCAGCCTCAATTAGCCATGGAAGTGACTATTTTTGCAACTTTAATGTTACCAACAGGTGCCTTAACTGAGAAACAAAGAGTCATTGAATGGTTACATCTAAAAAGCAAAACAGGAAAGGCTTTATAGAGTTATGACTGTCTTATGGCTCAATTAATATGGAAAGGCATAGAACATGTGGTCTCAGGTTTAGGATGGTATCCTCATGAAATCCGGGTACCCATTGCTAAAGATATACTACAGAAATATTTACAAAGTCAAGACGAATGGTCTTTACTATTAGTGTACCCCATTGCTATTACCACCTACACTCCACAAGGCTTATTTTCTTTTTTTGTCACAACATCCTATTGTTTTTCCTAATATTCTAAGAGATTGTCCGGTATCAGGACCTCATGTTTATGTTGATGCAAATGCTAATTATAAGACAGGAGTATACAAGGAAAGTAACTCACCTGTCATTTTTACCACTCCTTATTCTTCTCCCCAACAAAATGAATTAACAGCTGTTTTACTAACTTTTTGGTTATTTCAGGAGCCTTTCAACCTTATAATGGACTCTAAACATGTTTTTCAGTCTTTGCAGGGTATACAACAAGCTGTCATCAGATCTACTCAAAGCAATGTACAAATGTTATTCTGTAAATTGCAAACTATCATACAACAAAGGACACATCCAATATATGTCATGCATGTACACAGTCACACCACTCTGCCTGGACCTATTTTTAAAGGAAATTATATCATAGATCAAGCTGTAATTACTCAATGTTATCTAACTGATATGCAATTAGCTGAGAAGTCATATCATACATTTCACCAAAATAGTACTGCTTTACGTAAAATGTTCCAACTCACTAAAAATTGTGGCATTTAAAATAGTGGGAGCCATAAACTGTAAGAGTTAAAATGATTGATGTTCATAAACTGTACTGAGTAAAATAGTAGAAGATATAAATTGTAGTAGATATAAGAGTGGGTGAGTAAATTTTGACTGGAGAAAATATGTTTTCACTACCATGTTTTGTTTTTAAATCAAATATAAGGTGGTCGCCAGGGAATTATTCCAAATTATGAATATACCCAAGTCAACTGGGTTTTATACAGAATTTAATTAATAATGCATAGAGGAATCAAAGAAAAGGAGAGAAAGAGAGAAAAAGGGAAATAATGAGAAAAGGATAGGCCAGCCCAGGGCAGCCCTGGCCAACCCAGGCCTAAGCCCTTAAGAGAAAGAATCAGTCAGTCCTTTTTCATTCACCACAAGATTTGTCCAAGCAATGATTCAGAGGGACAGAGTCTCCTCAGAGGGAGTTCCAGCCAGAGTCCTCCTCAAAGGGCCTTCCAGCCAAAGACTCTTTCAAAGGGCCTCTCTCCAGAGCCTCCAGAGGGACAGTGTAAAGATTAAAATTTAGGGGAGATGGGGAGAGACTGAGTATTATATTTTTTAGAGGTTTATTAAAGGTTAAAGATTAAAAAATATACACGTAAGAAACATGTGCCTAGGCCAGGAGGCCTAGACAAAATAACCTCACATCATGCAAGAGACCACCTGCTCCAAAACGGAAGTCCAAAAAGAGCCAAGAGCGAGAGAGCCTCAAAAGCCTTTGAATCAGCTTAAATACCTTTTCAATCTCGGCCCAGGTGAGATTACAAGGCATTCTGGGGAAGTGGAGCAAAGGCTCGTGGGGATTGTAGTCCTGTATTCAAGTCTATTCTTTACATTCTCCCATGTGATCATTTTTGGAAAAATTAATTTTTCCTCAAAAGGATCATAAAAACATAATAAACTTAAAAGACTACAATAGTCTGAGGATAAGAGAAAAAAGAATAAAACCAATAATTGCTGAACATATTGACAAAAAGCCATTGGGGGGCAGTCCCCTTTGGCATAGAAGTATACATACAAATAAATGTTCAATCAACCACACCCAAAGTTCAATTTTGTGCAACTTGTGGTCTGGAGGCTTCTTCATGGTGGCTTCCCCAACAGTTCAGTTCTGGATTCAGAGAGGTAGCATCTTCTTTACCTAAAATTCTTCTCAAAAGAAATTTAAACTTTGCAATTTACAATAATATTTTTTTACATTTCCCCGTGTTGTGGGTGATTGAAAGATACAGAATCAGTTAGGGATGCATGGCTGAGGTATGAGGTAGATGAATCAATTGGCAAGAGATATGAAAAAGATCAGAAAAATCAAAAAGAAAAGAAAAATTTCTGGATGAAAATATAGACTATCAAAGTCTTATGTGTAAAAATTCCAAGTAGAAGAAAAATAAATCTATAACAGGTCCTTCAATCAGGGCCCAATCAAAATGATCTAAGTAATGATGCATTTACCCAGTCAGTAGCCAGGACTACAGAAAGGTACCACACTATGAAAGGCAGAAAAGGGGACCAGATTATAGGAGCCAAGGTTTTGGGGATACTCGTCTGTGAGTATCTTCAGAGTGAGTGTGGATACAAGGAAAGCTTATGTCTGGACACATGTTAAACATAGTAACCTCGAGTCTCACACTAGGTTCAAGATCTTTGTATTGGCCTAGAAGTGCATCAATCCATACTGGATTGGCCTTTCTTTGGCTCTGTGCAATGGCTCTTATGTGTATCTCTTGTCCTGGAATCAGACAGAATCATTAAGCAAAGTCCCATAATTTATTTAAATAATTAGTGGCATCATTTTTATAGTCACAAGCTTTTTAGGGCATGCATTAGCAAATGTATTTCAAACTTGTAGCACTGAAAAGTCAAAAAGTTAAAGAAAATCTTAATGCTGTTGACATTTGCTTCAAATATAAAAAGGAGAGAAAAAATAATAAAAAAACTGAAAAAGTATATTGCACATACAAGAAAAATATAATAATAAAAGAGCTTTAAAAAATTCAAAAATATAGCTTACAATCATTGACACTCTGTGTCAGTTAAGAAAATATAAAATGCAAGGCTTTCTCACCAAAAAATGAGATCCATTTCCTCTTTGTATCTGGCCATGATCACTGTGAGTAGAAGGCAAATGAATTGAACAAGGTTAACAATTTTTTAATCTTTAAAAATATAGTAGTACAAATACGTAGATATCAAAATCCCCAAAATTCTCAATAGCCCAATTAATTACAATAGCAAACAAACACACTTTCATATTTCACATAAGTTGCTGTATGACATTTTTAAAACCTATGAATTGATGGACATTTGTCACAATTTTTACAAACATAGCAATCCTTCAACCTTGGTATTTAAACATATTTTTTAAAACAAAGTAAAACTCATCTTGGGTTTAGAACATAATCAAGAAATCTATATATCATTCTGGTAGAAGTAAAATAGTGAGCTGAAGAGCATAAATAAAGGAGTGCTCCTTTTTCTTGGAGGCTTATAGGGATACAAATGCCCTGAGATTAACTACCCAACTTCCATTCACATGTGGGAAGGTTGGGGGTTTATAAAATGTATTTCACTTCAGCTAATGGGCCTTACCTCGTGGTAGGGGCAGGCAAAAATAACCAGATTGTTAAAAAAATTCCAAAAATCATATTTAAAAAACCCTTAAAATCAAATCATTTGAGGTATTTAGCACATTAAAAATCCAAAGGTTGTTAATACAATTATAACCAGTTCTGAAGTCCATCTATCCTCAGCAAAATAGAAAAAAGCTGGTCAACACAGTTATAGGGGAAAAACAACAGAATTTTAAAACTCAGTACATTCAAAATAAATTCAATCAACCTTCAGTTCACAGAATAATATTCAATCCAGTAATATATGAACTTAAAATCACAAAGTTATATCTTAAACCAAACAATGCAATAGAATACAGAGATTTTTTTATAAACCATTGGAGTCTGAAATGCCTTAGAATATTGCCTTTAGTCTCTTCAAAATTCCTTGGGGTTTTTTTTTTGTTTGTTTGTTTGTAATTATCCATTTAAATGTCTATTGTCCCAAGGTAGAGTAGTTAAGGCTAGGCTATGGGGTTCAAGGGATCCATCCAGGGCCCCATAGCTGGGAAGCATCAGAGGCCAGATTTTAACTAGAGACCTCCTGTCTCTGGGCCTGGCTTCCAGTTTGCTGGGCCACCCATTTTCCCCTTCAAAGTTAGTTGAATCTTCTCCCTAACATGCAGGTGAAGTTAATGCTATTACCAGAACAATCAAAAGGTATCCTTTTAAACCCATTGCTTTTTAGGTTTCTGTTTGAAAAGATCTGTTTCTTCTCTCTAGTCTCTCTTTCCCCTCTCTGATACCCCTGTGGCCAATACCCCCAGCCACGTGGAGGCTTAGCCTAAGGGAAAATTGCCCGTTCTCCTTTCCCTCTTGTCTCTCCCCTCCACCCACGTGGTCAATCCTGTTACCAGCTGGTTGCAATGAGTCCTGAGCGATCTGCTCCAAGGATCTGGGTGATGAGCCGGCTGTGGTCACGCTCGTGGGTCTGGGGCGCAGAAATAGGCAGGCAGCAGGCCGGTGAGAGGCCAGGAGCAGGAGCTGGAGTGGCTGCGGGGGTGGGCAAGGCCGGGACCAGGTACCAGGTGAGGACAATCAGGGCTGCAGGTTGCAGGCAGGAAACAACCGGCCAAGCCAGGTGGGGTGGGCAGCAAACGCAACAGGTCTGGAGCCTGTAGCAGCTTTGCAATGGTAGAAAACCTTGGCCAGAGAGATATGGCTCAAAAAAAATTATTTCTAGGTACTAGATATTAAAGATTAAATCAGAAGATTCAGAGTTTTTTTCTCCTGAAGTGGTTACGCCAACTGTAAAGATTAAAATTTAGGGGAGACAGGGAGACTGAGGCAGGTAGAAATTAGTTTCTCTCTGCAAGGAGTATTATATTTTTTAGAGGTTTATTAAAGGTTAAAGATTAAAGAATATACAAGTAAGAAACATGTGCCTAGGCCAGAGGCCTAGACAAAATAACCTCACATCACGCAAGAGACCGCCTGCTCCAAAACGGAAGTCCAAAAAGAGCCAAGAGCGAGAGAGCCTCAAAAGCCTTTGAATCAGCTTAAATACCTTCTCAATCTCGGCCCAGGTGAGATTACAAGGCATTCTGGGGAAGTGGAGCAAAGGCTCGTGGGGATTGTAGTCCTATATTCGAGTCTATTTTTTACAACAGAGTCCCCTCAGAGGAGCTCCAGGGAGACCTCTTCAACAGACTGTTTTAAGAGACTGTTTTTCTTTTCCTTATATAGGGAATTTTTTCCTTTGTCACCTCCCCTAAATTCTTACATGTACCAATCACAGTAGACATTTTTCAAAGGACAGACCATTCTTAGTCCACACCTAAGAAGATGTGAATTTTTTGAGTAATTCACACCAGAAAAGGCTCTGAGTAAGTTTCTCAGCTCTTTGTTCCTTGTAAATTCATAAGTTGCTTGACCTTTATAGGTACTTATCAACGTTTTGTATTAATTCTAAAAATAGGCATGGCTTAAGTATGGGTTTAAGTTCTTTTCATTGTTCAGCAAAGCACTCTTAAGTACTGGTGGAATAGAGGTCTTCACATTTTCTTATCTAAGTAGAGTTCTCACATTTTAGATCTAAGTAGCTTCACTGTTTAAAATGGGGAATAGTCCCAATGGGGAATTTTTTAACATTCACAAGTCTGAGAAATTTCAAGATTCACAAGATCAATCCAGAAGTATTGTTAAAAAGTGTCCTAATTGTGTTCCAAACCACCCCCCAATGCATATTGCTGTGAATCCCAGAGGCTTAAATAGTACAGATATATGGCAAATGGCTGTGACCCATGAACCATCCTCTGGACAACTTAAATATATCCATGTCACTGTGGATACTTATTCAGGATTTTTATGGGCTTCCTGCTTGATGGGAGAAAGAACTTCTCATGCTATTAATCACTGCTTAATGATTTTTCAGATGGCTGCCCCCCTCCCAGAACATTTAAAACAGATAATGGACCTGCTTATACTTCCAAACAATTTTTTTTCTTTTTTGCCAAACTTGGGATATTCAACACCTCACAGGTATCCCACACAATCCACAAGGACAAGCTATTGTGGAGTGCAGTAATCAAATACTAAAAACATTTCTTTTTCAAACAAAAAGGGGGAGACAGCACCCCACATCAATGATTGGCAATAGCTGTATATACTATAAATAATTTGATCTTTACTTCCAATAATATATCCAGAGCTGAAAAAAAAAATTTTTTCTCTGCATTCTTTTATGAACAAAATTCAGGTACTACCACTCCCGTGCTCTCTGCCCCAGAATAAAAAATTTGTCATGTGGAAAGATGATAATCAAACTTGGCAAGGACCCCACCCAGTGGTCCTGCCAGGCCAAGGTTTTCTTTGTGTCTCCACAGGTAAGGACAGAGTATGGCTCCCTTCCCACCGAGTTTGAGAAATTGACCATAAAGAGAAGGACAAGGAGAAGACGCAGGAAGCCTTGCAAGGAGACTCGGCAACATCTCCATAAGTTACTGACTCTTCTGCTTCTATTCCAGAATTTAAGTACAGCTACTGGAATAAAGAGATGGGTCTTTGGGGAACAACCACCTTGGGTAGAGTATGTCGGCATGGGACACTCTTTACCGGAAGTCATCTTATATACAAAAACTATCTCTGATATTCCTGACATTTACCATTTTGAGAGACAAGCTAAAGACAGAAATCAGGCCAACAATTTGTGCCTTTCAATTGGACTGGACTAGTGGAGGCACCCCCAGTGGGCCTTGCACAAGACCATCCTGCATGCCTGCCCCTCAAATCTCTGCAGGCGCATTATTATGGTCATCCTGACCTGTCAGACTCTTTCTGGATAGGAACTTATTGTGTAGACAAAGGGGTAAAATATGAAGGTTTTGGCCAATGGCAATATCTAGGTTGGCTAGGGGAATCTTGTGATAGTACCTGGGGACAAGAAAGATCTATTTGTCCATATGTGATGGAATATGAACAAAGAGACATTGTTAATATGTTTCTGCCCTTCTGTTAATATGTAGATCTAAAAAGGCATCGTGTATTCATTGGAAAAATATGACTTGGGTGTCTTGGCATAATGACACAAGGTGTATTGGAAAGAAACTGGATTCTTATAAATTTCATGATTGTTTTATAGGAGGATACAACTTGCCTTTGTGGGTGATGCCCCCCAGAGCTAATCGGTAACATTCTGCTAATTTCACACAGATTTTGACTGATTATGGAAAGATAGCCCTGGCATTGGATAAAGTATATATGTCTCAATATATTAATGTTACTAATAATGGGAAAGTTCAAAGACCAGTAAATAGAAGTGTTACATTAGACATTCAAGCTTGCCTAACAGGGAGGTATGCTTTTATAACTACAATAAAAAATCATCCCGAAGCTTTGAACATTACTGAAATAACACCCAAAGGAGTTAGATATTGGAATGTAGCAATTGTAGGGTCAGGCATTGTGTAGGATCACAAGTGGATGGGCCAGTCTTAATCATCAAGTGACCACGCATGGCACTTTTTGCCACTGAACATAAAGATTCATGGTATGGTAGTCCAGGGGATCAAGTTCTTCATGTATTACAACAAAAAATAAGACCATGACATAAACGATGTATTACTTGTATTGCATTAGGTATAGTAGCATCAGTTTCTGCATTGGCTTCTACTATAATAGGTTCTGTATCTTTGGCACAACCAGTTTCTAACTTACATACTCTTGAACATGTTGTCAATTATTTGAAAGTATTGGCTACTAATGTAACTTCAGCATTAGAAAGACAAAAAGAAATCGATATGAGTTTTTACAAAATTATTATGATGTTACAGAAAAATATGATTGATCTAATGAATGAAGTAGAATATTTGTCATTGAAAACACACATGAAAAGTGATTATAGATATGCTGCATTTTGCTTGCTACCCATAACAGTAAATAATGATACAAAAACATTGGAAAAAATAAAATTACAATTATAGGGATTATGGGACCATGAAAACATCACCAAAGATATTAATGATTTGGGTATATTAATTCAGAATATTGATTCATCCTTACAGGAGAACCTTGTACAACAGCATATTGCAGATTCTTTGTATAATTGGATTGAAACAAAAAAGGCATTATTTTCCTCCTTATTTCATGATATTACTCTTCTTGTAGGTGGTGCGCTTGTGATTTTGTTTATCTGCTTATGCTTGCCTTGTTTACTAAAAGCTTTAATGACTAGTTTTGCTGCATTGCAAAACACTATTAATAGGATCCTGTACCAAAGGGAATTGGATGACATAAACAAAAAAGGGGGAATTGCAGTGAACCATTCATGACTTCATGGAATAGAGTTCCTCTTCCCAGGTGTTTGTGACATACCATTCCTGCTGAGTACGCCAAAACATAGTAATCTCAGTTCAAGGCTGCATGAACAGTTCCAAGATCTCCTGGGAACGGGTTAACTCCCCTGTTCACACTCTGGGGAGGATTAGGGAGGATAGATTGTGTCTCTCAAGAAGAGCTTTAAATCTGGTGTTCTGCTTACAATAAACGTTCATTATCCCTCTTTGATAATGTTCCAGTCTTTCTTTCTTGTGACTTCTCGGACAGCTCTAAGCTGTCCCCCGACAGTTCTAAACTGTCCCCTATTCGACTCCATAGATGTCCCCGACAAGGTGGAACATGTGTTGCTCAACATGGCAATTTGTGCAAATACAAGGATCAATTAAATAAAGTGCAACAAAATAGTACAAATCCAGCAATACAGAAGTCCAATTACAATCAATAGTCAAATACAATCAGTATAAATAATTATTCACCATTTAAAGAAGGTACTTGCTTTACATGGCTGCAATGAATACAGGAATCCCTCTCTCCAATTTTTATGGCTGTTGGTATAGTTAATAGAATCTTGAATGGTCCATCATAATCAGGTTCAATGTATCCAGTAAATTTGAAATTCTTTACGTAAACACTATCACCTCAGTTTAAATCATGAAATGAGAAATGAATGGGGCCTGCTTGAACAGCAGCTTCAGAGTCATGGAGTTTTCAATTTTGTTTGTAATTGACTTATATATGTAGCAATGGTTGTATTCCCTCCTAACAGTTAGGAATAGGCAGAGGCAAACGTTGTGCCTGAATATGTGGGTGTCTAAATAGCATCTCAAATAGAGGCAATTGTAGTTATTTGAGATGCTATCCATACTCTTTTAACAGTGTCTACAATTCTTTTGGTGCCAAAATGACTATGTTTATGAATAGAGTGACAAATCTAGCTACAGAAAGCTCTATGGAATAAGGGTTTGCTATCTGATGATACCTATATTCCATTTATATGTTATGCTTTAAATTTATTCTTCCATTTTTCCACTCTCTTGTCATTATAAGAAAGGGATAGATCCAAATCATTAGTAATTGTTAGTGGCATGATTAATTCAGGGCCTTCGAAGGCTGCTAGTTTTGCTGTGATATCTTCTTGGTTATTTCCCTTGGGGACAGGGTCAGTGCCACCTGTATGTGCAGAGCAGTGAACGATAGCTATAGCTTTGGCGAGCTGGATGGCAGAAGGAACATCAATAATAAGGTTTGCATTGGCAATACATTTCCAGCTGATGTTAAGGCTTTGAAGCCATAGCATGCCAACAGAGTGACATATGCCAAAGGCATACCGGGAGTCTGTGTAAATTGTGACTCTTTTATCCTTTCCAATAATACAGGCCTGTTTCAAAGCTGTGAATTGTATTTCCTGTGTGCTTATATTTGAAGGCAAGGAAGCTGACCACAGACTATCAAATTCAGTAACTACCACAGGTCCTGTATAGCCCACACCATCCCTCATAAATGAAGAACCATCTAGAAATAATATTAAATCTGAATCATCCAAATTTGTGCCCAATAAATCATTATGAGATTTATTAGCAGTGAACACTAAAGATTTACAATCGTGTAAAGGTTCTCCGGAAACTGGCAAATCAGGGAGCAAGGTTTCAGGATTAAGAACTCCACAGCATTTTAGTGGGATATGTTCATTATTTAATAGGGTTATCTCATACCTAGTAATACTTTGGTCAGTAAATTCCTGTGTCCTATGTCTTAATAACAATGCCTCAAACTCGGTTGGGTACATTATGGTCAGAGGGCATCCCAATACCAGATCAGCAGGTTTTGTTACTAATAAAGCTGTGGCAGCTACTCCTATAATGCATGGTGGTGCTCCAGCAGCTACTGGGTCAAGTTGGGATGAATAATAGGCTACTGGGCATTGAGCAGGTCCCAAAAGTTGAGTTAGAACACCTGAAGCTACCCCTTTTTGTTCATGGACATATAAGATAAATGGTTTATCATAATTTGGTATGCCTAGAGCTGGGGAATACAGGATAGCTTGTTTTAAATTTGAAAGAGCTGTTAGGTGTTCTGTTTCCAATTTAAGTGGATCAGGGACTGAGTCTTTTGTGAGTGCTACAAGGTGCTTAGTGATTTCCCCATAGCAAGGGATCCACTGCTGACAAAATCCTGTTGCTCTAATAATACCTCTCAATTGCTTTTTAGTGGTAGGAGAACTTAAGTTTTGGATATTTTCAATACACTTGGGAGAAATTAAATGGGACCCAGCAGTTAAAATAAAGCCTAAATATTGTACCTTAGGGAGATACCACTGAACTTTGTCCTTGAAGACCTTGTTGCCTCTCTTATATAGCTCTAAGAAGAGGTATTTGCTATCCACTTGGTATGCTTCAGCATTTGGTGAGGCCAAGAGTAAAGCATCCATATACCAAATTAAATGACTGTATTTAAATTTAATGGCATCTATATCAGCAGTTCAGAATTTTGTGAACAAAATAGGGGTGTCCATGAAACCTTGGGGCAGATGAGTCAAGGTCCTTTGGGAGCCCTTTAAGGTGAAAGCAAAGATATGCTTGGAGTTCTCATGTATGTGTATAGAGAAAAAAGCTGAGCCCAAGTCAACAACTGTAAAGTATGTAGCTATGCTAGGAATAGAAGAAATATCAGTATTTATGTTGAAAACTACGGGGTGTCTCTTTATAACATGATTGTTCACAGCTCTCAAATCCTGGACAAAGCTATGGAGATGCTTGCCATCGGGCCCCAGTTTGGGCCTTTTAACAGGCAGAATGGGTAAATTCTATTCAGATTTACAGTGAATTATGAAGCCTTGGTCAATTAGGGAATTTATTAATGGTGTAATGCCATCAATTGCCTCCTTCAAAAGAGGCTACGGAGGAATGGAAGGAGGTGGGCTGGATTTTGTTTGAATTTGGAAAGGGACAGCCAATTTAAGTAGTCCAACATCAGAAGATGATGTGGATGATGTGGCCCAGAGTGACTCAGGTATATCAGTTGGGATCCCAAAAAATAGGAGTCTCTTTAGTTTCATGAGTATTTGAAAGAAATACAGGGAATAAATTTAAGGATTCAGCAGGCAGTTCCAGTGTCATAAAACCCATCTAGAGAGAAAGTTATTGCGGCCCTAAGCTTGCACAAAATGTCTCTCCCCAGCACATTTAAAGGGGATCCAGGCATTAAGAGGAAAAATTCTTCAACACTAAGGAGTCCTAAGGACACTATTCTAGGGGAAAGCTTGGAAACCTTTAGGGTTATCCCTGATACCCCCTGACATTAACTGAGCCAAAGAATCTGCAGAATGAATCAGGTACAGTATTCAATACAGACCGGGAAGAGCCGGAGTCCAAAAGGCAATCATAAGAGGTACTACCAACCTTTAATTTTAAATGGGGCTCATTAGTATGGGGGGGCAGTGGATAGGGTCAATGGGCAATTAGATTTCAGGGTCTGGAAAATCAAAGGTTGTATCCTCTGATTCCAGTGACCCAACTCCCCCGCCCCATACACCTTCATAATCTTTGGGTAGTACCTTGGGCTCCTCCCTGAAGGGAAGTAGTTGTCTGGGGGGCTTAGGGGCAAGCTCAACTCAAAATATACTGAATATCCTGCTGCGCAGTCATTTGGTATGAGTTGTTAGGTGCCTGATTTATATCCCTGGGATTATTATCAGTTCTAAAATTGCGATTCATTTTCTTGTATATCTTCTTCTATCTCCTCTGTATTTTGTATTTTGGCTCCATAGAATGTGTCCAAAGTCGCCCCTTTCTTCTTATTTTTCTTGGTATTTTGGCACTTCTGTGCTTCTGTAGAGTTTGCCATCTCTGAATGGGGAGAATTAGCTTTTCTTATCTCTGTCTGGTGTTCAGAGGCTTTAGTCCTGGGCAGATTGTCGGTTCTATGAGGTTTCCCTGGGTTAAATTGAGTATGCCTCACTGGAACTGGAGTGGAAGCGTCGGACCAGGAGGCCACACTCTCCCCTGGCTCTCTGGGTCGGGTTGCTTTCTGGAAGTTGCCTTCAGAATAGCTGGCCGTGAGGCTGTTTCATTGGCCTGTGGGGGGATGGGCTTTGGCTTCCCAGAGGTCCGAGGGTAGTGACTTTCACTGAGACTTGGATAGCAGGATCCAGCCCATGAGGCTGTCTTGCCCACCCTGAGGGTTGCTGTTGTTTCAGACAAGCCTGCTCTCTGCGGTGGGGAGCTCCGAGGGCAGAGACTTTCACTGGGACTTGGATAGAAGGCCCTGAGGGTTGTTGTTGTTTCAAACGACCCTGCTCTCTGAGCCGGGTGGGGCTGCGGCTTCCCGGAGCCTTGGACTCTGAGCTTCTACCCCTGAGGTCCGAGTGATCTCGGGTTCTGGCTTTTGAGGGGAGCCGTACCTTTTGATCCGGGTCCAGGTCCAGGAGGAGGGTTCCCAGGGTCTGTGCTATTGATCATTTTGAATTTCGGCACCTTAGGAGCTTATAGTTTGAGATCAGTCGGGAAGGGTTTTCTGGAGATCTGAACTTTAGCTTTCTCTAAGCCGCCATCTTGACCAGAACTCCTAGAACTTAAGTTCTTAAGCTTCTGTAAGAAGCTCTTTTCACACAGATTTACAACCATTAAAACCTTAAGCTGTGGCATTTCAATTCATAAAGAAACTTTCTCTATTTTGATTGAGTCAAAGCAGTTACCTGGAACTTCAACTGAACACCTAGGCTTACTCATATACACATACACAAACACCAACCCCAAAACGTAGAGATTGTAGTCAGTTTGAACTAGATTCCATTTTGGTCAAAAAAGAAAAAATGCTCAGGGTTCAACTTAGTCAACTTTTGCCAACCATGTACACATCCATCATCCAAAAATCCCCCGGTCTCTGGTCCTTTTCACAGCAGCCCTGCTAAGGGCACTGGACTGACTCTTCAAAATTGCTAATGTCCATCCATTGCAGCCTTTTCTCTAAAGGTTCTTGTACTGTGGTACTTAGGCAGACACAACTTCAAATGACGCTAGGGCCTCCAAGTGGTAAACTGGAAAAACACAGAATGATTAAAAAGTCAGAAAAAAACAAATCTTTAAACAGAAGAGGAATCTTTAGGCCTCCACATAGGGTCACCTGCTCTAAACCAAACCAGCTAGCCCAGTCCTTGGCTTGACACTTTCCTATTGTATTCATCATAGTAGACCATTCCCTGATATTCCAGCTGCTTGCTACAGTCTTTTCCTCAAACCTACTTGCAGTCTTTCAATGTATGTTTGTGGTACCTAGTTCCCCAAAAGGTATATCAGAACTCCAAGTTCCATTATTCTTTGCAGAATCATCTTGCACTGTGATGTTCCAAGAGATACTGTCCACAGATCCCCAGGGTTCTGTCTTTGTGTAGATTGTACCACAGTGTATCAGTCTCTGTGTACATTGTTCTCCTGGTTCTTCTCCTTTCGCTTTGCATCACTTCCTGGAGGTTGTTCCAGTCTCCATGGAATTCCTCCACTTTATTATTCCTTTGAGCACAATAGTATTCCATCACCAACATATACCACAATTTGTTCAGCCATTCTCCAATTGAAGGGCATCCCCTCATTTTCCAATTTTTGGCCACCACAAAGAGTGCAGCTATGAATATTCTTGTACAAGTCTTTTTCCTTATCATCTCTTTGGGGTACAAACCCATCAGTGCTATGGCTGGATCTCTGAGGTATCAGCTGACATTTAACAGATTGGCTAACATGACAGCAAAAGGAAAATAATGAATGTTGGAGGGGATGTGGCGAAGTCAGGACATTAATGCATTGCTGGTGGAGTTGTGAATTGATCCAACCATTCTGGAGGGCAATTTGGAACTCTGCCCAAAGGGCGATAGAAGACTGTCTGTCCTTTGATCCAGCTTCTGCCTAAGCCGCCTGTTAGCAGAATCCAAATGTGTGGTACCCACAGAACTCCCTGATGTATCCAAATCAGGAATTCAGTTAGCACTTTGGCTGGGTGGGTGCTCTCTCGAATAGAGAACTCAATCTCCTGCATTTAGTGAGTTATCCACTCTTTAATCAGGAGGTAACAGGGTGCCATAGTTATATGGAGGCCCCCTAGACCCAGAGCCTACCCAGGGGTTCCTATGGATGCCCAGAGCCTCATTGGGGCTGCTGTGGTACTTAACACTTGACTATATCCACTAGTCCCACCCAACTGGTGTCACCAAGCCCTTTAAAGTTTATTGTTCAGTACAAAACTGGTGAGGCTATGACTTCCCTCAGTATGTGTTCTCAGGGGAAAGGAGCCAAGATGAAACTTGCAAAAATCCCAGTTGACAATTCTAAGACTTCTGAACAACTTTTACATATTATTTCTTGAAATAAACCCTCCAGATATTTTTTCGATTCTGACTTTCATATTGATCAAAAATTCTTAAATTATATCTCCTCAACTTCATTTCCATTTTAATTGTTTTTGGTAGAAGATGAGATATATTTCTTCTAGTTCTTCATGTACTCTCACTTTAATAATATTTGTTTTTGTCTCTTAGAGCCACTGACATCAATTGAATATATTTTAATATTCAGTGAATTTGTTGTTTTGGTAAGTTATTATACCTTTTGTATGAGGCTGTTAATTTTCTATCTCATTTTCTCCATTGTTTTTGTTTCTTATCTGGTTTATTTTTCTTTTATCCTCATTTTACTTTGAAAATCTTTTACATTTTATTCTCTTCTTCTGATTTTCTATCTTATGCAACCTTGTGATATAAAAGCTGTTTTTTTTTTAATTGTGGAATTCATTTTTGTTTCTTTCTCTTTCCCATTTACTTGCCAATATCAGATATTATTGTTAGAAGCAGACTGTATACTACTACTAGGAATGAATGGGCTCATTGAAACTACAGCTTGCTTAGCCATTCCCAAATTGATGGACAATCCTTTCATTTCCAGTTCCCTGTGTCACCATGGAATTTAGGAATCTAGTTCTGATAGAGGAAGTTTTGGGTCTCCCACTACTATAGTTTTTCTATCTATTTCATCCTTGAGCTCCACTAGTTCCTCCTTTAGAAATTTGGATGCTATGCCATTTGGTGCATACATGTTGAGTACTGATATTTTATCTTTGTCTATACTGTCTTTTACCAGGATGTAATTACCTTCCCTATCTCTTTTAACTAGATGTATTTTTATTTTGGCTTCATCAGATATCATGATTATGACTCTTGCTTTCTTTTTATCTGTTGATGCCCAATAGATTTGGCTCCATCTTCTTACTTAAATGGGGCAACTGAGTGCTCAGTGGATTGATAGCTAGGCTTAGAGACAGGAGGTCCAAAGGTCAAATCTGGACTCAGACACTTCCTAGCTTTGTGACCCTGGACAAATCCATACTCAACTTTTAAGTAGGGTGTTTACACTTTTGGTGATTAAAATCTAAAAATAGACAGGGGGTTACAATTTTATCTTCACAATTAGAAAGTAAATTTTATTTTCACAATCAGGGTAATCTTCACAAACCACAAAACATCGATAAGCAAAGCCTCAAAGAAAACACGCCTTTTTAAATACAAACCCAACTATACTTCCTGGATTTTTAAAATAAATTTATTTTGTTAAACCCTTACCTTCCATCTTAGAATCAATAATTTTGGTTCAAAGGCAGAAGGGTGGTAAGGACTAGGTATTGTGGTTAAGTGATTTGTCTATTTCTTACTTTTACCCTGTGAGTGTTTAACTTCCTCAGGTGTGTTTTTTGTAGACAGCACATGGTAGTATTTTGGTTCCTAATCGACTCTGATATTCACTTGTGTTTTATGGGTGAGTTTATTCCATTTACATTCAGAGTTATGATTACCAACTGTGTATTTACCAGCATTTTGATTCCCACTCCTAGTCCTTCCTTTTCTTCTTTCACTATTTCCTTCTACACAATTTTTTTGTTTTTAATCAGTTCCCCTAAATCCCACCCTTATTTTACTTCCCTTTCTACTCCGTTCTTATTCCCCTCTTATTTTCTATACAGTCTTTTTTATACTACCTCCCGACCCTCAACCTCCCTTGTACTGCTTTTGTCCCCACCAGTCCATTTGTTACCCTTCTACTTTCCTATAGGGTACAAATCAATTCTCTGCCCCAATGTATTTGATTGTTCTTCCCTCTTTGAGTCAATTTCAATGCACATAAGTGTTGAGTATTTTCTGCCTCCAAACTCTTTACCGTTTCAGTGTATTGATGTTCTCCCCCCTCCCTCCACGAGCTTCTTTGTGACATATAAATTTACCCCCTTTTGTTTCTTTTCCCATTTCTTTTAGTATTAGCCTCTTTTTATCTCTTGTTGTACATTTTTTTAAACATTATTTGATTTGGTCATTTACAAACATTATTCATTGGAAACAATGATCATTTTCTTTTCCTTCCCCCACCCCCCTCCCACCACCTCTCCCATAGCGGACACACGATTCCACTGGGTTTCACATGTGTTCTTGATTCGAACCCATTTCCATGTTGTTGGTATTTGCACTAGAGTGTTCATTTAGAGTCTCTCCTCAATCATTTCCCCTCAACCCCTGTAGTCAAGCAGTTGCTTTTCATCAGTGCTTTTACTCCCACAGTTTATCCTCTGCTTGTGGATAGTGTTTTTTAGATCCCTGCAAGTTTTTCTGGGACATTGCATTGTCCCTAATGGAGAAGTCCATTGCCTTCGATTGTACCACAGTGTATTAATCTCTGTGTACAATGTTTTTCTAAATATATGAATATATATATATATATATATATATATATATATATATATATATATATATATATAGGGTGTATTGGGTGCTCAGGGAGGGGTAGTATGTCTGGTATGGAGTGCTTGTCATGTCCTTTTAGGGCAGCTCTCCAGCCTCTGACTCTCACCTGAAACCCAGCTCTCACTTGTGGCTCCTAGTAGCTGCTAGCATATGGTAGTGGCCACACCCCAGGCAACGGCTTCGACAGGCTGGCTAAACCTTATGAGGGTAACCATTGGGTCGTAGACCCTTGGTGAACCAAGGCTTTGTTCACCCAGCATGTGAAGATTGCTTTGGCTGAACAGAAGAAAGAAACCAATAAGAAGGTTCAGTGGCTGAAATGGCAACGCAGCAAAGCACTGTGGAGTGCTTCGGGCGTGTTGGAGCATAAAAGACAACACGGCCATCCAATGCAGATGAGGAAGTCTCCAGGTATAATGATTTTTTCATGCCATTGGACCCAGGCTTCCAAAGCCGAGAGAGTGAGACTGTCTCTGTGCATCAATTTTTCCACTTAAATCTCCTTCACGCACAAGTGTTTTTGTGCACAAAAACCCACAAAGACAATCATCATCCTTGGTTACCGAGAGACTGCTATATATATATATATATATATATATATATATATATATATGTATACATATGTAGCATCCATATAGGTATATACATATTTATGTCTTGGCATTTCATCCTATACAGTTTGTCATTATTCCCTCTAAGTGTAATTCTTCTAGCTTCCCAGGTGATAATAATATATATATATATATATATATATATATATATATTTTTATTAAACCCTTACCTTCTGTCTTGGAGTCAATACTGTGTACTGGCTCCAAGGCAGAACAGTGGTAAGGGCTAGGCAATGGGGGTCAAGTGACTTGCCCAGGGTCACACAGCTGGGAAGTGTCTGAGGCCAGATTTGAACCTAGGACCTACCGTATCTAGGCTTGGCTCTCAATCCACTGAGCTACCCAGCTGCCCCCAATAATAATATTTTTAAGAGTTACTAATGACCTCTTTTTTTATAGGAATGCATATCTTTTTAACTTATTATGTCTCTTAAAAGTTTTTTTGTTCTTGTTTTTAGTTTTTTTTTTTTAATTTCCCCCTTTTCCTAATTACCTTTTGATGATTCTTTTGAGTTCTGTGCTTGGGCATCAAATTTTCTGTTCAGGTCTGTTCTTTTCTTTACAAATTCTTGGAATTCTTCTATTTTTTAATTGTCCATACTTTCCCCTGTAAGAATAATAGTCAGTTTTTCTGGGTAATTGAATCTTGGTTGTAGACCTATTTCCTTTGCTTTCCAGAATATCAGATACCATGCCTTTTTTGTCCTTCAGTGTAGATGCAGTCAGATCCTGTGTTATACTCACTGTGGTTCGATGATTTCTGAGTGACTTCTTCTTAACAGCTTGTAATATTTTTTTCCTTGGTCTGATAGTTCTTGAATTTGGCTATAACAAACCTGGGTGTTGTCATTTGGGGATTGGGGTGTTCAGGAGGGGTAGCACCTTGGTATGGAGGGCTTGTCGTGCCCTCTTAGGGCAGCTCTCCAGCCTCTGACACCTACCTGACACACAGCCCTCACTTGTGGCTCCTAGTAGCTGCTAGCATGTGGCAGCGGCCACACCCAGGCAACGGCTTCGACAGGCCAGCTAAACCTTGTGAAGGTAGCCATTGGGTTGTTGTCGACCCCTGGTGAACCAGGGCTTTGCTCACCCAGCATGTGAAGACTGCTTTGGCTGAACAGATGGAAGAAACCAACAAGAAGTTTCAACGGCTGAGATGGCGATGCATCAAGGCACCATGGAGTGCTTAGGGCGTGTTGGAGCACAAAGGACAACATGGCCACCCAATGCAGCTGAGGAAGTCTCCAGGTGTAATGATTCTTTGTGCCACTGGACCCAGGCTTCCAATGCCGAGAGAGTGGGACTGTCTCTGTGCACCGACTTTTCCACTTAAATCTCTTTCATGCACAAGTAAATATCTTTGATCGTCATTCTTGGCTCCCGAGAGACTACCACTATTACAGGAGGTGATCTGTTGATTCTTTCAATCACCACTTTTCCCTCTTATTCTAGAATATTGGGGCAGTTTTCTTGAATAATTTCCTGTAGTATGATGTCCAGGCTTTTTCTTTTGTCATGGGCTTCCAGTAGACCAATGATTCTTAAGTTGTTTGTCATGGAACAATATTCTAAATCTTCTGTTTTGTGAATGAGGTGCTTCATATTTTCCTCATTTTTTTCATTCTTTTGATTTTGTTTTATAGTGTCCTGCTGCCTTAGGAATTTGCATGCTTTTAGTTGTTGTATTCTGGATTTTAAAGACTGGATTTCTTCCCTTGCTTTTTGGTCATCCTCCTTCTGGTCTGATTTTCTTTGGAGGTCATCTTTCATCTTCTATTCTTCATCTTTCATTTTCTTTGCCTCATTTTAAAGCTGATTAATTTTGGCCTTCAAGACACTGTTTTCTGTTTCCAGATGACTTACCTTGCTTTTTAAGTTCTTTTCTCAGTTATCTTCAGCCTCTATTAATTTTATTTTGAATTGTATTTTGAGTGTTCAAGTCCAATTCGCTAGGGTTTCTTTTTTTTTTTTTTTTTGCTTTGTGTTGCCCCATCCTTCTCTGTTCCATTTGCTCCTTGTTCATTGCCTGTATAGAAGCTTTCTATGGTAATTTATTTTTTTCTTTTTCTGTTGTTCGTTCATATTTACCCCTTCTTTATTCCCTGCAGTTGTCTGTGCTTTTGATCCTCTCTTTTTTTTTGTGGTTTTGGACTTTTCTGTCAGCCTTCACCCTTGGAGCTTTGTCAGTAAATCTTTCAGCACAGTGTGTGGGGTATGGGTGTTGGAACTTGAGCTTCTCTTCCCTCTGAAGGATTTAACGGGATTAAGTCCTGCTGGGTTGTGCTGGATGTGCCCTGAGGCCAAAACCTCAGGAGGGGGGGGCAATATGGAGTGTCTCTGTTGCTACAACCAGGCTGCCTACTCTGTGCTCTGAGCTTCTTCTCTAACTGCTTTCCCACAACCTGTGTTGAACTCTCAGAGCCTGGCACAGCTCAGCTTAGCCTGGGCAAGGTACTCCCTCCAGACCAGCACCCTTGCCTGCTCAGATATTCTAGCTGCCACTGTAGGCTTAGTGCTCTAGGTGGGTGAGGGGTCCTGGGACCTTCCTTTTTCCTTCCCCTTAATTTGAGTATTCTTGAATTCTAGTTTTTGGGGATGTTCCTTTTAAATTGAGTTCAGCATTAGGGTTCTTTGGCTCTGTCTTGTTCTTAGGTTTTATTTTCAGTCCCGTAGGAGCATTCAGTTTTGAATTGGTAAAGTGTTTTCAGAGGTCTGAACTTTCGCTGTCTCTATCCCTCCATCTTGACTCCACCAATGTTTTCAGCTATTGGAACATGGGTCCACCTCCAAATCTCCACTGAAACTATTCTCATATATTTTCAGTATGGCAAAAGTGACTCCAGTTTTACATAACTTGTGATGATTCAAACAACTCTCTTGTTTTCCATTTGATCTTATCCACAATACCTAGTAAAGAAGTTAAGATAAATACAAAATTGGCTACTAAGAACTTATAAATATCCATTCCACCAAAACACATATTCTGATTAACTACAATTGTGATCAGGGAGAGATCTTTCATTCCCCTCTACCTGAGCAAAGATACCCCTTCCACTGGTGGTCTTCTCCCTCAAAACCATTTCTCCCTCCAAACCTCACTGCAAAATGTGTCCCTTAGAACTGAGAGGAATAGAAAGAAATATACCTTTAACAGTATATTTAAAGAATGATTAATCCCAGTCCTAGATAAACAATTTGGGAAAATAGGCAGAGATGGAATCCTACCTAATTCTCTTTATGAAACTAATATGGTATGTTACCTAAGTGAGAAAGTAGAAAAAGAAAATTATAGGTCAATTTCATTAATGAATACAGATAAAAAACTTAAAATAACATACTACCCAGGAGACTATAGTAATATATCATAAAGATCATTTCATTATGACCAGGGTGGGATTTACACAAGGAATGCATGTCTGATATAGTAGTAGTAGTAGTCTCTCAGTAACCGAGGATGACTATTGTCTTTGTGTGTTTTTGTGCACAAAGACACTTGTGCATGAGAGATTTAAGTGGAAAAGTTGGTGCACAGAGACAGTCCCACTCTCTCGGCATTGGAAGCCTGGGTCCAGTGGCACGAAAAATCATTACGCCTGGAGACTTCCTCAGCTGCATTGGGTGGCCATGTTGTCCTTTGTGCTCCAACACGCCCTAAGCACTCCATGGTGCCTTGCTGCATCGCCATCTCAGCCGTTGAACCTTCTTATTAGTTTCTTCCATCTGTTCAGCTGAAGCAGTCTTCACAAGCTGGGTGAGCAAAGCCCTAGTTCACTAGGGTTCCACGATGACCTGATGGCTACCCTCACAAGGTTTAGCTGGCCTGTCGAAGCCATTGCCTGGGGTGTGGCCACTGCCACATGCTAGCAGCTACTAGGAGCCACAAGAGAGAGCTGGGTGTCAGGTGAGGGTCAGAGGCTGGAGAGCTGCCCTAAGAGGGCACAACAAGCCCTCCATACCAGAGATACTACCCCTCCATGAGCACCCCATATACTATTAGGAAAACAATCAACATAATTGACTATATAAATAACCAAACCAACTGAAATCACATGGTTTTCTCAATAGAAGCAGACCCTTTGACAAAATACAACACCCATTCGTATTAAAAATACTAGAAAGCACAGGAATAAATGGGTCATTCGTCAAAACAATAAGTACTATTTATTTAAAACCATCAATAAATATCTCCAATGGAGTTGTTAGAAGTCTTACCAATAAGAGCAGGAGTGAATTAAAGATGTCCATTATAACTACTCTTATTGAATATTGTATTAGAAATGCTAGCTATAGCAGTAAGGAAAGAAAAAACAATTGAAGGAATTAAAGTAAGCAATAAGGAAACTGAACTATCACTCTTTGCAGATGATATGATAGTATAGTTAGAGGATCCTAGAGAATGAACTAAAATGTAGTTGAAATAATTAATAACAAGTAAAGTTGCAGGATCCAAAATAAATACACATAAATCATCAGTATTTCTACCTATCACCAACAAAGTCCAGCAGCAAGAGTTATAAAGAGAAATTCCATTTAAAATCACTCTAAACAATATAAAATACCTAGGAATCCACTTGCCATGGCAAACAGAGAAATTATATGAACACAGTTACTAGATACTTTTCACACAAAGTCAGATGTAAACATTTTGAAAAAATATTAATAGCTCATGGGTAGACTGAGTTAATATTATAAAAGTGCCAATTCTACATAAATTATTTATTCAGTATAATACCAATCAAAATACCAAATAATTTTATACATCTAGAAAAAAATCACAAAATTCATCTGCAAGAAAAATAGGTCAAGAAATACCAAAGGGAACTAATGAAAGAAAAATGTGAAGGAAGGAGGACTAGCAGTACCAGATGTCAAACTGTACTATAAAGCAGAAATCATAAAAAAATAAAAAACCTTATATTGGCTAAGAAAAAGAATGGTAAATCAATGGAATAAATTAGATGCATAACATACAGGTATAAATAACTTTATTAACCTATGTTTGATAAACCCAATGATCCAAGCTTTTGGAATAGTAACTCACTATTTAACGAAAACTGATGGGAAAACTGGAAAACAATATGGCAGCAGCTAGGTATGGACTACTATCTCATACCCTATACCAAGATAAGGTAAAATGCATATGTGATTTAGATATAGAAAGTGATATGATAACTAAATTAGAGGAACACAGAATAGCTCACCTGGTAAATCTTTGGAGAAGGGAAGAATTTATGACCAAGCAAGAGGTAGAGAGTATTCTGTGAATGTAAAAATCTGTCTAAAATGAAAAAGATGTAAAATAAATAATTTTTATTATATTACATTAAAAAAACTTTTATACAAACACAACTAACATAACAAAGATTAGAAGAGAAACAAAAAACAGGGAAAATTTTTTATAATAAATATCACTGTTGAAGTACTAATTTCTCAAATTTATAAATAAGTTAAATTCATAAGAATATGAGCTATTCCCTAACTGACAAATGGTCAAAGGATATGAACAATCAGTTTTTAGATGAAGAAATCAAAGCCATCAATATTCATATGAAAAAAATGTTCCTAATCACTCTTGATTAGAGAAATGGAAATTAAAACAATGCTATACCTATCAGATTAGCCTATATGTCAGTAAAGGAAAGTGATAAATGTTGGGGAGGTTGTGGCAAAATTGGGACACTAATACATTGTTTGTGGAGTTGTGAACAGATTGTACCATTCTGGAGGGCAATTTAGAACTATAAAACTGCATACTCTGACCTAGCGATACCACTACTGTGCTGTCTATGGTTTTCTTTATCCCTCATTTCATCACAAACTCTTTGCCAAGTATAGATTTGAAAGGAGTTTCTGAGTCCTCTAATTTACTTTTGGTGTCACATTTACATATATCCCCCTAAAAAGAGTGAACCCTAGAATACAAGGCCATTGGTAGCCATTAACTCAGAAGCAGTAAGACACAGCATGAACTCCCCTCAGCATGAACTCAATCCATTTTTCTCCCAAGTCACCAGATGTCCAGCCAGGAATTACTGGTGCAAGAATTCCACGAGAAACCTAATTAGGGAGTCCCCCATTGACATATTGATCTTTTACCTATAGAAATTCCTGTTGAGAATCACTGAAGTAGTTCATTTGGATTATCCTTATCTTGTGAATCATTACTTATCATTGTTTCTATTTGGAAATCACCTAATCCTTTTAGCTACATCATTTACCCTATACATTGTAGACCCCAATCCAATAAACTTTACTACTGCTGAGAAGCTGTCTGTGTAGTTCTTATTTGACACAGGCCCTCCTGTAAGCCCAGTATATATCCTTCTTAGCCTGGCTTGATGATCCACAAAGCTGTTTCAAGAGTCAGACACTGTCATGTGTATATATGTACATATACATATATACACAAATATATATTTACAGATAAATATATATATATATATATCTCGATACATAAATATAGATAAATGAGTATATATATTTGAAGTTTATCTCCATGAAATATTAATTTATATGATATTTATGCTATATTTTATTTATACTATAATTTCTGTTAGGATTCTTTAAAGCAAAGGAGTTAGGACTTTATTTAAGAATAATCTAACCTAACCAGAAAAACTTAATATAATATTCCGTTGAGGAGAAAAATGGATAATTAATAAAACAGAGGTGTTTAAAGCAATCCTGCTGAAAAGTTTGGAGCTATGGGGCAGCTAAGTATCTCCATGAATAGAGATCTAGGACTAGAGGTTGCAGGTCTTGGGCTGAAATCTGACTTAGTCATTTCCTAGCTGTGTGACCCTGGGCAAGTCATTAACATTGCCTTAGAAATAATACACAGTATTGATTCTGAAAGAGAAGGTAAGGGTTTTAAATATGTGTGTATGTGTGTTTACACAAAAATAAGCATATATATAAAGAGCAGAGATGAACAGAAAATTTCAAGAGAAGCATAAAATGGTAAACCTGAAAGAGAAATAATATGAGACATATTATGGTTAAACTTATTTCTGCATGGTAAAATGATACCAATAACTCCCAATAACTTTATCATTATTAACTAAGAGGTGAGAAAGTGATATTCTAGGACATTGGTTCTCAACCTTTCTAATGCCATGACCCTGCAATACAGTTCCTCATGTTGCGGGGACCCCAAACCAAAAAAATATTTTGGTGGCTACTTCAAAACTGTAATTTTGCTAGTTATGATTCGGAATGTAAATACCTGATATGCCTTATGTATTCTCATTGCTACAAATCAAACATAATTTAAACATAGTGATTAATCACAAAAACAATATTTAATTGTATGTTGAGAAATATTAATCCAGCAGGAGGCAGCCTAAGTGCTGGGGCGGGAGGTAAGTCCTGCCTGGGGAGGGGGTCCGCAGATGCTGCCTTCTTCTTCCTGTTGTCTCCCTCCAGCTCGACCTGAGGCTTCACTTTGCTGGGGTTACTCGGCTCCGTTATCCGCTCCAGGAGTTATCCACTCCAGGACTCATTCTTAACCCCTCCTGAGCCAGCGCCTGAGTACTCTCTTCTGGGTCTCTGTTTGAGTCTAGTCTCCAGGCAACAGGGTAAATCCATTTCCCCTCATAGGGAGAGGGCTGCTGATAAGTAACTAATATTAGTACAATGTGCAGGCAGCAGGGTCCCCGTTCTTTCCGAGAGCTTGATTTCTCAGAAGCTAAAGCCATTGGAAATATGTATTTTTCTTATGGCTTTAGGCAATCCCTGTGTTTTTGTCGTTCGACCCCCACCAGGGTCACGACCCATAGGTTGAGAACCTCTATTCTAGGAGAAAGAGGGAGAGGATGAATAGGGGAAATTATCTCCCCAAAAGAGGCACAAAATAAAGAACTTTTGCAGTGGAGGGGAAAATAGGGTGTGTTCCAGGCAACACTTGAACCAAATATGATCCAAATTGGTTGAAAGAGGGAATAACATAGATACCAAGTAGGATAAAGAAATCTATCTTACCAAACTAAGAATTAGTCCATGGCATAGAAAGAGAGACTGTGTCCAAAGGCAAACTCTAAGTAAGCTTTACTTTGAGTATTTCTGTAATTTGATAGTCTAGTAACTCTTTTACAAAAAGAAATGACATTACTCTCCATGATCAGTTTTTGAAGTATTCTCTTTTATGCTTATTGTAATAATTTTTTTCCAGGAATTAGAGATTTTCTTCTCTTATAGCTAGTATACTCCACACCCTTTCCATGAAAAAAGTAGTACAATATTTGTTTTTAATGAGAACCTTTCCTGCTCTCTATGATATTCTGAAGATGAAGAACAATCACCCAACATATCAATAATAGAAAACACTGGCCCTTTTTGATAGAAGGAACATTTGAATTTTAAATGTGATCAAAGGGATTTCCAACCTCAACACATAATTTTCTTCTTTAGAAGTCTGTGAATCCTTCCAACTATTTCAGGATAGACCTCCCCCCCCCCAACCCATAATTTAGTCCCAGAACATAAGGAGAAATGATGAAGCCAGGAAATTAAATAATTCACTGTTTTTTATAGTGAAGGTTTTATTGATATATCTTGATGTTTTATTAATTATTTCATACTTTAGATTTTGCAGGTAAAAAGTAAACATTTAAAGTAAAAAGAAAATTGAATGAATGATGAACCAACTCTATGAATATCAATAAATTGAAACATTTAATACAAAATAGAAAGTGGAAAAATGGTTAGAATGAGGCTGGGTGTTTTTCAAGGTTGTCAAATAGTCATAAGATAAGTTTGACAGTATCATTCTTCCTTATTTCTGTAGCTGAATTCCTAAGGAAATAAAACAACCCAAATTAAAATTAGAAAATGAACCAAAGTATTCAGCTTGAACTAACAAATGACTTGTATAGAAGAATGTTGCTATGCAAATCCTTTGATTTATTACTTAAAAACATATAGCAGCTTTGCAGGAACAGAAGACAGGATTGTTTGTTAGGAACAGATATGTTTATTAGCTTGATGGCAAACCTTCAGTTTTGGGGAGGTTTCAATCAATTGGAGAGTGACTGAACAAATTGTGCTATATGAGTGTAATAGAATACTATTGTCCCATAGAAATGGAGAAAATGGAGGATTTCAAAAAATCCTGGAAAGTCTTCCATGTATTGAGGCAGAGTGAAAAAAATGTGCACAATGGCAGCAATTCTCTATGATGAACAACTGTGAAAAACTTAAGCTCTTCTCAGCAATACAATGAGGCAAACCAATCCCAAAGGATTCATAGTGAAAAATGCTATCCACCTCTAGAAAAAGATCTGATGGTATATGAATGTAGATTGAGACTTACAAGTTTTCACTTTAATTTCTTCAGAGTTGTTTTTTAATGTTTTACTTCTCACATGTGAACATGGAAATATGTTTTGTTTGATAGCACATGTATAACTAATATCAAATTACTCATGCTCATCTCATGCAGAGGTAAAAGAAGGGAGGAGAGAATTCATTACAGAACATTTTAGAAAATGAATGCTTAAAATTGTTTTACATGAGACTGGAAAAAACATTTTACTGAAGGAAAAAATGAATCAGGTGGGTATCACATCATTACATTCTGATGATCACACAAAAATATTATAGGAAGGTATACCTTGGAATCTTACAGAATTACACTGGATTAGGAAGAATATCACAAAGTAGGAGGAATACTCAGATCAGAAGAGCTCAGGATTACCATAAAACTCACCGCTATGGAAAGGTTACATTATTCACATCTGGGATAATTGATTTTTCCTTCTACACATGTTGCTCTGAATGGAGGTGATCCCTCAGCCTTACGGTGTCCCCAAATACAAGCAAATTCAGTAACTTGTCCTGTTTCTGAATAAATTTTTTCAGTGTCTTTCCATCGAAGCTGTAAATTATTTCTCCTCATTATTTCTTTAGATACCGTGCATGCCTCTGAAAGATGAAAATAATATTTATTACAATTGATATTAAGTGTGTACAACTTTACATTTTCAAAAATAATTGGGAAAATACAAAAAAATATTTCTTCAGTAAAAATGTAAGCCAATTTTCTCCTGTCCTTTTACCCATAATGCTGAGTAATATTGCCCTCAAACATGATAACATATGTTCAGAACTTCTCACCCTGAATCTACAGAGAGATATCCTTGCTTGCCAAAGCAATCCAGGAGCTACTATCTCTGTGCTCTTCAGTCCATTCCCAAACTAGAGTCTGAGGAAAAGGCTGATCCTAGGAAAGGGTAAAGGATCAGGGTTGTGGATAATTTTGTCATATTGCTCATTTCTAGCTTTGAAAGATACAGAGGATTCTGGAAGAGGGTTGCATTTAAGAGGAAAATAAGAACTTCAGCTTTAAATATGGTCAGTTGAGATTTTTATGGGACATTCATAGTGACATGTTAAATAGGGTGTTTATGGACCTCATTGTAAAATGATGAGTTTGGAATATATATATATATATATATATATATATATATATATATATGCCTAAATCTTCTTAAATCTTTTCCAGCTCTAAATCTATGCTCCTAACTTATGCAAAGATACAGTAGATATGTGGCATACATTTATTTTTCAATGTTATGAATAAAAAGACATAGGAAATCAGAGGTAATAGTATAGTACTTTGACCCTCAGAGCACCATCCCCATTGGTACAGCTCAATTAACAATCACTCTTAAAAGCATTTGATAGTATGCCAATCTAGGATGCTCTATAATTCAGACCAAATTGCCCCATCTTCACATGAGAGCATCATGAGAAATTTCATCAAGCGCCATGGTGAAACACAAGTATTCTGTGTATATGAGGTCCTCGAACCAAAGGTAATATTAATTTTGTCCATGTTGTTACTTTTGAATATATTCTCATGAAGATCACCATTTTCTATTTTAAGGACTAATAAACTATTATAAAATATTCTATATAAAATATTCTAGATTTTTTCCAGATATTGAATTCAGGTTGGCTAAGTTATAGTTAGCAGAATTTGCTTTTGTATTCATTAAAAAAAAAAAAAAACACCTTACTTTCTATCTTAAAAGCAATACTATGTATTTGTTCCAAGACAGAAAATTGGTAAGGGATAGGCAATGGGGTTAAATGATTATCTAAACACCTAACTTCCAATCTCCTGAGTCACCTTCATGTCCTCTTTTACATCCTTTTTGATTATTGTGATGGTATTTCTATGCTAAGAGTTTTCATTGCAGCAATTCTTTTGCCTCTATTCTGAAAACCCTATTTTTGAAGTTATGATACTATTATGTTGTGACATCCTAAATCATGGGGACAAATTAGGGCCTTATTTTAATTGTATTTTGAATTCTTCCAAAGCCTGTGTCCAATTCCCTGGAGTTTATGTGTTTTTTCTTGTTGTTCCTTGATCTTTCTCTGTTACATTTGCTCTTTGTTTATTGTCTGGATAGAAGCTATAGATTATAATTTCTTTTTTTCTTTTTCTGTTGTTTGCTCATATTTTCCTCCCTTTCCCCCTATAGTCTTGCTCCTCTCATAATGTGCTGGATCTGTGGGTTTGGGCATTTGTGTCAACCTTCATCCTTGAAGATTAGTCAGCAATGCTCTCAGAGCAGGCAGTGGGGGTGGGGTGTTAGAGCTTGAGCTTCCCTGCCCTCTGAAGCCTTAATAAGATTAAACCCAGCTGAGTTGATATTGCAGAGATGGATGTGTCCTAAGGCCAAAACCTTGGGAAGCAGGCGCAGTATGGAGTGTCTGAGCTGTGATTGGGCTGCCTTTTCTAAGGTTCTTTTCCAGCTGCTTCCCTAGAGCCTGGGTTCAAAGCCCTGAGCCTGGCACAATTTTGCCCACAAGGTATTCTTTCTAGACTAGAGCCCTTGCCTGCCCAGAGATCAGCCACTGCTGGAAGTTCAATACTGTAGGTGGGGGAGGGGTCCTGGGACCTTTCTTCTTCCTTTCCATTAAACCCCAGTGTTCTCAAATTCAGGCTTTTGGAGGGCCTACGTTTTGAGTAGAGTCCAGCAGGAGGGCTCCTTAGCTCTGTCCTGTTGTTAGATTTGTTTTTTAGTCCCCTAGGAGCATTTTAATCGGTGAAGAAGGGTTTTCAGAGGTCTGAACTTTTGCTGCCTCTAGACCGCCAACTTGACTCTGCTTAGGGGCTTATTTTAAGAGGACTTACATTCTTTTTATTTATTTTTTTTATCATATGTAAGTGAAAAAAGGAAAACATACCATTGATTTTTTTGTTATTCCCTCATTAATCAGATATTGTCAGTATTTCCTGTTTTCAATGTCACTTATAATTAGGTAAACATTGTTGATGAGTCTCCTAGTAAAAGAACTTTAGCCCTTCTGGGATCATTCAGTTTCTACCAAGGTCACCTCAAGAAAAGACCATCATTTCTGAGCCCCTTGATTCCCTTCTGCTAATAAATATTTTTCTAGCTTTATGTTTTTTTTCACATCATGTCAAAATGTTACTGATTGCTGAATAACTTCTGGTCCATACAGAAATCTGGTATGGAGATATATCTATAGTTATTTATTCTGACTAAGTAGTCATTGAAAGTATAGGAGTAACCATGATCTCCAAAAAATGTGCAGAGTAATCAGAAAAAAACGGCAAAGCACTAAACCTTGTGACATGTCACATTTGGGGAAAGAATGCAAAAACAAAGTCAAAAAGAACAGAAAGGAAAATAGGAAGACTGTATTACCCCCCCCCAAAAAAAAACAAAGGTAGAAGACACTGTAAAGAAAGAGTGTCAAATGATGCAGGAAATATGAAAAATGGAGTCAGACTAAGAAATGATTTTAGGACCTAGATCTGGTTTGAGTGATCTCACTAGGTCAATCAGTTGTTTTTTAACTATGGTCATTCCTTGAAGAAAAATGCAATTGCTGGATTTATTGGTTCTCCTTGGATCTTGGAGAAAATATTATTGTTTCAATATTAATAGTCACATATTTTATTTGATTTTCACAAAACACAGCATAGCAAATAGGTAATATTATTCCCAAGGAAGAAATGAGGAAATGGGGAACCAACGTAGTTGTGTCATAAGATATCAACAAGATATCTATCTACCAACAAAAGAGACAGAAGTTAAGGAAGTTTTCATGGCACAATTAATGGCATATTAATCCAGACTCCAAATTAATTCATCTTATACAAACACAATTTAATTTAGAGATGGTTTCTTCTTATTATGAAATTAAGTAAATGTCTTGCCATTATTAGTTTCTTTAATCTATCAACAATCTAACAACAAATCTAACAATACTAACAAACATGAAATAGATCAATATAGAAATAGGAACTCAAATGAATGGAAAATAGGATTACAGGAGAATGACTCCTCTCAATTGTAATACCTCTCTTTCTCTTTGTTTACCTAACATAATATTTTAGATTAAAATTTCTTTTGCAAAGTTCTTTAAGCCCTCTCTGGATTGTATATATAGGGGCCAGCCTGAGGTCCCTATATATTTTTTTACCTGTGGATGATAACCTGAGAAGAAGGGAGACTGAAGGAAATAGATGAATAATAAAGACTCAGAGAAAAAAAGTTAAAACACGGGGAGTGGTGTGATCTCCATGAATATTTCCCATGGACAAGTAATAAATGGGAAATATGAGGAATAAGAAAACACATGGGGAGTAACAACTCCTGAATGCCTCCTATGGACAAGAGTGTCCAAGGATTAATAGGAAGCATGGGGGTGACAGTATCGTGAGGAAAGAGAGGTCAGGAGGAATATGATAGGACAGAGCAATCAGGAGATACAGGGATGTAAGAGAGAGATTCGTGCTTTTCCCCCAGTATTTATTGGAAGTTTTAGGAAGGTGGATTGGGAGGTGATCAATGAATATGTAACATGGCATAGGTTTTAACATTGGTTGAATTGACAATTCCGAGAGCAAAGAGGTGGAGATTAACCTGACATGCAGCTTGTAAAGGTATGTGGTCTGACAAGGTGTGAGCTAGGACCCTTTGGCCGCTCAGGAATTCTCTTGCCCTTTAGACTGTAACTTCTATACAATGATCATTAACTGATCAAAAGATGTGTCTGGTAAATGAATATATATGATAGAATATCAATACATCAACCATACTTCTAAGATGCTAACATGTCTGGTATGCTCCAGTATATCTGAAAATTAATTAATACTAAACAATGCCAATTGAACAGTTCTTACAGCAAGTGAAGGAATTTCATTTAATTACTCTAAGTCTTTTGTGTACACTCAAGAGAGTTAGCTTCATCATTGTCTCTAAGTGATGTCTGAATATTTTTGCTACTAGTTGTACCTTATTAGAATTAGCATTTACCAATTCTAGTAATTCTTGTAAAGAATTACTAGACCCAAACTAGAATTAGTACAACCACATTATTATGGTTCTACTGCTGCCAAGACATATTGATAGTTATCATTTGTAGTTGATCAACATGATAATTCCATATTCCCTCTTAATGGATAATAAGATATGTCCTGTGAGCTCAATTATAGAGTTAGGTTACTACCTCTTTTGATTCTATTTTATCATTCTAGCAAACAGAAATTCTAATGGTAACAATTATTTTTCAAGATTTATTTTCTTTTGAAATTGTATTAGGCTCAATGATCTGGTTATTTTATACTCCTTTAAATTCAAAGTTAATTTAATTGATACGTTCTTTTCTGTTTTGATATATTCTTAGGGAAATTAATTTTTCTCTAAGAGTATCTCTAAACGGATCTTATAAGTTTTACTATATTCTCGCAACATAAGTTTTCATCTGGCTCACTCACTAATAATTAAGCTCTCATTATTTAGTCTTTATTTTTCTCTGTGTCATGCTAATATTTCCTTTGTTAAATATAATTTTATTGCATTATTCTCTACACAGGATTTGCTTATTATTTTTGCTCAAATATATTATCAGTGTTTTGCCAAGGAAATTAATGGTATTAAGGAAAATGTAACTTATTTAGCATTAATATTTGGAAATTGTCATAGGTACAATGAATATGATTATTATTAATAATTTATAAAGTATCATATTTGTTTATTATATAAAATCTGTGAGATTTTTCTGGGTCTGAGTATAATCTTGATATCTCCTACTATTATGTTAATTTCAAAGTAGTTTTACAATTCCCCAATTGTTTTCTCTTAAGAACATAGATGTTGTTAAATACATCTATTTGCATATGTGTATAACTGTATTATATTCTTAATGTTATTATCATTAGACATATACTTTGGGGGCATTATTCTCCACTGTATTGCTTATGGGATACATGTGCATATTTCCACAATTATTTTTTCCATTACATCTGCTGTCTGTAATAATTATGCTTTAGTGAGTTCTTTCAATTCTTCTCTTCCTGTTATTGCCCTTATTGTTCTGTTCAAGAGGGAAATTTATTGTCTAGTTCAGGGTTTGTTATGGGGAAATTAGTGTTTTAGGTTACTTCTCATTCCACCACATTTCTGAGATTCTCTTACACTGAAAAAGTTCTTAATAGATGTCTATTCAATCAAGTGAAACTGTTCCATTCTCATGACAGAAATGGCCAGAATTTGCTTTATATAATGTTAGAAGAACCCAAGATCAAATTCAGTTTCATAAATGTGACAATGATTCCTGATTATCCGAAGGTACAGATAAAGATTTCAAAGTTTTTGGTGGTGGTCATGGCCACTAACCTTTCTTTCTCCTTAGTCATGAAGGAAACATCCAGACTGTTTCCAATTCTCTAATGGATTTGTGGGCACTCCCTACAGTGAAGCTGATCTTAATCCAGAAATATCTTCCCCTATTATGCAACAGTGTCTCTTGTTAACACACCTCAGGCCTTCTTAATTTTCTGGAGCTTGGAGGAGTATGGATTTGTTTCATCTGAAACTATTTTTTAACTGGAAAAATTTTCAAGACTATTTAGAATTTAGTTGTATCTGAATACAGGATCAGTGAATCGTTCACCATTCCATTCTCTTAATCAAATGGGGAAAACTCTCAAAATAAGAAAATTATAAAATTCTTCACTTTAGGGTCTATGAATCAGACAACTTTGCATAGCGAAAAATCCCTAGCAAAGTGAGTTAAAATTGTTTCAAGGATCTTACACCTTGCTTTATGTAAAAGTTGGAACACATAGAAAATGGTATGAGGTGGAATTAAGTTGCTCTTTCTATTTTCTACTGTAGAAAATAGAGAATAGTTATTGAGTACTGAGGGAAAGAGATACATCACTTTTTTCCTCTTCAATGACTGATCCCAGCAACCAGGGCATGATCAAATCAGAATAAAGAAATGGAGATATAGATTTAGTCACAGAATAATAACAATTCTTAGATGGGGGTAATTATAAGGCATAAAATTTTGGAGAAATGATTATTACAAGATGAAGCATTAAAAACTATTAAGGTTTACATTGAGGATTATTAGTGGAGTCAGTTTCGTTTATTGGGATTTATTCATCTATAATACTATCTCATAACATTTTAATTGTGTCAGCTGATCATTTCATTCAGTAATGACATTTTCCTAATGAACTAAGAGTGTATTTAGTACATACCAAGGCATGTTGGTGGATCTGTCCATCTTCCATTTTTGCATGTCACAAATCTGGAACCGTTTAGCACATACAATTGTTGACATCTATATTCCACTCTTGATTCTGGCGCATATTCAGGTAATGGGAAGGTTGTGATGTCTCCATCATTAATAGGTGGAGGTGGTTCACATTTTCCCACTTCCTCTGACAATGGAAGAAAGAATTTTATATATTAAAAAACATATATCAGATAGGATATTGAATTAAAACATTAAGTCTGAATTTTATAACTATTCCACATCCTTCAGTTTTTCATGCTACTGAACCCTGCTACACAGTTTTTCAAATTCTAACTAGCATGAAAATGATTAGTGTACATGGATAACTATCTACCCACATACAGATTATCTGCACTCTAATTCCATATGGCTCACCATCTTGATTTCACTAGGCTCCTTCAGTCTCATTTTTTATTAAGGGTTTATAGAGTCAATATGTATTAAATTAATATCTACCACATGCTATGCATTCACTATATATGATGTTGGATAAAAGAATAAATAGGTCCAGCAGCCAGAGAAAAAAATGCCAAGAGTATAAGAATTATGTTTAGAAATGAGGACTAAATAGGATCAGAAAGCCTGAGGGAACTAGTGGTTATAAGAAAGCTAGTCTTCCTAAGTTTTAATGTTAAGCATTTTTTGAAAAGTCTTAAAGAATTCTGAGCTTAATACATTTGCAGAAAATGTATGATTCGGGGGCAGCTGGGTAGCTCAGTGGATTGAGAACTATCCCTAGAGATGGGAGGTCCTAGGTTCAAATCTGGCCTCAGACACTTCCCAGCTGTGTGACCCTGGGCAAGTCACTTGACCCCCATTGCCTAGCCCTTACCACTCTTCTGCCTTGGAGCCAATATACAGTATTGACTCCAAGACAGAAGGTAAGAGTTTTAAAATTTAAAAAAAAAAAGAAAATGTATGATTCACTCATTTTATGGAGAATATGGAATTCACAGTGTAGTTGTGCTCATAAGTTCTGTTTTATAATTTTTTAAATTAAAATATATAATGGCAGATTCAGCATGAGCTGAGTGTCATAAAAGGAGTTAAATTATAGGATCTGAATCAAATAAGATTTATTATTTACTTTAGCATTATTCATCAGAAAGGAGTGAATGAAAGTAAAACAGAGTCTAATTTCATGGCAAGAGACTAGGTCTCCTTAGTTAATAATTGAAGTCACCCTGGCAAACATTACTTTCTATTAAAGGAATCACAAAAACTTGAGTAGATGAGAAGAAATAGGAATGATGATGTTTTAAAATAGAACACAAAATAGATTAATGATGTAGGAGGACTCAAAGCCAGACGTCATGGCTTATTACTGTCCATGTTTCATATTATAACTAGAATTTATATAACTTTTGAAGATTTACAAATCATTTTACATGCTATCTTACTCGAGTCTCACAAAAACTGTATCAGTATTTTACAGTAGAGGAAACTGAAACATGGTGAGACAAAGTGTTTATAACACAAAGTAACAACTTTGTGAGGTAGGTTTTGAACTCAGATATTTCTGACTCCAAGATCAGCTTTCTATTTACTGTGATAGGTGATTTATTGCCTCAACTAATAAATCTCAGAATTTACAAATGGAGTCAGTTTGTTGAGGCAAAGAATAAAAATCTGGTGTAGCTCCAAATACAGACTTTATTCTCTCTTACCCTAGGTTTTAATACCACTACCTTCTTTCCTCAGGAATAATACTAGAAGGCAAGGGGAGTATACAGCTAAGTCCTAAACACTAATTCACATATTTTTCCTCTTTTTAAAATATTAAAACCAGTGCCTGCTCTTTCTGGACTTTATACATGATGAAGGAAGCAATAATTGATTTAAGTAAAAGCAGTACAGAAAATGGTAGAGTGATAGAGCTAATAAGATAATAAATATAGCTTTGATCTGTGTCTAACAAGAAACTCCACTTAGCAACTATGTCAGCTATCAACTCAATAGCAATATGTCTTTCATTACACTGTCTAAAGTAGGTGGAAGAGGAGGTGAAGATATTTTTACATTGTTTCTTTTGCTACCAGGATCCATTGATCACTGGCTGGTATTTTGCTAAAGAATATCAAAGAAATCAGAAGTTGTTGCTGAATTTCTTTTATAGATTAATCATTGTCAAACTCTTCCATTTCTCTGAGTTCAACATCTTGGGTAGTTTGTAGCATGTCCCAGTTAAGGGAAATGCACCACCTATAGGAAAAGCCAATCTTAAAATGACAGTCACAAAATCTTTTTATACTTAACTTTCCTTGTTCGTTCCCTCCCTATGCAAATTTATTTATTCCATTAAGATATTTCACAATTATATATACAAAACTTTTATACTCTTTTTAAATTGATGAGCTCCAAATTCCCCACCCACATTTTTTCTCCTCTTTCCATTTGAGAAAGCAAGCATTTTAATGGATTTACATGGGAAGATAGGCAAAACATATTTCCATATTAACCATGATGCAAAAGAAAACACAGATGAAAATTTCCCCACCAAAACAAAGTAAAACAAAAAAGGATGCCTCAATTGGCATTCAGTCTCCATCATTTTTTTCTGTAATACAAAAATATTTTTTTCATTATAAGTCATCCAGAATTATGAAGGATGAAATAGCATAATTGTATTTTTTTATCACAACCATATGCCACACTTGTTTAGCAGCTCCCCAAACGAAGGGAATCCCATCAATTTCCTAATACTTGCCAGCACAAAAGAGCTGTTATAAATATTTTCATACATATATGTATTTTTCCTTTTTTAAATATTCTCTTTGGCCTGAAGACCCAGTTTCTGGGTCCTTTTATATTCCTTTGAGAATAATTCCAAATTGCTTTCAGAAAGGTTGTTTCAGTTCAAAACTTCAGCAACAATACATTTGTGTCCTTGCATTCTCCCATTTCTTCTAACATCTATCATTTTCTTTTTTATTGTCATATCAATCAATATGGTTGGGTGTGAAGTGACACCTCATTGTAGTTATTATTTCCATTTCTCTCATAAATAGTGATTTAGAGAATTTTTCATGTACTTATGAATGGCTTAGATTTTTCTTCTAAAAACTACCTATTCATATCTGTTAACCATTTATGAATTGAGGAATGACTCATAATTTGATTCAGTTTCCTATATATTTGAGAAATTAGTCCTTCATCAGATAAACTTGATGTTAATTTACCCCAGCTTCCCAAATTCTTTCTAATCTTGACTGCATTGGTTTTATTTCTTAAAAAACTTTTGAACTTAATGTAATCAAAATTATCCATGTATCATCTCATCTCTCTCCCTTGTTTATCATAAATTCTTCCATTATCTATAGAACTGAGAGGTAAATTTTTTCATGATACTTAATTTTTCTTATGATAATCATACTTTATGTCTAATTCTTGTACTCATTTTGACCTTAGTTTGGTATTCAGTGCAAGATGTTATTCTATACTTCGTTTCTACAACCTGCTTCCTTGTTTTCTCCAGTAATTTTTTGTCAAATAATGGATTCTTGTCTCAAAAGCATGGAATTTGGATTTATTAAGCACTAGAACACCAGTTTATTGCTCTCACCACTCTTTATTGCATACCTAATCTATTCCACTCTTACTCCATCATGAGACAATACCAGATTAGTTTGCTCATTACTAATGTGTAATACAACTTCAGATGTTGTAGGCTAGGCTACCTTCCTTAACATTTATTTTTTGATCACTTACCTTCTGTCTCATGATCAATTCTAGGACAGAAGCACAAAAGGTAGACCAATGGGATTTAGAGATTTGCGTAGGGTCTAACATAACTAGGAAGAGTTGAACCCAGGTCTTCACAATTTCAATCCTGGTATTCTAGTCACTGTACTAGCTAGCAAACCCCTGACATTTATTTTTCATTGATACACCCCTGATATTCTAAAGCTTTTGTTCTTTCAAATGAATTTGGAGATTATTTTTTCTCTCTGTAGCAAATAATTTCGTGGAACTTTGGAATGGTGCTGGAAAAGTAAATTAATTTAGGGTAGAATTGTCGATTTTGTTTTCTTGCCTCATTCTATACATGGGCATGTAATATTTCTCTGACTATGGAGATCTGACTTTATTTGTGTGAAATGTCTTTTGTAATTACATTCATATATTGTTCTTGGGTTTCTCTTCGCAGTTACATTACCAAGTATTTTATATTGTCAGTAGTTATTTTAAATAACATTTCTCTCCTAACTCTTCCCTGCTGGACCTTGTTGCTAATATATAGAAATGCATATTTTAGATGGGCTTATTTTATATCCTGCAACTATGTTTAAGTTCTTAATTGTTTCAACTAGTTTTTTAGTTGAGTCTCCTGGATACTTGAAGCATATCATCATATGGACTGTAAAGAACGAGAGTTTTCTTTCTCACTGCCTATTCTACTTCCTTAAATCATTTCTTCTTCTCTACCTGGGATATTTACCTTTTCATGTAAACACTGAATAATATTGGTGATAACAGGGGCAGCTGAGTAGGTCAGTGGATTGAGAGTCAGGCCTAGAGATAGAAGGCCTTAGGTTCAAATCTGGCCTCAAACACTTCCCAGCTGTATGACCCTGGGCAAATCACTTGACCACCATTGCCTAGTCCTTACCATTGTTTTGCCTTGGAACCAATACATAGTGTTGATTACAAGAACAGAGGTAAGGGTTTTATTTATTAATTTTTTTAAAATTACTGTTGATAATGGATATCCTTGCTTTATCCCTGATCCTACTGGGAAGGTTTCTAGCTTATTTTCATTATAGATAATGCTTGCTGGTGGTTTTAAATTGATTCTAATTATTATTTGAAAGAAACCTCTACTTATTAATATTCTTACTAGTGTTTTTAGTAAGAATGGGTGCTATATTGTTAAAAGTTTTTTCTGCATCTATGGAAAATACCATATGAAAAAAAGAAAGTATCATGATTTTTTGTTTTATTTTGTTTTTGATATGGTCAATTACGCTGATATTTTCCATAATGCTGAACCAGCCCTTCATTCCAAGGTTAATATTACTATAGTTTATAATATTTGTCATGTATTGCTATAATCTTTTTCTAGTATATTATTTGTCATTTTTTTCAACCATATACATTATGGAAATTGATCTATACTTTTCTTTCTTTCTTTTGGCTATTCACTGATTATAGATGTCTTGGAATATTCAAGGGAAGGATGAATAATTATTTCTCTAAACAGTTTATATACATATCTCCTTGATGGGTCTTTGAGATCTTTGATCATCATCATAATTAATCAATTAATTTATTGGTTAAAATTAGAATAATGAATTAATTAATTTTCTTACTCAAAAGACAGCCTTTTGGAACTTTAAATTGTGCCAACTTTTATTATAATTATAAACGTCTAGATCATTTGAAATGAAAAACACTTTAGAGGTAATCTGGCCTAATTCCCTTATTTTGTAGAGATGGAGAAATTGAGGACCATAGAGGTAAGAGTTCCTAGGAAACAAAGTTTATGGTAAATTTTTTATTCAAATAAAAGTCCACTACACCACTATAGATTTCTCACCCTGGACTTTTACGCTTACCTACTGCCTTCTTATTTTGAAGATGACTCTGATCTCATTTTCTCTGATTAGTCAGTTCCTCTCAGAACTTCTTTTTATTTTAAAGTAAACCTATTTTAAAGTAAACCCAGACCAGTTATATTTACTCCACTCTACTTGGATCACCATTCCTGATTCTTTTGTGGTTTTTTTTTTTGGCCATTCCTCTTAGGCCTCCTTCCCCACTTATCTCAACCTTCTTTTTCCTTCTTCCTTTGATGTGCTTTCTTCTCCCATTAGAATGTGGCCTCTTTGAATGCAGAGATTGTTTATCCATTTTACTAGATTTGTATTCCCAGAGTTTAGCCTGGATCTGGGCACTTGTTAAGGCTTTCTGCTGTCCTTTCATTGTTTCCTATTACTAAGTTCCCTGAAAATACAGATAAATTAATTCTTTGTGTTCTTAATCCAAATAATCACTCTGTACTTATTGGTTAAAATTATTTAGTTAAATATGACAGGGCAATGGGTTCATTCTCCCAAAGTACCCAATTTTCACCTACAATTGTTATGCTTTTATACCAATATTTTCAAAGCACACATTTGAATGTGTCATTTAAAATTACATGCTTTGTTATCCACCCAATACTTTTGTTCATTTATTTTTGAGAAAACATATAGTGCTGTACCTTTACATTCAGGAAGTTCTGTCCAGGTCTTATTGTTACATGTTACATCTGACTTCCCATATAGTTTAAGAGATCCAGTACACCTATAACTCACTACATCACCAGGTTCATAGCGTGTCTTTTGAGTGGTTATAAGTTCAGCATTCTCAATATAAGGAGCATATGCACAAGAGTGATCTAAAAAGAATTAAAGAAGCATTTTAATCAATTATAAAACTGTTTTTTTTTAATACATATTGTTCTTTGAAGAGAATGTTTCCCAATATTTTAGAAATTGATGAAGAGGATTTTGAAAGCAAATGAAAAACTCTGGAGCTGTCTTACAACCAAAAGATAAAACAACTCCCTCCCTAGAATATAACATCTGTATAATCAATGAATGCTTTATAGAAACTTTGGAGAAATATAGATAAGAATCACAAAGAAGTGGAGAAATCAAGGAGTAATTGGTTATATGTCCTCTGAAGTACTAAAGAAAAAGTATGGCCTTTAAGCAAACGTTTTCATCATCGCTGAAAGAATCCTGACTGAATTTATAGATTTTAAATGATTCTTTAACACTACATCTGAATCAAACTTATAACACCTCATCTTCTCTCCATTAATCCTCCTTTTTCCTAGTTTTATGAAGAGAAAGTTCTATCCCATAAACAATGCATTTGTGACATTTTCTGTATATTTCCATATTAATGCTAGTTACATATCAATACATTTTCAAATAATTAAAGAGAAAAGTACTTAATAAAATCTCATAATTTACCCAAAATGTCCAATTGAACTGGAAATAATAAAAAAGAAACCAAGTTTTTACATTCAGACAATATTTTTAAAGGAAAGCATAGTGTACAGGGAGTCTTAGTGACATGGGCATGGTACCCCCAGAAGCTCAGGTAAACTACTATCAGGGAAATTCCTTTGCTCCCTTACATCCTTGTGACTCTTAGCCTAAAACATCTGATGACCCCCATAGGTCCCTGAGATGATTGTCCTCCTTTGATCCTCTTTTAGATTTAAGATGGACAGAAAGATGCACCTCCAGGCTACACCTCGATTCTATCAGGCTACATCTCAGACATCTGTCTGTTCCCTAAAACTAAGGAATCTTTATGAGGGTCATTCCCTATGTCTCCTGGCAGACTCCAGTCAGATGAGCACCCCACCCCACCAAATACCGGAGTGGCTACCACTATAGAGTCATGTCCACATTTGTTACAAGAATATAAAATCCCCAGAATCCATAGGTTTGGGGACCAGCCTTCCATCTTGTTCTTCCACATGTACCATCCTCCTGGCCATTCTCAACATTATTCTCTAAATTAATAAGTTTCTCTTTTTATTTTTAAGCTAAGTTTTGCATTCTTGCAAAAGGTATCCTTCCCGAACCCCAGGGGTGCACCTCTTCTCCTCCACAACATTAGATATCAGTAATCTAGATGAATATGTATCACTAACAGTCTAGATGATTTTAAATAAATAACAACCTTTAAGTCATGGACATTTCACTTACCCTTGATTAAAGTAATAGAAAATCACAGACAATATTGTAAAATGCTAGTTTGAGAAGTAGAGAGTAGAAGAGAGGAAGAAAACATAGGAAGGGGTTAGAATTTTGGGTTTCATCAGACCTTTTTTGCACATTAAAGCTATTTAACATTATTCTTAGAGTATTGGCAGGAATCTACTAATTGCCATTCAGACCTATTCAAATATCACCAGAGTAGGAAGATTCCTGTCAAAATGTATTTTTAGATATTGGTACAATATGATTGACCAAGACAAAGGAAACTGCTCATTACAGTTGGGAGAGAGAGAGAGAGCGAGAGTGAGAGAGAGAGAGAGAGAGAGAGAGGGAGAGAGAGAGAGAGAGAGAGAGAGAGAGAGAGAGAGAGAGAGAGAGAGAGAGAGAGGGAGAGAGAGAGAGAGAGAGAGAGAGAGAGAGAGAGAGAGAGAGAGAGAGAGAGAGAGAGAGAGAGAGAGAGAGAGAGAGAGAGAGAGAGAGAGCAGGGAAAAGAGAAGATTGAGATTGAGAAATGAGATTGAGAAATAACTGGTGTGAAGAGTTTCACAAAATCAAAGTAAGAAGGGATTTTCAAAAAAGATATGGTGGTTAACAGTCATATATATGCAACAGATAGGTTAAGGCCTGGAGATGAGAAAACATAACTTATTTGGCAAATTAAATAATATGTATTTACTAGGAAGTAATTGATTAAGTAACTTTGGGGAGAAGAGTGTATATTGAGTGATGAGATTGAAAACTAGATGGAAAATCATTGCAGAATGAATGACAGGAAAGATAGTTAAATCATACATATATATTTTCCTTCTGTAATTTTAAATGATTTCCAAAATAGTTGCATAAATTCATAATGCCAACAATAGTGTTATGGTTTCTCCAAATTTAATTCATAATGTTTGATTTTTTTTGCTTATTTGTTGAATCCTCAAATTTTATTTAATTAGGTTTGTTTTCTGGGGTATGTCTTGATTTGGTTCTCCATTGTTAGCATATCTTTTTTAAAATTATTTATCTCATTTGGCCTCTTACCCCCTGGGCAATGGCTTTTGGTCATCTGGAAGAAAAATGCCTTAAAATACTTTTGATTTAATTATTTTTTTTATAAATGTCTTTTATTAATGAACACACTGCTTGCTTGGGGAGAGGTTTTGAGAAAACAGCTTCTTGTGCCAGTAAGAAAAAAGCCCTTTCTGATTAAAGGCATTTACATTTCATTTTCAGAGTAATTGAAGAAACTTGTAGAAATTCTCCTCTTAGATGAATAAAAGACTGTATAGTGAAATCTTCCTTGAATTGCATACTTTTATAACTTTAGAAATATATTAATATGTTGGATATTTTAGAAATATTATCTAGGTCAGTAGGATAAATGTTTCTTAGTTTATCAATGTTTAAAGCAATGTAAACATCATGCTCTCTTTTATGTTCAACAAACTAGAAGGAGGAGTAGCCTTACTTTTCTGGGAAGATAGAGTTTCCACAAATGTAAACACATAGTAAGTTTATTGTCTATAGTCAATCATTTTAAAACTGGGAGTTTCTGTACTTTGAGGTAAACTGGAATCATTAAATATTCTCTTACAACATTTATTTTTAGTTTTTCTAGCATATTAATAATCTATAGTAATATATACTTCTAAAATGTTCTAGATTTCCATGAATTCTCCACATATTTCTTGTATAGAAGAGATATTGTGGACTTTTAACATTTGAAATTGTTCTATTCTCAATCTAATTGCATTGATTTTTCCTCATGTAATACTTTAAACATTTTTGTAATCCAAATTATCTTTAAAAAGTCTTTCTTGCTCAATAATATTTCTTGGTCAGTTAATTTCTTTTTTCCTGAGAAAGCAGTAATATTAGACTCAAATAGAAATGAAGTAACTAACCTATTCATAAGGATTCCATAGGCCACATATTGATTGAGAATATCACATATTGATATTATGCTTTTTTATTTTTCATTTATTTTTATATATTGCCCCAAAACATTTTATCTGGTTCTGATCACACTTTAGAGTTTTTGGATGTCTTAAAGACTTTCTATATTACACCTCTAAAGATTAGAAATTGTTGAAATTTGGGAAGAGGAGCCCAGATATCTCCATAAAATCCCAATCAAGTTCTAAGGAAATAATTAGAAGAAACACTGAGAAAGAAAACCAAAGCAAATTATCTAAAACTTCCCTCTTTTTGTTCAAGACTATTCAATAACACTGCCAGAATCCTATGGAAACTTTGAAGAGAGATGTGCCAGGGAACATGGAAAATGAAGCTCTTAAGATTCCATAGAAGACATGGAGAGACTGGTGCCTAGTACAGTCTGTTTTTATCCCTGGCTGCAAGAGGACACAGATCCATAATATCAGGTAGAGTAAAGGAAAGGGCCAAAGAAGCACAAATCATGGTGAATTCCAGGAGTGGTAGTCAGAGCAGGAATCAAGGTCAGACCAGTGTCCACAGCAGGTCCACCACTGAGGCCAAGTGAAGAAGGATCCAGGATCAGATGTAAACCTTAAAATTTCTTAGACTTATGAATGTTGGAAATTTCACCATTGGGAAATTTCATACTTGAAAAAATTTCCTACTGATAGTAAGAACTCTATTGGAATATGAAACCCCTTGGCATGGGAGGATCCTTCTCCTCCCTACTTAAGACTACTTTAGGACAGAAACCTTCTGCTAAACAATGGAAAGGGTTTTGACCTATGCTTAAGCATAGAACAGGAAGTTCTTTGAGTCATGATTGATTTTAGAATTAATACAATAGAGATACTTGGAATGACAGAACCAGGTCTTGGAAACTACAATCTCCACTCTACTCAGAGTAACAGGATTTAGGAAGGGCTGCAGCAAAGATCAAGATTTAATGATTTGAGAATATGACCTTCAACAGACATGTGCAAAGTGGAGAGACCTCTGGGCGGTCCTGGGTTAAGCTAGAGCCACCATTGGCACAGGGGAGACATCGACAGTGATTGGTAGATGTGAGAACTGAGGGGAGGGAACTGAGGTTTTTTGCTTAAAGATAGCAGGGTCTGAGGACTGGAGAAAAGGGTTGATGCTCTGAGGAGGTTTATGCTCTGAAGGAGGTCTGAGAGGAGAGAGGTCCTAGAGGGAGAGCTCCTGGAGAGGTCCTGAAGGAGGCTGTGGAAGGAGAACTCAGGAGGAGTCAGGAAGAGAATTCTCTGGAAACATTTCTTGAAAGGAGGCTTTCTTGAAGGTGGAGCCTGAGGTTGGCATGAGAAGCCTTACCTAGAGAGATCTTGGGTGAGTGATAAAACCAACTGACTGATTTATCTCTTAGGACTGAGGTCTAGGCCTTATTGGCTTGAGGCCCTTCATTCTTATTCCTTTCTTCCTTTCTCTCTTTTTCTATTGATTAATCAGTGTATTGTAAATTAAATTTCTCTATAAAACACAGTTGGCTTGGGCATATTCATAAATTGGGAATATATTCCCTGGCGACCATTTTATATTTATATAAAACTAAGACACAGTAGAAAACATATTTCAGCGGTTATAATTGTTATATATTTCCCTTGCTCCCAAACATTTTAATTATCACATTTTATGGCTCCCACTCTCTTATCTACAACTATTAAACGCTCAAAACTAATTTAAATATAACACAGACTAGCCTTTAACATAGAGTTGTCCTTAAGTATTTTTTTGAGGATTACATAGAGCAGGGGGGGAGGGTAGGGAGGAATAGAATATGATTTTTGTACCCAAGGAATAATGTTTGAAATTGACCAAATAAAATAAAAAATAAATAAATAAATAAAAGAAATGTTTCTCTCCTGTAGGGTGAATTCTCTACTACAATTCTATTGAATTAAAGTACCAGAGTCATACAGGAAAGGCAGACATTGATGAGCTTCAAACTACATAGTTAGAAGGAATGCCCACAATAATGAGATCATGAGATCCATATGAATTTGACTATAGGCCAAAAGACCTTTTCAAAAGTCATACAACATGGGTATGCATGTATGGATTGAAATCTGGATCATTTGTAGGAGTATCCATATCAATGTGATGATAGATTCCCTAATGTAAATCTGAATTTTTTAAAGAAATTCAAATAGAGGCACATTAGAGATAGGAAGAAATGTGGAACTAGAAAGAAAAAGTCAAATTTAAAGATGGGAGAAAGGATGTAAAATATCCACAATTCATGGGGGATTACTATAATCTTAGAGGACTTCCTAATATTTTAGGAGAAATTAGAAAATCAAGTCCAACACTATAGGAGGCAATGATGATTTAAAAAAAAAAAAAGAAAAGAAAACATGGAAGCAGAGAAGACAGAGAAGAAAGAAAGCCAGGAAAGTGTAGTGTCATGAAAGTCAAGGTTAGAGAAAATTCCAAGAAATTGAATCAGTAATTTAAAAGTCATCAGAAATGTCTAGAAGAAAGAAGATAAAATAGAAGCCTTGATATTTGAGAATATAGAATGAAGTGGCATTAATGAAGGCAGGACCACCAAACTCTGAAAGATTATAATGAAAACATTACTTAATTCCTTCTACAGAAATGAATTGTATAGTACTGCACCCATAGCTCAAATAATTTCAGTTCAACAAATGTTTTTAAAAGCCCTCATGCTAAGCCCTGGAGGACATAAAAAATTTAAGTTTCTGCCAAAATTGAAGGCAGTTCCTGCCCTCATGGGACTCAGGTTTATATTAAGCAAGATATAGACTCTTTCTTGGAATCAGGTTGACTTATTTTAAACTACCACCTCTACCCTTCATTGATCAAAAGAGCTTGGACATGCCAATTAACCTTTTCATATTCCAGGCAATTCTCAATGAATGATTTGAAAACCACGAGTTTTCTTGCAGTTCTCCAGACCCATGAAATCCCCGGATAGGGAAAAACATTCCCCAAAATTAGCAAATACCTTTGCACTGAGGATCCCCTTTCCAGTTGGGTCCTGTACAAATTACCTCAGTTGATCCTTCAGGCTGGAAATTTGATAGACACTGATAAACCACTTTATCTCCTGGCATATAGTAGCTTTTTGAATTGCCAATCATGTCAGCATCATTAAACCTGGGTGGCCTTGAACATCTCACATCTGAAAAATACATTTATTTGTGTAATTAATTTCATTTTATAGAAAGACATGAACAAACAACTCACTTCAATAACATGGTGGTAAAATATACTCTTGTTTTTCAAGGCACTTACTCCAATATCTTAAAATACTTGGTTTTTGTTGCTGGTTTTCCCAGGACAAGTTAGCTAGGTATATAGAATGAAAGGGGATTCAAAATAAATAAAATCATGAATTAGACAAAAGAGACACATTTAAGGAAAACTTTATAGGAATTCTACTGGGAAAAAAAGGGACTTCAACCTATCACTGACATTTCAAATTGATTTAAAACTCAGAATTTTTGATCCTGATTATTTAAACTAAAGAAAGTGAGAATTACCAGCATCAGGATGAAATAAGCCATATTCTGCTAAATTCTCCTTATGATAAAGTAGGCATTCAGCTTTAAAAGGACTGTTTGATACCTGTGAGCATGTCCATAGTGTTATTTGGTTCTTGTACAGTTAACTTTGTGCAGAGAAAACTTACTCTGCAAAGAAGGAATTAGAAAGCAAATAAATTGTTGCTCTATTTTCTAACCCCCATTTACACTGTGAAGTGTAGATTGCTTTTTAAAAGAACAGATAATTTATTCAGAAGATAATCTACTTGATGACTGTAAAGTTATTTTATTATAATTATTCTCCATTTTGCATTAAATGTTTAAGTTTCTAGTTAACATTTGGGCAATTGTAATTCAAAAGATGACTTTGGGGAATCATATATATATTTTTTATTTTTGTTTTATATTGTTTGGGTCAAGCTAGAGTTACTTATGAGAAATAATTTCCAAACTAGATATAGCTATTTAAAAAATTAAATTGTTCTTGAAAAGAAAGGAAAGATCTTTTACCTTTACATTGTGGTGGACTAGACCAAGTTCCTCCATTACAAGTTATAGTTGCGAGTCCATCAATGTTATAGCCTTCTTCACATGTGTATGTCACTTCCTCTCCAAATTCATAAGATTTTGATGCTTTAGGAATGATACCATTATATATTTGAGGTGGTTCTTTACATGGAATTCCTGAAAAAGAATGACAAAAATATATCCTTTATGTTAATTTTGAATATATTTTATTTTATTATATAAAATATTGGCAAGTATTTATAATGATAAAATTATAATAGCAATCATAATATTTGATAATGTATATGATATATTATCATAAAATAATATTTTTATAAATACTTTTCAGTTAAATCAATTAACCTCACTGAAAACAGCAAGTTTTGATCAGCTAAAAAATCAAAATCTGCTAAAAGACTGTCTGCCATTTGATGCAACCATAGCACTGCTGGGTTTGGACCCCAAAGAGATCATAAGGAAAAAGACTTGTACAAGAATATTTATAGCAGTGCACTTTGTGGTGGCAAAAAAAAAAATTGGAAAATGAGGGGATGCCATTCAATTGGGGAATGGCTGAACAAATTGTGGAATCTCTTGGTGATGGAATACTATTGCGCTGTGTGAATACTGTGTGAATAAGAAAGTGGAGGAATTCCATAGGAACTGGAAAGACCTCCAGGAATTGATGCAGGGCAAAAGGAGCAGAACCAAGAGAACATTGTATACAGAGACTGATACACTGTGGTACAATCGAATGTAATGGACTTCTCCATTAGTGGCAACTCAGTGACCCTGAACAACCCGGAGGGATCTACGAGAAAGAACACTGTCCACATTCAGAGGAAAAACTGTGGGAGTAGAAACACAGAAGAAAAACAACTGCTTGAATACATGAGTCGAGGGGGATATGAATGGGGATATAGACCCTAAATGAACATCCTAGTGCAAACATCAACAGCATGTAAATAAGTTCTGATCAAGAACACATGTAATTACCCAGTGGAACTGTGCATTGGCAACAGGAAAGGTGGGGGTAGGGAAGGGATGAATAGAATATGATTCTTGTAACCAAGGAATAATGTTTGAAATTGACCAAATAAAAATAAAATGAAAATAAATCAAAATCTGTTCATTTATTCTGTTGAAGTGGAAGGAACATCAACTATTCTAGAAAATGCTGTAATTATATTTATTTAGGTGGAATTCACCATGTAGACCTTCTAGAAAGTAACTTAAGGACAGCCAGATGGCACAGGATGGAGGGCAGAATCTGAATCTCAATTGAGCTTCAGATACTTAGTAGCTGTTTGATGATGGTCAAGTCACATCCTCTGCTGCCTCAGTTTCTTTTTTCCCCTCAGTTTCTTAATAAGTAAAATAGAGATAACATTAATACCACCTACCTCCAAGGATTATTGTGAGGAAAAAAAATGAGTAAATGCTTGTAAAATTATCTACACACTTAAAGCACTATTTTGGGGCAGCTAAGTGGCATAGTGTATAGAGAGCCAGGCCTGAAGATTGGACCTTGGAGAGTCTGCTCAATCCTCAGACACTTCCTGGCTGTATGACCCTGGGAGAATCACTTAATCCCAATTGTCTAACCCTTACTGCTCTTCTGCTGTTATGTATTGATTTTAGAAGAATAGCAGCATAATACAATACAGTAGGTATAATTAGGCAAAAACATTTTCAAAGTGTATTTTGAGGTATTTCTTTCTGACTAATAACAATACTGGCATTTCTATAGTGATTTGGAATTTACTGAGTATTTACATTTTTTGTCTCATTTATTCCTGCTAATAAGTCTGTGAAGTAGATCCTACAGAGATTCGTATTTCCTTTTTACATATGAGGAAAACTGAGTCTCAGGAAAGTAAATTGACTTCCTCAGGATCACACAGCTAATAATGCATAGAGATGAGTTTTGATTTGTGATATTTACAAACTAATCACAGTAGTTAAGTCACTCAGCTTTACTACTCTCAGAAAGATAAGCTGAAAGACACTGATTGTCTCCTGACCATTAGAGATTATTACAAACTAGAATAGTAGAAATCTATAGCTGATTTTTATCTGTCTCTTCCCACACTGAAAATTTCACTCAGGCAATGAATCAAACATTGTCCTGAAATTGGGGTATATGAGAAAGGCAAAAGAGAAAGAGCTCTCAAGGAGCTCATGGTTTAATGAGAAGACAACATGCAAACTATATATAAACAAGCTATATACATTATAAATTACAAAGACAAGGATGGTCTTATAATGATAGATTATTGTGAAAAGTTTCCTATAGAGGAAAAGATTTTAACTGGGGCTTGAATGAATCTAGATAATCAGGAGGCTGAGATGAAGGGGGAGGACATTCTAGACACGAGAGAAGGACTGTAACAATGCACAGATTAAAATTCTGAGGTGTTAGTAACTGATGGGGAAAAAATAATACATATAGAAAAAGCAGAATAGTGTACTGAACAGAACGTTCTATTCCATTCTGTTTTTAACAATGCAGGAATGCACAGTACAAATAGTTGTCAAATGCAAGGTAGGAAACAAGTTCTAGACCTCATTCTATTATTAAACTGCCATATTTCAGTGGTCAAAATCACTACATAACTTTGGATCTCCATTTATTCATCTGTGAAATGAGGGGATTGGGAGATGATAATAATCATAGAGGTTATGCCTCATATTTATACAGTTTTTTGAAGTTTACAGTATGATTCCCTTATACCTTCCTTGAAACAGAAAATGCACACATTGGACATGACAAGAGAATCTGTCTAGTATTACCTTTGCTAGTTTTTTTTCTAAAATTGATATAATCACATGGAATAAAACAAGGGTACTAAGTGAGAATAAGAACTATTACCCTCCTGGGTCAAGAAGACTGAATTCTGGTGCCTCGTTGAATAATAATCAATATCCCCTACATTTATACCAAAGAAAACCTTTTCCAATTGGTTGCCCATAACTTTTCTCTAGTTCAATATCAGTTTTCTGAGATCAGAGATTGCCTTATTTTTATTTTTATCTCTCCAGCATAAGGCTCTGCACACTGCAAATACTTAGTTCATTCTAGTTGACTGATTCTATCGTAAGTGTTTAGAGCTACTCTCTTGTGGAAAACTTGCCAAGAAGTATCTTTACCAACACAATGAGGAGGTGAGCTCCATTTTCCCATATTGCATTTTATCTCCTCTTCTCCTGTCATCATGAAACCCTGTTGACATGTGTAGCTTAGTATAGTATCATGTGGATAGGTTTTGGGCTTCAGATTGTCCTTATCTTCTTCTGATGTATTCACTGGCTTAATGCCTCCATATTTCATAATAGGTGGCTCAGAACATGCCTGTTTTTCTATGTGGAGAAGAGAATATGGTTATAAAAGAGTATCAATTGTTAGGAGAAAGCAAAAAATGAACATCTTTTTGTATTGAATATAACTGCAAAACAATTTTTCAATGTATAGCTATTATACAAATGCCATGATACAGTGAAAAAAGCACTGGTCTGGGAGTCAGAAAATTAGAGTTCAAATTCCAGTTCTGCCATTTACTACCTATTTGACATTGGGTGGGCCATTTAAATTCTCAGTCACAGTTTCTTAATCTAGCAAAGACAATTGTTGGACTCTACATAATCGCTAGAATTTCTGCCAGTTCTAAATCTATGATCACATATTCTCCTTATTATTCTTAATAATACCCTGTTCTGTTGACCATTTATTTGTGACTGACTCATTCTTCATCATTGGTATGTTTGCAAAACACTAATATCTGTCATGTGAGATTTGCTGAACCCTTTTCAGGACTTCTTTCCTTTTTTGGTGTCCACTCACCACTCAACTCTCACCTGTGGCTCCAGGAAGATGTAACATGGACCACAGTCACAACCCAACAAACTGTCTTGGTAGGCAGGGTATCTGTGTGTTAGCAGGGTGCCCACCCAAGATATACAAAGACCTCCCCTAGCAGATGGGGCAGATTAGAAGAATTTGTTCCAATGGCTCATGAAGGCAACAAAAGCAGGCACTGTGAATGCTTTGAACTTGAATAGACATTGAAGAAACCTAGGTCATCCACTATGTCCCTGGCCATGACCAGTCATCTTGACTTTTGTCTTGCCACTGGACTTTACTAGCTCTGGAAAAGAAAGTGAGACTGACAACTTTGTACAACTAACTTAAATCCAATGCATGAGTCAAAATTTTAAGTACGAAGGTCCACAACCCACCCACCAAGATGAGCCTGAAGGACTTTACAGATAGTAGAAAATAAGACACCAAGATGATATTTTCTATTTCACATTCTTAAGCAGCTTTCTAGGGAGCAAATTTGCTCATGTCTAGTCATTTACTTCCAGGGCTAATTGAAAAGATTACTTTTTTATTGAGCGTGAGCATGACTCATACTGATCTCTAGACACCTCAGATACAGAAGTTGACACAATTTTTGAAGGAAAAGTATTTGGCAAGATATGGAATACTAACCAATGCATCGGGGTAATGAATTCCAGTGTCCATTTTCACATATTATCTCTTCTTGTCCTTGAAGAAGGTAATTTTCTTTACAAATAATACCTATTTTTTCACCATCCTCATAATTAATTGTTATATTCATATCCTGAGAATTAGGTATTTGTGGTGGAGGTGCACAAGATTTCCCTTCTGGAAGACATAATGGGGGTATGATTTCTGTTATCAATAATTGTACTTAGCTCATATGTTAGAGACTATAGTTTTTCTGTGCACAGAATTTCCAGGTTCAAGTCAAATGAGGATAAATTGTAAACATTATGCAAAATCAGTGGCTTACTGATTATAAGAAATATTTGTTTCTCTCTCATTACCTCTATGGACCTCTAATTTACACAAGTTTTTGCCAACAGTCCCCACTAAATGTTACTCCTTTGGCTCATCATGGTGAGAATTTGACCATAATAGTTTCTCTTTTTCAGGATAGATTTCAAGTAAGATTCTGGCCAACAATTATATTTCCACAAGATAAGACTAAGTTTATTATGGGGAGAATGGAGAGTTATGATATATTCTCTGGCTATGTTAAACCCTGAAACCAAGGGAGAAAAATTAATCCCAGTATTCTGCAATTCCCCTTTGCTTCTTCAATGATGATGGCAAACTGGAAGGAAAGGGGATAAAGAGGTCCTAAGAATCCTTTGGTTTCTAGACCATATTGTAAACTTCAACTTATAACAGGTTTCACTAAACTTGAAATCATCTTCCAGTGATGAAATCTAACTACTCCTAGGGAAAATGAATCATTTAAATCTTGACATTGTTGCTATAAAGAGAACCAGAAGACAAAATAAAGTTCCAAACTAAATGAACAATGTATTCACAACCTTAGTTAAAAAAGATAAATAAAGGAGTTGACTGAAGTTTAAATATATATCCAAAGACAAAAAAGGGGATTTAATGGAATACATGTTCATATTGGAGGCATTCTTGATCCTTCCCTCTTTCTAATTTTCAGAACTAGTCTTGATTATTCTACCTCTCTAATGTTTTTGATTTCTGCCTCCTTCTTTCCATTTCTCAGATGGTTATGACTCATAGTTTTTCAATTAGACTTTTGTCTTGTTGTAGTCTGTTAGTTTCCTTAAATCCAGTCTTTCCTCTTGACAGTCTATGTAGGATATTACTGAAATAATCTTCCCAAAGCACAAATCTGATTATATATTTTGCCTGCTCAAAATCTTTCAACTCCATCCTTGTTTTTAAGCTATAACACAAAATCTTCAGGCTAGCATTACTAACCTTTTAAAGCTCATTTTATATTAATCTGTTCACTCCCTAAATTCCTGAAAAAAACTACAATACTAACTTCTCAGTTTTCCAAGATCTAGTTTCATTTATTCATATTTACCATATTCTATAAGCATCTAAGTGTCACAGAGGATATAGCAGTAGGTCTGACATCAGGAATTCAGGAATTCAAATGCAGCCACAGATACTTCCTATATGTATGTCTTTGGTCATATTACTTAACTGCTATCTCTTCACTTATTAGTAAAAGAGGGATAAAAATTGCACCTACTTTACAGTACTATTATCCTAGAGGTAATGAGTCAGTGGAGTTTGATGTAAAGGTGAAAATAAGATCTGGGTATTATAAAAATAATATACTAATAAATTGATTATGGATATAAACTGATTAGATACTCTTGTAAAGATTAAAATCAATTTACAATTACTATTATATTTTTTAAAGTTTATAATAACTAAAGAAAAAGAACTACATAACCCAGCTCCAGTTGCTAGAGAAGCGAGTGAAAGGGAGGAGCTATGGAACTCATAAACAATGACATGAAGATTAAAACATACACAAAGGGAAAAGCATTCTGGGTAATGTAGTTTAGAGGTTCAAGATTTTCCAACTATATACTCTGCAGTGCTTACAAAGTATCTTCTATCTATATCTATATCTATAGATACATATATCTGTATCAGTTTACATAAGTGACATGAAGCTCATAAGTGAACTTCTCTTCAGGACCAGGTGCAAGGATGCTAAGGAGACTCTTGTTATACAAAAATAAACTATGTATTGAGAATATAAGGATATAAAAGGATTTCAAATTCTAAGGGTTTCTAGCTCCACCCAAAATAAAATTCCCTGGTTCCACAAAGAACTGCTTCTCCTGTTTCCACAGGCTACAATGATCCTTCCTGAACAGACTAAACCAAAATTTCCCTATTCTACAATAAACTAACATTATTCTTATATAAAGTATATAATTCTCAACTTTGTCTCCAAGTTATAAAAATGACAAAGGCCAGTTGGCTATGCCTTAGCAAGAATCTAGTTAACAGACTCAGAGTCCAAACCAAAGATTAGATCTTTCTTTGGTCTTCTCAGAGATAAAACAATTTATGAAACAGCAATAGACAGTCATTAGTGTTTCCCAAGTTGAAAAAGGTAATCACTTATCTCCTTCAGGCTTTTCCTCCCTTCTTTCTACCTTCATACAGTGAAGAGAGAGAGAGAGAGAGAGAGAGAGAGAGAGAGAGAGAGAGAGAGAGAAAATAAGACACCACCAGCTCCCAGCACTCAGAGAGAGAGAACCACAGCCAATCCCACCAACTGCTAGAGAGCAACTGTCAAAGAAAAACCATTACACCTCCCCCACACACAATGTCAACATTTGAAACTGACACTGTCTCAGATCTGTTATAAACTTCAATTCTTTCTCAAGTTAGTTTCTCCACTTCTTACCTATAAACCAATGTAACAAGACTTAATTTCTAATATCATCATTATTGCACTGAAGTATTAATGAATTTTAGGAGGATACTATGGGGAATCAGTGTTCCTCCTTCCAGGAAAGCCAGGAGTGGCTTCCCTTCATTAGGTCAGTACACAGCTCCTTGGAGACTATTTTTTTCTAGAAAAATATATTTATTTGTAATTTAAAGATAAAACCACAAGGATTATGAACAAGAAAACCTTAAAACTACAGGGAAATAATCTGTACCTACTTTTCTATTTTGTCACAAGACAAACTCTTCTTGTCTTGAAGTTACTATAAACTTCTCTCTATCTAAAAACCCCCATGAAACACACTATCTGACTACATCTTACTATAATACTTATTAAAAAGTAACTTAATTTTGCCAAAAGTGTCTCCAGGCAAACTGAGTCAGTTAGCCAACTGGATCAACTGCTAACTGACCAGAGTATAACTCTGAGATAGCTCCCAGAGCTCAGACAAGTAGACCTCTGGTCTTTCTTCTCTGCAAACAGTTCTCCAACAAAGCAGGTTTTACAAATTCATTTCCACGATGAATCTCCAAAGTGAGGGAAATGGGAAAAGCTCCAAGATGGTTTCTGAGTTCCTCCTCCTTCTCCCCAAAGCAGATTTAGATGCAGAGAACAAATTCTCAGCTGCTCTGTCTCCTCCCAAGCCAAAGACCAACTGCTCAGAAGTTATAGACCAACAGTCAAAACTCCGCCTGCTCACAACTTCCAGAATTCCAAGCTCATGCCCAGAACTCTGTCCTGCTTCAGCATATCCTATCTCAGACACCTTTTACAAAATTCTTTATCTTATCATATGTAAAGCTTCCCAAACCCTCGAGGAGCCACAAGGTAGGAAGATAGAAAAAGGATAGAAGATTTGTATACCATGAAGGGTGTGAGGGAGCCAAGTTAGAGATATGAGGTGGCAGAAATGAGTCAGAAACCAGGCGTTATTAATATTAATGGAGCCACAGCAAAATTCCCATCAGTGGACTACTCTGAAGGCTTATTCCATCCAAAGATCCAAATTCAGTACCACACAGGTCAGAGTCATTATAGAGAAAAGAAAGTGCCTGACCAAAGGCCAGGTCCCAGGTGAGAGAGATAGAGAAGGAGAGGAATTAAAGATGGAGCTTGGCCGGAGGCCAAGCTCCAGCAAGGACAGGGATCAGTGAGAGCTGAGATCCAAGAGAGGGATGGAGATTGCTGTGGCTGCTTTTAATGTCTTTGATATGCAAATATACACAATACAGAGGGATGATTATCATTGGTTAACAACAAGGTATAGGTGTGGTTTCTCTTAGCCAGGTGAGCACAAAGAAACCTGTTTTCCCACCTCACCTGAGGGAAGCTGGGGTCAAGGGTCAGAGGCTTTCCTAGCCACGCACAAGACTGAGCATGCTCTCTTCTAAGCCACTCTGTACATACTGTTTCCCTTACCCATAGCTAGGGGTGGACTGCTACAATACTTAATCAATATAAATTTTCTATTCCATTCCTATAGTATGAGGAAAATAACTTTGGCATAAATAAATGAGGAAGATGGATGAGAGTAGGGAGAGTCAGGAGGGAAACCAGGCAGAAGGCAACTCTGGTAGTAGAGGAGAGGAATGATGGTGGCACTAGGGTGACAACTACATAGGGAGAGAAAAGGAGTCAGATGTAAGAGATTGGGAGTTTAAAGGCCAAAAAAAAAACTGGCAATGCAGGATAAAAGAATGTGAGGAGTTCTGGACAATATGGAGGTTTCAAATGTAGGAGACTGGAAGAATGGAAACTACTTCACTAGAAATAGGGAATTATGGGAAAGAAAATATGGGGGAGGCATTTGTGTGTGTGTGTGTATGTATGTGTGTGTCTGTAAAGAATGAGTTCAATTAAGAATATATTGGGCTTGAAATGGTTTCAGAGCATTTAGTTTGAAATATCTAATTGGCAATTAAGAATGTGTGAATGAAGCTCAGAGGAGAAAGATAATGTTACCAATGCTTAGCCAGTGCCTGGCTCCTAGAGGGTAGTTAATAAATGACCGCTGAATGAAAAAGAATGAGTTTAGAAAAAAGAAGAGGGCCCAGGATAGAGCTTCAAGAAACATCCACAGCTTGAGTGTGTGATGATTAGGAATCTTGAGGCTGGTTTCTAGGTAAGAAAATTGATTTATTGATTAGGCTAGCAATAACCAAAATTAATTGATCACTATTCTCTTTGGGATATAACACCATGAAAGGAAGTGTTGTGGATCCCTAAATACAACATTGGTACCCCAAGATATGTCTAAAAGGTGGATAATAAATGTGGTGGCACACAATTCTCTCAGGCTCTCCCCAATTCCTTTGTTTAATGATGGGAAATCCCAGTCCTATGATTCCAACATGTAGAAGGAGAAATCAAGTTCTGCCCAGATAGGAGTGATTTTGTTCGATGATTTTCAATGTAAGGTTCTAGAAAACTGTCCTGCACACTGGACCTAAGCTGATTTTTAAATACCAAAAAAGATATAATCCATAATCTCACCTTTCTATCATCCTACAATGGGAAATACTCTAGGTTTGTAACATTCCTTGATTTGCCAGGAATAGAGGAAAGATTAGAGTTTTAAGAGACAAGCATGGGTCTCAGTTCAAAACACAGAAATAGAAATTATTCAATATATTTAAAAATATTTCTGGGTGGGTGTGGGATGCTGGTGTGTGTCTGTGTCTGTGAAATGAGTCAGTAAAGGAGATTCAGATGAACTAAGAATATAGACAGTGGTTAGATAAGAAAGAGGAGAAACAAGACTAAAATACTAAGAGTAGAGGATTCAGAATGAGTTACTCAGTTGTATTAAATGAAGCTAATAGGTTGATAAGAAACCACCAATAAAGATCACTGGTAATGTTGCAGAGAATAACTTCAGCTAAGTGGTTAGGTTAAAAGCCAGACTATAAAGGGTGGAAAAGTAAGTAATGTAGAAAATGTAGACAATAAATAGTAAGAGCTTTCCCCTAGGAGTTTGGCTAAAAAATGGAGGAAAACTAGAGGATGATCATTTGAGGTTACTGATGTGTTAGGGAAAGATTTTTTAGGATGAGGGAGATACCTCTCTTATATTCAGGAAGCAAGATATTACTTCAAGATTACTTATTTTTCTAATATTATTTCAAAATCATGCCCAGTTGTTTCTGGTTCTCTTTCTCTCAACTGACCAGTGTTTCTTGTCTCCCCAAATTGATTTTTCTGTATTTTCCTATATGCATGTGATGTTGTCTATAGTAGAAAGTAAATTCCTTCAGGTTATGATTGCTTAATAGGAACTTTACAATGAGAAAAATTTGCTTCAGGGAATTAAAAAATACTCTTACTTGAACAACTTAGTGAAGGAGACCATCTTCCATTTATACACTTTGTACTTTTGAATTCTGAATTCCAGTTACATTTGTAACTAATGACAATATCATCAAATTCATTGTTTAGGTTGACTTGAAAGTTTTCAAAAACTTTTGATGCACATCTCCCAAGTCTGTCTTGTTCTAAAAGAAAGATAAAATTTTTAATGTAATATATAAGGCATGCCATCAAACCAGGATGTTAAAACATTTAGCCTACAGACTCCAGTGGTCACCAATCCAGATTAAAATATGATAGGGAAGTAATAAAATAAATAACAATATAATAAAATGGATAATGTTACATTTTAACTGTCAATTTGTCATAGATATTGTTCTTATTCAAATTACTGTCTTCCTCCATAAATAAACTGTTTCTAGTTGTTTGATACAACTGATTGAAATCATCTTCAGTGTTCTTTCATTCAAAGACATATATTAAGTGTCTAATTCCAGGTATAAAAACCAAAGAAAGCTTCATTGATAAGGCGATTTGAAGAATTAATTAAGCATTAGGAACAGACTATTGCATTAATAAATTAATTATTCTTAAATTAGTCATTTATATTAACAGTTAAAATTTAAATAAATATTTAAATTAACTAATAAAATTATTAATCCATTAATCAATGAATTGAGAAAGACTGGGAGCTAAATTTAATTAAGTCAACATCTTAGCTTGGACAACTTTTCATTGAGTGGAAGTATTTTTTGAGTGAATACCACTGATCATGTGGGATGACATGAACTTTGATTTTCATATGGTACAACCTAAACCTGATTATTACAATATCTGTTAACCTCTTGGTATTTATTGCCCTTTCTTGTTTCATGAGGAATAGAGAGAAGGAATTATTTGACTCTCCTTCTAACTTCAATGTGCCTTTGCATAAAACAAATTGTTAGCCTACTTGTGGAGATCATTCTCAAAACAACATACACATGAATCTCTTTCCTTTATATTTAGCCTTTCATTGATTTCATAATATTCAAAATTAATGTTAATTTTAAAAATAATAGTCATATTTCTGTGGAATAATCAGTTGGAAAAGTCTAATTCATGAAAATATTTCATAAAATTTCCCCAAAATGTAATAATAAGAAAAACTTTTAGGTGGTGAATACTGAGAATGAATTCATTTGATATTTTCCTCTCCATGACCCTCAAATAAATGGATTTTAAAAAGTCATACATACCAAATATAGGAGAAATGATGGCTTATTAGGATCTAAAGTAGAACAGATACCACAGAAACCTAACAGTAAACTCTAAAAATGCACAAGAAAAATGATTAAGAAACTGCAAAATTGTCAGCTATAAATTGCTCCATCTTGTGCAAAACTTGACCATGACCTGACAGAATTTTGTGGAAGCTTTGAACATATATAAACCAAGATATAAAGGGCATCTAGGGAAGGATACCATGGCAGCATTCAGGAACATATTTTGGTAAACCAGTACCTGGACAGGCAATGGCCTAAATCAGAGCATATACTACAACCAGGGAAAGGGCCAAGGCAACACTTGGGAAGGCTAACACTAACACTTGGGGTCTAAAAGTAAGTTTGTTTTCTGTAGAAACTTTTAGAACCTGTGGGGAACAAAGCAAGTGACTGAGGCAATTATAGATGTGGGATCACATAACTAAAAGACAGATAAGGAGTCAAAGTCAAAATCAAACTCTAGTCACCACAAGACTGATTTGAAAGCCTAGGAATTCCTGCCAAAGGCAGGGAAGACTAATTTTAGTCAGCACATTCAAGGGCAGAAGTGAAAATAAATATAGTTCTGTTGATTGGAAAATGTGGAAGGTAGGGTCTACTATGGATGTAAAATTTTGCATGAACTCTCAGATGAGGTGAACATATTACTACTTAACGGTTTTACTTTATTAGAAGAGACCTCTTAAAAATGAGGGAAATCTGAAAATGTAATTTAAAAAAATTAATGAGCTAAAAAAAAACTGAAAAAGGGATTGAGGGCAAATCTTATGATCTTTAGAACACTTGGAAATCATGATAACCACCCAAAAGGCAAAAATACAAATAATCCACTAATAGCTTCCTAAAAGGAATACTTTTAGGCATTTCTCCCAGGAAAAATAATAGCCAAAATTCAGAGCTTCAAAATCAAAGAAAAAATACTGTGGCACACAAAAAAATAAATAGTTATATTACCAAGATTACATAAGACTTGGCAGCAATCAATATAAAAGAGAAACAAAATATTGGAGCTATTTTTAAAATAAAAGACAAATAAGTGTTTAGAACAAAGACTAAAACTATTTGCCACAACTGAATGTAACTTCCTAAAAAGGATAGAAAGTTTATTTATCATTTCAAATTATTTCAAAGGATTCCTGTTGAAAATGACCAAATGGAGTAGAAATTTTTAAATTCAAATACAGAATTCCAGAGAAATATAGTAGAGACAAAGATTAGAAATGCCTATTTAAGGATGAATTATTTATATTATATTAGGGGTAGAGAAATATATTTTCTTTTTAGAGAGCTCTGTCTTTAAGAATCATTTAGGAAAAAAGACAAAATCATATTAAAAGATAACAGACGTCCTTGGAGAGTTTTGTTCTGTGTTAATTCTTTTAGAAGAAATTGGGAAAGAAATGGCATTATATTGGTAAGGTAACTAAGAGGTAAAGTCAAACTTATCTCACACCAGAAGGGTACCTGAGATATAGAGTATACAAACATGGATAAGAAGATAGAGAGAGTAGTTATCTCATAAAACTTACTTTTGTATGAATCACATATAGGGAGGATGATTACACAATCACATTCATAGACACACACACACATATACACATCTCATTTGGTATAGATTTATATTAAATTCAACAGGGATCTAGGTGAGGAGAGGGGAAGAAAAGAGATATGTTAATTTACCTTTGAAGATTTTTGAAAATATAATTTTTAAAAATCAGAAATTAATTTTATGTTTGTGGGCAATAAAACTATTGACAATATCAAATCTCTATGTCAAAAAGTTTCAATTACCAATGCAGGTAGGTGGTTGTGTCCAATTTCCATGAATACATATACTTGTATTTTTTCCAACCATTATAAAATTCTCCATGCAACCATATTCCACTGAAGACCCATGAGAATATGACAGATCAGGTGTCTGAATATAACCATGGACAAGTTCAGGTACTTTTGCACATCTTCTTTTTTCCTCTATATAAATTAGACACAAATATACTTAAATATTTTTAAAAAATTCCTAAATATTTATACATGTGTCTACACTTCCCCACTCTATACATATGTACATACACATACATACATATATATATATATACATATATGTCATGGACAAAATAAAGAGCTATTCAAAATAGAATATAAAATTAATTACCAATGCAAGTGGGTAAGGTTGTCCATTCTCCATCATTGCATTGTATCTTCTTGGGTCCCCTCCTTACAAATCCAAGGTCACAGTTATACTCTACCACATCATTATGACAATATACTTTCTTCTTTGAGTCCTTAGCTATGCCATTCAAAATTTCTGGTGGTTGCTCACAACAGTTTACTTCCTCTATAACAGAAAGGCCATTTAAGTAATTTTTAATAGTATAATAATAACTGGATCATTGATTTAGAGTTGGAAGAGAACTCACATGTCTTTGAGCCCAACTCACTCATTTTGCATTTGAGGTCCATAGAGCTTAGTTGATTTGCCTAATATATAAGAATTAAATAGCAGAGTTAGAATTTGACCTTGGGTCCTCTGGATATGTATCTAGAACTCTTCTCACTGAACCACATTTAGATTTTGTTATCCAGTGTGTTATCCACCAACAATGATCAGTTTTATGTTCCCTGCAAATTTCATAAGTAGACTAAGTATAGTATAGTAAGTATAGTATGCTTAGTATACTTACTTTAAACAAGGATACTACAGGTCATTAATAAACTGCTAGAGAATATAGGGTCAAGCACACATCTATGGGGTAACACTTTTAGCATCTTATTTCCAAGATGATGTCAAATTGTCAATATACTTTTTATGTATCCAGTTATTCAACCAACTCCAAATGCATCTTTACTGCCTTGACTACCTTTACTGCCACCTAGTCTTGCCTCTCCAGATATTACATGAGTAGCATAAGAGACTACATCAAATTCTTCCATTAACATTAATTTTAGTGATTATTTTCTTAGCTTTTTCTTGAAGTCATTCTACACACTGTCATTTTCCAAATTGACCTGAATAATATGCCAAGAATAATATGCAAATAAGAGATTAATTTCCATTTTGATTAGAGGGTGTTCTTAGACTTAGAGGATCTGGTCTAGATAGAATTTGAAAATAAATTACTAATGAATCTATCTAGATACTGACAAAGCAATCAATCACTTCCTAATAATTAGTGAATCCTTTGCCTTACTGGTGATAAGAAATCAGTAGATCACCATTCTGCATTTATACAAGTTTAGGTTGCAATAGGTTAACATTGACCTTAAAATTCATTCTCTGAACTATTTCCCAATCCTATTAATCTCAGATAAACAAGAAAAATACTTAGTTCAGAATAATTCATATACTTGGTTACTACAGAGCTACTGCTCATATTTATTAAATTGGCAGAATTATGGACTTTTTGGATTTTCTGTGCAATGTATAATCATGTCTCACTGAATACTTTTAGAACCGTGAATTACTGACACTATAGCTTTTCCCCAGTCCTTCCCATATGCTACTCAATAAAGCTAGAGGAAATCATATGACCATGCTAACAAGATTTTCTTCTAATAGTTATGATCTAATTTTAACAGATCCCTCTTTACAGCAAGGGTTCTCTAAAATCAATTCTTTATCCAGCTGTCCTTATTTGCTGTCATCTTTAGTTTCCCCAGGACTTCCATATCATCTTCTTAAACCTTCTCAGATGAGGATTTCATCTCATATTTTACTGAAACAATTGAGACAATTTAACCTGAGTCTCTTCTCATTATCTGTTGTTCACAGTCTGTCCCTTGGTTAGTCCTCCATTTTTTCTTCCTTTACTCCCCTATTCAAAGAGGTGGCTTTTATCTTAGTCCAACAAAACCCTTTGTGTGGCATCTTTAATTCCATTCTTGGATTCCTATAAGGATTTATTGCCTCTTCCTCATTTGGCTTATATTGACCACAACCACATTTTAAAAGCAGAACCTGAGTTGAATATTTTCATAGGTTAAAGATTTATGATGGTCATGAGATAAAGCAAGGGAGCTTTGCGTTAAAAAAAAAGAGCAGTCAAAGGAAAACACAAGATAGAAATTTTAGACTATGTGTGTATTGAGTGTAGGTTTTAAAATATAGATTGGAACGCTTTAATGTAGACTAGGTATGAGATATTTCCTATAATATCCTCTAATTCACATATAACACCAAATAACAAGAAACCCAACTTGCACCTCAATGTAGCTAGGAAAACTCCTCACAACTGCCACTGGCTTCCTTGGAGAGGCATTTTTCTCTACAGATAACAAAGTTAAGATGGTGAAATATCCTCTTAATCAAGAATGTCCAGATATCTTCTCTTCTAACACTTTGATTTGTCCTCTTGGTTAACTAAAGAAGATATAAATGATTCTATGCTGACCCAAAATATATTATATGAAAACTACAGCAAAGATAAAAAAGTTGTGCCAGGGTAAATATTCAGTAATTCCATTCTTGCTATCACCAATTTGAGAAACAAAGAGTTACTTTTGCATGTAGGAAGCCTGGGGGACCATCCAAAATGATAACACTGCACAGATGAAGGTCCAGCTATTTTAAATCCACGGATACATCGAAAAGTCAATACATCTCCAACTTGATATTTATCTTTCTTGATATTAGGTTCCATTTGATGTAGAATAGGGAGACTGCATGCTTTTTCTAAAAGTAAAGTAAAAATAAAATGGATGACTGCTTAAATTTTTAGAAGTTTCAGTGTTTACTCAGCAAGTAACTTATTATAATATGTTTTCAAGTAGAGGCTATCAAAAGAAATAGTTCCTACCTTCAAAGAGCTTACAATCTAGTTATATATCATGAGATTTTACATAAAGACTTTTTTGGTAAATAGCAGGCAAATAAAGGGCACTTTTTTTCTTAAAAATTTATATTGAATAACATAAAGGCAGGTAGAAAGAGAGAGGATGCATATGAAACAAAATTACTTATATATAGATAATTATTTATGAGTGTGTTAGAATTGAATGACTCACTATTGGATCTTAGGATTGGCAAAATCAGTTAAGGAAGCCGTCCAAAAAATGTAGGGCTCAGATTATTATTTAAAATAGAATATTCTAGTTTTTTTAAAGGAAAAGGAGGTTTTTACAATTAATGATCATATAGTTCAACCTCCTCAATTTGACTGATGAGTAAATTAAAACATCACATATCATGTAGTTGAAAATCTAAAACCACAATCTTTTATTTTATAATACAAAGTCTTACATATAATAAATACATATAAATATATATTCTCATTTAAATCAATAATATTGTATAATGCCAAAAGATATGTTCATGAAAATTTATTTTTATTATGCTTCATATTTTCAATTGTATTTAGACATGATATAAATCACTGATATATGAAAATGGATATATTTTTTCAAAGAAAAAATATTCTGTGACACTTTAAAGACTTCTGAAATCACACAAAAAAAGTGAAACACAATTAAGTTACATATTTTAAGGATTATTGACTGTTTTTAACAAAACAATATTACTAAAATCATAAAATAGAAACTGTTTGGTAATTTCAAATACCAACTGCAAGACTTAATGACAAAGAAAAATAAAGGCAGTTTAATTAGCAAAAATGGAATAAATATCAATGAAACCTAAGTGGCTGGCAGTTATCAAGACTGCCAAACCTATAATTCATTGGAGCTGAAGAGACTACAGGAAGAGGTCCATAAGAAGTCTAGAGAAGCTACTAGTAGTTTTGGTGCTCACCTAAAGGAGCCAGAAGAAAACATTTTGGAAATTTTGATAATGATCCATACTATCCCCATTGCCTGGGTCTTACTAATCTTCTGCCTTAGAATCAATACATAATATTGATTTTTAAGGTGGAAGGCAACGTTTTTAAGAATCTCTTTATTCATATCAATTATAAATATGTAGGGAAAAGTTTGTAGAAATTTGGCCTGACAACCTCATCTTTAGATATTGCAGATTCCATTTCTTCTGGATTGATGGCTAAAAACTTGGAAAGCACAATTCTTACTACAAAGTACTAATGTTGTCAATTGGTCTAATTTATGAAATACCTGGTTCTATTGATGAAAATGACGAGAAGATAAATTAACATCTGGTTTCAATATGAATTGTAAGACCACTAGTCCTTTCTAACTGTATTATATCTGAAAGTTCATATATAGGCTTTCTCCCTTTTTAGAATGTGGTATATTTGAGAGAGGGGAGCATGTACCTTCTCATTTCTTTCTTCAAGTCCTTAACACAGTGCTTAATAAATGGTTTTTATTCATTAAAAATTAGAACACAGAATCTACCTATTCATGAATCTCCATAAAACATTTTATTTTTATTTTTAACTCAGGAAAAGTAACATAAGGATAAGTGATAAGAGATATAGAAAAATGCAAACATTAGATAAGAGGAAGAGAGGAAAATTTAGATACAAACCCTTTGAAAGATTCTGGAAGGAAAAGTTCTGCAGAAAGGGTTGTGGGAGTGAACTGAGTTTAATTGTCACTCTTGAACTGTTTTTTTTTTCTTCCCCTGAGCTACAAGAGGGAAAGAGCTGCTTTACCAACTCTTGGTGAGTTTATTTCTCCTTTTCAGTAACTTACCATAACATTCAACCACTGTAGGCCACTCATCATCATAACATGTTTTGAAACCTTTTGTTTGACCTCTTCCAAATTCATATCCATCCATGCATTCATATTCTAATCTTTCTTTAGGCTTAAGAAATGTCTTTTTCCCTTTTTGTTTGGCATTTATGAATTGGGGAATATCACAAATTTCTAAACAAAGAAGAAAACACATTATCTCTGAGGTAACTGCACATATTTTCAACTCAACAAATCAGACTTCACAGGGAGGCAAATATTAATTCCAAATTTTCAAAACAAGAAAATGCAATAAACCATCATATATTAAAGAAAAAACAAAGCACCCTTCATTTTTCCCTTGTACATATGAATTTCTAGGAATCCATTTTAGGAATTATTTTAACTGCATAGTTTTTTTTATTAGAATCTATTTCTTAATACTGTGAATTAGATAAAGAATGTTGAAGCTAATTCATATGAATGTCAATTTCTCTAGGTGAATCTAAAGTAAAAAAAAAGTGTGCACAGTTATTTTGAATAAATAATTTAATATAGTTTGATCTCAGTTAGCTCTTCTGTTTGAAGAAAGTGATGAAGAATGGATTAGATGACTGATAGGAGCTCTTCCAGCTTTGTATTCATGTATCAAGTTCTTTGTATTAATATGTGTAAATACTTAGTGATAAGCCACAATAAGGCAGAGTCTAATTAATAGTAAAATGTAAATATCAAGCCCTTAAGGTAAAAGTTATATTCTAAAATCTGAACCTAAATTTATTTCTCAGACTTCTAAGCAATAGAGAACATCATAGATAAATGCTTGTTATATTTCTTACTTTAAAAAAAAAATGTATTCACAAGCTAAAATGATTAACTATAGGAACCTCTGGTGTGATTCTAATGAGTTTGATCTGAATTAAGCTTATTCTAGTAGCATATTTACTAAGTACTTACCATGAGATAAAATTGTAAAAAGGAGCTGATAATATAAAGAGACACACATATGTATTTGCCTGTGTGCATGCATGCGTGTGTGTGTGTGTGTGTGTGTGTGTGTGTGTGTGTGTGTGTGTAGAGAACTGTGCCTGGAATCAGGAAATAGTTACCTGAGTTTAAATTTGACCCTAGACACTTACTATATGTGTCACCTTAAGACATTTCATTTAACCCTGTTTGCCTCAATCCCTTATTAGTAAAATCAGCTGGAGAAGTACTTCAGAGCACTGGAGGCTTGGAAATTTAGGTTAAGTGACTTGCCCAGGGTCACATAGCTAGGAAATGCCTGAGACACTCTAGTATTGCTGCAAAGAAAAATCCAATGGAGTTACAATGTGCCAGACATAACTGAAAAATGACTCAACAACACAATATAAGTAAATACAAAATTAAGATTTATTGGGTGGAAAACTCAGAGTTAGAGGATATCAGAACAGACTTTATATAGTAATTGAGCTGATATTTAAAAGAAATTTGCCTAAGAGGCCAGACTAAATAGGGAATGTAATGAAGGCAAGGGGCAAAGCTGGTAGAAAGACCTGGTCAAAGGAGACTAAAGTCAAAGATCACTATGCTAAACATTCTCCCAGTGCCCCCAAAACATTAGTATAATATAATAATATAATAATAATATATAGATAAAAGCAACACCATCAACAAAAACCCTGAGATACAGAGATTCTGCCTGAGCTCAAGTCTTAAGCAAAACTACTTATGTAGGTGTCTATGACTCTATAGCAATGTTATAATGTTACAAGATTCCTCACTAAGGAGAACAAAGACAAGGATCTGGCTAGTTCCATGGAGGACAGGAAGATTGTCATCCCATGTCTCCCTGCTTTAGCTTCCCATAATTATCACACCACATATAAGCATCTCTTTTCTTTTCTTTTTAGTAGAGAGGTGAGAGAAGAGGTGTTCAGTTTTATAGGGTTGGAGAACCAGGGTTGGGAAGCATCCATAGAGCAATTCAGCTGGATGAGTAGCAAAATCCAATGGCACCTGTAACCTATCAGGGATCTCTTGCAGCTCCCCACTCAATTGGGTTAATTCTATTAAGCCCTTGTAAAAGGCAAGAACATTTGTGTATAGAAAGAATTTGGATACAACAGAGGAATTTTTCTCTCCCACAAAAGAGCTACACCTATCAACACATATAAAGAAAGAGTGAAAGGAAATTTCTGGTCCACCTTCCTCACGTTAGAGATCAGAAAATGACCCAGAGAGGGTGAATAATTTGTCTCTAATTGCACAGATAGGTAGCAATGGAATGGGAATAGAATCAGATATCCAAGTACATAGATAGCAATTTAGTCCTGTTATTCCCCCCTCTGCCCCTCACACTATTCTAGCCTGCTTTGAAATTTACAAGCATTTAAAACAGGATTATCTGGACAATATCTGCCTTTAATGGCTCCTAATGAAACACTTTCTTTATTCACCCTAGAAGAGAGGCATTCTAGATGATCTTTTGCTACCTACATTCAGGAAGAGGAGAATTAAAATATTAAAGTACTCACTAATGCATGTTGCTTGACCCAACCATCCATTTTTTCCACACGTGATAAATCCATTTCTTTCTCCGTTTGTTGTTCCATATCCTTCTTTACATTGATAATTTGCACTTGTATTGATAATGTAATACATATTTGAATCAGTAAAAAATCCATTATTTACTTTCATTCTGAATACTGAACATGTTTCTGAAAGGGGAAGAATACAAGCAAAATACAGACCTGAGCTCATTACTGTCTTCAAAAGAAGGCAATAAATAAAACCATAGCATGAAAAGTGAATCTGTTTAAAAATACAAATCTGCTTCACTCAGTGCTGACCTAGATGTGTAAACACTCTTATTAAGTTATTATTAAGTTAACAGCTCCTTGTATTGATAGAGAACTTTCTCATCATGGGTTCAGGGATCCTTAGACTAGTCTTTGCAGGCTGAACCCTGAGGAAATTTACATATACTGGCCACTAAATTATTAAGGTCATAGTTCTGCTCTGGCATGGGATTTAGATGTAAGAAATATTTTCATTTTTGTTGCATGGGACACCTGGAGAACCTCTGCTATTTCCTCAAGCAATCTAGAAGCTCCTGGGAGTTCCCCAACCAAGCTGTCAACTTGAGAAAGTGAAGACAAAAACCTTACTTAATGGATTTGAATTGGTTTGCTCTCCACCACTGTGCACTGTGCTTTGTATTTTCTGAGACATGTGTCTACTGGATTTGGGGCTGGAAAACACAGGATAATAACAATTTAGAACTGGAAAAGGCTTCAGAGGAATCTAATCGGAATCCTGTTAAAGTAATCATCCTCTCTAAAACACTTTCCACAAATGATCATTAAGTCTCTGAATGAAGACTTCCATTCATTAGGAACTCACTCCCTGAGCCAGAGCCTTTCAGTGTTTGAAGTTAAATATCAAGTTTTCCTGACACACAGCCTTTGTCTTCCTCTTATTTTACACCTTGCTCTTAGCTTTGTCTTCTGAGGTTCCTCAAAACAAGTCTAATCTCTCTTCCACATAAATCCCTTCCTCTTGCAGCCATTCCGCAAACAAATATAGACTCTGTGCCAGGCACTGTGCATAACTATTGACACACAAAGGAAGGCAAAAAGTGCCCTTAATCTTAAGGTGTTCTTTCACATTCTAAAAAGGAAGGATAACCGAAAAATAACTAAGAACATACAATATGAGATGAAAAGTCAATTCAGAAAGGAAGTATGCAGAAGGTGGGGTGACTAGAAAAGGCTTTCTGAAGAAGGTGGAATTGGAGCTGTTAAAGGAAGACTGAGAAACTGAGACAGAGGCCAGAAAGACAACATTCTTTGCAAGGGGGGCAGCAAATAGAAAGGCATAGCCGCTTGAGAGAGTATAACAAATAAAGTCAATGTAATAAAATGTTTAGTTCATAGAAGAAAATAAATTGGAAGAAGACTAGAAAGGTTAGAAAAGGCCGAAATTGTGAAGTGTTTTTAAAACCCTGGAACTTCATCTTCAGCCTTTAAGATAATAGGAAAGAAACCACTAGAGTTTACTGAAAAGGGGGGTGACAGTTAAAACATATCACTTTGTTGATTAGAAGATAGATTAGAATGGGGAAAGATTTGAGGGAGGCATGGTGATTATCAGGCTATAGCAAAAGTCTAGACAAATGGTAATTCGGACTTAGAGTATTGATTGTGGTGATGTAGGGGACAGGGGATCTCTCTCTCTTTCTCTCTCTCTCTCTCTCTCTCTCTCTCTCTCTCTCTCTATATATATATATATATATATATATATATATATATATATAAGAATATAAAGGTGGAAATTACATTATCTAACAAAAGACTGATTATATAAGCTTAGTGAGAGTGCTCTACAGATGTCACCTGGGTTGTGAGCTGGGGTACCTGGGAAAACAGTAGTGCCCTCTACCATTTATTGGGAAGTTTTGAAAAAGAAGAGCTTTGAGTGAGGGGAAATCATTAGTTCTGTTTTGGACATATTGGGTTTGAGACTCCACTAGAATACCTCATTTAAGATTTCCAAAATCTAGGTGTTAATTTGAGACTTGAGCTTGGGAAAGATATAGAGGCTGGATGCATAGAAGTGAGAATTATTTTCATAGATGATAAATGGATTCATGTGAATTAATGAGATTGATAAGTGGTATATTATAAACAAAAAAAGAGAGACAAGGACAGAGTCCTGAAAAATTCTTACAATTACAGATTGTAAGGATAGTCAGAGAACATGAAAGACGAGTTTCATGGAAATCTAAAGGGGAAAGATAATCAAGGAAAGGAAAGTGATCAAAAATTCCAAATGCTGTCAGAGAGGTAAAAATAATTAGGATTGAGAAAAGGACATTAGATTTGTTTAATGAAAAGTCACTGGTAACTTTGGAGGGAATAATTCAGTTGTCTTTTATTCAGACAGATGACAGAGAATTAAGATGAACCTAAGAGAAAACACAGCAGAGGTACTTATGATGATTCCTAACTGATCTTCCTCAAACAATGTTTCCAGTTCCTTCTTTAGCCCCTTTACTTTCCTCTGAATTAATATGTTGTTTTTAAATTATGGCACCTGGGTAACACACCTGGTGAGAATTCACCAGAATTGAATAGAGCAGGACTATCAGTCTTCTCATACTTATTCTTGCAGTATTTCTGTTAATGCTGTCTAAAACTGAATTGGATCTTCTGACTGCCATGCCTCAATCTTGAGTGACTGCCTAACCTTTTCCATTTTACCAATTTTCACATGTATCCCCATCATGTACTTTTGTTTTTAAAGTCCTTTTAAAATCATGGGACTTTACACTTGACAATTAAAGTGATCCACATCTAGGGAAATACGGATTAAAATGGAGAACTGACCTATTCAATATATCTAATTTAGTCTTGACAGGTACATACCTAAAGGTTGACATCTGGGGGAACTAATTACAACTGTATATCCATATATATGGAAGTGAGTTAAAGAAAAAGAAACTGATTAATGAAGACTTTCTTTTAAGGACCTCACATCTAAGGGTTTCAAAGGGTTATTTGAAGAGATTTCTTTTGTAGACATGTATCTGTTGGTTAAAAATTTTTACCTATTAAACCCTATATCTGCAATCCCAAATTTCACTAAAATTAAATTCCTAATTAATTTGATTTAAAATCAGAAGATAAGTTGGAAATAACTTGAGATATCTGATAGTTTAGTGTTCTATACCACATACCCATTTGCAAACAGTCACATGCGCACACAAACCCACACATAATCCCTTCTCCAATATCTCAGGATAGATATTTTGCCTAATTCAGGAAAGATCCTGAGAGATTTCAACTTTATTTCTCAGCAATGTTTGTATTAACCCTTTCCCCAAATGGAAGCACAGAAATGTCAAGTTACTTGGGTTTTGTTGCAATACTAAAATGACATCATTCAAAGCTTAACTCATCCACCATCTCCTAAGGGAAGACTTTTCTGAACTCTTCATTGGTTGACTTTGACTTTTTTCTTCAAATGATCACATACAGAAATAGTTAGTTACATGTTCTAGTCCCTCAGTAGAATTTAAGTTACATAAAAGTAGGAGATATCTTTCATTTACGTTTTGTACATCCACCACCTGGCATACTTTGGTGTAGAAAAGCATCACAAATGATTATTAGAATGGATGTGGAATAATACAGAGCATCTTGAAACTTCCTCTAGTTCTTCTTCTCTCACTTTTCTCCCCTTTTGTTCTACTTCTTTCTTGATGTCTTCTTTACTCTCCTTTTATGTATGCCTGTTTTTGTTTATCTCCCCATGTCATAGCTTCCACATTTGTGTCTATATTTTCACCATTCCTTGATCTTTTCCACTTTTCTTTCTTCTCATCTTTCAGTTCCTACCCCCCTTTTCCATTTCTCTGACTTTCTACCTTTTTATTGGCCTATTTTGTGACTATTATAATCATAATGTTCTCATTTTAAAATATATTTTAAAAATATCAATACTTACAAAAACTCTGTACAAGGAAAACAATTACTCGTTGCATAAAAACCTCAAAATATAACTTTCAAAGCTGTCTTACTTGTCTAATGATTTTAATCTGCATATTTAAGCCTTTCCTTTTCTTTGTATATTTCATTTTTCAATTACATATAAAAACAATTTTAACATTCATTTCTTTAGAATTCTGAATTCAAAAATCTATCCCTCCCTCACCTTCACCTCTAAGTCAGCAAGCAATTTGATATAGTTTACATATTGTAATCATTCACCACAATATTTTCATATTAGTCATTTTGTGAAAGAAAACATGTACAGCCAAAAATGCATGAAAGGAGAGAGTTAGAAAATAGTTTGCCTCATTCTGAATTCAGATTCCAGGAATTCTTCTTTTGGAAGGGGATAGCATTTTTTATCAGGAATCCTTTGGAATTGTCTTATTCTGCTGGGAATAGCTGTCATTCATAGTTGATCATGATACAATGTTGTTGTTACTGTGTATAAAGTTCCCCTGGTTCTGTTCACTTCATTTTGCATCAGTTCATGTACATGTTAACAAGTTTTTCTGAGTGTTCTCCTAACAATTTTTATAACACAATACTATCCAATCACAACTGTATACCAAATCTCCTCCAGCCATTCTACAGTTGATGGCTATCAGCTCAATTTCTAATTTTTTGATACCACAAAAAACTGCTATGAATAACTTTGTACAAATAGTTCCTTTTCATCTTTTTTGGTCTATTTGGGATAAAGACCTACCAGTGGTACTGCTGGGTAAAAACTATACACAGATGTATCAACACTTGGGAATAGTTCCAAATTATTCTACAGAATGATTGGATCAATTCATAACTCCATCAAGAATAGTTGTTTTGATTTTCCGTCATTCCCTATAATATTTATCACTTCCCTTTACTGTCATATTGACCAGTCTGATAGTATGAGGTGGTACAACAGTACTGTTTTAATTTGTGTTTATCTAATCAACAGACTTTTCATATGACTCTAAATCATTTTGATTTTGTCATCTGAAAACTGCCTTTTTATATCCTTTGATCATTTATCAGTTGGGGAATAATTTGTATCCTTATAAATTTTACTCAGTTTCCTACATATTCAATAAATGAGTTATTAATCAAAGACATCTGCTCTTAAAATTTTGCAGTTTTACGTTTTCTATCTAATATTAACTGCATTAGAACTATTCATATAAAAACTTAAAATTTATCATAATTCAATCAAAAACTAATAATTTTAGATCTTTTAAAGCTCCCTGTCTCTTAATTGTTCATATATTCTTCCCTTATTCTTGGTTCTGACTGAAAAAAAAAAAACTATTCCATGCTCCCTTAATTTGTTCATGGTATCAGTCTTTATATCTAAACATTGTACTCATTTTAACCCCAGCATAGAGTTGAGATTTTGATAACAAGCTAAATATCCAGTTTTCTCAGCAATTTTTCTAAAATAATGAATTCTTGTCTCCAAAACATGAATTTAGGGGTTTATCAAACCCTAGATTATAAGTAATTTATTACTATGTATGGTATAATTAATTTATTCCACTATCTGCCACTCTATTTTTTAGCCAGTACCTGACAGTTTGTAATAACATATATTCATCTTCCCATTTATCCTTACTTATTTCCAAACTTGACTTCTTCTGAACCAAAAATGACAACATACCTGTTTATAACTTTTTATACTATTGATTAACACAGAGAAAATTAAATGTTTTTTATGGACACAATAACTTAATTTCACCAAAGCCATTTTTGACCCTGTTCTACATATCTTCCTTTCTGATTCAGCCCTTTCATTCCATTTAGAAGCCATGTCCCTCCATCTGTTTTCCCTAGGTTATTTTTCAGGAGACACTATGATACCCAAGGAATCTTTAATCCCAGGGAACAGGAGAAGAATGCAGACAACTTTAATCTCCAGAGAAATAATACCCACAATATGGAAATTATTTTGTTCAAATATGTACCCCATGTACATTTTTTGTGGGTAAGAAGAAATTAGGGTGGAGGACATTTTTGAAAACAGATCCCTTGGACTTACATTAGCTTTAACTTCATATCCCTTGCCACTCATCCTGAACTTAATCTAAGAGGACAATTCTTACAACAAATTTCACACAACTTTCTCAGAGTTCCTTTGAAAGACCATTAATTCAATGTCAAACAGTATTTTTATGTTAAACCATTATTTTGCTATATGATACTGGTTAATGGAATGAGTAACTAAATTAATCTGAAAGATTTATCACTGTAGACTCATTTCTTTGCAGAATATTTTAATATTAGCAGTTAGCCAAACCTCAAGTAAATATCCTGATGATTCCTTGATTTATGACCTATTTTATATATTGAGAACATTAAGACTAAAGTACCCTACTTCTACAAAAAATATTTCCTCTTCCAACTGTTGTTCTATGTGTGAGAAGTAGGAAAAGTTCTCCCTGAATAGTACCTAAGCTCCAACAATGACTACCATAGAAAGTGAGGGATAGAGGAGAAAAACTCATCTAACCTTACAAAGTGAATAAAGGAACAAAGCCAGTTATGGCTTTAATGATGATACCTTCTAGAGGATTGGTATGAGAAAGGGGTGGGCTACCTTCTGATTTGCTTTTTTAATTTCCTTAATGATCAAACAACTTCATCTTAAAGATTCCAAACTTAACACATTATTATGATTTAGTATTTTCAAGCATTCACACTATTTTTTTCCTTTATTTTCTCTTGCTCTTCTTATTTCCTTTCCCCTTCTGCCAGTCCTGAGAGGGACTTTCCATGTAAACAAAGTTTCATTCCCTAAGCCCTGCTTGATTCAAGGTAGCTTCTCCTTTTAAGTCATAATCTCTCTTTGCTATTTTTGTTTGCATAATAAATTCTCCTCCACTTGTGATATATTACAAATTCAGGATAAGGATAAAAACCTGAACTATTAAGACTCCTGGATAGCAAAGACCTTCCATTGACCTTATATACATCCTCACTTTTCTTGGCATCTTTACTACCTGATTTGCTTTTTGAAAACAAACATAAAATAGATACAAAACTGGTAATGTAATAGGGTTACTTACTTAGCTTTTCACAATTTGGAACAACAGACCAGCCTTTTTTGGTGCATTCAATTTTGTCTTTATTATTTTTAAGACTGTAGCCTTGATTACATTTAACTGTTATCACTTCACCTTCATTAAACCTTTCTTCTCTTGGTGAAAATTGGCCATTTGGTATTGAACGAATGGAGCACTGTCCTGTAGACCATAAAAAAATTGAACATGAAATAATGTTAAAGGAGTAAAGTTTTATGACCACATCTGTAAGAAAAAAGAAGATAAATTATAATGGACAAAGAAATTCATTAAATATTGTTTCCATGTAAGGTTGGAGGAGATAATTATCAATCTATTACCAAACATTTAAAAATACTTATGTGCAGATATTGTGATAGGCATTTCATTAAAGTGCCAAAGACAGTAATTACATATAAATATATATGATAAATACAAAGAGAATAAATAAAATAAACAAAAAGTAAAATGTAGATTGGGAAGGAGGATTCAAGCCCTTTTAGAAAACAGGAAAGTTTGTATGTAGAAAGTCATACCCAAACCAAATTTTGAAGCAAGGATTTTTGTGAGGTAAATATCATGAAGAAAAGCTTTCAGTGTATAAGAGTTGACATAAGTGTTATAGAATAAACCAGGGTGCTATATGGATGTTTGTAGGTTCACAAGATAATATTTTGGGCCAGTATCAGAAGGCCCAGGGTTTGGGGAAGGCCAACAGTTTATGGGTAACAAGATAACAAATAAGCAGGTTTAGAAACACAGGATTCTTTGTTTATTTAGACAAAGGAATATATGGAAGCAAATGAGGATAAATCTGATCTATAGTATTTATCTAACCCTCCCAACCAATCTATAGTAGATCCCTTATGGGAAATCTTCTGAGAAAGATTATATAACTACTCTGCCATTTCAATCGCTACCTTAAATCTCAGTCCCTAATATGTAAATACACTCCACTAACCAAAATCCTCTTGGATAGGAATAGAAGAAATTAGGGTGGAAGTTAAACAGGAAGTTAAACAGGCTTTGGGAAAGTTCTCACCAACAGATGATGTTGCTATATCTCTCAGCTATCAGGATAACACAAGAACAAGTTGGTATGTAGCAGAAGGACAGCCATGGAAGAGACACCAAGTTTCCTAGGTCCACCCTAGGATCCAAGCCAAGACCCTCTCCTAAACTGTCTGTTAGAAAACAGTCCAGTCACTTCTGCAGAATTCTCGAACTTTCCCCTGCCCCTGCATCCTTTTCAGATCCTACTGAAATTCTCTCTTTCCTTATAACAGAGTGGCCCATGCCAATTCATAAGATGGGATATGGAATGAAATTATTGAGGAAGAAAAAGGTAAGTTTGGAAAGATGAAAGAGGATGGAATGTGAAGTAACATTCAATGAGGTTTGAAAATTGGTTGATGTCATGTTGTGAAAGACTTCAAAAGCTATGTCTTACAAGAAAAGACAACCCATTTAAATTAACCACAGATAGAATTAAAAATAGGAGTATATCTTCCAAAACAAACTCAGAATCTGTTTGAACAAAATTATAAAATACTTTTTATACAAATAAAATAAGATCTAAATAACTAAAGAAACATTATTTGTGTGTAGTCAGAACAGATATAATAAAAATGACAGTTTTATCTAAGTGAATGTATTTATTCAATACCATAACAATTAAATTACCAAAAATACTTTTATTGAACGAGGAAAAAATAATAAAAATATTTTAGAAAATCAAAAGTCAACAATATCAAAGGAAATAATGAAAACAAAAGGTTATTGAAGGCAGTCTTGCAGTATCAGATTTCAAACGGTATTCTAAAGCAGTAATTATCTAAATTATCTGATACTTACTATGAAATAGAAAAGTAGATAACTGGAACAGAGTAGATGTACAACAAATAGTTGTAAGAGATTATAGTAACATTATGTTTGACAAAGGTGAACATCCAAGTTTTGGCATTAAGCATTCACGATTTGGTAAAAAACGTTGGAAAAATTTGAAAGCAGTCTGAAACTAGATGTAGACAAATGCCTTTCAACATGTACTAAGATAAGATCAAAATGGATACATGATGTGGGAATAAAAGAAGATATTATAAAAAAATGATAATTTTTACTACATTAAATTAAAAATATTTATATAAATAAAACCAATGTAAGTATGATTAGAAAGAATGCAGAATATTGGGGGAAATTTTCAGAGATAGTTTCTCAAATAAATGCCTAATATCTCAAAAAGATACAAAACTACAGAACTGAGTCAAAATGTGAATCATTTTCTGCTTAATAAGTGGTCAAAGGATGTAAATAGGCAGTGTTTGATAGGCAGTTGAAGATACCTGGGATTTGGACATTTCCACATTATAAGGGGGTAAAAAAGCTCCCACAAAATGCAAGATGATCTACCCCTCCCCACCCTACCTACAGAGCCAGAGTCAGAGCCAGCGCATGCCAGAATCAGTGAGTGAGTAGGGGGAATGACTAGACTGAGTAAGAGGCACTTCTAGGTCCTTGGGAGGTGACTAAGACCACCAAAGACCTACCCCTGTGAGCAGGTACACCAGAAACCCTAGAAGGCTGAAGAGCGCTGACCGTGGGCTCTCACAGGAAGATAGTACAGAGAAGGGCAGCAAAAAGCAAAGGCTGCGGAGATTTGAGAGGTTGCCTCAGGCAAAATCCTTGCTCCTTAACTCCATAATCAGAAGCCTGCCCATCTCACTCAGATTTCTGACTAAAAAGGGAAGGAAAAACCTGCACAGTGATGGAAAAGTGTGCCCAGGAACAATAACCTCCCTCCAAGAAAACAAAACGGGATTGACCCTGAAAAAATTTTACAGAGGAAAAACCCAGGCTGCCGAGGAAATAAAGGTGGAAATTTAAATAAATGCACCAAAACCTTCCAAAAAATTGAAATTGTCCATAAGGTCTTGAAGAATTTAAATTGGAGCTGATCAAAAAGATGGAAGCCTTTTGGCAAGAGAAGTGGGAAATAGTTCAAAGAGAAAATAACAGTTTAAAATACAAGAACTTCCAATTGGAGAAACAGCTGGAAGCTACAAAAAGCAGGATCGACCAAACTGAAAAGGAAAACCAGTATTTAAAGACCAGAATTAGGCAACTGGAAGCCAATGATCTTGCAAAACAACAAGAATGTATAAAGTAAAGACAAAAGACTGACAAAATAGAAGAAAATATAAGATATCTCACTGAGAAGATGACAGATCAGGAAAACAGAGCAAAGAGAGACAGAATCATTGGTCTACCTGAAAATCCAGAAATGAACAGAAATCTTGACATCATATTACAAGAAATCATCCAAGAAAAAGGCCCTGATGTTCCTGAAAAAGTGATTAAAATAGACACTGAAAGAGTTCATAGAACACTCTCTACACAAAATCCTCAAAAGACAACTCCCATGAACGTAATTGCCAAATTTAAGAGCTTTCAAACTATGGCACTTTCCACACTAAAGGACTGCAAGGTTTGGAACATAGTATTGAGAAAGGCAAGATAATTGGGTCTTCAACCAAAGATCACCTATCCATCAAAGCTGACTATATAATTCCAGGGGAAAGTATGGGTATTCAACAAAATTGAAGATTTACAAATATTTGTAAAGAAAAGAACAGAAATAAGTGGAAAGTTTGATATCCAAACACAATGATCAACAAAACCATGAAAAGGTAAATAAGAAAGAGAGGGAAAAGGGGAAAATGTTTTTTTATTCAAACTTTCTTCTTTAAGGGCTTCAATTAGATCAAATTATAATAGACTACAGTGAGTCATCATGAGAATTATTCACTATGATCAGGTGGGATTTATACCAGGACTGCAAGGGTGGTTCAATATTAGGAAAACCATCCACATGATTGATCATATCAATAAGCAAAATAAAAAAATCATATGATTATCTCAATAGATGCAGAAAATACCTTTGACAAAATACAATACTCATTCCTATTGAAAACACTAGAAAGTATAGCAATAGAAGGGTCTTTCCTAAAAATAATAAACAGTATTTATCTAAAACCATCAGCCAACATTATATGCAATGGCGTTAAACTAGATGCATTCCCAATAATATCAGAAGTGAAACAAGGACGCCCATTATCACCTCTATTATTTAACATTGTCCTAGAAACACTAACAGCAGCAATTAGAGAAGAAAAAGAAATTGAAGGTATTAAAATTAGCAATGAGGAGACCAAGCTATCACACTTAGCAGATGATAAAATGGTGTACTTAAAGAATCCTATTGAATCAACTAAAAAGTTAGTGAAAATAATCAACAATTTTAACAGAGTTGCAGGACACAAAATAAACCCATAAATCATCAGCATTTCTATATATCTCCAATGCGTTTCAGCAGCAAGAATTAGAAAGAGAAATTCTATTTAAAATCACCTTAGACAATATAAAATACTTAGGAATCTATCTGCCAAGAGAAACACAGGAACTATATGAACACAACTACAAAAATGCTTTCTACACAATGAAAACTATATCTAAACTATTGGAAAAACATTAATTGCTCATGGGTAGGATGAGGTAACATAAAAAAAATTACCATCCTACCCAAACTTATTTACTTATTTAGTGCCATACCTATTTAACAACCAAAAAAAACTTTTTTACTTAATTAGAAAAAAACATAATAAAGACCATTTGGAAGAACAAAAGATCAAGGATATCCAGGAAAATAATGAAAAAATGCAAAGGAAGGAGGCCTTGCAGTACCAGATCTCAAACTATATTATAAAGCAGTGGTCATCAAAACAATATGGTACTGGCTAAGAGACAGAAAGGAGGATCGGTGGAATAGACTTGGCGTAAATGATCTCAGCAAGACAGTTTATGACAAATCCAAAGACCCCAGCTTTTGGGATAAAAATACACTATTTGATAAAAACTGTTGGGAAAACTGGAAGACAGTGTGGGAGAGATTAGGTTTGGATCAACACCTCAGACCCTATACCAAGATAAACTCAGAATGGGTGAATGACTTGAACATAAAGAAAGAAACTATAAGTAAATTATGTGAACAGAGAATAGTACACATTTCAGCCCTTTCGGAAAGGAAAGATTTTAAAAGCAAGCAAGACTTTGAAAAAGTCACAAAATGTAAAATCAATAATTTTGATTACATCAAATTAAAAAGGTTTTGTACAAACAAAACCAATGCAACCAAAATAAGAAGGGAAGAAACAAAATGGGAAACAATCTTCATCACAAAAACTCTGACAAAAGTCTAATTACTGAAATGTATAGAGTTAAACCAATTGTACAAAAAATCAAGCCATTCTCCAATTGATAAATGGACAAGGGACATGAACAGGCAATTTTTAGTTAAAGAATTCAAAACTATTAATAAGTACATGAAAAAGTTTTCTAAATCTCTTATAATCAGAGAGATGCACATCAAAACATCTCTGAGGTATCACCTGACACCTAGCAGCTTATCTAACATGACAGTAACTGAAAGTAATGAATGCTGGAGGGGATGTGGCAAAGTCGGGACATTAATTCATTGCTCCTGGAGTTGTGAATCAATCCAGCCATTCTGGAGGGCAATTTGGAACTATGCCCAAAGGACACTTAAAGACTATCTGTCCTTTGATCCAGCCAGAGCACTGCTGGGTTTGAACCCCAAAGAGATAATGAGGAAAAAGACATGTACAGGAATATTCATAACTGTGCTCTTTGTGGAGGCAAAAAAAATTTGGAAAATGAGGGGATGCCCTTCAATTGGGGAATGGCTGAACAAATTGTGGTATATGTTGGTGATGGAATACTATTGTGCTCAAAGGAATAATAAAGCAGAGGAATTCCATGGGAACTGGAACAACCTCTAGGAAGTGATGTAGAGTGAAAGGAGCAGAACCAGGAGAACATTGTACATAGAGACTGATACACTTTGATACAATCAAATGTAATGGACTTCTCCATTGGTGGCAATGCAGTGATCCTGAACAACCTGGAGGGATCTATGAGAAAGAACACTATCCACTTTCAGAGGAAAAACCATGGGAGTAAAAACAGGGAAGGAAAACAACTGCTTGATTACATGGGTCAAGGGGGATATTATTGGGGTTGTAGACCCTAAATGAACATCCTAGGGCAAACATCAACAGCATGGAAATAGATTCTGATCAAGGACACATGTAATATCCAGTGTAATTGCGTGTCCGCTACAGGAAGGGGGGGGAGGGAGGAACAAAATATGATTTTTGTAACCAAGGAATAATGTTTGAAATTAAACAAATTTAAAAAAATGGGATGGAAGAATTTGGAATAGTGGAAACTTTCTAACATGAGATGATGCCTCTACCTTTATACATTTCTCAGCAACCGATATTCTAAGAGCATAGCATAATAGAAAACTGAAGGTATAGAGGAACAAGATCTACATAGATATGCATAAAATGACACAAAATATTTAAAAAAGAAGTCATAAATAGAGTACTTTTGAATATTTCATTACATGAGAAATAAAAAGAAACTAAAGAAGAAATAAATAAACAAAATATTCATCATAGATTAAAAATTTGGATATGGAGAATAGCGAACAAGATCAACAAACCTTTTAAGAGAAAAGGCCATAAGAAAAAAATTAACAAGAAAATTTTGAAAAGAGAATTCAAGTGGGATTTTGAATGAATGGTTTTAACAGAGTAGGGGAAAGAAGATGAGAAAGAAGGGAAGAATTAGATACCTAAGTAAAAGGATGAAATGAAAAAGAATCAATACATTACCTCAAGCAACAATTTAGGAAAAACACTGACAGAAGGATAAGTTTGAGATTAAGAAAGCCTTTAGTAAAAGCATTGTTGAAGTGTATAAAAAAATCTGTTTGAGCCTAAAAGCACTGTCTTAAAAGGGGAAGAATAAAACAAAAACATCCTAACTCAGAAAAAAGTACTACATGTTGTAAAGATTAAAATTTAGGGGAGACGGGGAGACTGAGGCAGGTAGAAATTAGTTTCTCTCTGCAAGGAGTATTATATTTTTTAGAGGTTTATTAAAGGATAAAGATTAAAGAATATACAAGTAAGAAACATGTGCCTAGGCCAGAGGCCTAGACAAAATAACCTCACATCACGCAAGAGACCGCCTGCTCCAAAACGGAAGTCCAAAAAGAGCCAAGAGAGCAAGACCCTTCAAAAGCCTTTGAATCAGTTTAAATACCTTCTCAATCTCAGCCCAAGTGAGATTACAAGGCATTCTGGGGAAGTGGAGCAAAGGCTCGTGGGGATTGTAGTCCTGTATTCGAGTCTATTTTTTACAATGTGAAAAAAGGAGGAAATTTAAACCTAATCTTGCAGCTTTTAATGAGAATAGAATAAACAATCTAATGAGAGTTAATGTAAGATATTAAAACCCCACAAGAAACATACCTAAAAAGCTAAGATATAAACAGAATAAAAGCAAGATTAGAAATTTTTCTCCTAGTCATCAGGAGATTCCAAAAAAATCCCAAGAGTTGTCATATGGTATCAGAAATAAAAACTCACTGTATAAAAAGAGAAAACTAGGAAGTCACATTTTAGTGAAATGAAGCATAAAAACCAATATTAATATTAGCTATTTATGTATATATGTATATAGTCATCTGTTTTCTAAATGTAAAAACATCTAAATTCATAATGAGAAAATTGTTAAGGATAATTTAGGGTTGTAACCTAGTCTAAATTTGATTTTTTGTCACCAAGGGATATCCTATATAAAATACACAGGTCAGTTTGGAAATATATGATGGTTTAATCATTCTATAGCAAAGAAATCAAGGAGAAGAGAGAGGGAAAAGGTATAGGATTTCTCCCACCCAGCCTGTGCCAGGCTAGCCACAAGGTCCTTGAAGATTAGAGTCTTTCTCTAAGAAGATAGTGTTGGAAGGTAAAGGAGAAAAAAATCAGCCTAACTCTGAGAGATCTCAGAAAAGAGTATCACCTTACTAGGTTACTAAGCTTTCTCCAGTATGGTATCAAGGAAAACTCACCACTAACCCTGGACAATAGCATCCACCATGACAAGATACCAACATGTTCAGCAAGCTGCCTCCAGCCACCTCTCCGCCATCAAGAGGACAGAGAGAAGAAGTGACAAGAAATATATAGATGGTTTTACATCACTTTCCTGCATCTCACATGTACCAATGATATCTTAGGCTTGACTTAGGACAGTCCAGGGGTCTGCAGTTGTTTCTGATTTGTCATTTTCTAGCACATGTCTATCATAGGCAATCCTCCTAGATACTTAATCCTTCAGTATGGGTGTAGACATTTCTGATTTTGTTAGACTAAGTAGGGTGGAATAATCTAAAGTTCACAAAATTAAGTTGCAAGAAGATATAAATAGTAGCACAATAAGAATCTTACATGTTTGGAAAATTCTTAATAAATAAAATAAAGTAAGGAATAAAATAAACTACTAGAAAATATATATCTGTATATAACATATACATATATAATTTTCTGATTATAAATATTATGTAATAAACCTTTTTGAAAGAACTTTTAGGACTGTAAGAATATATGAAGAAACTTAAAGACAAATTAGATTCATTGAGGACAAAGCAGCCATAAAGGACATGCTTATGAGTTTCCTGGGATTCCATGTCAGGAACTAGATCTCAAAATAGCAGCTCAAAAAGTATTGTCTAGCTGTAATCTAAATAAAGACACCTCCTGAAATCTTCTTCCATAATCATCCTTGAGTTGTTCATTATTTTGATAACCAAAGAAGCTTTTGGAATATTTTGACCAAATGATGCAGACTCTCTTTTCTTCTGATTCCTGTAAACCCCCTAAGTTATTGTTAATATTCCTCACTTGCTTAGGTTTGTAGAAATGCCTTAGAAGTATTTTGCATGAAGTCTTTTCATAAACTATTTTCTTTGACAAAGTTAAACCCCTAATAATGATGTAATGCTTATACTATACTTTCTACGAAAACCTTTCTCTTTGTCATAATAAATGGAATACCTTGCTACAAATCAATGTGAAGAGCATCCATTTGCTCAGGGTTTGTCCCAGTCATTCAGGTGTTTGCTTTCTATCTCTATTTTCTCTCTCTGTCTCTGTCTCTGTCTCTGTCTCTCTCTCTCTCTCTCTCTCTCTCTCTCTCTCTCTCTCTCTCTCTCTCTCTCTCTCATTTTCACTCTCTTATAAGGAGCTGGCCTCATTAGTAAACTGACTCTCTCTCTCTCTCTATCTGCAGTTGAGATGGTGGGTTTTGATCACTTGGCTCTGATGTCCGGTCATACATCATTTGTCACTTATCAAGGAACTTTTAAAAAAACTGACAAAGAATAGTATAGAAATCTTGTTAATGAATGTTGAAAGTAAAAATAATAAGTATTTTGTTGTCCATAATGCAATTAAAATATTAATCCATTCAAAAAGAACAAAACACACATCTAAGTGAAAACTGGATAAAGACATCCTAAATTGTGAGTAGATTAAAGAGTGAGCCATAGCAATAATAAATAATAATGTGAAGACAAATAGAATTAGAAAACATAAAAATTTCTGTGATGTAGCTAAAGCAGCCTGTAGTGGGGGAGAAAGCTGAATATCAAAAACATAGTGACAAAATTAAAGAGGAGAAAGTTAATAAACTGGATAAGTATTGATACAATTAAGAAAGAAGGAAATAAATCAACCTAGAATGAGCAAAATAAAAAGAATATACTGAAAATTAGAGAAGAAAAAACTGGAAACCAAAAGAAGTAAAGTTATTATACACATGATAAAAATTTCTCAAAAAATTATAAAATATTGCTATAATTTTAGACAATTTTTGAGTTGCCTAAATTCGATTTATCAATTTTTAAGTAGTTTTCCATGGTTACATGATTCATGTTCTTTACCTCCAGTCTCCCTCCCCCCTCCTAGAGCTGACAATCAATTCCACTGGGTTCAACATGTATTATCACTCCATTCCTATTTCCATAGTATTATTTTTTATAATAGACTAATCTTTTAAAAACTAAAACTCCAAATCCTATACTCACATAAACAAGTGATAAATCTGTTTTTCATCCGTTTCTACTTCCACAGTTCTTATGATATAGATAGCATTCTTTCTCATAAGTCCCTGGGGATTGTCCTGGATCATTCTATTGCTATTAGTACCAACATCTATTACATATGAGTGTGCCACAATGTATTAGTTTCTGTGTATAATGTTCTGATTCTTCTCATTTAACTCCACATCAGTTCATGGAGGTCTTTCCAATTTATGGAGAAATCAAGCACTTTATCATTCTTTAGAGAACAATAGTATTCCATCACCATCATATACCACAATTTGTTCAGCCATTCCACAATCGATGGACACTCGCTCATTTTCCAAATTTTTGCCACCACAAAGAAGGCAGCTCTGAATATTTTTGTACAATCATTTTTATTATCTCTTTGGAGTACAGTTCTAGTAGTGGTATTACTGGATCAAAGGGCATTCATTCATTTAAAGCCCTTTTGACATAATTCCAAACTGCCTTCCAGAATGGTTGGATCAATTCACAACTCCACCAGCAGTGCATTAGTATCCCAATTTTATCACATCCTCTAAAAAAATTATTATGCTCCTTTGCTGTTATATTGGCTAATCTGCTAGGTGTGAGGTAGTCCCTCAGAGTTGCTTTGATCTGCATTTCCCTAAACAGGAGTGACTGAAAACATTTTTTTCTGTTGATTATTGATAGTTTTGATGTCTTCATCTGAAAACTGCCTATTCATATCCCTTGAACATTTGTCAGTTGGGGATTGACTTGATTTCTTCTATATTTGACATAGTTCCTTATAAATTTGAGAAATTAGACCTTTATCAGGGAATTATGTTATAAAATTTTCCCAGTTTGTTGCTTCCCTTTTAATTTTGGTTGTTTTGAGTGTTATTTTTTGGGACAAAAAATATTTTTAATTTAATATAATCAAAATTATTCCTTTTATATTTTTAATATTGTTTATCTCTTCCCTGGTCTTAAATTCTTTTCTTAACTATAGATCTGACAGGCATACTATTCTATGTTCTCCTATTTTCTTCTTTATATTTAAGTAAGTTACCCATTTTGAATTTATCTTGGTATAGGGTTTGCAATGTTGATCTAAAGGTAATTTTTCCCATATAACTTTCCAGTTTTTGCAGCAATTTTTGTGAAATAGTGAGTTCCTGTTTCCAAAACTGGGATCTTTGGTTTATCAAACATTGGCTTGCTGAGGTCATTTACTCCTACTCCATTCCATTGATCCCTGTTTCTTTCTCTTAGCCAGTACCAGATTATTTTAATGATCACTGCTTATAATAGAGTTTAAGATCTGGTACTGCTAGGCCACTGTCCCTCACATTTTTTTTCATTCTTGATCTTTTGTTCTTCAGATGAATGTTATAATTTTTTCTAATTCTATAAAGTTGTTTGGTAGTTTGACAGCTATAGCACTGAATAAGTAAATGAATTATGGTAGGATTATCATTTGGATTCTGGTGAGATTTGCTTTTGCTTTCACATTCGTGGTCTGGACACACTAGGATTAGGGATTAGGGTATTTTTAGCTAGCTGATTTTTTCTACCACTTTTCTATATTTCCTACTTTAATATTTCTACCTTGCTGCAAATGAAAGCTACTATCATCCTCATGACTTTAAGGGTTAATTATTTTATAAATGGTGACCACAATCATTTTTTTTAATTCTCTATTTGTCAAATCCATTACAATTATTACAGAGAGTAATGGCTTCTTCTTGTTGTTAAGTTTAGAGCATCTTGTTTTGAAGCAGACTAATGAAATCATGGGGAGATGTCTTGACTTGCCATGAGTTGCATTTAAGTGAGGCAGAGTGAGTTGCACAATGTGTTCAGTCTCATTTTTTCCTCTGAGTTATCAAAGTCTTGTACTAAGACACATACCAAGAGAACTGACAGTGTCCTGGCACACAATGGATGCCTTTTGCTTCTTTGACTTCTGACCATGCTATAAGGACCGTTTAGGGCTGCACATCTTCCTTTCATTTTCCTCTTTCCCCCAACTCTCAACTGTGGTTCCAAGGAACATTTGAGTAGACAGGATAAATTAGGCTGAGGGTTACCAATGACACTCAAACTTTCCAGTGAAGTCAGAGAATGCATACCTCAAGAATATGAAGATTTACTCAGTGTAATAGACAGATGAGATAAAATTGGGCCCATTGGACATAAAGGTGTCTGAAGGAGGTGTAAGCTATTCATGGATACATGTGAGAGTGCTCCAAAGCATTAATAATAAGAGAAATACAAATCAAAACCACCCAGGGTTTCACCTCACCTAAAAAATTGGTAAAGATTAAAATGTATATAATGTTGAGAGAATTGTGGAAGGATTGTCACATTTGTGCACTTTAGGTGGAACAATGAATTATTACCAAGTTTCTGGGAGGAAATTTAATTTTGTGAAAAGAAAGTATCTAAAATGGAAATAACTTTTGTTATAGGGATTTCACAGTTAGGCATAAACTCCAGTGAATTCATTGATAAAAAGAAAGACTCTCTGTATACCAAAATATTTATAGAAGCATGGGTTTTTGTGGTAGTAATGAAAAATAGGAACAAAATATTGACCCATTGATTGAGAAATAAAAGTTGAAGTAAATTGATATAAGTGAATATGGTAGAATATTACCTTAGTATCAGAAATAAGGAATATGATGGATACAGATAAATATGGAACAATTTACACAAACTGAGACAACTTGACATAAGCTAATAAACAAAAATTATATATATATACATATATGTATACGTATATATCTACATATATATATGTATATATATATATATATATATATATATAATGACTTCTTGTTGTTCAGAGGTTTTGGTGGTATACAGCTCTTTGTGACATGATTTTATATGTTCTTGACAAAGATCCTGGAGTGGTTTGCCATTTCCTTCTTCAGTTGAGTTTACAGATGAGAAACTGAGGCAAACAAGATTAAATAACTTGTCCAGTGGCACATAATTCATAAGTTTCTGAGAATAGATTTGAACTGTGGTAGATGAATTTTCCTGACCTCAGGCCTTGCTCTCTATCCACTTTGCCGCCAGCTATGCCACATAATAACTAGAACAATGTAACGAGAAGAATAAACACTACAAAAAAAATGAAAATGAATGTTGAAAATTCAAAAGGAACAAATTTGGACCCAAAGAAGAAAAAAACAAACAAAAACCCTTGTCCCCACTTCTCTACAGATTTTTGAACTATTTATGTATAGAACATTAAATTCAACCAGATTTTTTGATGATTTTGTTATTTTTTCTTTCCTTTTTTATTGTGGTAATTTTTTTTTATGAGGGCTGTACTCTGGGGAAGTGAAAGTGCAAATAAATAGAGGGAAATTTCGGAAATGAAAGGCCAAAAGCTTAAATAAAAATTCATCTTACTAACTGCAGGCAATCCAGAGAGCAGATAGTCCATGAAAAGGATAGAAATTGTTTTTGGGGTGTAGGCTACTCTATCAGAGAGCAGGTAATGATATCTTAGAAAAGAAAATGTTACTGAGAAAGCCAGATTTAATCTCAAAGGTCAGTATTATCAGAGAATAAAACATATTATCCAAGAGACAGCATAATTATTAGTAAAGCAGAAAGTGATACCAGAATTCAGTGATACTGAGCATTGCAAATGGAATCCTATGCTAATGATTCATTTCAAGCAGACACTCTAAGAAAGAATTGTGAAATTATAATGTCCATTGGCTTTCTTTTTGCAAAATAAATTTGTTTTTGATATGTCAAACCCCCACCCCCACCCCATGTATCAGGATGGAATCTTGGCTTTCCAGAAAGTTCAATTGGGACATCATAAAGGTCTAACTGATTTGAAATGTTACATCCTTTCTAAATATCATCTGGAGCTTCCTATAACAGGGGTCCTTTAAAAATAGTTTACAGAAATGTACTTACTAATACATTTTGGCACTGGATTCCATCCTTTTTCAGTACAAATAAATTTTGTCCAATAGCTATAATATGAATTAGTTCCACGGACAGGTTCAAAATGGTCATTACAGTGGTAGAACATTTCTTTTCCAATAGATGCTGGAAAACTTCTTTGAATGTAGTCCTCACTCTGGTAATATGGCTTATAAAGTTCTCCATTTTCTATTACTGGATATTGACAAGGTTTCCCTTGGGGAAAAGTGAAATAAAAATATTTTCTTTAATAATTTAACTGGATAATTTTATTTTTCTATTATGAAGAAACACTACACAATATATTATATACTATGTAGTATATATAGTATAACTGTATTCTTTTCATTCATGATCTCAGAATTACCTGAGATTTAGAATCTCCCAAGAAAAGTGTCTATTCAAACTAGTCATCCACTTACTTGGGGATGTTTTGCTACTATAGATTACATACGCTTCCACTATACTCTCACCCTTTGCCCTTTAAGACACTACTATCATGCTCATTTTAGTTCTCCTCATATTTGCCTCATTATTCTTTCTTAGTATTTTGCTACAATTTCACTATTTTCTCATTAAACATTAATATCGTTCAAAGTTTGGTCTGCAGATTTTATACTTTCTATGTATTTTTGTTGATCTCTTCAGTTCCTAGGCATTCAATTAGCTCTATGCAGATTACTCTCAAATCTACATATCCAACCTTTTTCTCTATCTTGATTTCTAGTTCCATTTTACCATCAGCTTAATATTTCCAAACAAATTTCATATCAATACGTTAGACTTATCACATCTAAAATTAAACTCATTCAATTTCTACAAAACCCTTCCTCCCCACTTTTTTTTTCAGTTGAGGATAGCATCCATTCAGTTTCACAGGTTTACATCCTTTGAGTCACCCTTCACCCTTTTGCCTTTCCTGTACCTCAAATATTGAATAAATTTCCAGGTCTTGATTCTACTTTCATGATATTTCTCCCATCTTTCCCTTTCATCCTGAGAGTCATATATTCATTACTCCACTACATGCCCACCTAACCTCTTGCCTGTACTACTGAAATAGACTCTTGTCCTGGAGGTTCATTCCACTTTGTTTCCAAACTATCCTCCATAAAATCAGCCAAATTACCATTCCTAATACACAGATCTGATAATATCATTTGTCCATTCAAATAATCCAGGACTTATCTTTTTCTAATATTAAAAAAAATTATTGGTCAGGAATGTAAAGTTTCTCACAATGTGGCTCCCACCTACCTTTCCTAATGTTTCATATTAGTCTCCTTCCTACCATCTGCATTCCAGCCAAACTGGACTAGTAGTTGATTCTGAAACCACCATGATCCTTCTCATCTCTAGGACTTTGAATGGGCTCTCTCTCATGTCTAGAATATTATTTCTTCCTCATCTTTGCCTCTTAAAATGCCATGTTTCCTACAATCAGTTTCTACCTCCTACATAAAATGTCCTAGTTGCTACTTTCTTTCTGCTTGTTTTTAAAAATTCATATGAGCATGTAATGAATGTTCATAGTCATACTATACTATTCTCAGGTTTTGCTTTTTTGAGGGGAAGCTTTGTGATATCTTTTAACAGAAGCATGAAAATATAGGCTAGAACAAAGGCCAAAATTAGAAAAATTTAAAAACATATTTAGACAAAATGTGGTGATATTTTAAAAAGAGATAAAAAAGATTGCATTGTAATAATCTTAGTTCTCATAGTGTCATTTCTAAATTACTCAGATGAGGTATAAGTATAAAGTAATAATATTTGTTTCTTTAAGTATACCAAATCTGAAGCATATGAATAACACATACATAGAAGCATTTATTAATTCAATAATGTTTCCCTTGCTCAGAGATTTCTTTTTCCTTTTTTAAAAAACTTCTCTATTGGAAATGTCCTTACACTCAATTTACAAGCCATTTTGGAGGTGAGGGAAGAGGGTAAGGAGGACTTGTGATTAGAAGCTGTAGTTTCTAGAAAATAAACCACATCTAACAATGCAGATCAGCAACAATTCTTCAATTATCAATCTTAAGAGTATAGCTTTGGGTTTAGAGAGATCAAGTGATTAAGTGCTTTTTCTCAGTAATAACTACAATATGTTTTGGAGCTATCATGCAACAAGTTTAGTTTCTTTGGATGAGAGATGTGGTTTTCCTGCTTTAGTTAACAACTATTAAGAAATTCAATGTTGTTGGATATTGGCTATGCAATTCATAGCCTTAGAGGTTTTCCTGGGAGAATTGGATGTTAAATGACTTGCTGAGGTTCACAATAGCTAGTAGTTTCAGAGTGTAAAATTTATTTGGGAAAGGAAAATGGATTTGGAAAACAGGGGGATAATGGGAAGTTTGTAGTAGGGTATGGAGAAGAGAGGGGAGAGAGGTATATTGCTTGGTGAGGCAAGGGAGGGAGATGCCCCCTGCTGAGAGGAAACAGCAGGGGTCTGAATAAGGTCTGCTTGTCTTGATGACTGAACTGAACTTCAGCTCCCTTTATGACCAGGTATGATAGCCCACTTATCTGACTGCAAATTCAAATAATATAAAGTTTAATAACTATTTGGGATTGGAGTTTTTTTCTCAGCTTCAGACCTGAGGCCAGGCCCCAGAGGCTGGCAGAGGGTTTGTCCCACTCCCGTCTACTCTCATTTGTCTAATTCAGAATTTTAGCAGTACACAGAAAGCAACAAGGTCTGACCTTCAGAGATGAATGGGCCTGAATCTTCGGGCTGAACCAAGAAGAGGCGGCACACCACACCAGACCGGACTGAACAAGCTCCTTCCTCCTCCAACACCGGGAAGCCAGACCCACCCGGCAGAAAGGAAGTGCTAGTCACAAGACCCAACTGGGTCCTTCCCTCACAAACTGTCAGTCTTGTTTCCTTTCCACAATCTGGGCACTGGAGTTTAAAATATGATCTTATAGGTATGTTACTGCCTTTCACAAATTGTCTCCTTATGTGTTGGAGATTTTGTTCAGTTACATTTTCAAATCCAAGCACATCCTCTGCTACTTCAATCACTCTATCGAGGAACTTTGATGGATGTTCCCCACTTTCCTGTCTCAATTTCTCAAATTTTCCCCAAGTATCTGGCCCCTTTGAAAAACTTTTCTTTGCCTCTAATAAGTCTTCTCTGGCCTTTCTTAGGTAACGTAGATTTTCATTATTAGATAACTCTAAGTCTGTTCCTTCCTCTGGCCATGATGTTAAATTTGAATTTTTTTCTAGTTTCATCAATGAATTGTTGTTTTTCCCTTTTTGAAAATAATTCTGAGAGAAGAATTTCAGTGTCCTGGAAATCTGGATCATAAAGCCGAATTGCTCCTTTAAATTCTTTTAAACATCTCATTGGTTCTGAAAACCAGGAAGGCATCTGTCTTTTCAGACTTTCAAGGTCAGCTGTTGTAAATGGTTTATGTGTTTTAATATGAATTATACCGCTATCTGGTTGTAGGATTGTTTGATCTCTTAGTGGCAATATTGGTATTCCACCTTCAGCCCCATCTGTATTTTCTTGCTGAACTACATTGTTATTTTTAGGTATGTCTTGTTGTGTGTTAATACCTTTGCCACATTGTATCTCTTCACTCAGTTGCTTCATTATTTCCTTTAGTTGCATCATCTCTTCTTTTATGGCTAAAATCATCACAGCCATTTCATTATCTTTTGCTTTTTTCCCAAAAAATTAGATGCACACCTTTTTTTAGGGCATAGTATAATTTGGTTACTAAGAATAATGCTCCAGCATATGTGGGAATGAATGAAATTAAGCAATACATACTTATATTCAGCCATTGCAATGTTTCATAGATGCTAAGCAGAAAATAAATCTAATCCGGAATCGTGACAAAAAAATAAGTTGTAAAACATATACAAGAAATATCCAATCCAGGCTAGATAACCCATGGCAAGTAATAGTTTCTTTGCTGTCTTGTATCTTGAAAAGCTTTTTGCAACAGAAAAAAATGTTTTTAAATCTGGCCCTTTAAGAGTCGCCTCCTCCCTTCTGGAGGTTTCTTTTGGTTTCTTTTGGGTGTGGTATCACTAGGCAGATTAGTTGCTCTCAAAATGGTTACTTTTCACAGTCACACAGGCTTTTGAAATGTATTCAGGCCTGACTTCTCTGACAACTCCAATTGCCTTCTTTTTCCCAATAAAATATAACAAGAGGCAGAATTTAAACCATGATCAGCCTTCTATAATTTTTGTCTATCTATATAATATATATGTGTGTGTATATATACATATATATGTAATATACATATGTATGTTATATGTATAAAACCATGCTAACTCATGGTTATAAACAATGCCAAGAGAAAAAATATTACACTTATAGTTACATATTGAAATTATATTTATATCTTTCAGAGTAGCATGTCCTAAGAGGTACCTGTTAAGTGACAGTCAGATTGTGACCTGGATTGATGTAGAATGTCTGTTTCAAGGAAATCATAGATTCTTGCTTGTAATGAAAAACAAATCAATGAAATTTCATGTCATGTTTCTGATTTCAGTAAATATATAATCATTGGGAAAGAATCTGACCTCATAGAATTAGCACTCTTAAAGAGCCACTGCCCTAGTACAAGTTCTCACCCACGTTGGTCTACACTACTGCAATTGACCCAGATTCATCTGTCTTCTTCAAGCACTTCTCCATTCCAATTCATTCTTCATACAGCTGCCTAAGTAGTTTTCTTAAAGTACAAATCTGACTGTTTCTCTTTTCTAAGCAGTAAAGTCTAGGGTCTCCCAATCATCTCTAACGTCATAAAGTTTTGGTTTGACTTTCAAAGCTCTTAACAGTTGGAACCTAAGTTATCTTTACAGTAAGACCACATATGGCTTCCCTTCATGTACTTTATAGAGCAGCCATGCTAGTGTTTTTACTGCTTCTTAGACCCAAAAGTCCATTTCATGCCTCCATCCCTTTGTACTTGTGGTCCTTTATGACTTGGCTTTTCCTCCTGACCTCTACCTCATAGGAACTCCATGATTAAGTTCCTCATAGGAACTTCAAGATTAAGTTTAAATACCACTTTCATTAAGCCTTTTCTGATCACCTGATCTACTAGCACTTTCTTTGTATAAAATTACCTTTTAACTTTTTGGGTGAAGGGATAGATATTCTGCATTTACCTCTCTATGTATATCTCTCCTAATCGTTTATACCCTACATTAGGGAAGATATTGCTCTATTTTTTATTTTGAATCCCCAGAACTTTTGTCTTTTTGCCAATTAGCACATGTTGCCTATAGCATAGGGAACAACAAATGCTTATGGAGTATTCAATAAACTATTTTATAGAACCATTATGCCTTAAACCTCAATAATTTTCAGACTAGACTACCACATGATAAATGGTGGCAAAGATCAGTAAAATGATCTTGAAACCTCAGTTTATTAGGCATTAAAGTACATAAATGAGAAGTAAATAAATAAAAATAAAAAAAATAAATAAAAAAAAGAAGTAAATAAAAAATAAATTAGTGTTTCATTGGGAATTGGGATATTCTTGACTATATCACAGTATATCTATGGTTTGTGCAAATTTGGACACAAATATTCTCAAAAGTGGCATAGAAAATCAGATCACAATAAATAATATGCTAATAAATTTCATAAGTTTTAATTCACTGAAATACATAATTATGTTACCAGATAAAATGTCTTGGAAATTTAGAAGAAAATAATTATAAAATAATATACTTTTGAGAGAAATGTCCTTTTCTTTCTTTTTTTATTGCCATAGATATAGAACATCCCTGATCTATTCTATTGAGTGATGCCTACATTGGATTCATACTTCAAAACAAAGAAAAATATATATGTTGACTTATTACTTTTATAGATGAAATAAAAATCCATTTCATAGTTTTCAAAGTAGGACAAAGTATTAATGAAACTCACAATTACATCTTGGAAGAGGTGACCAGCCTTCAGTGGTACACGTTGCCTTGTTCCCAGTAGAGGGTGGGTAAAAGCCAGTTTTGCACTGGTAGTAGATTTCTTCATCTCCTCTATATTTCTCTCTCAGATTGTGTACATTGCCATTAGTCAAGGATGGAGGATCACAAGTGACCTCTAAAGAGAAATATTTGATTACCTTAAATATGGGACAAAGGCTATTAAACTACTAAAACTACCAAGTTTACTCAGATAACACAATAGATTTTAATTCTCACAAAGAATTAAACTTTTCATTCAGAATGGTAAAATCATGCTATTTTTTAATAACTGGTTTTTCTGAAAATCAGTATATGTAACAAAGGTAGATTGATAATTTTTATATCATTCAACTAGAAAAAATATTGAACTCTATCTTATGAGGTATTTCATAATTGTTCAATACCTCAGAATCAACATTTTGAATATAATTTTTCACATGTAACACATTAGAGAAATTGTTGTTTGTAGCTTCTTGACTATAGGGTTTTAAAAATATTTTGGATGAATGGAAATGTATTGTTTTTAAGATATGTGAATGACATATTTTCTCTACTTATATTTTATTAACACCTCATATGACCATGGAATTGGGGCAATACTACTTGCTATTTTGACATGATAATGCAAGAGGATTTAGAAATCTTGCTGCAACATTGAGTCTGATCCACTTACTAAACTTACACAGTTTCATCTCTATATCTTCCCTTCCTCCAATTCTTCCTCAGATGTATTGAGTGCTATTTATTCGTCCTCTTTGTAACTTCTACCTACAAGTCATTATTTTGTCTGTGATAATAACAAAAATAAATCCCCCTTTCATGTGAGAATCATTCATTGTTAGCAGATCACTACCACATCATACTCTGTTTCTTTCTTCTACAAGTTAAAGACATCCAGATCTCACAATTGTTCCTTTTATGGCATAATTTTAAAACTCTTAAACATTCTATTCACTCACCTTTTGGATATACTCTCATTTGTCACTAACCCTCTTAAAATGTGATCATCTGAATGAACCACAATATTAGGATTTCAGTCTTCCTAGGGAAGACCCCAGTAACTACTCTATGCGGGTACTACTATACTTCTTTTATTACTTTTTGGATTAAGCTTGTGGTCAATTAAAACTCCTTGTCTTTTTCAGATAACCTCAATGCCAAAAAAGAATCTTACCTATTTTGTATTTGTATAATTTTCTAGATATAAATTGTATTAGAAGCAAAATCTTGTAGAAAAAAAAAAGGAATCAGGAGACTGAGTCCTATTTGTATCTGTCATCAAAGAACTATGTGATCTGAAGAAAGTCCTTCAACTTCTCTAGCTCCAAGTTTCCTTATTTGCAAACTATAGAGGTTAGACTAGATCTGCATTTCCAAAGACATGGCATGTGGGCAGCCAGAGCTGCCTGCTCTATTTTCCCTCTTTCCAGAACCAGAGGAGGACACTTTTTTGCCTGTCCCAACCCTCTTTCGAGCTGCCCAAAGCAAGCACTTTCTCCTTCAGCTCTCCCCAGAAACACTGGGGCTAACAGACAGCTTGAATTGGCCCTCTGGTCACTCAAACTCAGAAAAGGTTCACTTATTCTGGAGATAATCTTTAAAGTCATTTATAATTCTTTGTTTTATTACTAATGACGTTCATCTTACTAGTTTCAATCATGTGAAGATAACCTTTCTGTTGGAAGGAGGGATGAATTCTTTTTTAAACTTTTATTTAATTAGTTAATTTAGAATATTTTTCCATGGTTACAAGATTAATGTTCTTTCTCTCCCTTCCCCCAACCTCCTCCTGTAGGTGACAAGCAATTCAATAGGAGTTTTACATGATCAAGACCTATTTCCATATTAATGATATTTGCACTAGTGTGATCATTTAGAGTCTACATCCCCAATCATATCCCCATTGACCCATATGATCAAGCAGTTGTTTTTCTTCTGTGTTTCTATACCCACAGTTCTTCATCTGAATGTGGATAGCATTCTTTCTCATAAGTTGGAGGTATGCATTCTTTAAGCAGCAACTAAACATGAAATTGTTTGATTAAAGAAACATGATTTGAGGTAATAAATAAAGAAGCAAAATATAACCTCTGCAAGATATTTCTGGAGTCCAACCCCTTTCAGTGCAAATGGCATCTCCTCTTTCAACGGGTTTATAACCTGAGGCACAATTGTATTGTATTCGTTCATTTTCCTTGTAGCTTGGCTTCAATTTAGATAACAGGTTCCCATTCTGAATGCTTGGTTTTTGACATATAATTTCTAAATAGAATGGAGAAAATAGCAAAATGAGTTTAATGACTTATAGGATCATATTAAGACAAATAAATAATGTAAAGAGACAATATTGAAAGAAAAATATTTTAGATAAAAAAATAAAGTCACATAAATGTTTCCATTCAACTACTTAGTATTTCATTTGCCTTTCTTTTTATCTTTCTTTTATATTTGTTGAGTTAAAATATTTTTACAAAATGCATTACATTGCTAAAAGGTTAGATTTAAATAAGTTTCTGGGCTCCAAAGAAATAGCAGACAATATTTTAAATGTTCATATCCTGGTGCATATTTTTCATAAATTAGAATAAAATGTGTATGGTATCACCACTATCAGAAAAGAATGATTTGGGATGGGAAAGCATGTTATGATGCATGTGCTTAAGCTAGGGCTTCCTGCAGTTAACAAATAGAATTTGGGATTAATAAATTGTTTTGCTTGTAGGTAAATCTCCTTGAAAGATAGAAGGAATGATACAGGGAAGAAGAGAAAATGAGAGAAGTAACCAGACAAAGAGTATAAAGGGTTCGAGAGGGTGAGGTAAGAAGGAGAGAGAAAGAGATAGACAGACAGAAAGACAGTGACAGAAATACACATACACACACAAGAGTGTGTGTGTGTGCACACAATGAGAGAAGGAATCAGAGAGGTTAAGAGAGACAGAAAGAGACAGAGAAACAAAGAGATTCACATGAAGTCCCTTTAAAGCAGTTCCATTGTGAAGATATGGTTTTCTTATATAGTTTTCCCTATGTACCTCTGTGATCCACCATCTTTTGTGTACCTAAAAAAAAGGTTTTAGTGGGGACCTATGCTGTCAAGCTAAGTTCTTATGGAGAGTACCAGTGAACTTGGTGATATGAGTAGCTTGAGTTCCTTAAAAACTGTATCCTTGATCATTTTAAAGACATTATTCTTCTGAGTATGTTTTTATCATTTACAAGTAAAGTTTGTAGAGGTGTCATGGCATTTTGATCTAACACTCATACAAATAATGTATGTTATAGGATATTATTTATTGAAGAAATTGCTACATTTGATTTATACCATACCCAATCAAAAGAAGTGGTTGTATGGTGAATAATTTTAGAAAATGTTTGAATATTCCATAAAGATAGAATAAAAGGATCACTCCACAAAGTGACTCCATACTTTTCAGCTTCTTTCCTCATTTCTCAGAGCTGTGTGTTCTGTAGTTTCAAAATAAATTGACCAAAAATGGCTGTTTTCTATTTATAGAGGGAAATGATGATAGGATATTTTATTTAGATAATTTTTAAACAATTTCTAGAGTGAGGTATCTAGTAATACTTTCATGCATAGAGAGGACAATGGCATTAAAATATCATTTATAGAATAGTTATTTTTCTAGATCACTCAAAGTAATTTAATATAGTTGCCACAATTTAAGAGTTTACAACAAACTCTGACTCAGAAATTTTAAGTCCCATTTAAAGATTGACACTGGCTATTATCCAAATGAATGGTAAAAAAATCAGCTGATTTTTAAAAATAATTTTGTCACACTATAATGAGGAAAGAAGGCTGACAACAAATTTAACAAAACTGTTAATGTTCATCATTTTGTTCATTAATATTTTGTTTTTCTGACAGAAGAGTATGTGAAGAATATAGACTAAAGGTGTAAAAATGGAGATTTGAACCCCGGACTTCAATTCTCAGAAGTCCTTGGTAGTTCCCATAATTCCCTATAATCCCACCAGAGATACCCTCCTAGGCCGAGAACAAAAATGGGTATTTAAACTGACCTTACCGCCTACTTTGAGGTGTATGGGGTGTTCAGAGAGGGGTAGTATCTCTGGTATGGAGGGCTTGTCATGCCCTCTTAGGGCAGCTCTCCAGCCACTGACCCCCACCTGACACCCAGCTCTCACTTGTGGCTCCCAGTAGCTGCTAGCATGCGGCAGTGGCCACACCCCAGGCAACAGCTTCGACAGGCCAGCTAAACCTTGTGAGGGTAGCCATCCGGTCGTCGACCCCCTGGTGAACCAGGGCTTTGCTCACCCAGCATGTGAAGACTGCTTCGGCGGAACAGACGAAAGAAACCAACAAAAAGGTTCAATGGCTGAGATGGCGACACAGCAAAGCACTGTGGAGTGCTTAGGGTGTGTTGGAGCACAAAAGACAACATGGCCATTCAATGCAGCTGAGGAAGTTTCCAGGTGTAAGGACCTTTCATGCCACTGGACCCAGGCTTCCAACGCCGAGAGAGTGGATTGTCTCTGAGCACTGACTCTTCCACTTAAATCTCTTTCATGCACAAGTGTCTGTGCGTTTGCACAATCGTCATTCTTTGTTACTGAGAGACTACTACCACCTCCTACTTTGCTCTCTCTACTGCTTCTAAGCACACGCAGCTCTCTACCTAGCAGGCAGGATGTTGTCAGTAGGTTACATGTGCTTTTCTTATTCTGTATTCTCTTTATTTTTTTAATTCTAATAATCTTTAATAAACCTCATAAAATATAATACTTTTAGCAGAGAAACTAATTTAAGTGTCATGAAAGTAAATAGATTTGTCTTCATAGTATGCCACTGGAGAATTAAATTAAGGAGGAAAATTCAAAATAAGAAGCTAAACTGGAGAGGAAAATATGTTCTAAGAGGCTACTGAAATACTCTAGGCAAAAGTTAATCATAATGTGAATTATGCTCATATAGTAGGAAAGTAAGGATGGCACATATACACCAGATATTTTGGAGAAATCATTAGACTTGCTGTGTGTATTGTAGTAACAAGAAGGTAAAATGTGATATTGCGTTTACATTCAGAGAGTAGGAGAATTTTAGTGCTATTGAGGGTCACGAAAATAGCAGAATTTGGGGTCCAGGGCAATTAAAGTTTTCCATTTTAGACTTATATTGATTTCCCAGTGAATTCTGTAAGGAAAAGTGGCCAATAGGCATTTTAATAACATAAACTTGAAAGAGACTTCAGATAAGAGATTATGGGAATAATAATAAGAAATTATGGGAATATGTGAAATTTAGAAAGAAAAAAAAAACAAGAGGAATGAGAAAGCCTTTGTTAAGGCCAGCAAATAGAGGAAAATGAACCAGTCAAGAAGATAGAGAAGGACTTGACATATTAAAGATGACTAGGAATACCATTGGTAAAGGAATTAGAGAATTTCAAGAAAGGAATAATATACCAACTTATTTAAATACTACAGAGAAGGTCAAAGAAATAAAGACTGAGGAAAAGCTACTGTAACCAGTAATTAGGAGTTCAACGAAACCTTTTAAGAAGCAATTTCAATAGAGTGATAGAGCAAAAAGATATGGGGATGATATGTGATGAAGGAAATGAGAGGAAGGTATAGAATATTTCATAACAAAATTTATCAGGGAAAGGAAAAATAACTGGATGGTAGTTTTAGGGAATAGTAAGATAAGGGGAATCTTTTAAAGTAGGGAAAAAATGAAGTGTAAAAGAATGCAATTTTAAGAGGCAAATGCTAGTTTTAAAATACTAATAATCACATTGCCCAGAAAAGAGATATCTCAATTATGATTGAAAAGAAAGTTATCTCCTGATGTGATTTTTAATGAATGATATAAAAATCATAAATGTCTAGTGTATTATTATTTTCCTCAGGGGTAGCTATGTTATTGTTGTAAACTTTGACTTGAATTTGAGCCTAATTTAGAACAATAGTCTACCTCCCAGAATCTAGAAGGTGCCCTAAAGATGCCTCCAGAGCCACACACTACACCAGAAGATCCAGATTGAACTTTGAGATATGGCGAATTTGAACTTTGGGGGAGCTTGAAATGCTTTGGTTTTCAATGTTATGCCAAAGGAGACTGACCCTAATTCGCTTTTTGTCAATGTACTTATTTTTGGTTTTGTTCCTTTTCTCTTGTATTTTCCTCTTATCTCCAAATTATTGTAATTTCCCTTTAAAAACTCTAATATTTGTATATACCTCTAATTCAATTTATATGTTAGATATGTTTTCATGATCCATTGGGGAGGTCTCCCAAAGAATCACAGGGAGAAATTTATTGATTTAGAATCTTGAATCCTAGAGACTACATTTCTCACAATCCCTTTTCATTTTCCTGTCTGTGTGTCATGACATTAATTGAGGTTTTTAGTTTTGGTTTTGACGAGGCTGTGCTCTCTCTCCCAGAAGCTCTCTGACTGACTGGAGCAATGTGGAATGAGGTGGGGCTAGGCTTTTTCTCTGGCTTTACTTTTACCTTTGCTCTGAGTTGATTTCTAATAAATAATATTAAAAGTCTTATCATCTTGATAAATATAGTTTTAGAATTCTCTCGATCTTATACACATAATCTAAGAGAATTCTAAATTGTATGATAAGGAAAAGATGCAAAATAAAAGCAAACTTTTCTTACCTTCACATGTTGGTACTTGCGCACTCCAATCACCATCTGTTGAGCAGTGTATTTTCCTGTCTCCATTCAATGCAAAGCCTGGGTTACAACTAAACTGAATTACTTGGCCAAAAGTAAATTCCTGATTTAGATCAAGTGAACTTGTGACAATTCTTCCATTCTCTGGTGTTGCCACTGCTGAACATTTAATCACTAAAAACATAAATATACACTTATAAATGTACTTTCATAATTTATAATTTCTTTGTAAAAATAATTTTATAGTAAAATGGGTTTGTAAAAAATAAAATTACTTGAATATTTTAACTATAAAGACTTTGGCTGACATAAAAGAGATCAATAGTGTCTTGTAAAATAATGATATGTGCATTTTTCTTGGAATGCCTATAAAGTTTTTGGAATGGCAATGAAATTTGCTATTTGTGCAATCTTTATAGCAATAAACAAATGTTTCTTTCAAGAACTGGTTTAAATGAATACTTGAAGACAGAAAATGAAAAATATATTTTAATGTTACTAGTACTCTCAATAAATGCTTACTGATCACATTTACTTTTTATAATGTAACTATAATCTAAAGAAAGTATCACAAATATTTCCAACAATAATTTATATTATTGAACTGATAATTGTGATGGGTCTCGGAAATGCCCATTAGTGGGTTCATGGGGAGCTGCAGTGAGTGTTCAGGGAGAGCCCCATGCCCAGTTTCTTGCCAGGGTAGGACAGACTAGGAGTCAGGTTTTAGTACATTAATGGCCTGCAGAAATGGCTAAATTGCAACTTACAGTGAGAGGGAGGCAGGCTGAGTGCTTAAAAAGACACATAGCAGAGAGACCAAGTGACATGCAAAGTCTATAAGCTATAATTGAGTCAAGAACTATGGGAGCCTAGGGGGCTGAGAGTGGGGTCACAGATTCCATTTTATTGAGCACATAAGTACAATATTTATACAGTTTCTATACTCCATGGACAAAGGAAAACAATAATCAAAAGCACGTGTCCTTGGTGCCCATCAGAGTACATAGGTTATCACCTGTATTAAGGAGTACATACTCTTCATCAATAGTAATCTTCAAAGACCTCTTTGATCTGTCATCACTGGCATAAGAATTTCTTTAGAAGTACAAAGCACGAAGCATGGCTGATATATAGAAGGTCTCTGTCCCAGAGATAGGGCTCAAGGTTTGTGATAGTAAATTAGCTGATGAGGATGTTTTGAGCCACGCCAGGTGTTCTTTAGAAAATAAATTATAGACTTACAAGTTCAGTATCAGTTCTTGCCAGGGTCTGAGACAGATGTGCAAATTTGTCTTTTCTGGCTGCTTTTGCCTCAATGGGCCTGGACTGTCCTTAAGGACAAGTCAGATATTTATAATCTTTTTTCCTTACCTCAATTAAAAAAAAATTATCTGATTGTTTTCTTTGAACTTGAGTGCTATTGGAAAGAGCACTGAATTTTAAGTCACACAACTTAGGTTCAAATGTTGCCTTTCATTTTCCTAGCTGTGTGAATTTGGGAAGTTATTTAATCTCTTCATACCTCAGTTTCTTTAGTTGTAAGATGAGTCGGTTGGACTAGACTCTAAGGTCTTTCCAAGGTCTAAATCTATGATTTATGGTCTATGATAATCTTCAGTGTTTCTAAATGTAAGCATAATTGCATTATTCAAACTACAATTCCTTATGATAATCGTAGGGGTTTTAAGTTATCAAAATACTAAGAAATTCAGTTGGACTAGGATTAATCCCTCATACTTTATAAATGGCTATCAACTCAAATAATGACAAATTTTGTTTTTTATGTAGCAAAGAAGTTTTATCATTGATTTGTAGGAATATTAATTATGATAAAGTATTTATTAAAAGTGCTTATTAATTTTAATATAAAATGGACTTCTACAAATGTACCTTCACAGAAAGGGACATCATTGCTCCATCCATCTGCCTCACATACACGGAAATTAAATGGGCTTACCAACTGATATCTGCAAATATAAAGCAATTGAAAGCAAGATAATATATGTATGTGGTTTGAGACGCCTGTGATAATCTTTTAAATAAATTATAACAGAACCAAGAGAATAATGTATATAGTAACAACAATAGTGTATGATGACTGACTGTGAATGACTTAATTATTTTCAACAAAGCAAGGATCCAATACAATGCCAAGGGACTCATGAGGAAAAAAAAAGAAAACCTAACACCATAGAAGAAAGAGACAGAGCCTGAATGCAGTTTGAAATTAAAAATCTTCAATTTATCTCCTCCATGAATTTTTGTCTAGTATGAGTAATATATGTCTCACAAAAGGACAAACAGAAATATGTATATGATAATGTATGCACAATCTATATAATATTATCTGCCTTCCTGGGAAGGTGGAAGAGGTGGGGGGGGTGGAAGAATGAGATATAGATTTTTAGACAGAGCTAATGTGAGAATTTGTTTCTCTTGGATAGGCATAATTATAATTTATTACATATTTCTAACCAATCATACATATATTGTTTTTATTATGGTACACATGATATTTTATATATAAAAGTAAAAAGAAATGGTAAGTCAAAAAATAATGTATAACAACTGAACATTATTTAGCGTGTCATCCCCTTTTAATTTAGATAAACTAACATAGTAGAATAATATAGTAATCATTAATAATAATAATAATGCCTTACATTTATATAGCACTTCCTGTTTTACAAAGTGCTTTACAAAGAGTTCATTATATCCTCACAATAAGCCTGAGAGGTAATTATTATTATGTTCTTCACTTTGCAAATAAGAAAATGATACAGGCAGAGATTTAATAACTTGAAAGGAATCACTCATCTTCTAAATGTCTGAGGGAAAACTTGAATTTAGGTCTTCCTGATTCCAGAAGTAGCATTTTAGGCATCTTACAACTAATTCATGCCATGTCTCTCTATTTTAAGCAATTGTTGTCTGTTCTTGATTAAATCCTTTATAGGTGGTCTAAGCAAAGTTGTTGGGGTAAAGCAAAACAGGTAGAATAAACGTGCTTAGGATCTTCAGATCTCTTGACATTGTGTAGATATTTGTGAAGCTTGAAGGTTGTCAATCAATTATTAGTTCACTGTCACTGAATAATTGATCTATTTTCTCTTCTATCTATGCTTCTCCCTGATGGAATTCTTTATATCACTAGCTCTGCCCAGGTTTTCATTGATAATATATCATCTTTATCATGCATCTCTCCATTGCCCTTTGGATGAACCACAGCCTTAATTCTGAGGAATTCACAATCATAAAGCATTAGTAGAAAGATACTTATTTTTTTAAAATTCATCTTTTAGGGAGTCAAAAAAGCACTGAAAAATTTCCAAAAGAAACACCTCCTCATTTTCTCCTCTTATTATACTTTGAGTACATTTCTGTGCATATTCTGAAAATATTTTAAACTTCAGGGTGAGACTTTGGTCTTTATGTACCCAGTACTTCACATATTAGTTGGAAAACAGTAGGTGCTAAATAAAAGAATTACCAGAAACTACTTTGCATCATTATATGCTATGAAAACTCACAAAATAAAGGAAATAAAGGAATGCCTTCACAAATATAAAGTGCCCACACGAACAGGAGAGTAGATATTTTAAATAATTGAATTTTTAAAAAGAAACTAAAATAGGTATAATGGAAATGCTATAGTAGCAGAGGGGAAATATTGATGGACTCACAAGAGAATTCTATCAAACCTTTAAAGAATAATTCATAACTATACTATAAAAATATCCTGATATTAACTTAGCTTCTTTCCCTAAGTGCTAAAAAAAGAAATCAAAACACAGTTGGTTCTAAATTGACTCTGAATTAGACTTGCCTCATTCCCAGTAACTTACTCTTTTGACTGAGGATTTCATTTAAGAGGACAATCAAATCTAAAGAACAAGGAACCCATTGGAGCACCCCTAGTCCTAACTTCTGGCTAATGCCATCTTGCTTATTTTTCTGTGAGTTCAGAACACAATTTTTTAAAAGACTATTTAACCACCTCTTCATTTATATCTCATTGGACACCCCAAACACCAAGGTGCATGATGCTGTGAAGGAATGTATGTGGCAAATTTCTGACTAAAATTAAATATCCTTTTTTATAACTACTTTGGTATTTGAGTTTTTTTTTAGATTGACACTCAATCTAAGAAAGGAAGTATACTACCAGACTTCTTTAATGAAATGCATAAGGTTCTAATACCCTAAACTAAAAAAAGAATAAAACACAGAACTATAGGACAATATTATTAATGAATACAAACTCAGAAAATTTAAATAAACTCTTGTAAAAGAGACCACAGCAAATCATCTAAGAAATCATTCATTATTATCAAAATGGATATATTCCTGACTTGCGAACCTGGCTAAACAACTGGAAAACAAATAACAGTTAGCCCCATTAAAAACAAAAGCAACCAGAACTACATGATTTTTTCAAGATACATACAATAAATATTTATGTTAAATAAAAAATCTTATAGACAAATAGGGTTCTTTAAAAAAAAAACCTTTACCTTCCATTTGCAAATTAATATTGTGTATTGGTTTCAATATGGAAAAGTGGTAAGGGTTAGGCAATGAGGTTTAAGTGACTTGCCCAGAATCATACAAGTAAGTAGTCACCTAGGGCAAATTGATCCTAAGACCTCCCATTTCTAGGCCTAACTCTCAACCCACTGATCCACTTACCTGCCCTTAGGATCTTTTTTAAGTCATTAAAAATCTATCTAAACTCAGCAGCAATCATTATCTAGAATAGGGACATATTAGAAGCTTTGTCAATAAATAAAGGAGAAAAGTGAAGGTTTCCACTCCCCCATAATTATTTTATATAATTTTATTAATATTAGTAATGCAAGAGAAAGAAATGAAAGCATGAAGATTGAAAATGAGATAAAGTATTTTTAATTACTGAGAACATTATGCTTTACTTGGAAAATCCTTGGGAAAAAGTAAAGATACTGATTGATTTTATTAGCTTTAGGAACATTTCAGGTTATAAAATAATCTATCAAAGTGTAATGATTAAAGTTTCCTTGGAGTCTGTATATTAAATTATAATTATTTATTAGTAAAAGTTGGAGAGAGAGAAAGAAAAAAGATCAGAAGAGTAGTATTAAAAGAACTTTCTTAATCTCTCCCTCTGTCTCTTTAAGAGGAAAGAGAGCAGAAAGATTTCTAAGTAAGAGTTAACTAGAGCTGAAGATTCTGTTATCTAGGAGACAAGATAGATAATGAAATAGACAGTTGAGAGTTGAGCTTTTTATGCCTCTGGATCCCTAGAGAGAAGGAGGTCAGTCTGTCTTTATCTCTGTGACTGGCAGTTTTTGACTACTGACAGTTGGGAGAAAGATATGGATCTAAGGAGTTTATAGGTGGTGACTATTTATTTATTAGCATAGACATTTAGTTAGTGAATAACTTTCTAGATAAACAGTGTAGATAGTTAGACCTAGTATTGCCCAGGCAGAAGAACCTGTCCTTGAAGACAGTAGGGTTTTTCTTTAGAAATTTAATTAGGATTAGGGATTTAGGTATAGTCATAAGGTATTAGAGTAATAATCTCTTACTTCCTTTCTAATTTCTATCTGAACATCTTCTCAAAATAAAGTAAGTGTTTTATCAAACTTCTCTCCTTACTTTTGTCAACTTCCTACCAAATTAACCCTTAACATTAGGTAGGAGTAGGCAATGGGGATTTAGTGATTTGTCCAAGATCAAACTAAGAAGTGCCTCAGGCCATATTTGAATCCAGGACCTTCTGTCTCTGGGCTTGACTTTCAATCCAAAGAGACAAGTATCTGCCCCATTGTTTGTCTTTTAATCTTGGTTGCATTGCTTTTGTTTGTGCAGAAACTTTTAAATTTAATGTCAAAGTTATTTATTTTACATCTCATAATGTTCTCTGTGTCTTGTTTTGATTTAATTTCTTCCCTTATCAGTAGGTATGATCGGTAAACTATACTGTGCTTCCAAAATATGATAAGGGTATCACCTTTAATTTCTAAATCGTCTATGCACTTTGCCTTTACCTTGGTAATTAGGCATGAGGTCTATGCCTAATTTTTGCCATACTGTATTCCAGTTTTCCCAGACGTTTTTTTTTCAAATAGTGAGTTCTTCCAAAAGCATTGTAAACAGAAAATCAATAATTAATAGCTTAATAAATGCTCCAAGTATGAATTTTAGAATTTTTAAAAATATAACTATGATTTAGAGTAAGAATTTAGTCCCAGGCAAAAGTCTGTGTTTGTATCCAGAATAATACTTGAAATATAATTTCAAATGTTGTATTGTTACAATGTATTGTGAGAATAATTTTAGGTATGTTATATTAATCATAGGTAAGTTACTATTTTAATCATGTTAATATATTCAACAATGTACCCTAGAAAAGCCACCTTTCATAGGAAGCAGGAGGTCACCCAGAGGCCACCAAGCTCCAAAGATGGGAAGCCGCAGCTCCAGATGTAGCAGCGGAATCAATGGAAGGAGGAATGAAACTGCAACCTGGAAGGAACAATGGAAATCCTATGCTGGAAATATTGGGAATTTCCTGCAAGGGAGGGGGGGAGAATGGGGAGAAACAGGAAACTTAAAAAGCATGTGTGATTTTCAAAACAAGGTCTGAGGTTTTGAACTGGGAGAAAACCTGAAGACCTCTGACCATGTGATTTTTCTGTCACAATAAAGCCAAATCTTTACCCAGAAGGGTCTCCCAAAATCTTATTTTTATAGCATGGAGTCTGGAGTTTGTCAAACAATAAGTTAATATGGTAACTTACCATTGTGTGTTGAGTGCCTAGTACAGGGGTCCCCAAACTTTTACACAGGGGACCAGTTCACTGTCTCTCAGATCATTGAAGGGCCAGATTATAAAATCCTAGCCCTAACCATAACCCTAACCCTAACTGGGCAACAGTATACACAGTATGGAATCCCCTCCCCCCAGATTGACACTCACCATGCTTATGTCTTCCATTGTGCAGCCACATAATCCTTTGCACGGGACCTCCTTCCAAGGTGCCACACAAAGGATTATGTCACCAGAAGTAGTACGGTCCGTTAGCAATGCTGCCACATACAGTGTCCATCTCAATGACCACCAATGAAAGAGATGCCCCTTCCAGAAGTGCAGTGGGGGCTGGATACATGGCCTCAGGGGGCTGCATGTGACCAACCAGGAATAGTTTGGGAACCCCTGGCCTAGTACATTCTATCATCCCTCCTCTCTATTTCTTAGCTACTAGGAGCAGAATATTTTAATGTTAGTGCTTTATAATAAAGTTTGAGATCAGTACAGTTAAACCACCTTTCTTAATTTTTTTCCATTAATTGCCTTGATATTCCAGAGTTTCTGTTCTTCCAGATGTACTTTGTTATTTTTTCTAGTCTTATGAGATAATTTTTGCATAGTTTCATATGGCATTGAATAAATAAATTAATTTAGGAAGAATTGTCATTTTTATTGTATTGGTTAGGCCTACCTATGAACAATTACTGTTTTTCCAATTGTTTAGATGTGACTTTGTGTGAAAAATATTTTGTGATCATATAGCTTCTGGGGTTTTTTTGGTAGGTAGATTCCCAAGTATTTTATATTATTCATAGTTTGTTTTTTTCAAATGGGATTTATTTTTCTATCTCTTGCTGTTGAGCTTTATTAGTCATATAGAAAAATGTTGATGATTCTGTGTCTTTATTTGAAAAGGATTGAGTTCTTAGAGATCAGTGTTCTGATGTTGAATTTTCAGAAGCATTTAATTGGGCATATATTAAAAGAAAAAATATTAAGTGTAGTGAAGATTATTTGAGATATGAATGGTAAAAGCAAGTAGTAGAGGATATGAGAAGTGTTGGATGAAAATATGAAAGAAAAAAGACAAGAAGGGCATTTTTTTACTAGAAAGTATGTTTAATTACTCATCTTTATTACATTTCATATGCACTTGACTGTTACATCTTTGTACATTTTGTGTACCCGAGGAGATGGATATAAAAGGTCTAAGCTTATAGGAATAAGAGGAGAAAGAGCATAGTTGTAATCTGTTTATATTGACAGTGTGAGCAATGATTTTAAAGATAAAAGGTTTGTATGTTTTATAAATGTTCACAAGAATTGAGCTAATGTTTGTTTTAATGCAACCAAGAGCATTTCCTACCTCTCAAATCTCCAAATGAGAAGTTTATGGCTAAATAACTAGGAGACAAAGGTCATCTTGCTGATTATAGAGAGATGGGTTTGGGGATTGTACCAGAGAAACATTGGGGGGGAAATTATTCCTGATACTTACAAACTGCTTGACTATTATTAACTCTTTCCTCATACACAAAAAGAGAAAAGATTATGTAAACTGGGAAACCAAAGGTAATAGAATTTGACTGGAACATATGAATACTTGGGGAGTGTTACAAACTAAAGTTATGTACTGATCAATCTAAAAGTAACTTTTATATTTGAAACCCCAGTGTAAATCATAGGAGACTACTACCCATTTTGTAATTTGTCAAAACTTGAATTTTAAAAATCATTTCATTCCTCCCTACAAAAAGGGAAATTAATTTAAGGAAACAGGAGAGACAAGCTTAAGCCCTTCTGAGAACTCCCAGATAGATGAGCTACAATAACTTGAGAAAAAAATCCTAATGGGGCCATCACCAAGTGATAAGATGCAATAAAGACTGGAAAAAATATAGAAAGAGAAAAAAATTGTTATTGATTGAAAAAGTTATCAGAAAAAACCTTGAAGAATCCTCTTTATCTATAAACTTATAAATCTTCTTGAAATCATCAGAGTGGACATGAAAAGAACTTGTTTGGGTTATGGGATATTTAAAGAAAGAAATTGCATTGTTCAGATTCTCTATAACATAGCCATGATTTCTAATTATTGCTCTTTGAGGCAGTTGGGTGGCTCAGTGGATTGAGAGCCAGGTCTAGAGATGGGAGGTCCTAGGTACAAGTCTGGTTTCTGATACTTCCTAGCTGTGTGACCCTGGTCACGTCACTTAGCATCCATTGCCTAACCCTTACTACTCTTCTGCCTTAGAATCTATACATAATATTGATTCTAAGATGGAAGGTAGTTTTTTTTTTTAATTTTTAAAAATAAAAAAAAAAACAGCTCATCGCTCTTTACACAAAGATACATCTAAACTTGAGAAGAAGAAAGGATGAACAAATGAAAAATGGTAAATAAAATCTCTTAAGTATGTATATGAGTCCTGGTAAACTTTTGTTGATTATTGAAATTCCATGAAAAGTGAAAAATAATTGTATCCAGCCCTAAGCTGGGGTTAATGAAACATGTCATTTAAGCTTGGATTTGTATCTGATATTAATTTGAGTTTTGAATTCAGATATAGTTGTCTGATGGATCATTAAGTCAATAACCTACTATTCAAGAGAACTGTCACAAATTCCTCAAGGGGAGTGGGATCCTAAGCTTATATAGGTGGAGATCTATATCTTGGAAAGAGCTGAGGTGATGGCCTTGTCATAGCCAAAGCCAAAACTTGACTTGTTTTTTTTTTTATTGTGTTACTTCCTTTTGAACAAAAATGTTTCCCATTTGATTATACTATATTATACTATGTATTATATTGTATTATATATGTATATATTATTTATATATTCTATATATTATACTATACTATATCATACTATATTATACTATTATTACTATATGATTATTTGTCAGCTGTGATCCTTAATGTGAAGTCAAACAGAGTTAAGGATGCTTTATCCTGGCATAAATATGTTGTCATTTTGTTCCCTTAGGCTTAGTCCTGAAACACCAATTTTGATGCCAATATAGTAATATCCTTCTTTTCTCCTTTTATAACAATTTTCTATGACCAGAGCAAGTAGACAGTGGAAGATATAAGCAGAATGCTAGTATGTTAAGATGTTACTGTTTTTAGTGTGAATGTATAATGATTTTTCCCCAACTACTAAGCAAATTAGTAATTGGATTTGTCCTCTGCCAGCTAATACTGACATTGTCATATATAAGATTAAGTTCCTGGATTATTTTACCTTACAGCATAACCCATAATATATTCTAAATAAATATATAACATTTTAGACTTTAGTTTCAGAGATCTTTTTCCAAAGTCCCAGAACAATCTGGTCAAAAGGCAGATAATTCTAAATTGAATAGGAATTAGTCTTGCCCCATTCCTAAAAACTAATGGACTTGGAAGAGGACTGAATTTTAATAAGGGAATTCAAATCTAAACAAGGAATCTACTACTAGTTACCCTAACCTCCATCTGTGCCATCTTGCCCAAGTTTCTGTGAAGTCAAGTAATTAGTTTGTTTCCTAATGGTCCAGAAGATCATTAAGTCACCTCTTTCTCTCTATCTCCTTGGAGACCTTAAGGATCATGGTGCATGGTTTTATGGGATAACCCAGTTCATGATATTTTTAGCCACAATTAAAGACCTTTTATTATAATTAATTTAGTAATTTTGCTGTTTTCAGACTGACAACTTTGATATTAATGATCACAACACAGAAAAAAATTGAAAAAGAAAACAGATCATATGCCTTTCATAGCTATAGGAAGGGGATATATTCTTAACTAAACAAGGTAGTGAGGCAATTAAGAAATATTAAATTCTGATCACATAAAATGGAAAAGTTTCTGCACTACCACAATTAATGAACCCATGATAAGAATAAACAATACAATTTTGAAAAAAAAATCTGTCTAAAGAGTTTTATATCCAAGATATGTAAATATTGACCCTACCCTCAAAACAAAGAAACAAACAAAACCCCAACACCTATCTACACTAGATGTCATTAAGGAATAGGAACATAAGAAAATTTACAACCTATTATCAATTAACTATTATTGATAATATGAAAAAATGATACAAATCATTAGTACTAATTAAACTTCAAATGAAAACAACATTGGCTTTTTGGCCCATAATCTGGAAACTGAAAGATATGACAAAAGATGAGAATAGTCAATATTGGAGAGTTTATGGATACTATCAGTAGAATCATTTCAAATATTTTAGAAAGTAATTTGGAATTAAGCAAATAAGGTGATCAAAATGTCTATTTGATACAAAAATTCCAGAATTAGGCTTATCTGTCTCCTAATGAGGCTCCTGAGAAAGTCATCACTTATACCAAAATACTCATAGAAGTACATTTTCTAATAGCAAAAGCTGAAAACAGCATCAGTTTTATTCCAATTTTGTTACTCCCACCAAGAAATTCACTGGGTCTCTGAATGTCTCAGGTATCTCTCTTAGATTATATCATGCAAAATAAATGTCTATTTATATTTCTAAAGTGAATTTCCTTACCAAGTACCATGAAATTAAAATTTTAACTATATCAAAGAAATAATAGTTTCACACCAAAATAAGACTCAACTTCCTAACCATAGCCAATTGGATAATGAATACTAGTATAACTATAATCCCAGGTGTTAAATTCATACTAATTTTGCATTTCCACATATTTTTTCTTTATACTTACCTTCAGAAAGTTTTAAATCTCATATTAATGAACATTTTTATTAAGCACATTTGATTATCTCTTCACTCTAATAACTTTGCTACCAATTATTTACAGTTCTGAGTACTTACCCTTCGTTACATTTATATACAACCTTTGCTCCAAATAAAAACTCAGTTTCTTCCAAAAGTTCAAAAGAACCAAAGTTAATATCTCCAGGATGACCACAAGGCTTTCCTAAAATGATGACAAAATATAAAATGATGATATGCTAAAATGAAAATACCTTTTCTGTCCTAGAATTAGGTAAGATGGACAATGTGTACGATGCAAAGACTTCTATTTTATAGTAGGAAATTTATTGGAAATCAGTTTTTATAAGGAGTGAGCATACTTGGAATTTTCCTGCAGCTAAATACAAATTAGTATCTTGTAATAAATATTCTTGTTCTAAGATTCCTTTGCAATAATTCAGTAAAATTATTCCTTTTTAGGAATATAAATTTTTCTTTAACAAAGTATAATGTCCATATTTTTAACATGTTGCATAGAATTTCTAGTACACATATAAATTAACAAGAACAAAAACAAGAAATACTCACTCATACATATTCTATGTGGGTAGAGAGATGTCCATTCTCCATTCTTACATTCTAGTACAATACTTCCAAGTGTTCGATATCCAGGTCGACATTTGTAAATAGCGCGTGTACCTTCTGCATATACTGACTCAGACCATGTTCCTGTTAGAAGTTCTGTAGCTCTTCTTGGAGGAGCCTTATTACAATCTATGAGAGAAAGAAGGGAGGATTCCAAATTTGTTAATCAAAGAAAAATTATACCACAATTCCTAAGTTAGAAAAGATCACAGAGCTTCTTCAAATTTGTTTATCTTATATATAGGAAAAATGAGACCCATCTAGGTAAATTTCCCAGGGATCAACAGTTAATAATAGCAAAGGAAGGCTCTAAGTGTTCTGTACACTATACCATTCTATAATTAGAAAGTTCTTCTTTCAATATAATAGAGGATAATAGCTGAAATGCAAAAAATATTTCATGTTTTACAACTCATTTGATCTTCAAAATAGAAGATTCCAGACAGTGACAATGAGCTTTCCAAAGAAAATCTTGCCAAAGTGAGGACATTTCTTGGATAGCTTATGACCAACAATCATTTTGTAGTTTCTACTGTTTCTGAAAGTTGATTATGACAAAGAATTTGTGAAATGATGTGGCTTAAGTGTCCTGGCATTAGTACAGAATTACCAAGAAATAATTTCACTATTTTAGATTCAGGCAAAACTCAAAGAGTCCACTAGAGGGTACTAATGTTCTATCAGAAAAAAAATCATCTTAATATTTAAAAAAAAGTAAATCCATCAAAATTGAGTGCCTACTTTGTTTCTTTTTTCTCTTTACCTATACCATAAATATCTAGTTTGCTTTTAACTGGAAAGCTATTAGTCATGTTCTATTTTGAAATAATTTTTTTTTGTTTATCATTCAGAATTGTCTCATAATATTATATTTACTTGGGGGGGGGGAGTAAAGTGGAGGACTGGAGACAAGAAGCAGAGAAGGTACACAGACCTACCTGATCTCTATCAAATTACCCTCCAAACAATTATAACACTTCCAACTGTTGTGTAATCCACAAAAATATGGGCAGAAATAATTTTTCAATACAAAACAAGTTAGAAGTTTGGCACAAAAGCTCTATTTCACTGCAGTGGAAACAACATAAGGCAGGCCCCACTGTGGCAATAGATCTTGGGGATTACCAAATCAGCAACAAAGGCTTCTGGACTTCTTAGCCATAGAGGTAAGGGGAATTGGACAAAACTTGTCTGAAGAAGATTATGGAGGTCGCTTTGCAGGCCCTGAGTGAAAGACTCTTGTCTCATTGCCCATCCATAGATCCAGGTCACAATCCACTGTATTCTCAGGGAGAGGAGTAGCTCTAGTACATGCTATCACGTGTAGCCTGAGGAGAGCAGGGGATCTTAATCACAGTTCCAAGGCAGAAAAAAGTGTTTGCAGTTGCTCACCAATCAGAGCACAATACAGGAGAGTGATGAACACATCTCTCCTTAGATCATATCACCTTGGAAGAACTAAAATCTTATAGATCCCCAGAGGTTACTGTAATGGTACATGCATTAATTAAATGCTTGTATCAATGTTCCCTTCAGCACTGGAATAGAGCTCAACCTTACCTGCTTTTTAAGTTAAAAGAAAAGGAAAAGGGTGGGAAATGACCAAACAATTAAAAAAAGAAAGAACATAGAAAGATAATTTGGTGGCATGGAAGGCCAAAGCACAAATTTAGAAGGAAAACAAAAGCAATACTGCTGCATCAAAGCCTCCAAGAAAAACATGAATTTGATAGGGAGATACTTAATGGTTCAGTAAATTGAGAGCCAGGATTAGAGACAGAAGATTCTGGGTTCAAGTCTGACCCTAAATACGTCTGAACTGTGTGACCTTGGGCAAGTCACTTAACCCCCACTACCTAGCCCTTATCACTCTTTTGCCTTGGAACCAGTACACAGTATTGATTCCAAAATGTAAGGAAAGAGTTTTTAAAAATATATATGAATTAGTCCCAAGTTCAAAAATTATTTTAAAAGTCAAATAAGAAAGGTATAAGAAAATTGGGAAAAGAAATGAATGGATACAGGAAAATCATGAAAATAGTCAATAGTTTGTTACAAGAGGCACAAAAATTATTGAAAATAATATCTTAAAAAACAGAAGAAAAAAAACAGAAAAAACAATTGGTAAAAGAGACACAAAATCCACTGAAGAGAAAAATTTAATTAAAAAGCAGACTTGGCCAAATGGAAAAGAAAATACAAAGTCTCACTGAAGAAAACAGCATTTCAAAAATTAGAATTGGGCAAGTAGAAGCTAATGACCCCATGAGACATCAAGAAACAATCAAAATTAAAAGAATGAAAAAATAGAAAGATGTGTGAAATCTGTCTTTGGAAAACATTTGACCTGGAAAATATATCCAGAAGATATAATCTAAGAGTTATTGGATTACCTCAAAGTCATGATCAAAAAAAAAAGTTTAGATGTCATCATTCAAGAAACTATCAAGAGAAACTGTCCTAATATTAAGAAACAGAGAATAAAATACAAATGGAAAGGATCCACTAATCGCTTCCTGAAAAAGATCTCAAAAGGATAACTCCCAGGAATATTACAGCCAAATTCCAGAACTCCTAGTCAATGTAATATACCAGGCATGGAAGTGTGGTTGATGTATTAATTACGTGATCAGATCAGTTAATGATCAATGTATAGGGCAAGAGAATTACTGGGCCTAAGCCACAAAGGCTTAGCCCTCACCTTGTCAAACCTCATTCCTCTGAAAAGGGTATGTCAGTTGAATCCCCATTTACTCTTATCTTGTCATTGTCTATGCAACCAATGTGAATCAACTATGCTTTGTTACATATTCATTGTTCCTCACAATCCACAATAAAGCCTAGGGTGAGGCCATCCATTCTTCCTCTTGTTTCCTGCAACCTTGGAATTCTCCCTGCTGTCTCACTTTATCTTTTAGGGGAAAGTATGATCATTCAACAAAATAGAAGAATTCCAAGAATTTGTAAAGAAAAGACCAGACCTGAACAGAATATTTGACCTAGCACAGAACTCCAGGGAATCATCAAAAGGTAATTAAAGAAGAGGGGGAAAAAGGAAAACAAAACAAAACAACAAAAAAAATCTTCTTAAGTGTCTCAATAAGTTAAAATGTTATGCATCCCTATAAGAAAAGAGGTCATTGGTAACTCTTAAAAACTGTTGCTATCACCTGAGCAGCTAGAAGAATTACACTTAGAGGGAACAATGACAAACTGTATAGGATGAAAGGACAAGACATAAAAGACATAAATACATATATAGATATATGCATGCATAAATACATATACATGTGTGTGTATATACATATATACATATACATACAACTAGAGCTATGAAAAAAAGGTTAATACTAAAAGAAATGGGAAAAGAAACAAATGGGGGTAAATTTATATGTCACAAAAAAGCTCATGGCGGGAGGGGGAAGAACATCAATACTCTGGAAGGGTAAAGAGGTTGGAGATAGGAAATACTCAACTCTTACATGCTTTGAAACTGACCTAAAGGGGGAAGAACAATCCAATCCATTGGGGCAGAGAATAGATCTGTGTCCTATAGGGGAGTAGAAGGGAAACAAACAGACTGGTGGGGAGGGAAGCAGTACAAGGGAGGGAGAGGGTGGGGGGCAATTTTAGAAAGACTGCAGGGAAAATAAGGGGGGGAATAAGAAGGGAGGCGGGTAGAAAGGGAAGTAAAATAAGTGTGGGAACTAGGGGGAGCCATTATAAACAAACACTCGTCTGGAAGGAAATAGTGAAAGAAGAAAAGGCAGGACCAGGAGCAGAAATCAAAATTGCTGGGAAATACACAGCTAATAATCATAACCCTGAATGTGAATGGAATGAACTCACCGATAAAAAGCAAGCGAATAGCAGAGTGGATTAGAATCCAAAACCCTACCATACGCTATTTATAAGAAACACGCATGAGGAAGATAGATACGCATAGGGTGAAAGTAAGAGGATAGAGCCAAATCTATTGGGCATCAACTGATAAAAAGAAGGTAGGAGTCACAATAATGATATCTGACAAAGCCAAAGTAAAACTAAATCTAGTTAAAAGAGATAGGGAAGGTAATTACGTCCTGATAAAAGGCAGTATAGACAATGAGGAAATATCTGTACTCAACATGTATGCATCAAATGGCATAGCATCCAGATTTCTAAAGGAGAAACTAGAGGAGCTCAAGGATGATATAGATAGAAAAATTATACTATTGGGAGACTTGAATCTTCCTCTATCTGAACTAGATAAATCAAATAAAAAAATAAATAAGAAAGAGGTAAGAGAAGTGAATGAAATCTTAGAAAAATTAGAGTTATACGTGGAGAAAAATAAATAGGGACAAAAAGGAATATAACTTCTTTTCAGCAGCACATGGTACATTCACAAAATTTGACCATGTATTAGGGTATAAAAACATTGCAAACGAGTGCAAAAGAGCAGAATGGGTCATAGGAAAATGGTTTAGGTAGGGGAATTACATGAGTATAGTGTTCCATAACAAAACAAATAACATTATCCAAATCATTACAACAATTTCAATAACATATTGAACATGCAAATGACTTATCCAAATGTCTATAAATTTACTAAGTAAAATTTCCTAACACTATCAAATGCTTACCTACAATCATAATACAATCTAACTTCTATACTATAGACTTCTATGTCTCTATTTCCTAGGCATTAAACGAATTCAATAGACTATCACTCTGGTTAGTAGTTAAATTGTTAATAAACTTACTCTAAAAGTTATCTTGTTCGTCAATTAGCAATTACTTGTGTCCATGTAAATTTACATGTGTACATCCTTATAGATTTCTGTATAACATGCAGAAAAGAAAATCTTTTTCTGTTTGAATTTTCAACAGAAAGTTTTGTCAATGTGTTCATTTGTTGTTGTGCATGTTACATACATACTCAATCCACTAATTATGTTACTTTGCTATGTAGGATGTGCGTGCAAATATATGTGATGTTCACATGTATGACACTTCCTAACATAACCTTCATGGCCAAAAGTTCCAATTTCAAAGTTCCAAAGTCCTTCCCTGTCCATTCACGTTGCTTGTAGAAATTCTCTTCCTTTCCACTCTGGTCTTTGTCTGGTCTGCATGCCATTCGCCATTGTCCAGACTCTATTGAAGACTCGTGTTCTTCAAATCAGGATCCGCTGCAATAATCAGGAACCCAGGAAAACACAAATAAACCACGAACACCTGTGCAAGTTAGGTTTTTAATGTATGTGTGTTAGTATGAGTGAAAAGTTACTTTTGCATGGAAGTGAGTTGAAATCTTCGTGAGTGCCAGAATGTGTCAATATTCTTCATGCATGTGGGTAAGCTTTTGCATATGTACCTCTTCGTGCATGTGCGTTAGCTCAAATTTGTCTTTTTTTCTTGCATGGGTATCTGCATTGGGCCCAGGATTATATTTTTCAAGACTTTAGATTTCAAGTTTTCTTTTTTCTTCATCAAGGAGGTCCATCATAAGGTTACTGTATGTAATTCTTGAATAGTTATAGTATGTATTACTTGTAAATAGTTCTTTCTGATTTGTTACTATTTCAGGCAGATAATTGTGGCTGCTACTCTTTCAAATGCAAAGTTTTCCTTATTGTATTATGTGTTAACGGCTGTATATCTTCAGAGATTGTACTATATACTTCAGCTTTAGAGATGCTTTGCTATACTTTAATCAATTCAACTTGTGCAGGGCTCTCATTTTCTGTGTTTTGATCGCTTAGTGCTCTCCAGTGCTTTCCTTTGTTCTCAGTAGGCTTATATTCACCAGGCTTCTTATTGCTTTCTTCTTGGGCTTTTTGTTGCTTTTCATGACTAGGACTCCTTTTTCTCAGATGTCATCAGTATATGTATTGTCATTGATGACATGATCACATTTTTATGTCTAGTGAGATATCTGAAACTATATAGTAATTTCTTCATGGTATACTCTCTCTCCCTTTCTTCCCCCGGTATAGACTGAGGATGAAGGTTGAAAGATATGGATAACCTTTTTCAGTTCTCATCTACAACTTGCTGTTAAATTCTTGTTATCATAGATTCATCCAATGTAAATCCATGCTTCTGCAGCATTCTAGATGTATGTGTCTGTCCTAGTTATGAGTTGGAACTTTACTACAAGTTTAGGAGTATTCTTGATGTTGAATTGCTACTTCTTCTCCTGTTGGGATAATTTATTCTTTATGCTATCCCCAAACTAGTCTTCATTCACATAGGCTTTGTGTAGAATATTACCCTATGGAGCTCCAACTAATCATGATTTCACTGTTACAGAGTGAATGGTACTTGTCATGTGTTTTAAGTTAGAGAATAAAAATGAAATTTTGTATCTATGTCTCCTTCTCCAGTTCACAAAATGTTTTTTAATATTCACCTTCCCATTCAGAATCTATATATTCATACACCATGCAATTCAACTTCTCTATAACATCATTTTCATTATTGACCCCTAAGCTTGCATAAATTTTTTCTAATGGTATGCAGCTTGTCCTGTGCCCAAAGAATAACTCCTCATCAATGTATTGGTATGAGTTTGTTTGCACTTGTTCTAGATATTCTATCTTTTCACTTGTGTCCCACACATCCCCTTCTTCATCTACCTCTTCATAAAGCTTATAAAACTGATATGGCATTTGTTCTACATCATTATCTTCATTCATTATAATTACACCTTCTGGCATTCTTTCAGATTCAGTATCTAAATCTGACTCAGAGTCACTAAATCCAATCGCTATGGTATTTGGATCTTGCTCAATGCCATGTGAACTCTTGTCAGATATTGGTAACTCTGGCTTTGCATTGTGATCTAAGCCTAAGTCACCAGCTTCTGTGGTACTCAAGTCAGTTTCTTTTTGTTTTTCACTGCTAAGCTTTTGAATGTCATTTTGAATTGGTAAACTAGATGGTATGAGGTTATGCAGATCTTCTTCACTGTTAATAATCACAGATTCTACTCTAACACTAGTATGGGGTTTATGTTTATCTTCTTTCCCACTGGACTGTGTAAAGATAGGAATCTTTCCCTCTAAAGTATTTTGTTCTGGGAATAAGGTTTGTACTTCTGCATTTCCCCCTGCACCATCAATAATAGGATGTGTGCCTTCATGTTGCCCCCCAGAACAACATGTATCTGTTTCTGGTTTAGTAGCCAAGGTGTTCATAACTAATGATTCATTGTCGATGCCCTTGCTACTCTCTTCCAGGTGCTTATTTAAGCCAGTTAATTCTTCTTGATTTGATTCATTCCCAATGAAATCTTCAATGAAATATGAAACTAAACCATGGCAGTAGCTCTGGCTAGATACTCCTGTGCCCCATAGAACATTGGCACTAACTGAATACTTGGTTGTTACTAAGTCTGCCATTCTATCCCCAGATTCAAATTTAACTGATATGTCACCTCCAATACTTTGAATATGATAATATTTGTTTTCAAGAGAAATGTCAGCTTCATTATCAGTTTGTTTTTCTTTATCTATAACTCTCACTGCTGGATGGAAAGTACTAGCTTCTGGATTCAAATTAGATATATTTATAAAGGGTACCTCTGTCATAAAGCTATTGTCAGAATTAACTGCATTAGGTGGGACTTCTGTGAATGTTTCTAGAGCCTTGTCATCTTTATCAACAGTAACCTTAATGGAATTGAAATTATGAGTTTCTGAATCTGTCACTAACTTCTTCTTGAGTTCTTGTGACTCTTTCTTTCCCTTTTGCATAACTCAATCCCATTATCCCCTCGACTCTGGAAAAAAGTTTTCTAGGAATGATTTGATTTCCTTTACAGACTTTTCATGTGTGGTTACTACATAGTTATTATCAAATTCTCTCATCTCATTTTCAATTTGAGATGTTATTTCTTTAATTTCTGTTTCTGACTCTTTAATCTGGCTCTGCCTTTCTCTTGCTTTATTGCAATGGCTATCATTTACAGAGTCACTTTATTGCACCAATATTACACTATTTCCCAACTTTTTTCTATTGTTTTTATCTGCAGCCCTTTGCTCACAATTTCTTCTTCTATCTCCAAGTGTTACAATAGGGTCCTGGCTTTATAATTCCCTTATAACCATCTCTGAATACTTTAGTTTTGCTCCAATTTCTATTGCCTTCTGCATTTCACTCAAATATGGAGCTTGTTGTGATGACTTCAACTTGCAGTGTGAACAGCAAGTTGATTTCTTGTACGTAGTTTCTGCAGTATGTTTTTCTCTGCTAGTACTCTCCTGTTTCTTCTTTAAGAAACAGTCTCTAATCAAATGCCCTTTCTGGTGACAAAAACAAACAAAAAAAAAACACTCCCTAGTTTCCTTTTGCACTGATCTTGCCTGGTAACTAGGTTTCTGGGAAACAGGTTTTGTATATGGCTTTACTGTGTTCAGATTTTTAATTTCCTCAATTTCCTTCTGCTTCAAATCCTTTTCAGTCCTCTCTAACATTTCCTTAAGATCTTGAACTTCCTTACTCTGTTCTGAACTATTTTCAAATAGGTAACCTTAAGCCTCTCTCAATTCATTTAGGGAAACTGAATTATATTTTGGGAAATAGTTCTTAAAGAATGTCCTCAAATTTGGTGTGCAACCCCTCAGAAACTGTCTACATACATGTCCAGCCATCTCTTCATTGTCTGTTTCTAAACCTAAGATTGCCTCTGCCATTTCTGACAGATGGTCTATGTATGTGTCAGGATGTTCCCCTTTTTCTTGCCTGATCTTTTCAAATTTGGACCATGCACCAGGTTTGGAACAGCATTGCTCAATTGCTTGGAGCAGATCCTCCCTGCACCTTTTAAGGTATGACATAAAGATTGAATTGGCGAAATCAAAATCCTCTCTCTGATCTGGGGTAGGCCAGCTAGTCAAAGTGCTTTCAGACCTAGTCTTCTCCACAAATCTCCTTTGTTCATTGGGGCTGCATACTTCTGATAAAAGAAAATCAATATCTTCAAAATCAGAATCAAAGATTCTGAATGCCCTTTTAAGCTCCTTATGGGCTTTAAAAGGATTGTCCACAAATTTTGGAAATCAGCATTTAATGGACTCAAGTTCCGGTGAAGTGAACTGTCTATGGGCCTTAGAGTGAATAGCATCAGCATTAGTTGTTAGCTTGATGACTTCCTTCAGTGGACATATTTTCTCAGGGGCACTAGCAGCCTGGTTCTCATTATCACTGCTACCTTCAATTTCCTGAGGTGCTTCCTCTGATGGCTCATTGTCCCTGCCCATAACTAGATCCAAACCCTTTTCCTTAATAAGTTGTTCAAATACTGCCTTAATAATTTTGTCCAAGTTGTTGTCAATGACCATAACCTTCTCTACCTTCAGGGGAACTATGAATCTGTAAACTTTCTTCACTTGGGTTAAAGTCTGCAACATGGCCATGAATAATAGTATGTATACTTGTGCCAGGATTTCCCATAGAATGAATTCATTTTGGAAAGGTAATTGTAACACAGTCATTGTCAAGTTTCATACATAATCCACAGTCTCCACTATCTTTTGAGTCAGTTTGCTGTAAATATTGTAACCCAAAAGCATGCGATGGCTGTTTTTATCACCACACCAAAACTCCCTGTTTGAACGTCTTTACTATCTTTCCTGCCTGTGGGATTGTTGGGTACTGTCAGACTTGGGGTGCCAATTGCAATAAAATGTAACTGAAAGGAAACTATTACTTATTGAAATGGTGAGGGTAAACTGAGGGGAACATGTTTCTTCACAATGGTTGTTGTTTTCTGGCTGGCTGTGTCTAGAGAGGCTGCTACAGGAACCTAAACCTGCTTATTGGTAATGGAGGCAGATCAGGGATACTGCTGAGGGGTGCTGACACACACAGAGATGCTGGTACACAGGGGACACTGCTTATAAAGGAATGCTCTGGAGTTTACTTTGGGGTTTGCCTATTGATCCCTACTGATTGATGATGGATCAATCTATTTACTAAACCCTTTCCTCCCTCACTCCCTCCCTTAACCAACCTCTCCCTTTTGCCTCCCTCACCTCCCAAATCTTCTCAAAGCTTTTGGCTCCTTCCCTCCCTCCTGAGTTGAACTATAATAATACTCTAGTTGCTTTCTCAGTCAAGGGGTTTATTGGGATAACAGGATGGGAAGCTGAGGTAAGAGGGATGAGGAATTTCCCTAATCTAAATGAGGTAAAATTGAGGGTTTCAGGAGTCACAAGTGTGTCTCTTAGACAGTTAGAAAGGTGGAGGATAACAGCAGTTCAAGTCTTCTTTCTTCTTCTTCACAAATCAGCCAGATCTCTCAGCTTTAAAAAGTCCAGAAAGAAACAAAGTTCAAAGTCTCTAAGTTTCCTCTTGGCCAGCTCAATTCTCAAATAGATCACCAATTCAAAAGCTTTTCCCCTGATCAGCTTCCACTGCTCAGAGCCAGAGACAAAGTTCAAAAGCCAAGTCAGCCTCACAAGAGTCTCTCAGCCAGCTTCAAACCTCCAGAGAGCAAGATTGTGACTTCCAGTCCCAGACCCAGAGACCAAAAAGGCCCCTGGTCAACTCCAACTGCTCAGAGCCAGAGAGCCAGAGACTACGTTCAAAAGCCCAGTTTATCCTCTCAGAGTGTGGCCAGCAAAAGCATCCAGGGAAAAAAGTGACTTCCAGTCCCAGACACATAGACCAAAATCCCCTCCCTCTGTCAGTTCAACTGCTACCAACTGGGGACATTCCACTGGAATCCTGGTTTTTTGAATTTTAGAGCTAGTTCTCCAGTCCTGCATCTTGGTCCACAGGTCCCGCAAAAACTTCTCTTTTCATATCTCTATCACAGTTAGCAGACATGTGGAGAAAAATAAATAGGGACAAAAAGAAAAATACCTTCTTTTTAGCAGCACATGGTACATTCACAAAAATTGACCATGTAATAGGGCATAAAAACATTGCAAACGAGTACAAAAGAGTAGAAATAGTAAATGCAACTTTCTCAGATCACAATGCAATGAAAATAATAATTAGTAGGGGTACATGGAGAAGTAAATCAAAAATTAATTGGAAATTAAACAATACAATTCTCCAAAACCAGTTAAAGAACAAACCGTAGAAACAATAACTTTATTGGTGAAAATGACAATGATGAGACATCCTTTCAAAACCTACGGGATGAAGCCAAAGCAGTACTCAGGGGGAAATTTATATCCTTGAGTTCATATATTAACAAATTAAGAAGGGCAGAGGTCAATGAATTAGGCATGCAAATTAAAAAACTAGAAAGCAAAAAATTAAAAATCCTCAGATGAAGATTAAATTAGAGATCCTAAAACTCAAAGGAGAAATTAATAAAATCGAAAGTCAAAGAACTACTGATTTAATAAGCTGGTACTTTGAAAAAACAAATAAAATAGACAAAGTAATAGTCTAATTAAAAAAAGGAAAGAAAAAAACTAAATTGACAGTATCCAAGATGAAAAGGGAGACCTCACCTCAAATGAAGAGGAAATTAAGTCAATCATTAAAAACTACTATGCCCAATCATATGGCAACAAATATGGCAATCTACGTAAAATGGATGAATACTTTAAAAATATATAAATTACCTAGACTAATAGAGGAAGAAAAAAATTACCTAACCAACCCCATATCAGTAAAAGAAATTGAACAAGCCATCAAAGAACTCCCTAAGAAAAAAGCCCCAGGTCCAGATGGATTCACAAACGAATTCTATCAAACATTCAAAGAACAGCCAACCCCAATACTATACAAACTATTTGACAGAATAAGCCAAGAAGGAGTTCTACCAAATTCATTTTACAACGCAAACATGGTATTGATCCCAAAGCCAGGCAGGTCAAAAACAGAGAAAGAAAACTATAGACCAATCTCCTTAATGAATATAGATGCAAAAATCTTAAATAGGATACTAGCAAAAAAGACTCCAGCAAGTTATCACAAGGGTTATTCACTATTACCAGGTTGGATTCATACCAGGAATGCAAGGATGGTTCAATATTAGAAAAACGATCCACATAATTGACCATATTAACAAGCAAACTGACAAAAATCACATGATTATCTCAATAGATGCATAAAAAGCCTTTCATAAAACACATCACCCATTCCTACTGAAAACACTAGAAAGTATAGGAATACAAGGGCCTTTCCTAACAATAATAAACAGTATATATCTGAAATCATCAGCAAACATCATCTACAATGGGGATAAACTAGAAGCCTTCCCAATAAGATCAGGAGTGAAACAAGGAGGCCCATTATCACCTCTATTATTTAACATTGTACTAGAAACACTAGCAGTAGCAATTAGAGAAGAAAAAGAAATTGAAGGTATTAAAATTGACAATGAGGAGACCAAGCTATCACTCTTTGTGGATGATGTGATGGTATACTTAAAGAATCTTAAAGAATAAACCAAAACAACTTAGCAAAGTTGCAGGATACAAAATAAACTCGCATAAGTCATCAGCATTTCTATATATCTCTAATCCATCTCAGCAGCAAGAATTAGAAAGATAAATTCCATTTAAAATCACCCTAGACAATATAAAATACTTAGGAATCTATCTGCCCAGACAAACACAGGAACTATATGAACAAAACTACAAAACACTCTCCACACAATTAAAACTAGATCTAAACAATTAGAAAAAACATTAATTTCTCATGGGTGGGATGAGCTAACATAATAAAAATGACAATCCTACTCAAATTAATTTACTTATTTAGTGCCATACCCATTGAACAACCAAAAAGCTTCTTTACAAAATTAGAAAAAACAAAGTTCATTTGGAAGAACAGAAGACCAAGGATATCCAGGGAAATCATGAAAAAAATGCAAAGGAAGGAGGACTTACAGTCCCAGATCTCAAACTATAATATAAAGCAGTAGTTATCAAAACAATTTGGTACTGGCTAAGAGACAGAAATGAGGATCAGTGGAATAGACTTGGGGAAAATGACTTCAGCAGGACAGTCTATGATAAACCCAAAGATCCCAGTTTTGGGAACCAAAACACACTTTTTGATAAAAACTGCTGGGAAAATTGGAAGACAGTATGGGAGAGATTAGGTTTGGATCAACATCTCATACCCTACACCAAGATAAACTCAGAATGGGTGAATGACCTGAATATAAAAAAGGAAACTATAAGCAAATTAGGCAAACAGAATAGTATCATTGTCAGATCTTTGGGAAAGGAACGACTTTAAAACCAAGCAAGAGCTAGAAAAAAAACACAAAATGTAAAATCCATAATTTTGATTACATCAAATTAAAAAGGTTTTGTACAAACAAAACTAATGCATCCAAAATTAGAAGGCATACAACAAATTGGGAAACAATCTTCATTACAAAAACCTCTGACAAAGGTCTAATTACTGAAATTTATAAAGATCTAAAGCAATTGTACAAAAAATCAAGCCATTCTCCAATTGAAAAATGGGCAAGGGACATGAATAGGCAATTTTCAGTTAAAGAATTCAATAAGCACATGAAAAAGTGCCCTACATCTCTTATAATCAGAGAGATGCAAACCAAAATAACTCTGAGGTATCACTTCACACCTAGCAGATTGGCTAACATGACAGCAAAGGAGAGTAATGAATGTTGGAGGGGATGTAGCAGAGTTGGGACATTAATTCACTGATGATGGAGCTGTGAATTTATCCAACCATTCTGGAGGGCAATGTGGAACTATGCCCAAAAGGCAATAAAAGACTGTGTTCCCTTTGATCCAGTCATAGAGCTCCTGGGTTTGTACCCCAAAGAGATAACAAGGAAAAAGACATGTACAAAAATATTCCTAGCTGTACTCTTTGTGGTGGCAAAAAATTGGAAAATGAGGGGATGCCCTTCAATTGGGGAATGGCTGAACAAATTGTGGTATATGTTGGTAATGGAATACTATTTTGCTCAAAGGAATAATAAAGTGGAGGAATTCCATGGGGACTGGAACAACCTCCAGGAATTGATGCAGAGTGAGAGGAGCAGAACCAGGGAAACATTGTACATAGAGACTGATACACTGTGGTACAATCTAATGTAATGGACTTCTCTCCATTACTGGCAATGCAATGACCCTGAACAACTTGGAGGAACCTATGAGAAAGAACACTGTCCACATCCAGAGGAAACATTGTGGGAGTAAAAACACCGAAGAAAAACAACTGCTTGAATACATGGGTCAAAGTTTTATGGTTGGGGATGTAGACTCTAAATGAACATCCTAGTGTAAACAACAACATGGAAATAGGTTCTGATCAAGGACACAAGTAATAACCAATGAAATTGCACATTGGCTGCTTGAGTGGGTGGAGGAGAGGGAGGGAAATAATGTGATTATTGTAACCAAGGAATAATGTTCTAAATTGACTAAATAAACTTATTCAAATGGAAAAAAAAATAAAAAATGGAAGTAGATAGAAGGCAGAGTCAAGATGATAGAGTAGAAGCAGGGAAGCTCCAAACCACCATGAGAATCCTCTCCAGCCAATTGTAAAATAACACTACCAACTGAATATAGGAGTGAAAGAACTAACAAGGTGACAATAGAGCAACTTTCATGAAGAGAGCAACTGGAAAGGTAGGTAGAGAAAACTAAGGCATCAGAGTTAGAGGGGAGCAGAGCCAGCAAGAGGCTACAGCAAGCAGTAAGGAGGAAGCCATGAGCAAGTTCACTCCCACCCCACATCTGCTGTTCTAGGTTCTAAACCTGGGCCCAAGCCAGCATCAAATCCCGGGACCCTGTATAGGAATAGTTTCTTTGCAGTGTTGTGGCAATTTGGTTGAGGTAAACCAAAGATATAACATCTGGGATTTGGGGGCAGGGGGTTACCAAAGAAGCCAACTTCAGGCTGGGGGAAAGACCACATGTGAGTTCATCCTCCATAGCCTGTTTAGTCAATTAAGACTAGTAATTATCAATCTGGGATACTTACATAGTTAGTCAGATGGTTCTGGGGGTTCGATAAGAGCAGGGAGCTGATAAGAAGGTGTTTTGAAGATCAGAAGAGTACTCTCGTGAGAGAGGAATAGAAAGTTGGGTGGATAGAGAGCTCTGTAAAATCAAGGACATTTTCGATCTTAACTATCAGATCCCTAACCTTAATACGCAAAATAAACTTGTGTTTTCATATAGTTTCAAGGGGTTTTATACTTCATTGGCACTGGGAAGGTCCTTAGCTGTTTTTTTTTTTGTTTTGTTTTTTTACCACTAATACATCTGGTTCATTCTCAATATACACATCCCCTTTTGGAGGAACATTTCTTTTTCACTTGCCCAGGCCAAAAACAGTCCAAACCAAGGCACATCCCTTAAAGTTCCAAGAAAATCTGTAGTTATGTCTGGAATTCTAGGCTGAGCAATTTGTGGCACATGGCCAGATCTCTATAGTCCCAAAGTGAGGCCAGGAGTCCTAGCTCCAGCATGTGGTGAGGATCTGAATCATAATTTGAGGCAGTCAGTAGACCGAGAGCTGGGCCCTAATCCCTGGCAGGGGTGGTCCCCAGAGTATTGGCATATGGGAGCTTGGCTGGTCCTTGCCAAAGCTCAAAGCAGAGCCCCACATCAGGGCAGTTTGCTGTGTGCAGTGCACTTGACCTGATCAAACCCAGAGTGAGACCAAAAACCTACATCCAAGTCTGAGGATAGAATTTGAACTATCAGCAGCCTCAGAGTGTGACTGAGTCAATAGTTGGAGGTGGTTATCAGAGGTTCCAGCCCACAGGGGATCATATCATCTTGGAAAAACTAAAACTTGCAGAAACCCAGAGATAAGGCTAAGAGTAGCATCAAAGAAGAACTAAAGTTTAAGAGAGTGCCCTATCCTCAAGAGAACAGAGCCTATCAATAAGTAAAAGTAGAAAAATTTTATGTAGGTAATGAGTAAGACACAGACACAGAAGTGGATACTGAAAGTAAAGCAAAAAACATGGAAAGTCTCAAAGAAAAATGTAAGTTGGACTCATGATTCTGGAAGAGCTCAAAAGGCATTTCAAAATTCAATAAAGAGAAGCAGAAGAAAAATGGAGAAGAGAAATGGAAGCAATGCAAGAAGAAATGGGCCAAATGAAAAAGAAGGCCCAAAAGCTCACAGAAAAAAAATAATTCCTTAATAATTAGATTTTGGCAACTAGAAGCTAATGACTCCATAACCATCAAGAAACTTTTTTTAAAATGAAAAAATGAAAAAACAAAACAAAACAAACAGAACACATGAAATATATCATTGAAAAAACTACTGTCATGGAAAATAGATCCAGGAGAGACAATTTAAGAATTATTAGAATACCTAAAAGCCATAATAATAATAATAAAAAACATCCAGACATCACAATACAAGAAATTGTCAAAGAAAACTGCCCAGATATTCTTGAACAAAAGAGTAAAATAGAAATTGAAAGAATCCACAGATCACTTCTGGAAAAAAAATCCACAAATGACCACTCCCAAGAATTAATAGCTAAATTCAAGAGCCCCCAAATCAAGGAGAAAGTGCCATGAGCAGCCAAAAAGAAAAAAAATTCAATACCATGGAGCTACCCAGCAAAACTGAGTTTATTATTTCAGGGGAATAAGTGGCCATTCAACAAAAGGGATTACTAAGCATTCTTGATGAAAAGATGAGACATAAACAGAAAATATGAGTCTAAACACAAGACCCAAGAGGATCCTAAAAATGTAAATAAGAAAGAGAAAGCTTAAAGGACTCAATATAGTAAAGCTATATGTATTACTATATGGAAAGAGGATCTTTGTAATTTTTAAAAATTCTTATTAATGGTAGTGCTGTTAGAAGGAGTATACATAGACCCAAATTGAGTGGGGAAGTAAGCTGATTAGGTTGATATGATATGAAAAAAAATCAATGGGTGAAAAAGGGGGTTGCACTGAGAGAAAAGGAAAAGTTAATATGGAATGGGATAAATTATCTCACCTAAAGAGGCATGAAAAAATATTACAGTGGAGGGGAGGATGAGGTTGTTGACAGGAAATTCTTAAACTTTATTCTCATTATAACTGGCTCAGAGAGGGAATAATGATCATACTCCTTAGGGTATAGAATCTTATCTTGCCCTGTGGAGAAGTAGGAGGGGAATAAGACAAGAGAAGGGAGGTGGTAATAGGATGAAGGGGGAAATAAGGGGAAAATAAAAATCAAAACACTGGAGAGGAGAGGTAGAGTGTAAGGAAAAAAAAGAGCAAGATCAAAAGTAGTTGGTAATCATAACTAGAAGTATGAATGGGATAAATTCATCCATAAAATTTAAGTGGATAGCAGTGTGGATTAAACAACCAGAATCCTACTATATGTTATTTATGAGAAACACATTTGAGCCAGGATAACACACACAGAGTAAAGGTAAGGAGGTGGAGCAGAATTTACTGTGCTTTATCTAAAGTAAAAAAAAGCAGGAGTAGCAACTATGATCTCAGACAAAGCTAAAGCAAAAATAGATCTGATTAAATGAGATAAGGAAGGAAATTAGATCTTGCTAATAGGTACTATAAACAATGAAGTAATATCAATATTAAACATATATGCACCAAATGAGATAGCCTCTAAATTTTTAAGGGGAAGTTCATGAACTTCTTGAAGAAATAGAGAGTAAAGCTATACAAAAGTGGGGAATCTCAACTTCCCCCTTTTTAGATCTAGATAAATCAAAACAAAAATAAAAAAAGATGTAAAGGAAGTGAATGAAATCTTTGAAAAGTTAGAACTAATAGATCTCTGGTGAGAGTTGAATGGAAATAGAAAGGAATATATTTTCTTTTCAGCTGTATACCACTCCTACACAAAAAATTGGCCATGTATTATGGCATAAAAACTTCACAGCCAAATGCAGAAAAGCAGAAATACTAAATGCATCATTTTCATATCATAACACAATAAAAATTACAATCAATGAGGTTTCCTGGAAAGATAAGTTAGAAATCAATTATAGCCTAAATATTATAAGGCTAAAAATTGGGTCAAAGAACAAATTATAGAAACACTCATTAATGTTATTAATGAGAATGACTATGAGAAGATAATATATCAAAATTTATGGGGTACAAAGTAGTATGTAGGGGAAATTTATATCTCTAAATGCTTACATCAGAAAAATAGAGAAAATACAGATATATGAATTGGACATGCAATTACAAAAACTAATAAATTTTAAATCCTCATCTAAAGAATAAATTGGAAATCCTAAAACTTAAAGGAAAAATTAGTAAAATGGAAAGTAAGAGAACCATTGAACCAATTAATAATATCAGGAATTGGTTTTGTAAAAAAAAACAAACAAACAAATTGGACAGTGTTGGTTAATTTGATTTAAAAAAAACAAGAGAAGAAAATCAAATAATCTATCAAAAATGAAAAAGTGAACTCACCACCAATGAAGAGGAAATTAAAGCAATCATTAGGAGCTATTTTGCCCAATCATATGCCAATAAATTTGGCAATCTATGTGAAATAAACGAGGATTTACAATAACACAAATTGCCTAGATTAGCAAAAGAGGAAATCGAATCCTTAAATTATCCCATATTAGAAAAAGAAATTGAACAAGCCCTCAATGAAGTCCATAAGAAAAAATCCCCAGGGCCAGATGGATTCACAACTGAATTCTTTCAAACATCTAAAGAATAGTTGTTAATTCCAATACTAAATAAATTATTTGGGAAAATAGGCAGATAAGGGATTTTACCAAATTCTTTTTATGAAAAGAATATGGTACTGTTCCAGGAAGAACAAAACAGAGAAAGAAAATTATAGGTCAATTTCGCTAATAAATATAGCTGTGAAAAATTTAAATAAGATATTATCAAGGACTCTACAGCAATACATCTCAAGAATCTTTCACTATGACCATATGGGATTTATACCAGGAATGCAGGGCTGGTTTAATATTAGGAAAATTATCAGTATAATGACCATATCAATAACCAAATTAAAAGAAATCATATGATTATCTCAAAAGAAGCCGAAAAAACCTTTGACAAAATACAACACACATTTCTATTAAAAACACAAAAAAGCAAAGGAATAAATGGGTAATTCCATAAAATGATAAATAGTACCTACCCAAAACCTTCAGCAAGTATCATCTACAATGGAGATAAGTTTGAAGCCTTCCCACCAAGATTAGGAGTGAAACAAGGATGCCCATTATTATTCTTTACTTATTCTATATTATCTATCTATCATCTATCTGTCTATCTATCTATCTATCTATCTATCTATCTATCTATCTATCTATCTATCTATCTAATATTCTTTTAGAAATGCAAGCTTTCGCAATAAGAAAGGAAAAATAAATTGAAGGATTCAAGTAGGCAATGAATAACCTAAACTATCACTCTTTGCAGATGATATTATGGTGTACTTAGAGAATCCTAGAGAATCAATTTAAAAAACTAGTTTAAATAATTAGTAACTTTAGTAAACTTGCAGGACACAAAATAAATCCATATGAATCATTGGCATTTCAATATGTTGCCGACAAAGTTTAGGAGCAAGAGTTAGAAAGTGAATCTATTTGAAATCACTCTAAACAAGATAAAATACCTAGGAATCTACTTCCCAAGGCAAACACAGGAATTACATGAACACAATCACAAAACACTTTTTTTGCACAAATAAATTCAGATCTAAACAACAGGAAAAATATTAATTGCTCATGGGTAGACATCCAATGAGAAGTTAAACTATGTTTAAATCTTCTAATGGATTTACATAAGGCACACAGGTTCTAGAGACATCATTGTATACAGTCAAAAGGGAACAATCAAACTATCACTCAAGTTAGTTCTGAATGCTCTTTCTTTTGCCATCTCTATTCCTTTTCTCAAAGTTTCAATTCAATTCAATATTCTGAGTAAAGAATGGAATATGGCTACTGTTGTCTGGGCCTGATTCAAGTAAGTCTCCTGGTGGTTTAGGTTCAATACTGATTCAAAATAAGACATTAACAGATCATTAAATAGCTATCAAAAGAGTTACTTAAATATAACAGGAAAAGGATAATCAAAAAGGATAGACACTAAGGATGTCTCAAGTTGATTCAGGTGAACAAAGGTCTATTGTCTGAGTTGCCCATCATGATTTACCTTTCAAACATCTGAGTTTCCTTGGAACTCCTTGTGGCTATTTTGTACTCAAGTGGTGAGTTGTGACATCCACAGGTCTTGCCTTTAGTTCACTAAGTCAACAAATGCTCAAAAAGGTGTCCATTTCATTTAAGTAAACAGTAGTCTAACTGGCAGTGGGGGGCGGAGGGGATTAGGATATTGCTCCAAATGCATTCTACTCTTTGGTAATAAGAAGTTTAGAAAATCACTTATTTAGGAAACCACATGTTACCATTATTTATCTTCTATTTTATTTTTATTTAATTTGTTAAATATTTCTCAATTACATTTTTATTTGGTTCCAGATGCATGGAAGAGTGCTGCAGAACATTCATCTCACAGGCCTGTGCTTGACACTTCAATTCTAGAGTATTTTCCAATACTTAAATAACTTTAGTGATAGTCAATACTAATTTCCAGTATTTAAGAATCATAATAAAAGTAGCATTAAAGGAGAAAGAGAAAAGGGGCAAAATACACATATAACAAAACAAAATAAGTAATAATACCCTGAGGGGGACTGAATTTGGGCTAGTCCTGAGAAGAACCAAGGTCTACACAAGCATCATTGCTTGTGGAGGGTCTCTGATCATCAGTGTTATAGCAAATATAATGAAATGTTCTACACATTCTCCAAATCTCCTCACTGAACAGAGTTATTCTGTACCACCACCTACTTAATGCATCTTGGACTACTAGCCAGGACCTCTCTCTGCCTGGGAGCCCCATGGTGATAGGGAAGTTAGGTGATACATAATATTTGCACAAGTAAAGCCTCTGAGGGTCTGTCCCTCTTTTCTATAGAGTTTGGGGAGACATTTTCATCTCCTTGTCTGAAATAAACCTGCTTTTCAACAATAATATTTTCATATTTTGGTTTCACATTCCAGTAAACTCTGTACTATAGAAGTCATTTGTTAAACACTTATTGAGCATTTTAGAAATGCCAGTGTTAAAGGGATTCTCTCCCTCTGGCTCTTTAAGAGGCAGGAACAGAAAGATTTCTAAGCAAAAGCAGCAGAGCTGACAGGAGTCTATATGGGAGAGCTGAAGATTCTATTACCTAGGATATGAGATATATAAGGAAGGAATCAGTTGGAGACTTTTAACTCTGGACCTGGAGGGAGCAGGAGGTCCATCTGGGTATCTCAGTCAAGAGCCACTACTGACAATTTTTACTATAGACAGTTGGGATTTAAGTAGTTAGTAGGTGATGACTGTTTTATTGATATAGGTAGGTAGTTAGAGAATAAATTTCTAGGTAGAGTAGTTTAGTTTAGGTCTGGCCTGGCCAGGTAGAAGAACCTATCCTTGAAGACAGAGTAGGGTTTTTTAGAAATTTTAGTTAGGATTAGGAATTTATGTAGAGTCATAAGGTATTAGAGTAATAATCTCTCTTTCCTCCTTTCTATTTTCTATCTTTACTTCTTAAATTAAACTAAATGTTTTATCAAACTGCTCTCTTCACTTTTGCCAAACTCCTACCATTTAACCCTTATACCAAAACCCTTATACCAGGCACTATGCTAGGTGTACAAAAAATTGCCAAAAGTCAGTTTCTATCCTCCAGGAGCTCATAGTTTAATGGGAATAACAAAAAGCAAACAAATATGTACAAAGAAGTTATATGTTGGATTAATATTAAGTAATTAAAAGAAAGAAAGTATTGGAAGTTAAATGGATTGGGAAAAGCTCCATCTAGGAGACAGGATTTTTGTTGGGACTTAGAAAAAAGGAAATTTATTAAGCAGTCACTCATCTGAATTATTTTAAGTAATCCTTTAGTTTGATTGTGAGTTGTATTAAGATTATGGTCCCAGGCAAAAGTCTGTATATAACCATATTAAGAATGTAGTCCCAGGATAATAAATTGAGTTACAATTTCAAGTATGTATATTGGTATAGGAATTTTAAGTGTATGCATATTATATTAATTATGAGTAAATTATTAAAATCCTAAATGTTTGAACCAATTTTATAAAGTACTGATATCAAACCAATTCATGTAGGAAGTTATAGGAACCATTATCTAAAAGTCTGAGAGATCAGATTTTTCAGAGAACTCTTGTGGGGATTGGGGATTTCTCAGAAATGAATGTTGGGATGTATTATGCCAAGAATGACCTATAAAAAGGCCTGATCAAAAGTGTTCTGACCTGGCCATGATTTAAAATTTAATTTTACTTATATCAAGAGTGACCCTTATAAGTCTTCCCTCCCAACTCTGTAAATTCTTTTTTTTTTGCCTTTTGTAAGTTTTAAAATTAATATACAATAATTCAAGTATTATATTTATAAGATTTATTAATAATAACTAAAATAAAATTTACACCTAACTCAGGTGGGGGTCTCAAGAGGAGAGAAAGAGGGAAGAGTCACAGCCAACTTAAAAGCAATCACTTAAATGGAGGATGCAGGAAAAGTGAAAAACATTCTAGCAAATACAAAAAGGAATTTTGGGTAATGTGGTTTTTAGGGGTTCAAGAATTTCCAACTATAAACTTTAAAAACTTGTCAGTATCAATGATCAGGTTTTGAACTGGGAGTAAACCCACATACTTCTGGCTCTGTGATTTCTCTGTTAAAATAAAGCCACATCTTTACCCAGAACAGTCTCCCAGCATCTTATTTTATAGTGGCTCTCCACTGAGACCAGACCTAGACTCTGTACATGAGACTCTCAGGTGAGCCTCTGGGGATTCCTGGATGGAACTCTGGTTTTACACTCCTTCTCATGTTCAGGCTCTTGCCTTCTGGGTTCAGGTAAACCTTTGCTTTAGTTAGGATTAGGAATTTATGTAGAGTCATAAGGTATTAGAGTAATAATCTCTCTTTCCTCCTTTCTATTTTCTATCTTTACTTCTTAAATTAAACTAAATGTTGTATCAAACTGCTCTCTTCACTTTTGTCAAACTCCTACCAGGTAAACCTTTGCTTTAGGAGGTTCCTGTAGTTCTTCCTGTTATGTGGTCTGTTTCATGTTTGTACTAGTTTTAGGTCTATCTGTGTTTTACAGACAGCTAATTTTTTAATAAAATTCAGGTAAAAAATAGGTATTTTTGTGTGCACACATAGGTATTCTGGTGAAGAGCTCCCTCATTCTGAGAGAGAATATTTGGATGAGAATTCAAAATTTTAGGACTTTCCCTCATAATAGAAGATAGTTTTCCTTTGAGGATGTTTATTTTCATCCATGAGATAGTACAGAAAAAAACCTAGGAGCTTTCTTTTATACTTTAAGTGAAAGGGTCTGGGTAAATTTTGCTCTGACAGAGGCCTGCTTGTTCAGCAGAGTGGAATAATTTCATTTGTGTTCTGTTTTCATTTCAGTTTTGTCACTGTTAATTCATTCTTTTTTTTTGTCATTGACATGTTATGAATTATATTACTTTAAGAGAAGCTTTTAAAATTACTCATTAAAAGCATTTTATATCAATTGTATACACTTATGCAGTTAGATTCTTGCTGGCCACAGTCACAGAAAACCTTAGCCTAGTTACACAGACTGTAAATTTGCTAGGAAAAAAAGGGAAGTGAGTTTAGCTCTATTCCACCTGACAACCCACTCAGGAAAATGATGAAAGCATAAGAGCAGAGCAAGCTTCCTGTTCAGTTTAGCATGACAAAGATTAAAAATCATTCAGTGAAAATATGTACAACATTTTTTAAAAACCTGTACCTTCTGAATTTGAATCAATACCATGTACTGGTTCCAAGGCAGAAAAATGGTGAGGACTAGGCAATGGGGCTAAGTGACTTGCCCAGGGTCACAGAGCAAGGAAGTGTCTGAGGCTAGATTTGAACCTAGGACCTTCTGTCTATAGACCTGACTCTCATTCCACTGAGTCATCCAACTGCCCCTCTATGTACATTTTTAAAGAAGCTAGAGAATTACTTGTTGGATATAGTCAAATAACAGAATCTGTGGAGACTAATTTTAAGAATTTTATACCTAGATACTAGAAATTTCTTCAAAGGACAAAGGGAAAAAAATCAGTTAGGTACATAGAATTTAGAATTTATTTTTCCCTTTTAGAACATAAAGGGAATACTCTACTCCAGTGTCTTCTTTTCTAGTCTGTCTACTATTTGTTTCAATTCATATTAGCAGATGCTTTGAAGCTTTACCTTCATTCATGCCTCTACCCTCAGGATGATCAGCTAGAGGGGAGAAGATATTTTAAATAATACAATTTTGCTATTTTTAAAATATACATATGTATAAATGTCTAAGCATTATTTCCTCTCTCTTCCATCATCAATACTGGCCATGTTGAAATGGGACTGCAACAACAACAACAAAAACCATATTAAAATAATCAGAAACTAAGTATATGACAGAGAGAAATACTTTTAATTTCTTTACTGGTAATTTCTAAATTTTACCTGTTTCAAAATAATGAGTTTATATGTTAAAAGTTAATAATTCTAAGTTAGGAGAATTGAACTGTTTTGAAAGTGATAAATCTCAATTCTGAATTGTGGTCTTAATATTTAGGATTTGAAATTTAGAAAACTTTCAGGTTTTGAAATAAAAATTCAGTATTTTCAGAATGTTTCCCCATTAAATTTTATAAGGCTACAGATGCTACTAGTGAAAGTTTTTATTCCAATAATAGTTTTTAAATCTACTTGGTTGACAATAGAACTAACTTTGTTCTCTGATATCATGTTATCAGTTACAGAAATTTCAATAATCTCATGTTCTTTAATTATTTAAGATTTGGTAAATCAAGTAAATGATGACAAGTTAGTAATGAAAAGTAAATTGAAATGCAAACTGTATCATCATATCACTAACTACAATACTCAAGGGGCTTTAATATTGTTAGACATTATATATGGCTTGAATCTTAGAAAAGGTGATTTAAGGTTTGCATGTTCAAAGTGATGCTCAAAATGATCCCCTATTAAAATCTTATCAGAATTAATTTTTTTAAGTACTAAATTTAGAGTGAAATTTCTGTCCAAAAAACTAAATCTTTTTATAAAAACTTTGCTCTAAAACTCCCCATGATCCCTTTTCATCTTTAAATTGAAAAAATAATAGTTGTGTACTTACTATTATCTGTGAAGCTCCATTCTAAAGATTTTTAAATATTTGCCACTATATTCAAACATCTATTAAAATTCTCTTTTATTTCACTTTTAGTTTGTTGTGTGATGTAATTTTGAATTCAGTTTTTCTGCTAATTATCTTTGAATTTGAGGTACCACTCTGAATTCTATTGTATGCTGTAATATTATAATTTAATCACAACTATTGCTCTAAGTCTGACCATTTGCTCTATGCAAACTGTTGCTACTCCCCTGTGTTGAAACCTCTGGTTCCTGTCTCTCTGGTGGAGGAACCTCTGCTGTTGCTATAATTTACATTAGGAAAAATGTTCTTCTGTCATACTCCTATTCCCAGTTTGATTTTTTTTTATGACCCTGTAGTCAGTACACACAGATTAGTAGCTTCTGTCCTACCATAGAAAGTGCAATTTTACTGGCTGGGAGAGGGTATATATCTGTGGAAGTGTATGAAAAATTTTTCAAGTGCCAGGTCTTGAACTGGAAAAAAAAGAAGTAAAAAGACACCTCTTGGGCAGTTCCTTAGGACAAAGAGACACTGGAGAAATTTCCCATGCAACCAGGCATCACTAAAATCTGAGTCATTAGATGATCTTCTTGGGTAATTATAAAATACTGGTTTGGAAAATATGTTACTGTCCACCTGTTCTTATAAAATTCCTGAGCACCATCATTCTTCCCAAAGCCCTCCCAGGCATTCGTTGTTCAGGTCATATCACATCAATTGTTCTCATTCCCTCAAAATTTCAGAACAGATTCCAAAGCATATAGTTTGTGTACTTTTGTTTTCATCTCCACCTCCTTCTACCAATCCAAAACGACCAACCTGGGACCATGGAACTACCAAGCGTAATTCCTGAATAAACAGGTGAATATTTGGATTCTGACTCTAGCTATCAGTATTATTCTAGCAACTGTGACTCAGTTAGTTATAATATCCACTACACCTGAAGAACCGTCCAGAGAACAGGCATATGTGGTTTCAGACTTTCCTTTCTAGGCCACTTCTGTAACTCTGGACTAGCAGCACCAGCAGTTCTAATTCCTGCCTAGAACAAGCATTCAATCACCCCATATATAACCACATAATCAGCCCATCTTCAAAGTACAGCTTTCTGCAGTTACAGCCAAGGGCACTCTTTCCTGTGGATAATCCTCAAGAAGAGAACATTGCTACCATCTCAGATCAACAACTGGTCAACCCAGCAACACCCATCACCAGCAGGCCCTGATACTTCCATGACAACATCTCCACCAACACCTGACTGTTTCCTTTCCTTTAGCTTAGTTTAATTTAGTTCTTTTCCTTTAATTGTCATCTGGATGCCTCAATAGGGTGATGCCCACTCTGGTCCATAGTATCATCTATAAAGGAATGCCCATATGTATTTATATTGTATCAGCCCACTGCCAGATTTATTAAGGGAGTGGAGAAGCAAGGAATGTAAGAAGGAAATTTACTTAAGCAGCCCTTCACTTGTATTAGCTCAAAAATCCCTTTAATTTGATACCTTGTAACCGTGTGATTTGTAGTAAGAATATCCCAGGCAGGAAATTGTGTGTGTAACCAGATTAAGCATGTAGCTCGCGGATAATACCTGAGCTATCATTTCAAGTCTGTGTATTATTATAATTTTAAGTGTGTGTTTTTATTTCGTTAATCCTAAATGAGAACCCATTTTATAATGTACCTATATCAAACCAAATTATGTGGGAAGTTACAGGGGCCAGAAAATCATCCAAAGTTCTTAGAGACCAGGTCTCTCAGAGAACTCTTGTGGGATTGAGGATTTCCCAGAAATGAGGGTTGGGATGTGCGATGTCAAGAATGGCCTATAAAGAAGCTTGTCAAAAGTGTTTTGACCTGTCTGTGATATATAATTTTCTGTTACTTACTTCAGGAGTCACCCTTGTAAGGCCCTCCTCACCAACTCTTTAAGTTGCTCTTTTTGCCTTTAAAAACCTGCCATTATCAATGATGAAGGTCTCAGATTTTGAACTGGGGGCAACCTGCAGACTGCTGGTCCTATGATTTCTCTTACACAATAAAGCCAGATATTTACCCAGAAGGAGCTCCCAGCAACTAATTTTTACAAACTTAACAGAAGCCTTGAGAGTTGGTAAGTAGAGACCATTCTAAGGCTGGGGGAGAGCCAGAGTAAATGCCCAGAGTTGAAAGAAATGGGATGTCTTTTTAAAAAATTGCAGAGACCAGGTGTCACTGGATAGAACAGTAAGTAGGAGTGAGTACAAGTAGATTAAAGCAGGAGAGGCCAAGGTTATGAAAGGGTTTAAATGATATATGAAGGACTTTGTAATTGATCTGGGAGGTGATATACAGTCACTAGAGTATTGGTGGGGAGGAAAGAGGAGAGTGGGAGTTACATGGTCAGATCTATGCTACAGAAAAATCACTGTGTTGGTTAAATGGAGAGTGCCCTTTCTCATTGCACATACAAAGATTCATTTTTCTTTCACCAGGCTCCTATTAATTAAGAGCGAATTAATTGCTCACTGCCACTTGGGCTTTGCTTCTCTGCTTGCTGCTGTCCATTGTGGTAGTCTGCCTCCCTGTTCACTGCTCTCTGTTGTTATTAGGGTTCTTATTTATATCTGCTAATCCACCACTACTGCTAGGCCCCACATTTTTGCCCACTGCCCCTAGCCAACATCATTGGACACTAGTGCCCATTGCCCCCATGTCTGTGCCTAATTTCTCTGCCCAGTGTGATAGGAAAAAAGTATCTTCAAATACATATGTTTTAATGAGGAAATAATAGTGTGTATACAAAAAAGTAAGATTCAAGGAAAATTGTGCAGTGAGAGAGAGCACTACAAAACAGGAGATCAGTGTGAAGACTTTGTGGAGGCATTGGTGCTTAGCTGCTTTATAGGAGACAAGGATTCTGAGAGATGGGAATGATGAGTGTGTTCTAGGCATAAGTTACTTCTCGTGGGAATGTACAATATCAAGAAATAGAATGATATGAAATGATTTTATAAACAAATATTATTAGCAGATCATGAAGTATCTTAAAAGTTAGTCTGTCCTTGCAGGTGATGGGAAGGAGTAGATAGGGGCTTTTGTATATGTATTTAACATTAACACTTCTTTTTTCCAATTCATACATCTTATCTAATTTTTATTTAACACTCTGCCTTCTAGTTACACAGTGCAATGAATGGAAAAATCCTTGGGGGGCAGTGATAAGTGATAATGGATTGCCATCTTTATGATTTTGTTTAATTTGAGAGAAAAAATCTTGTCATAAATTTTATCACTTAAATATAAGCAGTTAATATTTATGTAATTTAGGAAGAAAACTAATAAAATGTTTTGTGAATTTATATTTGCCATCCCTCCTTTGGGCTACTCGTCTTAAAGTCAGCACTCATAGCATTTCAAGTTGGGTCACCAGGTTGGGTCTCAAGTTTCTAGGGAGCCCTAGAGAATTACCCTCCTAATACTTTATAACTTATATGAGATCCCCATCTGAGATGTTTCCCATTACAAATCAGCCAATATAAATGATGAGTTCTTACCAAAGGAATTTATCAACATGACAAAGTAAAAACAGTGGCAGTAAAGCTTTCCTTCATAAATTTGGATTGCATTCTCTCATATGCACACAAAGCATTCTTGGGAAGAGTTGATTCAAATCTAGAGTAAAAGAAGAGTAAGACTTTCATGGAGTACATACAAGGAGTTAAGGCAGCTCCTAACTCCTATTAATAAAAAAGCCTAAAAATTCTTTGTTTCTTCAAAAGGTCTTTAAATAGTTCCCAAATGAGTGTGGCATCTGTGCTAGATGGATTACTTAACTGGGCTTGTCCATCAGATGAAGCAGAGTTCTATAGAATCTGACCCTCCCTTGTTCAACTGGGCTCATTTCTCATAGGTTATATTGTTTCTATTGCCAGATGTCTATTTTTTCATTCCTTAAAGATACTGAATTAATCAAATATTATGTCTGTATCAATATTTGCCTAAAGTCTATGACCTTCCTTTCTTAACAGTGCCTCAAACTCCCAGGTACCAAAGAACTGAGGAACCATTGCAAAGGATTTGTCCTCTGGATAAGAGTCTGCTCAATATTACAACCTATGCTATGAATATGTATGGGAAGAGTTACACACTACTACCACTACCACCAATAACACCACCACCACCACCACCACTACCAATAACACCACAACCAGCACAACTACATCAGTTTTTTCACTTAAGCCTCAAGAAAAAGCTGTTTGAAAGAGGACTCCTGTTTTACACATGTCCTGGGCTTCCAGGGATCAGCAGTAGTAGAGGGCCTACTCACAAAGAGCCTCAGAGCTACTCCAAATTCTTATTCCTGAGAAGCCACATATACTAGAAATTTGGAAGCTGAGCACTTTCTCTAGCAGCAAGATGCTTGCTGAGTTTTCCTCAACCCCCAATCTTTTAGGATAAGACAAAAAGGCTGGAATGAACCTTATTTTTAAGAACTCTGGGTCTGTGCTTCAGAATTTGGGCCAGCTCATGAACTCCAACAGGTCTCATAAGGCCCTGGTGAACAAGTACCGGGCAGATATTGGAAAAAGCCATTCAGTTGCCTAGGGCAGAGCAATTTGAGGTTTTAAAAGCCTTTGTGGAAGAAATGGTAAATGAGAATGTCAGTCTAATGATCTCTTGGCAATTTCTCACTGATTTCTGCATATACCTACCTAATCTACCTGACAGTCCCACCAAAGAAATCTATCATTTCACCTTGGAAAAGATCCAGCCCAGAGTCATTTCATTTGAGGAGCTTCAATTGAAGGTTGCTTCAATAAGGCGGAATCTTGCATCAATATATGAGAAAGAAGAAGACTAGAGAAATGATGCACAAGTATTGGTGGGAATTCCCTTGGACCGGAACAAAAAACAGCATAATGTGGATTATAAAATGGAGACTTATTTGAAAATTGTCAGGCTTTATCTGGAAGATGATGACCCTGTCCAAGCAAAGGCTTACATCAACCAAGATTCCCTACTCCAGAATGAATCGACCAATGAACAATTGCAGATCCATCACAAGGTGTGCTATGCTCATGTTCTTGATTATAGAAGGAAATTCATTGAAGCTGCCCAAAGATACAATGAGCTCTCATATAAGATGACAGTCCATGAAAGTGAGTGACTAGAGGCCTTAAAACATGCTTTGCACTGTACCATCTTAGCATCAGCAGGACAACAGTGCTCTTGAATGCTAGCCATTCTTTTTAAGGATGAAAGGAGTCAACAGCTTGCAGCCTATAGAATCTGAGAGAAAATGTATCTAGATAGAATTATCAGAGGAAATCAGCTTGAAGAATTTGCTACCATGTTTATGTCTCTCCAAAAAGCAACTGCAGCTGATATGTCTTCAAGAGACAGTATGACCTAGAGGAAAGAACGAGGTGTCTCAGCTTAGCTCTGGCACTGATCATCAATATGGCTTTGGGTTTCAGCATCTTGGACAGAGCTGTCATTGAGCACAATTTATTGTCTGCAAGCAAGTTATATAATAATATCACATTTGAAGAGCTTAGGGCTCTTTTAGAGACCCCTGTAGCTTAGGCAGAGAAGATAGCATCTCAAACGATTACAGAAGTGGGTATGAATGGATTTATTGATCAGAATGATTTTCATTTTGTAACCTGGGAGGCTTTACCAACATGGGGCAAACAGATTCAAACATGTTGTTTCCAAGTGAATAATCTTTTGGAAAAGATAAGTCTCAAAGATAAGCCTCAAAGTGGACAGCACAGGCCATGGAATCTCAGATGGCCCAGTGACTCAATACTAATTTGATGGCTTCTGTATTGTCTCCTTTTTCTTTATACAGATTAATTTCACTACAACTCCAAAGAATCTGTATTGTGACCCTACACATTTCAGTTTCCTCTTATAGAAGAGTATTTAAAGAAGAATTAAATCAGTTGTTTTAAAGGCATTTGTTTAAATCGGTGGAGTGAAATCTCTGTGACTAAAAATATTTGCTATGTTTTTTACCTTGTGGTATGTTGTAGATGTGCTTTATTCCTCTATGATGTTCCAATAAAGAGGGGAAGGGGCCAAAAAAAAAGAACTCTGGTAGATTTCCTTAATATTGTCCCTCTCCTTGCTTCCTATCTATTCCCCTACCTACTCCCCAGGATTTGGAGAAAGGGACTCTGACACTGTCCTAGCTTTGATTCTGGTGCTCATTCTTAATAGTCCCCAGAGGTGGAGGTCTCTTATCAAATGGTTCCCACATCATGCAGTGGCAGGACAATTTCTGTCTCCTGAATCCTTCATCGCTACATTATAAGGAAGGTATTTCATTATTCCCCCCCAAAACCCTGGCTCTAAAGTCAAAAACCCTCCTTCAAATGGAAGCTCTGCACTTTTGCATTCTCTCTATCCTCTGGTGCTGAGAGAAGAGAGTAATTTACAGTGTCAAAACATGCAGAGAGGTCAAAAAGAATGAAAAAAAAATAAGTCATTAGATTTGGCAATTAAAAGATCATTAATAATTTTGGAGAGAGCAGTTTCAGTTGAATAATGAAGGTAGAAGGCAAATTGTAGAAAGCATTAAAAGTCAGAGAAGAGAATGATGATCTATTATAGACAGCCTTCTCAAGAAGTTTACAAAAGGGAGAAGGGCACAAGCATTCATTAAGTATAGGACATGCATTGTTTTAAAAAAACTTTATAAATATTATCTCACAAAAGAGAATGATGATGAAGGAAATAATTTGTTAGAGAATCTAGGAGAAGTGATTACCTTGGCAAGAAGGAGCCTACCTTATTATGTAAAAGAGGAGAAAGTATCAGAAGGCCTCTTGGTTGTATGAGATGAAAAAGAGGAGAGAATAGTTCAGTGAAATTTGAGATAAAGTATTCAGCTTAGAAGGTAAAGGGAAGAAGCACCATAAGAGAATTGGGGAAGGATGAAAAGGTTTGGAAAAACCAGTGTGGTAAGTGGGATAGCACTCAATTAGGGACATGTAAAAGAATTGCTTTTAAACTGTTTAATAAATTTGCTTGAAAGTTTGTCTCAAGTATCACTTAAAAAAAGAAACAAACAATAACTCTTACCTTCCATCTTAGATTCAATAGTGTGTTAGTTCTAAGGAATAAAAATCCTATCATCTCAATAAAACAATTTAATTTTTAGATTATGTTTAGTTTTTATAGCATGTAAAATGTACAGCACAATAAATGCTTTCCTCCTCTGCTGTTTTAGTGAATCTTAATAAACGTCACATTACATGCTGACAGTGGCTGTAGACTGGAGTTTATTTAACATGGTGTTTAGCTAACACTTTTATTTCCTGACTAAGCAGTATCACTGATGTTGCTTGCTTGGACTTTGAGCCCAAAGAACTTGCCCTGGGCTTTGGGTTCATAATTAGAGCCCCAAACTTAAATTTTAAATGCAAATAATGGACATATGTAATGAATTCACAAGGAGCTCTTTATAAGTGTAGCGTGAATAAGATCAGTGAAGGATACCAGTCCTGCCACAAGCTTGTGCATATCCAATCTCTCATTTTTTCTATTCCAAGAATATCATTGAATGTGCCATTGCTAATACAAAGTGAAAAATCCATTTACTAATAAAATCATAGGAATATGTATAAATTTTGAAGATTTACTGTTCTTTGTATTCACTTATCTGTTAACATAGAATATCTTTCCAGTTAAATGTAACTCCTTAAGGACAGCAACTGTTTCCTTTTTCAAGTTATTATATTTATCCCCCAGTACCTAGCATTGTCTTGCATGTAGTAAATGTTTAAAAGCATTTGGTCAATTGCATTGCACCTTAAGAGCTTCATAATAAATCTTTACTGTACCTATTTTACAGATAAGGAAACTGAAATTCAGATATATAAAATAATGTCCACAATATATGACTTCAGATTTCAAAGGGACTTTAGAAATCACTCAGTCTATCCCTCCCCTTTTATAGATGGAGAAATTGAGGTCCTGAGTGGTTATGAGATTTGCCCAAGGAATCATGATATTGTCAAAAGCTACAACTGAACTAAAAATTTTCTGACTCCTATAAGATGCTCTTGCCATTTCATATCATGATACTTCCTTTCAAATAATCAGCTAAAGGCTCCACGTGATGGATGCTAAGGCAACAATTCTTTCCATGGAAAAATAAAACTTGATTTTTGATGTCAGATCAAAGCAATATAAATTATATTTTTACTTCTCTAGTAGCCATTGTGTACCACAAAACAAATAATTTAATAGTGTTGCTTTCATTTTGGATATGTCATAAGATTATCAAGATTACTTAGCCTAATAACTGGTAAGTGTCAGAACCAAAATCTATTCAGTTCATATGACCATAGATTTAGAGGTAGAAAAGATCTTATCTAATTTCAGATATGCCCAAGTAAATTTCTAACACTGTATCAGAACTTTTCCCTTTATACCAAACAACTATCCAACATTTTACCCTCAACAACTTGGAGAACTCCTGAACAATTTAATACTCTATGTGATTCAACTGTCTTAATTAACAGATGAGGAAACGGAATCCCCTGCAGAAGTAAAGTCACTCAAGTCCTGTAGATAGTAATAGTAGTCATTATTCTAACTCAGATTCTCAAGCTCTGAGTTAAACACTTATTTCATTGTACTTCTTTGATCTCTCATTATTTTTTTTCTATTATACCAAATTGCTTCTATGAGTGCAGCTGCAAAATAGGGGATATTGGGTAGCTATGGAGTATTAGGAAAAAGGAATGTAGAACAACAGGAGAAAGGTTCTGAAAGTAGACATGAAAAAACAATTTTCCCATTTTATAATTTTGCTAGAGTGCTATGCTAGTGTGGCCACAGGAAAACTTATGGAAAATAAACACAAGGGAAGAGAAGAATACATAGCCTGGGGTATTTTACTTAAAGACAGCACTAGAGATTGAGAAAATCATGGGTCAAAAGGTTTTACAATGGAAAATAGAATGTGCAGAGATTGATAACTTTATTGAATTCTTTAAAATAGACTTTAAAAATATTTTTCAATGCAACTTTAATCACAGTGAATCTTCACATATCTGACTCTAGGAACCTGATCTCAATCGTCCAGATATTTATGTTTGAATTTAAAGACACAATGAGAATAGAGTAGGAATCAGAAGCAGAATGGTAGGATGGAAGTTCTTCAATGGATAAAGCTAATGAATGAAGAAATGTGGCCTTATGTAATGGATAAGTCTCGTACATAAAAAGTGAAATGGATATGGGTGAGAATCATAGTCAAAACTCTAACAGTATGTAATAGAAAACAATAGGGAACAATTATCTCTATGACACAGATTTTCACATATATGATCATCCTCAGTGCTGAGCAGTCTAAGTATTTAAGAGTGCATGGACATACTGTAATGTATCTTAATTTTACAAAGAGTTTGTCAAATTCTCACATAATATTCTTGTAAAAAAAAGATAGAGAAATACAGAATGCAATATAGTTCCTTCATAAAAATTCACAAATTTTGGATGAGATATGTTCAAAGAAATTTCTAATATATGCCACAGAATTCTGTCCTTTATACTATACATTTGTTTCACCTTTTATCAACAACAACTTGGAGTTCTGAGTAATTCAATGCTCTGTCTGTCTGTCTCTCTCTTTATCTTTCTCTCCCCTCCCCATATATATATACATATATATATATATATATATATATATATATCACACACACACACACACACACACACACATATATATGTGTGTGTCCTACTCTGTGTAGGATAGTATGTTAAGTACTAGAAATATAAAGATAATAGATATAATCCTTGTCCTCAAGGAGATTGCATTCTATTAGGAGAGATATAACATGAAAATCAATAAATACAGCAAAAGGTAAAATATGATATTTGCACAGAAGAGAACAAGTTAATGTCCTTTAAGAGAAATTGAAGGCATCAAGGAAGACTTCACAGTAGAGAACTTATTGGAAGTAGGCCTTGAAAGAACATTATACAATCCAGGTATGTGGACCATTTGGGCATATGTATGTAAGCAGAATAGGGCAGGCTGGTACTTTTTATTTTTAGAACACTTTTATTTCCAAATATACATATTCTTATCCCTCCCCCGTACATACAACACCCCTTGTAACAATGATTTTAAAAGGACAGACAAAAAAACAGAGTTAAGTAAAAGTAAATAAAATATTAGCTCTAAATGACAACATATAGAAAATATTCTATCCTGGCAAAGAAGGGAGGGAGATATACATTATCAGCTATACCCTAGAGCCAAGTTGGGTCATTGTAATTATAATGTTTATCTTTGTTTTTGTTGCAATTGTTTAGTTTCATTCCAGTTTTTAAAACCTTATTGTTACCTTCAGCTATGTTTGGCCCTTTCCCTCATGTCTCATATCTAATCAATGAAAATATACTATTTATTCTACCTTCCTTCTGTACTCCTTATTCCCATCATGTAGGAGGATAGGCCATTGTCAACACTTACCCTATAAACATATGAATAAAAATATATGACATTGCAAAATAAGTAAATAAAATCATAAATGGATAATATTCAAACTCTTTATTTAGACCTTACATTCCAGATCCTCAAAAATTACTTGCTTTCCACATAATCTATCTTCCAGCCTAAGCTGAGCTACCACCCCTCCCTCCCACCTCACCTATCCCCATCCTTAACACAAATGATACTTCTTTGCCATATATAATTTTTTTTCCTCTAATTCTTATGCCTGGAATTGCTACCAATGCATCCCTACACCTACATACTTATACTCTGACTTGTTTAATCCTTTAAAGGTTTCAACTCAGTCTTTAAGCCGAGTTTTTAACATGTGATCTGTGAACTTTAAATATATATATGTATAATATTACACTACATAGACATAATATTTCTGATAATCCTAAGAATAATAATAGTTGGCATCTATATAATGCTTAAAGGTTTGTGAAAGATTCTACATGTAGAATTTTATTAGATCTTCACAACAACCTGGTATAGTTAGGTGCTAAAGGTATCATTGTCCCCATTTTGCAGATGAGGGTCCTAAAGCCCAAGCTGATTACACGAACTGTTCAGTGTCACACATTTAGTTAATATCAGATGTAAGATTTGAACCCAGATCTTGGTTGACTTCAAATTCAGAATTCTTCATATTATGTTATGATTTTGTCCTCAAATAAAAGATACTTAATCCAGGCAGATTAAACACATGACAAATATCAAAACCAGTTATCCCTTTTCTTAGAAGCAATAGAAGTAAAGTGCCCAAAGCCAAATCTACTAATTCGCTATGAAACACTAAAACTCACTTAAAATCTATGTGTGATAATAGAAACTGACTCATAAGTTTTCTCACCATTCTGAGAAAGGCCTATCTCATTCTGTTTTCCTACTAGACTATTGCATTTTATAGAGAATTTTCTTGTAATTCATATTGTAATTAATTACTTGAAAGGAACTTAAATATATAACAAAGTTATCAATCCATAAATTTAATTTTCTACGAATTTGAATTGATGATATTTTTGATGTCATTGTAAGGAATTTTTGCTCATGGTAGATTCACATTTAAAAAAACAAACAAACACCTGGTTATTGGCAATTGAAAAGGAAAAAAAAATTGACCTCTAGGAAATTATCCTATCTAGGCTAGCTATCAATCCAGTGATAATAGCATGGTTGTTTACTATCTCTGCCATATAATTTACAAATCCATCCCATAGACTATTCATGAAAAGTCCCCAGAAGAGTAAAACAAAACCTCAACAAAACAACTTTGTTTGTTTTGGAAATATTTTACTTAATGAATTGAGTAAATACTCTTTCAGAAACCGCTGATCTCAAAAATGACTACTTCAAAAATAATTCATAGTATTTTCCAAGAAATAAAAAATGAAAAGAAAATCCAAATGTACCACTGAAATAGATTTCATGTCCAACAAATCCGTATGTGTATCAGCTCTCAATAAACTATAGAACAAGACTACAGTTAGAGTTTTTCATTTGATTCCCCTTCCCCAGTACTTCTATGTAAAATATATTAACAAATGTTTTTTAGTTTTCATACAGAGAACCAAAAGCCTGTCCCCAATATACTTACCTTGTGCAGTACAGATATTCCATAACAGAAGTAAAGCAATTTTTACTGGAAATCTCATTTTTTAGACCTGGAAGCAGGACACATTTAGGAGCTATTATTGCTGAGACTCTGTAATGTTCTCTTCTGACTCCTCCAAATGAGATCTTATTTCAAACAGAGGTTGAAAAAATACTGCCTGAATAAAGTCCACTAACTAAATGTTCCACCTACCAGAAATTTGAGCAAAGCTTAAAGAAATAGCTAACAAATACCAAACCAGAAAACTCAACAAATCTTCACGCGTTCCTTGCCAGGGTTCAAACAGGATTCTCTGTATCCTCCCACTGCCTGCTAAAGTTGTGACCTCCACTCTGATTCATCATTAAAAACGCAGGCATGTTCACAGTTGGAATATTTCCAAGTTCAGAGATTGTGTAAAGAATTAGTTAAAGAATACTTTCTGTATGTACCCCACCCCCAGTTTACTGAAACTTAATGACTACTTAATTAAACCCACTCAAAAAGGGGGTGGTGAGGGGAAGAGAGAGGAAGTAAATAGTGACCTTGGGTTTAAAAAAAAATCTTTCATTTACAGTATTTCAGATTGACCAATACTTTCACAATCGACTCAGATAACTTGTGTAAACTTTGCAAAGAATAAAGTTCTGACCTATTCCATGGCCTGCTTCTTTAGCAACCCATTAATGCTATTTTTCTCACATTAGCAGCATTATATTTATTTATAAAGCAACAGATTCTCACTTGGTCCTAATAAATCACCAAAATATTTTAAATCATGAAAAATAGAAATACTATCACTGCTAAATTTCCCAAACTACAAAATCTCACAAAAGAGGTTCTTTATTCTTTTTCTCCACCCCCTGTAATTTTATCTATTTTATTTCCTGAGCCAGTGTGCTGGGTTTTGTGTGTGTGTGTGTGTGTGTGTGTGTGTGTGTGTGTGTGTGTGTGTTATTTCACTAAGGTACTGGATTGGGTATATTACTAGAAGGAAAAAAAAAACAGGAAACAAAAGTTTTCTGAGTCAAATATCGTCCCTCAAAATTTTAAAATAATGTTTTCCTAGTTTAACATGGTACTTTCATTCCAGCCTTCCATTTATCCCTCCAAAAAGACACTACTTTTATGGGTAGTTTATACCTCATTTATTCAACAAACTTTATACGGCATTTCTTATGCAGACACATTGAGCAGAGCTGAAAATTTACCAAGTAAAGGTCTTCCTCTGAAGAAACTCACAAGCAATAATATAATCCAAATTTAGGAAAATAAGAGGAAAATCACAGATTCCTCACTAGTGACTTTTTTCTTATTTAAATATTTTAATTATTTTTTATATTTTCCCACATTACATTTTTATATATTTTAATATATATGATTTTAATAACTATTTTCTGATATTTTGCATTCCATGTTGTCTTGCCTTCCTACCTCATCCTCCTCCCCAATACAGCAGGTAATATGATATCGATTATATATGTATTCTCATATAATACATATTTTCATATTCATCATGTTTTAAAAAACAAGATACATGCTTCTTACATTAAAGAAAAAGTTATAGAGTAGATACAGTATGCTTCCATCTTCATTCAGACTACATCAGTTCCTTGTATGGTGGAAGATGACCTTCATTGTCATTAGTCCCTTAGCGTTGTCATGATTCCTTGCATTGCTGATAATAGTTAAATCATTCACAGTTGATCATTCTGCGTTATTGTTTTTACTATGTACTCTGTTCTCCTAATTTTGCTTATTTCACTTTGTATCACTTCACATAAATCTTTGCTGGGCTTTGTTCTTTTTTGTGATTATCTTGTTTGGCACTTCTTATGGCACAATAGTATTCCATTACAAGCACCTATTACAACTTGTTCAAGTATTCCCCATTTGATGAACTTCCCCTCAGGGTAAGGTTGCTACAAATATCTTTGTAGGATTAGGTTTTTTTCCCCACTGTCTTTGATCTTTTTGGAATACAATATTATTATTGCTGGGTGAAAGGCTATGAACAATTTTATGACCCTTTACATGTTCTCCATATTGGCTATACCAGTTCACAGCTCCAACAGTGTATGTATACCAGTTTTCCCACATCCCCTCCAACATTTATCGTTTTTCTTGTCATATTGCCAATCTGATAGGTTAATTTGTATTTCTCTAATGAATAGTAATTTGGATCATTTTTCATATGATTGAAGATAGTTTTAATTTTTTTCATCTAAGAATTGCCTGTTCATATCCTTTGACCATTTCACAACTGGAAAATTCCTTGTATTCTTATGTTTGACTCTTAGTTCTCGATATATTTGAGAAAAGAGGTCTTTGACAGAGACACTTGCTATAATTTTTTTTCTCAGTTTTTTGTTTTCCTTCTAATCCTGGGAGGGGAGGAGCCAAGATGGTGGCATAGTAGCAGGTAAAACTTGTAATCTCTCAGAATTTTCTTCCCAATCAATCATTACAAAATATCTCAAAAGGTCAGAAGTCAAAACCTGACAAGTACAGGGCGTCTTCCACTGGACACAACATGAAAAGTAGGCAGTGAGAGGTGATTCCCATGCAATAAAGCATGGAAAAAGCTGGGTACAAAGAAGGGGATACAAAGCTGCACAAGGAAAAGTGCAGACTGACCACTCCTCCCCCCACCTACCATGCCCGAGTCAGAGCCAGGGCCAGGGACACCTCCAAATTCTTGGGGACTGGCTGAAAGCACCATAGACTCATCCCTTAGGACTGGACCAGGCCTGGGCAGTAAAACTGCAGGAATAGCAAGAAACTCTGTCTGACAGTGGGGGCAGCAACCCAGCCATAGAGTCCTACCCTTGAAAATACTAGCTACTGGAGGTGGGGCTCAGAGCTGGAACAGCAATAGAATAAACAGACAGATAAAGACAGCAGCAACAGCAGCTGAGGAAGATAGCCACAGGGTAAAACACTTTGATGTACACTATACAAAAAAAACACCACAGATCTATCTGCCCTCACTCAGGACTCTGGCAGAGAAGGGAAGATAGTTCCAAGTCAAAGCCCTGTGAGGCAGAAACCAAGATAACAATGACCACCAATATGCAGGAATCCCAGTCCTCTAGTGGGAAAAGGAGTAAACAATAGCAGCAAAAAAAAAAAAGCTCTCTGGACCCTGGAAAATTTCTATGGAAAAGAAGAGCATACTATAGAAGCAACAGAAGAGAGTGAGAAACTAGCAAATACATGCCAAATCCCCCTCAACATGGAAATTACTCACAAGCTCTTGAGAAACTCAAAAAGGAATTAAAAAAACAAGCAAAAAAGATAGAAGAAAAATGAGAAGAAAAGTGGGGAAAAGAAATGAAAGTAATACAAAAAAAATAATAGCTTAAAAGTCAAAATTGCTCAAATGGAAAAAGAGAAACAGAAATCAAATGAAGTAATAATTAAATTGGAGACCAGAATTGACCTGCTGGAATCCATGAAAAGCAGGTTAGACTAAACCAAAAAGAAAAATCCCTTCTAATTTGGTCACATTGGTTTTGTTTGTGCAAAACCATTTTTAATTTAATGTAGTCAAGTTATCTGTTTTATATCTCATAACATGCTCTGTTCCTTGTTTGGACATAAATTCTTCCTTTATCTATCAATTTGCCTGTTAAGCTAGTTTGTGTTCCTCTTTGTTAATGGTTTTATTTCTAAATGATATATCTATTTTGACTTTACTTTGATACATTGTGTGAAGTATTGGTGTGTACCTTGTCTCTACCACAGTTTTCCAGTTTTCCCAGCAGTTTTTGCTAAATAGTAAGTTCTTCTACCAAAAGCTTGGATCTTTGGGTTGTTATACATTAGGTTACTATGGTCATTTACTACTGTGTATTTAATGCCTAATCTATTGGATCATCATACATTATTGCTATTACTATGTGCAATGTTCTTCTGGTTCTGCTCACTTCATCCTATTCCTCGATTTTTATGCCACAATAGCATTTCATTATAATCATATATCACAACTTATTCAGTAATTCTCTAATTAATGGACATCCATCCCTTCAATTTCAAGTTCTTTATCTCTAAAAAAAAGAGATCTTATAAATATCTTTGTACAGTTAGGTTATTTTCCTCTATCTTTGATCTCTTTGGGATATAGACCCAATAGTGGTATTGCTGGGTCAAAGAGTATGCACTTTGGCTCTTGAGTGTGATTCCAAATTACTCTCCAGAATGGTTGTATCAATTCACAGTTCCACCAAGAATATATTTCTACATCCCCCCCAACATTTATCATTTTCCTTTTTGTCATGTTGGCCAGTCTTATAGGTTTGAGATGGTACCTCAGAGTTGTTTTAATTTGTATTTATCTAATTAATTGTGATGCAGAGCACTTTTATCTGACTAATAATGATTTTACTTTTTCCTCTTGAAAACTATCTATTCATATCCTTTGACCATTTGTCAATTGGAGGATCTTTTGTATTCTTATAAATTTGACTCAGTTTTATATATATTTGAGAAATGAGACCTTTGTCAGGGGTGGTATAAAATTTTTTTCCAATTTTTTGTTTTACTCCAAATCTTGGTTTCATTGCTTTTGTTTGTGTGAACATTTTTATTTTAATATAGTCCAAGTTTTCTATTTTGTGCCTCATAATGTTCTCTGTTTCTTATTTGAACATAAATTCTTCCCTTATCCATCAGACTGACAGGTAAACTATTTTGTGCTTCTCTAATTTTTATAGTATCACCATTTATTCCATATCATGCATCAATTTAGACAGCGTGTTTTAAGATGTTGATTTATACCAAGTTTATGCCATATTGTTTTACAATTTTGCCAAAAGTTTTTGTTGAGTAGTGAGTTCTTCTTCCAAAGTTTGATTTTTGAGTTACTAAATACTAGGTTACTCTGGACATTTACTGCTGTGTGTTGAGTATCTAATCTACTCCATTAGTCTATTACTTTATTTCTTAGTCAATACTAGATTGTTTTGATGGTTTCTGATTTATAATTTACTTGGAGATCCAGGATAGCTAGGCTAACTTCCTTAATGTTATTTTTCCTTAATTCTCTTACTATTATTCTTGGCACACATTTTTTTTTTTGCTATGATAGGAATTTAAGAAACCCTCAGAATGAGGGAGGGAGCAGGTCTCAGGAGGAGAGGCTAAGAACATTTGTCATGGTGATGAAGAAGTGGAGGATGGTACCAGTGGTAGTGAGACTGCTAGTACCCTTCCTCCAATCCACACCTCTTTTTGGGAAACTACAGAGATGAAAGTTATTTCTACTCTGTTTTGACAAATGGGTTGCTAATAAAGTAAAGAAACAAATTGTAACAGGTGAGTCATGACCTCCATGAGGCCAGAGACTATTCATTTTTTTCTTTATATCTCCAGAGTCTAGGAAAGTACCTACAATTATCAGATATTTCATTCATGTTTCCAGAATATGCTGGTTTGAAAACTATAACAAATTTGGCAGCAGTAATGAGCACTTTTGCCTATTATATTCTCTCTCTCTCTCTCTCTCTCTCTCTCTCTCTCTCTCTCTCTCTCTCTCTTTCTCTCTCTCTCTCTCTCTCATATATAGTTTTATATTTGTGTGTATGTGTGTGTATACATATATAGGACATGGGGCAAGACCCAGTGAGGGAATTTAGGTAAAGAGATTGGACATACACATTAACAAAGGCAAATAATAATAGCTAGCATTTATAGCATTAACTATGCTCTTATTGCTCTTTAATTATTAACTCGTTTCATCCTCATAATAATCCTGGAAGGTAGTTGCTATTATTATTCCCATTTTTCAGTTGAAGAAACTGGACCAAAAAGGTTAAGTGACTTGCCCTGGGTCACACAACTAGTAAGCGTCTGAAGCTGTATTTGAACTCAACTCTTACTAACTCTAGGTCCATGCACTCTATGTATTGCATCACCTAAGAAGACAGATGCTCTGGCTTAAATGAGTGGGAGGGGAAAAAAGCAGTTTAGTATATATATAGCAGTTTAGTATATATAGAGAAGGAGATCGTTGAATGTTGGGATTCTCTAAAAAACTTCATGGAGAAGAGAGAACTAGGACAGACTTAAAGAAAGCAGAATTAGGGCTAGAAAGAGTAATCATGTAGGGCAAATATTTGACAAGTAAGGAGGGTCATATTTTGATGGACACCATATATTTCAATTTAATTCACTAAGCACTTGTTAAATATCTACAATGCTAAGAACTAGGGATACAAGAGAAAAAGAAAAGAAACCTTATCCTTCAGCAACTTACAATTTATTATGACTAATGAATTGATTCCACAATAATGCCAGTATATTTTATCCCAAACCAGACAGTTGTGGAAATCTTATGTTCTGATTCCTGTAATATTATTTACTCTAATATTATGTTTTCTTAGAAATTCATGATATTAGACAGGATAGTATTCCAACACTTCAAAGATCTACAATTTAGGATCGACGAATTTTTGTGGGCTACAAATTACAAGCCCTTTATGAGCTGATGTATAGAATGTTGCCTTTAGATAATGAAGAAACCTTCAAAGTTGTTTTTTAAAATGAGGGAGGCAGATATTACAAAGTGATGCAGTCTAGTATTTGTGAGAAGACACCAACAGCAGCTGTTCTTTGATGGCATATGGCTTGGCAAGTTTATGCATTCCACTGACCTACTTGATCTCTGTCACTGGAAAATTATTTGTGCATCTACTCAGAAAGAGACAATTGATAGATTCTGTTTGGACATTTTCCTAATGGTATTTTCCCCTGACACTTCCTTTCAATAATTTACTCTTTAAGTGTCAGGGCTACCTTAGTTTTCACATCTCTATAAACCTATTCCTGGCATAAGCAGTCTCTTGCCTGACTCCTTTGCTTTATATTTCAAACTTCTGCCTTGTTTAATGCTGCCTGGATTCATAGTTCCTTCTCTACTCTAATTGGTCCTAAGCTTGCCTATCCTGAATCTTATTGACATTTTCAATAGATTTAAAATAACCTTTGAAAATAAACTTAAATAAATCCATAACACTACAAACTTTTTAAAAAATCATCCATCATCATGTATGGTCTAGTGTTATATTACATATTTGCTTTAAATCTTAAATATCTCTGTCTGAACATCACCATAACAACTGTGTGACTTTGGATAAGTCACTTAACTTCTTGGTACCCTGACTAGCATTGATAGAAGTTTCCTCACACGAGAAGGCCCTTTATCAATAAAATCACATGTCTAAACCCTATCCTTATTCTTCCTAATATGTACAAATTATATAATTAATCAGAATTAGGTGACTTCAGAGACATGATATGATTTAGTACTTTGTATATTGGCATTAAACAGTAAATATTCATGCTCCATCCTCCTATTTAAAAAATATAGTTTTAGAAAGTCATATTAATGTTTCCTGAATCATACATATCAAATGATATTACTCTAGGGGAAAAATGAATTGTGACATGCCCTCATGGGTTGGAATAAGGGAAAATGTTTAAATGATCAATTAAAAAGTTGAAGGGAGCCAAGTTCAGATTTTAGTGGATAAAATATAACCTTTCATCTTATATTACTGAAAAGGGCATCATACCAAAAAAAGGGACTCCAATTTTTAGTTTGATTGTTTATTTAGTTGTCTTATTGAATTATGCTCTTAAAAAAAGAGAAAGAGAAGGTCCCGACAAGTGAAATGTAACTCAAGAAGGACAAATCTTTGATTAAAAATGGAAAGAGATTTTCTAAAATTTTCAAAAATCACAAAACATCATTCTAAAAGAGCTTCCTGAATGAGAGGGTTTCACAAAGCCCCTCTCTTCATCAATCTTGTAGTTAACAGAAAACACTGATGTCTGAAATTCAACACAAGAACAAGCATTTCATGTAACCAACAGAGGGAGCATTATGCTTATTCCCTGAGAATACTATATAAAATTACTCATTCAGACATTTTTTGCAGTCAGTGATGTGAATAGAAATAATTTCACCTTTGATGTGATGATGATCTCTACCTCCTTTGATTTCACATTCAAATATAGCAATTTGAACTGTACCCAGAATAAAAGTATCATTTGTGGAAGTATAAAAAGTAGAGTATTATTTCTTATGCATAATTGACCTGAAGAATAAAATAGCCAATTTTGTTTTATTACATTTGGAGCTTCTAGATCTTTCTTAGGAGCTGTCCAAAAATGGGTATATTTTAATTGTTTATTCTATGGATTACAGGGATAAGACTAATTACTCCAATATGACATCATAGAATTCTTACTAGCTTTATCCAAAACAGAAAGCGATATTTCTGGACTTTGGAACTAAAGGAACAATTTTCAGTAAGAAAGTAATTCTCATAGTGTAGCAACACCCCCTGGATAACAATTCCCATGCTTTTAAGGAACAATGTCCAAAGCCAAGTGTGACCTTTTCTTGAGAATCTAATGGTTGCTGGAGATTGTTACCATCTGAACTAATAGTATCTCACTAATAGCTAGGACAGAATAGTCTTCATGGCTACATGAAGTCTGATAAACGTATTGGTTCAATACTTAAGCATTTTAAGATCCAATCACCTTATTAATAATAGGTTGATATACTATCTTAGACTTTTGGAAATGGAACTGGCTACAAAGCAAAATGAATTTGGATTACATGAATGACAAAATTATATTCCCAGTTTAATCTTAACTATGATACATTTATAGAAATGAATAAGATGCATGTAGAAAGTAGAAAGTTGAGAATACACTGACAAAATGTCTTTTAAAATAATGATATGGCAAAAAAGTTTGTCTGAGTAGTAAACAGAACAACAGATTGTAATTAAAATGATTGCATCAACCACTTAACATAATTACTTTTTATATGGTGTAGATTTGCTTATCTGCCATGTTCTGAATTTAACTCTATTTCTTTCATAGAAAAAATGTTTTGAAGATGGGGACTGGATCTAGTCTTGGAATTGGTGGAGAAAAATTCCAAAGTGGGAACTCCTTCCACTGATGTAAACTAGCAACACATCCATATTATGTAGTCCTAAAGAGGTGTCCATGACACAGTGGCTAAATATCTTTCCTGCAGTCAAGGCACATAGCTAGTGTCATTAACAGGGCTTTAACTCATATCTACCTAATTCTCTAACTACCATTGTAACCAGTATATATTACTGAATGTTAAGACTTCTACTCCTTAATGTACTCTCTAATGCTTACACGTTGCTCCTTATTGGTAAGACTTCTTAGTTTGATCTGGTGCTTTTCTGGAGTTGGCATATTACAGTGAGCCTATGTAGTCCCCAGATTCTGGCTAAGTGTAAATCCTTGACTAGTCAACTTCTAGACTCTTTTAGAAAGAGTCTAGAACTCAGAACCCTTATGAAAGGACCAGCAGATTAGCTGTTAGCCCTAGAATCTCCCAAAAGGCAGGATCATAGTTTTAGTCATTAAGTCCTCACTCTTTAAACCTTATACCATGAAACCTTGGCTTTAGGAAGCAATATCCCTAAAATCCCCTCATAAAATATGCCTAAGCGCAATTTTTTCTGCCATCACTCATTTCTCTTTGAATATCCTAAGACTGATTGGGGAAGGAAGAAATCTACTCTCCTCGAGGCACTCTACATGAGTCCTCTAGAACTCAGAACTTCATTAGGAATTGAAATCTTTCTCCCAAGTTCTCCTCTCTATCCTCTCAACCAGAGACTGTCCCTCTTTCTCTTGGGTAGAAAGACTAAAGAACTAAAGGCTAAAGGTTCAAAATGCCTGATGCCACTCTTCCCCTTCGTTCTTAAAATGAGAAGCTTACTAAAGCCAGTATGGCCAAGTGTTAGTACCATAAGGCATTTTTTCAAGTTCACATGATGGTCACATTCCAAACCTCCAGAAGAACATTGTGTTTTATAGGCTTAGAGTGATATGACGTGCAGATGTGACTTTAATATAGCTAAATTAATTTAGCTGGAACTTACTTTTTAAATGTAAAATGATTTATACTTTCCTGTTCTAGTCAGGTGTGAAGCTTGTTCTTCCACCTCTGAATCTCACAACCCATAACCACAATCAACACTTCTTTATGTGGCATCTTTCCTAATTAGAATTGTGGATAGTGACTGTTTTTGTCTTTATATCTACTTGGCATATTGAACCCTTCCAATAAATATTTTCCATCCATTCAATGATCTCAGTCTTAAAGGAGGTTTATTCAATGGGGTAACCTTACTCTTTGGCAGTTTTATTATCTTTTCAGTGACATTTTTTTTTCTCCATTCAAAATTCATTCTCTAGGATTCACTAAGTATACCATATCATCTGCAAAGAATGATAGTTTAGTTTCCTCCTTGCCTATTTTAACTCCTTCAATTGCTTTTTCTTTTCTAATTGCTAAAGTTAGCATTTCCAATAAAATAATAAACAATAGTGGTGATAATGAGCATTCTTCCTTCACCCCTGATCTTACCTGAAAAGCTTCTAACTTATTCCCATTGAGGATTATACTTGCTAATGGTTTTATATAAATTCTACTTATTGTAAGGAAAGGCTCATTTATTCCTAAGTTTTCTAGTGTTTTTTTTTAATAGGAATGTGTTATATTTGGTTAAAGGCTTTTTCAGCATCTATTGAGATAATCATGTGACATCTATTAGTTTGGTTATTGATATAGTCAATTATGATGCTAGTTTTCCTAATATTAAACTATCCTTGCATTCCTGGTATAAATTCCTGGTCATAACTAATAATCATTGTCATATGTTGTTGTAATCTTTTTGCTAACATTTTAAGATTTTTACTTTAATATTCATTTAGGAAATTAATATCTAATTTTCTTTTTCTGTTTTTGGTCTTACTCACTGAAGTATTGGCACAGTATTTGTGTCATAAAAAGAATTTTGTAGGACTCTTTCTTTGACAATTTTGCCAAATAGTTTATATAGTATTGGGATTAATTGTTTTTTCTTAAATGTTTGATAAAATTCACTTGTAAATCTATCTGTCTCTAAAGAATTTTTTTCTTACAGAGTTCATTGATGAATTGTTAATTTTTTCTCTGAGATGAGATTATTTAAGTATTCTATTTCTTCTTTTGTAAATCTGAGCAATTAATGTCTTTGAAAATATTCATCCATTTCACCTAGATTGTCAGATTTATTGTCATAATTCTACAAATAGTTCCTAATAATTATTTCAATTTCCTCTTTATGGTGAGTTCACCCTTTACATTTTTTACACTAACTATATTTTCTTCTTTTTTCTTAAAATTAAATTAACCAACATTTTGTTTTATTTGTTTTTTCTTTCATAAAAAGAAATGTCATTTTGCTAAATAGTTTATATAGTGTTGGCATTAATTGTTTTTTTAAGATGTCTCATAAAAATTCGCTTGTGAATCCATCTGTCTCTAAGGATTTTTTATTAGTTTTTTAGGTCTATTAGTCTTTTAGTTCTATTAGTTTTATTATTTTTTAGATTATTAGTTTATTAGTTCAATAAACCTATTACTTTCAATTTTAATTTCTCCTTTGATTTTTAGAATTTCCAATTTCCAATTTAGTCTTTAATTGGGGATTTTTAATTTCTTGTTTTTCTAGTGTTTTTTAAGTTGTATGCCCAATTAATTTATCTGCTTTTTATTTATTTTATTGAGATAAGAATTCAGAAATACAAATTTTCCCCAATGTGCTGTTTTGGCTGTATTTCATAAATTTTGATATATTGCATATATTGTCTCTTCATTTTCATTGTCTTCATTGAAATCATTGTTTTTATATATTTTTATAATTTGTTCTTTATATACCCCTTTTTAAGAATTAGATTTTTTTAGTTTCCAATTAATTTTAATTTGTTTTTCCATGCACCCTTAATGATTATAATTTTTATTGCATTATGAACTGAAAAAGATGTGTTTATTATTTCTGTTCTTCTGTATTTGGTTGTGAAGTTTTTGTATCCTAGTACATGGTCAATTTTTATGTATGTAACATGAGCTGAAGAAAAGAATATGTATTCTTTTCTATTGCAATCAATTTTTCCATAGATCTATTAAAGCTAACATTTCTACAATTTAATTCATTTCTTTTACTTCTTTCTTATTTTTTGGTTATATTTATCTAGTTCTGGTAGGAGAAGGTAGAGGTCACCCACTAACATAGTTTTATTGTCTATTTCCTCCTTAAATTCACTTAATTTCTCTTTTAAAAAATCAGAGGCTATACCATTTGATGCATATATGTTTAGTGTTGATATTATTTCATTGTCTATAGTACCTTTTATCAAGACATAATTTCCTTTCTAATGTCTTTGCATTAGATATATTTTGCTTTAACTTTGTCTGAGATCATGATTGCTACTCCTCCTTTTTTTAACCTCAGTTGATGTCCAATAGATTCTGCTCTATCTCTTACCTTTATTCTGTGTGTGCACACCTGTCTCAAATGTGTTTCTTGTAAAAAACATATCATAAGATTCTGAATTTTATTCCACTCTGCTAGCTGATTCTACTTTATGGGTGAATTTGTCACATTTACATTCACAGTTATGATTACCATCTGTGTATTACCCTCAATCTTATTTTCCCCTTTTGATCCTGCACTTTCTCTCCCCTTTCACTCTGTCCCTCATCACAAGTATTTTTCTTTTAATCACTACTCTAATTCTCCTTCCTTTATATTACTCCTTTCTTCATCCCCCCTTCTAATTCTCCTCTTATTTCCCTATAAAATAAGATAGGATTCTATACTGAATACCACAATGAGTTTGGAGATTTTTCCCTCTTTGAGCCACTTCTAATGAGAGTAAAATTTAATCTTATCCTCCCCTCCACTGTAATACTTTTTTCCCTCATCGCAAGAAAATATAATTTACTCCATTTTAACACTCTCTTCCCTTTCCTCTCAATGAAACTTTCTTTTTCACCCCTTAATTTTTTTTGCATAACATTTTCCTAAACAGCTCCTATACTCTCTATGTATTTTGCTTCTAATTACTCTCCTAATATTAAAAAATTATTATAAATGTTATCTTTCTTGTATGAATATAAAGAGTTCGATATTATACAATGCCTTATTTACCTTTTTATATGTTTCTCTTGAATCTTGTAGTTGGACATCAAATTTTGTGTTTCAATTTGATCTTTTCATCAGGAATACTTGGAAATTTTCTGTTTTATTAAATGACAATTTCCCCCCCCTAAAAGAATGTACTCAGTTTTGGTGGGTAGGTGATTCCCTCTTGTAAACCCAGTTCCTTTGCCTTTTGGAATATCATATCCCAAGCTTTCCAATCCTCTAATGCAGAATTTGAAAAATCCTGTGTAATCCTGACTGTGTCTCTATGGTATTTAAATTGTTTCTTTCTGGCTGCTTTTATTATTATTATTATAATACCTTCATCTTAAATATGGTCTCTGCTCAAGGGTAGAGTACACTCTCATAAACTGCAGTTTTTACTTGCTCCTATGCTCATCTCTAGTTATGGTTTTATGCAATTTTCTCTTATTCTTAGGTGGAATGATGGGTCTAAGGGCTGGGAACTCTGAAAGCCACTCCCTACTGCTAATTCAGTTTCTTCAAAGGATAACAGATGGCCTACAGGATTCAGAGCTTCCTTGTACTGAACTTAGGACCTCACTTCAGGCTTGGGCAGGGACACTGAGTCTCACTCTGGACCTGTACTATTTGAAATAAATAATAACTTTAGCCAAATTATAAAATACACAATAAGCCCATATAATCATCAGCATTTCTTTATTTTACCAACAAAGTCCAGCACCAAGAGATAGAGAAATTCATTTTAAAATAATTCTATACAACATAACATACTTGGGAACCTATTTGCTAAAACAAACTCAGAAATTATATGAATACAATTACAAGACACTTTTCACACAAATAGTTAGATCTAAACAATTGGAACAATTGCTCACTGGTAGGTCAAGCTAATATATTAAAAATGACAATTCTACCTAAGTTAATTTACTTATTTAGTGTCATACAAATCAAACTATCAAAAAAACCCTAATTTAATAACTAAAAAAATATAACAAAAATTCATCTGAGTGAACAAAAGATCCAAAATGTTAAGGGAACTAATGAAAAAGAAATGTGAAAGATAGTGGCCTAGCAATATCAAATCTCAAACTGTATTATAAAGCCAAAATCAAGAAACAATCTGGTACTGGCTAAGAAATAGATTGGTGGACCAATGTATTAAGGCTAAATTAGGAGTAAATGGGTAAATGATTAGGAGTAAATGATCTGAGCAATCTAGTGTCTGATAAATCCAAGCTTTTAGGATAAGAATTCACTATTTTACAAAAACTCCACAGAAAATTGGGAAACAGCATGGCAGAAAGTAGGTATAGACCAATATCTCACATCCTCCAACAAGATAAGGTCAAATGGGTATATTATTTAGATATAAAGTGTAATAGTGTAATTAAATTAGAGGAAAATAGAGTAGTTTATATGCCAGATTGATAGAGAAAGGCAGAATTTATGGCCAAATGAAATAGAAAACATTGCCAGATGAAAAATGAGTGATTATGACTATGTTAAATAAAAAAAAAGTTTTGCATTAACAAACCCAATATGACCAAGATTAGAACATAAAAAACAAACTAGGAGAACATTTATAATAAATTTCTCTGATATTAGTCTTATTTCTTAAACATATAGAAAACTAAATCAAATTTATGAAAATACAAACAAGCCATTCCTCAATTGACAAATGATAAAAGGATATGAATAAGAAGTTTTCAGATGAAGAAATCAAAAGTATTGATAATCATATAAATCACTTGGTTAGAAATATGTAAATTACAACAAAGCTGAGGTACTACCTCACACCTATCAGATTGACCAATATGACCTGTTGGGAGTTGTGAACTGATTCAACCATTTTGGAAGAAAATTTGGAACAATGCCCAAAGGGTTATAAAACAATGCATATCCTTTGATCCAGTACTGCCTCCACTAGGTTCATAACCCAAAGAGATCAGAAAAAAGGGGAAGGGACCTTCTTGTGCAAAAATATTTATAGCAGCTCTTTTTTATTTGGGAAAGTATAGGAAAATGAGGGGGAATTAGGGAAATGGCTGAACAAATTATGATATCTATTAGTGATAGGATACTATTTTGTTGTAAGTAATGGTAAACTGAATACTTTCAAAAAGAGCTGGAAAGACCTACATGAAATAATCCAGCGTGAAATAAGCAAAACCTGGGGAACATTATACACAATAACAGCAATATTGTCAAACTAATACTGTCGTCAGCTGTGGTAGGAATAATTGCAATTTATCAGGTCTACTGTATAATTTATAATACAGGGGCAGGATTGATAAGTAATGTTCTGGGGACATTAACCAATATGACTATGGGATGGACACAGATACCAGTGAATCATCTAGATGTGAATTACTTCTGGCAAATCATACCCCAAGTCTATGTTGTGTTTGTGGCAGTAACTAACATCTTAAAGAATATCAATGCTAGTCCCAACCTGATCTTCCAAAAGAAAACTGTACATGCTCGAGTCATCGATAATATATTAGAGTTTGGCCAGATCCCTATTATAACTGAGATATGCCTCTGATTCTTTTGAATCAGGGTTTGAATCTAGGGTGCCAGATGAAATCAAGGGGTTCAGTCTTTCAGAATAGGGAGAAAGGAAAAGAGAGGAGACCCCCCCTTCTCAAAGCTGAGTTGATACCAATGGAGTCAGTCAGACTAGACTAAAGGGTACATCAGACTTTCAGCTTCCTTCTTATAAAGATGGAATTTGAAGCTCCCCTCCTAACACATAGACTCTGATTCAAGTTTATTATAAATCATGATATCTAATTTATTTGGATATAAAATTTTGAAAGGGTAATGGAAAAGGACAGTGGGAGGAGGAGATCCCTAAAATATCTTTCCTATATTGCTTTTGAGGGTTTTGACCTAAGTAATCTTCTTCAGAAATAAGCTCTGGATTCCCCTAAGGAAAAAAGAGAGCTTTTATTCCAAAGATTGGCTCCAGTTGAGAACTGAAATCTTCTTCTGTTCAAGCAAAGGATTGAGATTTTGTATATATTCCCAGCCAAGTAGTTCTCCCTCCCAGCTGTAAAGAGTCTAAGATCAGAAGAACTTTGTTTTTTTCCTCCAACTGCTTTTGAGCCTGGCTAGAATTCCATCCCATCCCCCCAGGTCTTGTGGAGGTTCCATCTGCTCCTCTTTTGATGAATTCCTTCAAATTTTCAAATTTCCTTGTTACTAGTCATTCCCTTGTACACAATCCCCCATTTCTGTGTCCATACAAAGTCAGCCAGACTTTGTATATTATAATTCAATACTTACCTTAACGATTTATTAATGTATTCTAACTATATATTTAATGAAACATACTATTCTAAATATTCCACCACCCACCAAAATAAAAAATCCTAATCTATTTTCATTATCCTAATCTTTCTAAATCTATGCTAAGATTTAGGGTTTACAGGAAAGTGGAAGGGTAGGGAAAATTCAAATACAGAAGTATTTTGAACACAAACAATGAATTCACAATGTAACATATTTCTGCAACAAATTTAATCTTCCTATCACAATGAACCATAACAATTGTACTACCTATGAATTCTTATAAACTCTAATAACTTTTAAGGTAACTATATGTCTTTTAAACTTATATCATAAGATATAGTATCATTCTGTCCCTAATCTGTCTCAAGTTCCAAACTTCCCTAAGCTAATCTTTCCCTGTGTGTTAATGGTTGGTCTATTACTATCCTTAAACTATGTTAGTGAATTAATCCATTAGTATCATACAAATGTACATTGCTCTTTCTGTACAAACTTTACATACGTACAACTATGATCCATTTTTACATAAGTCCTGATCAGAAGTCATTCAGACAAGAATCTTTGTAACTTCTTGCCTGCATGAGTCCTGCAGAAGCTCAAATAGGTTGATCTTATGTACAATGCAACCCCAAAAAAATCAATGTGAAATAAATGTGTGCTAATTATGAATTTTTATATACTTACTCCATCAATGAATCCTCTTCATGTTATGATTTTGATGTATATGTGGATGCATTGACCTACATGTGAAATTGACATGTATGATGAATAATATTATATGACCAATATGTCTTTGATTTTAAAGTTCTTTTGGTGTCCTTGATGTTAATTGAATGCAAATGTACAGGTCCTGTGGCTTCCTCTGTATAGCATTCATATTTGCCTGTCATCTCACATTGATTGAAATCCTATGTTCTCTGATGATTTTAAAATAAAGGATCATGCATATGTGTAAGATTATCATATGCATGCATGTAAGATTGATTTTCTTAATGTGTGCATGTGGATGTAAGTATGAAATCTTCATGCATGCATGTCAGTCTTCTATGATATGAATCTTCATGTATGGATGTATGCAATGTATTTTTCTAATCTGTTATAAATGTATCCTATGGTTTTAAGATTTGATATGTATTTTAAGATTTGACTCCTTAGATTTGGATATGATTTGGAATTTTGTAATTTGGATATCTGGTGATCTGGAGATATGGAGATCTGGATATTTGGACATCTGGACATCTGGAGATGGAAACTTTCATTTTCTCTTAATTTTAATTTTAACAAAGTATGGGGATGTTCTTTAGTTAACTTCAATGGTTCTTTTACCTCATTTTTTATCAAGTCTGTTAAGCATCTTGAAATATGGGAATACCCTATGATATACTGTCGAGAGAAACCTGTAATCCCTAGGAATGCTCTAAGTTGTTTCTTAGTTCTAGGGATTCCTAGCTTCTGTATATCAGCCATTATTTTACTAGAGATCTTCCTGGTGCCCTCTTACAAGATAAACCCCAAGTACTCAACTTTTGGTAGTACCCACTGACTCTTCTTCTTAGAGACCTTATGCCCTCTCTTATAGAGTTCTATCAGCAGCTTTTTTGAGTCTTCTAAGCATGTATTTGGATCAGGTGATGCTAGAAGTAAATCATTGACATAGTGCACCAACTTGCTGTGCTTGAACCTGATAGGTGCTAGGTCTTTCTGAAACAGTTTGCAGAAGATAGAGGCATTTTTAGAACATCCCTGGACTAAATGAGTCCAGCAGAAGTTGTTTTGTCCCCACAAGAAAGCAAAAATGTTCTGAGAGTCAGGGTGCAATGGAATTATAAAATAGGCATGCTCAGATGAATCACAGTGTACCAGCAGGCATTGGGAGGAATTTGTATAATAATGTCATTTGGTGAAGGTATAATAGTATGAGTCTTCTTTATAAAGTTGTTTGCTGCCCTAAGATCCTCTACAAATCTCCATGAAAATGTACCATCAGCATTTGGTTTGGTCTGCTTGATGGCTAATATTGGACTATTAAATTCAGACACTGTTGGTCTTAAAAAGTCTTGCTCCAATAAACTGTTGATAATGGGAGTTATGCCTTGAATAGCTTCCTTACTAAGTTTGTATTGAGGTATCACAGGGCCCTAACTTCTATTTTTACTGGTGTTGCTGATTTAATTATACCCACATCATTCTGATGTTTTGCAAATATCCCTTGTGGAATGTCCACAGGAATTTCATACATTGATGTTAATGCATATAGTTGTTCAGATTTTTCCTGTAATTGCTCCAGGTATAACAATGGATAATGTTTTAGTGAATGTTAGGGTAGATGTAAATATATGTTCCCAGACTGTTCACACTACAAGGTTGCCCCAATTTTACATTAAAAAATAGCATCCTAAAAGGTTATCCAGACATCCAGGAATTAGAAGGAATGGATGGTCAGTGGTGAGAGCACCTAGTTTAACCATTGTGCTTATGAGCTCTGGGACCTGTTGTATTTCCCCAGAAGCTCCTGCCACTGAAACCATACCCGCTATGGTAGTATCTCCTAGGAATATCTTTAGAACAGACTTGGAAGCACAAATATCAACAAAAGTTTTGTATTGTTTTTTTCCCCCACTTTAATCCATACATATGGTTCAGGTGTATGAGTTAATGAACCAGTTGTCATGTTATTGATTTACACTGCCCCTACATTAGCTTTTGGCTGTATGGTTGGACTAATTAAAATTACTTAGTTTAAATCATTTCCTGACCATTCTCCATTAACTCTGTGTTCTGTAAGGTGTTTCACTGAATGAGAATATGAATCAAAACCACAGACAGCTGCCTGCTGTATCTCACTCAGAGGGTCAGACAGTACCCCTACTCTCAGAATGTTAATGACTGGAGAACTATTTGAACACTGAGTCACCTTGCCATTTCCTGCATTCCATCCATATTTTCAAATTTTTCTGTTGTATATTCTGGTAATGAGGTTATCTTTTCAAGATTTTAAATTTGAATGGTCCTGTCAACCCCTTTCCCAGATGTATAATCACTTAAATTTCAATTTTCCTTGTTACACAGTAAAGGATGAAAAATTTCAGCTTCAGGGTTCAAACTAGTCCTTTTTTTCTAAAGGAGTAGGCACTAAATAGTCTTTTGTCCTTTCAATTAGTCCAAGTGGGAATTTGTTCAATTCTGTAAGAGAATTAACTTTCTATTCAGTATGGTGGTAGCTGTGCCAGTTTCTTCAGGACTCACGAACCAGCTGGTAAAAATGGGGTTGATCTTTCCTTAGGTTACAGTTCGATTCCACGGGGCAGGGGACCATAGGGGGGCACAAGAAGGAGAAGGAAGAGACTTTTCCAAACAAGAAGTTACAATCATGACTTATTTAAAAGGATATCTTTTGAGTGCACTAATTCTGTTACTCATCTCACCTGAGATTCATGGGAGAATTTAATTTCCCTGCAACTCTTTGGCCCAATTTGAGATTCCTAAAACCCACCCTCGCTATGGGGGAGCAGCTCAGTGGCTCAGTGGATTGAGAGCCAGGCCTAGAGATAGGAGGTCCTGGATTCTAATCTGGTTTTTGACACTTCCTGGCTGTGTGACTCTGGACAAGTCACTTGAACTCCATTGCCTACCCCTTACCAATATTCTCCTTTCTGACAATAGGCATCTAAATGGATAAAAAAATGAACTTTAAAGAGACTGAAGATTATATTTTTAAGGAATTTCAGACTCCAGTGTTTTATAAAAACCTCTGTATTTTATTTCATTTTACTGATTGTTTTCTTTAAGATTTAATTTTGTTGGTTTTAAGTTCATATACTAATGCATTCAATACTATTCTGTTACACTGAATCAGTTTAATATACTGGGTTTTAACTACTGTTATATGTGGTTGCTTTTCCCCTATAACTATACTGAACAAATATTATTGAATAAGCCCATATATAAAAACAGCCTTTGCTATTTTTGACTTTGTAAATTGTCACATAGAAGATGGATAGATTTCATTAGAACTGGTTACAATTGTAATACAGCATTTGGAAAATTTAATAAGTTTTAGCTAAATATCTCAAATTGATTTAAAGGGGTCTTTAGACATGATTTTTAGATTTTTTTCCTCAACAGCTCTGGTCATTTTGCCTGCCTTTAACAGGAGATAAGGACCTTTTTAGTAGCTGAAGTGAAATACAATTATAACCCCCACCTCCCACATTTATAAAAATGTGAATGTATAGGACATCACAATCTCATACCAAAGGAGCTGGAAAGTTAATCCCAGGGTATAGTACCCCTGGATGACTCCCAAAAGAGGAGCATCTCTCATTTATAACTCTTCAGCTCACTTTACCCAACATCAACAGTACAGAGGTTTGGGTTTTTCCTAGACTCCTCTGCCACATTTTTGTAATGATATCTAGATTTCTTGATGATGTTCTAATCCCAAATAAGTTTACTTTGTTTAAAAATATCTTTGCCAAGGTTGAAACATTGCTACACATGAAAAACCTGTGACAAGCATCCATTTATTTAAATGTCATACAGTAGACATATAAAATATGATAGTGGGTTTGTTTTCTATTGTAATTAATTGGGCTATTGAGAATTTTGGGGATATTGATACCTACATATTTGTACTATTGTTCTTTATATTAAAAAAACTGTTACCTTGTGAAATTCATTTGCTTGTACTCATAGTGGATCATGGTCAGGCACAAAGAGGAAATGGATCTCATTTTTGGTGAGAAAGCCTTGTATTCTATATTTCCTTAGCTGACACAGTGTGTCAATGATTATAAGCTATATTTTTGAATGTTAAAACTCTTTTATTATTATATTTTGCTTGCATGTGTAATATACTATTTCAGTTTTTTTTTTATTTTTTTCTCCTTTTTCTATTTGAAGCACATGTCACCAGTATTAAGATTTTCTTTATCTTTTTGATTTTGCAGTAACATAAGTTTAAAATATATTTGCTATAATGTCAATGCATGCCCCAAAAGCTTGAGACTATAAAAATGATGCCACTGATTGTTTAAAAAAATTATGGAACTTTGCTTAATGATTCTGTCTGGTTCCAGGACAAGATAATACAAAAAGAGAGCACAAGGTCAGAGACCAATCAATACCGATGTGGTTGATGAAAATTCTAAGCCAAAACAAAGGACTTGAACCCAGTGTGAGACTCAAGGTTGTGACACTTGAAATACGTTAAGATGTAGGCCTTCCTTGTATCCACACTCTTCATGAAAATACTTACAGATAGTACCAAAATTTGGCTCCTACCTGGCTCCTATAATCTAGTCCCTATTCTTTCTTTTATAATGTGGCAGCTTTCTGTAGTCCTGGCTACTGACTGGATAAATGCTTAATTGCTTATATCATTTTAATTGGGCCCTGATTCAAGGACCTATTATATTTATTTTTCCTTTACTTAGAATTTTTACACATAAGACTTTGATAGTCTATTTCATTTAGAAATTATCCTTGTTTATATGGATTTTTTGATGTTTTTTATTTCTTTTGCCAATTGATTCATATACCTTGTAACTCAACCATGCATCCCTAAGTGATCCCTGTGTTTTTCAATCACCCTATTCAGGGGGGAATGTATAATTATTATTATTTTAAATTGTAAAGTTTAAATTCCTTTTGAGAAGAATTTTAGGTTAAGAAACATGCTACCTCTCCAAATCCAGAAACTGAACTGTTTGGAGAAGTCCTTGATGCCTCCACAGACCACAAGCTGCACAAGAAGATCACGAATGAACTTTGAGTGTGGTTGATTGAACATTTATTTGTATGTATACTTTCATGCCAAAAGGGGACTGTCCCCTAACTGGCTTTTTGTCAATGCGTTTAGCAATTATTGGTTTCATTCTCTTTTCCTCTTATCCTTAAATTATTGTAATTTCAAAGTTGGTATGTTTATAAGACCCAGTGGAGAGACTAGTCTTCCTCAGGCCTCAGAAGGGATGTAAAATGGAGATTTGAACCCTATACTTCAAACCCCAGAAGTCCTTGATACTTCCCAGAATTCCCTATAATCTCAAATGAGTCTCCACTTGGGCAAGATCACAATTAGTATTTAAACTGGCAGCAATGCCTATCTCACCCTCTTCTATGCTCTTCTCTCTACTCGGCCATTGCAAGATGTAGTAAGTAAATTTTTGAATGGGCTAATCAGCCCTAGGCACGTGGTTTTCTTATTTTGTATTTCTTTATTCCTTGGTTTCTAATCATCTTTAATAAACCTCATAATATATAATACTTTTATTACTAGAGACTAAATTTAATTTTTATAGTTACAGAGAGGCCTCCCCTTCTAGGAGGAGGCTGTGTGGGTTGAACTCTTGCTTAATTCACCACCAAGTTTTTTGGCTAAGGGGTTAATGAGCCCTGCGTGGGTTGAGCAGGGAACCAGAGCAATGTTTGGGGTGACAAGCTAGACTTCTTACTGTATCCTCTTTCACATTTCTCTATTTTCACTCCTTTCACCTCTTTGTAAATAAAGCTACTAAAAGTCATCTTGATTTGGGCTAAATTAATTTTAAAATTGGCAACCAGAGTATTATCTTAAAAATTCTCATATATTTAGTCCAACTACAAAATTTAATTACTTATATTTTTGGAAGTCACGAGGTTACAAGTGGAAGAGAACAGCACCTGGGGGATTCTTAGTGTTTATTGTGCCTTATGCTGCAGCTCAAGGCAATTTTTCCTCCAAGAGAAACACACCTTGTCACTCCAAGGGTTTGGGACTTGTCCAGAGTGGGAAGGTCCAAAAGCAAAGGAGTATAGAACTCAGAATTTTAGTGAATAAATAATATTAGACTATTTTCCCAAGAATAACATAATTTATTAATAGTGATTCCTTGTAGCTTTACTCGTTTAGGGAAATGTGGTTGGCCTGCCCTTCTCTGGTATGTTAAGTAATTGTATGTCTTTGAGTTTATGAAGCCCAGCTTCTTCTAGCACTCTTTGGTTAGAAAAATGTCTGTCTCAGTTATGTCTTTAATGGTTTTTTTCTCTCTTATTGTGAACTTTATCACCCTAAATCTAGATGATATATTCAGTCAAAACAAAGTAGGCTTATGCTTTCAAATGCCTTAGGGAGAATATTCTTGTTTACAGATAAAGAAGGAGAAGCATTGTGAACACAAGACATATAGATCGAAGCCCAGTTAGATGCCTTGGGGCTTGGGAGTAATTAAATTAGTTTGGGAGCTGCCTGACCTTCAAGGTCAGAGTTTTATAAAATGAATGGATGGTTTCACATAGAAATAATTTTGCTAATAAATAATACAATTGAACATTAATTTTCCTCAGAAGGAGGTGGAAGTCTCTTTCAGGGTCTTTTTAAGGTCCACTGCATCTCTGTGTAAAGCTTTCATCTGATTTTTAATTTTTTCCCCTCCTCATTTAGTTTGGAGACCTCCTCCTGAACATCACAGATCTGATCTCAATTGTTGGATATTCCCTTGAAGGAAGGAAAGTTTAGACTGTTATAATTAAAAATTATTCGTAGAGACATATTAACTTTATAATCATTTATTAATAAAGAGCATGAACAAGAGAAAGAAAAAAAAAGTTACCAAATCTTTCTAACTATCATTGTCTACTGGATTTTCTTCTTCAGGTCCTGGATTCCCAACTGGTCCAGGCCCATTTTACAAGTGGTAACTGCTAAATGGTCAGGTCAGATAAATTGAGGTCAGCCAAGGAAAGAGCTCACTTTGAGGAGCAAAAAGACCCTGAATTCCCTCTGGCCCCAGCTCTTATACTATCCATTATGTTACTTGACTTTTGATTAGACAGTTTGGGCCATGTGTGCTGCAGGGCAGACACATAATCACACACAACACTTACCATTTCATGATCTTCTGCCTACCCATTCAAAAAGTCAGAAACTGCACTGTCACATTGTCCCCTACCATAATGTGCATGTGACAGCTAATCAGTTAAATTTTATGTTAATTTCATACAAGATTCAGATTCCCACTTAGTTATTTGAAAGATTCACTGTAAAAATGTATCCCACTTAGGGCTCTCAAACTTGGGCCTAAAAGAATCAAGAATAAACCACAAAAAAGGTTTTTTTGTTGTTGTTATCAAAGAGCTTCTTTATGGCCATCAGTGTTTGGGCTTAAACTTAGTCAAATGCTGCCAATTATGTAAATACTTCAAAGTACATGGTCTATAATTTTAAAATATGTAACCAATAGCTGTCCTTGTAAAGAGATCTGTCACAACAAATTCCAAATCGCCAATGGTCCAACCTCAATTAAAGATCCAGCAACTCAACAGAAAATAAAATGGGAGTTTATGAATTTGAGTCTCACACAAACCTGGCTGCCAAATTTAATCTAAATTGGATACAAAAAATCATGTGCCAATATTGGGCATTCAAGATCAAAAGGAGTGGCCAGCTAGAGATATGCTGCTATGTAGAATTTGAAACAGGTAGGGCAGCAGATGAGAAATGGAGTGATCTGAGAGTACAGTTTCTTCCCTCTAAGAAATAAAACATTGGGAGTGGTTTGTTACTCCTCCACTTAGCCCTCCAAACAGTGGAGAGAGGAGAATGAGGGAGGTAGTTGATCAAGTCTTGAGTTAGCAGCATGGTAGTGAGTTAGAAAGCAATGAGCTCATTGTAGGAGGGGCATCTGTTTCATTGAGTTGAATCCAGGCAGGTGTAAACCTCAAATTTCCTTAGACTTATAATTGTTGAAAATTTCACCATTGGGATATTTCATACTTGGAAAATTTCTTACTGATAGTCTATTGGAATGGGAACTCCATTGGCATGGGAGGTTCCTTCTCTTCCCTTCTTAAGATTTCTTTAGGACAGAAACCCTTTGCTGAACAATGGAAAGGACTTTGACCTATGCTTAAGCATAGAACAGGAATTTCTTTGAGTCTTGATTGATTTTAGAATTGATACAATGAAGATACTCCACCCTATTCAGTCCTAATAGGATTGAGTAAGGGCTGCAGCCTAGATCAAAATTTAATTATTCCAATCTCTACCATACTCAAGTTAACAGGATTTAGAAAGGGCTGTAACAAAGGAGTAAAGATTTAATCATTTGAAAAATATGACCTTCAACAGACATGTGCAAAAGCCAGAAACCTCTGGGCGGTCCTGGGTTAAGCGAGAGCCTCCATTGACAGGGAAATTGATGAAGAGTGATTGGTAGATGTGAGGACTGAGGGGAGGCAACTTGGATGGTTTCCTTAAAGATAGGAGGGTCTGGAGACTCGAGGAGGGGGTTGAGTTTTTGGTCTGTGTGGTTCCGGGGCTCTGGGGAAGCTTGCTCTGAAGGAAGCTGAAGGTGGGGGCCTCTGAGACTGTTTCTCCATTTTGGACACGTGAGTAATAGGGACTGATCTCTTTTCTTTGCCCCAGCTATCTAAGGGCTTGGGCCTTTTGGCCCAGCCTAAACAGAAGGGGTATTTAAGCCCTATTCCCTTCTCTCCCCTTTCTCTCTCTCTCTATATCTCTAATTCCTTTCTTGCTCCTATTGTAATTAAACTCCAAAAAAGGCTGACGGCTGACTTGAGTTTTTCATTTAGGAATTACATAGCTGATTCCTTGGCGACCTTAAATTAATATATATCAGTCTTTTAAAGTGATTCCCTTGTAACATTGTGGTGACCACGAAGGGACTCTAAAGAATCCTCTCAATAAAACTTTTTCCTTGCCTTTTTACTATACTGTTTCACCACTTAGTCCTTTTTTTTTAACAAAAAACTTGGCTTAAAGACACAGCTGCTAGAACACGTGAGTATAAAAAACTTTTTCTCTTTTCTCCTTAAGTTAAATTGGAATCAGCAGTTTTTTCTTTTTCTTCCCTTTAATCTTAAGGGACAGCTGGGTAGCTCAGCGGATTGAGAGCCAGCCCTAGAGGCAGAAGGTCCTGGGTTCAAATTGGACCTCAGATACTTCCCAGCTGTGTGACTCTGATAGACAGAAAACAGCTGTTTTTAAATTTCAGCAACAGGACTCTAAAGTCCTGGCTGGAAGAACTGTTTCTAAATATCCTTTCCCTTAAGGAACAACTTCCTGGATTAAAAAAAAAACCCTGTGGAAAGTTTGTTGCTTTGCCCTGCTCCCCACGTGTTTTGTGAAATTACAAAATATACATATAAAAATGAGTACTACATTCTTTGACAATTATATGGCAGCTGAAGAAGTAGGGGCATTGAGGAATGAAGGATACCTCCAAATTTTTATATTAATAGGTACTGTCATTTTTGTACTCCTCAATACTATATTTAGAGATGAAAAAATAAAAAATATTGAGGATAAAATAAAACAAAATGAGGATAAAATAAAACAAAATGAGGATAAAATAAAACAAAATGAGGATAAAATAGAAAATATTGAGGATAAAATAGAAAAATGTTGAGGATAAAATAGAAAATATTGAGGATAAAATAGAAAATATTGAGGATAAAATAGAAAAAATTGAGGATAAAATAGAAAAAATTGAGGATACAATAGAAAAAATTGAGGATAAAATAGGAAATATTGAGAATAAAATAGAAAAACTTGAGGATAAAATAGGAAACATTGAGAATAAAATAGGAAATATTGAGGATAAAATGGGAGATATGGAAGATAAAATAGGAAAAATTGAGGATAAAATGCAAGCCCAATTAGAAGATCTAAAATGTTTCTTACAGGATCAATGGGCAAACACCCACTCTACCAGAAACAGACCTGTTTCTGAACCTTTGAATGAGGAAATTTCCTTCCCTGAAAAAGAGATGGAAAACACCTTCCCTATAGCCCAGTTAACAGACTGCTTCTCTCGTGTAGTGCAAATCTTGTCTGAATTTAATCCCCAAAACCCTTCCCCTGCAATCCCAGCTTCTCATGATCCTTCTCCTACAGAAAACCAAATTCCAATACAAGGGAGATCTTGTCCTCCTAGAGAAACCTGTCCTTGTCAAACTGACCCACAGGTGCAAAATCCAACTAGAGGCCTGTTTCCTCTAAGAGAAGTACCTGAAATAGGACGAAATGGGGATGTGGTGACTTTAAGACATAGGATACCGTTTACTCCCCAAGAAATAAATGAATTTACACGAAATATCCCCACATATGAACAAGATCCTTTTCTAGTAACAAAAAAGATGGGAGACATATTTTTTCAGTATAATCCGTCTTACAAGGACGTTGAGAGCTTACTACAGGCTTTTTTAAGTGAACGTGAAAAAAATAAAATAATTGCTCATGTCAACAAAACCCGGGGGCGTAATGCAGCACATTGACCATCTCAGGATCCCGAATGGGACTATAATAATCCTGAGGACTATCTACAACTATACCGTTGTAGAGAGGCCATCCTCATGGCCATGAAGGAATGTGCGGACAGTACAGATAAGTGGATGGAACTGGAAAAAATTAAGCAAAAGGACGAAGAAACACCCTCTAGATTTATGAACAGAATTATCGAGTTTGGGGACAGATACTTAGATTGGGACTTAAATAAAGAGAATAGTTTAAGACAAGTTAGGAGAATCTTTGTAAACAATTCTTGCAAAGTAATTAAAAATTATTTTAAAACACAATGCCCAAGATGGTCAGATATGGACCTTGAAGAATTGCGAAAAACAGCTATATATGTTTTTAAGGGAAACGAAGAAAAGGAGAAAGAGAATAATGATGACATGGAGGAAATGAAGAAAAAAATGAGATGTGTAATAGATAGGATAACTAAATTAGAAAGTGGGCAGGGTAATGAACCAACGACAATTGCCCCTCTCCAGAAATCCAATTATCAATCCATTACTTGCCACTTCTGTGAGAAGAAGGGCCACAAAATGATGGAATGTAGAACCTTTCTTAAGATGTTTGGAAGGAATACACAGTTTAATAATGGTTTTAGAAATAATAACTATAGAAATTATGATAATGGTTATAGAAACCAGAATTCTAGAAATTATAATAATGACTATGGAAATAACTATAATGAATATAGAAATAAGAACTTTAGAAACCAGAATTATAGAAATAGGAATTGGGAATTTAATGACAATGCTCAAATTGAAGAAAATTTTAATGATAATACTCAACAATATATGAGAAATGGCGCTCGTCCAAAAATTACTCGAGGTGCTAATGATCCTCAGAGAGGTGCCCTTCAGGAGGGTGCCCAGGGAACTTCCCAGTATAATAAAGATGATTCTTCTTAGATTGTATTGATTTTGTTGATATTAATTAACCTTTTTCAGTTTTTTTTTTCTCTCCTCTCCAAATAGTAGGAAAGCTGAATAAAGAACTTAAGACTATGATTGGCAAATTATGCACTGAGACCCATTTAAAATGGCCTGAAATTCTCCCTCTGGCCCTATTTTATCTTAGAAGCAGGCCTAGAGGAGACTTACATATTTCACCGTTTGAGATGCTTTTTGGACATCCGCCTATACAGGCTAAGCCTTTCTCCCCGGCTTATACATCGCTATTAGGGGGAGATATTACTATTGCTTCCTATATACAGGAGTTACAGCACAAACTACGTGAACTTCATGAATCCGGAGCTGCAGTACAAGCTGGACCATTAGACTTTTCTCTGCATGACCTGAACCCAGGAGATAAAGTTTATATCAAGAATTTCAAGCGAACTGGAGCAACTGAACCTTCATGGGAAGGACCATTCCAAATATTATTAACTACTCCAACATCTATAAAGATTGGAGAAAGAGACTCTTGGATTCACTGCTCACATGTGAAGAAAGCATCTTCTGCTGAGACTGATTGACTCTATCCTATCATATGAATTGTGACTCTATCTTATCATAAGAATTGGAGATAATAATCCATAGACAAATGGATGCTGTTTTTTTTTTCTCAAGAATATATTGAATTACTGATTTTTTTTCTTATTTTTTCTTATTTCTTTTCTTTTATTTTTTTATCAGAATATTTGATTTTTTTCTCATTTTTTGTACTGAAGGTACACATAATTAATATTAATATTTTTTTCCCTGCAGTAATACAAGTTAATATATATACTCTTGCTATAATATCAATATATGCCTAAAAGCTTTAAACTATGGGAACCTGCCATTTATTGATAAAATATTATAGGACTGTGATTAATGTTTGTGTCTGATTCCAGGAAAGGGGATAAAAACAAGGAGCACAGACTAAACCTGAATAGTGCCAATAGAGCACACAAGAAATATTAAAGTGAGACTCGAGGTTGCGATGCTTAACTTATGTTTAAGTCGTAGGACTTCCTTGTATCTACACTCTTTTTGAAATACTCAAACAAGTACAAAGCTTGACTATCATTCTGGCTCCCTATATCTCTGAAGGAAAAAAATCAGACAAGGGAATGACATTTCCCCATCAAAATAGAATTCTAATTCTTTTCTTCTTATATTATGGCAACTTCCTGTAGTCTTGGCTACAAATGGCTAAGTGAAATATTACTGCATTCTGTCCTACATACTTGTGGGATAGAAATTACTTTAAACTGGACCTATACAAGGTCTATTTTGAATTTTTCTTATGTTTTTGATTATTTTTCTATTCTTTTGATAATTGACACATACACCCCCATAACTGAACATTGCATTCTGAGCTAAACTTGATAATTTTTTTTAAATACTTACTTCAGGGGGGATTGTATTTTAATTTAAAATCTAAGAATTTTTGAATTTTTTTGCTTGAGATTGCATTTTTATAAAAATCCAAGACTTTTGTTTAAGATTTTACTTTTATAAAAAATTCAAAGATTTTGATTTTGTTCAAGAAAAGATCTTCAAGAAAGAAGCTTGAAACTTTTATATCGAGAGAATGAACTGTTGCAGAAAGATGCCAAAAACCTACACTTCATCAAGAAGATCAAGAATGAACTTTGGATGTGATTGATTGGACTGAACTTTTGATTGAACATTTATTGTAACATTTATGCCAAAAGGGACTGCCCCTAATTTGGCTTTCTGTCAATGCGCCTAGCAAACATTGGTTTTGCTTTCTTTTCTTTTCTATTTCCTCTCTCACTATTCTAATTCCTCCTAGAAAATTGAATATTGTGTATATCTTTAGTTAGAAGTGAATTTAGAACTACAAAATGATTATGTTAAATGATCAATGGGGAGACTAGTCTCCCAATGATCATCAGGGGGGATTGTAAACCTCAAATTTCCTTAGACTTATAATTGTTGAAAATTTCACCATTGGGATATTTCATACTTGGAAAATTTCTTACTGATAGTCTATTGGAATGGGAACTCCATTGGCATGGGAGGTTCCTTCTCTTCCCTTCTTAAGATTTCTTTAGGACAGAAACCCTTTGCTGAACAATGGAAAGGACTTTGACCTATGCTTAAGCATAGAACAGGAATTTCTTTGAGTCTTGATTGATTTTAGAATTGATACAATGAAGATACTCCACCCTATTCAGTCCTAATAGGATTGAGTAAGGGCTGCAGCCTAGATCAAAATTTAATTATTCCAATCTCTACCATACTCAAGTTAACAGGATTTAGAAAGGGCTGTAACAAAGGAGTAAAGATTTAATCATTTGAAAAATATGACCTTCAACAGACATGTGCAAAAGCCAGAAACCTCTGGGCGGTCCTGGGTTAAGCGAGAGCCTCCATTGACAGGGAAATTGATGAAGAGTGATTGGTAGATGTGAGGACTGAGGGGAGGCAACTTGGATGGTTTCCTTAAAGATAGGAGGGTCTGGAGACTCGAGGAGGGGGTTGAGTTTTTGGTCTGTGTGGTTCCGGGGCTCTGGGGAAGCTTGCTCTGAAGGAAGCTGAAGGTGGGGGCCTCTGAGACTGTTTCTCCATTTTGGACATGTGAGTAATAGAGACTGATCTCTTTTCTTTGCCCCAGCTATCTAAGGGCTTGGGCCTTTTGGCCCAGCCTAAACAGAAGGGGTATTTAAGCCCTATTCCCTTCTCTCCCCTTTCTCTCTCTCTCTATATCTCTAATTCCTTTCTTGCTCCTATTGTAATTAAACTCCAAAAAAGGCTGACGGCTGACTTGAGTTTTTCATTTAGGAATTACATAGCTGATTCCTTGGCGACCTTAAATTAATATATATCAGTCTTTTAAAGTGATTCCCTTGTAACACAGGACAGTGGATGCTTAGTGGAACAAATGCCATAATGACCCTTAAACATCTTTTGCTTTGAGCTTCAAAGATCTAAGGGACTCTAGCCCCAAGAGATGGGAATCAATGCAAGCACACAAGTAACCCAAGACAAAACCAAGCAGGGCTGACCACCCAATACAAAAGCACAGAATGTAGCAAAACAATAAGGTGGTGGAGTATATAAAACACCAGGTCTGGAATCAAGTCAAATTCATCATACTGGAAGACTGTCCTGAATGGGGAAGGGCTGGAAGGAGAGAGCATTCTGGAGAAGGAACAGAGGAACTGAGAAGACCCAAACAGTTGAACTCAGTTCTCTTTGGGAAGCCCACTAGGGAGGTTCTTCTGAGTGAATCTCTCAGCCTGGAGCATGCTCATGTGAAGCCAGACCCCAGTATCCAGTGAAGGCAAACCAGAGTGAATAGGACTTTGCCAGAAAGCTATTCAGCACAAGATTTCCTCTCAATCCCTCTAGACAGTCCTTTGAACTTGATATCAATAGCTAGGAGAGCTAGGAGTCAGGACAACTCTCACAATTGACCTACAGGATTTGGGGAGAAGGGGTTCAATTGTTATCTTTAGGGACTTCCTATTTCCCACACCTTCCCATTACCTTATCCCACAACTTTCTTGCCCTACCCTTCATGTTTTCCTTTAAAATAAATAGCTATTTACTAGATCAAGTGTCTGCTTTATAGTATCCAAGAAAGAAGACTTGGAGTTTGAGGGGAAGATATTACACTTCTCTCCTCAGCGAGGAAGAAGCAGTGTCCTGTAATTTATTTCAATCCAGTCTCTGAGGGAGTAGTTACCTGTGATTCTGAAAGCAACCAGTGTGGGGTTTACCAGGGAAAGAGAGAGGGAAACCAATCTATACCCTCTCTCCACCCTTTGGCTCCATTCCATCTCTACCACACTCTGATCCTTGAATTCAGTGGTGGGAGACTCCCTCCATTTCTCTCCCTCCATTACAGTGTGCATCCCTGGGAAAGTCACTCAAAACCTCTCTACCTCAATTTCTGCAACTGTAAAATAGGAATAATAATGGTGACAAACTTCCTAAGGTTATTGTGAAGATCAAAGGAGATGACATTTGTAAACTTTATCACAAAGGCACTTAATGAATGCTTGTTTCTTTTCTTTCTTCCTGGTCATGGAACAAATCTGAACTCGGGAATTAAAGGCAGAGCCATGATTAAATCAAAGGAAATACCAACTAGTTAAAAAATTAAAATTTATAGATTCCTAAAAAGAGCAAATGATTCTGTAAAACTATTACACCACTATAAGAACACAAAGATTAAATGGGTGTGAGAGGTTTCCACAAAGACAACTTAAATACCTAGAAGAAATGAAGCAAGTGATAAAAATTACAATAAATTATTGAGGGAATAATTGGAAGGAGAAGTAGTAGATAAGACTATTAAAAAAGCAAATGGAATGAAATAGGAATTCCCAGTTACACAGAAAAATGTTCTTTATGTGGTCTACTATTTACATGGAGACACCCCTTTGGTGTTTAAATTCAGATTAAAATATTAATTTTTTAAAATTGATGGTTATACCATCTCTGCTGGGCTAAACTCTTATTCCTTTCATTCCAATCATTCAAATTCTGAATCTGATTTTATTAACCATCTCTCCAACACTCTTCTTCTAAACAAACCTGAAATATTTTATGAAAAATTTTACTAAAGCCAAAAACATTCTATCCATAGCATTCCTCTTATCTACTAGTTTAGCAATCCTGTCAAAAAAGAAATGAGATTAGTTAGGAATTGATTTAAAAAACAATAAAACCAATATAGTTCTTTGTAATTCCTGCTCTACATTGTTACCAACTACTTTTTGTTTATATTTTCTAGAATTTCCAGAGGAATTCAAGTCAACCTCTTCAAAAATGTCCTTTTCCCTTTTTCTGAAAATCTGGGCAACATATATGTGCCTTACTCTCTTGTTCTTCATGAATTTCCAAATATCAGTGATAGTGACTCAATAATCTCATCTTCTAATTCTTTCAGGATGCAAAGATGTAGTTTATCTGTGTTATGGGCATGGAAGGATACCCTTTTGGGTTCGGGAAGGATGCCTTTTGCAAGCATGCAATGACTCCAAAACTTAGCTTAAAAAACAAAAAGAGATTTATTAATTTAGAAAGTAATGTTGAGAGTGGCCAGGAGGATAGCAAGGTAGAAAAGCAAGATGGGGAGCAGTTCCCTGGGAGGACAACATGAAAGGAAAGGCTGCCCCCCCCCCAGATAAATCGGTTCTGGGGATTTTATACATTCTTCATAACAGTTAGTCACTCAGGCATGAGGTGGGGTGATCTTACTGGGGTCTGCCTGGGGACATAAAGATTCCTTAGTTTTAGGGGACAAACAGATGTCCGATAGGATCAAGGTGCTATCTGAAGGTGCATCTTTCTGACCATCTAGAGGACTATCAAAGGAAGATAGTCATCTCAGGACTCTAGGTGGGGTCATTGGGTGTTTTTAGTCTCAGAGCCAGAAAAAAACAAGGAAGTTCCCTTGACAATAGTTCTCCTGGGTTTCTGGAGTACATGCCCATGTCATCTCCCCCCTCTCCTAATATGTAAGGGAAAACTGGACAGCAATCTGTCTTCTGTAACTTCTTCAGAGCTGAGGATGGGCAAAGAGATCTCCCTGCCTAACATTAGGAGCAAGAGGAATTGACTGTAAGCCTCGTCCAGAGCATCAGGCTGGGATATTTGCCAAGGTTATGGTGGCATCTGGCATCTGGGTGACTCCCATGAGTGCTTTTACCCTAGAAGCAACTAGAGAGATGACAAGGTTACAAATACAAGATTCATATATCAGGATACCCCCAGTTATCAGGATGATAGGGATAAATGGGGCAAGGAGGGCATATAGCCAGGATTTCCAGGAGGATGAGCCAGGAAACAGCTTTCTCCGTGGACACCTCATGTAACTGTTGGGCTTGTATTTCCACTTTGTGGGAATTATTAATATACCAAAAAGGACAAAGAATGTAGGGAAAGAGATAATCATGGCTAGAGCAAGAGAGATTTAAGATAACAAGGAGGGGGGGATGGAGCTACTTATTCCAAAGTGTCCTTAGGTTGGGTCTTTCTTTAGGAAGAGGAATTTGAGATCTTCCAGTGGCTCACAGGAATAAATGGCTTCCATACCCCCTTCACCACTTGTTTCTGGAGGGATAAAGGGTTTGATACCAGAGATGTGAGTCCGTGTATTCTGTCCCTTCAATTTTACCACTGTAGGAGTGGACAAAATAACCCTATGGGGGCCCTCCCATCGGGGTGTTAGGTGGTTTGATCCACTCCATGTCTTCAGATATACCAAGTCTCCTGTCTGGGCTGGGTGGAGAGATTCCTTTGTATCCTCTGTGGAGGGTTTGGGGAGGATCTGATTAGAGTATTCTCTCAGAACCTGGTGGGTTGGGCCAAGTTGTCTAGAGAACCGAACAAGGCTGTGTATTTCTGTGTCTAAAAGAACATCAGAAGTTAGAAAAGGTCTCCCATAAAGTAATTCAAATGGGCTCAACCCTAACTTTCCCCGGGGAGCAATCCTCATTCTGGTTAGGGCAATGGGGAGAGCTTGGACCCAATCAATTTTAGCCTCCTCACAGAGTTTGGTGAGGGCTCTTTTTAGGGTCTGATTCATACGTTCTGTTTTCCCTGAAGCTTGGGGATGCCAGGCTGAGTGTAAATGGTAAGTGATTCCCAAGGCCTTAGAGACCATCTGAGTGATCTGTGAAATGAAAGCAGGACCATTGTCACTCTCTCCTAAGTCTGTCCCTTTCATTCATATAATTCCACCCGGGATCTTGCCCTGGGACTGCTGTGACGCCAGGAACTCCTACCCATGTGCCAGCTAGGGCCTTCTCATCACCTATTTCTACAGCCAAATCCCAGATCCGTTTTTTCTCATCTGGGGTGCAACAGGTGGAGATAATAATATGCAGATCTGCCCAGGACAGGACAAACTGCAGGGTAAGGGATTTAAAACCCTCAATGAATTTGGTCTGGTTCTCTGAGTAGCGACCCAATTTCTCCTTCATCTGGGCTAGATCAGTCATAGAAAAAGGAACATGTACCCGAGCCAGCCCATCTGGCGAGGGTACCTCTCATAGGGAGGAGGTGGGCCCTGTTGCCATAGCTCAGTCCTCTCTGGGTGTAGAGTGGGCTTGGTTGAGGAATGGGCGAGGTAACATTATCCTTAGGCAGTGGCGGGTACAAAAGGATATTAGGGTTGGGAGTAGAGAGAGGAGTGGTCTCAGGCTCTGAACCCAGAGAGTAAGGTGGAGGGTTTGGAGCCAAGGGTTGGGAAGAGGAACCAGGAGGATCTGGAGGGGATTCTGTAGTAGAGGTTAGTTTTGGGGGAGGGGAAGGTCTTGACTGCTCCGCAGCCAGTGTAGGAGATGTTATCTCCCTACCCCTCACAGAAGCTAAATTGCTTGGGAGAGCTAAGTCATCTAGAACATCCTGTTGGGGACTTTCACCAGAAAGGGTCAGTAAGGAGGTGGCAAGGCACATACAATATGATCACTTAGCTCAGGATTCTGGCTGAGTTTAATGAAAGCGGAAAGGTAGGGAATGGCTATCCATTTCCCTTCCCTTCTGCAGAATAAATCCAATTGTCTGATGGTTTTATAATTTAGGGTACCATGAATGGGCCATGTTTCTTAATTACCAAGGATGTAACCTGGCCAGACGACATTACAAAAAGAAATTAATTGCTTTTTCTTTAAGCTGTTTAGTGCCAATTTTTTCCAATTTTTAAGTATACACCCCAAAGGGGAATCTCGGGGTACTCTCTGTCTCTGTCCCATTTGGATGCAAAAGTGGCCAATTTCACACCGAAGGTCAACAACTATGCGTCCACAGAAGTTGCCCGACCAAGAGCACTCAGTTTAGTACTGAGGCGAGCACTCAGCTGAACACTGAGGTGGCAAGACTTTCCCACACAACTAAAACGTCTTCTAGTATACGGGGAAGCCGACAGACAGACAGACCCCAAACTCCAGCAGCCAGACTGAACTGGGGCCAATGGGAGAGAGAGCACGAAAGAATTCCCACGGAGATATCAACAAAAAGGTGGGGGTTTCAGGAGTCAAAGAAAAGGCTCCTTTCCTACCTGAGAAGCCGTGTCCTCATGGACGATCTGGGGTACAGGCATAGCTTACAGGAGAGCCAAACACGTTGGGCATTTATGTCCTTAATTATCAATTATTAATTCCTTGTTAGATATTTCTATTCTGTCATTTCCAGTAAAAAGGCAGTTCTTATTTATAAAAACAAAGAAACAGAAACAAAATAATAATACAGTAGCTCTACCTAATTTTTGGCATCAATTATTTTCACTCCATCATCCTTTATTTGACCCTTATTTTTTTCCAACTGGTACAAGAAATATTTTGTTGTTCAGTCATTTCACTCATGTTTTACTCTGTGACCTTATTTGTTGTGGGGTTTTTTGTATTTTTTGTTTGTTTGTTTTTGACAAAGATACTGTCATGGTTTGCCATTTCCTTTTATAGTTCATTTTACATATGAGGAAAATGGGGCAAACAGGGTTAAGTGATTTGCCCATGGCCACACTGGGGCCATATCTGAATTCAGTAAAATGAGAATTCTTGACTCCAGGACCAGCACTCTATTCACTGAGTCCCCAGCAATCCTCTAATGTTTATAGCTTATTTTTTAGAGAATTTTTAAGGGGCAAAAAGGGATCTAACAGAAGAAAGAGAAACAAAGGTGAAAAAAGCTGGATAATTATTCCATGGTCTAAATCCCTTGACAACCTATTAATCAACCTATATCTTTTATGGAGTGGATAGTTGCTTGAATGTAATGAGAGGAGGCAAAGGACAGAAAGGAACTGATAATGTGCCTTTTCCAAGACAATGCATGAATGGTAATGGGAAAATTGTTCTTACAATCTCTTAAAAAGTTGGAATTGAAAAACTGGAAGAATAAGATGAAAGCCACAGAAAGAGTAGAAGAATGATTTGCATCAGAAATGGACAGGAAAGAGTGCCAATAAAAAGTATTTCTAATTGGAGAGGAAACATATCTGCAATTAAGAGACAAGGACCTCACAATCGATTTTTTTTTTTTAGAAAATTTTGCATAAAGAAGGCCACCTTCTCTAGGAAAAGATGTAATGGGATTAAAATTCTCTGGAGACTACATATTAAATTATAGTTATTCATTAGATAGTGTCAAATGAGTTTTGGGAACCCCAAATTTGCCCATATCCCTTGGGAACTTACCTTAAGGGGAGTCCCAGACTAATCTTGTTTCAGATGTTAAAATATTTAATGATACCAGTTTAGGTAGGACTAGTAGATATAATGAAATGTTAAGTACCCTTCGCGTCTTAGAAGCTTCTCCCATCACATGAAGGTCTTGTCCCAGGTACCCAGCCTTTGGTTGCACTCTTTCTTAAGTATCCATTGTAAAGTATACACCTCTCCCTGATAATTCTGTCTTGGACTTCTCAATTCCTTGTAACCATTATAAAGCCAATTACACTTCCCTGTTTTTAGTTCCCCAAAAGGTATATAAGAACCCTATGTTCTATTGTCTATGTGTTCACTAGCACAGTGATTCTTTTAGAGACACTGTTCCCAGGTCCCAGAGCCCTTGACTCCCTGATTGGACAGACTTGACCTCAGTCTGGGTACAGGGCAACCTTCTGGATGCCAAGAGACACAGGGTCAAGAGGCAAGCATCTTCTGAGACCCCAGGGAGTCATGAAACCTCTGGTGTTCTCCTATGGTATATATGTGTGCCCACTAATAGGGTGAGGCTGTTTCAAAACTTTTCTTACCAAAAGGAAAAAGAGGTACAATTTCTGTCAAGTTCACACAGTCTTTTGGACAATACTTCACACCAGGAGAAGGAATATATGAGTTTCTAAAATAAAGTAGCACAGATATGGATGAACATAGAGCCAGAGAAAAGATAGCATATCTTTAGGAATTGAACCTGATTACAGTAAAGGCAAGGGTTATAGCTGTTATTACTTGGGATATAGATTGACTCACTTAAGTAGAATGGTGGATAGAATATTACACTTGAAGTCAAGAGAACTTATGTCCAAATCCTGCCTAAGACACCCATACCTCTCATAGCCAATGAGTAATTACAATGGGTTTTGCATATGTCATTGATCAAGACCTATTTCCATATTATTAATATTTGCATAAGGGTGATTGCCTAGAGTCTATATCCCCATTCATATCCCCATCAACCCATGTGATTAAGCAGTTGTTTTTCTTCTGTGTTTCTACTTCCACAGTTCTTTCTCTGGATGTGAATAGCATTCTTTCCCATAAATCCCTCAGAATTGTCCTGTATTATTGCATTCCTATTGGTAGAGAAGACCATTACATTAGATCGGGACAAAGTGTATATGATTCTCCTGGTTCTGCTCCTTTCACTCTGCATCAATTCCTGGAGGTCATTCAAATTTACATGGAATTCCTACAGTTCATCATTCCTTATAGCACAAAAGTATTCCATCACTAACAAATACCACAATTTGTTCAGCCTTTCCCCAATCGAAGGACATCACCTCATTTTCCAATTTTTTGCCACCACAAAGAGCACAACTATAAATACTTTTGTGCAAGCCTTTTTCCTTATTATCTCTTTGGGGTATAAACCCAGCAGTGGTATAGCTGGATCAAAAGGCAGACAGTCTTTTAAATCTCTTTGAACATAGTTCCAAATTGCTATCCAGAATGGTTGGATCAATCCACAACTCCACCAGCAATGCATTAATATCCCAATTTTGTCATGTCCCCTCCAACATTTATTACTTTCCTTTGCTGTCATTTTAACCAATTCTGCTAGGTGGGAGGTGGTACCCTGGATGTTGTTTTGATTTGCATTTCTCTAATTATAAGAGATTTAGAACATTTTTTCATGTGCTTATTGATAGTTTTGATTTCTTTATCTGAAAATTGCAAATTCATATCCCTTGCATATGTACCAATTAGGGAATGGCTTGATTTTCTATACATTTGATTTAGCTTCTTATAAATCTGAGTGATTAGACTGTTGTCAGAGATTTTTGTTATAAGAATTTTTTCCCAATTTGTTACTTCCCTTCTAATTTTGGTTGCGTTGGTTCTATTTGTATAAAACCTTTTTAATTTAATCAAAATTATTTATTTTACATTTTGTAATATTTTCTAACCCTTGCTTGGTCTTAAAATCTTTCCTTTCCCATAGATCTGACAGGTAAACTATACTTTGTTCTTATAGTTTACTTATATTTTTAGTTATAGTTTCCTTCTTTATATTCAAGTCATTCATCCCTTCTGAGTTTTTCTTGGTGTAGTGTGTGAGATGTTGATCTAAACCTAATATTCCCCATACTGTTTTCCAATTTTCCCAGTAGTTTTTGTCAAATATTGGATTTTTATCCCCAAAGCTGGGCTTTTTGTGTTTATCAGATACTGTCTTGCTGAGGCTATTTTCTCCAAGTTGATTCCACTGATCCTCCCTTCTGTCTCTTCACCAGTACCAAATTATTTTGATGACCTCTGCTTTATAGTACAGTTTTAGATCAGGTACTTCTAGTCCCCCATCCTTCACTTTTTTTTATTATTTCCCTTAATATTCTTGATCTTTTGTTCTTCCAAATGAACCTTGTTATAGTTTTTTTTTTTTTCTAATTCAGTAAAAAAGTTTCTCAGTAATTTGATAGGTATGGCACTGAATGAGTAAATTAGTTAGGATTTTCATTTTTATTATGTTATTATGTTAACTTGTCCTACCCATGAAAAACTAATGATTTTCCAATTGTTTAGATCTAGTTTTAATTGTGTGTAATTTAATTTAATTAATTGTTTTGTAGTTGTGTTCATATAATTTCTGAGTTTGTCTTGTTAGATTCCCAAGTATTTTATATTGTCTAGGATGATTTTAAATGGAATTTCTCTGTCTAACTCTTGCTGCTGGGATGTGATGGAAATATACAGGAATGCTGATGATTTATATGGATTTATTTTGTATCCTACAACTTTGCTAAAATTGTTGATTATTTCCACTAGCTGTTTAGTTGATTCTCTAGTATTCTTTAAGTAGACCATCATATCATCTGCAAAGAGTGATAGCTTGGTCTCTTCATTGCCAATTTTAATACCTTCAATTTCTTTTTCTTCTCTCATTACTACTACTAGTGTTTCTAGTACAATGTTAAATAATTGAGGAGATAATAGGCACTTTTTTTACCTCTGATCTCATTGGTAATGCTTTTAATTTATCCCCATTGCATATGATGCTTATTGGTGGTTTAGATATATGCTGCTTATTATTTTTAAGAAAGGTCCTTCTATTCCTATGCTTTCTAGTGTTTTCAATAGGAATGAGTGTTATATTTTGTCAAAGGTCTTTTCTGCATCTATTGAGGTAATCATGTGATTTTTGTTGGTTGTTTGTTGATATGGTCAATTACGGTGAACAGTTTTCATAATATGGAACCATATTTGCTTTCTTGATATAAATCCCACCTAATCATAGTGAATAACCCTTCTGATCATTTACTAGAATCTTTTTGCTTGTATTATATTTAATTTTTTTGCATCTTTGTTCATTAAGGAGATTGGTCTATAGTTTTCTTTCTCTATTTTTGGTCGACCTGAATTTGGAATCAGTACTATATTTGTGTCATAAAAGGAATTTGATAGAAGTCCTTTGCTTATTTTGTTAAATATATTGTATAATATTGGGATTAGTTGTTCTTTGAATGTTTCATAGAATTCACTTGTGAATCCTTCTGGTACTGGGGATTTTTTCTTAGGGTATTCTTTGATGGCTTGTTTAATATATTTTTCTGATATGGAATTATTTAAGTATTCTATTTCTTATTCTATTAATCTAGGCAATTTGTATTTTTGTAAATATTCATTTGTATCACCTAGATTGCCATATAATTGGGCAAAATAGTTTTTAATTATTGCCTTAATTTCCTCTTCATTAGAGGTAAGATCTCCCTTTTCATTTGTGATGTTGTTGATTTGGTTTTCTTCTTTCTTTTTTTTTTAGATTGACCAATACTTCATCTATTTCTTCTTTATCTTTATCTTTTTATTTTTTGTTTGGTTTTTTTTTTCCTAACCTTTGCCTACCTTCCATGCTTCAACCTACTGTAGAGCTCCTTCACTCATCTGACTTTGGTTTTGTCCTTTTGAGGCACTTTATCTCAGTTGGTGGAGAGGAGAGGAAGAGCCCTGCTTCTACTCTGGGGCCATCTTTACCTTGAAGTCACATGATGATGTTTAAAAAAGAGTGAAGTAAAGCATATAAGGGGAGGATAGTTGTAAAATCAATAAGTACAATAAAATGGAAATTGGATAAAAGAAGCATTTAAGCCTGGTAATTCATGAATTAACACTCATTCCCATGATGGAGAAAAAGGGAATAACAAAGAGGTCATGAATGCTACTACCCATGAATCAAAAAATTCAGTTAGAATGACATGGAAGGGAAGGTGTGATAGGGAAAGGACGTTTTGGAACAGACTGTGTAATGAAAATGTTAGAGTGATTGACAGGAGCATGTGACTGAGATTCACATAGGAGACTAAGGACCAGGATCTGGGCAAGGATTCTGAGGTCCCAACTGTCTGGGCATTTCTCTCCTGAAGGACCTGAAGTTGGAGGTTTGAAAAACAGGTTTCTGGCTTTGGTGATACCAGCTCAAGAGAGGAATCTTTTGAACTGGTTGCTGGCAGCTTGAACAGAAGATTGAGGACACACTTCTCCACTGGACCTGTTTGGATAGTTATCAGCTGAAGATCCTGTCCCATTTGATTGGACTCCATTGAGATATTAGGTTATTGGGGAAACTTATTGTTTAGTTTAGAATAAGATAGGTTAAGATAGATTTATAGAAATTAGAGTTTAAGAGTAATTGTAATCATTCTCCTAACCCTTTTCCCTTCCTCCCTTTCCCAATAATAAATCTAAATTTTTATATGTTTCCTTCTTGTTCATTCCCCTACCAATTCCCATTACAAACGTGATAAAGACAGAACAAAACAAAACAAAACAAAACAAAACTTCCTGTAAAAGATTAGAGAGGAGGGAAGATTTTGAACCTCTTGTTTAACAGGATTACAGAGAATAAAAAGCAGTGTGGTAATAGCTATTTAGCTATTACTTTTCATATACCTAAAATTGATAAATGGACAACTCAAGAAAATTCAAAGACCTTGAAATAGAACATGTATGGAAGTGAATGGGAATGGGGAGAATTAATGAGAATAAACCCATAGCAAGCAATGTAAGAAAAATTAGTTGCAGGAACCAAAGAAGAAAGGGTTTAAAACCAGTATAAAAATAATAGATGGGGCAACTAGGTGTCACAGTGAATAGAGAGCCAGGCCTGGAGATGAGAAGTCCTTGGTTCAAATTTGGGCTGAGACACTGCCTAGCTATGTGAATCTGGGTTAGTTGTTTAATTCCAGTTGCTTAGCTATTGCCATATTCCTTTCTTGAAACCAATATCTAGTATTGCTTCTAAGAAGGAAGGTAGGGGTTTAATAAAAAAAAAAAAGAGGAAACCACAACTCAGCACCCATTACTGTAGAAGAGAGAGAGAGAGAGAGAGAGAGAGAGAGAGAGAGAGAGAGAGAGAGAGAGAGAGAGAGAGAAGGAGGGAGGGAAGAAATAAGGAGATAAAGAAGGAAATAAGGAAAGATACTTTTAAGTGTGTGAATTTAATATAAAATGTACCCTGTTTGATAGCTCCACCCATTGACTGGTTGAACTTGTGTGGATACATGCCCTGGCATTCTGGTGTGGGTAGTAGTAGTTCTTTGAGGAGTGATATATCTGGAAATCAGGACTCAGAATATGGATGGAGGTTCTAGCCTATCCAATCAGTCTCCTTGGAGGAATGATGAATACTGGCTTTGTAAGCAAGTGAGGGGAAGCAGAAGCTCTCTTTTCCTGAATGCAATCATGGTCTGTCACCCTTCTCTGGAGAGTTTAATGGTCTGCTTGAGGAATGGCTTGGGGGGAGCTGGGGAAATATGGAAGCAATTTTTAGTTAGGGTGACCTGGTGATTTCTCTCACTCTCCCACTAATAAATAATTATAAATTAATATACAACCTCAAGAGAATATTATCAGGATATAAATACTTACCATGAGTCAAGCACACTATTAAGTTCTAAGGATACATATCTTGAATAAAATGTTCCTTTCTGGCCACCTCCATTTTAGGGAGAACATTGATAAGCTCTAGAACTCCCAGAAGAAGGGGAATGGAAGGGAAAGGTTCTGAGTCTATGTTATGAGGATTTTTTCCCCTGCCTTAAATCTCTTACCCACTCCAAAAGGCTGCCAAATTGATTTTTCTCCAATCAAGTCTGACCATATAATTCTCCTACAAAATAAAATGTGATGGCTCCTATAACCTTAGCAATAAAATATAAAATGTTCTATTTGTCATCTAAAGCTCTTCTTAGGCTGTATCCTTCAAACCCTTGTCAGTCTTCATATATTCTATTTTCTCAGGCAAACTGCTTTTTTCACATTCCAATTCCTATCTTTCTGCCTTTGCACTGCCTTCCTCTCTCCTCTGAATGTACATCCTTCTCATCTCTTCTTATCTGAATCCTATGTTTCCTTCAACACATAGCTCATGCCAATTTCTTCAGATGGTCTTTCCTGATCTCTTTAGTTTTTATCTTCTCCAGTCCTTAAAAAATTATATAATGATAATTCTTCAAAAGTAAATGGAATGCCTCAAAGAGTAGTGAGTCTCAGTTATTGGAAGCTGTCAGGCAAAGTCTTGTCTGGGCCAGAAAGCAGGAGAAGGAAATTCTTTTCAAGTACAAGTTAGCCCAGATGGTACTTGATTTCCCTTCTAATTCTGAAATTATTTCATTCTTTGATTGTGGTCACTATGGCTTTTCTTAATTTGTCATCTCTATTTCCTCTAACATGGAGGCTTGGGAACTGGCTGTATAACATTAAAAAGAATAAAATAAAACCTTATGTAAGTTGTGCCTTCCAACAGAGAACAATATATAGAAACTTTGGGATTTAAATAAAACCTTGAAATATGAAGAAAAATATGGCATTTTAGGTCATAAAAAGAACGTCTTTAGGGAAGTAAGATGAAATACATTTTTGCCTTTCATCTTCTTAAAAGAACATAACATAGTAAAATTCTATAGTGTATCCATTATTTTATAATATTCATAGACTTATATAATTTTTGTTGAGGTACTCACCTTTTATTCTGGAATGATGACTTGGTCAAATTGCCTCACTTGGTTTAAATGCAACACAATTATCTACTTATTATTTGGCTAGGATGGGTGAAAATAATTTAAAATAGAGGAGTTATGGTTGTGGATTCAGATTATTAACAGAACGTTATTTTTCTTTTGGGAAAAAAATCTTCAAACACTCCTCTAAAGTCAATGGATTAGGAAAACCAACCCAAGTCAAAAACAACCCTAATACTGTTCTAGGATAAAAACTACAATGAGGAATTTAAAGCACAACATTATATTATGCTTCAGTATTTTTTAAGTCAGTAAGAATAAGCATTCTTAAATTTTAAAGATTAAAAAAGTTTCTTGGAATGAATATATCACAGAACTTCAGAGTTAGAAAGGATATTAAACATTCTCTATTTCAACAAAGAAACAGCTAGGTGATGCAGGGTGTTTAGAGTGGTGCACCTGAAATAAGGAAGTCTCATTTTCTTTATTAAAATCTGACCTCAGACAATTACTAGCTACATGACATTGAACAAGTCATTTAGCCCTGTTTGCCTTGGTTTCCTCGTTGGTAAAATGATTTGGAGAAGGAAATAACGAACTCCCCCAATATCTTGGCCAAAACCCACCAAAGGGCATCATGAAGAATCACAGATGACTAAAAACATCTGAATGACAAGAGCAGTTTGACCCAGCAAAAATCCTTTTACTTGCTTTATATTTTACCAAGTTTCAATGAAGCTCTGCTTGAAGATGTCCACTATGAGGAAACACACTATCTATCTTCTTTGGTAGGCTTTTCCACTTTTGAATAGCTCTAATTATAGGACATTTCTCTTTATATCAAACCTCTTTGCAACTCTCATCCACTATTTCAAATGCTGAGATCTGGTGTGAAAGCAAACAAGTTGAATCCTTCCACATGATATCCCTTTGAATATTCAAAGACAACTTTCATGTAGATTCATTATAAAATTTTGACAAATGTAGCTGAAATAAAAAGCCACAAAGAAGCCAACAACATACACGTTCAGTCCAGAAATGAAAGCAGACAGAAATGAATGAACAGATAGAAGGAAAGAAAAATGACATGATAAGGGATGAAGGAATATGGCTTCACAATCTTCTGATGCTGTGGAACAGCCAGGTTGAGTTGTGGGGGTGTATGACGAGGTGTTACAGAAGTGAGAAAATGTTGCACATTGACTATGGCAACACTGTATCTCATTTAAAAGGGAAAGGAGATTGTTTAAAAGAAACAATGTCTTGAAAAACATGTGGTAACCAGGAGAATTTATAGAACAATAAATACAAATATATGGTTGTGAATAGGCATGGACAAATGAGAGGCATTTGGAAAGAGGGGAAAATGTGTTCCCAAGAAATGTGGCCCTTCAATTAATACTAATTTTGAATGAGCAAAAGAATATCTGGAAGAAAGTAACCAGGAAGCATAACTTGATATAAGGAGGCATGTTTATAAAGGACTGAAATAGCTCATTAGGACTAAAAACTTATCAGAAACATTAAAAGTAGATGGGTATAAAGTAGAATCAATGTGGAATGTCATTGCTGTTTCTTCTTCATTTTCAAAAAGGACCAATGACATCAGAGGGTAATAATGCCTTGCTTGTGAATTGGATTCAAGAGAGAATTGCACAATATCATCAGCCTCACCCTCTCTTTCAGAGTTATTGAATTTGTAAGATGAAAGTCTGGGCAACGGGTGATGGTCTGGGATACAGTGGATGACCTGGAATTTTGTAAAGAAGAGCAACCAACTCCATTAGGCTAGGGAAACATCTTGAAGATGTCTAGCAGAATTTTTTTTGAGGCACCTGGAATTTTCTAAAAGAAGATTTTTAAATATGAAGATTAATACAGTAATAATTATTGGGTATCTTTTATTTGCAAAGAGTTATTGTAGCTAAGGTGGGAGATATAAAGAAATATAAATTATAGTTTCTATTTTCAAGGATTTAAAAATGTAGATAAAACATACATATTTGTGATAAATAATAATAGAGTTCAATAAAAGCCCTAAATAATAATAGAAGAGATGACTCAGTAATATACATTATATTATGAAATAATTTGCATTGATAATAATTATTATAGTTAATAGAAAAATAGATATGACTATAGTATGGTCCACTCAGAGGTTTACTTTTATTTGGCTCTTAAAGAATTAGTAGGAAATGGACAGGAGACAAAAAGGGGTTCCCTGTTGGATATAGCTATATGAGTGCCTTTGGAGAAGTGAGACACTCAAATTACATACTGAAGACATTAAATAAAAATATTTTTCTATAGCAGGATGTTCAGCAAGTAGTTGGCAATATGCCTACAAATGTAGATTGGGGACAAATTGTCTTGCTTTGACTGTAAGGTTGAGTAGTTTGGACTTCATCCTAAAAGCTAAGGAGGACCATAAAAGGCTTTTTAGCAGAAGTACGTTTTAGAATTTTAAGCTTGATGTCAGGAAAAGTTTCCTAAATATTAGAACTCTCGCAGAATGGATGCCTTTGATGTACTGGGTTCCCCTCTCATAAGAGGTCTTTGTGATAGGGATCCCCCCCCTCCACAGGTATGGATTGAGTTCCCTTATAATTCTGAAATACTAAAATTTTGTGGTTTGGAAAGGAAATGACTGGGCGCAGAGGCAAGCAGGTAGCAAGGTGGACTGAGTGCTGGGTTTGACATCAGGAAAACGTTAGTTGAAATCTGGCCTCAGTTCAGGCACTTAACTAGCTGTGTGCTCCCTAGGCAAAGAAATAATTTAACTTCTCTATGCTTCAACTTCATCTACAAAATGGGGATAATAATATTGCCTAACAATATTATAATTGTAAATATCAAATGAGGTAATGCATATAGTGCTTTGCAAATCTTAAAACACTATATAAATGTTAGCTTTTTAAAATCAGAGACAACAATTAGGTGGTATACCTATAACTAGGGGCAAGATGATTAAAGGACTTTCTCATAAAGGAAATCCTAAATCGGTGCTTTAACAGAAGTTTACTTTTTTTTTTTTAAAGGAACTAAGAATAAAGATGAACATTATAGACTGAAACTCAGAGAAAAGGTTTAGGACTTCTAAGATAAAATGTTTCCACTGAAATAGTTGCCTAAATTACTTTAAATAAGATTGCATGAGTCCATGAAAATGTAGTAAAAGCAGTTGTTATGGTTTTGGTCATAATTTCCCAGATAAAAGCATAGTTTAGTGTCTACAGAGCTGACCTCAAAGTCAAGAAGCCTTTGTTTACAGTCCCTCCTGTGACAAATACTGACTGTGACCTCAAGCAAGTCACAAAATCTCTCCATCTTCCAGTTAATTCTTTAGAATTATACTGAAACCTGTAGGTCACTTTCCAGTGTGTATGGGTATAGGAAGTTTCTTCACTGGGCATTCTTGATGCCAAATAAAATCACAAGTCTGACAAAAAAATTCTGGTGGGCACTGATACAAAAATATTCATTTTATTTCACTCTTTTGATTTATAGGACTCTCCTCTCTTCCCATACATTATTCTCCAGAGCATCTAGTACACTGCGGGTTATTTGTGAGTTTAGAAATGAAGAAAATTATAGTATTTAGATAGATGGTAACATTTAAAGGCTCAAAGGGATGGTTATAATAGCTAACAGACTCATACTCCAATATTAGAAAATCAGATTCTTGAGGACAGAAATAGTTTCACTATTTTTTTTTTTGCATTTAGTCATTCAGTCATGTTTGACTCTTCTTGACCATGGACCATAGCACACCAAGTCCTATCCTCTACTATCTCTCAAAGCCTGTCCACATTCATATTTGTTGTTTACATGACACTCTCTAACCATCTCACTTTCTGCTATCTTCTTGTACTTTTTCCTTCAATTGTTTCCAACATCAGAATCTTTTCTAATGAGTCATGTCTTCTCATAATGTGGCCAGCATATTTAAGCTTCAATTTCCAGTAGTATGAATTAATTTCTTCAAGTATTGACCAATTTGATTTCCTTGCTATCCAAGGGACTCTCAAAAATTGCTAGAATTTAGCATAGTGCCTGAGATAAAGTAAACATTCAATTTATAATTTTTGATTGATTAATTGATGCTCCCTTCTTTTGTTAAAGTATGATCACTATCAACTAGCTTGTAAATTCTGTGAGGACAAGGACAGCCTAATTCTTTTAGGAACAAAGATACTAAATTTGTCAAGACCAAGTTACATAGTATATGCCTATGAAATGAAGCAAAGTTAATTGGTCCATGTGGGTGTTAAGGCTCTGATCTTGATCTAATTGTTACTTTATAGATTTTTTAGTGTAAGAATTTTAATTTAGGTTTTTATGCTAATATGAAAGTCCTAAAGTAATTTTGTGGTAGCTGATTTTAAAAAATAACTCTTAAATCATGAGTCTGTTAGCTGTTCTTAACAATTAAATTTAATAGAGATATAGTAAAAGAGAGAAATGTGGGAAGGAAGTAGAAAGTATTGCCTAGCTAGATACCCTATAATTTCTGTCTGAAGAAGTACAGCTCACCACCCAGCAAGGGTTATCTCAAGTCCCAATCTCCATGTGGAGTAGTGGTAGTCTCTTAAGCCAGGAGTCCTGGTGGTGTCTTCAGCAAGGGTTCCACCAATGCAGTCTCCTTCAAAGCCAAGGCAGGAATCTCCAGAACCACTCTCTACAAAAGCCAGGAAAGGACGGCCTCTCCAGAACCAGTCTCTCCAGAAGCCAAGAAAGGAAGAAGAGCTACTCACCCAGCAAGCCAACACATGACCCGGGGGAAAAGTCTCCCCCTCCAGTCCAGCTCCCCAACACAGAGAGATTCCAAAGACGAACTCCAAAGGAGACGAAGTTCAAAGGAGAAGTCCCTTTTATAGGAAGTTCAGGGCTTTATATAGTCCTTTTTCCACATCACTTCCTGTCCCTTCCCCACTTTATGGGAACCAATCACAGTCTTTCCATTTGCCTAGCACTGCCTAGGGGCAGGGTTGTGGCCTCTGGAGTTCTCACTCACTCTAGCAAGTGACTTGTGAACTCTCATACTTAGTGACTGGTAAGGTACTAAGTAGGGGGACTTAAGTTTTGTCTGATTAACTTAAAAGTTGCTGATTGATAGACAAAGAGAGTTTGATTCCCTCTTCACACTAGTTAATTTCTGGAAAAAACAGTGCAGCCTTAATTAACATATGAGATTTGTTGAAAAGACTACTTTTTGCTGTGATATCTTTAATATCATTCAGTGTATGTGCACCACACAGTAAAACTTGATAATTTTCCCAGTGGTTGAACAATATTAGGTTTATAGGAAAAGGAAACAAAGGAAGCAAGTTGAATGGTGAAAACAAAGTTTAACTTGTAACTTCTATTTAAAGATGTTTGTACCACTTTTGGTCAAAAAATGAAAACTAAGGCTCTGAAATTTTGTTTATTATATTCCTGGTTTTCTATGTACCATTTATGATCAAATATATCCTTCCGTTGATATCTGAGCAGGAGGTGGTGAGTTTTTCTTTTATTTAGTATTGATTTGGCCATCTTATTCACTTAAAAACATTTCCAGATTGGGTGATTGCCACATCCTTATTTGTTTCAGCCATAAAGAGTATTTGGAACCTAGTGGGAAATGTGCATTACTCATTTAGCTGTAGGACACATATTCAGCATGTTGTAATTGAACTCAATATGGCACAAAGATTTTTTTTAAATTTGCTTCTGAATATAAGTCAAGATGCTTGTTTTAATTTTAAATTCTTACATGATCTAGATTCCAACTAAAATGTATATATATATGGTGCTTCTTTTGAGTATCTTTTTAAAATTTTTCTATAAGATTTTAGAAAGATCTTTGGATGAGAAAATTTTTTTAAATCATTCTGTGAATGTATAAAATTTTTCTTAGTTTTGAGTTCTAACAATTTGTTTTATATTCTTTTAAAAAAGTAAGTGTAAAAACAGCTGGGTGATATTTCAAAAATGTTACTTAACTCATTGCTAAGAGTCAAAAATAAGCATAGATGAGTTATTAGTAAGAAAATACACTTCTAAAAAATGTGAATGCCTAAACCATAAGAAAAATGTGTTCTATACATACATATATGTGTATATATTGTGTTTATAATATATACATTCATATATAAATTTATAGCAACTTCATATCAGCAGTTGCCATTTGTTTCAATTGACAGGAGTATGACTACTCAAACTTACCAGTCAATTCTCTAATTTTTCCTCTCTTATTCTTGCTTTACCAACCCTTAATGTTTATTTTAAATTTATAAAATACTTTTTGATTAGTGATTACTCTAGCATCCATTGCCTGAAGGCCATATAGGTTACATTTTCCCCCTCCCCCTCCTGAAGGAGTTCTTCGGTGTCCTTAAGGGCGGCTGGGAACTGTCTAGTCTTTCTTTCATTAGCTCAAGTCATTACTGACTGTATTTCCCCAATTTTAAGAATCTTTTATACTCCACTTACACTTAGTCTCTTAAAAGACAGAGTAGTTTTTTACAAGGACAATATTTACTTTGAAGGCATAATAAAAATAAATTAAAAAAAATTCCTCCCCCCACAAGAAACATATGGAATCGCAATTTCCACCAGTATGACTTAAATCTTAGAGAAGGGAAAGAGTTCTCAGCTTAATTTATTTGCTATGTAGCATGATTCCACCAAATTCCAATTCTAACGTCCTTCTTGGACTTAAGTCCTAGGCACTTTAGCTTCTCAGGGTTTCCCTGCCAGGCTAGAAGTACCATCAAGGCTAGAATCCTGCCTCTGACATCACCAGTGTAAGTTAGGGTACTCTATAGCCTTTTCTTAGAAGTAAAAAGGACAAAAGAACAGATTTACAACCTAGGATTCATTATTCATTTTTCATTCACTCTTACTCTCTCTCCACCATATCCAAAAACTTGTAAAATAATATTTATTCTACCTTCATAATATCTCATATATGTAATATTTGGTTATATAGCAATTATATATGCTATTTCATCATATGCTAATTATGTATATAAATACATATAATTGATAGTCTTAAATTATAAATCTGACCATATCACCTTCAATTCAATCAACTTCAAGGCTTCTCTATTGACTCTAGGATTAAATATAAAATCCTCTCTTTGGCTTTCAAAGCTTCCTATAATCTGTAACTTCATTTGTTCCTGTGTCCCTTATTACCAACATAATCTGTAATATACTGTTATCCAAAGCCTTCTATCTCCTGGGTGGGCATTTTACTGGCTCTCTCATCCCTTAAATTTTCTCCCTCCTCATCTCTACCTCCTAGTTTTCTTGGCTTCATTCAAGTCTCAGTTAAAATTCTTCCTTCTACATGAAACCTATTCCAGTCTTCTTTAATCTTAATACTTTCACTCTGGGATTATTTCCAATTTATCCTGTACATCTTGTTTGTACAGTTATTTGCATGATACATACCCCATTAGACTATAAGCTCCTTAAAAGCAGAGACTAGTTTTGGGGTTTGGTTTTATTTTTATTTTATATTTATTTTATTCCACTTCTTTATTATCAAGCCTGGTTCATAGTAGGCATCTACTAAATTCTTGTTGACTCTTTACCATGAACACTAGTAGGGCCTAAGCCAGAAAATTTAGGTGAATATTTTCATTGACTTTTCTTTTTCTCTTTGGGGTAAGAGTCAGTAAGAATGCTCCCTGAATGTGTACTAAGAAATGCTTTTATACATAGCTATGTGGATTTAAATATCTTTCATTCTTTCTCAAACCAACAGCTCTATCTACAATGGTAAACTGAGTCAGATTAACAAATACTAGTTAAATTTGGAACTTATATACAAAATGCAATAAAATTTCTTCCCTTTTGACCCAAAAATTTGATTCCTGAGTCTATATCTAAAATAGATCAAAGGAAAAGGACCTATATAGACTCAAATATTTTAGCACCTTTTTTTGTGGTAGCAAAGAATTGGAAAAAGAAGAAGTAGAGTCTATGGAGTTATAAGTATCTTCAGCATTTGCACATTACATAGTTGATAGGCACTTAAGAAAATAGTTATTGGATCACAGATTTAGAGTTAGAAGATTACTCAGGGGATCCCTAGTATAACTTCTTCAACTGACATATATAAACCTTGTCTCAAAGGGCTAATTGTACAGAACCATATTCATTAGCAGGGTAGCTAATTGACTCATTGGACAGAGAGATGGGCCTGGAGTTAGGAAGACCTGAGCTCAAATCCAGCCTCAAGCTATCTGTTTGACCCAGGACACTTTTTGTCTTTATCCACTGGAAAAGGAAATGACAAATCACTTCAGTATCTTTTCCAAGAAAACTCTATTGATAGTATGGGTACTGGGGTCAAGAAGAATCAGGGATGACTGAATAGTAAATTTTCATTGTTGTATATTAATTCCTAGGAGTGGAGTTAGTGAGATCAAAAGATGAGAGATCCTGGTTTTCTGACTCCTAGTTTTAAAAGAGCAGAAAAATGTATTTCTAAAGACAGTCTTTCTTTCCCTTTAAGTTAAAAGGAGTTTGGAACTTTTCCTGTTCTCTCTCAAAGAGGCAAGTCAGATTAGAAATGTTTGCTTTCACCAGTTCCACCCACTCACTTAGAGGTGGAACACCAAAGCAATCAGTATTCACCAATGGTATAGTCTTCATTTAGCAGCCCTTTGAATCAAGGGTTTTCAACTTAGGGTTACACAAATGAAGTAAATGAGATCCAACAAGGTTAAGTCATTTGACCAAGGTCTCATAGACAGTATTAGAAGTAGAATTTGATTTGTTGATTTTTCCTTAGAATATAAAGTGCTTAATTGTTACAATTGACCTTCATTTTCATTAAAAAATGCTTGTAGTAAGAAGGGAGATTGCAAGAAGATGGCAGAATAGGCCATAGAACTTCTCCCTGAATATCCTCAGAATCAACACTAAAACTGCCCAAAACAGATAAGAGTCAGGAATGAAACTGAGCAACCAAGGACAACAAGAGAGGAAGGTCTCTGACTTCTTAGGTCTCATTCTCACCAGATAACAGGAATACTCCAAAGCAAATATCATAGAATCAATAAGCAGCAAGCTCTGGGGGCAGGACCAACAGCTTCATCTTGTCTGTTGAAGCTGGGAGCTGCATCCCAATGGCAGATACTAGCAGAGTCAATAAGCAAAAACCTTGAAAGCAGCTGTGCTGCCTGCAGTCTCAACTCCCACAGTTTGGATTTGACCACTCACCCTGGAGGAAAGACCAGAGTATGAACAAATATCAATACTTGAGGGCTAGACCTGCAGCCTCCCTTGTCTGCTAAACCTGAAACTTTACATTCCAATGGCAGATATTGGTGGAGTAAATAGGCAGCAAACCCTAGGAGTGACTGTGTAGGTTGAAGCTTTTGGCCCAGAGATCCCTGTTGACTCAACAGGAGGTTGACCACTGACCAGGAAAGGACTTTGGGGGCTCACATACACAAGTCAAACACCTGCTTTGTCTCAGGATGCAGTATCAGGAGAGGGAAAGTATGGAGGGTGCATATAATGGTGAGTGTGGAAGCTGAGGATCTGGGCCTCTGTCAGCTGTGGTCACTCCAAGAGAGTGGACTCCCTGGATTCTGCCACAGGAGGAAATTGAGTTATCTACTTGCAGTGGCATAACTTCTAAGGAGCTCTGATTGAAGTCTGTATAATTGAAAACCTGTAACCCTAAAATAGAACTACATTTCCTGGGAGCCCTCTAACTTCCTGTCATTATGTACTTCCTGTAGACAGGGGATATAAGGTGGGGATGTGGAGGATCCCGCCTCTTTTTTAGGCTTGCAGCAAGTGGGGTGGTGGCAGTAAGGTGGGGGTTTTGAAATGGCTAATCAGACATGAGCATTTGGTCTTTATTTTGCATCCTCTTTATTCCTTGATTTCTAATGATCATTAATAAATCTCCTAAAATGTAATATTTTTATTATTGACATTTAATTTTAATTTTTACATTGATGGCAATCACTAGTTGGAGAAGAACCTCTCAATTTTTTAAGATAGCCTAGATATATATTTTTTAAGTTATGTTTCTACTGTCAAGGCTTTTTGCCCACCCCACCCAACCACCCACCCCAACAAACTCTGAGAGAACTCTGAACTTTCTTTGGAACTGCTGCCTTTTTCTTCCCCTGCTTTTTGCCCAGTTGCTCTTCCTACTGGCTGGGCTCTTTTTAGCCAAGAGGCTTTTGGTGAAGAGAAGATAAGCTGCTTCTCTCACCCATCTGCAAAAACCCATGTTCCTTGGTTCCTCCCTGTTGCCTCTGGCATTGCTGATACTGCTGCTGATCCAGCCTCCTGGGTTGTCCCAAAAATCTTCTTGATCCCGATTACTCCTCCTCCTGCTCTAGCCCCAGCCCCAGCCCCAGCCCCAGCCTGATCCCAGACTGCTGGTAGCTGCCACTATGTCTTTGGAACTCACAAACTTGGAGCCAGTTTCTGGACAATAGTATGGGGTATGCTTTCCTTAGGAAACAATTAGCCTCCTAACTCCCTCTCCACATGGCTGGGGAAATAGCATTTTACCTCAGGAGGGAAGGGGAAAGGGAAGGAAGTTACTCTTCCAAACAGAAAGTAAAATTACAAGCATGGCATACTTTATGAAAGAGCAGTATTTTTCCTATTTCAACTAGCTTCTACCATTCATGAGTGCACTAGTCCTTTCAATTATCTTGCCTGAGATTCAGGGGAGAAATTAATTCTCCTACAACCCTTTGCCATTCGGGCCTGCCCAGTCTCTAAGATTCATCCAGTTTGAGATTCCTCAAACCCATGTTCTCCCTCATGATGGGAAATACCAGTTCTGACAAAAAGAATCTGAATGGATAGAGAAGTTTAAAGAGACTGGAGGTGAAGATTTTAAGCCTTTTCATACTTAATTGTTTTATGAAAGTCTCTGTATTTTATTATATTTTGCTGATTGTTTTGTTTAAGATTTAATTTTGTTGTTTTAAGTTCATATATTAACGTATTCAATACTATTCTTTTACACTGAATCAGTTTAATCTGCTGTGTTTTAACTATTAGATATATTCTGTTACATTTCCCCTATGACTACTAAACAAAATATTGTAAAATATTGTAAAAAGTCCATAAACAGTTTTTTCCCATTTTGCATTTGTTAATTGTCACATAGATGATGGATGGACTCAACCTGGCTAACAACCTTTGAAAAATTTAATGAGCTAAGGACTTAAATGTTAATTTTAAGGGGTCTTCAGAAATAATTTTAGACAACTAGTGGTTTCTGAATGGGTGGTTTTAAAAATATTTATATTATAAAGAATGTTATTAAATGTAGAGAAACAAAGAAATGTTCTTACTAAGGTATTTATATGAAGCAGGAAGCCAAAGAGAGCTCCTGCAAAATTCTTCAGTTTAATAGTTTAATTTACTTCCACCAGAACAATCTAGATTTCTTAGTAATATTCTAGACCCAAATAAGTTTTACCTTGTTTAAAAATATATTTGCCAATGTTGAAAGATTTGCTATAATGGTAAAAATTGTGATAAATATCAGTTCATAGGTTTTTTATGTCATACAGAAACTTATATGAAATATGATAGTGGGTTTGTTTGCTATTGTAATTAACTGGGCTATTTTGAATTTCGGGGACTTTGGTACTTCTTTGAATGTGCATTATTTACTATATTACTGTTTTATTCTGAAAATCATAATGTACCCACATCATGGTTCATGGTCAAGTTAAAAAGGAAATGGATCTAAATTATTAGTGAGGAACCTTTCTATTCTACCTCTTCTTGGCTGACACAGTGTATCACTGATTATAAGTTATATATTTTTTTATTTTTAAAACTTTTTTATTATTGTTTTTCCTTGCATGTCAATATAGCATCTGAATTTTATTTTTTTTCTCTCCTTTTTGTATTCGAAGCATATGCCAACAGTATTGAGGGGATTTTTCTTTAATATATATATTTTTTTACTTTGCAGGAATATAAGTTTAAAATACATTTGCCCTAATGTCAATGAATACCTAAAAAGCTTTAGACTATTAAAATGTTGCTTTTGATTGTTTAAAAAAAAATTATGGTACTTTGCTTAATGATTCTGTCTGATTCCAGGAGAAGGGAATACAAAAAGAGCCATTGTACAGTGCTAAAGAAGCACAAAGATAAACTGCATATTGATAATTGAGGACCAAGTCAAAGAGACCAATCATTCTCAATGGGATAGATGAAATTTTGAGCCAAGACAAGAGGATGTTAACTTGTTTGGGTTTCGAAGTTGCGGCTGTTTAGACATTTCTCAAAGGCAGGTCTTCCTTGTCCCCCATTCTGCCAAGTATCTCAAATTTGACTCCTACCTGGCTCCTACAATCTACTCCCTATTCTGTATTTCATAGTGTGGCAATTTTTCTGTAGTCCTGGCTACCAATTGGGTTAGTGCAGAATTGCTTAAAAGACTTTAATTGGGTCCTGATTCAAGGATCTGTGACAGGTTTATTTTGCTTTACTTAGAATTTTTTCACATAAGATTTTGATAGTCTATATTTCATCTATAAGTTATCTTTTCTCTTTTATTTGGATTTTTTATGTTTTTGATTTCTCTTGCCAATTAATTCATATACCTCATAACTCAGCCATGCATTCCTAAGAGATCCCTGTATTTTTCAACACCCTCTTTAGGGGAGAATGTTTTATTTTTCTAAAATGCAAAGTTTAAATTCTTTTTGAGACTAATTTTAGGATAAGAAACATGCTACCTCTTCAAATTCAGAAAGTGAACAGCACCATGAAGATGCCTCCACAGCCCACACGCTACACCAGAAGATCCAGAGTGAAATTTGGGATGTGGTGATTTGAACTGTGTGGGGTTGAATGTATTTGTTTTGTATGCATACTCTTATTCTGAAGGGGATTGTCCCCTAACTGGCTTTTTGTCAATTTGCCTAGCAATCATTGGTTTTGTTCTCTTTTCCTTTAATCCCCAAATTATTGTACTTTAAAAGTTGGCTATTTTACAAGATCAATTGGAGAGATTAGTCTTCCATGGATCTCAGGGGGAAAAATATAAATGAAAATCTGTTACTCTAAAAAAGAACTACATTTCCTGGGAGCCCACTGACTTCCTATTGTTATGTACTTCCTGTAGAGAGGGGATATAAGGTGGGGATATGGAGGATCCCATCTTTTTCTTTGGTTTGCAGCAAGCATGGTGGTGGAGGTAATGTGGAGGATTTTAAATGGGCTAATCAGCTATGGGAACATGGTATTTATTTTGTATCCTCTTTATTCCTTGATTTCTAATGATCATTAATAAATCTCCTAAAATATAATATTTTTATTATTGACATTTAATTTTAATTTTTTACAAGTCCTGAGGTCAATCAGGGCTTACACAGGGGACTAGGTAGTATACATGCCTCTGAATCATATAAATTCAAAGAAGTAATGTGGGCCCAAGAAATAGCAACCACAAAAAAATCTTGAAACCTGAGGCATCATCATTCACATCCTTAGAACCCTAGGACTCTAGCATAAAGCTAGTAATCAAGCCTATTGGCCTAGCCACTAAAATTAAGAGAGAAAGAGAGAGAGTGCAAAGGAAAAAAGAACAGAACTATTATCTGTCTCCAGGTCTTATCTGAAGACAGATAAGACCTGGGTACAGACTCAGAGGACAATGAAGTAAAAACACCAAAAAAACATGTTAAATGGTCACAAGCTCAAAAAAAGCCTTTGGAAGAGCTTAAAAAGTCCTTAAAAACCAAATGATATATTTTGATTAAAATTAGAAAAAAAATAAAAGAGCAATGCAATAAATTCAAGAAAATTATGAAAGGTCACCCAAATGGAAAAATAACTCTAGAAACTAATGGAATGGAGTAATTTATTAAGAGCTAGATTGGACAAGGGAAAGTTACTGACTTCCTAAGACAACAATCTTGATACAACAAGAAATAGAATATGAAAAATCTTATTAGAAAAATAACTGACCTAGAAAACAGATCAAGGAGAGGCAATGTAAGAATTTCTAGAATCCTAGAAAGTTATGATTAAAAAATGTTGATATCATATTCTAAGAAACCATCAAGGAATACTACTCATAAATTCTAGAATTAGAGGCTAAAATAAAAATTAAAATAATTCACTGATCACCACCTCAAAGAGACTACAAGATGAAAATGCACAAGAACATCATTGTTAAGCTCTATATTTAAGGAAATTTAAGGAAAATTTAAGGAAAAAATATTATAACCCACAAGGGGGGGCACTCTAAATACTGCAGAGCTAAAATAGGAATAACAAAAAACTTAGTGATTTTAACATTAAATGAAGGACCAACAACATAATATTTTGAACAGCAAAGGAATTGAGTTAAAAGCATGAATAACCCAGGAAAGCTGAGTATAATTACACAAGGAAAATGGATATTTAATTAACTAAAGGAGTTTTAGTTATTCTTGGAGAAAAACTCAGAAGGCAATAGAATATTTGTAAGAAACATAAGAAGGTAAATAGAAAAGACCAATTATAAGGAATCCCAAAGCCAAATTGCTTACTGCTTATATGGGGGGTATAATGGAGGGATAGTTTGAAAAAGCATATATAGATAAGATAGAAAGCTTGAGTTTGAGTTGAATATAATTGGAATGAGCTAAGATAATAATAAGTTAGAGCAGGAAGAGGTAAAAATGGAAAAATTATCTCATATAAAAGAGGAATGAGTGGAAAAAACATTATAGAGAAGGGGAGGAAGGAATGGGGGACTGGTAGCACTAGAACATAACTTTCATCACATCTAGGTTAAAGAGTGAACAATACAACTATAAATTTAAAAGCCTTCTCATCATTAAGAAGGAAAGGGGATAGGATAAGTGAAGGACTAAAATTCCCCTTAGAGAACTAAGGGATTAAGAGAAGGGAGAGTAGATTAAGAAAAAAGAGTAAGAAAAGGGAGGGATACATAGAAGGGAGTATATATGAAGAAATAGTGAGTAAGGTGAGGAGATAAGGGAGGGACTTTCAGAATAAGATGAGGAAGGGGTTTTTAGAATTATATCCATATCCAGAAATAGTTCAAGATTGGAGAGACAAGAAAGGGAGTTTTGGAAAGGTGGATAGAATAAAAACTAAAAGATGAGGAAGAAGGGGCAAAGGATGGATATTTAGAAGGGTGAGCTAACTTAGAACTAGGAGGACAAAGGAAGAGGATAAATGAAGGATTCTAAAAAGGTGTGTGATTTGGAGAAGTAGTGGACAGACAAAATTTGATATGTGAAGATGAATATTGAAAAAAAAGAGGAAGAGAAGTAAAACAGTGAGCAAAAACATAATGGAAGGAAACACATAACTAGTAATTATGACTTTGAATGTGAATGGAATCAATTCACCCATAAAACAAAAACAAATAGCAGATGTTTTTAGATCAAAAACCCAAACCTGACAAATGTTAACAAGAAACACATTTGTCTTCCCAACTCTTCTTCCCTTCTACTCCACTCACTCAATTATACTCAAAATGCAGACTTAAATCTCAACAGCTTTCCCCAGATAAGTCGAGGCATTTATTAAATACCTACTATATGGTAGACACTAGACCAGTGCTTGGGAAAAGATTAAATACCAGAGGCCATATTTATAAAAGACCATACATTTATACACACACAACAGCTATTCTAGCCCTTGAAAACACACATTTAAATCTCCGCATAAGTCTTTTACTAGGGATTTTCCTATATTGTAAAGACTGAGTAGGGAGGAGGGACTTTTATAAGACATTCACTTCCTTCAATAAGTTTTTTTTAGTATTGCATTTGGGGAAGGCAATATACTAGGTGATATGTGGGATGATATATAGGATCCAAAGCTGTATAAAATATTGATTACCTTCTCAAACAGCTTACAACCTAGTTTTGGGATGTAGGGAACTATATCACCATGAAGACAGAAAAGAAGATGTCTAGTAGCCTATCATGGGGACAGGATTTGGGGCATTTTTGATAGTCACATAGTTAAGATTAAGGACAGAGATCATTATGTTTGAGAGGTTAAATTTCTGAATCACCTAATTTTAAATGTGTATCACTGATTCTAAGGTTGTGGAGAGAGGACAGGCTTAAAGTTGATCATTCACTATGGCACAGATCTTAAATGATTCTTCCTTAAGTTCTAAATCTTGATAAACAAGTCACTAAATTTCCCAAGTGACAGTGCAGAAGATGGAGTAGTAGAGGAATGGACACAGAACATCAGGGTTAGCACTGACAGTAAAACCAAAAATGATGTGAGTTGAGGGGAAACTATATCAAGGAAATGAATAGGAAGGATAATGAGAAGAGTACTTATTATTACTACTTAATTACTATTACTATAACTCAGGTTTTACCTATGTTTCTAGACAGACAAGTTCCTTTGTGTGATATACTCATACTGTGCATGCAGCAGAAAGGCTTTATTTCTGACAAAACCATCAGGGATCTTGGTGAAATTAGATCAATTTTAGGAACACCTTCACAAATCTCCCATCCATCTTTTCTCTTTTTTACTTATCTGCCCTCTGGAGATTTAATCCCTGTGTTGAATCTGATGTTCTGCCTTTCTCCTTGTTCTCTATTGCTTTCTCTTTTCACTGTCACTAAAATACAACTGATTCTATTCATGTTGCTGTAAATGTTCAGAATGTAAGACAGGTTTTGTTACAAATCAGACCTTTAAAAAATCCTCCAGAGAGGGGCCTTCTTAGGTAGGGTCAAGGATTCAACTCCCTGCTAGCTTTACCTTTGAATTAAAAACTCAATACAAATGGTCAACATGGGTGGGCCATCACATTTATAAAGAAGCATGACTGTCTAATCTGCCTGTGGTAATTCAATGTTGTCACTGCACCACTAATAGTATAACACTTCCTTTTACCCAGCAACCAGACTTTAATTTTTGTTTAAAGTACATTTTAAAAATATCACCCTCGGTGTTCAATTCATTATTGTGAACATGTGAGTTGAGTGTGAAGATAGCTGTCTTTCTTTGGGCCCATCAGTAAAAAGTAATGAAATGGGTAATTGTTATCCCTCTCACTTCAAGTTTTGAGAGAGGTAACAAAACATAAAAATGGAAAGCTGCTCTTAAAACTAGTTAAAAACTAGGAGGACCTGGGTTCAACATTCATCTCTGACAAACAGTGCCATACAATTCTCCATAGTCCAGGCAGTCTTGTAAGATTATATTTTGCTGAGGTGTCAACCCTTATTGGTATGAGGAATTTCCTCAATTGAGAATTCCCTTTATCCTGAAATCAAGGGTTTAATTCCTAACCATGAATAGACTTCAAAGGATCCTCAAAGTAGATATTTTAGGGAACAATGTGAAAGAAAAATTTAGGATGGATCAGATAATGTTCAATACATTCTAGTGTTAGCTATTACTGTTCAAATAAATGTAATTTTAAGGACAGAAACCTGACCAAGTGGAGAAAACACTTAATATTTAAATGACATATATTCAAGTCTGGGCCCTGAAGCTTTCTTACTGTTTGACTTTAAGGATATCATTTAAATTCCCTGGACCTCAGTTTTCTTTATTATAAATAAGAGAGTTGGACTAAAAGGCTTCTAAAAGTTCCTTACACAAATCTATAATCTAAAGAATGCTGTGCATGCAAATGTGTGTGTATGCATGTGTTTGCATTTCCAGCACCTAAAACAGTACATTGTATATAATAGGTACTTTGGAATTGTTCAATAAAATTCCATATCCCCAAATTCCCCACATTTTTTGACGACCTCAAAGAAGAAATACTGCAGACCAGGTCAGGTCAATATAAGCTGAGAGCTGGGATTGTGTAGTGAATAGAAAGTTGGATCCAAAGTCAAGAAATCATGACTCTACTAATGGGTTCAAGGGCAAATCATTAAACGTCTCTGAGCCTTATCTATCTATCTATCTATCTATCTATCTATCTATCTATCTATCTATCTATCTATCTATCTATCTATCTATCTATCTATCTATCTATCTATCTATCTATCTATCTATTCCTGGGATACATTATTTACCTTAGAGAGTTGTTAAGACTCAAAGGAACAAATAAAGATAACCACTTACCAAAAAAAAAAAAGAAAGAAATTATTGCCACACCACTTTACCATAGCAGAGCAGGCTTATCTCCCTCAATATTTGTTGTCATTTTTATTTTAATTATGCCATTTAATCCTCACAAGAACTCTCTATTGGTTTTGAATTGTTCAAACATATGGGTAAAAGGTACATATTCTATTTCTAGGAAAGAAGGAAACTCCTCTCAGCCTCTTGAATTTGGGGAGGGAAAACAGGGAATCCCTTGGGATGAAAGGGGATTCCCTCAAGCAGGGAAAGAGATTTTCCTACCGCCTACCTAGGCGTGAAATGAAAGGAAATGAAAGGAGGTACCCAGAAACATAGAAAAAGACCCCAGGCCCAGCAATCTAGTTGCCTGGGCGTTCTGCTTCCCACCCCTCCCTAGTGCCCGGGAATCCGTTAATGAGCTTCCAGCTATTGGCTATCCTAGAGAAGCCTCCAGTGCCGTCACTGATTTATGCTAATGAGAAATAATTTCATTGGTGGGGGCTCCAGCGGCAGCTCCAAATGACATTTGAGGGGAGCAAGGGCTTGGCGGCGTATCTGAGGCAAAAAAAAAAAAAATAGCTCCCCCTCCCCAGCCAGTCTCCCCTCCCAGCTGCGCTGCATTGAGCGGAGCCTAAAAAGCTCGGCCCGGGCCAACCCGGAGGGAATTGCTTCTGGGAGCCCCAGGCAAGGAGTAGAGAGGGAATTTACCTGCTGCTCCTGGGTGCTTCCCCCTCCCAGCCCCGCCCCTACCTTTCCCCAAAGACCCTTTCTTCATTCCCCTCCGCTGCATGCTTTCCTTGCAGAAGTAACTTTTGTACTCTCGTCTCGCCCCCGGTCTTCTTTGCCAGAGGCTGTGCCAAGCCAGAGCCCAGGGGCTGCTAGGAGGGCTGGCTGCTTTTCACCAGAGTCCCACTTTGCTCCTGGGCTTGGTTTGCATCACCCCCATCACACCCTCGGTTTCTAGGAACATGCCCCGCTTTCTCTCTGTCTAGGCTTCTGGCTGGTGGCTATTTCCCCCCCCTCCACATTTCATCCTCTCTTCTTAGATCTCTTCATTTGTTCTCCTCCTCTCCCCCCTTTTATTTTATTTTATTTTATTTTATTTTATTTTATTTTATTCTATTTTTGCCCTTTGGCTGGGGAAGAATGGTTGACTTGGAGAGCGAGGTGCCCCCTCTGCCTCCAAGATACAGGTTTCGGGATTTGCTGCTAGGGGACCAAGGGTGGCAGAACGACGACAGGTGAGTGGCCCAATGCACCTATGTTCTGCAAACACAGCTGGAAAGGAATTGGCTCTATATGTGGGGGGAGCGAAATGGGAGAACCAGGAAACTGGGGGAGGGGGCAAAAATCCATGATTAGGTTCTCCATTTTGACTGGATAGAGCATTTAATATTGAGAACCTTTTTTTTTTCTTTTAGTTTTTCTCGATCGAATGCAATTTAAATATAATTTATAAAGCAAAGCGAAAAAAAAAGTGCTCCTTCTGTTCTGTATCTTCTCGGTTATATATAATTCTGTGTGGCATTTTATGCCCGTCTTAATGGTTTGCTGCATTAATGCCAAATTTAAAAAAATATATTTTTCTTAAAATGCCTATTTAAATTCAACTACGGATACAGTCTGACTTAATAAAGATTGAAAGCCCCACCTTACAAACTTCCTGCTGTCATGCACCTATCTTAATGCCTGTGTCAGGGTTACCTTACATGATTAGTTTCCTTCTGATAAATTGATGCTATGTAGACATTTTACACGGGGAGGAAAATTAATTTAAATGGCAATATATACACAGAAGCCCCCCCCTTTTTTTTTAAGAAAATTTTCAATAGAATGTCATTTGGTGGAGATGTATGGTGCTAATAATAGTATTTATATAACATTTTTAAAGTCCACATATTCCTCAGAAGTGGAATGTATTTGAAAAAGTTTGAAGCATAAACTTTCAGAAACAACTCCTTAACCATTAGTAGAGCATTGCTCAAATATATGGAAAATCCCTTAGGTTATCTTGGCCCTATTATTCTGAGTTAAAGCTTATCTTTGTCATGCTTGGTTAGACATAGGATTTTCTGGAAGTTTTTTCTTTGTGTCAGAAGACAAGATTTTCTTGCTTTGTTAGAAAGTATGCATAAATCAAAGAATAAAATAAAATGAAATATCAATTTGATTGAAATCCTATTCTGTTGTGCTGTTTTTTTTTCCCAAAAGTTTTAGAAAATCTATTAGCCTAGTTTTGGACAACAATGGGTAGTAGCCTGGGCCTTATTCTCCACTCTGAAATCTTTTCTTCCTATCTTTTATTCTTTCTCCCAGGTCCTTTTCCTCCAGTTGCTAGTCTGTTACTCTGATACCTATGTAAAACTGTCTCTTCCATTCTTCTAAATCTAGCTTCGCATTCTCAACAATATTCTGAGGTCACTGTGAAATCACAGAGGTTTGGAGCTTGAAGGTACCTTAGAGAGCAACCCTTTTATTTTTACAGTTGTGAAAACTGAGGATCAGTGAATTAAGTGACTTGCTCAACATCACACTCATCTTCTAATACTCAGTCAAATACTTTTCTGCAATGGCATATCATGCTTATAGATATCTGACTAGACACAGTAATTATTACTTGAAGTACGAATTATAACCAACCCTAGACTGACTATTATGATGGAAGACTGTGATATCCTAGTTAAATATTTCTGATAAATTGAGATTTAAGCTTAAAAACATTTTCCTTATTTTGGAAAATCTATGTAAAGCATATCAGGTTACTTAATGAATGTAATTTAACAACAAATTTTCTTTAAAAATTTAAAAATAAAATCTTGTTTAGAAAATCTTGTATGTACTAAGACATGTCATTCTCAATCAGAGGCTGTATTAGTGGTAGTGGAATTGTCTGAAATAGTAAGACCTTGGTTCTCCTCTTCTCTCCTCCCATCTCTCCTTTGCCTTCTCCATTTCTTCTCCCCCCCTTAATTTTCCTCCCCTCCCCTTCATTTTCCTTTCCTCCTTTGCTTTCCTCTCCCTTCTCTCTTCTTTCTTCTCCTCATCTGTACTACCTTCCCCTCTCTCTCTTCTCTTCCCTTTTTCATTCTTCCTATTCTGTCTTCTCCCTTCCCCTCCTCTTTCTTCCTTCTCTTTCTCCACTTTCTTCTTCTTACATTAATAAGCATGTATTTTCTCTTTCTTACAACCTCATCCCCATTGAGAAAAAGATGAAAAATCTGGTAACAAATACACAGTCAAGCAAAACAAATTTCCACACTAATTATGTCCAAAAATGCATATTTCATTCTGCACCCTGAGCATATCACTTCTGTGTCAGGCAGCTGGATAGATAACACATTATTTTCAATCCCTTGAAATCATGTTTGTTCTTTGCATTGATCAAAGTATTTAAGTTTTTCAAAGTTGCTTGTCTTTAAAATGTTGTAAAAATTGTTCTCTTGGTTCTACTTATTTTAATCTGCATTAGTTCATAAAGTCTTTCTAAGGTTTTTCTGAAACCACATCTTTCATCATTTTTATGATACCATAATATTCCATTACATTCATATGCCATAATTTGTTCAGCCATTCTTCAATTGATAAGCACTCCTTAATTTTTCCCTTACAAAAAGAGCTGCTATAAATATTATAACCAAAAAGTACTTTTCCTTCTTTTTTTAAGTTTCTTTGTGGTATAACCTCAGTACTAAGAAGTTTTTCTAGGTTAAAGAATATATTCAGTTTAATAATTTTTAAAAATCATAGCTCCCAATCAAGCAATTGATCCCAAAATAGTTAGATCAATTCAAAGCTCCACCAAAAGTGCATCACTGTTTTTTTTTTTATCCTGTAGTCCTTTCAACATTTGTCATTTTTAATTTTTTTGTCAGTGTTTCCAGTCTGATGAGGGTGAGGTGGAAAGGTGGAATCATGGATTCCCTCTTCTTTAGAATTGGAATAGTAATACCTATTTCACAGGGTTTTTGAAAAAGAAGCACCATCAAAATGTGACATTATTATAATTATCTCTACAACTTAGAGATATATTTTGATGTGCTTTATATATATCCAATCAGTTGGCTAACTTTGTAATTTTGACTCAATAATATTCATATCTACATTTCCTCTTTTAACTCATACTACATTGTGAATCCTCATCACCTTTGCTATGACTACCATAATAGCCTTTCTTAAAAAAAAAAAAAGCCCTTACCTTCTGTCTTGGAATCAATACTGTGAATTGGTTCTAAGATGGAAAAGCAAGAAGCGCTAGGCAATGGGGGTTAAGTGCCTTGCACAAGGACACATGCCTAAGGTCAGATTTGAACCTACTATTTCCAGATCAGGCTCTATCCACCAAGCCACCTAGCAGCCCCCATAATAGCCTTGTAACGGTCAATCTCTCTATATCTATTTTTTTTTCTCCAAGGGGCATGTTTTGCAAAGATCTCTATTGCAATTCAACTATGTTTAAGATTTTACAAAGTTGACCCCAAAGTGTTCTTTTTAACCTTAGTATAACTCTGCTTTTCACTTTCTACTGAAATGTAAAGCTAGAGTTTCTATGCCTGAGACATATCATGAAAGGTACTCTAGGTTGAAGCATAAGACAGGATTGAAACCCCAAGACACCAAAGTAAAATTGAAGGTGATGGAGAGAATTCAAATAATCTGGTAGCTTCCAATTCAACACAGTCCTTATGAGCATTTGCAAAAAGTGCCAGGTATTGCCTTAGACTCTAGATATAAAGGGACAAAATAAAAAGATCTTTCAGCCCTTCAGGGTTAAATCATACAAGGGAGACAATAAACACATATACACACATATGTGTTTATAGATATACACACATATACATACATAAACATGCTGCATTTTGATATCTGTATCTGCATATAAGGGCATAAATAAGGTCTAAAATCTGGAAGATTCATTCCTGAATTCAAATCTGTTTTAAGACACTTACTAGATGTGTGACTCTGGAAAACTCACTTAACCCTAGGAAAAGGAAAATGCAAGCCACAACAATATATTTACTAAGAAAATTTCAAATAGAGTCACAAAGAATAGGATATAACTGAAACAACTGAACAAGGAAAACTATATAATGTATGTATATATGAAAATTGGAGAAAAACACCAATAATTTTAATAAGGGTAGCAAGAATGGCTTCTCAAAAAAATGAATTAAACTTTGGAGGAAGCTTGGGATATTAGGAGGAGGGGGTGAGCAAGGAATGGTAACTGAAATAGGAGATATACTGTGTAAAGTTTAGAGGCAGGAAATGAAGTACCAAATTCAAGGAACAAATATGTCAGTTTGGTAGGTTAATAGAGGTCCTAAGTAACATGAAATATGTCCACAAATATAAGATGTGGCCAGCGAGTGAGGAACTTTAGTCACAAATTTAGTAGTTGGTAGTTTAATTTAGAGAATAAGTGTATGTTGTTGACCAAGGGAGTGTCATGGTTAGATTTGTACTTTAGAAAGATTACTTTTGTAGCTATATAGTGAATACATTAGAGATAAGAAGGACTAGGTACTGAAAATCCACTTAATAGTTCAGGACAACTATGATGATGCACTGAATTAAAATGATGACCACATCACTACATAGAAGGTGATGGATATGTGAAATGCAATGTTAGGAACTACAATACTTAGCAACTGATTCAATATATAAAATGAAGAAGAGGAAAGAGTGAAAGATAGAGCTATAATTATATATATTCTGAATGGAAAAGATTGAATTTAACCCTAGATGCAGTAGAATGACACTGAAGCTTCTTGAGCAGGGAAGTGACATGACTAGATATGTGTTTTAAGAATCTTAAATTGGTGCTCATGGGCAGAGTGAGCTAACATAATAAAAATGACAATCCTACCCAAATTAATCTACTTATTCAATGCCATACCTATTAAGCTACCAAAAAACTTTTTTATAGAATTAGAAAAAATTATAACAAAGTTCATCTGGAAGAACAAGAGATCAAGAATATCAAGGGAAATGATGAAAAAAATGTGAAGGATGGAGGCCTAGCAGTACCAGATCTTAAACTGTACTATAAAGCAGTGGTCATCAAAATAATATGGTACTAAGAAACAGAAGGGTAGATCAATGGAATAGGCAAGGGATAAATGATCTCAGCAAGCTAGTGTTTAATAAACTGAAAGATCCCAGCTTTTGGGACAAGAACTCATTACATGACAAAAACTGCTGGGAAAATTGGAAAACAATATGGGAAAAATTAGTTTTAGACCAAGAATCCCAAGTTGGAAGTTTGTGTGTAGGATGGATAAGACAGCAACCTGACAGAATGGATGTTAATTAGGTAATATGAGGTATATGTGAGAGATGATGAAGATCTAAATTAGTAGTAGCCATGTGAATGGAAAGAATGTGATAGATATGAATGATGGTGTGGAGATAGAGTTGATAAGATTGCATAATACAGGAGTAAAGGGTGAATTCCATTATGAAACTGGAAAAATTGAAGAATAGCTGTGATCTAAAGAGAAATAGAGTAAGTTAGGAAGAGAGGTAAGTTTGCAAATAAAGCTAATGAATTCCTTTTTTTAGATATTTCGCATCTGAGATACCTTTGGATAGAGATGCATAATAACCTGTTGCTAATTATGGAGTAGAGTTTAGAAGAGAAATGAAGTCTGACTATATCAGTCTTGGAATCATTGGTATACAGATGATGATTGTACTTATGGAAGCTGAGTTGAGTGCATTAAAGAGTATAGAGAGAGAATTGAATAGAGATGAGAATGGAGTCTGGGGATACATTCTTGAACAGGGGATGGGACAGGGAAGATGATCAAGCAAAGGAGGCTTAAGAAAGAGTCAGGGTGGGCAGCTAGGTGGCTTACTAGATAGTGAGCCAGGCCTAGAGATGGGAGGTCCTGGGTTCAAATCTGACCTCAGATACTTCCTTGCTATATGACCCTGGGCAAATCAAGGGGGCAGCTGGGTAGCTCAGTGGATTGAGAACCAGGCCTAGAGACAGGAGGTCCTAGGTTCAAATCTGGCCTCAGACACTTCCTAGCTGTGTGACCCTGGGCAAGTCACTTGACCCCCATTGCCTAGCCCTTACCACTTTTCTGCCTTGGAGCCAATACACAGTATTGACTCCAAGACGGAAGGTAAGGGTTTTAAGAAAAAAAAGAAAGAAAGAAAGAGTCAGACTGGTATAAAGAAAACAAGAGCAGATCAATACCACCAAAGCTGAAGGGGGAGAGAATATACAGGATGAGAGGATGAGATTGTAGTGTCTATCATTAGGGAGGGATTAAAAAAAGAGTGAGGACTATGAAAAAGCCAATAATTACTAAGTCTAATATTTTAGTAATAGAGAGTTTATTGGTGACTGTGAAGATAACAGTTTCAGTACAGCTATGGAGACAGAAACCATTTTGTAAGGAGTTGAGAAATGAATGGAAAGTGAGAAAATAGAGGCTTTAACTATAGATATTTTCAGCTCAAGAAATGTGGATTTCAATAGATCATAGATGGAGATATTGACATAATAATAGGATTAGGTGAATATTTTTAAGAATGTAGAGAAAGTCTGTTTATTTTTTAAATAACAGGGGATGAACCAGGGGATGAATGAATAAAGATAGAATAACCAGTCAAAGAGATAGGAGAGGTTGGGATCATTTGTTGAGAAGAGTGTCTTTGTTGGCAAGGAGAAGGGCCTCCTCATACTTTAGGCCTAAATGAAACTCTAAAGAATGGGGATTGATATTGAGGTAATTTGAAGTATGGAAATGTGTAGGAAAGGGAGCTTCTGATATATAGCTTTAATTTTTCAATGAAGTATGAATTAAAGTCCTTCACTGAAAGGGAGAAAGAAAAAAGGAAGAGAGTGTGACAAAAGTAGATGGATAAAGAAGGTTTAGAACTACTATATTTTTTCAAGGAAATCCATATGGCTTATTTTATTTTTGTTTGCTTCAAAATTAGGTTTGGTTCAAGTTCATATAATAAACTACAATGGGATAAACCTTTATATTTGTATATAATCTGGTATCTTGGGTAATTAATATATTCATTCAGGAAATCACTCATTTTAGAGTGTAAATCCAATGGGTAATATACATTTTCCATCACTGGGGATGTTGACATCATTCTTGAGGAAGTTGTCATCATTAGAAATTTATTTTTTTATTTCCCCATGGAGCAAGGAGAGGGACATAGGACTTTCATGAGAGTACTAGGTGGCAGCTACTTTCAGGTCAATAAATTCCTCTGGTGCCTATTGAATTACCTTAGCACAGGCATTTTGGGGATACTCATGAGAAAAGTTCTTCCAAGAGCAATTGGGTGCATATTGTCTTCTTGACATCTCTTAATTTCAGTTCTCCTTTTAAAATGAATCTATCATTTTATTATCAAGCTCTTACATCTTGTCATCAGATAATCTCTTAATAGTTACATTGTTAATAGGAATAATTGTTGATAGTCGAAAGCCAGAATAAAGTGAGACTAGGGTTAGAATGATGGGAAGGTATAACAAGAAGGAAGAAAGAGGTTCTGAAGGGGAAGTAATTAGGTACCAAAGATTTTCATTGAACTTTATTATTTTCACTGTAGTTAGTTCTCTCCATATTACTCAAAGTAATTTCTTATGAGAATTATGACTCATTTATAGTTATTGTGAATACTGCTAAAAGCTAGAGCTGTTCATGTTTTTTATAATTTTGTGTGTATATATTTATGTGTATATATACAAATATATAAATATAATGTTTAAAAATCTGTAGAAAAAGTGACATTACATGAAATTATTCAGGCATTTTGGCCACCAGAAAAGGTATAGTCCTTACACATGGAAGGACTTGAATGATTGGAGTTCTGTTCTTTGTTCTGATGTATCTGTAGAGATAGACAATAAATATGTTATTGATAACATTCATACATTTGTTTAACAAACATTTGTTGATCTGCTATATAGTACAGTTGGGTTATCTGTGGGATAGCAGATGAAGAAAATGTGGTCCTTGCTCTTAAAGAGTTTATAAAATATTAAGGAGATGACATAGTTATGTATGAATTATAATCTATGAATTCTACATTATGTGATATCATTAATGTCATTTTGCTTTTTGGAACTCTAATTCACTTGCTGTGGACCAACTTATTAATTTTAATAGAATAATATATTTTTGTGATGTGATAAAAATCCTTACTAAATATTTATTGGTTTAATTTTTGTTTTGATCACCTATAGAACCTTTTTTCATTTAAAGGGAGAATATATTCCATTTATAATTATTATTACAACTAATACATTTTGTTTGTTTTCTGTGTTTTTTCTTACTATTTTGATATTGCTTAGAGGTCATTAAATCCATTCTAATCTTCTGTACTTATTTCAAATAATAAAATTATGAAATACAAAAAGTTGTCTCCTTCTAAAAAAAGTAGTAATTGTCTCTTCTTTGGGTGTAATTTCCTTTTTTAACTTAAATGGAGGAATTTTAATTTTCAGATTGCTAGCTCCTTTCCCTACTCTAAATTCTCTAAATTTTCATTACTATGAATTTTTTGTTCTTTATCTTTTTTTCTTTAATGAATGATAATATAAACTTGCCTCAAATAATGATTTTTAGTAGTTAGAAAAATATATGCATGTATATCATTATCTCTATTTTAAGTGTTTTTAAAAGTTTAATTTATTATTTTTATATTGTATACATTTACATCTCATTGCACTTCATGCAAACTTTCTTATAATAAAGCAAAACAATTGAGTAAAACTAATACTGTGATATCATTGGAAAGTGCATATAACATTTTGCATATGTAAAAAAAAAACCCAAAGTAAACATAAATCTTTTTTTTATCCTTCCTAGCCCCCTCTTTATTGGGGAAAAAGAAATGAAAAACAAGTTAAAAAACAAATATACATAGTTAAATAAATTCCATCAATGCCTATGAATATGCACATGTATAAACATATGTATCTATGTATATGTGTAATCTTTTTATATCTTATACTCTACCTTGAACTCATCACTTCTCCCTGTAAGAATTTGATTTCACCATTGATTCTTTGAAATCATGAATGATTGTTATATTGATTATAGTTATCATAGTTTTCATAGTTGTTTGCTTTTCACTAATCTCTTTTAATTAACCCCAAATCTATAATATTCCCAATATCATTATTTTTGTTTCCCTGATTTTTCTTTTTATATTCTTTATTTGTTTTGTCTTCAAAATTCTTCATTTTAAAAAGTAATGTTATAGTATAAATCATTTCTCATATTCTGCTTACTTAATGTATCAGTTCATAGAAATTTCTGTATCTTTTTGAAATCATATATTTCCTCATTACTTACAGCATAATAGTGCTCCATCACATTCAAATGTCACAACTTCTTTAAACATTACTCATTCTATGGTCATCCTCTTAGTTTCCAGTTTTTCCTGAATCCTTTCTCTTTCCCAGCTACTAGTGACCCCCTTCTCTTTTTCTGTCTCTCTGTGTCTCTCCCCCCTTTCCTCCCTCCCTCTCTTCTTTTTTCCTTCCTCCCTTCCCCCCTTTTCTCTGTTTCTCTGATCTTGTATTCTCATTTGTTATTCCAGATATATTATATATGAACAAGTTGTTTTCCCCCTCCATGGAAGGTAAATTCCTTCATGGACTTAATTTCACTTTCCCTTTTGTATCTTCAAAGCTTAGCACAGTGCCTGACACATATTAATCTCTAAATAAATGATGGGTGGTTTATTTATTAAGATTAGCATATATATATGTATATATATATAGGCTATAAAAATATCTAGAAAGATTTAAAAAATAACACAAAGCAAGAAAAGCAGAATGAGAATAGTTTATATATTATAAATGTATATAAGTATATTTAAATTTATAAATATTTTCCAGTACTCTAGTGTGTATATGTTATTTTGCCCTGTAGGATGTTAGCTTCATAGGACCATTACCCTGTAAGTGTTTGAAGTGGGATTTAATCTCTTCCAAGTTTACCATTCTATCCTATAAACCCCACAGATGCATAAAAGTATTGAAAAACCTACTATGATATTGTATTTGAATATTTTGAATTATAAAAGCTGAAAGTATTTGTTTTTACTAAAAGTAAGATAAAACAGAATGGCATAGTGGATAGAAGACTACTTCTGTCAACAACTCACATCAGAACTTTACTTTTATGCAATTATTTTCCATTATTCTGTATTTAACAAACTAACATGAACATTTCTGTATAAAGAACAGAAAAAGAGGATTGTATATGAAACTGTGAATCTTTACTATAAACAGCATTATGAACAGCTTGTCTCTTTTTAAAAGCATATAATAAATTCAGTGTGTTAATTTCAATGCTGCCCTGCTTGTTCATGTCCCCCTCTGAATCTCCCTCTGTTCTCTGTTGTGTTTTTAAATGTTTCAACACTATCTCATGGTCGCCTTTGATCCTCAAGTCCTTTCTCTGAATTGAAAAAAAACAAAACAACCCAAAACCTCTCTTGTATCAAACAAGCTCTGTTTGCCATCCAAAATAAATCCACTCATTTGCTTGGTCTGAAAAAAATAGTTTCATTATGTATCTTGTATCCATCATCTTTTTGCCAGGAGGTTGGGATCATGTCTTGAAAATGATTTAATTTTTAAAAATTCATTTAAAAGACATTCCCAATTTCAGGAGGAAATCCCTTGAAATCCCCCTATCCTTTTGCAATATATCCAAAGGATAATTTTTCAGAACAAGTAGGTCATTATTTTTTCATGCTTGGTAGACAAGTGATACTTGGATAGAATTCACACCCAGGTAATTCAATTATATGGTTTCCGTGTATGTATAATGTGTATGTATATACACTCTCAATTTAACAAGCATTTATGAAATGCCTACTATGTACACAGTGCTTTTCTAAGGGCTGAGGGCAATTCAAAGTAAAAAGCAGTGTCTTCCTTCTGAGAATTTGCTTTGAACTGGGAGAAGTTGCATGGACATAGGAGAAGGCAAGGGAAGGGAATAAGCATTTATGTAGTACCTACTATGTGCCAATCACTCTGTTAAGCAGTTTAAAAATGTTCTCTCATATGAGCCTCATGACAATCCTGCAAGGTAGTTGCTGGTAATACCTCTATTTTGGCATTTGAGGAAACTGAGACAAAAGAGATTAAGTGAAAATACATACATTCAAAGCATTCTCAAAGTCACACATTCAATACATACTGGAGAGAAGACTTGAATTCAGGTTTTCCTGAGTCTTAGACCTACTTTTTCTACATTGTGCAATATTATCTCAGAATACACTATAAATCGTCTGGTGGGCTGGGCAGAGGGAGAAATCCTGAGATAATGGAGGGATCAGAAAAGGAAGTGACAATTGAGATGAGTCTTAAAGGATTACAAAGGTATTACAATGTAGAAAGGAGGAAGAAGAACATTACACATATTGGGGACAAGCTAATATAAAGTCACAGAGATGGAGAAATGAAATGAAATAAAGAATAGCAAATAGGCTTGTTTGGCTAGAATGGAAAGTGTACAAAGGGGAGTTAGACCTTGGGAGAGGAGTTCAACTTTTCTGGTCCACAGTTTCCTCAGCTGTAAAATAAGGGAACTAGATAGTTTCTGATTTTTTTTTCCACCTCTAACATTCTATGACTCTGTGATCCCAATTTTTCATTATAAAGATGTTTATACCAGTAGTGATTTAGCTTTTCAAGACACTTCCTTAGTCAATACTAAGCATTACTGTGCTGGCTCTGGAAGAAGAGAGCAATCAGGACATGACCCCAGGTTTTCTGACTGAGAGTCCTGTTTCATTTTTCTAGTATATTATACTGTGTCTCAGGGGAATGGTACTGATCAGAGAAAAGAAGGATAAAAGGAACTGGAAAGGGTAAAACTTGTATTCACAATTTTGCCTGCTGCCAGCTATGTTTATCTTTAAAAGTAGAAAAATAGAAACTGTCCAAGGCAGCCCCGGCAGAGCAAGGAAAGAGCCCTTTCTCTAGGTTGGAAAGCTCTATTGTATTAATCAAATTCTGTCTTCTCTGAATCTCCGTCACTTCTATCTCTCATTCCATCCACTCCCCACTCCCTCTGAGGAGGAATGTGTTCTCTCCTTTTTCACATGTTCCTAGAATACCTTGTATGGCTTCTTCCCCTGATTTACCATATCATGAATTATACTTCTCTGTGTAAATATATCTCCTCAGAAGAATATAATCATTAACGCTATCTCCAGGGCAAGAACCACTTTTGTTGATTCTTTGTATATTCCCTACCTGTGCACTGTTTTGGCCCATTACAGATGTTTGTGGAATTGAATCATCAGCACTACTATGAGTTCACTGTTATTGCTCAGGGAAATGAGAATTACTGCCTTTTGCTTGTCTTTTTTTTTTCCAAAAATTTTCAATGAGAACTTGGAGAGTAATTAGATGTGTTCAAAAATATAGTCTTTCTGATTCCTGAAGAGTCAGTGTGTGTCTACAAAATAAATTAAGCAGAGAAAACAGGACTCTACCCTTCATTACTTTGGCTTTCTTCAGAGTCAGAATGATTAATTTTATTTCAAAATGTTCTCTAACCTGCCTTGTAAATCATAGTATGAATATGAATAAAATTGGATTAATACATTTTTCCTCATTTGACTTCCTATGGGGAAAACTGTGGATTGTCCACATTCAAAGAATGACTAATATCTTCAACGAGAGCCATATGTATAGTTCAGTAAAGGACATCCTGCTGTCTGAGGTCTGCCAAAAATTAAAGTACTATTCAATCCCATAGGAACTGGATGGAGGTGGACAGTTAATTTCTCAAATATCAGTAAGTTACTGATAGTGATGACTTCAGTCATTGCTGCTCTGGGCTTTGATTAAATTGGCATCAATGAGATATAAGGCTTTTTGGTATGCCATTCCTAAACTGAGTCATTCAAACCCAAGAGGACTTTACTTTTTTTCCTTTCCTCTATCAGCACTGGTGCTATCAGCAAAGTTTAAATAGAGAAAATAGGAAAATCAGTTGATGACTGTATTTTGACCTTTATTTAAAAAAATAAACAAATGAATGTTTAAATTAGGTAAAATTTATCCATTTCAATATGTTTGTTACACAAAAGGGGAAAAACACTGCTTAAATACAAAATATTTAAAGATAAATTTAATACATAATTTGTTTCTCTATATGGCATTACCATACCAGCACACAATTCAAATGACCTCGCTCTTTTCAAAGTTTGCAATATATTTGGTAGAGATATTAGTGAGAAAAATGGTTTTCTCTATATTTTTTGGCAATGGGAGTTTTGGAGTGAGTGAAATAAAATAATTGCCAAAAATCTGAGATGTAGTAATTGTCCAGAATGAGATTATAAAATATGTTGATTGTATATTTTATTAGTTTGGGTTGGAGGCATTTGATTTCTATTATCTTCTGTATAGGATCCCTTCAATGTCATCTTGTCTTCATTCTCTTCAGAAATGGAACTCAATAGCCTAGTCCTGGGTTGACTAAATTTCTATATTTCTTATGCTGGTATTCCTTATAATATATAGATAATATGGGTTCCTAATGAAATGTTAATATCTATATCTGTAATATATCTGTATCTGTAATATGTGATATCTGTAATAAATACAATTTGTTGAAGCCATTAAGTATTTGGACATGGCCATATTTCTGTTGACTTTTTGGTTGGTCACAATTGCTTGATGATGCACATTATAAACTTTTGGTTAATCCCTTAAAGAACACTGACCATCTTGATGGATTTTTCTATTTGATGATATATTACTGCAAAATGCAGTCAACTCATATACATATTCAAATGTATATTAGTTAGTTTCTTCATTGTTTGGAGCCTTTGCTTTTTCTTACTAACTGCTTTGCAACCTTGTGTTACATTTGGTGGTGGTGTTGTTTTTTTTTTTTAAGTGCTTTCATGAAACAAAAAGGATATCTCAGTCTCCAAGAAAAGTTTTCTTTGAAATGGGTCTGTGATTTTACAAATATGGTTTCTCTCTCCTGCTCTGCAGATAACAACCTAACTGGGTCTTTTAATCCTTTCTGATGCTTATCTTGCCATCCCATATATTCTCCCTGGTGGTTCACCCAATGTATTCTGAAGGAGGTGTGTGTGTGTGGGATATCTCAACACTGCATACATAGCAAGGGAGCACTGAATTGTCCATCAGTTATCTCTCATTTTTACAACATGATTAGCCTACCTCCTTTCCAAGTCATATATTTCTTTGGTGACATCTTTTAGAAAGATTATCTAACACTACATTTGTTGATAATGTGTTATATCTCATTCATACCTACCATTACCCACTCTATAGTCCTTTAGATGATCTTCCACTTTAATTCTTGTAAGATGATATCTTTGAAAAAGTATTGAGGTTAAAATAAGTCCTTATTTCTAGGGGAAATGTGACATCATTAAAAACGTCCTCTGCACTTTGCACTTCCTATTGATTTCTAACCCAAACTTGTTGTCTGCACATTATCTTTGTTCAAGTTGCATGCACTCATGGCTCAGTCCTATGTGTTGTTCATTCAATGGGATATCATAGCCTGAGCAATACATATTAATCCACTTGATTTTTATTTTGTGAATAGTTAAGTTGAATTTTTTTGAATAATTATAGATTTTACTTATGAGTCTTTGAAATGTTTCTGGCCTTCATTAATCAGTGCAATGATGTTGTCTTCAAACAGGAACATTTCAAAGACCTCACTATCTGTAGGGATCCCTTGTTCCATTCAAACTTTAAACTGGGTATTCTTAATGACTCTAGAAAATATACTTAGAAAATAGGTTTCCCTAATTTATAATTCATTTGCCATTATAACAGCCATAAGGTCAGAAAACAAAATGATTTCTGATACATGTTATAAAGAGTCATGTAAAATTTTTATAAAAGCATGAGGGTATTTTGTTGAAGGAGATCTAAAGATACTGTTTTACTTGGTTGAATCAAATGTATTTTTATAGTTAAAAACAAACAGGAAGGGATCTTCTATCTGGTACATACAAATATTGTAAGGTAAATTGTGTTAATATTAATAATTAAATCCCACTTTATGTGAAATGTTTACTAATTTGATTATAAGAATTTGCACTGTGTTCATAAATTAAGTATGAATTAAATTACTTTGTTGCCATTTGTCACTATAAAAATTAGTAGACCCAAATTATCATTCCTTCCCAACTTCCTCACTATTATAAATATTGGCATCATAATTCCATTCTTCACTACTCACAGATATTTTCAGATTCCTTAATTTTTAAAAAAATCTTTGTTCCGTCCTTTGAGAGAATTGCCAAGTGCAACTTATTCTTCTACCTCAAGACTTTCTTACACTTTTCTTACCACAGCTGCTTCTATGATCCAGATCTTCATTGCATCACATATACATTATTTTTAGTCATCTGGCTTTTTTCTGTTAACCTGAAAAATAATAAGAATTATTAAAGTTGTTATTTAAGAATAGGTCTTTTAATTAGGATGAGGAAGACTATGATCAGAAACACCATACTGTGAGACCACCCTGGATTGATTACAGTCTTAAAAAAGATGGACAGTACTGGGAATATCCTCTGATGTACAGAAAATGAGGGGCAATATAGTTTATGGAGAGAAAGAAGGGGATGGTATATGAGTTTATAAATGTTTGGGAAGGAAAGGATATCCACAGTCATCTATGCTTGGGTGGTGGAAAGGTAATGGCAAGTGCTTAAGGCTTCATTGTTTTCTTTAAGCTAATTTTTTGGGAAAGAAGTAAAACTCAATTCAGTGTTAAATTTAATCATTGTCTGTCCTTAGGAATAACTAGAGTGGCTGGGAGTGGATCTCTGGTTCTTCAGATTTGATCATCCTTTTTCACATTCTTTCCTCCAGTTTCTGGGAACTAGGCAAGACTGTTTCATAGTCAGTTTACTCTTTTGAGTTCTTTGTTTCAACCTCTGGGAGAGTCAGAAATGAGATGAACTAAAATCAAGTTGTCAACTCAACTCTCATTTCTTCCCTTTTAGTTATTCTTTGTATTGTTTTCTAATGATCAGCCTAAATTTCTTTCATCTTGTTTATTGCCTGGTCAAACCTATGTGATTTTTGTTATTGCAGTTATTCCTAGCATCATATCAAAACCACACTACTTAAAATGACATTCAAGATATTATATGAACCATATTATTTTCTTATATCCCCAGCTTCATCTGTTATTACTACCAATTCATTTGTTTTGGTCAGTCAAATAAATATGCTTGGTCAAATGCTTGACTTGCTAATTTTTACTTTAATATTTTAACTCATATCATATGTCCATATGCAGGCACTCATATTTTCTTCTTTATCTATTCGTTACTCCTTTTCTAGATATTAGGAATTGTGAATTTCAAAGCCAAAGCCAAGCCTTTGTAAAAAAGCTGACTTTTAATAATTTTATTTTGCTTAAGTACAAAGGCAGATCTTTTTCTGAATCAACTGAGCATTTGCATGTGATAAGTCACCAGAATGTAAACTTCTTTTTTTTCTGCCTATTCTAGACTTTTATCTTTGATTCATTGTGTTTATACTTATTTATTTCTTCTTTAGACTGTATTCCTTGTGGAATTAAAGCTTTTAAGATACTTAATTCTCTCTTCTAAGTGGTTTCTATGTTATTGTCTTGTAGCTCTTACTCCCTCCCCACTATTTCTGTTGTGCTTCACTCTTAGGAGTATTAATTCCTTTGGGGGATGAACTGCAAGAGATAGAGAGAATAGAAATATTTCCCATTGGTAGAAACTTTCCTTTGTCCTCGATGGTTCATTTCTATATCCTGAACTCTGCATAATCTCCCTTACCCCCCATTTGCCATATAATCTTTTTGTGTCTATATCCTCTATCCTTTCTGGATGTCAGTTATCCTTAGAAACTATTTCCTCTTCTGAAGCAGGATGCTGTCCTTTTAGGTGTGTTTCTTCAAGTCATCTCTCTATAAATCTAATACTAATTGTAATTTTCTCATCTCCCATTATAGAATCTCTTTTCCTATGGGAAATATTCTTCAATGGGACTCCTTCCCACCACTATAGGGAAATTTTTCCATTCCCATTTCATAAATTAATTCCTTCCTTTGTCAGTTCACCCATTTTGCTGTTGGTCCTTTTCTTCTTGATGGACAACAGGAGTTATTTTTCCTTTATAGTTTATCTCTGAACCTTCTTTTAATCTTCCTCTCCAGAATTTGTGTAATTATTAGCATTTCTATTGTTTTCTTCCTTTATAATTGTTCTAATGTAATTTCAAATGCATGTGAATGTTTTTTACAAGTATAAGCTAAATTTATTTTGGGTACAATATTAATATATAAATATATGCATACATATATACATAATGTTTTAGCAACTGTGTTTTTATTTCAACATAATTGATTTCCTTTGTAATTGATATATATGCATATATATATATTTCATTTGAACTATTTGCTTTACCAGACTTCCAGAGGTGTCCATGATACAAAAAAGACTTAACTCTAGCTTTACTATCAAGGAGAAAAATAAGTGACAACAATGAAAACAGTTCTGTGTATTTGTAGCCATACACAAGCATATATATATATATAAACATACACACACATTTTTACTTAAACTATATGTGTACATATACATTTACCATTTATGTAGATGTATATGTATAGTGGATAGAAATGTGTCATTAGAATCAGAAGGCTCTTTATATCCTGACTGGAATACTTTCTGAGGAGCCCAGGTTGATTCACTTAATCTTTCAGTGTCCCAAGTAAGGCCAAGGCTATAAGTCATAGAGAAGGTAAGGACTGACTTGATAAGAGTATAAATCCTTTCTTTGCGAATTCCCTATACCAATGAAATCTTTGGTATATTTCAAAAATGATTTGTGGATACATTCACATACATACACACACACCGATTTTCTTTTCTGAAAGTAAGGAGTCAGTTGACAAATTCTTTTTGTTTCTTTTTTAGGAAATCACCAAAAATTTATATTTAATCATATTCTAAACGCCGATACTAAGCCATTTGATGTGAAAATGATTTCTACCTCTAGATTAACATTCACAAGGTGCTTTCTTTTTGAAATAGCAAAACAGAATGTGCTTTAGTCCATAATTCGTGCTGTGACTGATCAAATGGATGTTCATGGTGAATTCTGAAATTTACATAAAGGAGTTGCTCTGTGAAAGCTATCAGTCACAGTGACAGCCAATGGAACTACTGTCCAAGAGATGTGTGGAAGTGTTGTAAATGATCTGAATTTCTCTCTCCCTGTGAGGTGCTGGTAGTAATACTCACTTATGGAAATGGGGGATAGAGCAGAATGGAAGCCTCATTTGTCTTTAATCTCTTAAATATCTTTGTCTGGTGACCAGCACTTACAGTGGCTGATCTCTCCCCTCACTCCCCAGTTCTGCAATATTGGTATAAATAACAAATGTTTGTATTTTTCCTTATACAGCTAAAATAACACATGGACTGTATATATGGAAGTTTTCCAAACAATCTCTAAATGTACAAATGGAAGATGTAGTAGTCCTAAAAATATATGGACTCTCATTATTCTTTTTGCAAAAATACAAATGTATCATTTAATTCTTGCCTTGTCACTGAAGTAACAAACTAAGCTTTTTTTTTGTTCCACATATATGTAACAATTCTCCCTGTCACTGTAGAAAGTAAGTTAAAAGTATACTTTGCTAATTGAAACTTCACCATCATTTTATGGGTCAATTAATAAAGGGACAAACTACTGTGACTTAAATTGACAGTTTATACAAAAAAATTATTTACCCCAAATGGATACCTGATCTGTATGTAGAACAATGAAAGTACTTGATTTCTTAGATCAGTCATTCAGATTAGTTGATTGAACCTCCTTCTTTTATAGATGATGAAACTAATGCCCACAGTGATTAAATGACACTCTCCAAGTCATGAAGCTACTATATAGATGCTTGGTACCAGAATCAAGATTCAAATCTAATGTCAACTTTTTCCCCACTCTACTACTTATTTTAAAACTTTCTTTACTCCTCCTACCAACACATTTTGTGCTATGACTCTTTTTGGTTTGGCCAATGTTATATATGAATTTAACATTTTTGAACTGAAATTGCACATGAATAGATGAGAGTGAAATGTATTTTTCTCTTCTGAGGATCATAGATTGTGCATAATTGAGCTCCTTCTTATTCTACCTCCCTCATTTTCCCCTTTGTGATATCAGAAAATTTAGAAGCACCATATCTATAAACCCACACTTTCTGTCTTAGTAACGACTCTAAGACAGTAGGGCAAGGACTAGGCAAATATGGTTAAATGACTTCTCCAGGGTAACATAGATAGGAAGTGTCTGAGGTCAGATTTGAACCTAGACCCTCCGGACTCCAGGATGAAGCTCTATCTATTGCAAGCTTCAGTTTTTTTTTTTTTTAACTAGTTCATTCATATGTAAGAATCATTTTAGAATTTGAGGTCTTAGAGGGAAAGTACTATATTTTCTTAATATCTTTTGTCCATTATTCACAGCAGTTGCTTATTTAATAAGAATCTTAAGATACTGATAATTTCTCATAAATCAGCTTGAAAATACATATGTTTTCTTATTCTTACTATTCTTGCTCTTTTGTCTGAAAAGCGTTGTAGGAACTAACTGTATTCTATGGCCCTCAGAAAACTAATGACCTTGGATTGCATTAAAAGAAGTAGAACTTATAAGAATAGAGGTGGAAGGGTTTGGTTTTCAAAAATCTCTATCTTACTGAAGCATTTTGGAGATGCTTACAAATTCATTTTCTATAGCATACCTGCTTCATGTGTTGACAATATGGCAAGAATAAGAATTATAAGTATTTCCTTATCTTGAGTAAATTTTTTATCTCAAAGATATAGAAAATTCTTCTTTGACATGCATCAAACTTCAAGTCATTTTGGGCACTTTTAACTTCCAAGTTTTAGGAAGAGAGAAGAGGTCAGTCCTAATTTAAGTTGCTGAAGGAAAAGACTTTGGATTCACAGGAGAGAAGCTGACAGTATGCTTCATGTTTATCACCAACTTGCTATGGTAGAAATCTTGTGGTGTTTCCCATTGGGTGAGATCTAGAATTTGCTCTTGGTTGAGGTATTATTTCACTCCTAATGGGAGAGCTCCTTCACTCTGAATTGTCTGGTGTTTATACTCCCTTGTATACCTTCTCTTATTTCTCTTTTGTTATGATTTGTATAAGAAGGTTTCTTTGCTGTCTGCTATGTGTTGTTATTGTTGGATTGATATTTGTTGGGAAAAGGGTCAAATTTTGGATATAGAGCTTAGAGTCTCCCACCACCACTACATCCCTCCCCACCTTCAATAATGACTTAGTTATCAGAACTTAAATTAAACCTGATCATATCCTATAAACAAAATTTAAAGGAACAGATAGATAAAACACTAGTCTGCTATCTCCTTTCTCCAAGGAGGGCAAAGTGGTCTATGACCTCAATTTACTGCTTTGTTTCCTGGTAGGAACTAAAGTGACTCCTGGAGAAGGATGAGGGAGAAGAGATGAGAGGTATATATTCTAGTTCCCTTAAAGCCACACAACACTACCATCCCCTCACTCATATTATAAGCGGAAGCCCCTTGCCATAAGTGGAGCTCCTACATTTATAACAAAAACATTTGATAAATATACACATGTATATATTGAGCTAATTAATATCTGTGAACTAAAAACAAAAAAAAACCCTCACTAAAACAATCTCCATACTACCTTACCCTGGACTAAGAATTTATAATTGAAATCAGCACTATTTATGATAAAATAATTACATCTTATACTTTTCTACTATAACCAATAAATCATGGCATATGATTTATTTATACTTGAGATGACAGGGCTGTTTTTCTTTTGGTTCCAGATTTCTGCTTGCTTGTGTTTCTTCTCTGCTGATATACAGGTTATGGTATGCAAAAACTGGAAAGACAAATAGTGATACAATATCACGATATCTTGAATCAATTTTTCTGTTTAGCAAGCTGATCCTTTCAAATGCTGACAGGTCTTTTAAAGTTCTCCTCCAATTAATCACATTTTTACCTGTGAAAGTGGGAGCTATCAAGACAATGAAGTAAAAGAGAGGGCTAAGTCACTCAGTTGCTATTTTGTATCAACGTGAGAGAAGATTTAATTTCTTTAGAGGTTTTGTGCAATTTTGTAGTTTTGTGAGTGGAGTGGACAGCAGGATGGAGTTGGTAGATTAGGGAACTCCTTATCAGTTGAGTCCTTGAATATTCTTCATGATCATTTTCGGTTCCATTTTCAGTTGGCAAAAGTGTTATTCTTAAGTGACTTAATTTGCATTAAGTCAGGAAGAGAAATTATGAATTTACCCTTTGTTGGGGTTTCTTAGATGCTTTTTATTCTCCCTTTCATTGATATTTGTGAGATACTAGAAGTTTAAAAGGGGGCAGCTAAGTGGCTCAGTGGTGGACCTGGAGAGAGAAGATTTGAGTATAAATGTGGCCTCAGACACTTACCAGTTGCATGATGTTGAGCAAATCACTTAATTCTGGTTGTTGCAGTTTTCTCATCTGTAAAATGAACTGGAAAAGGAAATGGAAACCAGTACAGTATCTTTGTCAAGAAAAACTCCAAACAGGATTAAGAAGAATTGAGTCAGTTTAAAAACTGGAAATCTAATCCTGGTTGAGTCAATCCACAAGAAAGTCATTTCCAGGAATAATTTATGGAGGAAAGACTGAGCTCTTGAATTCTTACTTGTACCTCTCAAAGAATGAAAATCAAGTGGGAAAAGATTTCTCTCCTTTCTTCCATTAGCAATTTTGTTCTCTGGAAGAAGCACATGACCTTAGGAAAGATGTGTATACATACAGCTTGAGAAAGGAATTCAGTGACATTACTTCCTAAACTCCAATCTTCTGTTGAAAAGAGAGTTCAGAGTGACAGAGTCAGGATCTAGCAACTCAACAGACCTCAAAGCTCAGACTCTGAGGGAGCAGAACTAAATATATTCCATAGGGCTTCTAGGATAAGGGATCCAGTTTTCTGAAAAGATCCTCACAATTCTTGATATAGCGACCCCCCACGGGAGTCCTATATGATTTTTACCTGTGGGTAATAACCTGAGATGGAGAAGGGAGACTAAGGAAATGGGAGAATAATAAAGACTCAAAGACAGCAAGTTCAAACACATGGGGAGTAATGCTAACTCTGAGGAAATATGAGGAATAAGATAATAAGTGAGAAGTACCAACTCCTTAATGCCTCATATAGACAGGATAGTCTGAGCATTAATAGGAAGCATTGGGGTGACAGCATCGCTAGGATCAGCAGGGAAAGATAGGACAGAGAATTTTTAAGATACAAGGAAGTCAGAGCTGTGAGACAAGAGGGAGTAAGAGAATAAGAGAAGAGGAGGGAAGAAAGATGGAATTCGAGCTTGTTCCCCAGAATTTATTGGAGGTTTTAGGAATGTGGATTGGGAGGAGATCAACAAATACGTAACATGGCATAGGTCTTAACATTGGTTGAATTGACAATGACAAGGTCAAAGAGGTGGAGATTAATCCAACCCGTGCTTTGCAAATGAATGTACTCCAAGCCAGGGCATGGCTGTCAAGGCCCAGCCCAAGAATTTGCCTGTCCTTTGCTAGTGCTTCAGACTGTCCCTTTCCATACAATGAACATCAAGAGTTCTGACCATGTGTTTGGTAATTGCATATACAGGATACAATATCAATTACAACAACCATACTTCCCAGATGCTAACATGCCTTGAATGCTACACTTATTCATTTAAAAAAAAATAACTAAATTTTTTTCAATGAACAACATTCTATTTTTCCCCCTGTCTACCACTTCCCTTTCTTCTGGGGGGGAAAAAAAGAAAAACAAATCTCTCCTAACAAATATGCATTGTCAATCAAAACAAGTTCTTGCATTAATTACATTAAAAAAATATTCCCCTATTCTTCACCCTGTGTCAATGGAAAGGACAGCCTAGTGAACCCAACTGAAGAACATATCTAAGACATCTTACTGAATGAGTAACATCATGCCAAAATCCTAAGAGGACATCAGGGAGGCTGCAACTTCAAAGATGTGAATTGTCTATTAGGCTATGTTTTCTACAATGTGGGAGCCTTCATACTCATTCTTTATACTTGATTACTATAGCTAGCTACTAGCTAAAAATAGCCAACATTTATATAGTACTTACATATGCCCGGCACTGTGCTAAGCACTTTACATTCATTATTTCCTGTGATCCTCACAACAGCCCTGGCAGGTAGGTGCTATTATTATCTTTATTTTATAGATTAGGATACTGAGGCAACTGAGATTAAGTGACTTGCCTAGAGCCACGCAGTTATTATGTGTCTAAGGCTGGATGTAGACTCAAGACTTCCTGACTCTAGGTCCGGTACTCTATCCACTGTGCCACCTACCCACTCTACTAGCCCCTTAGATGATATGTACTTTGATAAGAGTGTTTTCTATAAATTCACAGGTACATGGAACACATTTTATTGTAGATCTTCTTACTATCCCGATGATTTGCTTTGAGCTAATTATATTCTTTGTTCTCCATCTAACTAATGAAAATATGTGTCCAGTGACAAATATGAGTGATTTGGGATTATACACTTTTGGGAATATTCATTCCACCTCTGTTAGAAGGAGTAATTGAGAGTGGATTGTAAAAGGATATTAAAAACAATAATAATTGTGTACTTGTATAAATGAAATTAAACATTGTATGCTATTTCTTAGTGTTGAAGGTTTAAGTTATTGAGAGTTCTTTAAATTAGTCCTCTCAATCTCAGGTGTGATGCTTATCAATATAAATAAGGTTGTACAAGCATGTTAATCATTAACTTTTTGAGAGTAGTGGCAAATTCATGGTTAAGTCAAATATATTTAGGCATATCTACTTATCCTTAAAAATAGTTTATGATTAGTATGCCAGGAAGTTAATAAAAATCAATTTTTGGGATAACACATGCTTAGCTAATTTATTAGAGAATAGCAAAGTCATTTTAAAAGTTTAAAATAACATTTCTTTCTGAGATTTTCAAGTTGTTTACTGATGTTTTGAAAGGAAAAAGTTTCTTTTGCCATTTTTATGGGCTCTTAAGTCTTTTATTACATTAAGGTGATTGAACAATAGAGAAAGATATTATAAGGCCAAAATAACTCTTATTTGACTATATGATTTGCATTCTGACAAAAATCTATTAAATACTATCAAGGTCTTTATTTTAGACCTATTCAACTGCTGAAATAAACAAAGGAGGAAAGATGTCTTCTGTCTGTTATTCAGCAAGCATTATTTTTAAGGAGTGACTACTTCAGGTATTGTGCTAAGAGATGGAACACAAAGAAAGGCTAAAATCATATCCCTTCCCTAAGGAACTAATTTTCTTCTGGGGAAGAAAATCTGTAAAATACTGTACTTATAAGACATAAGTGAAAGACATTCTTAGAGGGAAGGTATTGGGGGAAAAGTTGAGAAATGTTTCTTGTAGAAAGCAGGATTTGAATTGCATCTTAAAGCCAGGAAGGGCAAGAGTTTGAAGTAAGGATGGAGAGTACTCCACAGTTGAGGGTGGAGTCATAATAATTGAAAAGGCATAGTGCCCTTTTCTTCTTTCTTTGACATCTTTGGGATATATATGTGGTGGTTGTATCTCTGGATAAAAGAGTATGCATGATTTAATAGCTTTTGAGGCATAGTTCCAAATTGCTTTTCAGAATGGTTCACAACTCCACTAATAGGACATAATGTTTAGGACTTGTTTACCCACAGCTTCTCTAGAATTTGTCATCTTCCCCTTTTTGTGAGATGATGCTTCAGTTTTGTTTTAATATTCATTACAGTAATAAATAATTTATACCATTTTCATATGGCTATCAATAACTTTGATTTCTTCTTCCAAAAATTATTCTTAATCTTTGACCATTTATCAAATGGGGAATAGCTCTAAATTTTGTAAATTTGACTCAGTTCTCTGTATAATCTTAGAAATGATATCTTTATTGAAGGAATTTGTTTAAAATAATTTCCCCAGTTTTTTTGTTTTTCCAATTTTAGCTATAGTGATTCTCTCTTTTTCGTGATTAAAAAGAATTGGAAGCTGTGGAGATGCTTATCAGTTGGGGAGTGGCTAAACAAATTATTATTTTTTTTTTATATTGTACTCTACCACACTACTGGAATGGTTTCAGAAAAAAACCTTGTGAACTAATATAAAATTAAATGAAAAGAATCAAGAGAACAATTTATATAATAACCACAATATTATCTATAATAAGCTTTGAAAGATTTAGTAAATGTGATCTGCAAAATGTTCAATAATAAACTCCAAAAGATTCATGCTGAAAAATACTAAGCACTTCCAGATGAAGATCTGATGGACTCACAGTGCAGGCAGAACTAACCTTCCTTCCGTCCTTCCTTCCTTCCTTCCTTCCTTCCTTCCTTCTCTTCCTCTCTCTCTTTCTTTCCTTCTTTTTTTTTAAAGTCACAGTAGCATGTTCCTTTACCAATTGTCCCATAAAATGATGGTGAAGTTTCAGGTAGCAAAGTATACTTCTAACTTATTTTCTACAGTGACAGGGTGCATCAAGTTACATATATGTGGAACAGACTTAGTTTGTCACTTCAGTAATATGGCAAGAATTAAATGATACATCTGTATTTTTGTGGAAAAAATAATGATAATCCAAATATTTTAGTACTACTATACCTTCCATTTATACATTTAGAGAATGTTTGGAAAACTACCATATATACATGAGTACATATAACTTGAACAAAGATTATGACACTCTCTGTAGGCAGACAGTAGTACATATCAGTGCTGCCAAGGAGAGCACAGCCAATTTTTTTTAATGTAGATTGACTTTAAGTCTATGATTTCACTAGCATAGGGAACTTCTGCTGTGGAAACTCTTCTTATTGCAGATCAATATCTGTTCTGTAATTTATAGTTTGAGAGAACCAATTGAGAGTATTAAGAAGTTGTGACTTGCCATAAGTCATAGAAAAAGAATGTTTGATGAAGGTCCTGAGCCCAACTCAGAAAGGGTGGAGGTCATTTCTCTGTCCACCACCATATAGTACTTTCCTTTTATTTTCCCTGGATCCAACACTTTTTAAAATTTTAAAATTAATTAATTGCTTTTTGCATTAAAATTCTCAGTTAATTTGCTCTGTCCATCCCCCCTCCCTACATTAGGAAAGGCATCAATGGAAATATAGACATATATATATATATATTTATGTATATATATACATACATATAAAACTATGTCTTATTTTTATTTTTTAGTTCTTTCTCTGGAGTAGACATACACATCATTCTTCAAATAATATTTCTGTTGCTTTATAAAATGTTCTTTTGGTTCTGTTCATTTAAATCAAATTTTTTCTCCTAAAAACCCTTCCCTGCTGATTTGGTATTTATCCCCTTTGTTATTCTTACCTCAGTGATAGTCATAAACATGGACATAATCTCAAACTGGGGATGGCAGGAGGGCTTTGTTTAATCCATTCTCAGTCAGTCAATAACCACTTTCAATTGGTGAATGAACAAATTGTGGTTTAGATTATAATTGAATACTATTGTGCTATAAGAAATTATGAAAAGGACGATTTCATAAAAAGCTGGAAAGACCAATATGAATTGATGCAGAGCAACATGATCAGAACCAGAGAACACTAAGCATAATAACAGCAATATTATATGCTGAACATTTGTGAATGACTTAGCTATTCTTGGCAATATAGTAATCCAAGGGTGTCCCCAAGGACTCACGATAAAAAATGCCTTCTACTCTAGAGAAAGAACTGATGGAGTCTGAATGCACACTGAAAGGAACTATATTTTATTTTCTTCATTTTTTTTGTTGTTCAAGTGTACTTCCACAAAATGACTAATGTGGAAAATGTTTTCTATTTTATCATAAAATCTACATCAGTTTTCTTGCTGTCTCATGGAGGGAGTAGGGAAGGAAGGGGGTTACAATTTGGCTCAGTTTAAAATAAAACAAAGATTTAAATTGTTTTTATATGTAATTGAAGAAAAATAGAATAATATTTTAAAACTGTACTTATTAACTATCTACTAGTTCAAAATTGTAAGTTGATTCTGGAGATCCAAATTAAAAAAAAAAAAGATGGCCACTGTCCTCAGGGATTTCACAGTCTAATAATCTAACCAGAGAAGCTAGTACTCAAAAGAATGGTTGAAAGGCATTCATCTCCCATCCAAGTACTAAGAGCTAGAAGAAGTTATAGTATATGATTATAATAGAAAATTATTTTGCCATGGGAAATGACAAACAAGAAAATCACAAAAAAAAACACCTGAAAAACTTATATGAAGTCCTACAATGTGAAGTGAGCAGAACAAGAAGAATTTTTATACAATAAAGAGCAATAATATGATCAACTGCAAATGAATGAACTATTATCAGCTGTTCAAGGATCCAGGACAACCTCAAGGGACTCACGACAAAAAAGACTATCTACTATCACAGAAGGAACTGATAGAGTCTGAATCTAGATTAAAGCATGTTATTCTTCACTTTATTTCTTCCATTTTTTCTACTATAAGTGATAAGTATATTCTTTCACAACATCATGAACATGAAAAAATATATAGCATTTGTACAACATATATTACCTTCTGTCTTAAGGAAGTGGAAGAGTGGGAGGGAAAGAGAACATGGATTTTAAAATACCAGAAAGCAATTATTAAAATTATATTGACATGTAAAAATAAAATTTAAAAAGGGATTTGTCATAGGAGGAATTCTGGGGGAGTGGAGAAGTCCAAAGTAGTGTAGCTTGGTGGGAAATAAAATGACTGGTCTGGTGGCTTTCTTTAAATGGAAATTCTCTACCCTCCATTCAGAAGAATTCCAGGGACCATAGTACTGATGAGGTTGGAATAATAAGACTGAATTGATCTTGCAGGATTGTTTTAGTGAGTATGATGGAGGAGCATCAAGCCCTGAGTAATTTATATATTTATTTTGAACTATAGAAAAAAGTTAAACAAATTATTTCAGAACACTACTACCCCTGGAGAATTAAAATACAATTGAAGACTTTAAAAAGGGATTTATTTTTGGCATTCTTTGTTCAGAAAAATGCCCTTTGTTTGAAACTGGAAAATGTGAGAATTTTCTATTTCTATTTCTCCTGTAACTTAAAATGCCTTATACAAAGTAGGAAATTGATCAATGTCTTAATGAATGAATATCTTCATGAGTAAATGGATGAGTGGAGCTTTGGTATATTTGCTGAAGAAACAAAGACACTGACATTATTGAGAACATGAAATTAATTGAAATATTTGAGCTTCACAAAAGAGTTCAGAATTATCAGTGATGATACTCAATTATAAACTGGAATGAAGTTCTGATTGGTGAATGTTGTGGTTGGGTAGTTAGATTATTTTTGTATATAAGTAATGATCCTCTATAATAATCCCAATTACTCAAACCTCCCAATATTCGTTGGTGCCTTTTATGATTTAGAAATTCTTAAGTTCATTTTTGTATTTCTACAAGAAACACCCAGTCAATTTTTTAGAAATCCATTATATTTCATTTTGCCTAGGTTTATATAATATGCAGCTAATTTAACTGTTTTGACTCAAGTGCCAGTCAGGTTAATTAAAGAATCAGCCAATTATTGAAATGAAATAATAGGCAAAGAAAGTATATACATAAACCTCAGTTAGTTCAATTAAGAGATTAAACCAGTTACATGTGTAAATTAGCTTTGTCTAAATATGTATCTATACCTCCCCCAAACTCAAACCCTATTTTCTCTTTAATACCTATTCCCTGACTTTCAGAGCTCACACTGACCTCTCTCTTCTCTGAAATGCTAGAGTTCCATTTCACTTATGATACTGAGTATATATTACTTTTTTTTGTCAAGCATAGATAGCATGGTTCAACTTTGTGAAGAAAAACATCCTTCTCCCACCCCCCCCCAAAAGGAGAGAACAAGAAAACCCTAATTTTCAAATTCTGTTCTTAGGGTAAAATAAGGGAGAGAGAACAAAGGAAATGAGAGGCCTGCTATATATTGTGCCCTAATCAGATGACAGCTAGAATATTATGTTCATTCCTGGGGTCCATGCTTGAGGAAAGATATTGGTAAATTAGGAAACTAACTAGGATAATGAAGGTGTTGGAGATCATGCCATATGAGAGGCTTAGATGAAGAAATGGATGTCTAACCTGTAAAAAAGAAGACAGTAAAAACATCATGATAGATGTGTTCAAATATTTGAAAAGCGGTCACTTAGTGGATACATTCAATTTATGCTTAATCTTGAAGGGCAAAAGAGAAGTTATGAATGGATTTTGCAGAGTGTCATATTTCTGTTTCATCAGTCAATCAACAACATTTATTAAGCCCTTATAATCTGTGCCAGAAATTATACCTGGTGCTAGGAATGAAAAAAATCATCTTTGCCATCAAGGAGTTCATGGAGGAGATAACATTTATATCCATGTTGTTAATAATTTCAATTGTATCTGACTCTTAATGACCTCATTTGGGTATTTCTTGTTAAAGAAAAAGTTTACCATTTTCTACTCCAGCACATTTTATAAGTGAAGAAACTAAAATAAATAAAGTTAAGTGACTTTCCCAGGGTTACATGACTAGTTAGTGTCTGAGGCCAGATTTGAACTCAGGAAGATGAGTCTGCCTGACTCCAGGTCTGGCACTATCCTCTGCATCTGGCTGCCCACTTTATATATATATATATATACATACCTATAAAATCTAATAATTTTTGTTGGGGAGGGTATACCAACTGTAAAAAACAGGAAAGACCTCTTATAGTAGGTAGTACTTGAGCAGAGTATTTGATCTGAGGAAAACAATACAAGTGGAAGATGCTACCTTGGGAGGTACTAAATTCCTCTTCAGTAGAGATCTTCAAAAAAGAGTAGACAACTCTTTTACAGGTATATCATTTAGAATGATTCCCATTCAGTTGTGGATTAAATTACAAAATCTTTGAGGTTCTTTCCAATTCTAAGATTTGGTGACTAAGGTTAATATTTATATATCTCATCCCCACAACTAAAAAGTAAGTTCTTTAAGGGAAGGAATCTTGTCCTTTTTCTATCTTCAGTTACTACAAGCATTGTACTTTGCATATACATATTATGTGTTTTAGCATGTTTGTGATAGTAATTTGTGAAATATGTTAACAATAAAATTTTTTCTGAGAATTTTCTTGCAGACTCATGGCCCCTGAATGACTAGCAGCCTTGTTTGTTCCCTGACAGCAGTTTATTTGAGGGAGGATTGATTATTCTCATCTCAATGTGTGAAGATTTGGAGATTTGTGCCTCCTGTTAATCATCTGTCTTCTGTCTGCTTATGTACACATTTAATAGCAATAAGAGAAGATAAAGGCAAGGTAAAATAATTACTTATCACAGCATGAGAGAGAAGAGAATGAAATATTTGCTATTTGTTAAATGTGCCTTTTAGGAAATATTTGTTAGGTAAACTAAGGATAGTTCTTACTCAAACATAAATTTCCAGCCTTTTTAAAAGATGAGAGTAACTGAAGATTGTGAAATTTTTCTCTTTCTTTCTTGCTATATAAGGCTGTACAGTTGAGAATTAAATCCTAGAATTCAGAGCTTTAAAAGAGAAAGGAAAATGTTGATAGCTCTTATTATAATGAACATTCCTAGTTTCCTTAGAATCTCTTTCACTCTTAGGAACATTAAAAAAAATCTCTACACTTCTTAGGAATATAGGTACTTGGGGTTGGACCAGAACACTGGACTTGACTAAAGGAGATAGATTTGAAAAGATAAGGGCATTATGCAATGTGTGGTGTTTGTCTGTCTCTCTTTCTCTTTCTGTATGTCTCTCACTTTTTCTCCCTCTCTCTTTACACACACACACACACACACACACACACACACACACACACACACAAATAAAATCTTGCTGAAGTACAGATCATCCCTCCCCATTCAATGAACTCTGGTGGTTCTCTATTACATCCAGGATAAAATAGAAAATCCTTTTTTTTTTAGCTTTTAAAGCTCTTCATAACCTAGCCCACTTGTATCTTTCCAGTCTTTTTACACATTAATCTCTGCCATAAACTCTAATTGATTCAATTACATTGACTTTACCCATGATGATCCATCTGTGGACATTTTCCAGAGTTCCCCATGCCAGAAATTCTCTACCTCCTCATTTCTGCCTCTTCAATTCCATGGTATCCCTGGCTTCCTTCAGGCCTACCATCTGTAAGAAGTTTTTTTTACAATCCTTTCTAATCTTAGTACCTCCCCTTGAAATTATCTCCATTTATATTGTTGGTACATAGTGGTTTGAATGTTGTCTCCTCCATTAAATTGTTAGCTCCTTGAGAACACAGATAATTTTTTGCCTTCCTTTGTCTCCCCAGCACTTGTAGTATTTGGTACATAGTAGGTGCTTAATAAAAATATTTGTTGACTTCAGTAAGTGGATTTTCAGATGGACTCTGGGATATAATTGCTACAGTGAATTCCCATGAAGAAATTGCCTCATCCAGTGCAGACAAGCATATTCTCTGCTACTTAGTCTTTCAAAAGTTGTCTGGAGCTGCAGTGGGGTCTGGCTAGGCAGGCCTCTACTGTTGGGTGTTGGCTTGGATCTGCTGGGGCTATGATTGCGCCACAGTGAAGACACTGGAAGAGCATTGGTGTTAAAAGGATGGGCATTTTTTCTTTTTCTTTTTTTTCTTTATGTGGTTTGATTTTGTTTTAATATATTTTTCTAATTAGATGTAGATATTTAAAACTTTAAAAAATTGAGTTTCAAATTCCCTCTTTCTTCTCCCCTTTCATTCAAAAGACAAGAGATTTGATGTGAATTATATATGTGAAATCATTTCTCCCTGAAAGTGTGCAATGTTAGCCTTGCTCCTTGGCAAGCTTCTTCTTTCTCTCTGCCTCTCATGAATCCTGGTGGGAAGTCACATACTACTTTGTCACCTCTCCACAATTATACCTTTAAAGATATTGCCACTTCAAACCTATACCAAGATCATACCAAGATGCCAGAGCACTGAGAAATATGTGACCAACATCATAGGTTTGGCTTAAATGGAGTATGCTCTGAGGAGCTAGTATGCCATACCACCATTTGATGGAGAGAGAATGGGTTGATGAGGGACAATATTTCTTATCATGCTCCTGGTTGCTTCACAAAGATGGTAGAGAAAAATCTGACATTCTATGGCTGTCCTGAAACACTGCCAGGAGACTGATTGGGAAGAACCATCTTTTTGAAGAGGAAATGGAGCAATGGAGCAAGAACACAGAAACCAGGAAATCAGGGAGTGAGCTGATTGCTAGGAAATATAGCCCAGAGAGCCTAGATTCAGCTAACAATGATTCCCAACATGTGTTCAGCAGTAGGATAGGAAAGTGCTATAACACTGAAGAAATCTGGAAGCAAGCTAAACAAATGGAATATGAAGTGAAGCAGCAGGCTACGAAGAAAGTACAGGAAGCTGTAGCAGAGGCTTAGCAGAAGGCCTTGGAGAGGACCATCTTGGAGAGATCCCACATGGGAAAGACTATCACAGATGCCAAATACAAGGTTACTGATGATTCCTTTCTGATTATAAATAAGCAGGAAGAGTCCACTGAGAACTACTGGAACTGTGGATGCAAAGCCAGCAAAATGTTCAGTGCCTTCATTGCCCAGTTCTTTTTGTCAGCACAAAACTGGGAGTCAGTCTCCACACCTGTGGCCAGGGGCCCCACAGTCAGAGCAAACAGCTTCTCTTTCTCACTGGGTAAATATCACCAAATCCAGTAATGGAATGATCAGCTCAACCCTGAACATGACATCAGTGGACACCTCACAGTCTTTGACCCCTGCTACACCAATGGGCTTTGAATGATTTTTTGGCATCCTCGTGGTCACTTTTTTACCACCACAACCAGCCCCTTGGGATACCATGAGTAGGCAGCGATTTCAGTTGATACTTTCCCTTGACAAACAATTGGCACATATATCAGGCAGGCAGCAAGGGACACAGGAAGCTATTTTCATTAACTGTCATGTTCCCCAGGGGATATGACGAGCAGAGGCTTTCCCAGTGATTACTGATGGCTCCTCCAAAATCTGGCTGGACAAACATGACTCTACTAAGGCTATACTATTTTCTTCCCATGCCAGACAGTCCTGCTGCTACATATGGAAGTGCTAACCATTATTTTCTTCATTTCAGATCACTAATCCAAGCATTCTTGGCTCTAGCTTCCTCCTTCCTTACTTTCCCTCCTGAACACCTTTATTTCAAGGTATATATGGTTTAGTGCCCTTCTTTGTCTTGCCTGATTCATAATCTCCAATGAGCCTTCTCCTAATGGCTGCAGGATAGAATCAGTCACAGAACCACGATATTTCATATCTGGAGGAAGTCTCAAAGGCCAGCTGCCCCATCCTGTATCTGGCTAGGAAGTCCCTTTGTGGTGTCCCTGACAACTGAATGAAATAGCCTTTGTTTTAATGATATTCAATGATGGGAAATTGCTTCATGCTGCCAGTCTAGAGCATGATGTTCTCCCCTTCATGTCTAGTCCCTGGCAGGTACCAAGGAGCCCAGTCTGAACTACTAGGGAAGATGCAAACTCAGAAACTACTTAACTCATTGAGCTACATTGTTTGATTGGTGTCTAGAAATCCCAGTCCTGACAAGACTTTCCATAATGAGAAAAATTATCAACTCTTGCAGTCTCCTGCTCCATGAACCCTGATGTAGAGTCAGCTCAGATTTGGAGAGGAAGGAGGAACTGAATTTTTTAATTAATGCATTAGTTATGATTTCTCTGGAAAAAATGCCTGGGATGTAGAGATTAAGTGACTTGTCCAGGGTCACATACCTAGTATCTGTCAAGAGGCAGGACTAAACTTCAATCTTTCTGACTGTGAGGCCAAGTCTCACTGCAATATACCCCATTGCTACTAATGCTTTACTCTTGGAAGAACAAAAAATTCATTTCTATATTTATTAAATATTTCATAGTATTTTCTCCTACGTTATGTATTAGAATGATCACTGGATTTGGAATCAGGAAGCAAAGGCTTAAATTCACTCTGTCTCTCTGTGTATCTGTCTCATTTGTTTCTCTCTCTGTCAGAATTTTAAAATACCTGTGTGAATTGAAGCATGGCTCTTAATTTCATTGGACCTCAGTTCCCTCATCTGTAAAATAGTTTGATAATGTGTAATGTCCTTTCTAGGTCTTAAGGTTATCATTTTAATGTTATTTTTTCTCTCATATTCTGCATACTGTGTAACTGTGTAACACTCAGATTCACTAAGCTCATTTGTCCATATAATGCCAATGCAGTGGACTGGTACAGTCTTCCTTAGATAATCAGACAATACTGATTTATTTACTATTTACTAGAGTAGTATAATATTTACCATATTGATACTAAAGTTAGTGTGGGCACCTGTGTATAACCCACTATCCTCTGGACTTCTGAAAAGAGATATTCTCCAGTATCAACCCCCTGATTGATGGAGGTAAGGAATATCCTCCTGTACTCATGGGGGGGGGGCATTAATCACTATATTAAAGCCCATTCCATACCCTTCAATTTATACCTGCAAAAATCATGGTTCAATAGAATTAGCATTAGACTGAAACGCCAGAATCACAGAATCTGAGTTAGAAAGAAATTCAGCTACCACCTACCTGAATCCATCTCCTAAAGAAGTTTCACTTATAGTATTGTTAATGAATGTTCATTTAGCCTTTGTTTTAAGGCCTTCACTGAAGGAGAAGCCTACTACTACTTGAGGCAATTCAGTTTACTTTTGGACAACTTTTAATTGTTAGAAAAAATTTTCCTCACATCAAACCTAGTTTTGCCTTTTTGTAATTTTAACTTGGCTCTTAGTTCTGCCTTATGTGTCCAAACAGAACAAGTGTGATCTCTCTTTCATTTGACAGCCCTTGAGTTCTAGTTAAAATTCTCTCACTGATAGAAAGCAACAAATTCAGTAAGTTCTCATTTCTTCAAACATAAAAGGAAGGTGGTGGCCTTGATTTTTAGTGTCCTTTTTGCATGGACATTCTACAACAAGATAGCACACTGGTTCTGGAATCAGAAAGATGTGGGCTCGAATCTGGACTGTGACAGAGACTACTAGCTGTGTGACCTGGGCAAGTCACTTAATTTCTACCTCAGTTTCCTCACCTGTAAAATGAGCATGATAATTCCAGGGTTGTGAGGACCAAATGAAATAATATTTGCAAAGTTCTTGGCACAGTAACTGGCACATAGTAGGCTCCATATAGTTGTTAGTTATCATTATTATTATTATCATCATTACTTCTACTACTACTACTACTACTACTACCACCACCACCACCACCACCACCACCAAGGTTTAGTTTTAATTTCATCAGATTTCTTTTAAAGTTTCTCATTTTTTAAAAGTGAGTAACAAAATGGATCAAGTAGGAAGTAAAAAGACACCACTAAAGCCAAGGACATGGGTGAGCCACAAATTAAGTAACTAATACTTGAAAATGATTTCCTCTTTGGTTAGTTGACTAAAACAACCATAAAAATAGAACAAGATATTACATGCTGTACAGAGAGAGCACAACAAAAACACACAAAAAAGGAGGGCCATAGAGTACTCTATGTACCTATTTTTATTCAAGGAACTCTTGAAATGTGTTAACCACATTGCGAAAACATGGTATTACGTGACCATAATGAATTTCCTTTAAAAGTAATCAAATAAATAGAGAAGCTGATTTATTATAGAATTCCAAGCAGACTGGTGAGTTGTATCACAGTCATAGCTGGCATTGAAAATATAATAATTAGAACAATCATAATTTCTAAACCATATATTAATCTAATAAAAGTGTCAGGTTTTCCTTGACAGATTTCCAGGGGTAAATAAGAGAGCTGCCTATCTACTGAAATATTAATTTTATATTAAGTAGAACTAGTAGAAAGTTAAAAATAGCAGCAGAGCTCAGCCCAAATAGAAAGATGTAAGGGATGGTACAAGGTATTGTATTGCCCAAACTACCTCTTCCACCAGGCAAAAGAACCCAGAGTCACACAGCTACTTTGTGTGGCATGATTTGAACTTGGATTTTTATGCATATCATAGAATGTCAGAGGTGGGTTGAATTTTAGACCAACGAGTCTAAGGATGCCATAATACAAAGAGCATTTGATCTAGAGTCAGAGGATTTAGGCTCAATCTGTGGTTTGGGAATTTATAAGACTCACGTTGAAATTCTGGAAGTTTCACTATTTATAGCTGTATGACTTTGTGTAACTCATTTCACATGTATGGATCTCAGGTTCTTGTCTATCAAATGAGATTTAAACCAAATAATCTCTAGGTAACTTTTAGTTTAACATCCTGTCAACTGAAAAGCCCAGTAGTAGTACTTATATACTACTAGGTCCCCTTATTAATTTGCATTAGCAAATTTTAAGTGGTCACATGGATTTAAATTCATACTATTTGAAGTTATAATTATATAAAATACATGTTTAAATATTATCTTCTCCAATAGAACATAAGCACCTTGAGAATAAGACTTATTTTTTAAAAGTGCTTGTATCAGTGCCTGTCAAATTGAAGGTACTTAATAAATGCTTGTTAACTGATTGAATCCAGTTCTAATACCTGATCCTGTGGTTACTCTCTTCTCATATTATGTATTGTTCAAAATGAGGGACATAAATGCTATTGAAATGGAAAACCAATAGCTAAAACCCACTGTTGTTATTTCTACACATAGGTATACTTACTTTTCTGTAATCTAATTCTGTTATGCTTATAAAGTATAGCTTGAAACCCATACATGGGTGGAAAAATGACTGGTGATAATAGTTAGTCTTGTGGGGGTAGGATTAATAATATGTGCAGTGGCCATGCCCTACTAAACCCAGATAAGGGTAATCTGTAGGCTTCACACCCATCTGTGAGTTAAAAGGGTGTCTACCCCAGGCATGTGAATAATTTCCCCAATGAAAGGGGTGTGTAAGGGCCCGAATGTAAAGGGTTAATATAAAAGGTTAGATGGGATTATTTAAGAGTAGAGTCGCCAGGAATTTTAATCAGTTCCAAAATTATTTTTTTTAGCAATTCATTTATAAAATATAGAAAGAGTGAAAGTAAGAAAATCAGAGAGTGGATAGGGAAAGATATCTAACCTACACACTAAATATTTTGCTCCAACCCCTGACTCAACTGGGGCAGGGCTAATTATCCCTTATTTGGAGGGGCCTCAGCCTTGAGCTGAGGACCTGAGGATGCAGGAAGACTCTCTCAATAGGGTACTCCTCTCCTGAGTCTAGTCCCTTTAAAAAATCCAGGAAAGGAGTCAGCCTTTTTCACTCACCCCATGTGGTAGTTCTCAGGGAAAAGTCCAAGAGCAGTCCAAGGTCTCAAGCTGGATCTCCTTCAAGATCAAGCCCAAGGTGAAACACATCTTTGCAGGAAGTTCTTGGCATTTTTAAAGACCATTCCTTTTCATCACTTCCTGTGACTTCCTTTCATTTTATGTGTACCAATTACAGCTAAAGCTTTGCTTAGGACTGCCTAGAAAGCAGTCAGTTGATTCTGATTCATCACCCACTATTGCACACGTGGGTCACAGACCTCTCCCACTCAAGTGTAAGTGGAGTGTGTAGGCTTCTGGTGATTAAATCTCAAAATGGGCAGGGGAGAGTTAATCCCATCTTCATAGTCCCCACCCATGATAATTTTACATAATCATATTGTACCTCTAAAATTTTTCTAACTACAGGTACATACAATATTGTACCTTCTAAGGGGAAACTACAATAATTAGAGGTAAGAGGGAAATAGAAGAGAGAGAAATCAAAATCATTTTTTGCTAGGCACATTGACAAAAAGCCAATTGGGGGCAGTCCCCTTTGGCATAAAAATTTACATTTAAAATAAATGTTCAACCCCCTTTAGTTCAATCAATTGCACCCAAAAGTTCATTCTGGATCTTCTTGATGCATTATAGGTTTCTGCAGGCAACTTTCTCCAAATAGTTCATTCTCTGGATTCAAGGAGTTTTTAGTAAGCTTCTTTCCCTGAAAATTTTCTCAAACAAAATTTTAAATCTTGAATTTTTATGAAAATAAAATACAGGTAAATGAGAACAATTTATTCCAGCAGCCATGAAGGTGGTCAAAGCCAATGCTAGGGAATGCTTAGAACTTGGTTAGACAGTGATAAAGTCATCCATTACACCCCAAGTTATTACCAGTCATCTTGACTTTTGTCTTGTCACTGGATCTGATAACTGTGGAAGAGAGAGTGAGGCTGATGACTTTGTGCAACTTTCCCATACTTCCAGATCCACATTATGTGTGAGTCAACAAAAGACATTGCTAGCAATACCATTATTTTCCTCCTCAGGCATAAAGGACTTCAACCAACCAACCAACGAATCTTCCCTTTCTCTCTTTGTTGGAGCAAGTGAGCTCTTTGCAGGCACAAATGTACATGTTCTAGAAATGAAAGGCAGTTATATTTTTGGATTGATTTTTTAAGAGAACATAAGATGTAATGGACCATGACATGTATCTTCTTTATAATGTTTCATATTGTGGAAATGCTTAATATTAAATAATGAATCACCACTAATAAGCTGACCACTTCTATGGACTAAATATTATCACTATTGTACAAGTTTATTACTATTATTATGGTGCTTTAAAAATGGACTCAAGAGTTGACATATCATTTATATCAATGAAAGGATAATAACTGTCTCTTAAATTTGCCATTTTTATGAATCTATCCTGGAAATACTCTTAGGCAGCATAATTCCACAACAATATTACATTAATTTGCTTGCTTGATTTCTAACTCAACGAAACCTGAGAACTCCAAAACTGAATGCGAAAGGAAACTCCAGAACTAATCTGGTAATCAAATTAAGAGAAAAATATTAATGGAAAAATTATGATACTTTTTAGGCAAGCTATCCAACCTTGTTATGCTTCACTTAAAAAAAAAAGTTGGCCAGGATCCTGAAAAGGTGTTGCTTGAAACCCAAATTTTGCTTAGCTCAAAAATCACTCTACTAAGAGAAACTTTTCTAGGCAAGAAAGGCTTAATTAATTTTACTCAACTTTTCATTTGAGAAAGCATAGACTTGAAGGAATGAGTAAATATAATTTAGAAGGGTTGTGGTGGGAATCCTAAAGCTGACTACTATTTAAAAATTAGACTGCCCGAACCAGTGTCCACAGATTAAAGAAAAGACTCCAATCTACTGCAGAAATGTGTAATTCTAAACATAATCTAGCGTGTTTATTCTGTTGAAAATTGAGGGGCCACTCAAGAGGGAAAAATACTGAATGAAAGAAGTAATATCAAACATATTTTCAGATTTTAAAATGTCATCATTATTTGTAGTTTTAGATTTAGGGGGAGGGGTTGGATTCTTCAGCTATCTTGTATTTAATTTTCACATTGTATAGCGTTCAATGACATTTTCTTTTAAGTGTGATATACACTTTCATGATAAAGTTGAACTGACAATTTCACAGGAAACATGCAGGTAGCATGAAAGCAGAGGAGTCTGGTGGAAAGTGGTAGCCAAGGAATTAAGAGATCTGAAATTGATTGTTTCTATTAAGTCACTGTGATTTCTATGGTACTCTAAGGCAGAACAAAGAACACTGGCTCTATAATCAGAGGAATTGTGTTCAAATACTACCACTGATACTTAACATCTGTATGATTGTGTGCAAGTCACACACAATTTTCTCATCTGTAAAATGAGTGTTACACTAGATGTGTATCTGGTCTTTTACATGTCTAAAGCTATGAACTCTAATTGCTATGGATCTCATTTTCCTTGTCTCTAAAATAGAAATAATAGCAAATACTGTGTCATGGAGGCAGTATTGCATGAAGGATAGAGAGAGATGGTCATGGATATAAGAACATGACTTTATTTTTTGCCTCTAATATTATTGACTGTTTGACCCTAAACAAGTCACTTACTTTTTCAATCCCCCAAACAACTTGCTAAGAAAATTTATAAGCAACTACTGATGTGTATTCATTGAGGGAGATTTCTCATGGGAAATTCCATATATAAATTAAATCACTCTTCTAGCCAATCCCAGTCAGTTAATGAGTATTTATTAAGGGTCTACTATATGACTGGGCATACAAAGAAAGGCAAAATATACTCTGTTTGTTAGGAGATACCACTCAATGAACTAGGTAGAAGCAAGCTATATATGAAAAGTATTCTAAATACATTCAATAATGATAATAAACTGAAACCAACACTCCCCAAACATTATTGAACAAGGCCAATGTAGGTAAGAAGGTAGTATGTATTAAGTGCTAATCTCTTGGGGGTTTTATGAAGTTTAAGCAAGATAATGTGTATAAAGTCCTTTGTCAATACTTTAAATACTTACTATGTCAGACAAGGGAGCAAGCATTTATTAAGTTGTGGGATTAAAAGTACTAGAAAAAAGTAATACAGTCATTGCCATCAGATAGCTTTTTTTTCTGATGGAGAAAGATAGTATACAAAAAGGATCTGAAAGAGTAGAGGGATGGACATGATCTCAAAGTCTAGAAAGTTCAAAGCACATCTGGGAGAGGAATGAAGGGTGGTTGGCTTGATCCCCTTCCCAAAACAGTGACCTGAGGATGAGAGCATATTCTCAGTTCCAGCCCTCATCTCATTCTGAAGCCAGCAGTTGAATAAATAGGATAGAAAGCTCAGACCCATAAGGATCCTATAGTTCTTTTGCTCTAAAATCTCAGTTCTTTCCAACTATTCTATGATGGTCAGGCCAAGCAGCAATCTATCAGAGTTCCATCAAGGGATAAACCTACAGTTATAATGCTTAGACCTCAAATCATGCAATTATCTTGCAAAGCAAAGACATTGAGGGCAGTGATAGACTTTGGCCCAGACAGTTTTGGATTCAGTGAAAACTTGCAGGTCCCCAAACTGACGTTACTCATAGACAATTGAAGAATGCATAATTTATTAAAAAGAGAAAGCAGAAGCAGGATCCAAGAAGATAAAAAAAAGGAATGAACAATAAAGTCCAGATATTTTTTACGGAATTGCATAGAGCCTTGCCCTCATGCAATGTTCAAATTTGGGAAGTAAAGGTAGAATAGCAAGTATTGAATAAATAAAAAGAATCTCATTCCAAGAATAGGGTGACAGGGATTTCTAAGACTCAATCCTATAAGAGAATGATTCCAAAACATCTATAAGCAAGGCTTCAAAGAAAAGCACTGCTTAGGCACAAGTTCATGTAGATGTTCTAGAAAAAATAAATCAAGAATTTAAAAGATGTTATATATGAAATGAGAATGCTAAAGAAAAATAATTTGAAAATAAATGAGAGATTTGGAGTTAAGGTTTGGAGAGAAGATTAACAGTATAGCTTAAAAGGTACAGAACTTTGCCCAAATAATGAACACACTCAAAATGAGAATGAATTAAATAGAAATTAGTGACTCCAAGAGACAAGAAATATTAAAGGAGTCAAAGTCTGGACAATGGAAGAAAATTAAAAATACTGAAAAAGCTGATCTGGAAAAAAAAGAAAGGAAACAAAAAAAATCACTGGCATTGTAAAAATTAAATTAGTTTCTAGTAATAAAAGTATTATATTTTATGAGGTTTATTAAAGATTATTAGAAATCAAGGATAAAAAAATAATAAACCATGTGCCCAGGGCTAATTAGCCCATTCACAGCCTACTTACTACATGTTGCAATGTCCAAGTAGAGGAAGAGGCACATGAGAGGCAGAGAGGCAATTAAATACTCCTTGAGATATCATCCAGATGTTGACTCAGGTGAGATTATAGGGAATTCTGGGAAATATCAAGGACTTCTGGGGATTGAAGTCTGAGATTCAAATCTCCATTTTTACAGCATCCAAGAAAATGTGACTAAAATGATACAAAGTTTATAAATTCAAGAAATCATGAAAGAAAAGTCAAAATTTCTTCAAATCAGAAGACAAAGTAAAAACCAAAATAGTCTACTTGTCTCTGGAAAGAAATACTAAAAGGAAAGTTCCCTGAAAATTCATAGCTAACCATCCAGTGCTTCTAGATAAAAGAAATAAACACTGCAAGCAAAATGGAAAAAAAAAGTTCTAATACTATGAAAGGATAATTGGGATAAAACAGTATGTAGTAGTTGCAACTTTAAAGAGTGAAATAGCTTGGAATGCGACATTTCAAATGACAAATGATATATATATATATAGAATTACAACCCAGAATAACCTATTCAACAAAACTAAATATAAAAATATGAGCGGAAAGTAGGCTTTCAAGACTTAAGGATTTACAAAAGAATTCCTGATGAAAACTCCATAGGTAAGTAGAAACTTCAAAATATAAAAACAGGAGTCAAGAAAAACATACAAATGTAAATATGTGCATATAATTATAAGGGATTAAATTATGATGAAATGTTTATGTATAATTGGAGAGAGAGAACAAACAGTCTGTTTAGAAATCTAATATCAGAGGTCATTAAGGGAGTCAATTAAGAAAGAGGACCTGGGCGTGGTTTGGATATATTTTGATGATCTTGATAGAAGAAAGAAAAGGGAGAGAAAAGGAAATAAACTAAGGGAAAAAGGAGAGGGGGGTGGTAAGGGAAATTATTTTATATAATTAGTGTGTACAAGCAAAAGTCTATATAGAAATAAGGAGGAAGTGGATGGGTGAATAGGGAACAGTTAAAGTTCACTTTCATCTGAATTGGTCAAAGGAAGGAAAACCAAAATGTACAGATCTGGATGCAGGAATACATTTTATTCAACAGGGAAACAGGAGGGAAAGGCGGAGAGTAGGAAATGACAAAAAACAGGTGGGAAATAGTGATATTAGTCCTAAGCAAAAAACAAAAACCAAATATCGCCCCCCTAAGTTTCAGAGGATTATCTGGGATGTGAGATTCATGAGGAAAGAGAGGAAGAAAAATATGAAAAATTATGATTCATTTCTTTGGAAGAGAAAGAGTTGGAGAAGAGAAACAGAAGAAATTATTAGTTGATTATATTAAATCTAGACTACTTTTACTGAGCAGATTTCTTCTTTGTTACTGCTTGCTTTTCCTTTGAAAAGAGGTGGAAGGAAAGAAGGAGAGAAAAACCATAAGGGAATAGGACAGAAGAAATTCACAATTAATCATTAAAAGTGGTGTTTGTAAATAGGATAACTTCTTTCATAAAAGGAAGATGATAGAATGAATCAGAAAACAGAATCCAGTGTTATATTGTTTATAAGAGTCACTCTTAGACCATTAACATTCACTCAGAGTTAAAAGAAGGGGCTGGAACCAAATCTATTATGCTAAAATACTAAATGGTAAAATTCATTTAAAGAAACAAATCACATTATGCTGAAATGAACTAATGAAATCACATTAATACATACATATATGTAACAAATGGAATAACGTTGTAAGTACTTAAAGGAGCAAGGTGTGGTGTCACATACAAATAATCCTTGCTGCTGGGGCTGAAGCTGATGTTGGTAGTTTACTTGAATCCTGGGGTTCTGATATTAATCTTGCAGCAAAGCAAAAATCCATTTGGTATCTTCACTGATACCTATATCGTGAGCCCCAGAGGGTCGAAGGCCACCAGACTGCCCAAATCAACTCAAATCAGGAAAAAAATGGACCACATTGAAGTGTCTGTGCTGATCAGTATTGAAGTTGGTTCTGTGATTATTTCCAACATTTCTAGTATGAGGAAGAGAGACTCAGTATAACATAATAGTGATACCAACAACAATAGAAAAGGCAGTCAGGATGCATTAAGTGTCTACTATGGGCCAAACCTTGCAATAAGCAACGGAAATAGAAAGGCAAAAAGAGTGTCTCTGCCTTCAAAAAGCTTACAGTCTAATTATAATACTTAAAAGAAAAATGAATTCCAGGGAGTACAAAATAATAATAATAATAATATAAAAGGGAGGAGGATTTCAATTTACCCCGTACACAGACATATAACATAAAAAGAAAGAAGTTTAGCACTTTAATAGGATATTAGAAAAGTTAGATGAACTAGCCCTCTACTGACTATAAATGGTAAGAGAAAGGAAAACATATTTTTTCAGTTTTGCATGACACTTTCATAAAAACTTTGAATTGACTTAAAAAAAATAAATGTAAAAGCAGAAATCTTAGCATAGTAAAATAAAAATATATTCAATATATAGCTTCTGAAGAAAGCATTAAAATTAACCTGAATAGGTAACTCAATTCTAAGGAATTAATGGAACAAAGAACAAATTATAGAAATTACATATTATTTTCTAAGGATAATGACAAAAGTAGGACAATGTATCAAAATTTTTGTGATGCAGCCAAATCAGCTTTTAGGGGAATATATATATATATTTTTATATATATATATATATATATATATATATATACACTTTGATGAAGAAAAAGAGAGAAAGAAGAAATCAATTAAAAAAACCAGCAAATTGCAAACTTAAAAATAACACTAAATACAAAAACACATCATGAAAATCAAAGATGAGATGAGATGAACAAAACTGAAAGCAAACCCCCCAAAAAACAAAACCCCCAAAACCCAAGATCTACGTTTAAAAAATGCTTACCTTCTGTATTAGAATTATTACTATATATTAGTTCTAAGTGGGAAGAATGGTACATGCTAGGCAACTAGGATTAATTGACTTGCCTAGGGTGGCACCACTAGGCAGTATCCAAGGCCAGATTTGAATCTTAAAGATAATGGAAATGAGGCCAAGCAAATGACACAGTTAAAGAAATAATAATAGTTGATGTGTATATAGCATTTTGAGGTCCACAAAGTGGTATACATACATTATTCCACAATCCTTCAAAACTCCCTGAAGTAAGTGCAATAGGCATTGTCATTACCAATTTGTACATGAGAAAGCAGACATACAGAGAGAGTGAGGTGATTTTTCTTTGATCACACAGATAATGTCAAAAGCAGAAAAATCCTACCTTCTACAGGAAACTTTCCTCAAACACATTTAATTCCAGTGCTATTATCTTTTTTAATTATTTCCTATTCATCCTATACATAGCTTGCTTTGTATATATTAGCTTCATTTTGTTTCCCCCATTAGATTGTATGTTCCCTGAGGACAAGGATTGTCTTTTGCTCCTTTTTGTATCTTCATTGCTTAGATTGTGCCTGATACATAGTAAGTACTTAATAAATGTTTATTGAATAGTAGAGGGTATGACTGGCATTAAGATCCAACAAGGAGATGGAGGAGTGGTCACATAGATTGGAGGAAAACCATGAGAAAGTGGTATTGCCACAATCTAGAAGAAAAGGGTTATCAAGAAGAGATCTTCTAAGTTTGAATACAAGTCCTCTTTCTACCATTCCATTAGGCCATAAGAACTTGGTCCTTGTTCTATTTGCATTTGATTAGTAACCCTGAGATCCTGGGAAAACCCTTTATCTCTCTAAGTTCAGGCAATAAACATTTTTAAATCCACACCTTCTGTCTTTTTTTTTCTCTTTTTGTATCCCCTGGGTTTAGTAGATGATTAATAAATGCTTATTGATTGATTATTCAAAGAAGAAAGGAAGGAGAGAATTCCAGGTAAGCATGATAGATGATCAGTGAAAATGCTTAGAATTTGGAGATGAATTATCCTATGTAGTAATGTCACTGGAATTAAGAGAGGAACAGGTTGTAAAAGCTTTAGAAGTTAAGAGAATTTTATATGTGAACCTAGAAGTGATAGGGAACAACTGGATTACTTCATTTATTGCCTTGGAGAATAGAGAGGCTTGAGATAGAAAGGCCAACTAGATGAGCTATGTGAGATAATGAAGGCCTACTCCAGAGTCTTGGCAATACCATGGGAGAAAGGGGACATATACTAGAAATGTTAAAGACAGAATAAACAAGTTTTGACAACAGATTGAGTATGGCATATGGGAGAGAATGAGGAGTGAAAGATAATGCTTAGATCAGACACCTGGATGCCTGTAACAATAATGGCATCCTTGACAGTAATAGGGAAGTTAGGAAGAGAATAGAATTTGGGAGAAAGAATATAGTTTTAGTTTTAATAGATTTAAATTGAAGATGTGTATGGGACATACAATTTGAAATGTCAGAGAGATGTTGGAGATGTGATTTGGTTTTCCATGTACCATTACTAATCATTATTTTTATTGCCTTGTGATCTGAGAAGGCTGCATTCATTATTTCTGCTTTTTTGCATTTGTGTGCTATGTTTCTGTGACCTAATGTATGGTCAATTTTTGTGAATGTGCCATGTGGTGCTGAGAAGAAGGTGTATTCCTTTTTATCCCTATTTATTTTTCTCCATATGTCTATTAATTCTAATTTTTCTAAGATTTCATTCACTTCTTTTACCTCTTTCTTATTTATTTTTTGATTTGATTTATCTAAATTTGATAATGGTTGGTTTAAGTCTCCCACTAGTATGGTTTTATTGTCTATTTCTTCCTTCAATTCTCCTAGTTTCTCCATTAGAAATTTGGGTGCTATATTATTTGGTGCATACATGTTGATTAATGATATTTCCTCGTTGTCTAGAGTCCCTTTTAACAAAATATAATTACCTTCCCTATCCCTTTTGATCAGGTCTATTTTTGCATTGGCTTTATCAGATATCATGATTACCACTCCTGCCTTCTTTCTATCAGTTGAGGCCCAGAAGGTCTTACTCCATCCTTTAATTCTGACCTTGTGGGTGTCAACCCGCCTCATGTGTGTTTCTTGAAGACAACATATGGTAGGGTTTTGGATTCTAATCCATTCTGCTATTCGTCTACGTTTTATGGGTGAGTTCATCCCATTCACGTTCAAAGTTATGATTGTCATTTGTGGACTCCCTGGCATTTTGATTGCCTTCCCTAATTCTAACCTTTTCTTCTTCGGCTCTACCTTTTAGTCCAGTGATTTACTTTGAATCAGTCCCTCTTGTCCCCTCCCTTGATGTTTCCCTTTTTAGTCACTCCCTTTTTCTTCCCTCCCCCTCCCCCCTCTCTTTCCCTCCCTTTTTGTTCTCCCTCTCCCCCTCCCCCCCTTGGTTTTCCCTTCTCCTTACCCTTGTTGGGTAAGATAGAATTCAAGATCCCAATGGATCTGGATATTTTTCCCTCTCAGAGTTGACTTCCCTGAGATTGAGGTTTAAGTAACCACCCCCCCCTTCCTCTCCTTCTTATAGGAGTTTTCTTCCCCTCCCCTTCCCATGTGAATCTTTGTGTGAGAACCATTATTCTATTTGGTCTTTCTTTACCCCCTATTTATACATTACATTTTCCCCACATGTTAGTATACATGGATTGATATAAATGTAGTCCTTATAGAAGAGAGTTTGAGTAAAAGAAGAAGATAACATTTTTCCCCTTTCCTTAATATTTACCTTTTCAGGTATTCCTTGCTCTTTGATTTTCGGTATCAAACTTTCCACAAAGCTCTGGTCTTTTCTTTGCAAAAAGTTGGAAGTCTTCTATTTTGTTGAATGCCCATACTTTCCCTTGGAAGTATATAGTCAGTTTTGCTGGGTAGCTGATTCTTGGTTGGAGACCCAGCTCTCTTGCCTTTCTGAAGATCATGTTCCATGCCTTACGATCATTCAGAGTAGAACTTGCAAGGTCTTGTGTGACCCTGATTGGCATTCCTTTATATCTAAATTGTCTTTTTCTGGCTTCCTGTAGGATTTTTTCTTTTGTTTGAGAGCTTTGGAATTTGGCAATTACATTCCTGGGAGTTGTCTTTTGGGGGTTTAGTGTAGAAGGTGTTCTGTGAGCTCTGTCAGTGGCTGTATTGCCCCCTTGTTCTAGAATCTCTGGGCAATTTTCTTTGATTATATCTTGTATCACCATGTCCAGTTTGGTGTTTATTTCTGGCTTTTCTGGGAGTCCAATTATTCTTAAATTTTCTCTTCTCCCTCTATTTTCCAGATCTATCACCTTGTCGGTGAGATATTTTATGTTCTCTTCTAATTTCTTGGTGTTTTGGCTTTGCTTTATTAGTTCTTGCTTTAAAGCCTGGTTTTCTTTTACAGTTTGGTCAAACTGGTTTTGTAGATGCGTGAATTTCTTTTGCATTATTTCCCACTTTTCCTCCCAGAGGGCTTCCATCTTTTTGGTCATTTCTGATTCAAATTCTTCATGGGTTTGTGGAGAGTTTCTATTTCCTTTGGAAGATTTTGGAGAATTTTCTTGTATATCTTCTTCTATCTGCTCTGTATTTTGTATTTTGGCTCCATAGAATGTGTCCAAAGTCGCCCCTTTCTTCTTATTTTTCTTGGTATTTTGGGGCTTCTGTGCTTCTGTGGAGTTTGTCATCTCTGAATGTGGAGGATTAGCTTTTCTTATCTCTGTCTGGTGTTCAGAGGCTTTAGTCCTGGGCAGATGTTGGTTCTATGAGCTTTCCCTGGGTTAAACTGAATATGCCTCACTGGAACTGGAATGGAAGGGTCGGACCACGAGGCCACACTCTCCCCCCGGCTCGCTTTCCGGAAGTTGCCTTCAGAATCGCTGGCTGTGAGGCTGTTTCGTCGGCCTGCGGGGGGATGGGCTGCAGCTTCCCCAAGCTCCGAGGGCAAGGACGTTCACTGAGACTTGGATAGCAGGATCCAGCCCGTGAGGCTGTCTTGCCCGCCCTGAGGGTTGCTGTTGTTTCAACCAGCTCTCTGCAGCGGAAGCCCCAGGCAGTAACTTTCACCGGGACTCGGGTAGAAGGCCCTTAGGGTTCTGCTCTCTGAGCCCGGCAGGGCTGCGGCTTCCGGGAGCCTTGGACTCTGCGCTCCTACCCCTGAGTTCCGAGTGATCTCGGGTTCTGGCTTTTGAGGGGAGCCGTACCTTTTGAACTGGGTCCAGGTCCAGGAGGAGGGTTCCCAGGGTCTGTGCTGTTGATCGTTTTGAATTTCGGCACCTTAGGAGCTTATAGTTTGAGATCGGTCGGGAAGGGTTTTCAGGAGATCTGAACTTTAGCTTTCTCTAAGCCGCCATCTTAACTGGAAGTCCTAAGGTTCCATCTGGAGATGTGAGACTAGCATTTGGGAGAGTGTTTAGAGCTTTTAAACACAACAGATCATATAAGATCACTGAATGTAAAGGTGTGGATGGGTTTAAGTAGGTGAAATAGTATAAAGCAGAAGAGGGGCCAGAACAGAAACCTGTAGGACCAGAGTTAGTGGGTCTAACTTTGATGAACATCCAGCAAAGGAGATGGAAATGGTCATATAGGTCAAAGGAAAACCATGAGAGAGTAGTGTCACAAAAATCTAGAAGGAAAATAATATCAAGGAGAGGGCAACTAGCTGGCTCAGGACCAGATCTAGAGAAGGTAAATACTAGGTTCAAATCTGACCTCAGGCATTTCCTACTTCTGTGACTCTGAGCAAGTCACTTAATCTTCATTGCTAAGCCCTTACCATTCTTCATTACACAGTATTGATTCTAAGAGAGAAGGAAAGGGTAATCACTGGTGGCAGAAAGATCAAGAGAAATGAGGATTCAGAAAATTTAGTTTTGAAAAATTAAGTCATCACTGGAAAGAACAGATTTATTTGAATGATTAAGTTGGGAGTCGGACTCTAGAGTTAAAAGAAAATGGGAAGAAAAGAAGTAGAGAGAATTATTTTTGATGGTCTTCTCATAGAATTTAGTCACAAAAAGGAAAAATAAGATAGAATGAAGACGGGGGGGATAGAAGGATAAGTCAAGGGAGTGGGTTATTTATATTTATAGAAGAACCAGGGATGTATTTGTAAACTGTATGGAGGCAGCCAGTAGACAGTGAGAGATTAAAGATTAGTGAGTGGGGATTATAAATAGAAAATCTTATGTAGAAGGTGGTATGGAATAAGATCTCTTGTACATGTAGAGGAATTTGATATCATAAGAAGGCTCACATCTTCATATGAGACAGGTGCAAAGGAAGAAACAGATACAATTTCAGTGATATAAAATGAAAAGGATAGTGCTGAAAGGCAACTTTTAGTAAATAGTCTCAGTTGTTTTTAGTGAAAATGAAGTAAGGTTCAGCTGAGAAGGTGGGAAAAGGGGTGCTATGGGATATTTGAGGAAGGATTAAAAGGTTAAAAAAACCTGTTTTGGTGAATGAGATATTGAATCAATTAGAAATGTGTAAAAAGATTGCTTTGTTGCAGGGATATGCCAGTTGATATTATGTAACAAACTTTCCATGGACCAAGTCACCACAGTTTTGTGATTTTTCTCCAGCTTTGTTCAGCAGTGAATGGATGGGAGTAGTTCAAAACTCTGATTTAACAGTGTATAAGTTTAGCAACAGAATAAAGAGAAAGGAACCTGAGAAATGAGCAGAACTGAACTGATTCATCAAAGGTCACAATGGGCAAGCAGGTATAGGAATACAGATCTAGATATAGGCATATATATATCTAGATTTAGTCATCTATTGATCTATACACAAATCATAAAAATAAAGATCCCCAGAGAGTTATCTTAGAAACCTGAAAGAAGTAGTTAACTGATTTCTGGTGACATGACCTATGCATTTAAATGTGAACTGGTGAATTCATTCCAGAAGAGTTGCTACATATGTATTCAGCACTTAAACAGACTCATATAAGATTAATGTTTATCAAGTGTTTTATATATTTTATCTTCATTTGGTTCTCCCAACAGTATAAATTAGGTGCTATTATTACCCTCATTTTACAGATGAGGGATGTAGTGATGACCTTGTGTCCCACAGAAGTTGATGACTGTAGAAAAGAGTGTGAAACTCTTCCTCATTTAAATCTAATTCATATTAAAGTTCAGACATCACTTGTGATGTCACTGGTCTTCAAAACTAGAACAACAAAAAATTAGGAAATAACATGAGTGATATAAAGGGATCTGGCTGTGGTCACACTTCTAGTATTTTAGATGAGATACAAATTTAAATTTTTCTGACTATCTTCTATATAACTTAGTTTATGTGCAATTATACCTTTAATATATTTTACCCTATGTTTTTCTTAGCAATATCTTAGAAATATTGTTCCCTAGTTGAAAGTCTATCTATACTTTAAGTCCTAGTTCAAAATCTACATCTTCCATGAAACCTTTCCAGAATTTTCCTTTAATACTCTTCCTTTTCTTAATCCTTTTAAAGCACTTTATTTGTACTTCTTTAATGTTCTATTGTTTTACCTTATATTCTATTCATTTGTATTTTTATCATGCTTCACTAATAGAGAATAAACTCTTTTAATCTAGGCATAGCATTTTACTGATTTTTTTCATTACCCATAATAGTCATGGTATTTTAGGCCTATGGGTGGCTTAATGTTTGTGGAATTGAAATATTTCAACTACTGTGCTTTCAGCATTTTAAAGTGGATAATCAAGTCACAGAAATAGCTTTATCTAACTAAACTGCATATTCTATTGCCCACATTTCATCTCACTTGTTCCTCAAAGGGATAAAAAGAAGAGGAAACAGATGCATAAATTAAAAAATAATATTGATAGTGGTTCTTTTTTTAATCACAAAGAATTGAAACCAAGTGGAGTGCCTATCAACTGGGGAATGATTGAATGAAGGAATTTAGATCAAATTAATCATTAGGTTCCTAAGTCTTCTGTAGCCTAAAAATTACCTCTTCTTTCAACTAGTCATCATAGGTCATGATATGAAGATGGTTTGTCATTCTGGTTATAATCCCTTGAATGCTCTTCAATTTATCAAACTCTTTTTATGTACCATTTGAAACTAACTATAAAAATTAAAATTAGATCTCAAAAATAAAATATATTTTAAGAGATTTATTAATGATCATTAGAAATCAAAGAATAAAGAGGATACAAAATAAACACCACGTGCCCATTTAAAATCCCTGTGCTTAGCTCACCACCACCTCCATGCTGACTGTAAACCTAAGAAAGAGGCCCAAGAGGACCACCCATTCACTAATATCCTCTTGTCTACAGTAAGTAAATAATGACAGGAAGTCAGTGGGCTCCCTGGAAATGTAGTTCTTTTTTTAGGGTCACAGATTTTCAATTATACATAGCATAGTACTCCAGACGCTTTTCTCAAATCCACGTAAACTATATAAATATAACAGTTCTACAATCTACTGATCCACACACTTTTCAAAAGAAGGAAATGAAGCTTGTTTGATACATATATATTTATGAATCCATTCCATTTGTGATCATCACTTCTTTTTTAAGATGTTCACAATCCATATAATTTAGGATTTTATCAGGAATTAAACCAAAACTTTATGGATTATAACTTGTAACCTAACTCTTCCTTTTAAAAATTAGAATATTTGTACCTCTCTTAGTTTTTGTAATCTTTTAAAGATGACTAATTGTGCTTTAACAGTCACCTCTAATACTATTTTTAGTACAATTGGAATATTCATCAGGACTTGGTAAGAAGCACACCAAAGGCTGCTAGGACACATAATATATTCCTTTATTTATTTTGGGTTTTAATTCTCTATTAATCATTTCATTTTAAAGAGTCTCTCCTGTCTTCTGTACTGATTTCCTTTGTAGAATCTAATCATCCTATCTCAGAACTTTTCACTACAATTTCAAAATATTGGACATATATCAGGCTCTTCCTAATTTCTTCCTTTTTATGATATAAATTCTGTGATAGAATTTTTACTCCCCCACAAGTTTCTACCATTTCTATTTCAATAACAATTTCCACCTTGTTAGTTAGAATCTGGTCCAAGAGAAGGTTCCTTCATAATTTCTTAAATTTTTGAATAAAGAGCATTTTAACAGTAAGTTCAATAAATAATTATATTTCTGGGATAATATACAACATTACCTTTTCCTTCATTGTTTCTACTTGTATCCATTCTGTTCCTTTTGAAGAAAGTTTGCCATTGTTGTGTCATATTGTATATTGGTTTTCATCACAACATATCTTAAGGGGTACATAAGAAATTAAATTTATCTCCTTGTATCAGGAGTGTTTCCTTACCATATTACTTATTTGTATTTTACATATTTGCCCATAGAGACCTCAATCCATTTTAAACCATTGGTTTCTTTCCTGTATTTTTCTTTTACTGAATTAATGGATGCTATTCCTTCTGCATTAAAGTTATTCTTTATGATAACTAGCTTCATGTTAATGTTCATAGATATTTTCCTCTCTCATTTTCCTTTCAGGTTAAAGTTTCTTTGATTTTGTTTGCAAAAAAACTCCTGGAACATTTTTATTAGACCTTAACAGGAGTAGTCCATTTCTGGTAAAGAGAGTATCCCTTCTATATTTTAACCAACAGAAAGTTTATATTTGTATTATTGTATGATTATTATGTGCATGTTTTTTTAAGTTATGATAACTTAAAAAGAGTTAAATATAGTATTTCACCTGATGGAGCAAAACTAGAATAAGAAAATGTAAGATTTAGGTAATTCATAGGATCTATATATATCCAAAATTAATCTACATATATCCTAAATTAATTTTTTTAACTTAAAACACACATTCCATGAAATTCTCATTGAAAAAATATAAAATGGGGGCAGCTGGGTAGCTCAGTGGATTGAGAGCTGGCCCTAGAGATGGGAGGCCCTAGGTTCAAATCTGGCCTCAGACACTTCCCAGCTGTGTGACCCTGGGCAAGTTACTTGACTCCCATTGCCTAGCCCTTACCACTCTTAGTCAATACACATTATTGACTCTAAGACAGAAGGTAAGGGTTAAAAAAAAAGAAAAAGAAAAAATTTAATGTATTCAATGCATTATTAAATCACAGAATGTGATAGAATAAGTTTTTGAAGGTCTGCATAAAAATTTCATTCTTATAAAAATGAAATCATAGGTTTTGTGGAATTTGAGAGTTGCAAGGGACTTCAATGGCCATCTTGTATTAAATATTCATAAAAGAAATCCCCAATATAACATTTCCATATTAACATGCCATTATATTATATATATATTAGAAAAATCAATTACAAAATATGAAAATCATCACAACTATATAAAAATGATTAATTGATCACAGTGGACTTTTTTGGTTACATATTAAATATCTACATAGCTTATCATAAACATCATACATACACTTGAACAATATCTGCTTAAATGTATAACAATTGATAATATAGTTTTTCCAAATCTTTACAGAAGTTGATTCTGTAATTTTAATTATATAACAATAACAACTTCTGCTAAATTGACCATGCTGTCATTGACTGATAAAAGGAACAAATGATTACCCAACATCATTATATCTCTTTGTTTTCAAAGAGTGCTTTTATGGATAAGTATTAGGTATCCTGCATCATGCCAGGATGTTAATTTGTAACATTTTGGTGACAACAGTGAGATAAAATGATAGAGAGTAGTGTCCCAGACAGATGTACAACCCCTAACATCTCACAAATTGAAGATAATTAGTTCAGATCCCACCGTATGTTTTTATGAGTCTGCAAGAGACTCATAAAGAGAGAAATTTGTTCTCTTTGGCACAAATGTGTATCTTAAAATACTAAATGTGTAATTTCAGTTAAAATTAATAATTCATGTATATACTAAGAGTTTGTTACTTTTTAGACTTCTCATCAGACAAGTTATTTGATCTTAGTGGTAATCATTCACATATGAAGCTTCACCATCAGAATAATTTTGAGGGAATATTTAACTTTTTTTTTTGGTGAACATGGGTGATGGTTTTGATGTGACTAGGGAGCTGTGGCAGGCAAAATAAAATTATTCTGTTGTTAATTAACAAATACTCTGGACACGCTGGGCTAGTTTGCCATTTTTCTCTGTTTCATACCACTTTCTTTTCCCACACAGAGTTTCCATTGAGATGTAAACTTCATGTAAGGAGAAAATCCACAGGATTCAACAAGAAATAACATTTTGCTTACTAATTAACCACAAGCTATCCAACAGTGAATGATATAGTTCAGCAATAAGGTTCACTGAGACCATTAAGTCTGCAGAAAATGGCATAGGGCATCATTTGGAATGTGGTTAATTAATTCTCACTTATGAATGAGTAGGAAAGAGCAAAATCCCAGTAGCTATTGTAAAAAGCTAACATACATTTCCAATCAAGGATTTTTGTTGTGAATATTTTGGTTATTATATGGTTGATTTCAGCATGAAATACAAGAAGCCTTATCATTTGAAGTATATTGGTACTGGATAGTGTTGAAGATGGGGTAGGAGAGTAAAATACAGATTATGAAAGAAAAAGGATAGGACCATTACAACAAGAGAGAGAAATACTCATTGAGGATTGAAAGCTGAATTATTCATCCTTTGTTGCCAGATATATAGACCAATATACATTTGTATTTCTATATTTATATTCAACTCTATATATTTTCCAGCTCTAGGTACACACACACACACACACACACACACACACACACACACACACACACACACACACACTCATACACCCTACATTTCCCCTTGCTTTCTCTATATCTGTTCCCTTGTTTAGGTTAAGAAAATATGAAGATTAAATTTCAAAGACCAACCTAGAGTGAGTAGGTAATTATTAGTCAGCTATAAGTTTTATATGTGTCAGTAATGGATCATGACTGCCAATCAAATAAAAACTGTTTTAAGCTACAGCAAGAGAAGCATAGCACCCAGGAATTAGATCATCCTATCCTTTGCCCTAGTCATTTCCCATCTGGAGTATATTATTCATTCCTGGATATTACTTTTTTTTTTAGGAATGACATAGACATCCTGGAAAAAGAAACTAGCATGATAGGAATGTCCCATGAGACTCACTTTGAAGGATTAAGGATATTTAGCTGAGAGAAGAGGGAGCAAGAAAATTGTCATTAAGTGCAGTATTTGATCAATTTCCATGGAAGATTTGGCTGGTTTTGTCTTTTCCTAGAGAAGAACTAGGAGTGAAGTTTCAGAGATGGATAGAACTTAGATATGATATGATATGAGGAAAGAAATTCCTAGAAATTAAGCTATTCTAAAGGGGAATGAACTTCTTTGGGAGAGAAGGGATTTCCCCTTTTTTGAAGATAAACATTTCTTGGAAATATTGTAGAAAGTAATGTTTATTCAGGTACAATATGGGCTGGTTTCATGGTTTCTGGGCTTCCCAGTAGCTCTTGGGTTCTTTTAGATTCTGCTGAAATGGATGAATTTAGGCTAGGGACTCCACATTTAAGTGTGGAGAAGCTTGAATTTTCAGTCTTTTAAATGAGTTTTGCACCAGTAGTATCAATTTGTGTCCTAAGGAAGTTATATGTCTTCTGTGTTTTGTGCTGGTGCAAGTACTTATGGATTGCTGTGTTTCTTCTGAAAACCTGTTCTTGGGGGGGATAGTGGAGAACTAGAGTGCTCCCACATCCAAGTGCCTATGATTATCTAGAAAGTATATGATTCAGAAGTAACTAGAGTCATTGAACTCTTCAAGGGGCTATTATGTGGACAAGGCAGTAGATTTGTTTTTTGGTCTGGCAAGTGAGCAAACCAAGTTAGTTGAATGCAAATTAAAAAGAAATGAAATTAAGGAAGAACTGTCTAAAATGTATTATCCCACAGTGGAACAAGTGGTTTTCTTAAATTCTAAGTTTTCTTTCTCTCAGAGATTTCATATAAAACTGAAATTATGAAAGAATATTGTGGAAGGATTTCCTTTGCTTGACAGGATGAGATATATCCTAAGATTATTTCTTCTCAAATAGTTATCAGTGGCTGCCACTAGAAGCTCAGGTAAAATTTCAAAGCATATAATACTTTCCAGCATTGCTTCCCCACTTCCTTTTCTAAACTCTGAGTCTCACAGGTGATTAATATCTTTATACTTTTTTCCTAACTGTCCCTAATCCTACTCAGAAGTACCTTCCTTGAAAGTGTTCCATATTCCAATGTCTCTTCAGTTCTATACTGCCCAATCACATATTTGACTAAAGTAATTAATAGGAAATTAATAATGGTTGTTAGGTTTAAATCTTGGAGTGATAGTATACATTAATTTTTAAATGGAGTTTGTTTAGCAAAGGAATAGGGATAAATGTTTTATTTATTTTGAGTACTCCTTATCCACTGTAAATTGAGTTATGTTCTCTTCCCTTCCTATATCCCCTTAATTTGTCCATCCAGGGATACTTTCTTTACTGCATTGATGATGGGTTGGTATAGAAGCAAAAATATTTGAAACCAACATACAGATCGTTGAAAGATCTTTTGCATGTAAAATAATTAGGATGCAATAAATTTTTTGACCTTCAAAATTTGCATTGTCTCCACCTACATTTACTGCTATCCACCCCTTTCTCCTAGCTTTTCCAAATTTCTTTTACAACCCCCAGATCACTTGGTAAAGAGAACATAGACATCTGTTTGCAGCAAATAGTATATACTTGGTCTTACCTTACAGAGATTCCCATGAAAAGCAAAATAGGAATGCAAATGAAAATAATACATTCAATTTCTTTGGAATCTCCTTTATATGTTTTAAAGTCTGTACTAGTAATCCAAGGCTTATTTCTTACTTTAATATTTGATCCATACTCTGAATCCTAAATTATATTAGATATCTATTTACAATAACAAAAAATTAAGATCTCATCAAAAGCTGATAAACCTTCATTTTTAAAGCTATGATTGCCAAACTGAATTTGTACACCCCAGTGGAATTTTACATATGTGAAAGATACTTTATTTTAGTTAAAAGAAAGCCAGAAAATCATGTTTGAGATATATCATTTTCACTCCAATTGTTTTCACAGACATGGTATTCAGAGTAAAACATTAAAAGGAAACTGGATGTCCCCAAAGTTTGATTATCCAAATGATTTTTCCAGGATTGTAGAAGATGTCATTTTCTTTTCCCTATTTATTCCTGCTGAGAATTTTATATATTTTGACATTTGAGACTAACTGAGAAATGTTTTCCCCCTTTGAACTAGTAATAGCATATGGGAGTGGGATTGTATCTGTGGCAAGCTGTTGATTCTTTCAATTTTAATTTTTAAGGTACCAATTTTTTTGTCAGAACCATTTGAAAATAGTTGAATGCTTAAAGTTGATTTGGAAATTGTCAGGATTCTGATATATTTATGTGTATAAAGTCTGTGCATTTGTAATACTTGAGCTTATAAGTATGGAAAAAGGTACATTTGGAGTAGAAAATAAATAATTATATGAACTACCAGGAGCCATGCAAAAGAATTCCAAGTGATTGATAATTAGAGAAATGAAAATTAAAGGAACTCATACTCCATCTAATTCCCATTTTGCAAAGTTAACCAAATGAAGGAAAATTACAAATGTTGGAGTAGCCACGGGGGAAAAAGAATAAGATACGCTGATATATTTGTGGTACAGTGATAGATTGGTCCAGTCTTCCTTGAGAGCAATTTATAACTGTGTCACGAAATTATTAAACAGAGATACTACTACTTGACCTTCTACTTCAAAGAGAACAAAGAAGAAAGGTAATTATATATTAAAGAAATTATTATAGCAACTTAATCTTTTGTGATAAATAGTTGAAAACCTAGGGGGCACCCATAAATTAGGGAATGGCTGAGCAAGTTATGGTATATGAAAGTAATAACTACTGTATCATAAGTAATGTTGAAAGGCCTAGTTCCAGAGAAACCAAGGAAGACTTATATGAACTGATTCTGAATGAAGTGATAAGACTCAGGAGAATAATTTGTACTATAATAACAGTGTTAAGCCAAGCAACTTTTTAACACATAAGAACTCTAATCATATCCATGACCAGTCATGATTCCAAAGGTTCAAAAAGGAAATACACTACTAATCTCCTTACAGAGAGAGTGTGGACCTAAGACAGAAGATGGCACATAAATTTTAGACATTGGTAATATGAGATTTTACTTTGCTTGATCATATTTGTTAAAAGGATTTTGTTTTATTCTCACTCTCCCTACCCCCATAGTCAAGAATTTGGAAGGTGAGAAAATATATGTTTATTTCTTGAAAAAATTAAAGCTCAAAAAGAAAATAAATTAAAATTCCTAGAGTTATTTGGAACACTGAAGAAACTAGAGAAGGTTCATTTTGAAAGTGTTTAACTTTCTTAGGTCTTAGTTCATTTTCCAAAAGAAGGAGATGAACTAAACAGTTGGTGAAGTGACCTTGCACTCTAAACCTCTGATCAAGTAAGTGATCAATAGCCTATTGAACATTTAGAACTGGACATTCTCTACATATTTCAAATGCAAGATGTCAAGGCAGCCTTAATTAGCTATCCGCAATAAATAACTGTCCCATTTTTATTTGTTCATGTATTCATTATCTACTCCAATAAAATGTAAACTTCTTGATATAAAAAAGTATTTTAAAATGTGAACTGAGATTAGAGTTTTCAACAAAAGTACCAGGCTGAAGAGTGTGTGAAACTGATCACCTTGATGGGGGAGGGATCCCAAGAGATTGGAATCTTGAGGAGGAGAATACTCTGGCAGGTAGAGGAGTTAGTCTCTCTCGGTCTTGAGAAGCTGAAGACAGAAGGTGGGAAAATACCTTCTTTCCACTTTTTCTTGCTGGTGACTGGAAATCCTTTCCCCCAACATTTCCCAATTGAAGGGACTTTCTGAAGAGAAAACTGAGCAGACTTTACCTCTGTTCCTGTTACCCAGGGGTGAGTCAACTTGACTTTCTTTCAGGGGGCTCAGGCTGTAAAGGCCTGAGTTCCCCCCAAACTCAAGGAGAGAGGAAAAAGGGTTTAGATAGAGACCCTTTTTTCCCACATTCCTTTCCCATTCTTTCCATGCCCGTTATTACTTTTGTATTACCTAATTGAGTTGACATTAAAAGTTATCTGTTCCCCAAGCTGAGTGTGAGTTAACAGATCAAGGGGAGACCCTTCGGTCTCAAGTAGTGGATGGGGGAAAAGAGGGACAAGAGCAAATTGGGGAGAGCAGCTTTAGCTAAGGAGGGAAGGCAGAAGGGGGAAAATCTTCAAACCCCTTCTCCTCTCTCTGAGCTAACCCTAAACATCAGCTGTCTCTCCTGTACCCTAATTTGAGAAGGAGGGGTCTCCACTATTATTCCTTCTCAATATAACTTAACCTCCCCATTATAATACATACATCAACTCAATGATGACTACATGTCAGTGATTCAAGGAATAGCACTCCTAAGTTTAGAGAAGCATATCACTAAGTTGACTTTAGTCACATACCTCTGGTATCCTGCCTTAATTCATGTGTGTGGGTTAAGGGTTTTCAGGCTGAAACACAAGTACATTTTATATTAAAATCACTCATTATGGAGGCAGCTGGGTAGCTCACTGGATTGAGAGCCAGGCCTAGAGATGGGAGGTCCTAGGTTCAAATCTGGCCTCAGACACTTCCTATCTGTGTGACCCTGGGCAAGTCACTTGACCCCCATTGCCTAGCCCTTACCAGTCTTCTGCCTTGGAGCCAATACACAGTATTGACTCCAAGATAGAAGGTAAGGGTTTAAAAAAAATCACTCATTACTTTGGTAGAAGTGCAGAAGTTTGGCTAGCAGAGGGAAAGATAAGGCAGGGATAGGAATTAAGATATTTTGCAGTAATTTAGGCAAAAAAAAAAAAGAAAAGTACTGAGGGCCTGCTCTAAAATGGTACTGTGTGACTAGAGAAAAGGCAGTGGATATGAGAGACATTTTGTAGGGAGAATGACAATCTTTGGCTATGGTTATGTGAAGTGATACTATTTGAAATGCACAATAGACAATTGGTAATGTAGACTTAAAGTTCAGGAGAGTGACAGGCTGGAAGAATTGATTTAAGAGTTATGGGAATTGCGATGACATATAAATAGAAAGGAGATGATTAAGTTATCAAGATAAAGAGTGATAAAATACATTTATTTAAAGAAACCAATCTCTTTTTTAACCATTACTTTCCATCTTAGTAACAATTCTTAAGACAGAACGACAGGGGCTAGGCAAACAGTTAAGTGACTTATCCAAAATCATACAGCTAGAAAATGTCTGAGTTCAAATTTGAACCCAGGCCTTCCTCACTCCAAGCCTGGTTTCCTATCCATTGCCACCTAGCTGCCCCAAGAAATAGATCTATACTTGTGTAAAAGGAATCACAACCAGAAAAATGAATGAGCTATTTTGTAACAATGATGTACAATTCATGCCACTATAGGACTACTTACTTTAGGCATTTTTAAGCCTGTCCCTCCATGCAGTTTGTTTTGTTTTTTTCTTTCATTCTTCCATTTAATACCTACCCATTGAATTTATGCAAAGGGCTGGCTCTGGAATCAGAAGAATTAGGTTCAAATTCTGTCTCTTTGATGCTTAACACTTATATGACACTGGAAAAGTCATGTAAGGTCTTCTAGCCTCAATTGCCATCTATAAAATGAGTAACTAGATTAACTAGATGACCTCTGAGATCTTTTGAAGTTCTATGATTCTATGATCACAAGACTGAACCACTCTGCTCCTTAACCTTAAGGTCATTTGTGTTACCCTTTATGGTCTATATATACAAACATATATTATCAACATGATGGAGAAAAACAGAGGGAATAATATTTCAACATTTACTTTTAGTTCAGGAATGAATATAGTAGAAATGTATGCAAATGTGATCTTGAAAAATTCTGCACCTACAAAACTCCTCAAAATGTTAAATTTTTCTTCCTTAAAATTTTATTTTAGGAGCCTGAAATCTCAAAGAGCAATTGCTTTAAGAGTAAAGAATAAAAACACTATTAACTCTTATCACATTAAAAGTGTCAGTGGAATGAATTTCTGTGCAGTATCACTGGTTTTAGCATGGATATCATAGACTTGTGTTACTTTCTGTTTTCTTTCCTTCCCTCATTTTAATGGCCACTAAATGTTCTTTGCTACCTATTGACTAATTCTATTAAGCACTTAGAGGAAGAATGAATCAAAAAGAGAAGATTATACCTAAAGTCCTTCTTATAGAAAGGGGATTTTAGCAGGTTTAAACAATAGAATATACTTAGATTACAGCAAAATCATTATTGTCATAACAATGAAGAAAATGTTGATGGGTAGGAAAAACCTCCAGAGGTCAATGTCCCCTTTTGTACCATGTTTTGGTATGGGTCTAGGAGTAGATATACCTTTTATAATCTGATTTTAAGATTAAAAAATAATAATTCAACTATGTATTACATCTTTCAACAGAAATCCAACATAATAAATTCATTGGAAAAGGGTAAACTGACAAATGGGTCTGTATTATTTTGGCTCTTTAGGTCATTCTTTTCCTAGAAGGAAGTTCTACCTGTGAAACCACATTATAATAATAGGATCAGAAAGTTGTTGGATGGAAATATAGGTTGAAAATGAGTATTATAATTATAATAATGTTTACAACCCTTTATCAAGCTTATTAAGGGTTACAACATCATTTCCATCTAATGCTAATATGAAATAGAATTAGAGCAAGGAAAGAACCTGCAAAAAACGAACCCTGTGAAGAATAGTTCACTTGTTTTCCTTTGTTCTTCTGGTCATACTACCCCATTTTTGTCCCTTAGCTCTACTTGACTTGTACTACAAACTGATGTTTTGGTTCATTTTACATGCAGTCTCATGTCTCAAAGTTTTCTATTGCTATTGGAAGAGAACCATTAGTAAACACTAATTATTTATTTCATAATTTCCTAACTTGTTATTTTTCTCTACCTCCTATCATGTAAGACTACTTTATTGTTGTGGGAAGAAAATTTATAATTAAAAAAACAAAACAGAAACAGAAAAGCATATGAAAAGGAAATTCTTTTTTTTTTTAAATTGAACTCCTTTTAGGATTTTTTATTCTTTATAAAGTGTGTGTGTATTCTCCCCTTTCCAATATTTTTTTCCTGCCACCTAGGATGGATATGTAGTTTTTCTCTTTCTCAATGATACAATTATTTAACTTTAAGACACATAAAAATGATTTATTTTTGACACATCTAAAACATTATGGCTTTATAGAATTTGGAGAAGAGAGTTTCTCCCACTCAGATTAAGAATACTTAATGAGATATATATGAAAAATTTTAGTTTAATTAATTTTGCATCTTCTGATTTTTAGGCTCATTATTACAGCATCATGAGTGTTAATTCACTGAGTTACTATTGCTAAGTAGATGAGGTATTTGCCTACATTATCTGATTGAATTGTGGGGGGGACTAAATGATAAATTATAGAGCTTAATTTTTATATGTAAAGCTAAAATTATAATAAGTATGATGTCAATATTTTATTCATATTGTATTAAAATGATATTTGATTATAACATGTATTTTATTATATTTGGGAAGTTTACTATACCTATAGATATACTTTGAGACATGAAATGTCATTTTCTTTTTTTCTTATTAAATTTAATTAAAATAATATGTACATATATAATACCATTCCATAAAATATATCATTTCACTGTTCATTATTCTAATTCTAGACAGATGTCTTTAGAATGGTTATCTTAGCTTATTTTTGTCAAATGATAACTTTATTTTATCCTATTATAAGATTCTGAAAGCTCAGTTTTATTATAAGTAAACACATTTCTTCTTTTGGAATAAATACATACTTTTTGAGTTTCAGATTTACAAAGATAATTGGCTTTATCTTTATCATATTTGATTGGGAAGCTCAATATATACGATAGGAAACATTTTCCCATCTTAAATCTATTTATCAAATCTGTAGAATTCCTTATGCCAATTCCAAAGAATAGAAAGTTTTTAAAAGATTATAAATGTTTATCATGAAAAAAGCATGCAATTACTGTTATGGATTTGATCACTCATTCATATATATGTTGGAATTTTTTCCTAGTTATAATATTTGATATATATTTGGCGAGAAGCAGACCTATGATTTCATTGGGTTAGGGAATTTCTTGTGGAGAAATATGGAGAAATTGCTTCTCCCAATGTAGACTGCAAACTACTTTAAAATTTATAGTTTCAGGGAAGGGAATAAGCAATTATGTAGCACCTACTCTGTGCCAGACACTGTGCTAAGAGCTTTTTTTTTTTTTTTTTACCAAACATTATCTGATTTGATCTTCACAACTACCATGGAAAGTAAGTGCTATTATTATCTCTTTTATGGTTGAGGAAATGGACAGGAAAAAAGAAGTAAATGTGATAAAGCTATTACATATCTGAGAGCAGGTTTGATCTCAGATTTTCCTTATTCTAGGGCTAGCACTCAATTCAGTACACTATCAGATGTCTCTAAAGAAGATTACAGAGTTGTATGGAAGAGGTAGGATAATTGAGAGTTTAAATCATTTCCCAAGTCATATAGCCTATGTCAGAGGTCAAACTTTCACCAATGTCTTCTCAACATGAAAACTGGTTCTATATTTACTATGTAGAATTTTCTTGTCAGGTAAAACTCAAGTATAATTTTATTTCCTAACTATATGACCATTAAATCAAGAGCATTGCAGAAAAGAAAAAAGTAAGGACAAATTTTAGAGTTAATATTTTAAATGTGTTTACTTATAATAAAACCGAGCTTTCGGAATCTTACAATAGGATAAAATAAAGTTATCATTTGACAAAAATAAGCTAAGATAACCATTCTAAAGACATCTGTCTAGGATTTGAATAATGAACAGTGAAATGATATATTTTATGGAATAGTATATATGTACATATTATTTTAATTACATTTTACCCATAAAAGTTGTGTGTGTATATATATATATATATATATATATACATGCACATACACATATATAGATGTACTTGTAGTTTACTCTTTCTCTGTATGCCTATGTCTATCTTTCTATTCATCTCTCTCTCTTTTTCTCCACTAACAATTTCTAAGATTAGGTTTGCCATAGCAGTTTCTTTATTAATAAATTTTGTCAGGTTGAAGGATTGGAGAGGCACAGCTTTACATTTAGAAAGGACCATGAAGTCCCATCACTCTCATTTTAGAGAGGAAAAAAAAAGCTGGTTATTTGGCAAGCTCAAAGTGTATAATGCAGTGGTCCTCAGCTCGCTCCTGTAGGGTTGCGAGACATGGACACTTTTTCATGGACACTGGTTTCATGTACCGGAAGCACATGAAACAGCTGGAGCAATTCCACCAATGCTCCCTCCGGTCAATCATAAGGATCCGATGGCAGGACTGAATCACCAACCAGGAAGTCCTCGACAGAGCCAACTCCACCAGCATCGAAGTCCTGGTCCTCAAAGCCCAGCTACGATGGTCTGGACACGTCATCCGCATGGACCCACAGAGAATACCAAGACAGGTATTCTATGGTGAACTGTCAGCTGGACTCAGGAAACAAGGCCGACCAAAGAAAAGATTCAAGGATCAGCTAAAGTCCAACTTGAAGTGGGCTGGCATTGCACCAAAGCAACTAGAACTCGCTGCCTCTGTCAGAAGCAGTTGGTGAACCCACATTAACCATGCTGCCACCACCTTTGAAGATGAGCGATGTCAACGTCTTGCCGCTGCGTGAACGCCCACACCAGGCCACAACCGCACCTCCCATAACAACTGGTGTCCCAGGCCCCATGTGCCACAAACTCTGCGCCTCATTCTTTGGACTTCAAAGCCACATGAGGGTACATCAATAGATGATAATGCACAAAGACAATTGTCATTTTCGGTCACTGAGAGACTACCACTATATCATATGCCTTCGGTAGCTATGTGGGTAGAAAGTGAATTCTTAACCATTTTAAAGGTGGAGATAATTACAAAATAGATTTTGTTTTTGGTATTTGAAATTGGAAAAGTGTATAAACCAAAATAACTACAACATTAAGGGAAGTGGCTAACTGGAGGTGGGAGGGGCAACTTTGTATCAGATAAAAGGGAGGATGTGATATTCAAGATATATAGACAATTTATAGAAACATATTTAAGATCAAAAGGTACTCCCAGTAGAAAAGTTCAAATTATATTATTAACTTTTGAAAGAAGTATCAAAACTGTTTAAAAGTCACAAGAAAGAAAATTTCAAATCATAATACCTATAAGGTTTTTCTTTAAACCCAGTAAATTGGCAAAAATAACAAAAGATAGGACTAGGCAATGACATTGGACTTGTGGAAGGATAATTACAGTATTGTTTGAACTTGTCTAATCATTCTGCAAAGCAATTTGAAATTATGCAAAGAAAGCAATTAAGATGTGCATATCTTTTGACCCAGAAAAATTCAGTGCTAGCATTTACTCCACAGGAGATGATTGGATATTGAAAAATAAAGGTGCTGTATAAATAAAAAAAAAATAACATTTTTTGTTTGAGTGATATCTAAGAACTACAAACTAGATAGATGCCATTTGGATGGAAAATGAAAAAAAAATTGAGGTCCATGCATGTAATGAAATATTACTGTGTTATAAGAAATAATGAGTGTGCTTCATACAGAGACGTATGGGAGTACATAAATCAAAGTGAAGATAGTTAGCAAAACTAGGCAATCAAAATGTTTATCAACTATAACAATATAATTTTTAAAAAAAGAACCGAACAAAACAATAAAGACTAAATCAGCACTCTAAATTTTCATGTATATGTAATGAATATCATGTTTAATCATCACTCCTCTAGAATTATGAATGGTCATTTTGTTGATCATAGTTCTTACAATTTCCAAGTTTTTTTGTTCTTATAAAATCCTTATTTTATAAATTATTTCCTCAATTTGAATCATTTTATTCAACAGTTTACAGAAATTGTTAGTATTATATTATTTATTTTATAGGAAAATTCTTTTACTTCTATTTATTCACTCTATAGCAGTTCTTATAAGCTTTTTCATTTCTTTTTAAATTCAACTCTTTCCACATTTCTTTAACTAACAGTACTTCTTAGGGCAATAGTTCTCCAATATTTCTTCATGGCTTGCTAATGATTTTTGTGAAATTACTTTGAATTCTACTTTATTAGGGCTACTAATCATCTCATTTATTTTCTTTACTGATTACTGATTACTTATTTTTATTGATTACTTATTACTTTCAAATAACGTAATTTTAAAATTATACTTCAGATCATCTGCAAATAGCAATAATTTTCTCTTCCCTGAATTCTTTTCTCATTTTTAACTATCTTTAGTAATTCTGTAATTATTAAGTAATCATGACAGTGCACCTTTGGTTCACTCTATATTTATTGGGAAAGTTTCAAATGTTATTCTTTTGGAAATAACTCATTTTTTTACTTGTAAACTCGATTTCCTTTAAATCTTTAGTTTTACTAGGGTATAATTATGAATGATAGATTATCATAATTTTAGTTATTTCATTGTTTTGAATTCATTTTGCTAATATTTTTATTTTGGTGATTTTTTTTCTCTCACCTTTAAAAGTTACTTAGCTCAATTTCTCTTTTATATTTGATATATCAAAAATATTGATGAAAGATTCTATAGTCCTTTTGTTCTCCACTTTATCATTTCTTCCTGACTTTCAATATTTCTTCTGCTCTTAATTTGTTACTTATTTTTATTCCCCTTTTTAAACTACATTCATACTATGATTGTTCTTTTTCTGTTTTAATATTTACTTCCAAATATATAAGTATATGTATTTCCATCTCAGAAATGTTTTATTCAAAATGTACATTTTTCCAAAACTAATGCAACCAAAATTAGAAGGGAAGCAACAATTTGGGAAAAAATGTTCATAACAAAACCTGAAAAATGTCTAATTACTCAGATTTATAAAGAGCTAAATCAATTGTACAAAAATCAAGCCATTCCCCAATTGATAATTGGGCAAGGGACATGGGCAATTTTAAGATAAAGAAATCAAAACTATCAATAAACACTTGAAAAAGTGTTCTAAATCTCTTATAATCAGAGAAATGCAAATCAAAACAACTCTGAGGTACCAACTCACACCTAGAACATTGGCTAAGATGATAGCAAAAGAAAGTAATGAATATTGGAGGAGATATGGCAAAATTGGGACATTAATACATTGCTGGTGGAGTTGTAAATTGATCCAGCCATTCTGGAAGCCAATTTGGAACTATACCCAAAAGTTACTAAAAGACTGTCTGCCCTTTGATCCAGCTCTGTTTGTACACTAAAGAGATCATAAGGAAAAAGACTTGTACAAGAATATTCATAGCTGTGCTCTTTGTGGTGGCCAAAAAAAAATGGAAAATGAGGGGATGCCCTCCAATTGGGGAATGGCTGAACAAATTGTGGTATATGTTGATGATGAAATACTATTGTGCTCAATGGAATAATGAACAGGAGGAATTCCATGTGAACTGGAAAAACAGGAAGTGATGCGGGGTGAGAGGAGCAGAACCAGGAGAACATTGTACACAGAGACTCATACACTGGCACAATCAAATGTAATGGATGTCTCTACTAGAAGGAATGCAATGATCCAGGACAATTCTGAGAGACCTATAAGAAAGAACACTATCCACATTCAGAGGAAGAATTGTGGAAATAGAAACACAGAAGAAAAACAATTGCTCGATCACAAGGGTCGATGGGGATAAGCTGGGGGATATAGACTCTAAACGATCACCCTAGTGCAAATATTAATGGTATAGAAATGAGTCTTGATCAATGACACATGTAAAACCCAAAGGAAATGTCTGTTGGCTATGGAAGTGGTTTGGGGGAGGGGAAGGAAAGACCATGAATATTGTAACCATGGAAAAATATTCCAAATTAATTAAATAAAAATTTCAAAAATCCTACATTTTTGTTGTATGTAATCTCAATGTTATCTCTCATTCTCTTTCACATTGTTCTTAAATGATTTTATGATCTCTCCTTTGATCTACTCAATGTTTACAACATATTTAGTCTTCATCTATGTCTCCATCTTTTACTGTGTTCTCTATCTTAATTGCTGTTTTTATTTTATTATTATCTATCAGATTCTAAAAAATATGTTTCTGCCTCTTTGTATTTATTTTAAAATTTTCTGTGCTTTGGGATATGTGTTTCCATTTCAAAAAACTTAATAACTCTTTTAAGCTTAGCTTTTCTATTGATCTGTTAAGTTCTAAAATGTTCTCTCCATCTATCTCAGGATTTATATAACTCTGATAGAAGAACATTAAAGTTTTGACTTTTTTATTGTGAATTTAACTTTTCTCATATGAATCTAACTGCTAAATTATGTACATATAAAAACATTCCCTGTCCTCAAAGAAATTATGATCCAACTTGAGAGACAACACATTTAATATTGAAGACATCTGCAAAGTAGATGCTAGGTAACCTTAGCTACAAAGGCACTGCAGAAGTGGGTAGAACAGGAAAGACTTGCACAATATAAAATTTGAGCTGAGTCCTGAAAGAAGCTGGAGATTTTAAGTAGAGATGAGAGAGAAAATTTAAGAAAAGTATACACACACACACACTCACAAACATATACACACTCTCTTTCTCTATATATAAATGTGTATATATGTGTGTGTGTATGTTGATTGATTGATATATGTGACTAGCAGGAATTATATTGAAATATTATATCCCCAACAGGCTGTATGTCCATCTCCACACAGTATTCTTTTATTGAATATTTGTTTAAATGAATTGTGGAAAGGATACATACATTTCTTGAGTAAAGATAGAGGATAGAAAAATGAGATTTAGAGTAATTTTTTGGGGGTAGAGAAGAGGATTTAAGTCAACTAAATTTAGTTAATTTTAGTATTTCTAATAGAGATGAAAGTATAGTCTATACCTGACAACAAGGGAAGTAGAGGCATATTTGTTTTGTCTCAGTGTCCTGGTTTTTGTCTCTGCTTCTCTCATTTCCCTTTTCTTTTTTTTCCTTTTTTCTTCTTCACTCAGGTGGTTCTCTTATCTGGGACTAAGCCCATAGAATTTATTAGACAGGTAAACTATTATAAGTGAACATATTTTTGAAAATGGTGTATTATTTGGATATTTTCTAGTTGCAGAAATGTTATCACTGTTACAATAAACAAAGTATCAAGCATGTCCAATGGACTCAATAGTGTATTAGTTAGATATTCATGAATTATAAGGCAAATCTCTGCATATAAAAAGTTTGTAGTATTATTTGGAGTCAAAACTGATACCTAATAGAAAAAATGTTATAGTGGAATGAAGAAACAGAATAATTACATCCAAGAAACTGTTGATTTGGCAAAACATGCAATTGTGAAACAAACTGAGTCTAAGGCTCTTTGTCACTAGGGGTGTAGAAGCTTGTTTCTCACAGTTAAAATATGATTTGGAGCAAGACAGATAACATGGCATTAACGGAATTGAGACATCTCATTTCTCATTGTGGAAGAGGGTTGAAAGACATTCAGGTGAATTAGAGAAGAGATGCATATTCTTTAAACAGTGATAGTGGGGACAGGTAGTAATCTTGTGAAGTCACCAAAAACAGGTGACTTTCATGGAGTTGAAATTTACTTCATAAATGATGGGTAAAGGCAATGTATAGTCACTAGTGCTATATTTTTTTTTGGTATAATAATCATGTGAAGCAGTATTTGTTTAAGTACTATTGTGAGTTATATACATTGCAAATAGCAGAAGAGTTCAAAGGAGGAAAGTGACATATGAGTAAGAAATGGATAGGTAGGAGGAAAGCTATTCTAAGTGAAAAGAATTAAAGGAACTCATAGAAGAATTCATTTTTTTATCTTCTTTCTGTGCACCCTGTAGGAAGAGAGGGGTGATGCTGAACCCATGCAGAGGAGAATAATCCTGTGACGGGAATATAGTTCCATCTATTTGTGGGGTTGTGACTGTTAAGGCAGAAGATAAATTCTGGGGCTTTGTGGATTATAAAGGTAGTTTTAGATTGGTGGTTTGGCCTTTGAAATCAAGTGAGAATATAAGAGAAATAGTATTATTGGAGATTATTGAACTTGAGTGTTAGCAAGAAAAGATTAGTGTTAAAAGAACATATCTCCACTTCCATGTATTACTGTCAGAAAAACATACAATCAAAGAATCATAATGAGATATTGGAAGACAGTGACAGAAGTGGAAATAAAGAGGGACGATGCATACAAGGAATATTTTTGAAGAAAAATTGGAAAGCTTTGGTTACTGATTAAATCTAAGGAATGAATTCATATGATGCATCAAAACATGATTGTGAGATTTAAAGCACAGATAATTTGGGTAATTAGCAAACTAAGAAGTAGGGAGGAATACCTCATTGAGGAACAAAGGTGAAAAATCCAATTTTGGACATGAAATCAAAGTTCTTTTCACAGATGTCTAAACTATGTCTGAGATCCTGTCTTGCTTTCAATTTTTATGATTCTTTACATCTTTGACAGTGATATATTAAAGCATAGATGTTAACTAGAGAGTGGAAGATATGAAACTGGATTAAAAAAGGAAAGCAATAATTTTATGTTCCTACTTGTTTATATAAGAGAAAGCATGCTGGGAAGAAATTAATTACTACATTGAGGTTGAAATATTAAATCCTTTGGCTAGGAATTATTTTAGTCCTTTAAAACATTTATGTGTTTTCTTCCAAAAGGCATATTTTGTTTTTCTTGGCTAAAAATCTATTGATTAAGAAATCACACGTTCAAAAATTTGAACTCGGAGAGATTGAAGAAGTCAGCTATTTCAAACTCTTCATCTTAAAGATCAGATGATTGATGATGAGAGGTTAAATAATTTATCCAAGGTCATTTGAAGAGGAAGTAGAAACTGGATTCTAACTTAGGTTTTCTGGCTCCAATCCGGTGCTTGGTTTATTATAACATTTTGGGGAGGGTCTAAATTTCTCTATAAAATCCTTATCCCACCACCCTCCACTTTTTTATTTCTTCAGTATTTCTGTAAACATCTTACATAGCAGCTATTTGCATAAATTAATTGGGTAAATATTGAAAGCAATGAATTTATCAAACATATTTTTGTATCTACAACTTTCGATAATTCAAAAGTGTGGCTATTCTAAGAAGAAAGTGAACATCACCAAGGTACACATGTGGGTAACCTAGGACTTTGTACTAGGTGATATGTTTATTAAATCTCAAGGTGCATAAACTAAAAAAACTTTATATCTATTAGGGTGATTAGAAATCATATAGTTCAGTCACTTAATTTTACAGAGAGGAAAACTGAAGCCCTAAGAGGTTTATAGGAACATAAATATCAGGAAAGAGCCAGCCCAATAACCCATTTCATGTATTCTTTTCATTATAGCAAGAAACAATTTAAGTTTTTGGAAAATAATAATCATGTTATGCTTTTTTAAAAAAATCTTCCCACTCTCACTCCATAGAACTTTACCAATAGTATGTGCTCCAAAAACATTTGTTGCTTTGTTGATGAATATTCAGTCCTAATTTGAGTTGTAAACAATGAAAATACATTATTATTCTTTCTTCATGCAGAAAACACTTTTCCAGCCCTTTACTTTTTCTCTTTTTAGTTTTGATTTCAGAAGTAGTCAAATGGTTACAATGTAAAAACATATCTCTTTTGAAATATTCACTCTGATATACCTTTATGTGTTCATCTTATTCTTATTACAATTTGTGGCCATTTATTTGGATATTAATATATTCATGATAGCAATGGATTATACATCAAGGAATAAAAAATTGTTTTTGCCACTGGTTGGAGGAAGCATCAAATATTCTATTATGTGATTAAATTTAAAAGTTTTTAATTCATCTTTACCATAAATATGTTAAAAATCAAACTTGAATATTTTATTCAAAATCAACATTGAATTATATTTCTAATATTGATATGCATTTTTATAATTTGATATTGCTTTGAAGTAAAAGTTGGCACGTTAAACATCTATTAAGTTGCCTTGATATCTATCATAAACTTTAAATTTATTTTGTAATAAAAGAAGTTAGGTTGCACAGTTGATAGAACATTTGACTCGAAAACAGAAAAACCTGTTTTTAAATCTTGCCTTAAATACTGTGTGTTTGGGTAAAATACTATCATGGTCTGCCCATCTATAAGAATAGAATAAATATTAAGTTACTAATTAATTACTGTTAGTAGTAATAATCGCATCTACATCCCTGCTTGTTGTGAGGATCAAAAGAGATAATATACTAAAGAGACTTTGTAAATCTCAAATATATATATATATATATACATATATATATATATATATACACTAATTATTTTAAATAATTCCAAAAAGTAGAGACAAATATTTTCAAGTGAATGATTCGAATATTTATATATCTATCTTTTATACATTTTCAATTATGCTCTTATTTAAGTCCATCAGAGAATGAACACTAGAATTAGTGTTGAAAGTAGCCATTATGTCAGTAATGATAGCAATAAAAACTATCATCATGTCAGGGTATCTCTTATTACTACTTTTAGTAGTAGCAGTTAAGGAGATTGATTTCAAAATCTGAATTTAAATCTTTTCCCATCCTCTGTGCTTCTTTTGAGCTATTAGTTAATCAAGAAGTTTCCTTAACATCAGCCATCAGAGAGAATGAAGGTAGCTTGGGTGCTTTGGTAGACAGAGTGCTATACCTAGAGTTAGGATTCCCAGAGTTCATATTGAGCTTCAAACGCTATGTGAGTAACCCTAGGCCAGTCACTGAATCTGTTTCCACTTCAGTTTCCTCACATTTAAAATGCTGATACTAATTACATCCTATGGATGTTGTGAGGTTCAAATGAGATAGTATGGATACTTTAAAGCACTATATAAAAGATATAATCATCATCATCATTATCATCAGAATTTATAATCTCTGACACCTAAACTGTAATTGGAAACTTATTTATTTAGGTTGACCTGAGCTATCTCAAAGATCTACATACATATATACATACATATATGTCTCTCTATATTTGAAAACTAAACTATCTTTGACTTAAAACTAATTTTCTAAATGGAAAAGAACTTTTAAATAACAAAATAAACAATATTTTAAACCTTTTTTATGGGTCCAAATGTTCTAAGTCATACTGAATGAATAAATGAATCTGTGATATCAGAATACTGAAACTGATTTAATTTATATCAGTATCCAAAATTTAAGGTTGATTTTACCACCAAGATTACCTCAGCATTTTTTTTATACCACCAAGAAGAATTTCGTTAATACCCTGTCAGGCTACCAATCTGAGTAGGGGAAATATGCTTCTTTTGATAGCTTTCATTTAAATGGAATGAAATCTAAAAGCTTTTGCTTCTTAAACTGAAAATAGCTATCAGGAAGGTAGTATGGTGCTGACCTGACTTTGAAATAGTCATTTTATTATAATTGATATCTTTATGGGTCTTTACCTGGACTTATATTTCATCTATTTGAAGAATTCTAAAAGTGAAATATTATGAATTTATAAATAAAAAGTAAATATCATGTATATAGGGAGAATAGAATGAATTTACTGAAAAGTAATAATGCATAATAAGAGCAATGATTTATGTTTATAAAATCAATTCCCCTCATCATGCTTTCTAATCTGCAATCTTATTTTCCCACAGATTGAAAAGAGTGGAGTGCTAGACTTGAAATCTGAATACCTTGGTTCAAGTCTTTTAAAATAATTCCATATTAGATGTTGATAAAATTTTAATAACAGTTTTCTGACATTTTGTGATTTGTGTTTTCTTCCTCCCTCCCTCCCCTCACCCTTTCCCAACATGGCAGGTAATAACATATAAGTTGTATGTGTGCTATCATGCAATATATATACTCTGAGGCCCACTAGCTAATCCTCAAGGTTGACAATTCACCCAAGACTTAGTTTGTCTGCAGGTAGGTACTGCATTATCTCAGAAAGATATTGTGAGGAAAATCTTTTTAGTAAACCTTAAGGCACTATGGTATTAATACTGGTAGTAATAGTAGAAGCAGTAGGAGCAAGATCAGCAATAGTTGCAATATTGGTAGTAATTTCAGGTACTCTTTTGAGTCACAACAGCTCTGAAGTAGTCATTAAAGTGAATAAACATTCATTAAGTGCTTACCATGAATCAGACACTATGTTAAGCACTGAAGATACTAATAGAAAAAAAGGAACATTGTCTTTGTCCTTGAGGCATTTACAAGCTAATAGGAGAAAACCACTCTCCAAAGTAATCTGAAAAAAGGGTAATCCCTCATCAAGGGATGGAATGGAAAAGTCCAAAGGAGTTCAGCCAAAATGGAAATGAAGAGATGAGTAGTCTGGTCACCTTCAATAAATGGATTTTGAAGGAGGTCCTCTTTAATCAAAAGGCCTCCAAAGTAGAGAGTATTGATGACTTGTGAATTTTAAAGCTGATGGGTTCCTAAGGACATGATAGAGAATGCAGAGGAGTGGATCTGGGTGTGAAATTATATAAATTAAGTACTATTGTTTTATCTGATTTAAAGAGAGTAAGATAATAGATTAGGTGACTTTACTATGGTTACATAGGTAATTTATATTAGAACTCAAAGAACAATTCCCAGTTCAGTGTATTCTTACCTCTCCCCAGGTTTGGATGTTCACTCTACCACCGAAATTTCATGATCCCACTTATATGCAATCTACTTTACCTAGGCAAATTTTATTTTTCAATATTATTTAATAAGTACTCTCCAATCTAGTCACTATAGCCATTTGTCAGGTTCTACATTCCAGTTACATCATTTTTTTAAAGATTGAGTTCAGCTCTCAACTTTTACTTGAAGGCTCTCTTGATTTTTCCATTTCGTAATGATCTCTCATATAAATTATTTCCTTCAACCCATATAGAATATAGCATATATAATTTAGCATTTGATAATATACTGCCCTATATTGTTCTTATTGATTCTATGTATAAGTTAAAATAGATTAACTAGATAAAAATTATCCTTCATAAAGGATGTGCCTTATACTCCTTTTTTTATACTCCTCCATGTCTAGCATAATGATGTATATGGAGTAGACTTTTCAGTAAATTCAATTGAAGGAAAAGGGGGTGTTTAGCCTATAGAAGAGAAAACTCAGGGGGGATATCATATTTGTCTGGAAGTATCTGAAAGACTATCACATAGATATGGGACTCGGTTTTTTCTACTTGTGCCTATAAATAGAATGAGGAATGATAGAAGTTTCAGAAAAGTATAAAGGAAAAACTCAATAATGATACAAATTATTATTATACTAATAGTGCTAATATTAATAAACAACAATGACGAATAATTAGGATTGCTTAAAAGTGGTATGAGATACTTCTGAGAAATTGCTTTTGATTTCATTCTTGGAAATCTTAAAAAAAATCAGCAAGGAACTAGGATAACACCAAGGAACTCAGAAAAAAAAAGACTATCCCTCATGATAGAGGGAAGTGACAGAGTATTATCATTGCAGATTAAAGTGTACCATTCACTTTATTTTCTCTGTGTTTTTCTCTAGCATAAATGATATGTGGCTTTATTCACATGGCGAAAATGGAAATATATATTGTGTACTACCCCATATACAACTTATATCATACTATCATGGAGAGGAGAGAAGAGTGGGGAAAAAGGGAAAGAACTTAGAACACAACAAAATGTCAAAGATTATTAAAAACTTTTAAAAATGAAGAAAGGACTTCCTAGGTCATCTAGTTCAGTGTGGTCAAAATCAAATAGCACCAGAAGCTAATAATCTGTACATAAAAATCCCGGTGAGCCACATATCACCTTAGTTTTAAAATGTCATATTATTTGTGTTTTATGGTATTTATGGTTTAATTTAAAATGTTTCCCAAATATTTTATTATCACTCAGTGGCATTTGTTTAGCACTTTGGGCCCTAGGTTTGGTAGCTTTGATCATGAGGAAACTGAGGCACAGGTCGATCAACTCATTTGGCAATGGTCACATTATCTAAAGAAATTTTCCATTAAAAACAAAGAACTCTATATCTAGTTTCTGCCTAATTGCTTAGAAGTTTGATATAGATAAATATCTTACTCCATTTCCCAAGAGAAGTGTAAGCTGGATACATGACCTAGGTATAAAGGAAGATATCATAAGCAAATTAAAAGAACAAGGAACATATTATTTTTAAGAATTATGGGAAAGAAAATAATTTATGAACAAACACAAGAAAGAAAGAAAGAAAGAAAGAAAGAAAGAAAGAAAGAAAGAAAGAAAGAAAGAAAGAAAGAAAGAAAGAAAGAAAGAAAGAAAGAGAGAAAGAAAGAAAGAAAGAAAGAGAGAAAGAAAGAAAGAATGATTTTGTGGGAGAGCTTTATGGTAAAAACCCAAGGTTTGTGACAGGTTAACCTTTGCAAGAATATAAGACTCCAAACCTTAGCTTAAAAAATAAAAAGAGAAATTTATTAATTTAGAAGTCATGTTGAAATGTCCTGGAAACAATATACAGGTGGACCACTGCCTCCTAGAAGAGATGGATTCTGGACTTTATATACGCTTTTGACAACAAGGTCTATGTGACTAGAGAAAGTATGATGATGACATATTACTGGGCCTCTGGGACCCAAGATGGTTCTGTCCAGTTTAGGGGATAATCAGTTATCTGGGATCTAAAGTAGATGTTTATCAGGAGCAAGCTGAGAGGTTACTATTTGTGCTCATCAAGAATGAAAGGAGAGTCCAGAGGAACTAAAAGTCACCTTCCCTAACACTACAGGAAAGCTAAATAGTCTGGGTTCTTAGGGTATCTAGGGGAAACCTGTACCCCATATAAAATGAATAATTTTGAATAAGCTAAATTAAAAATTTTTGAACAAATAAAATTAATGTAGGCAAGACTAGAAGGCAAACAGAGTTTGAAGAAAATCTTTGCAGTTTCTTAGATGGAGGTCTCATCTGAAATACATAAAGAAATTTGTCAAATTATAAGAATATCTACCATTTCCCATTGAGAAATGATCAAAAATGTTTTTGGATGAATAAATCAAAGCTCTATATGTAACCATATGAAAAAATGTTCTAAATCATTTCTTTTGTTAGAGAAACACAAATCAAAATAACTTATTATCTTACACCTAACAAACTGACTAAGATGATAAAAGGAAAAAATGGAAAATGTTGGAGGTTCCATGCCTTCCAGTCCTTTAGTGTGGAGACTGACAGATCCTGTGTAAACCTAATTGGTGGTTCCTGTGACAAGGAAATCACTTTAAAAGACTGATATATATTAATTTAAGGTCGCCAAGGAATTCAGCTCTGTAATTCCTAAATGAAAACTCAAGTCAGCCGTCAACCTTTTATAGAGTTTAATTACAAACAGGAGGAAGAAAGGAATTAGAGATAGAGAGAGAGAGGGAGAGAGAAAGGGGAGAGAAGGGAATAGGGCTTAAATACCCCCTCTGTTTAGGCTGGGCCAAAAGGCCCAAGCCCTTAGATAGCTGGGGCAAAGAAAGGAGATCAGTCCCTATTACTCACGTGACCAAAATGGAGAAACAGTCTCAGGGGCCTCCACTTCCAGCTTCCTTCAGAGCAAGCTTCTCAGAGCACCTCTCCAACCACTCAGAGCCAAAACTCTCCAACAACCCCCTCAGTCCTCAGACCCCTCTATCTTTAAGGAAACCATCCAAGTTCCCTCCCCTCAGTTCTCAAATCTACCAATCACTGTCCATGTCTCCCTGTGCCAATGGTGGCTCTAGCTTAACCCAGGACCGCCCAGAGGTCTGTGGCTTTGCACATGTCTGTTGAAGGTCATATTCTCAAATAATTAAATCTTGATCTTTTGCTACAGCCCTTCCTAAATCCTGTTACCTTGAGTAGAGATTGGAATAATTAAAATTTGATCTATGCTGCAGCCCTTCGTAAATCCTGTTAGGACTGAGTAGGGTGGAGATTGCAATTTCTAAGACCTGGTTCTGTCATTCCAAGTATCTCCATTGTATCAATTCTAAAATCAATCATGACTCAAAGAAATTCCTGTTCTATGCTTAAACATAGGTCAAAGCCCTTTCCATTGTTCAGCAAAAGGTTTCTATCCTAAAGTAATCTTAAGAAGGGAGGAGGAGGAACCTCCCATGCCAATGGGGTTCACATTCCAATAGAGTTCCCACTCTCAATAGGAAATTTTTCAAGTATGAAATTTCCCAATGGTGAAATTTCCAACGTTTATAAGTCTAAGAAATTTTAAGGTTTACATCCTTGATATCTGAAATGTTTCTTTATAAAATGTTTGTATTATCTGTTCCTTGGCCTAGACTTCTTGAGTTTGGCTATGACATTCCTGAGAAGTGTCAGTTGGGGATTTGATGCCTGGGTGATCTATGAATTCTTTAAGCCTCTATTTTACCCAGATGTTCAAGGATTTCAGGGCAGTTTTCTTGGATAATTTCCAGTAGTATGATTTTTATGATTTATTTTAGGATTTTCAGGTAGTCAAATGTTTTTTAAATTGTCTCTCCTGGATCTATTCTCCATGTCATTTGTTTTCTCAATAAAGTGTCTCATATCATCTTCATTTTTTCATTCTTTTGATTTTGTTTTATTATGTCCTAGTGACTCATGAGGTCATTAGTTTCTAATTGTTCAATTCTAATTTTTAGAGACTGAATATCTTCTGTGACCTTTTGATTCTCCTTTTCCATTTGGTCCATTCTTCCTTTCAAGTCATTCTTCTTTTCTTCTATTTTTTGGGTATCATTTTCTAGCCTGTCAATTCTGGTTTTCAGTGCCTTTGCCTCTTTTTCCAGATGAAATATTTTGCTTTTCAGGCTACTATTTTCCTTTTGCCATTTTTCTTCAACATGTCTTATTTTATTTTTAAATTCTTTTTTGAGGTCCTCCATAGCTTGCATCCAATTCTCTTTTTTGTTTTGTTTTGTTTTTTGTTGTTGTTGTTGTTGTTGTTTTGGGTTTTTTTTTTTGAGGCTTAAATTGATGTTTTCTGAATCTCATCCCCATCCACTGGTTCTATTCTTTGGTCCTTACTCCCATAGAAGCTTTTAATTGTAGGGATTTTTCCCCTCTCTCTCTTGTTTATTCAGTTTATTTACTTTTTTTCTTCTGTCCTATGAACTATATAAACTTGCCCCTCTGTTGATTTACTGAACCAGAGTGTTTGAGCTGTTCTGCCCGGAGGTTGAATCTTCTCTTTTCTCAATCCCTTGCTGGTAAACTGGATTCAAATGGTTGAGTTAACCTGCTGAGCTTGCCTGTCCTGGGACAATTTCTTTTTTTTTCCTTTAGCCAGCAGACAGGTTATTCAGCAAGGTGCCCCCCACCTCTGTTCCTCCCTGCCAGTCATTTTTATAGCCCTGGACTATGTGTGGTGGATCAAAGGTGAACACTCACAGTTACTATCTTGGCCTTGATCTCACACAGACAACCTGGTCTTTTTGCAGATCTTGGTGGGGTGGGTGGAGAAGCCTGTCTCATCTGATGGCTCTTCCAAGCTCCTCCATGCCAGCCATTTTCAGAGGCCTGGGCCATGTGTGGTTGGTCAGAGCCAAACCCTCAGGCCTGATATCTCTTAGTTAGGGCTCACACAGTCTTATCATAGGTTTCAGAATGCTGATTTGAAGATGGTGTCTCTTCTTTTTCCCAAGAAACTAAATAGACCATGGGAACCTTTCAAGATGTTTTCAGTAGGAGAGTCTCATGACTTATTCTTGTTGTATTTGTTTTTTTTTCTTCTTTGAAATTTGATATAAATATTGGTTGGAAGTATTGTTGGAGAGGTTCTGGCTTTAGGTGCTCCTAAGCTGCCATATTGGTTCTGCATCTAGCAGCTCTCTTTTTGGTGGCAAAAAACCTCCTGGAAACTAAAGGGATTCCCATCAATTGGGAAATGACTAAACAAATTGTGGCATATGGTTGTGATAGAATATGCATAAGAAATGATGAATGGGTTAATTTAAAAATAGAAAGATCTATACGAAATTATGAAAAATGAAATGAGTAGAACCAAGAGAATATTATATGTAACGGAAATATTTTTTCCTCTCACTCTCTCCCTACCCCTCCCATTGGCGATGTGTGGTTCCTCTGTGTATCACATGTGTCCTTAACCTGAGCCCATTCCCATGCTATTGGTTTCTGTAATAGGGTGTTCATTCAGAGTCTATCCTCGATCATAGCCCCTCCACCCTTATAGTCAAGCTGTTGTCCTTCCTTAGTGGATTTACTCCCACCGTTTGTCCTCTGCTTGGTAGTATTTTTTTTCCTCCTTGATCCCTGCAGGTTGTTCAAGAACATTGCATTGATACTAATGGAGAAGTCCATTACTTTCCATTGTACCACAGTGTATCAGTCTCTGTGTACAATGTTCTCCTGGCTCTGCTCCTCTCACTCTGTATCACTTCCTATAGGTCATTACAGTCTCCATGGAATTCTTCCACTTTATTATTCCTTTGAGCACAATAGTATTCCATCACCAACATATACCACAATTTGTTGAACCATTCCCCAAGTGAAGGGCATCCCCTCATTTTCCAATTTTTGGCCACCACAAAGAGAATAGCTATGAATATTTTTGTACAGGTCTTTTTCCTTATTATCTCTTTGGGGTACAAACCCAGCAGTGATATGGCTGGATCAAAGGGCAAACAGTCTTTAATCGCCCTTTGGGCATAGTTCCTAATTGCCTTCCAGAATTGTTGGATCAATTTACAACTCCACCAGCAATGAATTAATGTTCCCACTTTGCAACATCCTTTCCAGCATTCATTACTTTCCTTTGCTGTCATGTTAGTCAATCTGCTATGTGTGAGGTGATACCTCAGAGTTGTTTTGATTTGCATCTCTCTGATTATCAGAGATTTAGAACACTTCTTCATGTGCTTATTAATAGTTTTGATTTCTTTGGCTTAAAAATGCCTATTCATGTCCTTTGCCCATTTATAAATTGGAGAATGGCTTGATTTTATTTGTACAATTGTTTTAGCTCTTTATAAATTTGAGTAATTAGACCTTTGACAGAGGTTTTTGTTATGAAGATAGTTTCCCAATTTGTTGCTTCCCTTCTAATTTTGGATATATTGGTTTTGTTTTTAATTTGAGGTAATCAAAATTATTTATTTTATATTTTGTGACTCTTTCTATGTCTTTCTTGGTTTTAAAATCTTTCCCTTCCCAAAGGTCTGACATGTATATGTATATTACCTATATATGTATATCACCTAATTTACTTATATTTTCCTTCTTTATGTTCAAGTCATTTATCCATTCTGAGCTTATCTTGGTGGAGGGTGTGAGGTGTTGATCCAGACCTAATCTCTCCCACACTCTCTTCCAGTTTTCCTAGCAGTTTTTATCAAATACTGGATTTTTGTCCCAAAAGCTGGGGTCTTTGGGTATGTCATAGACTATCTTGCTGAGGTCACTTACCGCAAGTGTATTCTACTGATCCTCCTTTCTGTCTCTTAGCCAGTACCAAATTGTTTTGATGACCACTGCTTTATAGTATAGTTTGAGATCCGGGACTGCAAGGCCACATTCCTTTGTATATTTTTTTCATTATTTCCCTGGATATCCTTGATCTTTTGTTCTTCCAAATGAACTTTATTATGTTTTTTTCTAACTCAGTAAAAAAAAAATTGGAAGTTCAATGGATATGACACTAAATAGATAGATAAGTTTGGGTAGGATGTTCATTTTTATTATATTGGTTCGTCCTACCTATGAGCAGTTAATGTTTTTCCAATTGCTCAAGTCTAGTTTTAATTGTGTGGAGAGTGTTTTGTAGTTGTGTTCATATAGCTTCTGTGTTTGTCTCGGGAAATAGATTCCTAAGTATTTTATTTTGTCTAAGGTGATTTTGAATTGGATTTATTTTTCTAATTCTTGCTTCTGAGATGTGTTGGAAATCTATAGGAATGCTGATGATTTATGTGGGTTTATTTGGTATCCTGCAACTTTGCTAAAGTTGTTGATTATTTCGATTAGCTTTTTTGTTGATTTTCTAGGATTCTTTAAGTAGACCATAATATCATCTGCAAAGAGTGATAACTTGGTCTCCTCATTGCTTATTTAAATGCCTTCAATTTATTTTTCTTCTCTAATTGCTAATGCTAGTGTTTCTAGTACAATGTTAAATAATAGAGGTGATAATGGGCAACCTTGTTTCACTCCTAATCTTACTGGGATTGCATCTAGTTTATCCAAATTGCAGATGATGTTAGCTGATGGTTTTATATATATACTGTTTATTATTTTTAGAAAAGATCCTTCTATTCCTATGCTTTCTAGTGTTTTTAATAGGAATGGGTGTTGTATTTTATCAAAGGCTTTTTCTGAGTCTATTGAGATAATCATGTGATTTTTGTTGGTTAGCTTGTTGATATGGTCAATTATGTGGATGGTTTTCCTAATATTGAATCAGCCCTGTATTCCTGGTATAAATTCTACTTGATCAAAGTCAATGACCCTCCTGATCAAATCCTGAAGTCTTTTTGCTAGTATACTGTTTAAGATTTTTGCATCTATGTTCATTAGGGAGATTGGTATGTAGTTTCTTTCTCCATTTTTGATCTACCTGGATTTGGAATCAATGCCATGTTTGTGTCATAAAAGGAATTTGGTAGAACTCCCTCTTTGCTTATTATGTCAAATAGTTTGTATAGTATTGGAGTTAGCTGTTCTTTGAATGTTTGATAGAATTCACTAGTGAATCCATCAGGCCCTAGGAATTTTTTCTTAGGGAGTACTTTGATGACCTGTTGGATTTCTTTTTCTTATGTGCGATTATTTAAGAATTCTATTTCTTCTTCTGTTAATCTAGGCAATTTATATTTTTGTAAATATTCAACCATATTGCCTAGATTGGCATGTTTATTGCCATATAATTAGCAAAGAAGTTTTTAATGATTACCTTAATTTCCTCTTTATTGGAAGTAAGAACCCCCTTTTCATCTATGATACTGTTCATTTGTTTTTGTTCTCTCCTTTTTTCTCATTAGATTGAGCAGTACTTTGTCTACTTTGTTTGGTTTTTTCAAAGTACGAGCTTCTTGTTTTATTTATTAGTTCAATAGTTCTATCACTTTCATTTCTCCCTTAATTTTTAGGATTTCTAATTTGGTTTTATTCTGGGGGTTTTTAATTTGTTCTCTTTCAAGTTTTTGATTTGCATGTCCAATTCATGTTAGTATTTGTTAGTATATGCACCGAGGGATATGAATTTTCCTCTGAGAGTCGCTTTGGCTGCATCCCATAAGGTTTGAAAGGATGTCTCACCATTGTCATTTTCTTCAATGATATTATTAATTGTTTCTGTGATTTGTTCTCTAACTAACTGATTTTGGAGCATTGTATTATTTAATTTCCAATTGATTTTTGATTTTGCTCTCCATGTACCCTTACTGATAATTTTTTATTGCCTTATGATCTAAAAAGGTTGCATTAATTATTTTTTTCTATATTTGTATGCCATGTTTTTATGACCTAGTGTATGGTCAATCTTTGTGAATGTGCCATGTGTTGCTGCAAAGAAGGTGTATTCCTTTTGTCCCTATTTATTTTTCTCCTTATATCTATCAACTCTAATTATTCTAAGGTTTCATTCACCTCTTTTACTTATTTTTTATTTATTTTTTTATTTGATTTATCTAAATTTGATAGTGGTTGATTCAGATCTCCCACTAGTATAGTTTTATTATCTATTTCCTCCTTCAATTCTCCTAGTTTCTCCATTAGAAATTTGGGTGCTATACCATTTGCTGTGTACATGTTGATTAGTGATATTTCCTCATTGTCTATACTCCCTTTTATCAGGATGTATTTACCTTCCCTATCCCTTTGAATCAGATCTATTTTTGCTTTGGCTGTGTCAGATATCATGATTGCTACTTCTGCCTTATTTCTGTCAGTTGAGGCCCAATAGTTCTTACTCCAATCTTTAATTCTGACCTTGTGATTTTCTACTCGCCTCATGTGTGTTTCCTGACAACAACATATGGTAGGGTTTTGGATTCTAATCCATTCTGCTATTTGTCTACATTTTATAGGTGAGTTCATCCCATTCACATTCAATGTTATGATCGTCAGTTTTGAATTCCCCAGCATTTTGATATCCTCCCCTAATTCTGACCTTTCTTCTTTTGGTATTACCTTTTAAACCATTAGTTTATTTTAAATCAGTCCCCCTAGTCCCCTCCCTTGTTATGCTTCCCTTTCTAGCCCCTCCCTTTTTGTTCCCTTCCCCTCCCCTCTCTTCTTCCCTCCCTTTTTGTGTTCCCTCTCCCCCTACCACCCTTGGTTGTCCCTTCTCCCTTACCCTGTTGGATAAGATAGATTTCAATATCCCAATTGATCTGGATGCTCTTCCCTCTCCAAGTTGATTTCACTGAGAGTAAGGTGTAAGTAATACTAATTAGCACTCTTTTCCTCTCCTTATTATGAGAGAATTCTTCCCCTCCCCTTCCCGTGTGTATCTTTGTGTGACAAAAATTGTTGTATTTAACTTATATCTATTTCTTCAAGTATATCTCAGTACCACCATTGATTTCCCCTTCCTTTTTCTTTCTTTTTGTTCCCCCCTCCAAATCTTGTTAATGCCCCAATATTTCCCTATGAATGATTCTTCTGATTAATCTATTAATACATACAATTTTTGAAAGTTACAGATAACATTCCCCCCATATGTTAGTATATATAATTTGATCTAATTGTGGCCCTTCTAGAAGAGAGTTTGAAAAAAAGGGGGAAAAAGCACCTTTCTCCTTTTCCCTTTCTTTCATATTTACCTTTTCATATTTCTCTTGCTCTTTGTGTTTAGATGTCAAACTTTCCGCTGAGTTCTGGTTTTTTCCTTATGAATATTTGGAAATCTTCTATTTTGTCGAATCCCCATATTTCCCCTGGAAGTATATAGTCAGTTTTGATGGGTATTTGATTCTTGGTTGAATACCCAGTTCTCTTGCCTTTTTGAATATTGTGTTCCAGGGTTTGTGGTCTCTTAGCGTGTTTTCTGCTAGGTCTTATATGATCCTCATGGGGGATCCTCTGTATCTGAAGTTTCTCATCTTAGCTTCTTGTAAGATTTTCTCCTTAGCTTGGAAGCTCTTGAATTTGGCAATTACATTCCTGAGGGTTGTCTTTTGGGGATTTAGTATAGAGGGTATTCTGTGAACTCTTTTGATTTCTATTTTGCCCCCTTGTTTGAGAACATCAGGGAAATTCTCTTAGATAATTTCTTGTAATATGGCTTTGAGGTTTTTGTTAATTTCTGGTTTTTCAGATAGACCAATGATTCTCAAATTGTCTCTCTTTCTTCTGTTTTCCTGGACTGTCATCTTGTCAGTGAGATATTTTATGTTTTCTTCTAATTCATTAATTTTTTGACTTTGGGTTATTAATTCTTGCTCTTTTGCAAGATCATTGTCTTCCATTTGCCTGATTCTGACCTTTAAAGACTAGTTTTCCTTTTCGGTTTGGTCTGACCTGTTTTTTGAGGCTTCTGCTGTTTTTCCAATTGTGAGTTTTTGTCTGTCAGGCTGAAGACCTTTTTCTGAATTTGTTCCCATTTTTCTAGCCAGAAGGTTCTAATCTTTTGGATAAGTTCCATGTTGAGTTCTTCCAGATCTTGTGGATAATTTCCATTTTGGGGGGCATGTTTTGATTTTGTTTGCATGTCATCCCCTTTTTCCTCTGTAGCCTGAGTTTTCCCTCCGTAAAAGTTTTCAATAGTCACTTTTTTCCCTTTTTTCTTGGAGGGTTGATCTTTGGCACTCTGAGCTATCCCTTTGGTGATTTTCCCTTTCCTTTTTAGTCAGAAATCTGAGTGAGACGGGCAGATTTTGATGTTTTTGTCTCAGGCTTATTCTTCCCAACCTCCTGAAGTTTGTTAGCAAACCTGCCCATGTGGTCCATGGTCTCTTCTCTCCCATGGACGCTGGCTTCCCCTATGAAACCGCTCCATGGGGTGGTTCCCTGGTAGACCTTGTCAGTTCCCAAGCAACCTGGCATGCCCCCCCTCCCACTACAGTGAGGAGTGGAGGAGATTTTGCCTCAGGCCATTTCTAGATTCTCAATGGCTTTCACAGTTTGCAAGAGTCCATGCGGTCTGCGCAGTCTCCAGTTAAACTGCTCTGAGGGATAGTTCCCTGGATGTCCTCGTTAGATCCCAAGGTCCCTGGAGTGCTCCCCACTCACTGCAGAGACATTCCTCACTCACTTGCTGTCTCCACTGTTTCCAGTGATCTACTTGGTCCCTACTCCGGTTCCATTGGTGAGGTGAGGGAGGGCAGTTCAGCTAACGCTTGGCTGCGAGCTTTCTCTCACTCTTATAGTATGGAAATTTTCAAACCCCATGTACCTTCATTGCTGTGGCCTGCTGGAGAGTCCCTCCAATCTTCCAAAGATGATTTTTATGTTTTTTTGAGGTAGTCTATTTTGTTTGGTGTGGGGGTGAGGAAGCAATTCGCGTCTAGATTGCCTCCATGTTTTCCCAGAAGTCCATAACAAATATTTTTGAAGGAATGAATTGTGTATGTCCACCTTAAAAGAAAGAATTGACAAATAGAAATAAGTTAGACCTAGTTTTTTTTATACATAAATCTGTTTGCCAAAAATATGGCTTCTCTAAGGGGGAGAGAGAAGGAAGGGAGTTGGTATGTTAATGTAACATATAAATAAATAAATTTAAATTTAAAAAACTCAAACACATATTATTCATCAAATATTAACCCATCAGTATGAATGGAAAACTTTTTAGTTTAAATATAAAGCCCTTTTTGTGTCTATAATTACAAAAACATATGTTCCATCCATTTCTGGATATTTCACTACTAATTAGGGGTTTGAATCTCATTTGTTTCTTGATCCTGATAATGCAAATTTTTTGGAACCATCTTCAGACTTCTGCAGTTTCTTATAGACATTCAAATCCCCAATCCTGTCAGTTCATAAACAAGCAAAACTTAAAAAGCTTGTATTCATTTTCAGTAACATATGGAATATTTTGTTTAAACTTCTCTTTTTTTCTTCATTATATTCAACTTTTATCTCATTTACTTTAGTTGCATTGTCCTTTCTACAGGATCAATATCTGTTTGAGGGTAAAAGTCATGGATTATTTTTTATCTTTGTAGTTTAAATGCCTATTTAAAAGCTATCTCCATAGTAGCTATTTAATAATATTTTTATTGAATTAACAAAGTATTCCAGCCATGATGAAATAATATTAAAGGATTCATAAAACAATTTGGGGCCATTTCAAATTAAAATAGGTGTGGATTTCATAAAATTCTGCAATTTCTGTATGAGACCCTGAGGCTGGAAAAAATTTCAAAGGAATATTCTACTGCTAGGCAGTGTTATAAAACAGAAGCAAGCACTTATTTTTAATGATTGTATTTAGGAACACAGATAGTTTGTAATGTCCTTGGGTTTTTTTTTTTTGTTGTTTGTTTGTTTCTTTGGGAGAAGAAGGTTTCAACTAAATCTGTAATTTCATTAGTGAAGGGAGCTCCCAATACAGAAATTTCCACTACCAATATAGATGTACACCTGCTTTATAAATTAGAGTTGCCTAAGAAATTAAAATATTAATATTTTAATCCAAGGTACATCAAAATCAAATTATTTTTTAATTATATTTTATTTGATCATTTCCAAGCATTATTCATTAAAGACATAGATCATTTTCTTTTCCTCCCCTCCCACCCCCCATAGCCAACGCGTAAATCCCCTGGGCATTACATGTTTTCTTGATTTGAACCCATTGCTATGTTGATAATATTTGCATTAGAGTGTTCATTTAGAGTCTCTCATCTGTCATGTCCCCACAACCGCTGTATTCAGGCAGTTGCTTTTCCTCGGTGTTTCCACTCCCATAGTTTATCCTTTGCTTATGAATAGTGTTTTTTTCTCCTGGATCCCTGCAAATTGTTCAGGGACATTACACCGCCATTAATGGAGACGTCCATTACGTTTGATTATACCACAGTGTATTAGTCTCTGTGTACAATGTTCTCCTGGTTCTGCTCCTCTCGCTCTGCATCACTTCCTGGAGGTTGTTCCAGTCTCCATGGAACTCCTCCACTTTATTATTCCTTTTAGCACAATAGTATTTCATCACCAACATATACCACAATTTGCTCAGCCATTCCCCAATTGATGTGATTGTCATTTGTGGACTCCCTGGCATTTTGATAGCCTTCCCTAATTCTAACCTTTTCTTCTTCGGCTCTACCTTTTAGTCCAGTGATTTACTTTGAATCAGTCCCCCTTGTCCCCTCCCTTGATGTTTCCCTTTTTAGTCCCTCCCTTTTTGTTCCCTCCCCCTCCCCCCTCTCTTTCCCTCCCTTTTTGTTTTCCCTCTCCCCCTCCCCCCCTTGGTTTTCCCTTCTCCCTACCCTTGTTGAGTAAGATAGAATTCAAGATCCCAATGGATCTGGATGTTTTTCCCTCTCAGAGTTGATTTCCCTGAGATTAAGGTTTAAGTAAAAAAACCCCTCTTCCTCTCCTTCTTATAGGAGTTTTCCTCCCCTTCCCTTCCCATGTGAATCTTTGTGTGAGAAAGATTATTCTATTTGGTCTTTCTTTACCCCCTATTTATACATTACATTTTCCCCACATATTAGTATACATAGATTGATATAAATGTAGTCCTTATAGAAGAGAGTTTGAGTAAAAGAAGAAGATAACATTTTCTCCATTCCTTAATTTTTACCTTTTCAGGTATTCCATGCTCTTTGTTTTTCTGTATCAAACTTTCCACAGAGCTCTGGTCTTTTCTTTGCAAAAAGTTGGAAGTCTTCTATTTTGTTGAATGCCCATACTTTCCCTTGGAAGTATATAGTCAGTTTTGCTGGGTAGCTGATTCTTGGTTGAAGACCCAGCTCTCTTGCCTTTCTGAAGATCATGTTCCATGCCTTACGATCATTCAGAGTAGAACTTGCAAGGTCTTGTGTGACCCTGATTGGCATTCCTTTATATCTAAATTGTCTTTTTCTGGCTTCCTGTAGGATTTTTTCTTTTGTTTGAGAGCTTTGGAATTTGGCAATTACATTCCTGGGAGTTGTCTTTTGGGGGTTTAGTGTAGAAGGTGTTCTGTGAGCTCTGTCAGTGGCTGTATTGCCCCCTTGTTCTAGAATCTCTGGGCAATTTTCTTTGATTATATCTTGTATCACCATGTCGAGTTTGGTGTTTATTTCTGGCTTTTCTGGAAGTCCAATTATTCTTAAATTATCTCTTCTCCCTCTATTTTCCAGATCTGTCACCTTGTTGGTGAGATATTTTATGTTTTCTTCTAATTTCTTGGTATTTTGGCTTTGCTTTATTATTTCTTGCTCTTTTACACGATCGTTGTCTTCCAGCTGCCTGATTCTGGCCTTTAAAGCCTGGTTTTCCTTTTCAGTTTGGTCAAACTGGTTTTGTAGATGCGTGAATTTCTTTTGCATTATTTCCCACTTTTCCTCTCAGAAGGCTTCCATCTTTTTGGTCATTTCTGATTCAAATTCTTCATGGGTTTGTGGAGAGTTTCCATTTCCTTTGGAAGGTTTCGGAGCATTTTCTTGCGTATCCTCTTCTATCTCCTCTGTATTTTGTATTTTGGCTCTGTAGAATGTGTCCAAAGTCACCCCTTTCTTCTTATTTTTCTTGGGATTTTGGGGCTTCTGTGCTTCTGTGGTGTTTGTCATCTCTGAATGTGGAGGATTAGCTTTTCTTATATCTGTCTGGTGTTCAGAGGCTTTAGTCCTGGGCAGATTGTCGGTTCTATGAGCTTTCCCTGGGTTAAATTGAGTATGCCTTAAGGCAATGACTTTCACTGGAACTGGAATGGAAGGATTGGACCAGGGGGCCACACTCTCCCCCAGTTCTCTCTGTTTCCCTGCTGCTAAGTTGCCCCCTCGACTGGGTCGGGTTGCTTTCCGGAAGTTGCCTTCAGAATAGCTGGCTGTGAGGCTGTTTCATCAGCCCTGAGGGTTGCTGTTGTTTCAGAGGACCCTGCTCTCTGAGGAGGAAGGGGCCGTTGCTTCCCGGAGCTCCGAGGGCAGTGACTTTCATTGAGACTTGGATAGCAGGATCCAGCTGGTGAGGCTGTCTTGCCCACCCTCAGGGTTGCTGTTGTTTCAGATGACCCTGCTCTCTGAGGGGGGCGGGGCTGCGGCTTCCCGGAGCCTTGGACTCTGTGCTCCTACCCCTTAGGTCCGAGTGATCTCGGGTTCTGGCTTTTGAGGGGGGCCGTACCTTTTGATCCAGGTCCAGGTCCAGGAGGAGGATTCCCAGGGTCTGTGCTGTTGATCGTTTTGAATTTCGGCGCCTTAGGAGCTTATAGTTTGAGATCGGTCAGGAAGGGTTTTCTGGAGATCTGAACTTTAGCTTTCTCTAAGCCACCATCTTGACCGGAAGTCCAAAATCAAATTATTTTATACAAATACAGATATGCTTGAGATAAGATAATTATTTCATAAATGTTAAAAGTAGTCTACAAATTGGGTATTGAATCTCAGTTAATTGTTCATTATAAGTCATTCATTCATTATATAGTTGATGAAGAAGAAAGCACAGTTATAATTTGAAACACTTCAAGATTTTAAAAAGGCCAAATCAAAAGATTAGTAACTCTTTTCAAATATTCCATTTGATAAAGATATTTTCAATTAGGTATTTTAACTTAATCATCTATTATTTGATCACCTGCTATTTCCACATATGTAATTTTCTTATTACTTTCTGCTAACATATCCTACAAAGAAATAATTCTTAGGAAAACACCTTATATATATATATATATATATATATATATATATGACTCTATATTTAGCATTTTTCCTAGGAATTCTGTCTTTACTGTGAAACCAAATATGTACAATTATTTCAGTTTTTTTTAAAAAAATAAACATTATAAAGTGGATCTTTAAAATGGAGCAGGATATAATTTGAAATCTCCCATGAGGTTAAGTCACTGAAATAGCAAAAGGCCTACTTTGCTCTACAAAGCTGACTCATCAATAAAGTCAGGCCCTGGATGTACTACCAGCATACTGTTATAATATAGCTCCTTGTTGATGAAAGACTAGAGTAAATAAAAAACAACCAAAACACACTATATTAATTTTTTGTTAAAGATCATGTTATGGGGGTGAGGAGGTGAACCCCTGTGTTCAGGAAGGATAACTTTGTGCAAGAATGCAAGACTCCAAAACGTAGCTTAAAAATATAAAGATCAATTTATTAATTTAGAAAGTAATGTTGAGAATGGTCAGGAGGATAGTACAGGTGGAACAGCAAAATGGAAGGCCGCTCCTTGGAATGACAGCATGGGTGGAAAAACTGTCACCCAGAGAACATCAATTCTGGGGATTTTATACTCTTTACAACAGATGCTGTGTCATGGTAAGGACATGACTCTAGAGTGGTTAACCCTTAGGCATTGGATGTGTGTGGGGGAATTGGTCATCTGCCTGGGGTCTGCCTGAAGACCTGGGGAATGACCCTCATAAAAGATTCTTTAGTTTTAGGGAGGAGATGGATATCTAAGATACACCTGATGGTTTCCAGGTGTAGCCTGGAGGTGCATCTTTCTGTCCATCTTAAATCTAAAGGAGGATCAAAGAGGATAATCCTTTCAGGGTTTTATAGGAGATGTTTTGGGTTATGAGTCACTAGGATATAAGGGAGCAAAGGAATTTTCCTGATAATAGTTTGCCTGACTTTCTGGGGGTACAATGCCATGTCAACCATGGTTTTCAAAAAAATTGTAGATATTTTCATTAAGAAGTAAATGAGGAACTCAGGGGCCCCTGATCTGGACATTAGGATTATTTAGACAAACAATGTTGAAATATACTTGAAATGCAACAACTAAATTTACATGTGTTAACTTTGAGAAGCATAGAACCCCTAAAGTAGTTAGAAAAAAACAAGTCTTTAATCAGGATAAGAGACAATGCTCAAGATTCTGTCACCACACAAAGCCAAGCACTTAATACCACATAAAGCCAAAGATCTAGGACTCTAGGAACAGTGTTTCTGGGGAGACAGACTGCCAAAGATCATTTTCCTAAACGTAACAGAACTTGGGGCTCTTATATGCCCTTTGGGGAATAAATGCCAGGTAAGTATGATTGATTAAGCTTTACAATGGCCACAAGGAAATGAAGAGTCCTGCACTGTATTATCAGGGAGAGGCTGATGTTTTGCCATGGGAGAAATTTCTAAGACAAAAAATTTGATTATACACTAATCTTACCTAAACTATGATCATTAAGTACTTTAAGGTTTATTGTTCAGTTAGAGACAAAGTCAGTCTGGGACTTCCCTTAAGGCAAGTTTCTAAGGGACAGGGATAAACTTGGGGGTTCCAAAACCAGTTGACATATGTTTAACAATTGTATACATAGCATGTCATAGTGTTATGGGGGCTTCAGATGTGCACCCCTGGGGTTTGGGAAGGATACCTTTTGCAAGAATGCAAGACTCCAAAACTTAGCTTAAAAACAAAAAGAGAAATTTATTAATTTAGAAAGTAATTTTGAGAATGGCCAGGAGGATAGCATGGTAGAACAGCAAGATGGGGTATAGTTCCTTGGGAGGACAGCATGAATGGAAAGGCTGTTCACTGTGAGGAGGAGCATGGATGGAAAAGCTGTCCCCCAGATGACATCAGTTCTAGGGATTTTATACTTTTTACAACAGAATGTTAGTCACCCAGGCATAAGGTGAGGTGGAGTGATCATCTGCCTGGGGACATAAAGATTCCTTAGTCCTAGGGAACAAACAGATGTCTGATAGGATCCAAGCAAGTTGCCTCTTCCTGACCCTCTTAAATCTAGAGGATGATCAAAGGAAGATAGTCATCTGGGGGGGGGGTCATTGGGTGTTTTTAGGTTCAGAGTCACGAGGATATAAGGGAGCAAGGGAGTTTCCCTGATAATAGTTTGCCTGGGTTTCTGGGGGTACAGTGCCCATGTCAATAGTTTTACCAACTCAAGGGAAAAAAAGGGTAATGAGAAAATGAAAAAAAGAAAGGGAAATTGTTAGGCAGTTAGAATATGAAGAATATAGATGAAAAAGGGAGGAGATGGGAAAAGAGAAAAGGGAAAGATTTACAGAGTAGGGAGGGGAAGAATGTCATTACTGCTAATTTCAAATGTCTTAGTTTCACTTTGTACCCTTAAATAGCAGATGCCAATGCCCAATATTGCTTATTATTGAATTATAGGATATCAGATTTGAAAAGTTTCTCTTTAGAAACAAATTACATCCCATATTTTCAGTAGAGTTTTAGTAGAGTAGCCCTACAAAAGTACTCTGAAAATGGTGAGCCCTTTTGATGAAATTTCATGTGGAATGATGTTTTTTGTTTTTGTTTTTTTTTTTGTTGTTTTTTTTTTTTGCTGGAGTTTGACCTGCTCTGATCATCTTTCATCTATAATGCTCTAAACACTGTTTAGATCAGTCATAAATTAGCCCTTTCCCTCTAGAAACTTTCATTACAGGATGACACAATCTACTTATTAGTGTAAAAAAAACTTCTATAAACATATTCTGGATTAAACTGAAAATTGCTCACTTTTTAGAGTTATTTTATACTTTTTTTAAAATTATTTTTAATTTTTTTGTTTGATGTGACTTGATTTTCATGCTGAAAAGTGATTCTTAGGAAAGTAAAAAGGGATTGAAGGAGTTAGAATTTTCCTTTTGCCAAAGTAGTGTAAACCTTAAAATTTATCAGACTTATGAATGTTGGAAATTTCCCCATTGGGGAATCTTCTACTTAAAAAAATTCCCTAGCAGATAGTGAGAATTCTACTTGAATGTGAAAACTCCTTGCCTTGGGAATATCCCTACTCCACCCTACTTAAGACTCCTTTAGGACAGAAAACTCCTTGCTGAACAATGAAAGTGCTTTGACCCATGCTTATGGAAAGGACAGGAAGTTCTTTGAGTCATGCCTGTTTTTAAAATTGATACAATGGGATGCTAGATACCCATATAGGTGGGGCAACTTGTAAACTACTTAAACCTAAAAGGGTAATAACTTATTCAGAGGTTTTTTCTTAATGAAATTTGTGGACACAGCAGCATTTTTTCTGACTTACTAAAGAGATTAAAACTACTCAGCTGTGAATTCAAAATGGGCGGTCCTTTAGAAACATCTACAGTGATTGGTAGATGTAAGGACTTAGGGGAGGTGACAGAGGAAATTTTGCCCTTAAAAAATAAGAGCTTGGATCTCATTCAGGGATTTCGATTTCTGACTCTCATTTTAGAGGATCTCATTCTGAGAGACTCATTTCCTTGAGAACTGATGCTTGAGGGCTCTTTCCTTGGAGATAGATCTCTTTGAGGAGAAGTGCTCTTGGAGGAAATCTCATTCTGAAGGAGAGCTCCTCTGAGGGGCTCTGTCCCTCTGGGGTAGGAGCTCTGGAGGCTCTTGAGAGAGGCCCTTTGAAACAATCTCTGGCTGGAAGACTCTTTGAGGAAGGATGCTGGCCTGGTGTCACTAGTATCCTTGTTTAGTCAGACCTTGTGGTGAGTGTTAAAACACTGAGTGATTTCTCTTTTAAGACTCAGGTCTAGGCCATATTGGCTTGAGGCCCTTCATACTTATTCCTCTCTTAATCTCTCTCTCTTTCTTTGATTACTCATTGTATTGTTAATTAAAATCTCTATAAAACCCAATTGACTTGGGTATTTGAATAATAGGGAATATTTCCCTGGCGACCACCTTATATTTGATTTTAAACCCAAGACACTGTAGTGAAACATATTTCTGCAGTCAAATTTACTCACCCTCTCTTATATCTATCACAATTTATATCTTCCACTATTTTAATCACTACAGTTTAAGACCTCAACCATTTTAAATCTCACAGTTTATGGCTCCCACTCTTATCTACAACAATTTAAGCCCCACAACTAATTTAAATATTACAATAGTTTGAGAAGGCGTATGTTTAGTACAACAGAAGTACATGATATTGTGCATGATATTAAATGTTCTCTGTCAGGTATAATAATAACTCTAACAAAAGATGTTGAAGGTACAGATTGCTGATTGCGAATTATGGTGCTTCCTAGTTTATTTGGCTTTGGTTTTTTTTTTCCCCTGGAGAGGATTTCAAAATGTAGAAACCATCAAAGAAGAATGAAGGCCATTAACCAATTTACTTTTTCTTTCTTTGTATTTTCAAAGCAATTCACTATGAATTAATAGAAACAAACAAATTCAATTTGTATAGATTCTGAATTTGCTTTCCTTTGGGCCAAGTCTTGGCCTTTTAATCCAGTCTTTAAGATCAAAGGCTTTACCCACCCCCTTTGTGTTCCTTCCTCTCTCTCCTACCCCAACTACATGTTCCTATGGTTCAAAACAACCCTTCTTATAATATGTTTTCTTATTCTATGTAATAATAGCATTTTAACACACTGCTGTTTTCCAGGTTTCAATTTCTTCCTTATTATCCCATTGAGAACAGTCTTGAAACATAGGCATTTCCATAACAGATCAGAAAATTAGTCTCTTAAGTCTAATAAATACTGTACTACTACTACTAATGTATCTTGTAGATGGTCTTTACCTGGTGCACCTATGAAAAATGAGAAACTTGATGAAATAATTTTCTAAAGGACTTTTTCTCTTAAGGATTGAGTCTGTTGTAAGAATTAACTGGAAAAAGACACAGAAATATCATATAGTCAGAAAAAACCCTCTTTAATCAAGGAAAGGGGTTCAGTGCTCTCCTTGGGCCCCCAGGCAGAGTTGTGCACTACACATCCACACAGAGACCCTGGTTACTCTGGTCAGTGACCCCTGAAAGAGCCAACCATGGTAGACTGACAACTCCAAGGAAAAAAGTATTTGGGGAACTTATATACCTTTTGGTAAACTTAGGGACTGGGAAATATGATTGATTGACATTACCATAGCTATAAGGAAATGGGAGTGTTTGAACTATACTGATGGGATACAATCAAGCTTGGCTTGATTGGCAAGAAGAATCATATCCAGAGGCTAGGGTATAAGGGAAGGGGCTACTGACTATGGATACTAAGAAGATAGTCCCTGCCCCAGTGTGGGTCTTCTTGGGAAAGGGTCTGTGGGTTTTAAAAATAATAATCAATAACTAAATATCATATTTTATAAAGTTTTATTAATTATAACTAGAGCAAAAGAACTGCCTGAATTCAGCCCAGTCACAGGTCAAAAAGAGGACGGGGGAGGAGTTATAGCCACTTAAATACAATCACACAAAACCCAGGGACACAGGAAAAGGGAACTTTGGGAAATACTAAGGGATTTCTGGGGGATAAAGTACAAAGGCTAAAGATCTCCAATTTATACAGGTCTCTGATACAATGGGGAAGCCTACCTAAGACAAAAAGAGTACTTAGTATTTGCTTAGCCCCACCTAACTGGGATTGTCATTTACTTTAGGACTATTATTCAATCTGAAAGTGCTAGCCTGAGATTCCCTTCAGGGTGTATTGTCAGGGAACAGGGAACAAGGACAAGCTTTGGGGTCTCCAAATTACAAGGTAGTCCTAAAACTTGGGGTACATCAGATCTTACTAGGCTACAAGTTGGGGGATTCTAGATTCTATGTTGACATAAGATAGATATCTATCAAAACCTGTTATAAGGTGATAGACATCAATTCCTGAGGATCAGAAAGGGTACCTTCCTATAAGAATGCAAGACTCTGAAACTTAGCTTAAAAATAAAAATTGAAATTTATTAATTTGGAAGGTAATTTTGAATCTGGCTAGAGGGCAGCATAGGTGGAAGCCTGCCTCCTAGGTGGAACAGCATGGATGGAAAAGTTGCTCCTTGGGAAGACAGCATGAATGAAAAAAGCTTTTCCCCAGAGGATATCTATTTTATACTCTTTACAACAGTGAAGATGTGACTCTAGAGTGTTAAGCACTGAAGCTAGGAGTCAGGGGAGGTTTGCCTGAAGATGTAGGGGGTGGCGCTCATAGTTTGGAGGACTGATAAATGTCTAAGGTACAACTTAATGATATCAAGACAGATCCTGGAGGTATATCTCTCTGTCTATCTCAAGTCTAAAGGATGGATCCTAGGATCCTGATGGCAATCCTATGACATGCATGTCAGTCCTGACACAAGTAGTCATTTTCGATGACATGTGACCACATACAGAGAAGTATGGGGTCACATGCTGAGAAGGATGTTTCATACTTGGCTCCTACATGGCCAGGTGTAGTAGCTGAGGATAAAACATTTGCTTTAGTGTAGTGTAGGGACTCTGTGCCAGAGGTCTGCAGGCAAAAACAACAGAACTCAGGCACAGAGTGTCTAGTTCTGGGATTTCCAGTTAGGCTTTTAGGGGATGTTTAACCTCACTTCTGGCCAGCAGAGCAGGGAGCAGTGGAATGCCAAATGGAATGCATCTCTGGGGGCTTTTGATCCCCATTACCTTCAACCATATAACCACATTAACCATCATCCAATATATTGTTATGGGGTGTCATGGATTTCTAATTGACCATCATTACTGATATAAGTGAGGGGGAGGCTGGGAGAGGCAAGGGCCTGTGCTATGGGTACCATTTCCTGCCATTGGAAATAGAGGCAGTCATCTTAATTTACATAAAGAACACCATCTTGCAGCATAGTACAGACTCCATTTCACCACTATGACTATTGTGCATCCTTATTAACCCCTGTTTCTGCTTATTAACTCTGCCCTTTCCTAAAAGACAATGTGCCATCTTGTGGTCAGTTAGGCTAGTTAACCTTTAATTACCTGCAGGGCTAATAGGCAATCTATAATTTTATCTTCTGTCTCTGCCCCCCTGATGGAGAACCCCCAAAATAAAAAAAAAAACATGGTTAAGTAAAGGAAGTGGTAGTAACAGTAACCAACCCTTTCAAGAGACATGGACTGAGATATATGACATTATAGAAAAAAATGGCAGATCATTTTGTGTTCTATGTACTGAAATGGTAATAAGCGGAACATGGAATATAAATAGACCTTTTGAAACTAGTCATTCCCAGCTCTTGAAAAAAAGTGAGGATGAAAGAAAGGAAAACATTTTCGGGCAGCTACTCCTTTATAAGGGTCAATCTAATTCCATCCTTAAATTTGTAAAAGGCTCTACAAATTTAACCTGCAAGTTTGAGCATTGCTCACTCCATAGCTCAGCATGGAAAAGCACTCAGTGAGGGAGAATTTATTAAAAAAAATTCTCCTAAGATGTGCACCAGTTCTATTTCATGATATGCAAAATAAAGATGTAATTATTAAGAGAATATCTTGAGTTACCACTCAGTAGAAATATCATAAAAGACCGATTAATTAGACTGAACACAAACATATGTGACAAGGAAATCACTTTAAAAGACTGATATATATTAATTTTAATGTCGCCAAGGAATTCAGCTTTGTAATTCCTAAATGAAAACTCAAGTCAGCAGTCAACCTTTTATGGAGTTTAATTACAAACAAGAAGAAGAAAGGTATTGAGAGAGAGACAGAGAGAGAGAGACAGAGAGAGAGAGAGAGAGAGAGAGGGAGAGAGAGAGAGAGAAAGGGGAGAGAAGGGAATAGGACTTAAATACCCCCTCTGTTTAGGCTGGGCCAAAAGGCCCAAGCCCTTAGATAGCCAAAGCAAAGAAAAGATATCAGTCCCTATCACTCACATGACCAAAATGGAGAAACAGTTTCAGGAGCCTCCACCTCCAGCCTCCTTCAGAGCAAGCCTTCTCAGAGCACAACCTCTCAGAGCAAAACCTCTCCAACCTCCTCAGTCCTCAGACCCCTCTATCTTTAAGGAAACCATCTCAGTTCCCTCCCCTCAGTTCTCACATCTACCAATCACTCTCCATGTCTTCCCTGTGCCAATGGTGGCTCTAGCTTAACCCAGGACCGCCCAGAGGTCTGCCCCTTTGCACATGTCTATTGAAGGTCATATTCTCAAATAATTAAATTTTGATCTATGCTGCAGCCCTTCCTAAATCCTGTTAGGACTGAGTAGGGTGGAGATTGTAAGTTCCAAGACCTGGTTCTGTCATTCCAAATATCTCTATTGTATCAATTCTAAAATCAATCATGACTCAAAGAACTTCCTGTTCTATGCTTAAGCATAGGTCAAAGCCCTTTCCATTGTTCAGCAAAAGGTTTTTGTCCTAAAGTAATCTTAAGTAGGGAGGAGAAGGACCCTCCCATGCCAAGGGGGTTCACATTCCAATAGACTATCAGTAGGAAATTTTTCAAGTATGAAATTTCCCAATGGTGAAATTTCCAACATTTATAAGTCTAAGAAATTTTAAGGTTTACACATACAACATCAATTAAAGAGAGACATAAGTAATGCTAAATATTTTTTGATCTCTTGATGAAATTACTGATGTTACATCACATGCTCAGTTGACCATTATTGGTCGATATTCTGATGGTATCACAATGAGAGTTGATGAAGTTAGTATCAGTGCCAACAAATACATCAGGAAATGAACTATGTAAGGTTGTTATACAAATATTCCGTGACCTAAGCATTGATATCTCTAAAGTTGTGTCAGTGATGACAGATGGGACACCAAACGTGGGGAAAAAAGTCGGATTTTTCAAATTGTTTATGGAAGCTATTGGACATCCGATTGTACCTTTTCATTGTATTATCCATCAGAAGACTTTATGTGCCAAGGCAGGATTCACTGACTTAAATCACTTAATGTCAGTTGGCACAAAAATAGTTAATTTAATAGCTGCTCACCCCCTTCACAAGCAAGAATTTTCTGCTCATTTACTGGAAGTTGATTCCACCTACAGTGGACTGCTAATGTACAATAATATAAGATGGCTGAGCCAAGGCAAAGTTCTTGAGTACTTTGTGTAGTGCTTTGAAGAAATTAAGGTATTTCTTGAGGATAAAGATCTGGAAAACTTTCCTCAGCTCAATGATGATAAGTGAGTCAACACCCTGATGGTTTTTTACAGATCTCTCTGTTCATATTAATGAACTGAACTTAAAGTTACAAGGTTTTGGCAAAAGTATTGATGTATGTTTGGATACATAAAAGCTTTTGAAAGTAAACTTAAAATTTTCAAGCAAGATGTAGAAACAAAAACTTATAAATAAATATTTTACTCAAGTAACAAAGTATGTTGAGGCCAGTGCAGCTGTATAAAATGAAGTGGAACTTTTGCATATATAAAGTACTAGCATGTTTTAGACTCATTACTTGACCAGTTCAGTGATAGATTTAATCAATTTAGAAACCTATAACAGATCATGAAAATAATTAAGCACAGTAGTTTGGAATTAAATGATGCCCAATTGATGGTAATTGATGATTTGGAGATGCAACTTGCAGAATTTCAAGACAGCATCTGGGCTCAGGTGTTTGTCAACTTGAGGTCAAAGCCTGAGAATCTGGAAAGGTGCCACTTGGAGAATCAAGAGGAATGCCACTACAAACAGGAAATTTGGAGTGCCTGGAACTGATTTACCAGACACTTTTAATACCCTGAAAAATATTGCAATGACTTTACTCACAATTTTTCCCTCTATGTACTTTTGTGAAACCTTATTCTCAGCATTAAACAAAACCAACAAAAGAAACAAATTGACAGATGAAGTTAGTAGCGCTTGCTTGGACTTGAAGTGTACCAAATACCAACCTTCAGTTGAAGATTTAAATGAAATTCAGCAACAAAAAAGTCACTAATAGGCAGGTTAGTTAAAGAATTCTCTGTCCTCCTCACTTATTTTAGTTCATGGCACCCCACACAAGTTAAATAATATCAAGACCAACAAAAGAAGCCAACTAACAGATGAACAAAAAAGTCACTAGACAGGTAAGTTAAATAATTAGTTTTTGGTTCATTAAATACAGTTATATATTACTGTAGCAGTCCACCCCTAGTTATGGGCAAGGGGAACGGTTGGTATGTGCAGATTGCCTTAAAAGAGAGCATGCTCAGTCTTGAGCATGCTCAGTATTGCTCATGGCTGGGAAGGCCTCTGACCCTTGACCCCAGCTTCCCCCAGGTTAGGCAGGAAAACAGGTTTCTTTGTTCTCACCTGGTTAAGAGAAACCACACCTATGCCTTGTCATTAACCAATGAGGATCATCCCTATGTACTGTGTATCAAAGGGTATAAGTAGCCCAGCAAGCTCCGCCTCTCTCTCTCTCTCTCTTTCAGGCTAGCTGATGGCTGTACTTGCAGGAGCTTGGCCTCTGGCCAAGCTCCATCTTTAATCTTTCTCTTTCATCTCTCTGACCTGTGTGGTATTAAATGTGGATCTCTGGACTGGTAAAAGCCTTCGGAAGGGTCCTTTGATCAGAGCTTAGCTGTGGCTCATTGATAATTAATAAAGACTCATTCTGGCCACCTCATATCTGTAATTTGACTCCGTCATCCCCCTCATGGTATCTAAAACTTCTATCCTGTCTCTATCTTCCTACCTTAAAGCTTCTCTCCCCTCTGAGAGAGCTTCAATTATAATTATACATTTTTGTTATTTTAACTATAAATATCATGGAATTATGAATGTTTTTCTCAAAGTGACACATGACCCAAGTTTTGCTCTTTTTTTTTTTTGGTGAATTTTGACACACCAAGTTCAAAAGGTTGCTCATCACTGTCCTAGGAAGATAGTCCTCTCAGGGTCATATGTTTTGGGTTAGGAGTCACAAGGAAAAAAGGGAGCAAGGGAATTTCCCTGCTAATAGTTTGCCTGAGATTCTTGGGATACAATGCCCATGCCAAGCCTGTCTTAAGGAGCTCTCTTTATAAAAAATCATTTATAAAAAAGAAATACATGATTTTTTACTTTAATAAGGGAAGATATGCTCTGACTCCTAATGTCTTCTAGACTATTCTGGGATTCTTAAAAGGGGAGAACAGGACTTTTGACTACTTATCACACTGAGATAGATGTTATTTATCTTAATTAGATGTTTTAGTTAACTCTTAATTGTTGGGAATCAGTTTTGCATTTTCCTCTATATTGCATTCCCCTTTCTGGCTCAACTTCTCTGCCCTCTGCCTCTAGGCCACTTTTTCCTGTTGAATTCCAGGTTTTCATCCACCCCCAACTTTCTTGTGCAGTTCTGAATTCTACTCCAAGACTGTGTTTTGGATCTCCACAATTCTGGCTTCAACTTTTCACACATGGCCATCTCCTCTCAAACATTACGCTTTGAACTGACTTTTCTAATGGCATTTATTCTTACCTCAATCTGCTTCTCTTTAGCGTTGGTCTAATTAATAGTCTTAGAATTTCAGCATTGAAAAAATTAAAGGTTATGTAGTTCAAGTGAGTGGGATAAAATAAACTGACCACACACCCAAATTATAATTACAAACCTGGATTCTGAGAGTGAATTGTAGAAAAAGCAGTCTTTGTATTTTCTCATGAGAAAGGGGAAATTGCCCTAATGGCAATGCCCAATGCATGAGTGTTGTAAAGATAATTTTAGTTCTGTGTCTTAAAATCTAAATTTAATTGGTCTCCAGGGAAAATCTCAAATAATAAAATACCCAAGTCAGCTAGAAATTTATGGTGATTTAATTGATATAGTGGAAAGAAACTAAGAAGAAGGGAGAAGGAATTCTCCCACCTGGCTTGTATCAGGCAGGCAGATTAGGGGATCTAGAAAATAAGGTTTTGGAATGTGAAGGAGGAAGGAATCAAACTGAATTCTAAAAGGGCTCAGCCAAGATGTTTGAGCCTGAATCAGCTCAAGGGCAAACTCACTGCCAAACTGAGACAAATAGCTGCCACCATGCCAAGATGTTGGAACGCTTAACATGCTGCCAGCCAGTCGCCTCTCCGGGGAAAGAGGGAGAGAGAGGAAGTGACATGCCTTATATAGACGGTTTTATGCCACTTTACTGTATCTCATCTGTACCAATGATAGCTTAGCTTGACTTAGGACAGCTCAGGGGTCTGTCTGCTGTTTCTGATTTGTCATTTGCTAGCACATGCCTGAGTAATGTGGGTGTGTACATTCCTGGATGCTCTTCCAAGCAAGGTGGAGAGAATCTAAAAATCACAGTGTAGATACAAAAATTTTATAGATTCCTAATGCAAGCCCTCATTCCCCTCTGTGGGATATCCCATGTCTGGGGGCTGAACTTACAATCTATACTCAAAAGTTGACCCAATTAGAAAACAACAAGTATATAGCATGAACTCATCACAAGCTTCCACCAGGGAATGGAAAGGTTATAAAGGGATAGCCATGCCCTCAGGAGTGACTTCTCTTGCTCTTAAAGGTCTGAGGAGATAAGGAGGTGGTATCCCCTAATGGTTCTCTTCCTTTAGATAAGAGGCCTCCCAACTCACTGGGTCTGTGGCAATAACAAAATGTCCTTGAGGGTTTATTCTATAACCCTAAATAGACTTTAATTCTCTAATGAGGTCTGGGATGGATGTCCACTCCAAGAATCCTGAATTCTTTTCACTCCACAAGCAAACTTCTCATTTTAATATATGAGGAAACTTAAGATGCAGAAAAGTCATGCAAGAATAAATTTATTATTATTTTTCAACACGTTTAGAATATCCAGAACTAGGTAGGTAGTGTGGTTTGGCAAGCATTGATAATGTTAATGTATCTTGTCCTGGACACAACATATTTAGAATGATGAATTTAGTTTTCAATCATGATAAGCTGAAATGAATTCAAAGCAGAGCTGTTGGTAGAGGAGACTGAAAATGTTGTGGGAGGCTTTAAGTGAGCCCCTGTGGTTAACCCCAGAAGGGTACCTTTTTCAAGAATGCAAAATCCGAAATTTAGCTTAAAAATAAAAGAGATTTATTCATTTGGAACTCATGTTCAATATGGTCATCAGGAGGACAGAATAGGTGGAAGACTGCCTCTCAGATGACATGATTTCTGGGGTCTTTATACTCTTTATGGCAGTGAAGACTTGACTTTGTGCCATGCTAATGATGTGCCTTTAGAGTGGTGTGCACTAAGACATGGGCAAGGGGGGTTGGTCATCTGCCTGGGTTCTGCCTGAGGACATAGGGGGTGACCCTCATAGTTTAGAGGACAGATGGATGTCTGAGATACAACCAGATGGTAACAAGGCATAGCCTGGAGGTGTATCTCTCTGTCTATCTGAAGAATGATCCAAGGAGGATAATCCTTTCAGGGTCTTATAGGATTTATCAGATTTTTTTGGATTAGGAGTCACAAGGATAGAAGGGAGCAAAGGAATTTCCAAGCATATTGTTTGCCTAAACACTTCTATAGTTTTGGGGGGTACAATGCCCATTCCAAAAATACTATGAAAGGAAGACAGATTTCAAGGAACTTAGTTTGTGTATCTTGTGTAGCGTGACAGTGACTTGGAGAAAGAGAGGACTTGTAAGCCAAGCATGCAAGAACCAAGGCTGGGGACCTGTCTGTCAGTCAAGAAGAAGATTCCAAATGGAATGTTCCCAGGAGTTGGCAGTTGGGGGTCTGGCCACAGATGAGAAGAAGCAGGAATTTGGACTTTGGATTTTCTCTCTGGAAGTTGAGCTGGCCAGGAGAAACTGAGAAACTTCTGATTTTGTCTCTGGCTCTGGGATTTGAAGCTGGCCAGGGGGAAGAAGCTGAACTGATATTATTTAGTTTCTGTCCCAGAATGAAGGACCCTTTGGGAGGGGGGGCTTCTGAAATTAGGCTGAGAGACCTTGATGGTTTTGTGAAGAAGAAAGAAGATTTTAAACAGTTATCCTCCATCTCTCTAACTGTCTTAGAGTCACAGTTGTGACTGGACTACTTTCCCAAACCCTCAAATTCTCCCTCATTATATATTAAGGAAACCCTCATCCCTCTTACCTCAGTTTCCCATCCTGTTATCCCAATAAACCCCCTGACTTGAAAAAGGAAAAGAAGAGAGTATTTCTATTGTCCACTCAAGGGGGGAGGGAAGAAGCCAAAGGCTCCAAGAAGAAAACTGGGAAATGGGAAGGAGAGGGTGAAAGAGGGAGGGAGTGAGGGGAGGAGGAGATTAGGAAATAGATTGTTCCATTAGTCATCAAATAGGGATCAGTAGGCAAACCCCAGAGCATTCCCCTGTACCAGCAGTGTCTCTCATCTCTCTCCATTGTAACTAAGAACCCTCAGGTGTGTCTCCATACTAGTAGCAGCTCTCTTTAGTCTCAAGCCAGAGTACATCATTGCAGCAACCAGAAATAGTTTCTATAGATTAACACTTTCTATTTCAGTAGCTAATATTAGTTATCTAGACCAAATCTGGATCAGCCTGGCAGGAAGAAACAATAGCATAATGTCTTTTTTCCTTTCCTTTATTTTATCTCTCTCTCTACTTGAGCCATACAGACTGGAAGAACTACATTGTTTATACCATTTGGTTGAACTGGGTGTCACCAATTATAAATCTTTCAATGAAAGGGAGAACCACAAGGCTTTACCACATACCCTACCACTGCATACCAAAGTCCTCTGGGTTTTACTGTTTGCCTTTTTACTATATTTATAAGATGCCTGGGCACTACTCTTTGACATAATTGAGTGAAAACTAACAACCCTTTGTCTTTTGCCATCTACTCCATTACTGAACCTTTAGGATTTGGGAATCTTTCAATCTGTCTTCAGGTAAATTCTCATTTGTCTTGTCTTTTGCAATGAGTGTGAATTCTTCGAAAGTAGGAATTGTCTAATTTTTTTTTAAATTTTCATCTCTAGTGCTTATAAGGCACAGTGCTTGGTACATATTAGGCACTTAGTAAATACATTTTTATTCAAATATACATCAAGATGCTCATTTCAGCTTGAGCAAGAGTGCCAAAAGAATGAACATGTAATAATATATCGCTCAAAGTAGAGTATAAGTGTTTTGTTAGTGGGTGCCAATGATATTGAACTTCAAATCAATTCAATAACCATTTATTGAATAATTTTAGAATAGTTTTTGCAGTTGTATTGTCATAATTCTTCATGAGGAAAGTGAATTCCATCTTCATTTTACAGGTTAAGACTTAAGGTAGAGAAAATTAAATCATCTAATGTTGCATGTAGAAACTAATGGTGAATCCTTCTCTGTCTTCCTTATTCCAAGAGATCCTTTATCCTTCAAAGCATAATCATTTGTCGCAATTATAAAAGATATATATATATATGTATATGTATATAAAAGCTAAGTATTTTAAGCAGGGTAGAATCTTATAATTGTTATATTTCTTTTCTATTTGTATATATGGAAGCAGAGGGGAGTAACAATTTTTAGAATGAGCCATAGATGATAATACAAGATGGCTTTGCCAATGTGACTATTGATATCAAACTGACTCCATACTACCAAGGAAATAAATTGACTACTGCTTCCTTGGCATTTGAATTAACCCTTGCTTGTTTTCCTCTTCTCTACCCCTCTTATTCATTTCTAAATATTTATTGTAGTTCTATTTTATGTATAGTTAGTCCTATGAAAGCAGATAATGTATACAAATACCTAGTAAGACATGGTCTTAGCCTTCAAGTAGCTTGCTTCATTTTTTCTTTGCCTACACCCATACATTACTTTCCTGGTTTCATATTTGGGTATTAAATGAATCCTACTTAAACGTTGAAGAAAAACTTCTGTAAATAGGAATTCTCAATAATTCCTCCTTGACAAAGTGACCTAAACTATAAAAGCACCTATTTTGTGTTTGTCCCCTCTGTTAAAATTAAAATGATCTTGAGAGACTGACTGATTTTTGTGTAAAATATACCTTTATTTATTATATCCATTTATTGCTTAGGCCATCATTATAATTGATTAAAGAAGACAGATACCAATGGTTGTCTCTAATAACCAGGGCTGACCCAGAAGCTAGGTTAGACTGCTTAATAAATAGAGTTTTAGGAGTACATTATTCAACCCCTCCTTTGAACATTCCAAGACATTATAAAATAGAAACAGGCAATTTAAGAGGTGGTCCATCAAACTATTCACACAGCCCTGCCCCCAACATTATGGGAAACATGTACCATTTATCAATCAGATTTGATGAAAAGGAAGATATTCTTTGAGTTTCCTAAGAATAAAGAAAATTCAGAAAGTAATAGACTAGATGGCATTTCTGACTCATATCACAGACATAGGAAATACCCAGTAATTCTTCTAAATATGACATAACAATTAATATGTTGGGTAAAAAAATAAATCCTCACACCTGTTAGACAATGCTGGTACTTCTGATACATTTCAAATATGTAAGTTAACCTATAGCATGTAGAAAACTGGATGGCATATCACATTGATTTTATAGATGCTTCTGTTATGTACAGGGTCAAAGTTTCATTCACCCAAGTTCATCTCTTTGGTAACTTCCCATCCAGCTTTAAGGGAGTTTGAAATCAGAGCACTTTCTCTTAGATTTGTCACTGATGGCAAAATGTTTCTATCTTCCATTGTTTGCTGTCAGATACACACAAACACACACACACACATTGACAAGTCATAATGAAGGGTAGAATATGGATGAGGAGAGTCCCTAAATTTATTGAAACTACTTAGTTTTCTAGTATTTTATCATATGAAATCAAGCCATAGATACAAGGAGTGATTAGTGAACCTTTTGAATCAGATTAAAAAAAAAAGGTGCCAATATGAGAGAGGTGATCCTGTCAAACCAGTCAAGCTCTATTAGTTACTATGGGGAATGCTCTATCTAGTCAGAGCAGGGACATTTGAATACAATTATGTTCTAATATTTATGAAAACAAACTGGCTTCTTTCACTCTTTTGATTTTATCTTATTATTTATATGAGTGGATTCTTAAAGATTGTAGAGACAAGTAGGTGTTCTGTAGTGGGAAATGTCTCTCTTTGAATAGCTCATAATTTCTCATTTTCTCCAAACAAGGATTGTGTGTCTTTACTTACCACATATCATAGAAGTGATTCTTTTAGTATTAATAGGCTAATGTTTTTTGTAAAATTAAAACAAGACGATATGGAAGGGAAATAGACTTTAAAGTTTAAACCTTAAATAAATAGTTTAGTTTAACACTTTTTGTAATGACTTAAGATTATAGGACCATATATTTTGGGCTTGAAGGGACCTTAGAAGCTATCTGTTCTCTAGAGTCTATATAATTAGGTCCAATTGCCCTGATTATATAGAGGGAGAAACTGAGGCCTAGAGATGTTGGGTGATTTGCCCATGGTCACAAACATTAAATAACAAGAGGCAACATTGTGATTAGTGGTACAGTGGAAAGTGCATTGGCTTTGGAGTCAAAGTAATTGAGTTCAAATGCCAACTCACTGCTATTACTTTTATAATAATGGGCAGCTCACTTTTATCTGCTTTTGTCTTTGTTTCCACATTCATAAATGAAGAGGTTGGACTGGATGACTTCTGAGGTGTCTTCTGACTTATAGATGATCCTATGAACTCAGGTCCTCTATAACATTTGCATTGTTTTCTGTGGAAACATATTTCCCCTATGCTATTCTATTATGGTACCTTATATGTATATTATATTGCTATTTCTAAAAAGTTAAGTCATAACTTTCTCTTGTTGAAATATCTTGCTTTAGAGAGGGCAATAATTCATTAATACACAAGGGAAGTATTAGTATGGCATAGAACTAATTAGATAAATCCCTCTAAAGCCCTATAAACTGTAAAGCAGATCAGCTATTGCTCTTTGAGATGTAGATAAAAAGGGTGCTTGGTTTAGTGATGAACTCAACACTAGGGTCTGAGTCCTTCCTCTGCCATAATTAGATGCATTACCATGGAGGATTAAGTTAAGTTATCTAAGCCACAATTTCCTGATCTATAAAATGAACATCTGAGCCCATCTTCGAGGATTATTTTAAGGTGCAAATAAGCTAATTTAAGTAAAGAACTTTGTAAGTTTGAGAGAACTGTTCAAAGGTCACATAATTTACTAGATAATCTTTTAAAGTTCCATAGCTCTTTAGTGGAATTCCTTGAACTATATGTAGTCAATTGGTTTATAATAATTAACCTGGTGACTTAAAAGAACAGCTAACAAACTTTAGTATGTTACTTTACATCAGATAAATAGTAATGCAGAAATTATAATTATTTGAAAGAAATTTATTTTTATATACACAAATATGAAGTGATATTTTAGTTATAATCATTGTTTTCTCTGCTGTGCCCATCTCTCTCTCTCTCTCTCTCTCTCTCTCTCTCTCACACACACACACACACACACACACACACACACACACACAGAGTTTTGAGTATTTAAAAAATATTTTCTGTCTTATAACCAATACTAAGTATTGGTTCCAAGGCAGAAGAGTGGTAAGGGTTAGGCAATTGAGGTTAGGTGACTTGTCCAGGGTCACACAACTAGGAAGTAAGTGGGGCCAAATTGAAACCAAGTTCTCTCAATTATATGCCTGACTCTATCCACTGTGCTATCTAGCTGCTCCTGTTTTTGTTACTTTATTTTACTTTTTTTTCTGAACACTCTCTCTCTCTCTCTCTCTCTCTCTCTCTCTCTCTCTCTCTCTCTCTCTCTCTCTCTCTCTCTCTCTCTCTCTCTCTCTCTCTCTCTCTCTCTCTCTCTCTCTCTCCCCCCCCCTCACCCCACCTCTCTCTCTTCCCCCTCTCCCCCTGGTTTTAGTACCTCAGGACAGTGATTTGTTTGCTTAAAATTAACTCTTTGAATTCTATTTATTTAGTAGCAGTTTAGGTTATATGTATAAAACAATGGATAAGAGCTGTACATAAAATGTCAGACATCCTGGGATATGAATAAAGAAGTAAGGAACAGAAAAATAGAGGCAGAGAAGCAACTCATTTGCCACTAATGAATGTACAGTGCTCTGTAAAGTAATCATATTAACTAGAACACTGGTCTTCCTGCCTCATCTAAATTTCCCCAATAGTCTGTCAAGCAAGGCTGATTCAAAGATAGCAGTAAAAGAAAGTAGAACCAAGTGCTGAAATGTTTATATGTTTAAAAAATACTGATAACAACAATGAGCAACTAAAAGAACCTTTCTGTGTGGGCAAACATCTGGATTAAAGGAACATGTTTGGTTATAAACAAATTGGATTCTCTTCATCAGATTCATGAGAAGATCATTATGTTTCCAAAGCTAGTTCCTTGTGGAGCCACATTTGTGCCTTTTCCACGACTTCAGCCATCAATATCTGATTCAGGAAAAAGGTATTGTAGAGCATTGTATATCATAAAGGGCTTGAAAATGAGGAAAAAAATCTTAGACATTTTTATTGGTATGCTTACAACTGTACTTCTGTTAGGTTTACTTATTTTTTTCCATCCAAAATAGAGTAGATTCTCAGAACTGCAAGTTTCAAATGAAATATAAATGAAACAATCTTAAAATTGGGTTGTAAGAAATATAAATGCTTTAAATTTGACTATAATAGGTGCATATTTTAGAAAATTGTCTCCTTAAAAGCCTTCATGGTTCTCATTTTTAAAAAAAAGCAATAGTGTAATGTTAGTGTGTGTACGTATATTCCTGTTAATAATTATCATTCTAAAATGATATCCATGCCAAAAACGGGGAGAGGAACATTATTTCCTAACATTCCCATTTTCATATTTGGTGATTTAAAGATGCTATAGCTACATCCTTTGAGTAAAGAGTAACTGCTTTCTTTTCAAAACAGATTCATGAATTATATATTAATTTAAAATAATTTAAACACAAGAAGTAATGCATGATGTTGCATAAATATTTCAAATCTTAATTATTACCTACCATTGAATAAAGAGAAAAATCCCCTCACAATTTCCATCTCTTTTCATTTCACCTAACTTTAGACTGTTCTGTCAGCATTGTGGATAAGATTGTAACAAATACGCTGATGTCACTAGTCAGGGGAATAATTTTACCTAATGAGCAAAGGAAGTGCTAAGCAATCTCTATTAGTGAAAATGAGCCAGTGAGAAGCCTGAATTATAGGGAAAAAACCCTAAGATGAAATATCCTCCCTATCTGTTAATGCTTGTTTTTGATGTGAACATTTAAAATGTAAAAACTACTTTTAAAAGTGGACTGTTGAAAATTAAGTATACATATAATGACTGATAATGATTGAAGCTCATCAGAAATGCATTCAATAGAACTCCAATTTGGCTTGTGTATGATCAACAAAACATGAATTACAGTATTTATGGCTTTTAAAAGACACAAAATTATGTACTCTTAATCCTCGTTATCCTGCCCTTCACCCTATCCCCATTTCTATCAGATTTTTTTTTCCTTCTACACTTTCTCTTTTATATTCTGCCCCATAAGTGAGTCAGGGGAAAAGTTGTTGCCACTAAATTATCAGTTCGTTTCTTTGTTGGTTTCTTCCAATATGTAGCAGCATAACATAATGGATTAATAATGATTATGTTTCCAACCTGGAAAATTCATGAGAGACTACTGAGTATTCTTTGTATCCTTCAGAATGTGAGACAAGGGATGCCACATACAGAATTTATTTGGAGTAGATCAGAGGATTTTTTAATACTTTGGAGAATGCTATCTATGGAAAAGCAAAAACAAAATACAAACAAACAAAAAACCTGCTGTAGGTTTACAACACTCCATACTCCATAATACACTTCTATAAAATAGAAAACTGGGAAGAATATGATCTATAGTTTGCTTTCTTCTATTCTCTGAGCTTCAGTCCCATATTACCAGTTGTATGTTGGACATTTCAAACTGAAAGTCCTGGAGATATGGGAATCCAAACCTGTCTAAACCTGAAATCATTATGTTTTCCCCTAAACTTGCCCTTTTCCAAACTGTCCTATTTATGTTGAAGATACCATTATCCTTCTAGTGTATCAGATTTATAATTTAGCATTATCTTATATTCCTCACTCTCTCTCATTTCATATATCCATTTAGATGCCAAAACTTACTCTTTCTTATTTTCATAGAATAATTCACATCCTCCTCCTTTATGCGATTGCCGTCTTGATTCAGGTCCTTATGAACACTCGATTAGATTACTATGATGACTTCCTAAGTGATTTCTCTGTCTCAAGTCTCTCAATATTCCCATTTATTTTATATAACACTACCAAAATCATTTTCCTTAAGCAAAGATCCAAACACTTAACTCCCATAATTAATCAAGTCTAGTGGTTTCCTATTGTTTCAACACTAAAGTATAAATTCCTTTATTTTGCTTTTAAAGTCCTTCCCAACCTTGCCCCAACCTAATATTCCAAGCACATTAGATGCTACTTCTCTTTTCCCCAAACTGTGTGATTCAACTAAACCATACTTTTCTTTTTTCCTCACATACTCAACCCCATTTCCAATCTTGGTGCCTTGACACTTGGCTGTCCTTCATGTCTATAATAGAATCTTCCCTGGAATGCTTTCTCTGCTTCATAGAATCCCTCTCTTCTTTTAAGGTGTATTTCAGTTACCATGTACATGAAGCTCTTCCTTATCTTCTCAAATATTAGTGCCTTTCCTTTCAAGTTACCTTGAATTTAATTATCTGTCTATCTGTCTCTTTCTCCCTCTCTCTCTCTCTCTCTCTCTCTCTCTCTCTCTCTCTCTCTCTCTCTCTCTCTCTCTCTCTCTCTCTCTCTTTCTCTCTCTCTCTCTCTCTCTGTCACATATTATAAACTTTATATTCATGCTGTATATGTATGCATGCATTTGTGTTTCTCTCCTCCCCCTTTAGAATATGAGGTCTTTGTAAATAAGAATTGTTTCACTTTTCACATTTATATCCCTTGGGTTTAGCAGTTTCTAAGACATAATCAGCATTTAATGAATAGTTGTTGATTAAATGATTGATTAAATGTGTTTTGGGGGTAAAGATTATAGCATTTGATAAAGAAAGAATGAACTTCATCAGACTATCCTATATGCCTAGGGAGCTTAAATTTGTAGGAAAATTCCCTCCACTAATGATGACTTAGACAAAATATAGGTAGCTATCTAATGGGCAGAGATCTAAGGTTACTTAGGCCATGTCAGAGGTGGAATTTGAAAAGGGGTCTTCTTAACTTCTAGTTCAGCATTATAATCTCTTATTTCTGTTTCCCATATGCTCCTTTTTCTGAGTGACTTGATTATTATAAGCAATAATATTTTCTTGAGTGAAAATCCTTTCTGTTTTTAATTTCCTTTAGAAGCACTTCGGTGCCAAAGATTTCATATAAGGAAAGTTGGCATTCATTACAATACTCACTACAAAACCCTGTTTCCCATGAATGTATTCTCAGAATATATTGATGATGATTGGGATGGGTGGAGGTGAGTGTAGTCCCTCCTACTCTTTCAGGTAAAACACTGAAGGAATCCATTATGATTATGGGAATGAAAACTATCTGAGTATAGTTCACATCTAGAACTTGAGCATAGTAGTTCCCCTTTTATACACTAGGTCATAATAAGGGTATTGATAAGCAGAAATAGATTTACTTGTAGAATGTTGTTAACATGATTGATTAATATGTACTAAATTTCCAGACTAAATATCCTATAAAGAATTATAGCCACCTAGAAGATTAAATTAGAAAGTATATACAGCAGATAGATTACTTATTTTCATTTGAATTTTTTTTTAGATTAGGGTATCTTTTGAAATGAAGAGGATCTTTATTGCATATCTTTTGATTCAGGGAAAACTTCATTGGTGAAGATGAGATTATATGGAGATTTAGAAAACTGGGAAGAAGACCTCCTCCCTCATGGGCTGTTTCATTATTATTTTTCATTATGAGAGTTTCAGCATTTAAGTTGGTTTTAATATCAATATTTTATAATAGTAGATAAGGCTTTGGACTGGATTATTTGGACTTTTTTCTTGTCGCATTGCAAAATGCTGGCATCTCTTAATTTAGGGCACCATCTTCTTATATCTGCAATTGGGTTTGACACATTTAAGTTTTAGTTCAATCTTCATCATAGTCATAGTTGTTCTTTTTCTTCTAGAAAATATTGCTTTGTATTATCACTATAATTTCTCTGCTTCTTGGCAAAGGTCTCTTTTTCTCAGACCATAGATGGAATCCTTGCCCTTCTTGGGAGATCATGTTTTCCAAACTTTTTGCAGTACGTTCTGTGGCTTTTGATGATGTTCACCAATTGGAGGACAGAGATGTTAGCACATTTTTATCATGCATCATCTCTTGTTAAAAAGAGAGAACAAACTCAGTTACTTTTTTATTTTTCATATAATTTGTAACAATTATATAATTGTACAAATTGAAGAATCGTATAATAGAGAGTTCAATTTGTGAGAGACAATCCTTACTTCCCATTTTTGTAATATAAGGACAAGTGGTGTCAACTTTAAAAAATACAGGACTCATGGTGGGCAGGGGTTTGGCATGATAAATATTCACTGGATGTACCTGTCTAGTTTCAAAGTGACAATTTGTTGTAATAGGTTAGAGTAATGTCTTCAATGGCTAGGGATGAATCATGTGCTTTCCAGCTGATTATCCAGTGAGACTGCATATGAGAAATAAGACCAATTGAAAATAGAATGAGGACTTAAGGGCTGAGATTGTGATAAAAGCAGGACTCAAGATGGGAGGTAAGCCTCCTAATGTTGGGAGGCTCAAATCAGGTAATGCATATAAAGTAATCCATACTTATGAAATACTCATCCTTAGAAGGTCAAAAAGGTAAAATTTGTCCTAAAATGCCTAAGGTATTATTGTCAATCTTTAAGAACAAGATCGAGGACATTTTTTGAAGTATTGGACTCTCAGGAGGAACCATTTTTTGATTTCTAGATAAACATTGGATCCACTAGTCAAAAAATCAAATGGACTTTGGGCACTTTGTTACCACCTAAATGAATCAGTTACTTAGACATGGTAAAATTAAAGTGCAATTGACTAAACCAAAGGAAAAGGTAAAAGAATCCATGGGAATTAAATGAAATTTAATGTCTTTAAAATTAGAATCAAATTAGAAGATTTTGATTTTTAACTCTAGAATTTTTTAGTAGAAGAAAGGACAAAACAATGATCATGTGCCAGGTGAATTAAATGGTTGGCTAGCATTGAGAATAAGACTTTGAACTTGACAAAGAGATTACTGTGGACCTTTAGAAGAAGACATTTTAAGGTAAGCATAAAAATAACCTGTGCGAGTTAGATACAAATACAAATAGTACATACACTTTTCTTAGAGATGAAGAAATTGACTCTGAGAAGTTTTTACTTACCCATTAGATGGCAGATAGTGAGTATTTGTGGAAGGACTTGGATTCGGCTAATCATGACTGTTTGCTACACTAGCATATTCTATAATATATCATGAGACAATCTCCCCTCCCCTTACAGAAAGTGAGATTTATCTGAGTTCAAGGAAGCCAGGATATATAGGTGAGGAGGTAAATCATTCCAGGTAGAGGGTAGCCAATGAAAACACAGTCAGTAAACTCTTATTAAGTGACTACTAGGCACTGTGTTAAATTCTGGGGACATAATGAAAGGTAAAAGACAGTCTGCATCCTCAAAGAACTCATAACCTAAGGAAGACAACACATTAAAAAGAAGTTAAAAAAGCTGGGGAGCAATAGGATACCTCTGCAAGGACATGAAGGAGTCCAAAGGATTGCTGCTAGGTGGTTAATGAATCATGAGATGGAGTATTCTATATGAAAGACAGCAAGAAGTCAGGGGTTCCTCAATCAGGTATTTGGAGAGGAGCAAAATATTAGAAGAGCAGCTAGAGGGTACAGTGGATAGAATGCTGTGCTTGAAGTCAATAAGACACATTTGTGAGGCCTCAGATACTTAATAGCCGTTTGATCCTGTTTGCCTCAGTTGCTCATCTGTAGAATAAGGTGGAGAAGGAAATGCTAGGCCACTTTAGTATTTTGGCCATGAAAATCCCAAATAGAATCTTGAAAAGTCAGATATGACTCTTGAATATCAACCAAAAAAAAAGTTTAAAAAAACTGGAAAGGCAAGAAGAAATCAGACTGTAAAGGGCTTTAAAAAGCCAAACATGAGATTTTGTATTTGATTTTGGAGGTAATTGGGACTATTGTAGTTTATTAAATAGGAGGGTGATATGGGAGAGATGTGATGAAGGCAGAAAGTAACTTGATTTGGCAACAGATTTGCTAAGTGGCATGGGTGAAAGTGAATCATCAAGGATGGCTATTTTACATTTCTTTCTTTTTCAATGAACCTGTGATTTCATTGTGGTGATCTAAGTTTCTGGAATTTCTTTTATCATTTCAGATCTATGTCCTTTAAATAGCTGGTATTCTTAAGACTACCTAGATTATGAGGCAATTGGTTGTGTTGTGGATAGATTGTTGTGTGTAAAGCCAGAGAAATTTGAGTTCAGATTCAGATACACACTGCTGTGTGATCTTGGGCAAGTCATTTAACCTTTGTTCAGATTCCTCAACTGTAAAATTGGACATAAAAATAGAGCCTTCCTCAAAGGGTTGTTTTGAGTCTCAAGAGAGATAATGTAAAAAACAACAAAAAAACTACTTAATACAATGCCTAACACAGAGTAGTTGCTAAATAAATGTTTATTTCCTTCTCTTTTCTTCCCTTTCTGTCAATGATTTTTAAATGTTTTGTGTGGAGTTGCAGAGCAGCGTGTGAAAGAGATAGAACTTTCTAAGTACTTCTAAATCCTAAGCAAAGTTCTTTATTCATTAGGCTAAACTGCCTTTCAAAGTAATTTTAGTCTATTTTAAAGGATACTTAGTGACCAAAAGTAAGCTGATTGCCTTGGTCAAATCACATCTGCATTACTGTTTTCCACTGCAGCAGTTGCACTTTAGGAAGGACAGTGATAAGCTCTAGGACATTTAAAAGAGGACAGAAAGGATGGTGAAAGTCCTTGAGATCATATATTGGTTGAAGGTGAAAAAAATACTGCTTAGAAAAGAAGACTTGGGGGTAGTGGTGGTCTTGTGCTGATACATAACAGCTATCTTCAAAGATTTAAGGGTTGTTAAGAGGCAGAGAGATTAAATATGTTCTCTTTGACCCCAGAGATCAAAAAGAATGTTATGGAGGCTTTAGACTTTATATATATATATATATATATATATATATATATATATATATGTGTGTGTGTGTGTGTGTGTGTGTGTGTGTGTGTGTACATATACATATATATCTATATATTTATATAAATATCTATAAATTTAAACTTTATAGAAGACAAAACTTTGTTAAAAAATTAGAATCAGAAAATATGGGCTTAAATCCTGCCTCTGCCATGTTTATGACTTTTAACAAGTCATTTAAATTACATTCTCTGTCAAATTAGGAAGTGATTTGATTAAACTATTTGTAAGATACCTTTAAACTCTAAAGTTATGATCCTATTATTCATCACAGAAATTATGTGATTCTGAAGATAGTGGTACATAAAAGAAATCTTAATGGGAATAAAAATAAGCTAAATTGGACAGGGTTATGGAACTAAGGATTTCTTAATGTAATTTTGAAACAGTGAAAATAGGTTTAATTAATGGTAAAATAGGATAATTTTCTGGGGAACTCTAAAGTAGATTGATTAAAAGAATTTTTTATAATTGAAAATTAAGAAAAACAAATTAACCCACAATCTTATAGCTTCCAAACACAGTTCTAATAGAAAAAAGTTTTAACAGTTAGTAGCATAACTTTTAAAAGTGAAATACAATCAGTAATTTTGAATTAAACATTTATATTTGGTGATGAATGCAATAATATAAGTTAATTATAATGATCACATGCTGGTCCATGAGAAGAATAACAATTTCCTGTTAACATTACTCCCTATGAAAGAAATTCAAGCAGCTTTTAAAGTACTTCAGACAGTAAAGATAATGGTGTCATTTTCTGAGATACTTAATAAATAATAAATATATTTCATATTATATTTCTGTTTTATTACATTTTAATGCAATTATTTACATGTTAGTGATCCTGAAAGCATTATTAGAAGACTTTAACCTAACTGGTTGTTCTGTAATGCATTTTTAAAGCTCTCCCTTTAGCCATAGATTGTAATAAATTTATTTTGAAATTTAAAGAGATAAATTGTTAAAGACAACTATATAGTCATCTATATATTACTAAATCTGGGTTTTACTCATTTACCTGAACAAAAAGGTAATTTTTTTCTTATAGAGAGGAAATATAGTAAATTATATTCTAATTATTAGCAGTAACATATATGTTCCATTACTAGCCTGTAAGCTTCATGAGGTAGCTAGGTGTCACAGTGGACAGAGCACTGGGCCCGGAGTCAGGAAGACTCATATTCCTGCACTGAAATCTATTCTTGGAAATATATTGGCTGTATGATCCTGGGCAAATCACCAAACCATGTTTGACTCGGTTACCTCATCTGTAAAATTATCTGGAGAAAGAAATGGCAAACTTCTCTGGTATTTTTGTATAAGAAAACCCCAAATGGAGCCATAAAGAGTCAGACACAACTGAAAATGACTCAACAACAAATGAATTTCAAGAGATAAGAGTTAATGTCTCATTTATTCATTTGATCATCTCTGGTGCTTAGCAGAATATTCAATTTAAGAGCTTAACAAATGTTGAATTGGGCAATAAGGGTATAATTTAGAAAAATGAAGGGACAATTAAATTCTACACATGACAACCAATTAAAACAACATATTTGTGAAGTATAAAACTTTCAAAGATACAAAGTAGATGCTATGTTTGTTATGTATAGATGTTAGCAAGTTTATCTGAGCCTTGTTAAAGAAACAGGCACATAGAAAACTCAACAGTGACTTATAAAGTTCTAAATATAGATAATTATTAATGAATACAAAAAATCTCTAAATAATAATTGAAGTCTTTTAAATTTGGAATTAATTTCAGATTGAGAATATTTTTATCTTTATCTCCTACTTGGAAACATAAAATTAGCCTAAACTAATTATTCTTGCTTCATTCCAATCCAATGACATATTTGATGATATCAATAAACTCTGAATTGAAAACTGCAGTTGTTTAGTTGGACATATTTTTGAAATTTTATTTCAATTTTTCTTTCCTTTTAGTGAGATATTTAAATATTTTGTCATGTCTTCTTTTGTATCCATTTCGTTTTTTTGTTAGTTTATTTACTAAAAAATTTGTTTTGGGAAAAAAAAAAAAACTTCAACCTTCTCCATGATTTGGATTGTTTCTTTAACAGAAAATTGTCTTCCTCAGACAGTGAATTTTAAATCCTAAGATTTGATAAAGATGTCTAAGTATTAGAGGCCAAGTATGTTATATTCTATTTATTGAAAATTTTAAGCTACAAGCTTAACCATCAACAAAAGGAAATCATATCAAAATAAAATAATACACAAAATAGACATATTTTTTTTCTTTTTTGAAAGACAAATACATGGAGATGAATCTTAAAACATCTTTGTTTCTGTTTGGTTTGACTTTAAAAATAAAAGATAATTTTTAATTAAATGTGTATTTCAAGAAACACTAATAAAAATATTTATTAAGTACCTGTTATTACTAAGACATGGTGCTTCAAATACAAATCATATTTCCACCATATTCAGGATTTTTAATCTATATCTTTATAATATGGAAGGCAAACTACATAGGTATAATCAATGTGCTTATGCATATGTATTAATATATATGTCTATACAAATGTAGACTTGCTTTCTTTGTATCTCTTCATATAAATCCTTATATACTCCTATTGATTCTTCATTTTTGGGAGTTTTGGGGGTTTGGGGGCTTTAGGGTTTCTTACAAAACTATATTGTTTCATTATAATTATTTACTGTTATTTGCTGATCCACTTACCTACTGGTAGACAACATTTTTAGACCTGGTGTATTTATAATTATAAAAAGTTCTGTGAAATATATTTCTTGTACCAAGCATGCTTTGGGGTCTTATCTTTTATATATTCTATAGCCTTTTCTCATTCTTTTGGGAAATGAAATTAATTTACATTCAATATTTTCATTCAAAATTTTCATTCAATATTAGTGATATTTTACCCCCAAAAAAGTTCATTATGTTCTTCTACATTTAAAAAATCAGTAAGTGAGAGGATTTAGTCTAATTAGTCTAATTCTGATTGCTATGGCCAGGCTATATCATATCACACAAACACATATCCAACTAATGCCTTTTCATATTTTCCCCTCTTATTTCTCTACATTTTTCATTGGATTCTATTTCCCATTCTCTCTGTTAATATTTTAGATCAGAGGACCTCTTTTCTCATTTTGTCTAACTTATTGGATTGTAAATCAAAATATTCATGATCTTGTTCAATTTTCTTAGGGATATTCAAAGCATTTTGAGTTCTAAGTCTTGCTGCCAAGTCCTTGCACTGCCCTCAGGGGTAATACTGTGGTCCCCTCAGTTAACTCCCTAGAGTTTAGAGATTGCTCTCTGCTTCTGGCACAGTAGGTGGTGCAGGGGAGGGTTGATCAGCTTGTGCTTTGATAGGTATAATTTGATCCCCTTATAGTGTGGAAATACCCCAATACTGCCTGTTTTAAAGACTGTGCCTCTTGGCAGAGCCCCTTCACTTTTCTGATTTTGATTTTTGTCCTTTTGAGACACTTTGTAGTGATCATTTGTGAGGAGAATCCAGGCAGTTCCTTGCTACTCTGTGGCCACCTTAGCTCTATCTTCTCAAAGCATTTTGAAAGAAAGAACATATATGAAGGAGTCAGCCAACACACACACACACACACACACACACACACACACACATATATATATTTAGTAATTCTACTAAAAGAACCTGGTCCTTCTATGAGTTCAGCTATCATATATCATAGGTCAAATCCTGCTTCCCTTATCATAATTAAGAAGAATATACTAGATAAATTCCTAGCATGTTTAATAGTCAAAAAGACTCTAATTCTTTAAATTGAATTGAATTTTGAATATATATCATTACTCCAATATTTACTATGTGCCCAGTCATAGGCAAGTAATATCACTTACTCTCAGAGATACACTTTCCTCATCAATAAGATGGACATAATATTGCTTATTCTGTCACAGGTTTTTGTTTTTCTTTTAATTAAAATGATTTCCTTTTAAACTTACATGAATATTAATTATTGGTGATATAAATAATGAGAAATGATAGTACTAAAAATTTAATAATGCAGATATTATACTTTCCCTTCATCTAGGGATCTATTATTATTATTCAGAAGTAGGCACATCAATGTTGAAAGCATTCATACTTGTTTTGATGAAAGCATTTTGTAAACAATGAAGGGAGTTAGGATATAGTAGTAATAGTAGTGTTAGTAGTAGTAGTAGTAGTAGTAGTAGTAGTAGTAGTAGTAGTAATAGTTACAGCAGCAACAGCAGTAGTAGGAGCAGCTAATAGCAATAGCCTTAGGAAGTGGGAGAAGGAGGAAGAGAAAGAGTAGTAGCAATATCACATAGGGGATGAATACGTATACATAGAGAAGTAGGTTTCTAGTCAAGAAGATTCTATCCTTGAACATATCTTTGTTCTGGGAATGTAGACAAGGCATTTGAGCTCTCATTGTCCAAAGTAACTATGGAAACAGAGGTGCTTTACCTCTTTTTGTATTGTAGACCCTTTGCTAGTCTGGCAAAACCAAGAAAACCCTGTTCAGAGTCATGTTTAAATGTATAAAATAAAAAGTACAGAAGATAACAAATGGAAGCTATTGTGTCCTAATACACTTATGAGAAAAAGGAAAACAAGTTTATCAACCTCAGGTTAAGAAATCCTTCCCTAAAATTTAAAAGTAATAGATCAGGTGCCCATATGCTTTGGCAAGAGACATTTTCTCATTAGAAATTGCCCATATAAATATCCTCATGTATATGTGTATGTGTATATATATATATATATATATATATATATATATATATACACCCATTTATGTGTATGTATATATATAGCTAATCAGTATACATATAAAATGCTAAGCTTTTAGAGCTTAAAACTGCATTAAGACTTTAAAATTGATATATATATATCATATGTATATATATATATATATATATATGCACTGTGAGATTTAAAATGGTTGAGGTCTTAAACTGTAGTGATTAAAATAGTGGAAGATATAAATTGTGATAGATATAAGAGAGAGTGAGTAAATTTGACTGCAGAAATATGTTTCACTACAGTGTCTTGGGTTTAAAATCAAATATATGGTGGTTGCCAGGGAAATATTCCCAATTATAAATATACCCAAGTGAACTGGGTTTTATAGAGATTTTAATTGACAATACAATGAGTAATCAAAGAAAGAGAGAGAAAGAAACAAATAAATATGAAGGGCCTCAAGCCAATATGGCCTAGACCTGAGCCTTAAGAGAGAATCAGTCAGTTTTTTAACACTCACCACAAGGTCTGACTAAATAAGGATTCTAGTAACACCAGGCCAGCTCCATCTCAGCTGACTTCACCAGAGAGAGCTCCCAAGCGATCTTCATCAGAGATCTTCCAAAAGGATTTCTCCAAAAGGATCTCTCCTCAAGAGATTCTGCTTTTTCTTATATAGGGTTTTTTCTCCCATGTCACCTCCCCTAAGTCCCTACATCTACCAATCACTGTAGACGCCTTCCAAAGGACTGCCCATCTGAATTCCTGCTAAGTCGACAAATCTCAGTAAGTCTGAACCAGTGAAAACACAGCTGAGTCAACTAATCTTATTAAGACAAAACTTGCCCAACCCTTTTAGGTACCTAGCATCTCATTGTATCAATTATAAAAACAGGCCTGGCTCAAAGAACTCCTTGCCCCACCATAAGCATGGATCCAAGTACTTTCTTTGTTTAGCAATGAGTTTTCTCCCCTAAAGCAGTCTTAAGTACGGGTGGAGTAGAAGTCCTCCCATTTCTGATCCTGGTGAGTTCTCACATCAAAATGGGAAATGTTTCTCAGTAGGGAAAATTTCAATTAAGATTTCCCTGATGGGGAAATTTTTAACATTTACAAGTCTGAGAGATTTCAAGATTTACAGCACACACAGATATATGTGCACAATTTTTTGCCCATATGCATATTATACATGCAGGAAACATATTTATACAATACACCCTTACAAATACCATAGTTATTGCTATTATCACTACATATACATTGTGTATCTAAATAACTAACCAAAATAAAATATAGTAGTGGTAGTAGTAGTAATAATAGTAATGGCATCAGGCATAGAAAAATACATATCAATTTCTCCAGCTACACATGAATAATAATATAGTATCATTTTTAGGTTAGTTTGAAAACCAATCAACATTGGTACAGTTTTCTAATTTGGTTGTTTCTGACATTTCTGAATCCAAATGGTTGTTTTTCTGATACATAACAATATCATTAACAATTTATAGTTCTACAGTAGTTTAAGATCCACAAACTGCTTTATTCAGAATAACCCAATATGTCTTTTTATTAATAATTACTGATGATTACACTTAGTCTTTTATTATGGATTTTGGATTATGGATAGATTATGGAATCTCAAAATAGGCTAATAACTTGTTTTAGGCTCCTGAATTAATTAATTTTGTTATATTTGAGAATTTTAAATATTAAATGTACTTCTTCCCAATACTCAGCATACTCCCAAGAAGCCTCTAAAAGTTGCTACTCAGCAACTACATTAATAAAAAAACTGATTTTAACAGTAAGGGAAACCAATTAGAAAATCTATTATGTAACACATTTTTGACCTATTCCATATGACCCCAATTTCACTGCATGAAAATTCCACTCTTCAGTATACTTGAAATTTCTTCCTTGGTCTGTGAGTTAAGATGTGAAAGTGGATATCTGTATGTTTTAGAACTTGGGTATACATTTGTTAAATTATCTACAGATTCATTCTGCTTGTTATGCATTTGTAGTAAATGTTCTGTCCGGTTCTGGTTCAGATTCCAAGGAAACATACATGGTAATGCAATACACAAGAGGTACTTTATTCAAGTTATAGCTTGGGCCTCCACATGAAGTGGAAGACCTCCAACATTGTATGAGCCTGGTTCACATAGAAGGGCTAGGGGTGGGGGTCAGTTTTGAGAACCAGGCACCAAAATTGAAGACACATCAATCTTAGTACCATATGCTTCCTTTTAACATATGGTTTGGCCAGTGACCTAGGTCAGGTCAGTGAAGATATGGTCTTGAAATAACATATCCTTATGGCAGTACATAAATAAGGATATGTCAGTTTTAGTTCTTGGGACAAGGGGTCCATTAGCATATCATCTGGAGGGCAAGTTCCTATGATATTATGTTTCTCCATTCCCCACTTCTTTCAGGACAATGAGGATTCCTACTCATGGGGACAGGGTCCTCATAGGGGCATGGATATTGTTTAGGCACAGGTATTGTTGCCTTAGGATCATGAGCTGGACTGTGTTAATACGCTCCTTTACAAAGCCACAAGTCTATTGATAATACAAGGGCCAAAGGTCAGTAAGATGATGGGGATGAAGAGGGTTCCCAATAAAGTAGAAATGAGGGTTGTCAGCCATGGGGATTTGTGAAAGAGCTGCTCATAGGAGGATTTCTGGGCCTTGCATTCTTTCTTCCTGATGGCCAGGCCTTATCTTAGTTTTATCATGGAATCCCTAACTAGACCTGTGTGGTCTGCATAAAAATAGCATTCTTCTCCTAGAGCAGCACAGAGTCTACTCTGCTGGAGGAATAGAAGATCTAGCCCTCTCCAATAAAGACCCTTTCAGTTATATAGTAAGACCTTAGGAAAAACAGTCACCAGGAGGCAGAGATCTTGGTTGGAGTATAAGGAGCCTTTAGCTAACCAGGGGATCAAACCTGAGGACCCACACAACCATTGGGTGCCTTTGGATGGGAGAAGGTATAATAGTTTGCCCAAGTTTCTGGGGGTACAATGCCCATGTCATCTCCCCCCTCTCAAATATCTAGGGGAAAAGGGCAATGATCTCAATTTTCTATAGCTTCTTCAGAGCCAAGAATGGTTGTAGAGCTGTCCTTGCCTATTGCAATGTTCAGGGCTTCAGGCTAGAATACTTGCCAAGGTTATAGTGGCATCTGGGTGACTCCCATGAGTGCTTCTACCCTAGAAGCAACTAGATAAGTGACAAGGTTACAATGCAAGGTTCACATATCCCACAGTGGAGTAGCCAAAACTTGAACAGGGAGAGAAAGACTATGGACATAGGGTCTTTAGGGGTGTGTCCTCTGTGAATGCCTGGGTCCTAGGTAGGTGGAGAACTGCTTGGAGATCTGAAGGAAGACCAGTGACTGCTTCCCCTGATTGGCAGGGGGAGAGTCAGGTTACAAGGGGGAGAGTCAGCCCCTAAGATAGAAGTGTAGAAACCAGGACTGGAGCAAACACTAGATCACCATATAGAAACAGAGAAAATTAGTACAATAGTAGTTGATATTACACATTTGCATTTGGGTATTTTAGCCAGTAGACTTCTTCAGAAATCATCTTCTGACAGGAATAGATCCCTTTAGGAAATCTGATTCCTGAGTTGTTTTCAGAGTTGGTATGTGATGTTTCTGTTAAAGAATATCTTTTTAGGGGGCAGCTGGGTAGCTCAGTGGATTGAGAGCCAGGCCTAGAGATGGGAGGTCTTAGGTTCAAATCTGGCCTCAGACACTTCCCAGCTGTGTGACCCTGGGCAAGTCACTTGATCCCCATTTCCTAGCCCTTACCACTCTTCTGCCTTGGAGTCAATACTCCTAGACAAAAGGTAAGGGTTTTAAAAAAAATAAAGAATATTCTTTTGCAAAGTACCCATTAACTATAAATATCTATAAACACTCGAAAATATTTTACAGATATATTCCTTTACCCCAGATTCTGGGGGAAATTCAAGAAAGCTTTGAACTATATATTCAAGCTCATGATCCAAACTTCAACTGTGGTAAATTAAGGCTACAAATACAAGTCATCTATTAATAAACTTCACCTACTTTTCAAAGTATGTTCCCTAACAATTTCAGAATTTTCAATTATTAACCTAATAAGTTGTTTGAGGAAATGGAAACTTCAATTTTACAATTTGCATTATGTGCTGATTATGGGAATTTGTCACAAAGGAAAAGCCGACAGAGAAAATATTTCCTCATGTCTCAAGGGACACATAGTGAGGGCTTCACATACAGGCCAAAGCTATCACTGGCTCATGCCATCATTGTATCACTCAAGGATTAACAGCCTAGATGGTCAGAAAAGGTCCATTCTTAGGTGAGCCCAGAATATGCCTCTGTAACCATCCCAGGACATTCTCTGTCATTTGTGTACTTTGTCACCATTAGATCCCAGAAGCCTTCTTTTTCCTTAAAAGACAAGTCTCACCCGTTTCGGCTGAGAGAAATTCTGCTTATCAGCAGTCCAGAAAAAATTCCATACCCTCGAACAAGCCTTTTATATCCTTACAAGGCTGATCACTCAATTATTCTTATGTATTTTGGCAATAATTTACATATCACACATTAGTCACAAAACCTGAAATAAAGAACATGAGTGCTGAATTGAGTAGCTCTGTAGTAATTTAAATCAGAGCTGTATCATCTCTTGGACCTAGGCCATCTGAAAGACTAAGACAAGACCATACAGGAATCACTTCAGGGTAACAGTCTAGAGGAATTAAAGAATCATATGTGATTTTCCCACAACACATACATTAATTTTAGAAATTATCCCTAGGTCAGGTATGCAATTATAAGAGTAGAACATCTATCTGTTCTCTTTCACCTCCCTATGTGTCTCCTTCTCCCTCTCTCTCTTCCTTCAACTCCTGCTTAAAAAGCAGAGCAAGATTTCCATTCTTCCTTCTGTTAGTATCACTGCAATTGCTAATTGGTAACCCAAAATAATTCTGATTTAAAGGATTATATCATTGAACCACTGCATGTTTAGCATAATGCTCATCAATTATAAGTTTCAGTTCATAGTACATATTGGTAAACTGAGGTAACCACTGAGTATTGAACAAAATCTATGGTACAGTCAGGTTTACAATGAGCTTTTTTTAACATTAAAACAATACTTAAAACACATGTTTTAGCAGCAACTCACATAAAAATCATAAAATTCTGAGCAAGCATCTTTCACATATATGCCATTTTTAACATCCTACCCACTCCTTGGCTAGTGTGTGCAACATATATCTTTATACAGATCAAAATGTAATCAAAATATCAACCAGCATATTCCCAAATATCATGTGAGGTAACTTATCAATTACATATCACTCAACTAATTTTATCATTCTGGACATGGAATGTTTGTATTAAGATTCCACAGCCTCAAACAGGCTTCTTGATCAGACAGGGCTGGCAACGTTTGCTTGCTTGAGCATCTTAAAACCTCCAAAATATACAATTAAAATATACTCATCTTTAATTTCTATCTCACAGTGGTTGTCAACTCTGTGTGGTCCCTACTTCAGTCCCTAAGTATCAGTGTGGAACAACTATAAGCACTTCTTACTCCTTCCTGTGTGCAAGGAAGGGGTTAATAGCTTGTGAGCAATTTATCCTAAGGCTGCTTGGCTCAATTTAGGTTTTAACCTTGTCCTATCCTTTAACAAGTGAGCTTACTATAATTTAAAATTTTGAATGTATCAAACCCCCTTCATAATGATTTACTCACAGTGGATTTTAGTTTGAACTCCACAACTCCCAAATAACTTTATGTACTTTAGTATGTAAGTCTTTCAGTGTGTAACCAAAATGAAGTTCAAAGCATTTACTTGTATTTCTCTCATACTTGTCTAAAGTAGAATAGAACCTCTGGTTCAGTTTTCTTTTAGCTCAAAACATTGCTACATACCTGATTAAATTCCATCAACATTATTCCAATAATTTGTTATATCTATTTCACACTAGAATTCATAGTATTAATTAGTATTTCTATCCATTACTCTTATTTCTTCTGGCTTCTCCTCTTTACTGTTATTGTAAGTAGAGGAATGGTACTGTACTGAATTGTATTTAATCCTCATGACAAGACCTTCTTGATTTCAGGGCTGGTCAAATTTGTTTTGTTACGGACATACAGTTTGCATATGTGACAAGGAAATAACTTTAAAAGACTGATATATATTAATTTAAGGTCACCAAGGAATTCAGCTATGTAATTCCTTAATGAAAACTCAAGTCAGCAGTCAACCTTTTATGGAGTTTAATTACAAACAGGAGGAAGAAAAGTATGAGAGAGAGAGAGAGAGAGAGAGAGAGAGAGAGAGAGAGAGAGAGAGAGAGAGAGAGAGAGAGAGAGAGAAGGGAATAGGGCTTAAATACCCCCTCTGTTTAGGCTGGGCCAAAAGGCCCAAGCCCTTAGATAGCTGGGGCAAAGAAAGGAGATCAGTCCCTATCACTCATGTGACCAAAATGGAGAAACAGTCTCAGGGGCCTCCACCTCCAGCTTCCTTCAGTGCAAGCTTCTCAGAGCACAACCTCTCAGAGCAAAAACTCTCCAACCTCCTTCAGTCCTCAGACCCCTCTATCTTTAAGGAAACCATCCAAGTTCCCTCCCCTTTCTAAATCCTGTTACCCTGAGCAGGGTGGAGATTGGAAGTTCCAAGACCTGGTTCTGTCATTCCAAGTATCTCTATTGTATCAATTCTAAAATCAACCATGACTCAAAGAACTTAGTGTTCTATGCTTAAGCATAGGTCAAAGCCCTTTCCATTGTTCAGCAAAAGGTTTCTGTCCTAAAGTAATCTTAAGTGGGGAGAAGGAACCTCCCATGCCAATGGGGTTCACATTTCAATAGAATTCCCACTATCAGTAGGAAATTCTTCAAGTATGAAATTTCCCAATGGTGAAATTTCCAACATTCACAAGTCTAAGAAATTTTAAGGTTTACACATATCATATACCCTTAACCTATTTAGGTGGAAAACTTAATTCTCTTCATAGTACAAATGCACATATAATTTGTATTCACTCATTACTTTCCAGGAATTTGTATCTGAATACATGTTCATCTCTAGATCACAAATTCCTTCCTAATAATTCATATAACCTTAGTCAAAGACAAACCTGTTTAGAAATTTCCTCTTATGCAAAATACCAAATTCTTAGTATTTGTATTATTAAATCCCATTTAAAGATTAATCACTTTAAAAACTTCTTGTGTGTCATATGATTAATTATTCTAGTTCTGACAGCACATACATTAAAATAATATCTGATTTGAAAAAAATCCCAAATTTAAATTCTAGAATAAGTTCTTCTCAACAATAACTTTTTCTGGATGACTTTTACATGTAAAAGTAGCCAGTACAATTTCTGTCCTTGTAGAATAAACATTCCCTCTCTGTGTCAGGCTGGCTATCAATCACATTTAGACAATTCTCAAATTCACTGAAACCATTATGCATTGCAAGATCTAAGAAAACAAACTTCTAACTATGAGTTTTGTTGTGCTCAATAAAATATGGCTAACATTTCACATTTAATGGACAGTTACCACAATACATGAAATTATATTTGTACCACATCAAAATCATTAGCTATCCTCCCAAGTTGCATGCATCAACCCTTAGAATTAATCTTAAGTGAAAAGTGCCTCTAATTATGGAGTAAAAATATCTTTTTTTGCTCTGAATCTTTATCTTTTTCTATCCTTTGGGGGCCCATACAAAGGAAGAAAGAGGAATAAATCATTGAATAGATATTTGCTTTTGTCCTCTGCTGAGGATTTTTGATTGTGGGAAGTTCAATCTTGCAACTCTCCCCATTTTCCTTTTTCGTGAGTGTCCAATTTAAGAATACATAGAGATGAGACTATGACAAAGACATTATAAACAGAAATATTCCAAAAGTAGGTGTGTCTCACCAGTTGTCTTTCTGTTCATAATCAACCCTTCTCCTCCCTGCAGCAGAGGAGGAAGGCAGATCTGATCAATGAACTGATAGCTTCTTGGTAGAAGTTTTGGGCTCATGCCTTAAAGATGGAGAAGTGATCCAAGACCAAATCTAAGGGGGTAGATGTTTGTTGGCTTATGAAGACTATTAAAGGCCCAAATATAGAAAGACACAGGAGACAAACAGTAAAGGCCAGACAACAAATACACATGGAAGACAAACAACAGAGATACAGGATACAGACTTTCACTAGGTTTTGGGGCAAGAGTACAATTCCCCGACCCAAGAGGCTTATCTTAAAGATCTTATTCCTTGGCATGTCTGCCAGTGTGGAAATTTTTCATACTCATCGTCCAATGGTGCTCCTTAGGATGCATTGGGTCCTCAGAGGACTCGTACCTTTGTTGTAGGGACAAAGCCCCAGTCCCAAGTCCAACTTGGGCAGGGGGCTTCTAACCACCCCAAAGTTCCTACTGAGTGCTCTTGACAAATCCTCCAGAAGGGAAATCTCTCAATCTCTTGAAACAACACTTTTGCTTCCCGGACTTTCTGGCCTGGCCCCTCATGGGACTCGGGAACCATGTACTTGGCAGGTCCTCACTCAGAAGCAGGTGAAAGGGGGTCTTAATGGATCTGACTTGGAAATAGGCCATCTCTGTATAATCCGCGGGGCATGGAATCTGCCAGCCACTTAGCCATATGCCACGATCCAGACTCTTCCTTTGCCATACAAATTTACACAGACAGATGCATTCAGATTTCCCTTCAAGGATACAGGTACCTTTACCACTGTGTGAGCCAAACCTTTGGAACCCCAGGACGAGCTCCCAAATGTTCTGTCTGGTTCTGGTTCAGATTCCAAGGAGGAAACCCACACAGTAATGCAATACACAGGAAGTACTTTATTCAAGCTATGGCTTGGGCCTCCACACGAAGTGGAAGACCTCGAGCACTGTATGGGCCTGGTTTATATAGAAGGGCTAAAGGTGGGGGTCGGTCTTGAGAACCAGGCACCAAAATTGAAGACACATCAATCTTTGTCCTAGATTCTTCCTTTTAACATATGGTCTGGCCAGTGACCTAGGTCAGGTCAGTGAACATATGGTCTTGAGATAACATATCCTTATGGCAGTACATAAAGATATGTCAGTTTTAGTTCTTGGGACAAGGGGTCCATTAGGGTATCATCTGGAGGGCAAGTTCCTATGATATTATATTTCTTCATCTACAGCTTCATTCTGCTTGTTATGCATTTGTAGCAAGAAAAAAAGTCATATTTGTTTGCCCTGCAAAGCTGGCTTTTAACACTTTTCAGAGTATTTATCTTATTTCCACTTCCAATATTTAATGATGTTGGAATCACAAAGCTGAAGTACAAGACGTATCTTGTTTTGGCTTGTGAAATATTCAGTTTTCATTAATGGATTTTCTTTTCTTAATTACTAACATAGGAGCATGGTTCAAGTGAATAAAATTTTAAATGAAATTTAAAGGGAATAAAAGAAAAGATAAATGAATCTCATCAGATTTCCCTTTGAAGGGATTTAAAGATGAAAAAGAAACTAAAAAAATATAAAAAGCTAATTATTGAACAACTTTCTTAGAGGCTAGTTACATAAAGAATGATGATTTCATGGTGGGAGACCTTGATGTGTCTGGTTTGGGAGGATAAACTCTCTTAAAGAATTACTAGGCTTTGATGAATATTTAAAATATAGGAATTTATTGGGTTGAATGGCCTGGAGGAAGGTGCAGGGAAAGTCTGCCTCCCTTAAGAGAAGTACTTTTGTACCTTAAAGGAACAGAGACTAAGTGACTAGGAATGGGAATAAGTGACATTCCCATGTCTTGGTGTTTGGAATAAAAGCACAGTGTCCTTGATCATAAAAGAAAGTGAATTCCTATCTCAGAGAACGAACTGATGTCTGAGATGCAAAAGGAAGGCAAGCATCTGTGTTTATCAGAAAGCTAGGAAAAAATGCTTCTAAAACAGAAGGCCTTTCATCATGCAGTTTGCATCAGGGCCAGGTTCCTTTAGCCAGCAGGGCAGGTTACCAGGATTGGGAAATTCTTCATTTCCTTTATGACCTGGGATTCCACCAGAGACTTGGGGGATTCTGTTCTCCCATACCAACTGGTTTCTAAGTATAGTTGAGGCAGAATTTTTTTTTCATATTCATTCCCTTTCTTAAATGGAAAAATATTGTCCTGCTTCTGGGCATATTGGGAGATGCCATGTTCCTAGAAACATCTAGATAGGTAATGAATGTCCCTGAGTATGTATGGACCAGAAACCTCACTGAAGTTTAGAATAGATGAAGAAGATAAAGAGAGATGCCAAACCAAGGGAGAGAAGAATTTGGTAGGGGTAGAAGAGTGACTGGATAAGGAAGACAAGAATTGTCAGCCTGGCCATAATTGAAGCAATGTGGTATGGTGGAAGGAGCCCTGTTCCTGTGTAGTTAGAGGATCAAGGCTCAAATTCCAGCTTAGCCATTTTCCAAGCCAAACTTGACTGGCTTGGCCATATCACTTACCATAACATTTTTGGTCCATGGTTTCATCTGCAAAATGAGGTTGTTGGATCTTGTTGATCTCTAATGTCTTTATTAGCTTAAAATCTGACTATTATAATTATGCTTTCTCAGATAAGTGTCAAAGAAGAATGACAAAGATGGTAACAGTGTTTACACAGTTTTTAAGGAACTCAAAATGGAAATGTTGGCTTAAAAGAAACAAAATAAAACTATTTCGTTTTCACTCTAAGTTTGAGATGATGAATTAAGTGAGCCTGGAATATGTTTTTAAAAATTCTAACAAATAACTAGAATCCTCTCTTCATCTTCTCCATCCATTTTGCCTTTCCTTGTTTATATTAGTTTTTAACAAAGATTATCTTGTTAACTGTTTTCAACCCAATTTAGAATTTATCACATAAAATAATTGAGGGAGAATATAAACAGAAGAGCCAGAGAATTTAATAGGAAATACCTTTCAAAACATCAATAAAATTATAACCAAAATAGCTAGCAGGCTGATTAACTCAAAATTAAGAGTGTCTGTTCTCATTAGCCAAAGAGAAAAGAGCAAGGGGTTCACAGTGAGGCCAGAGCAAGAGTTAATAATTCTTCTAGGGAAGAGCACATTTGGGCTTGCCTTGTAGCCTTTAGAAGGGGGATCCAGAATGCTGCCTTAGCTGTGTTGAGAGTGATACGAGTGACTAGTCAAGATGAGGAACAGATACTACAGTCTGCTCATGCATCTAAAGTATTAGATCCTCTGACTAATTTTTCAAAAGCATGCTCTCTAGTTGAAGAAAAGGGCTAACTTCATATTATGAGAGATGTGAATAGAGGCAAAAAGTCAGCCACATATGGCTATCTGATCTGGCAATTGAACCAAAGTACTTTGAATTACAGAATTTTGGAATATAAAAAGTGAAAGGGAAATTATAATCTATCACTTTCTAGAGGAAGAATCTCAGGTCAAGATTATGACTTGTTTCAAATCACAAAGGTCTGGGATGCTGAAACCTAATAATTATTATAAGATAAATCTTTTTCTGTGAAACCTTAGAAATGTAAGTAATAATATACAATTAAATGCATAGCATATTAGTTTTGTCAATCTTGAATAACACAGAACCACCAAAGTAGTTAGAAACAACAAGTCTTTAATAAGGACAAGGGAGACAATACTCTAATGGCCACTACACAGTCATGCAGAAAATACTACACAGAGCTAAGCTCTGGACTCTAGGAACACTGTATTAACTTGTAAATAACACAGAACCACTAAAGTAGTCAGTCTTTAATCAGGAAAGAGATAGGTTCAGTAATAGGCCACTATCACAGAGCCGAGTAGGGAAAAACTACTCATGGTCAACACCCTAAGGCCCCATGGACATATCCCTGGGAGAAAGCACCATGCTAGATGATTTCTCTGAAGATTGACAGAACTTGGGGATATTTTATACCTCTGGACAACTTGGTATAGCAACCCTGAATAGACAAACTGCAAGCAAGCTGCAAAGAGGTTGCATCCAGCAGCTGGGGCATCAGGGAGAGGTCAACTAGAGTGAATGAAAAGGAAAGGGTCAAGCCAAGAGTTGGTCTTCCTGAAAGAGGACTTTGATACAATGGGAGAAGCTACTAAAACTAATAAGGGTACTTACTTATCATTTGATTTAGATCTCCAGTCCCACCTGCACTGGAATCTTTAAATATCTTAAAATCCATTTTTCAGTCTGAAAGGGCCAAGTCTTAGACTTCCCTCAGGATGAATTCTCAGGGAACTGAGGCAGACTTGGGGTCTCCAGGTTTCAAGTTGACAAATGTAGTTGGGAAAATGCATCCAGAAATGGGATTTTCCAAAGGATTGTCTCTCAACTGGGGAATGGATGAACAAAATGTAGTATATGTTGGTGATGGAATACTGTTGTGCTAAATGGAATGATGATCTGGAGGATTTCTATATAAACTGGGAGAACCTCAATGAACTGATGCAGAGTGAAATGAGCAAAATCAGGAGAACATTATACACAGAAAGCAAAACATTGTGGAACAATCCAATGTAATGAACTTTGCTACTATTAGCAATGTAACAAGCCAGGACACTCAAGAAGGATTTATGGGAAAGAATGTTAACCACAATCAAAGAGAGAATTATGGGAAAAATGCAAAGGAAAAACATGACATCACTTATCACATGTATGTATAGATATGTGATTTGGGGTTTAGGCTTTTAAAAATCCCTCTATAGCAAAAATGAATAATATGGAAATGTCTAAACAGTATTTTCCAATGAACTGAAGAACTTGGGTTCCAATATATACTCTGGGGAATTAAAGAAAGGAACATACAGAATGGTTAAATGGAGTCTTGGGAGAGAGGTTGTAGCCATAGGCTGGGTTACTAGGGAGTGGCATAAGAGAGGCTAAGAAGACAAAGGGTATTTAATGTTTGAGCATTTCTATCATTCCTATTTATAGTGCATAATGGATGCTAAATGGCCCATTGTTAAGTCTGGGGGAGATCCTTAAAGGAAAGTTCTCCAGGGACAAAGGTAAATTTGGGGCTTCCATATAACAAAATCATCAGTTTATAGAGTGTTTTTGTATTCATTGAATTTCTAACTTGAGGGAAAAGGAACTTTTGTCCAGAGGTCTCATTCTTCTGAGTTGTTGACTATTTACTTCTAAATGATATTTTAGGAGCTCTACATAAGCTCAAAACTCAAGCTTCAGCTCATACTGTGGATTTTTTCTTCACATCCTTGCAAGCAACCTTGTCCCATATTCTTTTTTCTTACCATCACTCCTACTTTCTAACTTCTTTTAATATGTTTTCTTTCTCTTTTAGAATGTAAGCTTCTTGAGGATTTGGACTGCCTTCTTTATTTGTATTTTTATTTCTAGTGTTTAGAAATTTTTTTGGTATAAAGTAAATGTTTCAATGTAAACTTGGGTTTAATCCTTCAAAGGAAACAAGTTAAATCAAGCCTATCTCTTCACCCCATCCCCAATCATAGGAGACATCAGTTTTTACTATATCTTTCCAAAAAATAATGTTTAGTGCTTAAATGGAACCATAGCCCTTAAAAATAGGGGGAAATATTACTGGTAGAGGCATAAACTAATGGCACTCCTAAATTTCAGATTCACTCAGAATTAGGATGAATTCCTTGAGGGAGGTATCTCTTTGTGTTCTGGAATGAATTGATTGGATTAACATTTTTATTTCTGATACTCAGAAACAACAACTCCTTTTTGAGTCAGTTGGGGAAAAAAATCCCAGGTTAAAGCATCATTTAAAGGTTGAGATTCAATACTCTTCACTTTCTCTAAAATGCCTCCTCCTAGGGAGCTTCCTACCCCCAACTTCCATTTTCAACTTTTAAAAATATGTCTCTCCTTCCCTCATTAGAATGTATATTCCATGAGGACAATTATCTAATTTTAAATATAATACTTGTGTAATATGAATCTGTTACTCTAAAAACTACAATGCCCAGCAAAACTATCCCCAGAAAAACTACAATTCCCAGCACCCTACTCTCTTCCTGTCATTCTGTGCTGATATAGACAGGAGATAAATTCAGTGGAGTTCCATCTCTTGGCCTCTTTTTCCTTCCTATGGTCACTTTGGTAGAGCAGGCTTTTTTGAGCAGGTAGAAAACTCAGTCATGTGGTCTTATTTTGTCAGATAATAAACTTTATAAATATAATACTTGAAGTATTGGATATTAATTTAAATCCTACATACTACTTGTATTTATAATCCTAGGATTTGGCATAGTACCTGACATAAAGTAAATACTCATGACTTGATTTGGCTTAACTTAAGAGTCCACTCTTTTCCTGGATGAAACAAGAAAAAAATGGTGAACATATACTACTTGAAAATTAATTTAGGAATAAACATGCTACTGTTATCTTGGCTGCTATTATCTGAGGTAGCTAAGGTGTTAGTGGCTGCTAGTTTACAGTAGGGTCCTGAGAAACAACAGTGGGACAGGAGGAGAATTCTACTTTCCTGAGTTACAAAATTAGGATACATTTTTAAGTTTAACTTGTAAAATATTACCAAAATAAATCAAGCCCACATTTATAGCATTTACTGATTCTTGAAGAAAAAATGCTCACACTTAAAATTTCACAATTAACTCTCGTAAATTGATTTGGACCTACTAACGCTAGAGATAAAGAAATACTTTGAGAAAATAGCCGAGTAATGAGAAAATAGAGTTAAGAATAGCTAAAGAGGAGAAAAAAATAAGGAGGAAAACCAAATAAATGAACATTTTTCCAAAAGAGACTCCAAAAGAATGTTACTTAAACTAAACGAGGCCTAACTAACCAAGGAGCAGAGCTGATTTTGAAGTCTGATATATGTTCCATATTGTTTATGTCATGCTAGAAGTCATATCACACATTCAATAGAAATCTTATGAAGGATATATTGTGGAAGATGGCATGTGTTCATCTGTACTAATATTCCAATAGTTCCTTCTTTGACTGTGGATAACATTTTTTTTCATGAGTCCCTTGTGATTATCTTGTATAATTGCTTTGTTGATAATGGTTTAGTTTATAATGTTTCTGATGCCCTCTGTTGGATTTAAATTTCATTCTCTTATGGTCTGAAAAGTATTTAATATTTCTACTTTTCTACATTTGGATGTTTCTACTTTTCTACATGTAGATGTAAGGTTTTTATGCCAAATTATGCGGTCAGTTTTTGTCAAGGTGCCATGTACTGCTGAGAAAAAGGTGTATTCTTTTTCATTACCATTTAGTTTTCTCCAGAGGTCTATCATATCCAGCTTTTCTAAAATTCTATAGATCACCTTAGTTTCTTCTTGTTTACTTTTTGGTTGGATTTATCTACTTGTGAGAAGGGAAGTTTGAGGTTTCGCACTAGTAACATTTTACTATTTATTTCCTCCTATAACTCATGTAAGTTCTCCTTTTGGAATCTGGATGCTATGCCATTTGGTACATATGTGTTTAATATTTATTTTTCATTAAAAACAATGTTTCATTATCTATAATGCCTTTTATCACAATGTAATTTTCTTATATCTTTTGATTTGATCAGTTTTTACTTTTACTTTGTCTGAAATCATTATTGTTACCTCCATTTTCTTCTCTTGTTGTTTTGTTTTTAACTTTAACTAAGGCTAGTAGATTTTGCTCTAGCCTCTTACTTTTATTTGGTGTGTCTCACTATTTTAAATGTTTCTTGTAGACAGTATATTGTGGGGTTCTGGTTTTTAATACATTATGCTATCATTTTCTGTTTTATGGTTAAGTTCATCTCATTTACATTAATAGTTATGATTACTCATGGTGTGTTTCCCTCCATCTTAGTTTCCCCATTTACTCTTTTCTCTCTCTCTCTCTCTCTCTCTCTCTCTCTCTCTCTCTCTCTCTCTCTCTCTCTCTCTCTCTCCTTTTAGTCTTTCCTTGTTCAAAGATATTTTGTTTTCAAAGATTGACAACCCCTCTCCCCAGTTCACCCTCCTTTTTGTCCTTCCCCTCCACTTATACTCTCTACCCAACTACCTCCCTATAGTATATGATAGATTTCTATATCTGCCTGAGCAAGGGCATTATTCCCACTTTGAGTTAATTCCAATGAGAATAAGGTTCAATCATAGCCACCACATTTTCTCCTTCACTCTATTTGCCACTTATGTTCCTCTTACTGAGAAGTAGTTTATCCCTCCTGTCTCTTCTTTTCTCTTGTCCCAAGGTATTCCTCTTTTCTACTCCTTTTAATTTTTTTTATATCATTCTATCTTATTTAGCTTCCCTCCTTCTTTCTGTGTATATGCTTTTTAATTGGTTTAATAGTGGTAAAGTTCTTAATGATCTTGGGTAGTTTAAGCATAGTGCATACTTTAAGTATTTTGCTTTTCTCCAGTATCATAGATATCTTATTTCAATTATCACCTTCCCAGGTATGAATGTACTAAGTTCAACCTTAAAGAAAAACCCCTTCAGTTTTCACTTTATATTTTTATTCTTCTCTTGAGTGTCAGATTTGCTCATCATATTCTCTTTTCAGCTCTGGTTTTTTGGTCAGGAAAATCTGAAATGCCTCTATATAATTAGATATCGGATTTTTGTTTGTTTGTTTGTTTTTGTTTTTTTCTCTTGGAGGATTATGTTAGTTTTGGTGGGTATGTAATTCTAGGTTGTAGTACTAAATCCTTTGCCTTTGGGAATATTATATTCTATGCCTTCTGGTCTTTTCATTTAGAAGCTGCTATGTCCTATATAATTCTGACTGTGGCTCTTTGATATTTGAATTGTTTCCTTTTGGTAGTTTCTAGTATATTTTCCTTGGCCAGGGAGACAATAATCTTGGATGTTTTTGTTTTGGGATCTCTTTCAGAAAGTGATTGGTGGATTATCTCTATTTCTAATTTTTCTCCCATTTGAGGTCATCAGGGCAGTTTTCCATGATTGTTTCTTGTTACATGGTGTCTAGTATCTTTATTTTTATTATATCTTTTAGGTGTCCTGATGATTCTTAGGTGATTTTATATGGATTTACTTTCCAGGTTGGTCATTTTTTCAGTGAAGTATTTTAGATTTTCTACTCTATTTTCTCTTTTTTGGTTTGATTTACTTTGTCTTATGGTTTAATTAGCTTCTCTTTGTCCAATTCTAATTTTTAAGGAGGATTTTCTTCCTTAAGTTTTAATTTTTCTTTTTCATTTGTTGAGTTCTACTCTTTAAAGTGTTGCTTTCTTTGATTTTTTTTTGGCCTCCATTTCTGTTCCAGTCAACTCTATTCCTTAGGGAGTTGTTTTCTTTGCTCATTTTCCTCTTAGCTGTTGAGTTTTTTGTTTTTTTTTATCAGTTCTATTATATATTTTTAAATTTTCTTTTCAAGTTCTTCTAGGAATTTTCTTATGGCCCAACATCTTTTCACATTTTCTTTTGAGGCTTCACATGTTTATTTCTCAGCATTGTTGTCTTCTTCTGAGTTTGTATTTCAGTCTTCCCAATCACTGTGAAGAGTGAATCAAACTTTCTTTGTCTATCAGTCAGCAATTTTTAAGTTAATCAATCAAAAACTTAATCACCCCTACTTAAAATTAAGCACATGAATTCTCAAGTCACTTGTTAAAGTGGGTGACAACTACAGAGGCCACTGCCCTGACTCTGGTAGCGCTAGGCAAATTAAAAGCCTGCAATTGGTTTCTGTAAAGTAGAGGAAGAGAAAGGAAATGATGTGGAAAAAGGACTGCTTCTTTGAAGGGATTTCACCTTTTAGACTGGGCCTTTGGTCTTCTCCTTTGGAATTTGTCTTAGGAGACTCTGCTTTGGTGAGCTGGACTGAAGGAGGAGATTGTTTCCTTGAATCCTGCTTTGGCTGGATGGGTGAGTAGCTGGCCTGCCTTTTTTTGTGTCTGAAGAGATTGGTTCTGGAGAGGCCTTCCTTTCCTGGAGGGGGCTGTATTGGTGGAACCCTTGCTGAAGACACCACCAGATCCTCTGGCTGAAGGTTACCAAGCCCTGCCAGGGCTGAGCCGGATATTAGAGCAACACTTAGAGTGATAGGCTAAACATTTCTCTACCTTCTTCTTACATTTCTCCACTTTCACTCTTTATATCTCTTTGTAACTAAAACTAAAAATAATTTTGACTTAAGTTATAATATATTTTTTTTAAATCAGAGATCACAATATTACTTTAGAACTTTCATATTAGCATAAAAACCTAAATTTTTATATTCTTTTATGTTATGTTAGTAGTAGTCTCTTGGTAACTGAGGATGATGATTGTCTTTGTGAGCTTTCATCTGTAATGTAGATGAGTGTGCACAAAGACACTTGTGCGTGAAGGAGATTTAAGTGGAAAAGTTGATGCACAAAGACAGTCCCACTCTCTTGGCTTTGGAAGCCTGGGTCCAGTGGCACGAAAAATTGTTATGTCTGGAGACTTCCTCAGCTGCATTGGATGGCCGTGTTGTCCTTTGTGCTCCAACATGCCCTAAGCACTCCACAGTGCTTTGCTGCGTTGCCCTCTCAGCCATTGAATCTTCTTATTGGTTTCTTCTGTCTGTTCAGCCGAAGCAGTCTTCACATGCTGGGTGAGCAAAGCCTTGGTTCACCAGGAGTCTACGACTCGATGGCTACCCTCACAAGGTTTAGCCGGCCAGTCAAAGCCGTAGCCTGGGGTGTGGCCACTGCCCCATACTAGCAGCTACTGGGAGCCACAAGTGAGAGCTGGGTGTCAGGTGGGGGTCAGAGGCTGGAGAGCTGAGTAAAAGTTAAATGTGTGAGAGTTTGCTGACTGACAGCAAATGGCAGAGTTCTGGAATTCTGAGAGAACTGCTGCTGTTGGAGAGAGACAGTTAAGAGTAGGACTGTGGATTTTTCCCTCTGGGTGGACCTGAGGAGAATTAACTTTTCCCTGTGGCATTTGACTGCTTGTTCATCACATCTTTCTGCTGTTTGGATTATCTTATACCCATTGGCCTTTTTATACCTACTGAATTCCTGTACTCTGACAACTAACAGCTGATTGTAAAACCATTTTTGGGCCCTGTCAGACTTGTATACATAGCCTTTTCCACTTAGATTACCAAAGCGGGGCTTAGCATTAGCTTAGATAAGTATATTAAATTTGGAATTATATAGTGAGTATAGGAATAGAGTAGGGAGTCACTCAGAAGCAATCTCTGGAGACAGATGTAGATATTTATAAACAGAATAAGGTATATTCAAAACCCTTCCAACATATCCTTATCATATTAAACACCTGTTATTTATAACATAAAGTTCTGTGTATGTGTGTCATCTCAGCATCTGGCTCTGTCTGCACTGGACTTGAATAGCTTTCCCAAACCAGGTTACTGGCCTAAATTAACAGCCAATCCCATTCCCCAAACCCAACGGTTATATACAACCCTAAAGCAACTTTTTAAGATCAGACTTTTTAAAAAATCTTTTGCTCATTTTTCTAGTTTTTCCCTGTTACCTTATCTATTTGTTGAGTTTCTTCTCTGTTCCAAGGGTAGCACAATTATTTCTAAATTTTCTTTTATTTCATTAAAAAAACATAATCCAAGATTCCATGACTAATAAAACCCTTGGAATAGGTTTGGTTTGACATATCCTTTGAAGAATGTCAAAGGAAATAATTAGGAGGAAAGTAAGTAATGGAGGAAGAAAGGTACTACTAAATCTTAAACTATATTATAAAATAGTCATTGTCTAAGCTCTTTTGTGTTACTCTAAAGATGGAAAAGTAGATTGGTAGAACTGACTAAATAAGAATGGATCAGAAACAATTGAATTTGTAGCCCTATGTTTAATAATCCTCCAAATATAAATTCCTTAGGAAATGACTTCCAAGATAATAACACCTCATTGATAAACTAGAAAGTAGTTTGGCAAACAATAGGTTTTGATCTCTATCTTGGGTTGTAAGAATTTTGAAATGTATATGCTACCTAAACATAACAATCCAGATCATTAAAAAAATAGAAGAAAATTATATGCTTTTCTCAACTAATAAAGTAATAGAGTAAGGTACATTTTCTTCTCTCCACCATAAATTAATTAATTATTAATTCAACAAAAATTGCATTGTACAAAGTTACCAATGATCTCAATTACCAAATCTTTGAGGGGAAGAACCATGCTTGGCACATAGTGACAAATTAATAAATAAATGCATGCTGTTGATATGAAAAATACTATAAATTAATAAGAGAAATGCAAATTAAATAACTAAGTTATCAGTTCAAACTGGCAATAATAAAATATAGAAATGATAGCATTGGGGTATTATTATATAAACATTCATACATTTTTTTGTAGAGATTTGAAATGTTCAAACCAATATGGAAAGATTTTCAAATTACATTCCAAAGTAATGAAAACCTCCATTCCATTTAGCCCAATGGTACTTCTGCTGTATGTATACATACATATGAGATCAATAATAGAAAGGTATTTTATGACAGCTTTTTTTTGTTTTGTTTGTTTTAGCAAGATATTAGAAATAAAGTATGCATTGATTGATTGGAGGAATGGTTAAAAATCCTTGTATATGCATATAATGAAATACTCTTTTGTTCTAAGAAGTAAAGAATAAAAGAAAAAAATATATATGTAGTGACATATATAGAGTTCCAGGAAGAGTTCCAGGAAAATAAAAACTACTATTAATACTACAGTAGATCTAAATACATTTGGGTTTGTTGACATTTGGTTTTTTTTTTCAATTATATATATATATCTAGTTTATTCCAGTAATCAACTTTAAAATTTTTATCAAAACCAGTTCTAATACTAATATAAAAATACAAAGATTATTGTTTTATAATATAGTTTGAGGTCAGGGAATGCTGTTCTTCTTTCATTTCTATTTTTCCTCATAATTTCACTTGAGCTTTCTAAGCTAATAATTCTCAAAGGGCATATTACTATCCTCAAGTGCAATGAGTTTTGGCAACTTGAAAATTCACCATGCCTCAATTCTCTATAACAAAGGAAACTTTGAGCAAAATGAGTTTCGGAATTGTGATTTCATACCTTATACTTCCTCTCAATTTATTCTGTAATTATTTAGCACAGTAATATGAAGTAATGCCTTGATAGTTAAATTGGCATAATTTTACATTTGTAAGTTAATTCAGGCAATATCAGCTTTTATATTATAGTGGCATTGTCTGACCAGGAGCAATGAATGCCCATCTCAGTGATATAAGGAACATTAAAACTTCTTAAAATCATTGTGTTATTCATTGTTGTCTTTGGAAATAGCTTTTCCTTTAGGAATTTAGATGCTATTGCATTTGGCACCCAGTTAATAAATTCTGCACTTTTGAAGGCTATTCCAAAGAGAAACAACCTGTGGCAAGTTGTTACAAAACTGTGAATTATGAGTATTAGCTGGCAACAAATTGCATATGGGTTACAAAATCTAACTTGGCTAATTTTAGTGAGGTGCATTAACTTGTAGACTCCTGGATACTGAGTGATTTTTAGTTCTAGTAACTCTGTACAAATACCTAAATTACAGAAAGGCTAGGATGATTACAGTTTAGAACTAAAATAGGTTTCCAGCAATTGAAAAACTTTCTAATCACTTCAGAGGTGGAATATGAAATGTGACACACCAAAAAATCATAAAGTATAGTCAGAGCAAGTAAAGGCAATAGAAAGAAAGAGGATTATAGCAGGATTGCTTGGGTAAAGACTTTAAAAGGAACATTGATTAGAACTAAACCTAGATGAATGGGTAGTGAATGAATGTGTAGTATATGAATGAAGATTGGAGAGAGGACATTCCAGGTGTAGAAAACAACCTTGAGTCAAAATATGGCTGGGAGAATATTAGGATTATTAGAAAAAGAGTGAGGAATCTCTTGTCAACAAACTACAATGAGCTATCTGGCATATACTAGTGTTTTTCCAGAATCAGTTATGTGACCAATATAGCAAAATTCATGTCAGTCTTAGGAGGAAGTATATAGATATTTCTTTAATATGTAGTGTAGGCCACAATTGCCTACCATTCTTTTTACAGAGATATTCATAATTAGAGCTGTGAGGTCATTTAGTATTGGCAGTATATGAAGAGGCATTACAAGCAATAGGTCTTTAAAAATAATGATCTGTTCACTATTTCCAAGGTTTTGATTGGAGGTATTCTTTAGGATTCAGCTGTCAAAAGATTGTAGGATAGTCATATAGTTTAAAAAAATATAAAACTGAAGCTGTAATTGGAAGTCTCTCCTCTACTCCAGTCTTCATTTTGTTTTTAGTTCTATGTCTGATAGTCTAAATGCCAGATCCTAGAACCCTGACTTCTGCCTTGATAATTCCTTCCTTTTTACTATCCCTGGATATGATGGTTTGTGGGAGTTCATGCAATGCTTAAATTTTTTGATAAATAGCCCTGGGGAATATAGCCAGGTGAAATGGAGCTTAATTGAATATTATTCTACGTTTTTTTCCTGGAATTGTTTCTGTAAGGAGGTATGTTTGCATTGGTAATTCTAGCACTAGCACAAATGCAAATCCATTAGGGAAAAATAAACACATAGTTTTTCAAAGACAGAAATTATATACATAAATAATGCCTATAATGTATTAATAATTAATAATATACACATAAGATTATTTATGGAAAATTTCATTAAGAGAGTGATGGGCTTGTCATCAGGAAGAACTTGAGTCAAATCTCACTTCTGGCACAAATTCATCTTGTGGCTATGTGGAAGGCACTAAAACTCTAAGTGCCCCTTTTTAGTTTTCTAATAATATAATTTCAAATGAATTGTGCTTCTGCAATGCTAGAAAAACTTTTCTTTTTCTTTAATATTTCCTTTTTTAAATTTAGTGTTTTATTTTTCCCAATTACCTATAAAATTAATTTTTAACATTTAAAATTTTTTGTTTCAAATTATATTTTTCTCTCTCTTTACATTCCCTCCTCTGAGATTATACATGTAAATATTTGCAAAACAAATGTTCACCATTAGTCATGATGTAAAAGAAAACAGACCCTCAAAAAGCCACAAAAAATGAAAAAGGTATGCTTTGATTTGTTTTCAGATTCAATCAGTTCTTTCTCTGTAGGTGGCTAGCATTTTTATCAAAATCTTTCAGAATGGTGCTGAGAATATGCTGAGAATAAAGTCATTAATAGAAGATTATTGTATAATATTGCTGTTACTGTGTACAATGTTCTCCTGGTTTTGCTTATTTCATTTTGTATTAGTTCATGTAAGGCTTTCCAGGTTTTTCTGAAAGAACCTTACCCATCATTTCCTATAGCTCAATAGTATTCCATTATAATCATATAAAACAACTTGTTCAACAATTCCCCAGTTGATGGATATCCATCTGTTCCCTCAGTTTCCAATTACTTGCTACCACCAAAAGAGTTACCATAAATACTAGTGTACAAATAATTCCTTTTCCTTTTAAAAAAATCTCTTTGGGATAGAGACCTAGTAGTGGAAATGCTGAATCAAAGGATATGCACAGTTTTATAGCCTTTTGGGTATAGTTCCAAATTAATCTCTAGAATGGTTGAATCAATTCACAACTCCACCATAAGTAATGGAATTTTCACACTGGAATTTATCTACATCAATGAAATCATTTCTATACCAAAATATTAACAAAGATTTCAATTTTATCAAATATACATAATTTATAGTAGGAATACATTACACTGAAAAATTCCTTTAATCCAAATACACAAATATATAAAAGATCTCTAATTTTATCAGTATCGGGAACATTGTGAAGATTTCTAATATCAACATAGATTGAAAACCATCTATGACTTAATAGATGTTTTATTATCTCAGTGAATTTAATAGTATTTGCCATTTCCCCATGATTTTAAAAGGATATATATGAAATTTTTTGATACTTAATTCAGTAAAGTCATTAAAAACATGCTAGTTATTTTTTTTACACCCTTACTCCATAGATTCCCTTGTTTCCTATCTGAGACTGAAACAATTTCAAAACATTATCACAGTCTCAATCATTGTATACCTGGCTCTTTGGTAAATCAAGTTTGTCATGTGTGCTGTTCATCATTTTTTACAAATAATTCTTCAACAAATAGCAGTTCTCATGAAAATCTTTGCTGCTTTTTCATATTATTAAAATGATAAACTTTAAAATCAAGTCACATCCATTACTACAGTTCATATTATCTATTGCTTTTTTTTTTTCATTCAGAGAGGCAATAAAATTATCCCAAGAAAACTGCTTCTTACCTACCTTGATTTTATTTTTATTGAATTTACTTCATAGCAAGTGAGGGCATATCATTGACCATTGAGCCATCAAACAAAGATAATAATTAATATTTGAAAATATTTTACTAATGATTAACTACTCTGACATGGGCATTGTACCCCCAGAAATTCAGGCAAACTAGTATTAGGGAAAGTCCTTTGCTCCTTTACATCCTAGTGACTCCTAACCCAAAACATATAATAACTCCTATAAAACCCTGAGAGGATTACCCTCTTTGATCCTCCTTTAGATTTAAGGTGGACAGAGATATGTACCTCCAGGCTATACCTCCAGGCTACACCTCGATACCATCGGGCTGTATCTTAGACATCCATCTGTTCCTTAAAACTAAAGAATCTTTTATGAGGATCATTCCCTATGTCTCCAGGACCACCCCCGTCATTGCCTAACAGTTTACCACTCATGGTCCTCACCATGACACAACATCTGTTGTAAAGAGTATAAAATCCCCACAATTGATGTAGTCTGGGGGATAGTTTTTCTATCCATGCCGTCTTCCCAAGGAGCAGCCTTCCATCTTGCTGTTCCAACTGTACTATACTTTCTAAATTAAAACATTTTTCTTTTTATTTTCTTCTTGCTTCTTGCAATCCTTCCCAAACCCCAGGGGTTCACCTCTACACCCCCACAACATACTCCATGGTATAACATTTGATTTTTTGTGTGTGTGTGTTTTTGCCCCCCTCCTTCACTGCTCCCTGCGAGCATTCAGGGTAAAGAAGGGAAAGTTTTATAGTTAACTATGGCCTTGAGAATATTTTTTATAACTTTGTTCACTATTTCCTCAAATTAAAAATGACTCTGTTATTTAAAAGATTATATTATGAGACATACTTATCTTGTGGTTAAGTTCCCTCCAGATAGAAACATGATCCTTTGTAGACTTATTAGTATTTATGAAACAAGCTGAAATCTCACAGGTTTTCCAGTGGATGAATTGTTGGTATGAGAAAGCTTCCCCTGACTTTCACTGAATGCTTATTAACATGAGAGTAATATTTATTAAAATATACATTAATCCCAATCTTAGGGAATTATTTAATATAAATCTAAGAAGGAGAATATCTATAAATTCTTAAGGAATGTTTATTCAGTTAATTATATAGAAGTTTTAAAATTGAATAGAATAGAAACATATATGATGGTACACAGATAGGTTTTAAAAATTAATATCTAGCATCTAAACAAAGTGATATTTTTCCAAATATATCAAGTTGCAAATGGTAAAGGATTCAAATGATCATATTCATCTTTTAGAAAAGCATATGACATTTCCCAATTTCTTCTTATTTATACTTATTATCTTAAACTGTCATTGTAATGCATTATTATTTTACATTACAATTTCAATAATATCCATCAATCAACAAGCAATTTTTTAAAGGCTCAAATATGTGCTCATCCCTGTTGTAGGCATAGAGACAGAAACAGTGAAATCTAGTCAACCAGCAATTATTGAGCACTTACTCTGTGTCAAGCACTATGGTTAGCATTTGGAATGCAAATATAATCAGATAGGAAGAAAATCACTGTCCTTAAAGAGTTTAGATTTTAACAGGGGAAAACAACTTATAAGTAAGCTGAAAAGTGGGGTGGGGGCCAGATGGGGGCACTGAAGAGAAAGTCAGAGTATCAGGAGATTAGACTGTAGAGAAATGAATACAATTAAACAATCCTAACAGTAGACAAAAAAGTATATATGAAGAAAATGCTGATTAAATATAATGAAAATAAATATAAATAAACACTAGATATTTAAATACAAAGTAGTTAGGGAGATTGAATTACTTCTTGAAGCAAGAATGGAATTCTACTGTATAAAACAGAAGTGAAGAATTTTTTCAAGGTATGGATATGACTAGTGCATATCCTATTATGACTGACTTAACTTTATAATACAAGACGACCCTCCCAGGATAAACTTATCACCTCTTAATTACTACATTCCAGCTAACTTGTCTTAATTGATACCACTTCCCTCAGTTTCCTCTCCCTGCTGATTGAAGGTCTAGAGAATAGAGTACCAAACCACTCCTAATGCATTTCTTTATTAAGAGTAGAAAATGGACTCAGCTCACTCAATTTTACTGCCCACCTGGTTTCTATTCCAAGAAATGAAATGCCCTTCTTCTACCTCTTTATTAGTTGAAATAGTCAGTTTCTTAAGTATTCCTATTATAGCTTTTTTTTTTTTTTTGGTGCTCCCAAACTGGCCTTCTCAGCTGTCCCTTCACCAGAAAAAAACCCACAGTTTTAGCATTGTAAAGAGATCTCAAAGGCAATGTAGGCCATTCCATTCAGTAGCAGAAAAAGGATCCTTTCAATTATATACCTGAGAAATACAACCTTTTTTTTGGCTTAAATAAGATTGCTATTTTAGATATATGCTTTTTGCATTTAATCAATTTTAAGAATTCCTTTCTTCAACTTTGCAGAATATAAGTATTCTAGACATGGAAGAAATTTCTTTGGTCGTCTATTGCAGTTTATCCTCAAAAGATATCCTTACAATAACATACACAACAGGTAGTTAGTTATATATTACCCTCTTGAAAATTTCATGTAATAGGGAACTAATTACCTCCAAAGGGAGCATATAATTAATATGGTTAACTAAAATTGTTAGGAAGCTATTTTTTCTCCTAACATCATGCAAAACTTTTTCTTCATTGTAATTTCTACCCACTGCACATGTTTTCCACCACGCTTCTAGAAAGACTTATTCCTTTTCTGCATGATAATAAATGTTCCCTTTTAATACTTGAAGACAGCTATTAGGTCTCCCCTGAATCTTCTGTATTCAATAGCAAGCACTCCTATTTCCTTCAATAAATGCTCACAGGACATGTTTCTTTATTATTCTGATTTCCCTTCTCTGCTTACCTTCAGCATATTAATTCCTTTCCTAATCCATAATGCCGACAATTGAATACTGTACAGTATTGCAAATGGGATCAATAAAGAGCAGACTCCTGAGAACTCTTGCCTCCTTATACTTAGAAACTATACTTCTCTTCATTCAGTCCCATATAGCCTTTTTTCACCCGGCTTTATATAGCATTGCAGAACAAGTGAACATAATTTATTTTTTAATGGAAAAAAAACAAATTTCCTTATGACAATGTCTCCTCCATCTTAGAGTTGCAAAGTTGACTTTTTGGATAGAACTCAACATCTTTACATTTATTCTTAATACATTTTATCTTATTAGGATCAGCAAAATTCTCTAGCCAAATATGACCCCAAATTAAAAGGTAATTGGGAAATATTTATCAAAATTACTAAAACACAATAAAACATAGTTAATTTTAATATATGCTTTTTCCACATTAATACATTTCCTGAAAGAATTCTTATGTGGCCTCCATATTTGTGCATGACACCATTGCTTGAGCTTGCCACAATCATTCTTTTTCAATCTTGACTCTCATGTGATATTTTAGCTATCTCTCTAAGCTTTGAGAAATCTGAAAATTTAACAAGTCTGCAGTTTATCTTTATGAAATGATTGATCAAAGTGTGAAACAGCACACACATCAAGCCCAGATCCCTTCATGGACTTTCCTTCTGTCAAAGTGACATTGATTCATGAATGACTATGAGTTAAGACATCAACAGCTTTAGAATCTGTCTCACTGTATGCAGCCTATATCTGTCAGTCTTTTCCACAATAAAATGATATACTTTATCAAATGCTTTAGCAAAGTCTCGAGTTAACTTTATCAACTGTATTTTAATGACTAACCATTTTATGTTATAACCCAATTAAAACATCTTTTCTCATAACTTTTTTTTAACCTTTACCTTACTTCTTGGATTGGCTCCAAGGCAGAAGAGTGGTAAGGGCTAGGCAATGGGGGTTAAGTGACTTGCCCAGGGTCACACAGCTGGGAAGTATCTGAGGTCAGATTTGAACCCAGGACCTCCCATGTCTAGACTTGGCTCTCAATTCACTTAACCACCCAGCTGACCCCATTAGATAACTACTTGATGAAGTCATGGTACTCTTTTAATCAATACTTACTTTTTTAGATGTTCACAAATTCATTCTAGAATTTAGTCAGTAACTGAAGACAACTTCACTAGGCTCAGTTTGCATCTATTTTCTTCCTTTAAAAAAGACGCTTGCCTTTTCCCCTCTCCTATCATATCTCTCCCATCTCCATAATCACAGACAGAATCTCACCAATCACATCAGCTAACTTTCATTAACTGAGGAGTTAGTTTATCTGGGACAAATTCATCAAGAACATCTAAGCGATCTTTTACTATTTCCTTATTTATCTAAGATACCTAATCTGTAGTAGCCATTTTTGTTCTGTTCTTGTCAATGAAATGATTACTCTCTGACAGAAGTAGCAGTGAAGCAAAATGAAAATCAAGGAATTTCAACTTTCTCTTGTTAATTATCTTTGTTCCATCTTTCTAAGCAACCGTATAATCCTTTCTTTGATCCTTGCTGTGTAATAATACTGGTCTTTTCAGGTAACTCCCATTTTTCCTTTTGTGCTATCAGAAATTAATTTTTTGAGAATTCTCTCCCTTTTATCCCATATCCTCGCAGGGCTTTCCATATAGAATTTTATTCCAAGAGATACAAGCAGTGATTTCACCTGGGCCTTTTGATATACATTCTTTCCACATTTAGAATACACATCATAATATTTTTGGCTACTCTTTTACTTCTCTTTTGTAAACTCCAGAAATGAGTACTCATTTCCTCTTCCACCTCAGACATGTGAGGTATATATTATTGCATTTCTATAACGTTTTCCTATGTTTATAAGAATTGAACATAGAATACATTTTCCCATTGTTGGTTCTTTTGTATTTATTTAGTAGAATGAAATTTGTCTTCTAGGCAAGACAAAGAGTTAGAAGTTCTAGTTTTGGTAGATAATACATTATACTCCATCTTCAGATAACTTAAGTTCTCCATCACTAATTTATCATGCTGCTCTGCTATTTGTTAATTGTTTCCCAAATTCCTCTTTGATTTTCTCTTTTTGTCTAGAAGATCTTTGGAATATTTTAATTAAAAGTCATATACATACGTACATATATGCATGCATATATATATATATATATATACATATTATGTATCTTGTTTGGTATATATTCTCTAACATTGTTCCCACATCTGATTCCTGGATATACTTGTATGAATATACTGTCTTGGTATATAACACAAACTTCCTTCCCTCATCCCATTTTATCCAACATTTGCTTTTGAATAGCCATTCTTATAGATTTCTTCATCCCAGTAAGTCTCTGTGATAACTTTTCAGTTCAAATTTGCCTCCTTGCATTAGCAGGTCTTTGACTAGATGACTTTTGGGCTCCCTTAGAACTCTAAATTCATATTCTTGCGATCATATGATATGAACCTCAGCACAGTGTAGGCCATCTTCTTTTGTTAGGATTGTTTATTCCCTAGCTCATCTAGATGATCTCTCTTGAAGTTGCCACAACACTTACAGATTTTCTAATAATATGTTGTTTTTTATTATCTACACTCAGTCCTCTCTTTTAGAACTTTAGAATTATTTTCAAATTTATTAAATTTTATACCACAATAAAACAATTCTCAAATCCCATTTAGTAATGGCAAATTTCTACTTCATTAGGTCTATGATATCATTAAAGTAAAAGATTTCAAAGAAAAGTTGTCTGCATTTTTCTTTGTCCTGTAATTTGTTTTCTTTTTAATGATTGTGATTTTTAGTAATCTGAAGTTCTATAACAGAAATCAATCACTATTGATAACCAGGGTTGATTTGATTGATATAGATGGCTAGGCTAATGTTTTCTTCTTTACTTGCCCCTCCATATGCATCTCGCTCAAACTTGTACCCTGCTTGAAGAGAATAACCTTCCCTGAAAGGGAAATAACCCCCTTCGTAATGTACGTTAGTGAATTCCTCTTCTAGAACAAATTCCCAAATACCTCATTTAGATCTCTGAAATGGAAGCTAATATTTTATCATTCTATATATTGACTTTGTACAAACACTGTTCTGTTCTGCATAGCTAACATCCTGGATTCTGGGTGTCAAGTGAAAAGATGGATAACTCAACTAAAATGCATTTATTGAATTTTGTTTCCCATAATAAATTCCACAATAGATGAGAATTTTACTTCCTTCTTTAATAGATGTTAGAAATGTGAGTGGTCAATTATGCTATCACCTCTCATGACAGGAAGTGATTAGTGTGAAGAACCTGAATTCAATATCCTCTTCTCTCTGGGACACTTCATTTAGTTTTCTGTTACTCTTGCTCTCCTGAGAATGTCTTGGAATCTCACTTAGGAATCTCACATAAGGGAAATTCTATTTAAGATAAAACACTGAAAGTTAATCCTAAACTCTGCAATTTGTTTCCTATTTGAAAGAGGATTATAACTCTATAAATTAGAAGAAATGTGAATATTTGTCTAATTTTCAAGAGCTAGGTATATGACTTTCATTTCTCCAAACACAGAAGAAAAGTTAGCCTAATAAATATTAATTTCTAAGATAAAAATATAAATAGTAGGAAATATGTGGGAAATGATTATATTCTAATTCAAGCATAGAATGACTAACAAATGATTCCAAATAATTGAATAGCAATAAAAAAGAAAACTTGCCAAATATTATTTTCAGTATAATGTATTGAGACATATTAAAATAAAAGTTATATTTTCTATAGTAAGAGAACATTTATGAAATTTTTAGTTTTATTTCAATCTGCACTCAAAGGTGGTTAAAAACCTTTCAACAAATAGTATTTCCTTCCCTTAATACTCACAGAATTATTTTGTAATTTAACTAAAAATGTTGGTGATTAGAATAATAGAATTTTAAAACTTATTTTAAATCCCTCTTAATTAGTCATAAGGTTTCTCCTGTAATCAATATAATATTCTCAGCCCCTTACTATTTTAATCATTTTATGAAATGATATATGGGAAAATTAATCTTATAGATACAGACAGAAGAGAATAATTTGTAATCTTCTTCAAATACTAATCTGTTTTATTGTTTTTAATAGTAAGCTTCCCATTTACACTTTTCTTTTCCTGGGGCTTATTGCTCTGCTTTATTGGTCCCAAGAACCTCTAGAGCCACAGTAAAATAACTGGTACCTTTTTCAAGTTGCAACTTTTATTTTTTTTCTCAAACAACTCAAAGAGCTATGAATTATAGTCATTCTAGCCCTTGTTATAGTCATATAAATTTTTGGAATCATTATTAGTTGAATCAACAAATTTTGTATTTAGATATAAATAATTGAGATAAAAAAGTTATATTTTCTTGTCATACATATACGAGGTTGCCCTTTTTTATGTGGATAGTTTTGTTAATGGAAAGAGAGAGAAACAAGGACAATCATGAGAGGAACACTGAAAAGATCTAGTCTCACTGAGAAAAATACTTACTTAGACTAAAGTTGACACATCTTGCTTCTCAACATCTAATTTTTGTGTGACTAACTAGTGGACTTTGAATGTAATAGCTGGGGAAAATTTGTATTCTAAAATTGTTTTGTGGCTATAGGAAAAATCCTTAGTTATGATGTGGAAATTCACAGAAATGTAATTTTTATTTATTACCATGATATAGTGGTGAATTTTCTCACTAAATTGATTCCTTTGTGGACCAGTTGAGATATGATCTTGGAAAGAGATCTCTAATCCCAGTTGGATCCCAGAAGAAATAATAGTGTCTGTTCTGTCATATGCAATTTAGAATTGAGGTTTAACACTATCCAAGAGTTCAGATTAGAGATTTAATCTTTAAAAATTCAGTAAATCCCAGGATAATATTTTTTGGTTTTGCTGAAAGAATGCTGTAATTACTATGGTAGGCCCAAAGAGTTTTGGTAGGATTAGAACATTCAGTAGGGAATCAAGTATTCCACCAAAAATTGTTGTAAAGACTTTTTTTTTTGAGAAAAACAAAAAGAATTGACATCACTAATCCAAAGTTATGAATTGTCCAGTCTTATTTACCTATTTTGTATGTTTCCTTGCTATCTTTCTATAATTTTGTACCCAGTCTATCCCAATAGACACTGTGTGCATCAATGGGATAGTCTACAGTTTGATGTGGGATGTTATATTATTTTTATTCTTCTTCTTCTTTTGATCCCTGTTTAATAAATATTTCAGATTATTCATTGGTGTTTTTGATTAAGCATTAATGGACTTCATCTTGGTTGCTTTGTCAAATGGCAAGGGAACCAGAGGGCCCTTTTTATTATACTATACAGTCTTAGGAATATATAACTGCCCACCAGGAGTCCATGACTACATTGATAGCTAGTTTCAGCATTAGACACCCCATCTGGGTACCCACATTTTGATAGCATATATGTAGGAATTCCATGATCAAACCAAGTGTTTTTTTACTTATTCATAATGTTATTGATAAATGTTTTTATGAATACATCATCCCAGAAACTTTCCATAATTGTTTACTGTGTAATCCATTATGTCATGTAGAAGACTTGATATCAGAGTAGTGAATAATCTCATCTTTAGATAATAGGACATTTGGTATGGGTGATTCTCTTGGATAATTCTCATGTTGAAATATTTAAAAATTTCATTATGTCAAGGGACTTCAGAAATAATTTAGTCAAATTTTACCCCTTTAGAAATAACCTTGGGAGCAGACATCGATGTGTCTTTCTAGGACATCTTGTCTTTCACAGTTGTGCTTGTTACTGTTCTTGAATGACAACTGGTTATCTCAAGGGAGGCTGAGTCATAGTTCCATCTTGTTAAGACCTGATCATATCACATTCGGAATGTGTACTCATTTTAGAGAATCAACTTAGGAAGCATGATTATAAGTGGGTTAGTGTTCTAAGGAGGTACTATCAGAATGGCAAAGTATGACAGTTTTTTGTTATATAAAGAATAGCTGAAGTAAGTAGGAATCTTTAGCCTGTCCCAAAGACTGGGGGCAAATAAGTTTTTTTTTTCTTTTTACTCTTATCCTCCCCTTTTGAACATTATTTTATTAGGTCATTTTCAAACATTATTCATTAGAAACAAAGATCATTTTCTTTTCTTCCCCCACCCCCAATCCCTCCCATTGGCAATATGCGATTCCTCTGGGTATCACATGTGTCCTCGATCTGAACTCATTTCCATGTTATTGGTTTTTGCATTGGGGTGTTCATTTAGAGTCTCTCCTCAATAATATCCCCTCCACCCCTGTAGTCAAGCTGTTGCCGTTCCTCAGTGTTTTTACTTCCTCCCTTTGTACTCTTGTTTGTGATTAGTGTTTTTTTCTCCTTGATCCCTGCAGGTTGTTCAGGGAAATTGTATTGACACTAATGGAAAAGACCATTACTTTTGACTGTACCACAGTATATCAGTCTCTGTGTACAATGTTCTCCTGGCTCTGCTCTTTTCGCTCTGCATCACTTCCTGGAGGTTGTTCCAGTCTCCATGGAATTCCTCCACTTTATTATTCCTTTGAGCACAATAGTATTCCATCACCAACATATACCACAATTTGTTCAACCATTCTCCAATTGAAGGGCATGCCCTCATTTTCCAATTTTTTTCCACCACAAAGAGTGCAGCTATGAATATTCTTGTACAAGTCTTTTTCCTTATTATCTCTTTGGCATAAAAACCCAGCAGTGCTATGGCTGGGTCAAAGGGCAAGCAGTCTTTTATTGCCCTTTGGGTATAGTTCCAAATTGCCCTCCAGAATGGTTGGATCAATTGACAACTCTACCAGCAATGCATTAATGTCCTGGCTTTGCCACATCTCCTCCAGCATTCATTACTTCCCTTTGCTGTCATGTTAGCCAATCTACTAGGTGTCAGATGATACCTCAGAGTTGTTTTTATTTGTATCTCTCTGATTATAAGAGATTTAGAACACTTTTTCATGTGCTTATTAATAATTTTGATTTCTTTAGCTGAGAACTACCTATTCATGTCCCTTGTCCATTTATCAGTTGGAGAATGGCTTGATTTTTTGTACAATTGATTTAGCTCTTTGTAAATTTGAGTAATTAAACCTTTGTCAGAGGTTTTTGTTATGAAGATGGTTTGCCAATTTGTTGTTTCCCTTCTAATTTTGGTTACATTGGTTTTGTTTGTACAAAACCTTTTTAATTTGATGTAATCAAAATTTTTTATTTAACATTTTGTGACTCTTTCTAAGTCTTGCTTGGTTTTTACATCTTTCACTTTCCAAAGGTCTCACATGTATATTATTCTGTGTTCACCTAATTTACTAATAGTTTCCTTCTTTATGTTCAAGTCATTCACCCATTCTGAGTTTATCTTCATGTAGGGTGTGAGGTATTAATCCAAACCCAATCTCTCCTACACTGTCTTCCAGTTTTCCCAGCAGTTTTTATCAAATAGTGTATTTTTGTCCCAAAAGCTGGGGTCTTTGGGTTTGTCATAGACTGTCTTGCTGAGGTTACTTACCCCAAGTCTATTCCACTGATCCTCCTTTATGTCTCTTAGCCAGTACCAAATTGTTTTGATGACCACTGCCTTATAATATAATTTGAGATCTGGGATGGCAAGGCCAGCATCCTTTTTATTTTTTTTTTCATTATTTCCCTTGTTATCCTTGATCCTTTGTTCTTCCAAATGACCTTTTTAATGTTTTTTTTTTTTATAATTCAATCAAAGAGTTTTTTGGAAGTTCAATGGGTATGGCACTGAATAGATAGATAAGTTTGGGTAGGACCTTCATTTTTTTCATATTAGCTCATCCTACCCATGAGCAGTCAATGTTTTTCCAATTGCTCAAGTCTAGTTTTAGTTGTTTGGAGAGTGTTATGTAGTTGTGTTCATATAGTTCCTGTGTTTGTCTCGGTAGATAGATTCCTAAGTATTTTATTTTGTCTAAGGTGATTTTGAATGGGATTTGTCTTTCTAAATATTGCTGCTGAGATGTGTTGGAAATATATATAAATGCTGATGACTTATGTGGGATTATTTTGTATCCTGCAACTTCCCTAAAGTTGTTGATTATTTCAAATAGCTTTTTGGTTGATTCTCCAGGATTCTTTAAGTAAACCATCATGTTATCATGAGTGACAAAGAGTGACAGCTTGGTCTCCTCATTGCCAATTTGAATACCTTCAATTTCTTTTTCTTCTCTAATTGTTATTGCTAGTGTTTCTAGTGCAATATTAAATAATACATGTGATAATAGGCATCCTTGTTTCACTCCTGATTTTATTGGGAATGCATCTAGTTTATCCCCATTGCAGATAATGTTTGCTGATGGTTTTAGATATATACTGTTTATTATTTTTAGGAAAGACCCTTCTATTCCTATGCTTTCTAGTGTTTTTAATAGGAATGGATGTTGTATTTTATCAAAGGCTTTTTCTGTTTCTATTGAGATAATCATGTGATTTTTGTTGATTTGTTTATTGATATGGTCAATTATGTGGATGGTTTTCCTAATATTGAATTAGCCCTGTATTCCTGGTATAAATCCTACCTGATCATAGTGAATGACCCTCCTGATCACTTGCTGGGGTCTTTTTGCTAGTATCCTGTTTAAGATTTTTGCCTCTATGTTCATTAGGGAGATTGGCCTGTAGTTTTCTTTCTCCATTTTTGACCTGCCTGGCTTTGGAATCAGTACCAAATTTGTGCCATAGAAGGAATTTGGTAGAACTCCCTCTTTGCTTATTATGTCAAATAGTTTGTATACGATTGGGATTAGCTGTTCTTTGAATGTTTCATAGTATTCACTTTTGAATACATCAAGCTCTGGGGATTTTTTCTTAGGGAGTTCTTTGATGGCCTCTTGGATTTCTTTTTCTGAAATGGAATTATTTAAGAATTCTATTTCTTCTTTTGTTAGTCCAGGCATTTTATAATTTTGTAAATATTCATCCACATTGCCTAGATTGGCATATTTATTGCCATATAAAATAGAAATTTTTAATGATTGCCTTAATTTCCTCTTCATTTGAGGTAAGGTCCCCCTTTTCATCTATGATACTGTTAATTTGCTTTTTCTTCTTTCCTTTTTTTTAAATTAGATTGACCATTATTTTGTCTATTTTGTTTGTTTTTTCAAAGTACCAGCTTCTTGTTTTTTTTATTAGTTCAATAGTTCTATCACTTTTGCTTTTATTAACTTTTCCCTTAATTTTTAGGATTTCAAATTTGGTTTACTTCTGGGGATTTTAAATTTGTTTGCTTTTAAGTTTTTTGATTTGCATGTCCAATTCATTGATCTCTGCCTTCCTTATTTTGTTAATATATGCACTCAGGGATATGGATTTTCCTCTGAGTAATGCTTTGGCTGCATCCCACTAGGTTTGAAATGATGTCTCACCATTGTCATTTTCTTCAATGAAATTATTGATTGTTTCTCTGATTTGTTCTCTAACTAACTGATTTTGGAGTATCATATTATTTAATTTCCAATTGATTTTTATTTTGGCTTACATGTACCCTTACTGATCATTACTTTTATTGCCTTATGATCTAAAAAGGTTGCATTTGTTATTTCTGCTTTTCTGCATTTGTTTGCCATGTTTTTATGACCTTGTACATGGTCAAGCTTTGTGAATATGCCATGTGCTGCTGAAAAGAAGGTGTATTCCTTTTTGTCCCTATTTGTTTTTCTCCATATATCTATTAACTCTATTTTTTTCTAATATTTCATTCACATATTTTACCTCTTTCTTATTTATTATTTCATCTGATTTATCTGAATTTGATAATGGTTGTTTCAAGTCTCCCACTAATATAGTTTTGCCATCTATTTCCTCCTTCACTTCTCCTATTTTCTCCATTATAAATTTGGGTGCTATACCATTTGGTGCATACATGTTGATTAGTGATATTTCCTCATCTATACTCCCTTTTATCAGGATGTATTTAACTTCCCTATCTATTGGCTCTATTTTTGCTTTGGCATTGTCAGATATCATGATTGCAACTCCTGCCTTCTTTCTGTCAGTTGAGGCCCAATAGGTCTTACTCCAACCTTTAATTCTGACCTTGTGAGTATCTACCTACCTCGTGTGTGTTTCTTGAAGTCAACATATGTTAGGGTTTGGATTCTAATACATTCTACTCTTCATCTACGTTTTATGGGTGAGTTCATCCCATTCATGTTCAATGTTATGATTGTCATTTGTGAATTCCCCAGCATTTTGATATCCTCCCCTAATTCTGACCTTTCTTCTTTTGCTATAACCTTTTAAACCAGTGGTTTACTTTGGGTCAGTGCTACCCTTCCTGGCCCCTCCCTTTTTGTTCCCTTGTGTTTTTTTTTTGGTGTGGGGGGGAGTCTGCTACTTTTCTCTCCCCTCTCCTTCCCTCCCTTTTTCAACTCCCTTCCCCTACCCCCTCTTAGTTTTCTCTTCTCCCTTACCCTGTTGGATGAGATAGAATTCAAGATCCCAATGGATCTAAATGCTCTTCCCTCTCAGAGTTGAATTCACTGAGAGTAAGGTTTAAGTAATACCAATTAGCACTCTCTTCCTCTCCTTCTTATTAGAGAATAATTCCCCTCCCCTTCCAGTGTGTATCTTTGTGTGAGAAAGATTATTCTATTTAATTTATTTCTATTTCTTCAAGTATATCTTGGTACCATCATTGATTCCCCCCTCCCTTTTTCTTTCTTTTTGTTTTTTTTTCCTCCAAATCATGTTAATACCCCAATCTTTCCCTATGAGCGATTCTTCTGATTACTCTATTAATGCATACATTTTTGAGAGTTACACATAACATTCCCCCCATATATTAATATATAGAATGTGATCTAATTGTAGTCCTTATAGAAGAGAGTTTGAATTAAAAGAAAAAAAAACATTTTTCTCCTTTCCCTTTTTTCATATTTACCTTTTTATATTTCTCTTGCTCTTTGTGTTTGGATGTCAAACTTTCCACTGAGTTCTGGTATTTTCTTTACAAATATTTTGAAATCTTCTATTTTGTTGAATGCCCATACTTTCCCCTGGAAGTATATAGTTAGTTTTGGGGGGTAGCTGATTCTTGGTTGAAGACCCAGTTCTTTTGCCTTTCTGAATATCGTGTTCCAGGCTTTGTGGTCTTTTAGCATGATCTCTTCTAGGTCTTATGTAATCCTGATTGGCGCTCCTTTGTAACTGAAGTTTTTCTTTTTGGCTTCTTGTTAGATTTTCTCCTTAACTTGAAAGCTCTTGAATTTGGCAATTACATTCCTGGGGGTTGTCTTTTGGGGATTTAGTATAGAGGGTGTTTCATGAACCCTTTCAATTTCTATTTTGCCCCTTTTTTTTAAGAACATCAGGGCAATTCTCTTCAATTATTTGTTTTAGTATGGCATCAAGGTTTTGGTTATCTCTGTGTTTCAGGTAGACCAATGATTCTCAAATTGGCTCTCCTTCTTCTGTTTTCCTGGTCTATCACCTAGTCTGTGAGATATTTTATGTTTTCTTCTAATTCTTTAATTTTTTGACTTTGTTTTATTAATTCTTGCTGTTTTACAAGATCATTGTCTTCCAATTGCTTAATTCTGGCATTTAAGGACTGATTTTGCTTTTCAATTTTGTCTGCCCTGCTGTTTGAGGCTTCCAGCTGTTTCTACAATTGGGAGTTCTTTTCTAATAGACTGTTGACCTCTCTCTGATTTTTCCCCATTTTTATTGCCAGAAGGTTTCCATCTTTTGGATAAGTTCCATTTTTAAATCTTCCAGTACTTGTGGAAAATTTCCATTTTGGGGGGAAGGTTTTGATTTTGTTTGCAATTCATCCTCTTTTTCCTCTGTAGCCTGGGTTTTCCCTATGTAAAAGTTTTCAATAGTCAATTTTTTCCCTTTCTTCTTAGAGGGTTGATCTTGGGCACTATGAGCCATCCCTTTGGTTGTTTTCGCTTTCCTTTTTAGTCAGAGGTATGAGTGAGATGGGCGGGTTTTCTGTGGATTTAAGTGGTGGTGCTTTTGCCTCAGGCACGTTCTTCCGCAGCCTCCGCAGTTTCTTAGTGCAGTCTCTGCAGTTTTTTAGAGCAGCCTCCACAGTTGGTTAGCATGCCCGCAGTCTGTGTTCTGTGTTCTCCCGTGCACAGGAGTCTCCTGTGAAACTGCTTTGAAGGGTAGTTCCCTGGTAGTCCTGGTCATTTCCCAAGGACCCTGGTGTGCCCCACCCTCACTACAGCAAGGATCAAAGCTTTTGCCTCAGGCAATCTCTAGAGTCTCTGCAGTGTTCGCAGTTTGCAAGAGCCCCCATGGTCTGTTGTCTCTCCATTGTGCAGGAGTGTCCTGTGAAACCTCTCTGAGGGGAAGTTCCCTGGCAGTGATAGTTAGATCCCAAGGACCCTGGTGTGTCCCCCAGTTACTTCAGAGAAGTTCTTCACTCATTCACTGTCCCCTGTGAGTGCACTGGCCCTTACTCTGGTTCCATAGGTGAGGTGGTGGAGGATAGTTCAGATCACTTTTGGGTGCGGGCTGTTTCTCCTTCTTATAGTATGGAAATTCTCAAACCCAATGTACCTTTGTTGCTGGGCCATACTGTAGAGTCCCTCTGTTCTTCCAAAGATGATTTTTATGCTCGTTTGAGGTAGTCTATTTCGTTGGGTACTGGGGAGAGGAAGTGATTCGCGTCTAGATTGCAGCCATGTTTACCCGGAAGTCCATTTGTCACAAATAAGTTTTAAAAAATGAGACTTGGCTTAAAAGTACTTGGAAGATTATTATGTATGAAAAGAGATAAGATTTGTTCTGTTTGGCCTCATAAAACAAAATTAGTAACAATGCAAAAAAATTATAAAGAAGAAATTTTAAACTTGATGTCAGGAAAATTTTACCAATAATTAAGAGTTAACTTAAAACTAGCATTATCTATATCACCATGTAGTGGGTTCTTACTCAGTTGAGACGTTTAATTATCTGAATTATTGTAGTAATGATTCTTTTTGGTTTCAAAAGATATACCAGATGACCACAGATATCTCTATCAACTCTGAAAATTCTGTGATCCTATTTTTAAAGTTGAGCTTTAACAACAACACTAATGAATTATGCTGAGTTTTAAGTTCACTAAAATCTACTCCTTTTTATTTTTTACGGGAATAGTTGTCTAGACAGTTTTCCCCTTTTTGTGTGTGCACTTGCCTTCTGAACCCAAGTGTAACCTTTACATTGATTTCTATTAAATTGAATCTTATAAGATTTACCCTACTGTTAAAGGTTGCCAAGATATTTTCACCTCTAATGCTTTCATACAATATATATACTATTCCTAAATTCATGTTATCTACAAATTCAATAAGCATGCCCTCTATTCCTTCATCTAATCCATTGCTCAAATGTTGATCAGAAAAGGGCTAAATGCAGAGACCTATGATCTTTTACTTTGATTTTGACATTAATCTGTGAAACATTACCCTTTGGAAATCATCTTTAATAATTTATATGCTCATTAGACTATAGTATCTCTCAATTTACAGTGATGTTATGAGACTTTTTTTTATTAAATTTCTTGCTGAAATTCAAATTTGATATTTGCAAAACCTTGACCTGTCAAGAAAAGAAATGAGTTTATTCTTGTGTGACATTATTTTATCCAATTCTGACTTGTAGTGATTCTGATTCTTTTTATAAATGTACATAAAATATGTTTTAAATAAACAGTTGAAGGTAGAGCCACAAATTAGCCAAAAATTTTGGAAGTCAATTAGGAATGCTAAAGTATTCTCTTTTGGATCAGAGATCCATTTGCAGGGTACAGATTCTATAAAAGGTAAATACAAGGGGGAAAATGTTTCACATATACATGAAAACATTCATAGCAGCCTTTTTTTTTGTTTTGTTAAAAAAATACAAATATAAAGTAGAGGGTTATGTTTTGTCTACTCTGATGTTCCTTAAGCTCAAGATATAAATGAAGACTGGCTGAACAAATTGAGGTATGCAAATATAAATATGTTTATTATCTAACTTTCACATATTTCTTAGCACTTTCTTGATGTTTTCTCTTTTCACTACTGATCTTATATTCTGGTCATGCATCCTTTTTTTTTTTTACCAATTTCTGTATAGGTTAACTGGTTAAGAATGAGATTAGATACCACACCTACTAAGATGACAGTTATGTATAGGTTGTACTTCAAGTGTAATTGCTATGTGTATTTCTTTTAGCTTATGTTAAGCAATAATACAAAAATATCAAGAGATATTTTGTTCTTTGTAAAATATAGAGGAAAATAAGCTTTTTTACACACTCCCCATTCTATTACCCATATCTTATTGTTTCCAAACTGAACTGGATTCCAGCTGAATCAGAATTGCTTAAATGTAGTTACTTTAAATAGGTTGGGAAAGTACCAGAGCAAATGTGAAATACACATGAGGTTGTGAGTTTTTGACTAAAAGAGACTAGAATACCAAAATGCTGATAGGCCTACTTGTAATCCATTTTACCATGGAAACCACTACATTGTATATTCCTATGTACCTGGGAGCATGATTGCTAGGGAAAGGAGAGAGGAATGAAAGCTATTGTTCCAAGTTATTGACAATATCTATAATTAAAGGTAATTGACAAGTGATTAGAGCATACATTTTATTTTCTTATCATGATACCACTCTCTACATTTGCCTTCTCTTTTTTTCTACAAGTTTTATGTTTGTATTTATGTATATAAGCTTATTAACATAAAACCTGTTATAGTTTTATCAGAATTGACATAGAAATTGGAAGTCAAAAGGAGTTGAATACTTATAGAATGCCTTGAGTAATTATACAGTGGATTTAGAATTTGTCAATACAAAAAATAATTTCAGAGTCACCTTGCCAGTACTCTGGTCCAGAAATTAAAAAAAAAAGACTCATTGTGTGTATCAAAGACAGGCAATTAGCTTGAAATTCAACAGGGCCACTTGAGGATCATACTGAGGGAAAAAAAAAACAAAAACATACCAATAATCTAAAAAAGTGGCAGTCAATTTTTGTTTTAAAGACTACTGGATAGCTTTTTTTTTTTAATTTGTGAAATTACGGTGTTGGCAATGATGTTCATGTAAAGAGAGCTGGTTTTGAGACAAGAAACAAATGTTAAGAATAAATGAACACTTCTCTAGAACCCCATTGATATTTCTGTTTGCCTTCAATCAATGATTAGAGTTAGAAAGGAACTAGAAGTATTTTATTTAACATTGGTATTCAAGATCTGGAAGAAGTACAATGTAAATACAAGTGACATTTGTTAATTACTTGTTATATGCCAGGCTTTGTAATAGGGAGAGAAGGTTAAAAGCAAAACACTTGCCTTCTAGGAGCTTATATTTTCTGGGGTAAATATAACCTGCATATATAAAAAATAAACAATAATTTTTCAACAGGGAACAACTGATAACAGTAAAAGCTTTGAGTAGGAAGGTTATTATGTAAATTGATCCTCTTTGAGGAATGTAAAGTCCTTGGACATAGAATCTTTTTCTCTGTTTCTCAATCATTTATACTGTGCCTTGCATATAATTATTAGTGCTGTGCCTTAAATATAACTGTTAATAAATTAATGTTCATTGAATTGAATCCAAAGAAGATGTACAGTCCTCTAAAAGGCAAAGGTAAAGAGGAAATATAAATCAGTTCTGGGATGTCCTGTACAAAGACAAATAACATGAAGCTTTCCTGGATAACTAAATATCAAGTCTTTGAGGGTAAGTGTAATATATCAAGAGACTGTGTAAGCACAGAATTTGTACATAAGTCATACTTTAAAGGACCTGTGATCAAAACAATGTAGATACTGTATCAGTTGGTGTAGATTTCATTCCCTCCAAATTGCACTTCCCTCTTTTTTTTACCATTGACATCTCTGTCAAATCTCCATAGAAGATCTACTGATGCAATGTAGACATTCTTCTTGAGATGTCTTCTCCAACTTCTCACAAAATCCAGAAATCTTTCATCATCTCTGATAGGCAACTATTCAGTCTTTTGAAAATTTCAAACATAGTTCTCATGACTTTCCAACAAATATTGCCTTATTATTTATTTATTTATTATTTTTGGTGGGGGAATAGAGAGCTAGTTCTACTTGTTAGACCTTTTCTATATTGAATCAAAATCTACCATTCCCTAACTTTCTCCAACTAGTCTAAGTTATTTCATCTGGGGGAAATTTCATTGTGATATTAAGAATGAAACAAAAGACATTGCAATAGAATATGAGCTCTATGAAAGCAGGGAAACATATTTGCTGTTTAAGAATTTGATTGAGCTAAGGAAGGTCCAGAGATTAGGACTATCATGTCAAGAAACTTTGTGTTACAGTGAAAAGAGCATTGTTATTATAATTAGGGAATCATAGGTAAATATTTTGACTCCAGAACTTAAATTGTGTGATGATGGGCAGGCCACTTAATCTTTCTGAGTTCTTTTTGTCTCTGTTTTGTAAATTGTATATGGGGGGGGATAATAACACTGACCTAGATTATTGTGAGCATCAAATGAGATTTTATCTCATTTTATTTCATATATTTATATCTATATCTCTATATCTTTCTATCTATCTGTCTGTCTATTTAGAGTACCTGGCATATAGTAAGGATTTAATGAATGCTATTTCTTCCATCTGCCCATTTTTCCCATATGTGATATGGGAATAGAGAAAGGACTTTGAATTAGGAAGACCTAAGTTCAAGTCCTTCAACTGATATATATCCGGTATATCATAAGACTCTTAAGTTGTAGAACTAGTATAAATCTGCATTAATGAACAGTTTTCTCATTACCAGTTCTATGCATGGATGAAATCCCAAATCCAGTTAAATAGGATCATTACTATGAACACCACTGCCATTACCAACACCCACTGTACTTACCTGATAGAATTGTGAAGTTTAAATGAAATGATGTGTATAAACTAATTTGTAAACTTTAAAATTCTTGATAAAATCAACTATAATTATTATTGACTTTCCCAAGGAAATGGAGGTCAATTTTTAACAATATGGTAGATTATAAAGCTGCAATGTACCAGTAGCATCTAATCAAACCCTCTATTTTATAGTTGAGGAAGGTAAGGTGAAGAGAAGTGAATTTATTTTTTCAAATCTTAGAAAATTAATGGCATAAATGTCATATACTTCTGAGATCAAATGGCTTAATTCTATGCCTGGGCTCACCCTTTGAGACTCTCTGCTGTAGGTATTTTGTGTAGAGTGAAAAAAATGGTAGAGATTTGGGGATGGGATTGGATGTTGTTTAGGCCAGTATCAGAAGAGTAACATGGTTTGGGGAAGACCACTCAAGCCCAAGTGCATGAAGAGCCAGACCCTGAGATGAGACACACATAGTACCCTATGTTATAAAATAACAGTTGTTCAATAAAATAGGGACAGGTTAGAAGGGATTTGGATATAACTTACTCTAATAATAACTAGCTGCATTTCCCCAGATCTACAAATCTCTTCACAGAGATCACTGCTAAGTGTTTTCCCTACTCTTCTCCTATACTCTCTATATAACCCAAATTACTGTGTTCTGCTAAACTAACACTAAATCCCCCTTTTGATGATCTAAGGAAAGGGTCTGTGTGTAAATCTGACAGGGTCCATTGATAGACCAAGATCCAAGGATCTAGGCCAAGTCTAAGGATTAGCTATCAGTTGTCACAGGAGCAACACAGGAACTCAGTAAATGTCAAATAGCCAGTGGGGTAACAGGATAATCCAAACAGCAGGTAGGATGTGAAGATCAGGCAGTCAAATGCTACAGGGGAAAAAAAAAACTAATCTCCTCAGGTCCACCCAGAGAGAGAAAAAGCCACAGCCCCCAGGCTCAGTTGTCTCTCTCTCTCCAACAGTAGCAGCTCTACCCCAGAATTCCAGAACTCTGCTGTCCATCTGCAAACTCACACCTTACTTAACTTTTCCTATAACAAGAGGGATCATGTTTATTCATTTTTTTACTCCTTAGTACCTGACATAGGATTTATAAAATGAATTATTGAATAAACAATTGATTTAATCAATGAAATAAAAACAAAATAAAAGCATACTTTTATTCATCTTGAAAAAGTTAAGGTTGATGAACTATTTCTGCAATACTATGAGTAAGAAAAAAACTGATTTATAGTATTCTGAAAATCCTGAAATACTAGAACCAATGATGATAAAAATTAAAAAATATATATTTTGAAAATACATTAAAGAAAATGATACTTTACATTGTTGGAGATAAGAAATTTATATAACTCTTTACTTAAGATGGAATATAGGTAAAGCATTATATAGTAAGTCAGTAAATCATTTAACTAGTGTGTATTAAACACTATATGCCAGATACTGGGCTAAATACTAAGAACACACACACACACAGTCCTTGATCTCAAGGAGCTCACTAATAGAGAAAACATTATACAAACTATTATGTACAAACATGATATATACATAAATCCCTTCCTGACTGTCAACATCTTTGAAAGCCAAACAGAATTTTTTATTTGTTCTTAGAGGCAATAGGAAATGATTACAGTTATTGAGAGGCAATGTGGTAGGTGGGATAGAGCACTGAACTCAGAATTTGTAAGATTCACTTTAAATTCTGCCTCTTGCTAATTGTGACCCTGGAAAACTTTATTCTTCATACTATTTCCTAGGATTTATCTATTATATCAACCTCTGTTGGCAGAGTTCCCCTGCTGATGAAAGTACAGCTCTTTCATATATTCTCATATTCTATATTTATATTACAAATAATTTATGAAATATGTTGGCAATTAATTTCCTTCTCACCATGACCAAGTAATTGTTCATTTTTAGAGATGTCAGCTTTATTGTAAAATATTTAAATTATATTTTTCATTTCCTTATGACATATGAAAAGGTAAAAGAATAATAGGAGATAGCAAAATATATGGGGTAATCAAAACAAGCCAAGAAAAGCATTATCTATAGAGAAAAATTTTTCTTAAGGTCATCTCAGATAAAATTTGGAAAGCAGACAAAACATAACGAATTTTACTCAGTTTAAATTAGTGGGAGCTTTTTAAATGGTTCATAGAATTTCTGGATAATGCAGCATAATAAAAAATTTATTAAAAAAACAGAAACATCTTTTAAATAAAAATGAACAAAGAAACGATTTCTAAATATTATTGTTTTTCTTCCTTGTGTAAGTTTTTCTACACTGCTGAAGAGTTGTGTGTGGCATTTAAAGTTTAATGCAAAAATCTGTGTAATTTTTAGAATAACTGCCAAAGGGAATATTTTCAGCAATTTTTTCCTCCTTCAAGAGGAGGTGTTCATCCTTCTTTTTTCCTTCCTCACCTTCTCCCTTCCTCCTTTTCTTCTATTTCTCTTACTCCCTATCTTCTCTCTTCTCCTCCTTACCCTAACTCTTCTTCTTTCCCTCCATTTGTTCCATTTTCCCCCTCCCTCTCTTCCTCCATTTCTTCTTTCCCTTCCCTTTCCTCCCTTCCCCTCCCCTCTTCTTTAAGTATTTGCTGAATACCCACCATTTGAAAGGCATTGTTCTAGATGCACTGTAACAAAGATATTTGCAGACTTTGGGAATGGATTTTGGTAGAGTTTCTCAGGACATTAAATAATGAAGTCGACAATTATTTATGTGTTGTTTAGATAAATTGCAGAATATCTTTAGCATATCTTTAATTCTGTCCTATCTTGCCTTGTCCATCCATAGTGTTTTTGCATTATTGTTACTATTAGTCTGACCAAACAATTACAAAATTACATTAATTACATACTATATTAAAATGAATTTACTATTATTTGGACTAATAATAAACTCCAAATAATTAAGATAATTATACTTCAGTTATCTCAGTGAGGTCAAACTGAATAATTTACTAATTCTTCACTTGCTGCAAATGTTAATTTGTTACTATTGCAATTTATTAATTTTCTTCAATTTAATTTTTTTCTTACAAATTTTGAACATCATTTTTTTAAAACTGATATTAGTAAAAGTCAAGACTTAATGTTTAATTTTCCTTTACCAGAATAATTTAATCCAGTGGTTCTCAACCTTTCTAATGCCGTGACCCTGCAATACAGTTCCTCATGTTGCAGTGACCCCAAACCAAAAAATTATTTTGGTGGCTACTTCAAAACTGTAATTTTGCTACAGTTATGATTCGGAATGTAAATACCTGATATGCATTATGTATTCTCATTGCTACAAATTGAGAGGTTGAGAACCACTGATTTAATCAATGTATTGTTTGAATGTGACATTTCCTATTTTTTCAGGGTACAAGTTGAATTCTACATGAATGAAAATACATTTAAAGAGAGATTAAAATTATTTTTCATCAAAAATCAGCGATCAAGTAAGTGGTTCATTTAATTTCTGGGTATTATATAGTTTTAATTCCCCAAAACATAAAAAAATACATTTTCTTTCTCATTTTATTACTTTATGGAACATCTTTAGTTTACATTTTGAGGGAGTAGAGACCTGAAAAAGTCAGAAATGGCCCCTGAATCTTCTCCTTTCTCCTGATTTCTCCCAGAAAGTTGGTAAAGTCTTGAGGATACAGGAAAATAATGTAAATGATAGATAATTTAAGTTAAGATGTCCAACCTTTTTGTAGTGGGGAGAAGATCAGTGGAGACTGGGGTTCCTAACTGTCCATGGAAGTGGAGGTGTTGATAGATCTTGTGGGTTGGGGAGTTGCTCCTTCCTATACACTTTGTGGTATAAACAAATCAAAGGCTAGTTCCATGTAGTTGATCTAAAATATGTTGTTCCATCCAAAAGTTGTGATTCCATCTAATTTAATTCAATTTAAAAAGAATGTATTAAGCACTAACTGTGTGCCTGGAATTATACTAGAATCCCATCTGTGACATACTGGCTGTGTGATCATGAGCAAGTCATTTAACTTATCAGTTTTCTAAGCAATTCTAACAATATAAATCATAGAGAAGGTACTAACCTATATTGGTAGAGTGAATTTTCCTTCCTTGATGTCTCTGTACTAATAAAATCATAACTCTTCTTCTTTTTCCTATAGTATTTCTGTATCACTACTTGTTTGGGTATTTTCCCATCAATAGCTACTACTTTAAGTTCCAGTTCTATGCTACTTGAAAAAGTATTACTATGAATATTTCAATTCTTATTGTTCCTTTTTATTCATCATTGACTTTCTTGGGGTATGTGTCTAGTAGTCGAACTATGGATCAACAACTATGAACATTTGTCACTTCACATAATTCTACACTGCTTTCCAGAATTATCAAACTAACCAACAGTTTCAAGAACAGTTTATTAGTGTGACCATCTTTCTACAGCCACTTCCTCCAATTTTGACTTTTCTAATCTATATTTTTTTATAAATTTACTTAGTCTGAGGTAAGACTTTAGAGTTGTTTTGATTTGCATTTCTATTCATATTAGTGATTTGGAACATTCTTTAATCAGTTGTTAATGGTTTGTAATCCTTTTATTTAGAACAATTCCTTCACATTTTTTATCCTTTGGGAAGACACAGAGACAGTGTGTTGTGTTGTGTGTTTGTGTTTATGTGTGTGTGTGTGTGTGTGTGTGAGAGAGAGAGAGAGAGAGAGAGAGAGAGAGAGAGAGAGAGAGAGAGAGAGAGAGAGAGAGAGAGAGAAGACAGAGAGAGAGAGTTGTTTATTTAACTTAGATAGGAAATTGCTAAGCACTTTAAACTTATATGTTCCTCACAACTCTGTGAGGTAGATGCTCATGCTTCCTATTTTACAGTTCAGGGAATGAGGGAAACAGGCTAAGTAGCATGCTAGGATTAAACAGCCAGCAAGTATCTTAGGGCAAACTTGCATTCAGATCATCCAGACTCTGGAATTAGCATGTACTACTATCTACTTGTGGAATTTCACAATCATTTTAAAAATTCATAACTTTTTTTCAGAGGTATTTTATGTATGTAAATATTTTCTTCTCAATCAAATGTTTCTTCTCAAATTGAGGCCATTAATTTTGTTCAGCATTTCAATTTTATTTAATTAAATTTACCTATTTAAATTTTTGGCATCATTCTAATATTTGTTTAGTTAATCATTGACCACTTAATGATTGCTTTGAAAGGTACTTGACTTGCTTCTCTTCGATTTTGTTTGTGGTATAACATTTTATATTTAGATCATATATTCATTTTGTATTTGGTTCAGGTTAGGGGGAAAAGTATAGTGTCAGGTGGTAGTCTACATTTTATCGGTGTTAAATTGCTCATACATAGTGTGTTTGTAACCCTGACCAAACCATTTAGTCTCTCAGTGGTCATGCAGTTTTCTAAAACTATGTTAAAAAGGTGCAACCTTGTAAAATTAGAGGAAATTTCCTTTTTGGGTGTCCCCATTGCCAATAGGTTCAGTTATTCCTACTTCCTATTCCTACTAAATAAAGGTTGGTCTTATATAGTCTTATATCCTTGTTACAAAAACAATCTTTTAAAAAATTCATTCATTTAAGTAGTAAATGCCTTGATCTGTTTTTCAATAATTAAAAAATAATTTAGTCTTTAGACTTTTGTGTTAATGTCATATCTCTTGTCTGTCTCTAAATATATGCAAAATAATATGTAGCTCTGTTTCTGAATTAGAGAAGAATGTGTACAATAGGAACATTTTAACTAAAGCTTGATCCACAACCATAGCATTGATTTTAAAGTTTAAAACAATGTGTTTTTTTAATCAAAAGAGGAAAAAAGGGAAATCATCTCCCTGCCAGAGCAACAATTTGATAGAGAATTTTTAATATGTTTGAATTGGGTGAGATTCCATAAGCTATTGTCTTTTTGATAAGAAAGAAGATAAAAGAGCAAATGGGGAAAAGGAAATCTCTATGTTAATTTATGAGTCCAGGCATCCAGTGATTCTTTTTCATATTTTTAAGATTTTGGTTATTTTCAATAGTTGTTAAATTTTAGATTTGTTGAAGCTCTATTCTTGAAAAGAGACCCCAAGTTTGAGACTACCTATTCTGAGAAACCTATTTGAGATTTTTGGAACATCATGGGATTACAGTTATTATATATTTAGTGATCGAAGGGACATTCAAGATTAGATAATAAAATTTTTTCACTTTGTAGATGAGGCAGTTGGGTCCCCAAGACTCCACAGGAAAGGTATCTGAAACATCATTTGAACCTACATTTCCAAATTAGTTTTCTTTCCTTTCTCCACACTGCTGGTTGTCTTATTTCCAATAATACTCAACATACAATGATAAAGAACCAGGATCACAATCACCTAAGGAATGTGGTATGAAGATTGTAAAGTACAAAATGCAATTAATTAAGCATAATGTTACCATTGCTCTTGTGCTATGGACTCACAATAAATGTAAAAAAAAAAAGGCACCTGCATTTAATTATGTGCTCAAAGACAGAAACTTTAGGAATGTTTATGCATTAATTATTTTTATTTCAAAGTTCATTCAATAATTTAGTAACTAAAACTCCTAATATGAGGTCTGGTATTATGTGTATGCTCATGCATTCATGCATCTAGATGTTTGATTTTATTAACTTCAGGAGTTCATAGTGATAAATTTCCTTTACCAATATAAATCAGCAAGTATTCTGAAATTTGGAGTCTATTGAGTTTTGCCTGGGGTCCTAAGAGGTTAGATGACTTTTTCAGACACAGAGATAAGATTTATTAGTCATGGTCTGAACCCATTTTTTCTTGATTCTGAATTGTCTGTTCATTATATGTTACCCTACTTTTCAAGTTCTGACATGAACATAAATTAATGATTCTGAGTAGATAAATAGCTATCATATCTAATATTTACATCATAGTTTAAGGTCACTCTAATATGTTATTTCATTTGATTCTTCTATCACACCTGTGACATTGAAGATAACAGTGTAGAAGGAGCAAAAGTTCAGACCTCTAAAAACCCTTCCTTACCAATTACAAACTAAATGCTCCTAGGGGCCTGAAAATCAAATCTAACAGCAAGACAGAGCCAAGGAACCCTCCTGCTGGACTCAATCCAAAAGGTACACCCCCAAAAAGCCGGAATTTGAGAACACTTGGGTTTAAGGGGAAGGCAGAAGGAAGGTCCCAGGACCCCTCCCCATCCCCACTGAGAGCGCTAAGCCTCCAGTGGCAGCAGGAACCTCTGAGTGGGCAAAGGCACTTGTCTGGAGGGTGTACCTTGCTGTGCCAGGATCAGAGCATCAAACACAGGTGGTGGGGAAGGAGCTGGAGAGGGAGTACAGTGCAGGCAGCCTGGTCAGAGCAGTGGAGACCCTCCATATTGCTCCAGCCTTCTAGGAGGTTTTGGCCTCATTGCACATCCAGCCCAACCTAGCTGAACTTAATCCCATCAAAAGTCTTCAGAGGTCAGGGAATCCCAAGCTCTAATATCCCTCCCTCACAGACTACTGAACTTTAATCCAATCAAAAGCCTCTAGTTGACAGGGAAGCTTAAACTCCAACACCCTCTCCCCCACAGACTGCAAGGAGAGATCTTCTGCCAAAGCTCCAAGAGGGGAGACAGACAGAAAACTCCAAAACCAAAAAAAATGAGAGGAGCAAGAGCACAGGCAAATACGAGGAGTAAAGAAGGAGTAAATATGAGCAAACAACAGAAAAAGAAGAAAGAAATTAAAATACACAGCTTCTATACAGGCAACAAAGAGCAAATGGAACAGAAGAGGAGGAGGGATGATCAAATGATGAATCAGAAATCCCAGCAAATTGGATACAGGCTTTGAAAGAACTCAAAATGAAATTCAAAACATAATTAAGAGAGGCTGAAGACAACTGGGAAAACAACTTAAAAACTAAGATAAGTCATCTGGAAACAGAAAATAGTTTCTTGAAAGCCAAAATAAAATAGCTTGAAAATGAGGTAAAGGAGATGAAAGATGAGGCGAAGAAGATGAAAGATGAGATAAAGGAGATGAGAGATGAAGTAAAGTGGATGAAAGATGACCTCCAAACAAAATCACACCAGAAAGAGAAGGATGACTAAAAATCCAGGAATGAAATCCAGTGTTTAAGAACCAGAATACAACTAGAATTAAGTGACCTCACAAGGCACCAGGACACTATAAAACAAAACCAAAAGAATGAGGAAAATATGAAGCATCTCATTCACAAAACAGGATTTAGAAAATCATTCGAGGAGAGAAAATTTAAGAATCATTAGTCTACCAGAAGACCATGACGAAAGAAAATTCCTGGACACAATACTACAGGAAATTATTCAAGAAAACTGCCTTAATATTCTAGAACAAGAGGGAAAAGTGGAGATTGAAAGAATCCATATATCATTTCCTGTACTTAATCCTCAATTGACAACACCCAGGAATTTTATAGCCAAATTCAAGAACTATCAGACCGAAGAAAAAATATTATAAGCTGCCAAGAAGAAGTCTTTCAGATACCATGGAACCACAATGAGGATAACACAGGATCTGGCTGAATCCACACTGAAGGAACAAAAGGCATGGAATATGATATTCCAAAAAGCAAGGGAACTAGGTCTACAACCAAGAATCAACTAACCAGCAAGGGAAAGTATGGTCATTCAACAAAATAGGATTCCAAACATTTGTAAAGAAAAGACCAGACCTGAACAGAAAATTTGATGTCCAAGCACAGAACTCAAAAGAATCATCAAAAGGTAATTTAAAAAGAGGGAAAAAAGAAAAACAAAACAAAAAAAACCTTTTTAAAAAGAGACTCAATAAGTTAAAATGATATATATCCCTATAAGAAAAGAGGTCATTGGTAACTCTTAAAAACTGTTGTTATCACCTGGGCAGCTAGAAGAATTACACTTAGAGGGGACAGTGACAAACTGTATAGGATGAAATAACAAGACATAAATAAGTATATAGATATATGTATGCATAAATACATATATGTGTATATATATACATATATATATATATATATATGTATATATATACCAATAGAGCTAAAAAAGAGGTTAATACTAAAAGAAATGGGAAAAGAAACAAAAGTGGATAAATTTATATGTCACAAATAAGCTCATGGTGGTAGTGGGGAGAACATCAATACACTGGAAGGGTAAAGAGGTTGAAGATAGGTAATAGTCAACTCTTACTGTATTGTGTATTGAAATTGACCAAAAGAGAGAACTACAATCCAATCCATTGGGACAGAGAATAGATTTGCACCGTATTGGGGAGTAGAAGGGTAACAAATGGATTTGTGGGGAGGGAACAACCCCATATCAGAAAAAGAAATTGAACAAGCCATCAATAAATTCCCTAAGAAAAAATCCCTAGGTCCATATGGATTCACAAATGAATTCTATCAGACATTCAAAGAACAACTAGTCCCAATATTATACAAACTATTTGACAGAATAAGCAAAGAAGGAGTTCTATCAAATTCCTTTTATGTCACAAATATGGTACTGATCCCCAAACCAGGCAGGCCAAAAACAAAGAAAGAAAACTATAGACCAATCTCCCTAATGAATATAGATGTAAAATCTTAAATAGGATACTAGCAAGAAGACTCCAGCAAGTCATCACAATGGTTATTCACTATGACCAGGTAGCATTCATACCAGGAATGCAAGGATGGTTCAATATTAGGATAACCATCCACATAATTGACCATATTAACAAGCAAACTGACAAAAATCACATGGTTATCTCAATAGATGCAGAAAAAGCCTTTGATAAAATACAACACCCATTCCTATTGAAAACACTAGAAAGTTTAAGAATAGAGGGGCCTTTCCTAAAAATAATAAATAGTATTTATCTAACACCATCACCAAACATCATCTGCAATGGGGATAAGCCTTCCCAATAAGATCAGGAGTGAAGCAAGGATGCGCATTATCACCTCTATTATTTAACATTGTACTAGAAACGCTAGCAGTAGCAATTAGAGAAGAAAAAGAAATTGAAGGTATTAAAATTGGCAATGAGGAGACTAAGCTATCACTCTTTGTAGATGATATGATGGTTTACTTAAGGAATCCTAGAGGATCAACCAAAACGCTAGTCAAATTAATAACTTTATCAAAGTCGCAGGATACAAAATAAACCCACATAAGTCATCAGCATTTCTACATATATCCAACCCATTTTAACAGCAAGAATCAGAAAGACAAATTCCATTTAAAATCACCCTAGACAATATAAAATACTTAGGAATCTATCTGCCAAGACAAACACAGGAACTCTATGAACACAACTACAAAACATTTTCCACACACTTAAAACTAGATCTAAACAATTGGAAAAACATTGATTGCTCATGGGTAGGATGAGCTAACATAATAAAAATGACAATCCTGCCATTAAAATTTATTTACTTATTTAGTGCCATACCCATTGAATTACCAAAATGCCTTTTTACTGAATTAGAAAAAAAAACATAAAGTTCATTTGGAAGTACAAAGGATCAAGGATATTCAGGGAAATCATAAAAAAAAATACAAAGGAAGGAGGACTTGCAGTCCCAGATCTCACACTATACTATAAAGCAGTGGTCTTCAAAACAATTTGGTACTGGCTAAGAGTCAGATAGGAGGATCCGTGAAATAGACTTGGGGTAAATGACCTCAGCAAGACAGACTATGATAAGCCTAAAAATCCCAGTTTTGCAAACCAAAACCCAGTATTTGATAAAAAAAATGCTGGAAAAATTGGAAGACAATATGGGAGAGATTAGGTTTGTATCAACATCTCACACCCTACACTAAGATAAACTCAGAATGGGTGAATGACCTGAATATAAAGAAGGAAACTTAAGCAAATTAGGTGAACACTGAATAGTATACTTGTCAGATCTTTGGGAAAAGAAAGACTTTAAAACCAAGCAAGAGCTAGAAAAAAATCACAAAATATAAAATCAATAATTTTGATTACATCAAATTAAAAAGTTTTTGTACAAACAAAACTAACGCATCCAAAATTAGAAGGGAAGCAACAAATTGGGAAACAATCTTCATTACCAAAACCTCTGACAAAGGTCTAATTACTCAAATTTATAAAGAGCTAAAGCAATTGTACAAAAAATCAAGCCATTCTCCAATTGATAAATGGGCAAGGGGCATGAATAGGCAATTTTCAGTTAAAGAAATAAAAAATTATTATTAAGCACATGAAAAAGTGTTCTAAATCTCTTATAGTCAGAGAATTGCAAATCAAAACAACTCTGAGGTATCACCTCACACCCAGCAGATTGACTAACATGAGAGCAAAGGAAAATAATGAATGATGGAGGGGGTGTGGCAAAGTTGAGATATTCATGCATTGCTGGTGGAGTTGTGAATTGATCCAACCATTCTGGCCGGCAATTTTAAACTATGCCCAACGGGCGATAAAAGACTGCCTGCCCTTTGATCCAGCCATAGCAATGATGGGTTTGTACCCCAAAGAATTAATAGGGAAAAAGACATGTACAAAAATGTTCATAGTTGCACTCTCTGTGGTCGTAAAAAAATTGGAAAATGAGGGGATACCCTTTAATTGGGGTATGGCTGAACAAATGATGGTATATGTTGGTGATGTAATATTATTGTGCTCAAAGGGATAGTAAAGTGAAGGAATTCCATGGGAATTGGAATGACCTCCAGGAATTGATGCAGAGTGAGAGGAGTAGAACCAGGAAAATGTACACAGAGACTGATACACTGTGGTACAATCTAATGTAATGGAGTTCTCCATTAATGGCAATGCAATGACCCTGAACAACTTGGAGGAATATACAAGAAATAACTACTATCCATATCCAGAAGAAATACTGTGGGAGTAAAAACATAGAAGAAAAACAACTGCTTGATTACATGGGTTGAGGGGATATGGTTGGGGATGTAGACTCTAAATGAACATCCTAATGCAAACAATAACATGGAAATAGGTTCTGATTAAGACACAAGTAATACCCAATGAAATTGCCCATCGACTTCGGGAAGGGTGGGTTGAGGGGAGGGAGGGAAATAATGTATTTATTGTAAGCAAAAAAAATTAAATTAATAAAAAATTTAAAAAAATAACCTGTGACATTGTTGCAATTACAATATTTTACAGATGAGGAAAGTGAAGCTGAGAGTTTAAGGGGCTTGCTGATGGTCCCACAGATAGTATCTGAGATTATACTCTTTGTATTGTGCTTTGCAATCTGTTTATTGGTTATTGGTAATAGCTCACTTTTAGTATATACTTTTCATGTATATTTAGTTTATAGTTGATAATGCTTTGACACCAGTGTTATTTTATGCCAATGAGTAACCAGTTCCAAGTTGGAAACTATCCTTTATACTTGCTCTTGAGATGAATATCTGTTGCCACCATGCTCTCCTAACAGCATGGAACAAGGGACTGAATCCCTGAAATGCTGAACGATAATTTCTTATCAAAGAAAAAATTGAAATCGCCATATATATTTTTTTAAACATTGCTATTATGGAGCTTTCGTTTTCAGCCAGATAGCCCTTTCTTAAAAGTCACTTTAAAAGACCAGCTTCTACCACACCCTATGTGATAGCTTTCATAATTAAAGGTAGAAAAGAATAAGAAACAGATGGAAACAGAAGACAGAGACAGAGGCAGACAGACATATTTAAGGATACTCTCAAAATGTTTTACATATTTCAATAGAGAATGCTAGGAGTAAAATAGTAATTTAACAGATAATCACTTTTGCAACTTAAGAATGTATCACTGTTGTGAGAGGCTTGAGGTGAACCCCCTGTGTTTTCCATTGGTACCCTTTGCAAGAATTCAAGACTTCAAAACAGCTTAGAAATAAAAAGAGAAATTTATTCATTGGAAATTCATGTTGAATTTGGCTGGGAGGACAGCATAGATGAAAACTGTGTCCTAGAGGAGATGTGTTCTGAGTGTTTTATACTCTATTTACAGCTAGTGATCTATGACTTGAGGAGGGTATGAATTCCAACAAAAATAGGGGGTTGGTCACCTGACTGGAGCTCAGAGTGGTGACTTATGTCCTGAAGACAAAGGGTGTGACCTTCATAGTTTAGGGGACAAATAGATGTTTTAAATTCAATCTGATGGTATCAAAGCATAGGCTGGAAGTGTATCTCTGTGTCCATCTCAAGACCTAGGGGAGAATCCAAGGGGAAAAATTCTCTCAAAGGGTCTTTCTTATCATTAGCCTTTGAAGTCTAGGCCCCACCCTTTCTTTTAGCCTTAAGAATTCAAGGAAGCAAAGGAATTTTCCTGCACTTCTAATTTGGGGGTACAATGGGAAACCTAGAGTCCCACATCATTGCTACCAAATTATTCACATCTATAAAACAAAAAAAAAGGTATTTTTTGGATTATATTGGCTGACTTTAACAATCATTGCTGGCCAGGAAGTCTTTTCCCAAATTCTATTCCCAATGGATGACTCTGATTACCAGGTATAGGAAGAGTCTTTTCAGTTCATGAAACATTCAGGTACTTTTCATTCAGCATTAATACTATGTGGATTTTTATTATCAGTAACAAATCAAAGGCTTTTTATTCATGTGTATCATGTATTAGCATTACATTTTTTAATTTAAAAATGTATTACAAAATTTTCTGTTTTCAAGAATGGTTAAACTTAAGAAATGACTTTTAAAAATTAAGTGGATTCTGTTAAGAAAACAAACTAATAAAGATGGAATTTTGGGTTTGCTTAACATCTGATTTCCTCTATCTCAAAAATTATGATTCATAATCCAAATCAGATTATGTTGAATGCTGGACTTGGATGTTGGATTTAGAAATTCTCCTTCAGATTTTTATTCACTGTGTGACTGAATAATTCTTCAGTTTCATTTTCCTTATTTGTAAGGAGAATAATAGTAACATTTATCTTAAAGGGTTGATTTGAAGATTACATGTGAATAAATACATGTATATATGTATATGTGTATAATGTTTATAAATCTTATACAAGCTATATAAATGGTGAAGATGATAATTATATTCAACATAATCACTGGATGAATTTTCACAGTGTAGACAATTCAGAGAGTTCAACCTTAAATGGCCATGTGCATAGTTTGCCTTAATGCACTAAAGTAAATATTAAACTGCCTAAGATAAGCATGAATTTTATACTGTCTAGATTCTATGATCTGGGTTTGATCCCAAAAGGAAGCTTTAGCTTTCATGTGTAGTTCATACACTCTGTTACACTCCCATTTTTAAATATTTGGGTAATTTAAATTCAGTTGGTCCATAGCGATATTCCACAAGGGGTTCTTCATATTGAGGTACTGTCGGTTGTATATAGCAATCAATATAAGAATTTTATTCATAGTTAGATTTTTTGCATATTTATTTTAGGCTTTTTAGAAGAGAAATTGAATTTGAAACAAACTGATTATTTTTTCTTTTTTTGTTAAAGGTCTAAGAATACGCTTGTTCAATTTTTCCCTCAAGGTATTAAGCTGCTTATTATACATAATTCGAGTACTTCTGGATCCTCCACCACAAGGAAATAAATGGTAACTTTTTTTATTTGGCCTTGTAAATTGTTCCTTCAGGTTTTGTGGAAAGGATTAAGCACAGTTTTATTGTCACTTTGTGCCATTTATAATTTAAGTTTCACAGAGAAAGAAAATTTATCTCTAAAAAAAATTGATCTAGTTATGACAATAACTATTGTGGTTTTCCTTACATGCTTTTCATTTTATGAGATGTTTTATGTGTTTGACTTTTGATTTTATTCCTGTGGGAAACTCTGATTTGCAAATCAATCACTTTGTTCCTACATCACTGATAGAATTAATAAAAGAGAACATTATATACAGCAACAAAATATTGTTTAAAGAATGACTCGTATATGTTCCCCTATAGAGAAAGAATTGATAAATAGAACTAAGTAAGCCATAGTTCTATATATAAACTTTTTCCCCCCTCAAATGATGCCTTTTATAATATGGAGAGGAGGAGATCAGGGACCAGGGGAGTTAATGCAACAAATAAATATTAAAATTAAAAAAAAGTGACTAGCTCTTGGACATCCTGTTAGTTCTAGTTTGAGGAAAGGCATGAACCTAGGCCTCCTTGACTCTACCCCTGTACTTACTTTCTTGTACTTTCTAGTATGTATTTAGTAGTGTGGAAGAAGCCTGGAAAAATTGAAGCTAGTTATCAATGCTCAGTCTTCTCAGGTTCAGAGAAGTTGAACTGTAGTACTTCATTCATACATTTTTACAGATTCACAGAATGTGTGTCCTAAATCCTTCTTACCTTGAAAGAACCAAAGATGTTAAGGGTCCTTGAGCCATTATGTGGCTGACTTATCTACTTTCCTAGGGCTCCCCTTCATTGTTATTCTAATCCTTGCATCTGCTCTATACCAGGTGGCTTCTTGTCCTCTGAATAGCTGGAGACCAATCTTTGCCATCTTATTTATATCTTCATTCACTTAACTTCATGCTCATTGCCCTGTATTTCAATCCTAGCTGTACTGTGTTCTTACCTCACCCAGCTGTTTCTGACCCTTCATTTCTAATCTGGACAGAGAGGAGACACAAAATGTCTTCATCTCCCTTCCAACATGAGAATCATAGGATTAGATTTAGAGTCAGAACTGATCTCCTACCCACCTCATTTTGTAGATGAAGAAATTAAAGACCTACAGGTTAAGTAGGTAGCAAGTCAAAGAGCTGGTCCTTAAAGCCTGCCAGTTTTCTTTCCATTCAACATGCAGGCCTTAAAGTCATTCCCAATTAAATGAACCCTGAAGTGGGAAATCTTAAGGATATGAATATTTTGGACATCTTAATAGGCTCTACGATCAGCTAAGTCAATTAAAGCATAAGTTTCTTAAGTATAATGACTCTGGGATTTTTTTTATTTGTTGTTTATTTATTTATTTATTTATTTATTTAAACACTTACCTTCCATTTTGGAATCAGTACTGTGTATTGGTTCCAAGGTGGAAGAGTGGTAAGGGCTAGGCAATGGGTGTTAAGTGACTTGCCCAGGGTCACACAGCTGGGAAGTGTCTGAGGCCAGATTTGAACCTACAGCCTAGTCTCTAGGCCTGGTTCTCAATCCACTGATCTAGCCAGCTGCCCCTGTTGTTGTTTTTTTTAATCGTAATATTTCTCAGTACCAAGCAAAAGGTCTCCCATATTCAGTGCCTGTTTGATGAATTGAACTGGATCTCATTACTTAGGTCTTTGAATTTAGTTTGTATGTCATATATTAAATGGTAGGTAGTTCATATAGTATTCTTAAATTAGCAAGCTATTGGTTTATGCAGTATAAATTAGTGGTTTTTTTCCCCTTATTCTCGTCTTACATGTTTGACAATTTGTTAGATCATTTTTCATGTCCTCCCAAGTGTGAGTGTCTCCTTGGACTCGATGTGCCAGGCCTGCTATCTTTCTCTCTGTCTCTGTCTCTTTTTATCCCTCCTTCCCCTCTCTTCTCTCTCCTCTTTTCTCTTTCCCTCTTAATGCTATCTTTGATAATCTGTCTCATTAACCCCCTTGGATTCAGCTGTTATGTCTATGCTGATGACTGTCAAATCTGTACATCCAGTCCTCACCTCTCCTGAGCTCTGGTCCCACATCAGTAATTGACCACCAGACATTTTTACCTGGATGTCTCATAAGCAACTCCAGTGAAAGCAGAGATAGATTTGGAATTAGTAAGATTCTTGTCAAATCTCACTTCTGTTATTCAACAGCTTTGTAATAAATAGGCAAGTCAACTCTTTGTAGTCTACCTTATTTGTAAAATAGGGACTTGAGGCCCTTCCAGTACCAAACCTATGAACCTTTCATCATATATCATTTAATCTCCTAATTTTATTTCCTTCTCTTTATAACTTATTGCTATTGGGCACTATAATCCTTCCATTCACCTAGGTTCATAACCTCACATACATCTCTGTTCTCCCTTATTCTGCCATATCCATTAATTTCCAGGAAGGCTCACTGATTCCAATTCCACAGTTTCTTTTGCATCCAACCCCCTCCCCCCCCATGTCCCCTTCTCCATTGTTGCTTTTTACTTAGTTTATTGCAAAAGTTTAATTGGTCTCTCTGCATCTGGTCTTGTCTTCCACATAGCTGCCAAATTATTATTACTAAAGCACACATCTGACCATGCTCCCTTCTTGAACATTAAGCCCCAGTGGCTCCCTAGCACCTCTGGGCTAAAAATGAATTCTAATTTTGGCTTTTAAAGTCATTCTCAATATGTGAACTACTTTATTTTTAGTTTTGTAACTGCAGTCCTCAGTACTTTTAAATTACAAACACTTGCTTGAATATAAACCAATCAATTTTAATAGATTATTGATGATCACATTCAGTTTAAATATTTTATACTAAACCTATGTGAATAATATTCCTCCACAAAATAGCTTTTTTAAAATGGCAAATATCAGTGAAACAATTATACCATTTTCTTGGCTAGTCAGTCTATCAATGTGTCACATAAATTATTTAGGAACTTGTCTTGGTCCCTTTTCAAGTTGGTACTAACAGAGACTGTCAAAATTGACATCATGTAGATATCTGTTGCTACCATTCCCAGAAAACATCTGTTAATGTTAAGTACATTTTTAAACTTCTGACTCTAAATCTGTGATTTCCTATGAAAGTCAAGGATTCTTATGAATTCTATATTAGAACTGTTTATATCTTTATATACTTCCAATCATAGAAATAGAACTCCAGGATACAGGAACATATTTGTACAGGGAGCACTTAATTAATACCAACTCTACAAGAATCACATATATTTGTTATAATACTTACACAATATGCAGAATATCTATTTTTGCTTTTAATGGGGAGATTTCATGGAGTGGAAAAAATTGAGTGTTTCTATACAGTGAAACTACATCCTATATATGCTTATCCTAGCACTCTAAAGGCCTATAGTTGAAGGCAACAGACAAAATTGGGGAGACATGAATGTTTAAAATCTCTCCTTATTCTCTCCTTTCTCCAGCTGCCTTATTTGCATATGAATAGTATCACAACTTTGCTCATTTTGTACACTATGTTTCCATTACCACAGCCAAAGATGATTATTAACTTTTTTCACCAAGTCACATTGTTGACTCACATTTAATTTTCATCACATTAAAATTCGCATGTCTTTTTCACTTGAATTGGAGTCTAGGCACATCTCTCCTTCATCTCTTTATGAAGTTGAACTTTTGAACCCTAATGTGAAACTTTATTTTTAATCCTAATAAATTTTAAATTATTAGGTCTGTTCCTCTTTACAGTCTGGCAATAAGCATTTAATAAGTGACTACTATGTGCCAGACACTGGGCTAAGAATAGGGACACAAAGTAAGGGAAATGACAATACCTGCTTCCAAGGATCTCATAGACTAATGGAGGAGACAACATGAATAATTATGAACAAAATGAGCTCCACATAGGATTAATGAGAAATAACCAGTAGAGGAAGTGATTCGTATTCAGGAGGACATCTTATAGAAGACAAAATTTTATCTGAAAATTAAAGAAACAGAAAGAACCCAGGAGGGAGAGAATGAAGAGAATTTGATACATAGAAGATAGTCAGTGGAAATACCCAGATGGATTGTCTTGTAAAAGGAACCACAAGGTCATTGACAATGGTGGGTAGAATACATGGGAGTGAATAAGATATAAGAAGACTGGACAGTTAAGAGTCAACCTTGTAGTAAAGGGCTTCCAATGCTAAATAATGGATTTTATATTTGATCTTATTGTTGATAGGAAACTGTTTGAGTATATTGAGTAGGGTTGACATTGTCAAATTTGTGCTTAAAGAAGATCACTTTGACACTCTGAGTGGAGAATGGATTGAAGTGGGGAAAGAATTGTTTTGGGAAGGGTAAGCAACAGGCTATTACAATAGGTCATATTGTTTTTCTTAACTTTAATTGCAAGATTCATCCAGTTTGGCATTTTGCCTTCTTAACATAATTTAAGACTGTAATTTGATTAGAATAAATTCTATAAGCATTTTTAAGTGCCTATCAACTTGTCAACTAGATTTTATTGTAAGTGCCAGGAACTATAATAGGGACTGGTAGATAAAGAGACAAATATGTAATAGCTCCTGACCATGAGGATTTCATATTCTACCAACATTTTGATACTTTTGGTTATTTGCCCTTAATTATTTACCTTTTAAAATCAAAATTAGAATTTCTTGTACTCACAATAATCATCAATCATCTATTTGAAATAGTAATGTTATGTCATGAAAATTGCTTGAGAGCATGCCACTATCTTATTGACTTGACTTATTCTGTAGAAATCTAGTCTAAGGAAAATGACCTGTTCCCAGTCTCAAAACTCTGAAATTTCTTTTTCTCTAAACATAGGGCAGGTTTCAAATAATGGCAAGTGTCTCCATAATTATCTATCATGAATTCAAAGATGGCACAGTTACTTCTTCTTAAAACTCTTCTCATTTCTCACATCTGTAACTAAATCTTTTTGGCCCAATCAGATGTTTTAGCAGTCCCCTTTATTAGTTGTTTTACTTTTTGTTCAGTAAGATGCTTCCAACAGATACTTAGACATTGGGAGTCCTCTGTCACTACTATATCTTGTTTCTAAGCCAACTTTATGATCATCTGCTAAAATTCATCATCTATTTCCCCTTTCTGGTATGTTACAATGTATTTCCAAAATTATATAACATTACTTGCTCCATTAATCATCACCCAAAGGCATGGTCTCTTCTCCTTTTCATATATAGCACTTTGATAGGCTGGAATATAGTAGGTACTTAATAACTGTTAACATATATTTTCTCATAAGAATATATGTCTTTTTGATACACAATGATGCTCTAGTCTTTTTTTTCACCTATTCTATTAGAATAAAGCATACTTTTTCAATGTAATATTCAAATAATGAATCAGATTTGTTCAAGCATCTTTGATCCCATAATGTAACTTTCTTTCACTAAGGTATATACTTCATCTTCTTTATTATCTGTACTCTGCACATTTGATTATAGGCATATAAATTTCTGAGTTATTACAACTCATTTTATTGTGTGTTGCCTCCTGAGATTTATTGGATTCTTCCTACTGATACTCTTCCTATATTATACCTGCCATGCTCTGACTTTACCTAAGCAATTATAGGTGTTCAGTTCCACTCACCATTCCATTTTTATTTAAAGCCTCAAAATGAAAGAATCCTCAATTATAATAAATTTAAAAAATTGTTAGTTTGTTTGACCTTTTCTTTTTCTTTTTCACATTTCACAATCTTCCAACACATTTGGATTCTCCACTGTCTTGTCAGGTTTTTCTTTCACTTTGTATTTTTCCTCCTGATTCACTATGTCTTCTTGAAATGCCAAGATAGCTGTCTTTTGGAATAAGCAGGGCTGTCATGCAGAAAAGCAATTAAACTTGTTTTATTTGTCCCCAGAGGGAAAATTTGGGCAATAGGTAGCAGTAGCAGAGAGGAATGTTCAGACATAGTCTAAGGAATAAAAAAAAATTCTTACCACTAATTATATACACACACTACTTATATAAAGCTTTAAGGATTGCCAAATACTTTATATCAAATCTTATTAGAGCTGTCAAAGGGGAGTGTGTTGCCTATGGAGATCATTGGTTTCCTGTCACTGAGATCTTCAAGCTAAGGCAAGATGGCCAATTCTTATGTATCTTTTAGAGAATAGTCTTCAGGTACTAGTAGGACTAGATGATAAATGAGGTATTTTCCAACTCCAACCTTCTAATGATTCTACTTTTTTCAAAGAGCATTCCTTTCTCCCTGATATGCTAGAGAATGGGAAGTCTTTCAACTCTTTTGCCTACCTCCATTATCAATCAAGCATACATTAAAAATTTGTGAATTTTTAGTGAAAAATACTGTGCTAAGTGATGTGAAAAAAAGAAAGACAAACAATAGCTTTTCCCCCTCAATTAGTTCATATTCTAATGAATGACATAAGGGCAGGGTAAATTGGAGCCAATTTCATATAAAATTTATGGTAAATGCTAACCTCATGCTAAATACAAATAAATATATGCTAAATATCCTTCATGATGTTGAAATCATGTTAGTGGTTGAGACTACCAAAAGAAAAAAAAATGTAAAAAGAAGAGAAGGCCAAGGATTTTTGGCATTTAGGAGGCAGAAGAAAAAAGAGACAGAAACAGGTATTCAGAGAGAGGAAAAGTGATCACAGAAGTATCCCAGAAGCCCAAAGACATTAGTATTTCAAGATGGAGTTGCAATTTCATCATAGATCTAGAGCTTGAAGGGATCTCAGATATCATCTAGTTTAATCCTTTCTTTATACAAATGAAGAAAATGATACCCAGAGAGGTTAGATATTTTGCCCATTATCAGGATGGTCAGTGCCAGAGGGAAGATTTAAAATCCTCTGACTCCAAACTCAACACTTTTTTTCCATTTTTAACCACATGTTAAACTCTGCAGAAAAATCATGAAGATTGAGGAGAAAGATCCATTATTTTTAGCAGTTCCCAAGTCATTGGTAGCCTTATTATGAAAAGTTTCAAAAAAAAATCTAGAGATGGAAGCCTGTGAGGAGTGAGTAGGTGTTTGATAGTAAAAAGGGAAATAGAGTTCAGATGGTAGTCTACCTTTCCTCTTACCTCTAACTTTCCTTTTTTCTTTCCACATATTCTCTTTCCACTAAGCTGGACATATGTGGTCTTTTAACATACCCCTCGCATTGTCCCTCTTAGTCTTTGCTCACACTGATTCCTATACTGTGATTTCTTTTTCCCTTTCCATCTTTTTCTATTATAATTATTATATATATTATATATATATTATATTATATTATATCTATTATAATCCTAACCACTTTTCAGTAAATGTTAGTCAAATTTAAAAAAAATAACTTATTAGAATATGACAGCCTTTATGCTGGGCACAGGTAACACCAATATCAGGTCTGGGTAAGTAATCCATGACATATTCTAGTAGGTAGAAAAAACATATTTACTATTAAGTAAATAAAGTACAGATTGTTACCTTTATTTGTGGTATAATCCCCTTTGATAGTCTGATGAATTCTCTAGATACCATTTTAGAACAATAGGTTTAAAATTTTTTATGATTGAAGGAAAAGTTAAATTTTAATTAGAAATGAGAGAAAGTAAAACGTAATTTTTTACCCTTCAAGTTCATCACATTCCTCCCCTAGACCATATGCTTCATGACTTTACTAAATTTTATTCTTCCCTATCCCAACACCCAAGAGGCATCTAATAAATGATGCTTCAAGAAGGAGAATTTTCAAAACAAGGTGCCTAGAAAAAGAAAGAATGAGCGGAATTAGGAGTTTAATGGTAAAAGGTTTAGTTTTAGGAAGAAGGCAAATCTCCCCTTCCTCTAATATAGAAAGAAAGGAGGAGAATCTTTGCTCATCATTGGTGAAGATTCAAAGACATTTTGAAGCATACATGAATAGAGTTAAAGGGACCCCCACTTCAGCTAGCTTTTATCTTTTCATAAATAAGAATCTTTAGTCTCTTGAGAATGTTCTGAGAGTGTATAGGAAAGAAGTGGGGGTGGAGTTTTGAGAACTATGAAAAAGATTTTTTTCTTTTTTTGGGAAAAGCTCTTGTAGAGAGACAAGTCTGTGAAAAGGTTCACTTAGTGAGAGATTGATTGTAGTGCTAGTACTGTCAAAAAATTAGTCCTGTAAGGGATTGTCAAGATAATACTTAGCATTTGAATTTTGAATGCCTAGGATGACTTAATAATCTGAAACTGGATAGAATATAATACTCCATTTCTTAGCTCAAACTTTTTAGGGAATCCTAATGTTTACTGTTATAAGATTTACTGCATCTTGTGGGCAGTTGCAACTTTAAGCAATTGTCCAAATGCTTTGCTTTATGAACCCAAACATCTAGGTTTTTGGTATCATGTTAGACAAATGATCTAGGTGTTTGGTTATTTCTAGGTTTCTCGTAGATTTTTTTCATCATTTTGTAGACACTTCTATCAAGAGTAAAGAAACATTTCTAAAAGCAGTTAGTTTATTTTACATGTAAAACAAAATCTTTCTAGAAGACATTTAAATACAGAGTCCAGAATAAAATTCCTGTCTTATGGTCATCATAACTGATTTTAAATATTTGTTGATTTTTAAAGACTATGAACTTTTCAGGTACTGACCAGAAATTTTGGATTGGACTGTAAGGAATATCTTATTATTTGTTTGGAGGCAAGTAGGGCATAAAAGCTCACAAAATTGTGTTGATTGAAATGAAAATGAGCAGAGTTATATACAATTAACATGTCTATAATATTCTTTATGTTAAATTATAATTGTTAAATTAGAATCACAAGGGATATACATTTAAAAATCATGTTACTGCAATTAGAAATGAGTCTGTAACAGAATAAATTTGGATTCTATTTTGAATAAAATGTTCTATTGGTGTCCATATTGCTTAATGAAAAAAAGAAGTAGGCTGGATGGATACGCTTAAAATTAATGAGTCAAACTCAGCAAAGAGTTTTGTTTAATTATAGCTTCTGATCCTGTAAAGCTGAAAATGTTCAGTGTAGATTTGCTGTATTATACCCTCTCCTTGAGGAGAAATGAAATGAAATGAAAACCTTGTGAGCATAGACAAGTTTAGGTATTTGAATGGACTTTTACTGTCAAATGCATGCAATTATAATAATGACATAAAAACTAACTTCTTTAAGTCTCACTAATACAAAGACTCATTGAAAAATAGGGATAGGGATAGGTATTTGACTTTTGATTGCACGGATATAGAGAATTCCTGGGGATAGGAAACTCCCTCTACCAACGCAGGTTGGGACATTATCTGTAACTTATAGTATTAAAAAAATGACTGGACCATTGAAAGTCTTTAGTGACTTATCCCATGTAACATCGCTAGTAGGTAGATTTGAACCCAAGAGTTCTTGACTTTGAAACCAGTTCTTTATGCAACAATGCCTTTGGTCAATGCATCAGAAACAAACAAACAAACCTCGAGGCTTGTATTGCCAATGAGAAACAAGTAACCACTACCTGCTGTTACTTAAAATTATTCTTCATTATGTCTTTAGAATACTAAAACTTCTGAAAGTATATATTTTTGTTTTCATATCATGTATTATGCTACCCAAAGTTTACTCCCAAAATATTATCCTCTTTATTTTAAATTGTCTAATTCACTTAAATTATAATGCGACATATTAAATCACTAAATATATTAATAAATGGTGATTAAGAACTATATGATAAAGCCTCTTAGTTTGAGCAACTTACAGACAAAACTTTTAATCATCAAACATTCAGAAGAACAGATTTCTACTATATTGTGGTTTTAAAATGTGTCAAACAATGTTATAATAGATCAATTTTTAATATAGTCATTAAATGTTTATCAATTACCCTTTCTTTAGCCTTCCACCTTTAGACAAAGAATCATTTGACACAAAGATATATGTATATATAAAACTATGACTTGCTTTTTTCTTTTTATCAGTTCTTTCTCTGGAGGTGGATATACACAAGTCATTCTTCAAACAATATTTCTGTTGCTGTAAATAATGTTTTCTTGGTTCTGCTTATATGAAATGTGCTAGTTATTATGTTTGATGTAGTGATGTTTTATTAGGTCACTGTCCTCAATGAACTTATAATTTAATATAACATAATAAGTCACATAAAATAACCCACAATACAAGGCAATATAAGGTGGTTAACAAAAAAAAATGGAAGAAATAAAGTGATTAGGAGATGAGATAAATTGTATTACCCCTATCTAAGTATGGTATGCCGTTTTGCGTTCAGAAAGAGGGATAGGCATGACTTCTTAAAAGAGAATCTCTTTTAGCCTCGGAAGTTGTCAGCAAGTTTGCCCTGGACATCTTGCCATTCACTTTTCTCTAATTCTGACCCAATCTTTATTTCCACTCATTGCTCTGAGACAGCAATGAAATCAAAGCTATCATTGTTTTAGAAAGGCTTTATTAATTGACTCCATTGTTTTTTAAGTCATACATACACATAATGCTGTGATTTTTCCCACTACTCCCCTATATGTGATGCCTATTAAAATATAATCTTGAAGATAGACTGTTTCACTTTTTTATCTCTAACATTTAGAATAGTTCTTGACACAAAGCAAGTAATTTATTTACATTTATTTATAGTTAATTTACTGAAAATCCTGGCTGTGCTATGAACTACATAGATGACCTTGGGTCAAGCTCAACTTACTTTCTGTCCTGGGAGCTCAGTTAAATGATGAGATTCTACAAAATCATCCTTGAAAGTCTCCAAGGACCGTGAAAGATTTATTTTATCATTCTATTTTTTTTGCAAAAGTTGTGTTTTGTTCCTTTGGTTTACAATAAAACCTGTCCTTAATATTATGGGTTATATGCTTAGAAGAGAAGTTGGTGTCAATGTGCTGAGTGTCAGGTGGCAGTTTCTTGGATTTTCTGAGTGGGAACCCTGATCTCCAGAAATGAGCCAGAGAGGTATCTGAGGAATTGCAAAAGAGGTACAGATGCTTGTTTACCTGAAGCCATCTGTTTTTCAAGCTTCTTTGCCCAGGTAGAACTAAAGATTTCTGCTGTTAATGACATGTGCTGATGGGAAAGCAAGGTTTCAGAAAAGAGATGGCATTTAAACTGAGCCTTGAAGAGTGAATAGAACTTTGATAAGCATAAATGAAGAGTTATTTGAAGTGGAAAGAATAACAGTGAAAATGGTATGTGGATAGGATTTTGCAAAATATCTTTAGGGAATGGAGGATAGATCATCAATCTGGCTTTAATTTAGATTATTTTCTAGAGGAGTAGTGGGAAACAAAGCTTGAAAGATAAATTAAACTGGATTTTGAAGGGTCTGGAATATCTGAATAATATTACACTGTTTTTGGTTCTAAATCTCATGCAATTGCTAGCATGCCATAATGCCAACAGGAACCATTAAAAACTCAAATAATTTACTTTCTATCGTCTGTGAGGACAAGATGGCCACTGAGATCCATTCTTACTCCCATTCTTAAGTTCTGATATGATTCTCTGAAGGTTTTTGAGCCCAGGAGTGGCAAGATCAAAGCAATGCTTTAGGGAGATTAATCTTCTTGTAGGATAAATAATTATCTGAGTAACTATCAACAGTGAACATTAAAGTTGGAAGTTAATTGAAAACTGAGCAGGCACTTTTAACATTTCAATCATGGGAGGAACTTCAGGGTTTTCTCTATCATTCTAACAAACAATTAATTGAAGGTCAGAGAAGCGGGTTTAGATCACAGGGATAACTCTTAAAAATCCAATTAACATAAAAAATGAGTGTTTTTTAAAAATTATGTGAGGATAGATAATTGCATTTAGTGACAGAGTGTGACAGAAATAATAGTTTATATTTATATAGCACTTTATAAAAGTATAAATCAATAAATCAGTGAAGTTAGGTGTAATCTTAATTTTATATAAGGAATTCAAAGCATTGAAGACAGTTTCTTGTTCCTACCCAGTTCTTGGTAAAGCTAAGGCAGGTCAGTTTTGACCCTAAGTCTAATACTCTTTACATTATACACCACTGTTTTTCAATAATATTATTGTCCAGCTACAAATCATTTTAATATGATTACTTTTATAATAACTGTAATGACTTTATATATATTGTCATATACTTTATGACTATACATGGAAAACATTACTTGCCAGAGCTATTAACAAAGAATTTACTATACAACAAATCTATTGACTCATAGGGTTGTGGGGAATAAAAAGAATTAATTTATTCTCCTCAGGGTGGACATTCATCCTACCCTCCTCCATTAGGGATCAAAGTCATTTTAGGGTTACAGAATAAGACCTCAAGGACATTTTTATTGCCACAGGCCCGGCTAGTTGGGAGACCTCTTATCTAATTTCAAGGATGAAAGCCATTAGGCTATTCTACCTACTTATCTTCTCAAATGTTTAGGAGCCAGAGTAGTCACTCCCAAAGACATGGCTACCTTCCCCTTCTTGATGGGTGTGATGGATGACCTCACACTAGGTATCTTGCTGTTTTCTGATTAGGATATACTTAAGAACCTGGATTGTAAGTCCTGACCCCAAGACAATGAGGTAATTGGACAGATGAGGAAGGGATCTTGCATCAGGAATCTATATAATTTTTGTAACTGCACCCATGTATTGGTGTATGACACTAGGGCATTTTCTACTTCCTATAAGAAGAATAAAGACACTTCTTCCACTCTCATTCTCTGACTCCAAGTTTGTAATTGTAATTAGTGGTTGGTGGTCACTTTTATCCCATTCAGTGTTACAGATAGGCACTGGGCATGTAATTTAGTGTTATTGAAAATTCCCAGCTAAGGAAATTCTCCCAATGCCCACTAGGGTATTGGGAATGGAGAGAACAGATGGGGTGAATGTTTTCTGCAACATAGCAATAGAAAGTTGTTTAGAGCACTAGAAAGTAGGTGCCTTACACAGGTGGCTTATTCTATAGCCAATATGTATCAAGAGAAGGACGTGACCAATAGAGGAATAAAACCTGCTCTGGCCAGCAAAGGTTTTTCAGTAACGTTTTAGAAATGTAAAGCAGAAGTTGGGATTCATAAAACAACAATTCAGCACGTAGAAGCACATGAGATAATTTTGGTTAAGCCATTTGCTTGCTTCTCCCCCATACATTTAATTGAACAAACAATTCTTTTTAACTAGCACTTATAAATACCTTCCATGTTCAGGTCACTGTTATGGCTCAGAGATTAAAATAAAATAAAGTAAAAAAAAAATAAAAAAAATTCTCCTGTCTATGAAGGGCTTCTGTTGGACTATACAACATAAAGATAAAACTTCTCAGCTTGGTAGCTCGTGATTCTGTCCCTTCTTTATACTTCCATTCTTGCTTGTGCTACCTTCTCTTTCCTCAAATTCAAGATTCTCTGTTCTCCAAGTGGGCATTTTGCATTGACAACTAAACTGTGGCTTTTCTGAGGCTAGGCACTGTGTTTTATAGTTTATAGTTTTATAATTTCACAACAAATTCTTGTAAGTTCAAGAATACTCCCACTCTATCAAGAGTTAGTTAATAGATGATATCATTCATTTTTGTTACTACAATTGAAGCAAGTTGAAGAAAGTACTAAAAGAGTCAGGAAATAGATTACATGAAGGAAGACTAAAGGATCCAGAACTATTCAGAGAATTTCAATTCACTCAGCAAACTTTTATTAAGGGACTTAATTACTTTTAAGTGTAAAATGTTGATGGTGAAGACTGAAGGGGAGACTTCACAATAGACAGTAAATTTGTACACATATATCAAGTAGCAATGATCTGTTATTACTGAAAAGAGTTGGAGGGAGTTGAATGAAGTTTAGGAAGGAATTTTTTAAATTAAAAAAAATTTATTTAATTATTCAATTTTGAAGATTATTCCTTGGTTACAAGAATCATATTCTTTCCCTCCCTCCCCTCAACCTACCCTTTCCACAGCCAATGGGCAATTTCACTGGTGTCCTTGATCAGAACCTATTTCCATGCTGTTGTTGTTTGCACTAGGATGATCATTTAGAGTCTACATCCCCAACCATTTCCCCCTCGACCTATGTAATCAAACAATTGTTTTTCTTCTGTGTTTCTACTCCCAGTTTTTCCTCTAAATGTGGATAGTGTTCTTTCTTGTAGAACACTGCGTTGCCCCTAATGGAGAAGTCCATTACATTCCATTGTACCACAGTGTATCAATCTCTGTGTACAATGTTCTCCAGATTCTGCTCCCTTCACTCTGCATCAATTCCTAGATGTCATTCCAGTTCTGCATTAATTCCTAGATGTCATTCCAGTTCACATGGAATTCCTCCAGTTCATTGTTCCTTTGAGCACAATAGTATTCCATCACCAACATATACCACAATTTGTTCAGCCATTCCCCAACTGGAGGGCATCCCCTCATTTTGGTAAATAATTCTTGATTATCATTAATTATAATTAATATAATTCAAGATTTAGATGTTTTAAAATTATTTAAAAATATCAATTCTTTGGTATAATTTAGATGGGATATTATCTGAAAACAAATGGGTGAACTAGATGGCTTCTATATGTCCTTTCCAAAAGGATATTTATGATACTAGAAAATATCTTAGCTTAAAGAATGATTTTTCATCTACCTGTGGTGCAGAGAGGTTACTAATTTGAATTTATGTTGATTAACCAAAATTACTTTACTGCCATTGGTAGATCCATTATATATATGTATATGATTACAATTAATTTTATTGCAATCATTTACATAAAAATTGAGTTACCTTTTGACTACTTCCCACAAACCTAGCCCTATCAATGCCTGTAGGAGAGCACACTCTGCCATAGTTGGTTGAAGACTAACCTTGAGGGTCAATAAGATGGGCTCAGGTCTTGCTTCTGTTGAGTACTAGCTATATTACCATGGCCAAGTAAATTAACCTCTCAGAGCTCTATGTGACTCTCTAAGATTCCAAATTACAGAAGAGCTGCAGATCTTTATTGACAGATAAAATTTCCATGGTTGTAATTTGCACTGATGAAATCACAGGTTTGCAATAACAATAATAGCCATAAAATATATACTTAAAATTGATAGATTTATGCTTATATGCATATATTTGGCACAAGATCTCGATGTTCATTTTCCAGGGTAAATTAAAATAGAAATACTATTATTATAAATGATTTTATGATATTTGGGTATGAAAAAATAACATTCATATACTTTTCAATATAGTTATAATTTTCCATCTGAATAAGAGGACTTCAAATGAAACAGGAAGTACTATTATATATTAACCCAAAGAGTATACTTCCTATCCATATTAAAGACAGCAGCAACAAAATTTTTTAGCTCTCAATGGCCAATATAAACATTGTAAGCACTGTTTAATTAGGCAGAAAAAGTCCAGAAAAATCCTAAGCAAAGATTGAAAATTGTACCTTTTATGAATCTATCCACTAGAGATTTTAATCTTTGCTATAACACATGTCACTTCCCTACATTTGGAGTTTTATGGCATTAGCAAACTATAATTCTTTTCCTTCCTTCCTTCCTTCCTTCCTCCTTTTTCTTCCTGCTTTATTCTCCTCCCCTCTCATGATTCCAACAATGTTATGAGCTATTGGTGAAGAACTCCTTCTACCAATTTAGGTTATATTCTCCACAATTTATAATTTTAGAGAATTGCCTGGAGGAGAAAGTTCAAACCTATAGTCCACTGGCAGCATATGGTCCAAAGGCCCACAACATTTCAGCTGGATCCACATTAAACTGAAATTAGAAATTATTTAACAAAGTAAATAAAATATAATTAAAATAGATACTACATTTAAAAAATTATGTTGATTTGTAGAGTCAGGAATCTGCAGTTTACTGGATTATTTTTCTATATGAATTTGATAGTACTAGCCTAGAGCCCACAGAGAGTAATAGACTTTCCCAGAGACATTTAATTGGTATTTGTCATAAAATGGAAATGAATGGCTTCACTCTCAGAGCAGCTTTCCATCCCCTTACCTCATTTTATTCATAAAAAAGCAATGTTTTAAAATATCATTCATTGAGTATCCTTAGATACACTGTGCAGAGTGATTGCCTTAGTTGCTTATCTATAGTTTGTTGAAAATAGTTCTGTTAAGTTAGTGTCAACCTAAATATATGAAAATTTCAAAATAACATTTTTATTTTGTCGAGATATAAAGTCTGTAGATTTAGGATTTCTCAGAGTCTCTAGGTCCTCTAGTGAGGACCAAGTCATTTCCAATTCTAGAGGATGGCAGCCATATATTTAAAAAAAGAAAGATATTAAAACAAAGTGGAATCTCAAAAGAGTGAAACATTAACTGGGTTTTAAAAATAATTTTTCCAAACCTTTTCTGTGCAGTTGTCCAGCTACTGATGGAAATGACAAAATTAAATTTCATTCATTTCATCAGTCTGAGCTGTCAGTGTTGCCAGTTGTCGGTATAAGTTCATTCTAATACTATTTCCCAAAAGTTGAGTATGGTATAATTTTTTACCTAGAGACTTGAGGCTTTCTTTTTACTTCAGATCTGGGTCTAAGGACCCTCCAGTCTCTTTTTTTTATTTATTTATCTTGTGAATGTTATTCATGAAAGTAATCTTTGGAATCAAAACACACTTCCAATTTAATTTTTTGTAGAAATGTAACTGACCTAGATCCTAAAACAATTAGTGGTCTCCTGAGTCATGCTTATTGCCAATATTTTGCTCTTCTGTGTTTGTCAGGATAAACACTTCAATTTTTCTCAGAACATGGTTTTCTGATTTGTTTGATTCACATTCGAACCTCACTGAATATTATTTTGCAAACAATAGTATTCTGGTAATTTTATGTCATACCAGCATACTGTGGTATACAAAATGATAACTAAGTTATTCTTAAATGGCTTTTTTTTCTTTTATGGTGAAGACCACTTTTCAATCTAATTGTGAGACTTGCTATTCTATAAGTATAGTTATCAACTTAAGGTGAGTCTCATATATAGTATTTGTACCAAGTTCTGAGAGCTGCATATTAAAAAGAACATTGACAAACTGGTACATATAGATAAAGATGACTATGTCATATGAGTATCAGTTAAAGGAACAAGTGCTGTTTAGCTTGGGGGAGAAAAGGAAGGTGAGGGATGGAGAGAGTAAATTCTAAATACTCTTAAAATGTTTAAAGAACTTCCATGTAGAAGAATAAATCATTATATTTTCATTGTAGCTCCAAAGGGCAGGACTAGTTCTAATGACTAGAAGTTATAGGGAAACTTTTTTTGTCTCAAAATAAGAAAAAAATCCTAAGTATAAGATTAGGTCAAAATGGCATCATTGGTTTTTAGGAAGACAAGGCCAAGTGGCAGGTATGAAGTTCTTCAGAATTATGTCTCAAGGCAATGGTGATCCCTTTTGCTCCATATAGGATTTTGATTAAACCATTTTTTTAAGTTCTGGGCAATTCAGAATTCATGGGGGACAGCTGGGTGGCTGAGTGAATTGAGTGTCAGGCCTAGAGATGGGAGGTCCTAGGTTCAAATCTGACCGCAGATATTTCTCAGTTGTGTGACCCTGGGCAAGTCACTTAACCCCCATTGCCTAATCCTTACCACTCTTCTGCAAATAAACAGTATTGATTCCAAGACAGAAGGTAAGGGTTTAAAAAAATTCATAATTCCTTGGTTCTTCATGTGGTTGAATGTCTAGTGAGAGTTTTAAGAGAATTAAGCTTAAAATGTCTATGCATTTTCTTCTCTGCAGTATTAATTGTTCAAATCATCATTCAATTTCTTCAGATACAATATTAGGTCTTGATTTAGGGCAATAAAATGCAATTCCTGATTTCTTAAAGACAGTATTGAAGGTAAACAATAATATTAATTAAATATGAATTTGCCTAATTTCCATTTTGTTCATTTTTATTAATGTTTTATAGATAACTTGAAAATTATGAATTTAATTAAAATAGTTTCAAGTAAGAAATCATATACTGACATCTTTGTTATCCATTTTATCATTCTTCTTCACAGGTATCATATCTTTTGGGTGACAAGATGTCTACCATTATGGGGCTTACAGGTTATATTCTAATTTTTCTAAACCCCAAATGTTTTTGTTTTCTCCATATTCTATATTGCTTGGCCTACAATATAATTGATTGACTTTTCAATATAATTGAAAAACAATTGTTTTTTAAAAGATGGACTTGTTTCTAAGTACTAAACAAAGGTAAGACTTTTACTTAATTTCCCATTGATACACATATATCATTTTTGTTATACTCAATTTGATTCCACAAGTACTTTTTATTGCATCCTTCCTTTTTCTTCCCATGTTCTTATTCCTATAACTGTTATATAAAGTCCCAGTAAAATTTCTAGTCTACCTTGGCCATTACATTTGATGGCTTAAAAGTAATGAAAGAAGTAGCAATAAATAACAATCTACTCCTAATTGTAGCTAATTCTATCTAGTAAGGTAGTTCTAGTCCAGTCTTGGCATTTGGTATACTAGAAAGATGATCTTTACTGGGGAATATTAGAAATGGCAAGTGGCAAGTAACAACACAACTCTAACTATACTCTGTTAGAATCTACCCATGAATTAATGTACTGATTGGAGTACCTGTTTCTTACATTTTATATTTTAGGTTTCAGTGGCCTTGATAAGTCTCTTTGAAACAGTGTTACTTGGTTACTTGAGCTATAAGGTAAGTCTTTTTACTTAGTAATTTCTTTTTGATAGATATAGCATTTCTAGAACTATAATCTCAGTTCTTTGAGAGCAAGGAATACATTCATTTTATAAATGATAAAATTGAGACCCAGAGAAGTTGGCATTTATCTATATATCATTTATCTATATTTAAATAGTAATGTGCTAAAATGTAGCAGTACAGTCTCTGCTCTCAAGAAACTCCATTTTAATAGGGAAACCATAGAGGAGAGCTAGAATTTGACTCAGATGGTAAAGTATTGCTACACTGTTTAGGAATTACTGAAAAATGATGTGCTGATCTGGTTCTGGGTAACATTATGTTAAACTCACCTATCCAAGATGGGGTTGCAGGAGTAGAATCCAAATTCTGTTTGGAGGAGAGGAGAGGCCAATAAGATACGTAAACATCATGAATTGGAGGAAAGTTAAATAAAAGAGCTCAGTTTGCTCCTTATTGCCTAGGAAAATATGAGTTATGTAATCTGCCAAGAAGAAGTGGTAGAGAGAGGAAATAAAACTGTTTACAACAAAATATTTGTAAAATATCTTAGAGTTTATTTTTTAAATGATTCTGGAGTAGGACAGATAGTCAAATAATGCAGATCTTTAAAATATTTTGAAATTTAAGAAATGAGAGGGTTGGACTTGAATACATTTCACCCCTAAAACTATCTGAATCAGTCTACATTCTTTATTCTAGAATCTACATATGTTGTTTTCTACATAATAATACCTAGATCATTCAGAAATATGAGAAACTAATCAAATAGTATTAAAATAGATTTTTATTTTTTATTTTATTATTTTATTTTATTTTTTAAAAACTGGGTATTAGTTCTAAGGCAGTAGAGTAGGCAACGGGTATTAAGTGACTTGCCCAGGGTCACACAGCTGGGAAGTGTCTGAAGTCAGATTTGAACCCAGGATCTCCCATTTGTGGGCCTGACTTTCAATCCACTCAGCCACCCAGCTGCCCCCATAGATTTTTATTTTACTTGTCACAAGATTAGCTTCATAGAATTATGTAAAATTTGAAGGGACTTTTAGGAATCATTTCATCAAATTTTCCCATTTTGTAGATGAGGAAATTGTGGCTTCATGGGAATGCTAGGTGACCTGCCAAATAGTGTGAAAATAGTAAATAACAGAGCTAGAATTCAAAAATAAGGTGCTATGAATCCAAATTCAGGTCCCTTTTTACTCATTGTGTCCCCTTACTACCTGGCTAACATTGGCCAAATTATAGCTTTCATATGTATTTATACTGAGAAATAGGGATATATTTCTATCACTTCTATTAAGGGTTATTTTAAAAAAAACAAAATGAAACCATTTATGTAACTGTGGCCCTTGGGGATTTCCCCCAACTTACAAAGTTGTTTTTTTCCAGACAAGCAACAGTAGAAGTTCAGTGTACTCAGTGGGGTGATAGCTACTCAAAATCTTAGCTCATAGACCCCCATTGGTGTAATTACTTTTATTAATCAGCCAGAAACCATATTTAGTTCAAATCAAATTTAGTGAAGTTAGGAGAAAAAAAAAACACCAATAAAACATTGCTCCCATAAACTAGTACATTTTCTCCTGGAATTAACATAACTTCAGTGGTAAGAATTGGTAAATTTAGGGAATATTTGAATGGATGCACAGATATAGATAACAGTATGCATGGAAGAGTAACTTATGCTAAAGTTATGCCACTGTTTTCTACTGGATTTATATTGCTCTAACTAAACCTACTTCTTACCCCTCCCCTCTACTTCCATTTCTCCATTTTGTGTATTGTCTCTTCTGATTCCATACTCTCTAGAGCATACTGTTAAGCCATACTGGGCTCACTCTTGGACACTGCCTGCCATTGGTCTACTGGGCACATAAGTAATCTTGTTCTACTTCAAAATTCTCTTGGAGTCCTTAGCTAGTGGTTTCTCCTCCTCATGGGAAGCCTAGAATTTGCCATGGTTTCCATCCTTCTTTCAGAAAAGCAGAAGTCTTAAATGTATTCAGGTATCATACATAAAACCTAGGAGAAAAGGGGGGACCCTGCTTCCTTTTTCTCCTTCTCAAGGATTGTAAGGGTCTCTCCTTTTAGAGACTTAGTGGCTGGGAAGTGTTTTGAAAAAAGAAATTCCTTAAACTGGTGCCAGTCTCTTTAAAATACAAAGCCAAATCACTCAAGTAAATGTGTAAAGTGTCTTTGTTTCTCCTGTCCATAATAAAAATTAACATGAGAATATCTCCTGCTCTCTATGTTCTGAGATGGTTGATTTCATTCCAAATGGAGTCCAAATTGGAGAAAGAAATTTCCAATGTCACCAAAGAGTACCGTGAAGATGTTGATATCAAAATCATCTATGTTCATTCTCTCCTCATCCAGGTCTTACCAATTGTAGCAAGTTTTCTTTGGGGTGAGAGATAATGATGAAGGTTCTGCTAACACTTGTGAAGTAGTAAGAACATTGGGCTTTGAAAAACTTTAAATCACCTTCTTTCAACTTCTCTTCCTCCTTCTTGACTTTAGAGTTAGCTCCAACATGCTTCTCTAGATGGTGCATCATGACACTCAGTTTCAAGTCTATATTTTTAACTGAAATTTCTATATGTAGGGACTGGCTTAGAGTGGGAATTTCTTCTTCTTCAAAATTATTACCAAGAATCATTAGAACTTCTTGGGATCCAGATTTCCTAGTTTGAAGAGCTCCAAATCCTTTCTGCTTCCCCATAAGATAAATAAGTACAAGTTGATAGTACTGGTAGTGGTGGTAGTGGTGGTGATGTGTAGAGAGGTAATTCTTAAAGTAGAGAAATGAAATTAAGCCCAGTCTAAATTTCTGTTCTCTTCCCTTCTCTGTAGTCAAAACTTTTGGAACATAGATTTAGAGCTGATGTGGATTTTAGGGATCAAGTTTAATTCCTTCAAGAATCAGAAACACAGGTTCAGAATTTGCTCTAATTGATATGTCTAGTAAATAAAAGAGATGGATTCAAACCCATGTGTTCCTAACTTAAGCCCAGTCCTCTATTCACTACATTACATTGACTTTCAGATTTTGAATTTTCCTTGCATCATGGATGTGTAAATGTGAATTATTATCCAACCTATATCAAATCTATGTGGTAAAATTAAGGGAAAATTTGGTTGCTATTGTGTGAAGTTCAACAATTATATCCAATATGAATGTGGCTTTAGTGAGGTGTGGGGTACAGTTGAATGAAGGGCTGAAGAGAAGTACAGAAAACTGAACTTTTCTTCACTTCTTTAAGGAAATTTAGGCCCAAAGGAGAAGGATATATTTCAGTTTCCCCATCCTGTACCTATTAATCAGAAAAAGGTAGATTTTTACACATATAGAACATACCCTCCAAAGGATAAAGGAAGAAGGGATTTACTGGGTATTATTGAATTAAGAAATAATTTTTAAAATAAAAGAAGTAAAACTCTCACAAGTCATTTTCAGAACTGAAAAATAGCTTGAATTGGGAAGGAAATTGACTCCAAAATCAGTCAAAGAGACATTTTATAATTATTTTTGTTTTTAAATTATTTATAACTTTTCCATTAGTACAAATCATCAAGAATTGTCTGTACACAGTCTGGCCAAAACATGAATCTAAATTTATGAAAGTGTTTTCTCCACCTTATTGGCTCAAAGGCAACATGAAATTAACTTTGGCACATTTTACAGAATTTACAGCCTGATTCTAAAACATCAATTTGAAATACTTTATTTAAATTAATTTTCCATTGCAGTACCATTAGTTGATGACATTTATAATTAATTAGCTTCTGTCATTTACAAAATAAAAGCAGTGTCATATGGGGCTTAACTGGCATTGCATTGTTGACAGAAGACCCATTCTGGCTCTTCTTACAACTATGTACATGTAAATGTCAAGGCTCAGATTTATTTGGAGGCCCTATATGAAATAAGATTGAGTAAAGTAGAAGCTCCAGGTCAGTGTTGGTGAAGTATAGGCACTTATGTCCAGCCATCTTGGGGAGTGTGGGGGAGCTGCCACCTTCTGTCCAGCCACCCAAAGTGAGCATTTCCTCCCTCCACCCTCTGGGGTAAGGCGGGGGGCTCACTGGATGCTTGAAGTTGCAGTTTGGGCACGTGAACTTAAAAACCTTCACCAACACTGCTTTAGGTTAAGTAGGTCAGTGGCAAATATAAGGACAATATGAAACTGAGAGAAGCTAAAGACTAGAGTTTTCAGGGATGATGACTGATGATGAATCCTTAAATTGATTAACTCTTGTCATGAAATTTTAGGCTAATTAGAGATATATTTGCAACATTAGAAATTTTTAAGTTCTCCATCTTCCACAGAGTTACTTTTAAAATTTTAACTGTGGCCACTACTGAGTTTTTCCCCTAGTTTTCAGTCATTAAGGGGTACAGTGAAAGCAGGGAGGAAGAAGGTAGATGAAAGAAGTAGTTGCTTTGGAATTGAGTAATTAAAACAGGAACAACAATAAGAAGACACAAATTAAGGGTGTATTCATCAATTTCTATAAACTCCTATAAATACATATCAATAAATACTAATTTTATTAGGTATTAACAATTAATAAAAAAGGATTAAGTATATATTATGATGCCAGGCACTATGCTATGACCTGTGGATAATAGACTCTGCCCTTATAGAATTTATATTCTCTATGATGGAAGCAACATGTGCTCATAAAGAAAATCCCTATAAGGTAATTATTTGGAGGCAGATACTAGCAGAGGGATGAAGGGGTTATTAGCCAAGTCCTCATATAGAAGATATTAATTAATCTGAATTTAAAAAACAAACAAACAAAAAAAAAAAAACTAGGCATCCTAAAAAACAAACCAGAGGAGGGAGTGCATTCAAAGTACAGAGAACAGTAAATGCAAAGGCAAGAATACAGGAGATCGAATCATTGAGAAGAATAACAGAAAGACCAGTAGATAAAAAGAGTTATATGAAGGGAAGCATTATATAATTATACTGAAAAGTGAGACCATAAAGGAATTGAAGGAATTTAAAGGTCAAACGGGGCAGTTTGTATTTGATCCTATTACTTAAAGTGAGTCACTGAAATATTTTGAATATTGAAATATTATGATCAGGCCTCAACTAAAGGAAACTTTCTGTCAACCCTTTGAAAGATGTATTAAAAGGGGGAGAATTTTAATGAAAAAAATCAATTAAGAAGTCTTTTCAGTAACCCAGGTAAGAGGTAGATCCCTGAATTCATAAGTGGGACCAAATACAACCAATCTCTTCAGCTTATGAAAAAGCAGTAGTACTGATTTATTCTCTGTTGGATAGTGTAGTCAGCAAAACCTCAGTGCATTGATTTTTCCCCTTCATATCTTAGGTTTTGGAGCTGGAAAAGACATTAAAGATTATATAAATCAACGCTTTAAAATTTAGATAAGGAAACTAAGGAACAGAGGTTTCTATGTAAGGGTTGGAAAAAGGAGAGAGGAATTCAACGCAGAATCTTTCACACTAAATTTAAACCTTCTTCCACTATATAATTCTTCTTTTAGTGGTGGTTTAAAATATGGTCATTTAATGAGAACTAGAATATCTAGGGGACAAAACCTAGCCTTGGACACACTTAAACATATTATCTGAAGTTCAAAAAGCACAATATACTTCTGAAATTCAAGTGCTTTCATTTATTAATGGCCACTAATTGTTTGAAAAACAAACAAGTTAGATCAAAACCTCTAGATAATTAGTCTCTTTGAAGTCTAAATAAAAGATGTTGGATTACATAGTTGTTCTCACATTGGGAACTGTGTTCTTTTTTTTTTTCTATTCTCTGGTTGCTTTTCCTGAGGTTTCTGGCATTTAATGTTAATATCAAAGCAATCTCTTGTAACATATGTTCAGTTAAATTCAACAAGTATTTATTGTTTATTAGGCAATAAAATCATCACTAGATATAAAAAGATTTTTTAAAGTCTGTCCTCAAGAAGGTTATGTTTTTTTAATTTTATAATATTTGATCATTTCCAAGCATTATTCATTAAAGACAAAGATCATTTTCTTTTCCTCCCCTCCACCCCCCATAGCCGACGCGTGATTCCACTGGGTATCACATGTGTTCTTTATTCGAACCCATTGTCATGTTGTTAGTATTTGAATTAGAGTGTTCGTTTAGAGTCTCTCCTCTGTCGTGTCCCCTCAACCGCTGTAGTCAGGCAGTTGCTTTTCCTCGGTGTTTCTACTCCCACAGTTTGTCCTCTGCTTATGAATAGTGTTTTTTATCCTAGATCCCTGTAGATTGCTCAGGGACATTACACCGCTACTAATGGAGAAGTCCATTACATTCGATTATACCACAGTGTATTAGACTCTGTGTACAATGTTCTGCTGGTTCTGCTCCTCTCGCTCTGCATCACTTCCTGGAGGTCGTTCCAGTCTCCATGGAATTCCTCCACTTTATTATTCCTTTTTGCACAATAGTATTCCATCACCAACATATACCACAGTTTGCTCAGCCATTCCCCAATTGATGGGCATCCCCTCATTTTCCAATTTTTGGCTACCACAAAGAGCGCAGCTATGAATATTCTTGTACATGTCTTTTTCTCCATTATCTCTTTGGAGTACAGACCCAGCAGTGCTATGGCTGGATGAAAGGGTAGACATTCTTTTCTCACCCTTTGGGCATAGTTCCAAATTGCCCTCCAGAATGGTTGGATCAGTTCACAACTACACCAGCAATGAATTAATGTCCCTACTTTGCCACATCCCCTCCAGCATTCATTACTTTCCTTTGCTATCATGCTGGCCAGTCTGCTTGGTGTGAGGTGATGCCTCAGAGTTGTTTTGATCTGCATCTCTCTGATTATAAGAGATTTAGAACACTTCTTCATGTGCTTATTAATAGTTTTGATTTCTTTATCTGAAAACTGCCTATCCATGTCCCTTGCCCATTTATCAATTGGAGAATGGCTTGGATTTTTGAACAATTGAGTTAGCTCTTTATAAATTTGAGTAATTAAACCTTTGTCAGAGGTTTCTATGAAGATTTTTTCCCAATTTGTTGTTTCCCTTCTGATTTTAGTTACATTGGTTTTGTTTGTACAAAAGCTTTTTAATTTGATGTAGTCAAAATTATTTATTTTACATTTTGTGACTCTTTCTATGTCTTGCTTGGTTTTAAAGTCTTTCCCCTCCCAAAGGTCTGACATGTATACTATTCTGTGTTTACCCAATTTACTTATGGTTTCTTTCTTTATTTTTAAGTCATTCACCCATTTTGAATTTATCTTGGTGTAGGGTGTGAGGTGTTGATCAATTCCTAATCTCTCCCACACTGTCTTCCAATTTTCCCAGCAGTTTTTAATGAATAGTGAATTTTTATCCCAAAAGCTGGGATTTTTGGGTTTATCATATACTGTCTTGCTGAGGTCGCTTGCCCCCAGTCTATTCCACTGATCTTCCTTTCTGTCTCTTAGCCAGTACCAAATTGTTTTGATGACTGCTACTTTGTAATATAGTTTAAGGTCTAGGACTGCAAGGCCCCCATCATTTGTGTTTTTTTTTTCATTATTTCCCTGGATATCCTTGATCTTTTGTTCTTCCAAATGAACTTTGTTATGGTTTTTTCTAAATCAATAAAGAAATTTTTGGGGAGTTCAATGGGTATGGCACTAAATAGATAAATAAGTTTGGGTAGGATGGTCATTTTTATTATATTGGCTCATACTATCCATGAGCAGTTAATGTTTTTCCAATTGCTCAAGTCTAGTTTTAGTTGTGTGGAGAGTGTTTTGTAGTTGTGTTCATATGGTTCCTGTGTTTGTCTCAGGAGATAGATTCCTAGGTATTTTATTTTGTCTAAGGTGATTTTGAATGGGATTTCTCTTTCTAGTTCTTGCTGCTGAGCTGTGTTGGAGATATATAGAAATGCTGATGACTTATGTGAGTTTATTTTGTATCCTGCAACTTTGCTAAAGTTGTTGATTATTTCAATTAGCTTTTTGGTTGAATTTCTAGGATTCTGTAAGTAGACCATCATGTCATCCACAAAGAGTGATAACTTGGTCTCCTCCTTGCCTATTTTGATGCCTTCAATTTCTTTTTCTTCTCTAATTGCTACTGCTAGTGTTTCTAGTACAATGTCAAATAGTAGAGGTGATAATGGGCATCCTTGTTTCACTCCAGATCTTATTGGGAATGCATCTAGTTTATCCCCATTGCAGATGATATTAGCTGATGGTTTTAGATATATACTGTTTATTATTTTTAGGAATGACCCTTCTATTCCTATGCTTTCTAGTGTTTTTAATAGGGAATGGGTGTTGTATTTTATCAAAGGCTTTTTCTGCATCTATTGAGATAATCATGTGGTTCTTGTTGGTTTGCTTGTTGATGTGGTCAATTATGTGGATGGTTTTCCTAATATTGAACCAACCCTGCATCCCTGGTGTAAAATCTACTTGATCATGGTGGATGACCCTTCGGAACACTTGCTGGAGTCTTTTTGCTAGTATTCTATTTAAGATTTTTGCATCTATATTCATTAGGGAGATTGGTCTATAGTTTTCTTTCTCTGTTTTTGACCTGCCTGGTTTTGGAGTCAGTACCATGTTTGTCTCATAAAAGGAGTTTGGTAGAACTCACTCTTTGCTTATTATGTCAAATCATTTGTATAGTATTGGGGTTAACTGTTCTTTGAATGTTTGATAGAATTCACTGGTGAATCCATCATGCCCTGGGGATTTTTTTCTTAGGAAGTTCTTTGATGGCTTGTTGGATTTCATTTTCTGATATGGGATTATTTAAGAATTCTATTACTTCTTTTGTTAGTCCAGGCATTTTATAATTTTGATTAGTGATATTTCCTCATTATCTAAAGTCCCTTTTAACAAAATATAATTACCTTCCCTATCCCTTTTGATCAGGTCTATTTTTGCTTTGGCTTTATCAGATATCATGATTACAACTCCTGCCTTCTTTCTGTCAGTTGAGGCCCAGAAGGTCTTACTCCATCCTTTAATTCTGACCTTGTGGGTATCTACCTGCCTCATGCGTGTTTCTTGAAGACAACATATGGTAGGGTTTGGGATTCTAATCCATTCTGCTATTCGTCTACATTTTATGGGTGAGTTCATCCCATTCACGTTCAAAGTTATGATTGTGACTTGTGAATTCTCTGGCATTTTGATATCCTTCCCTAATTCTAACCTTTCTTCTTCAGCTCTACCTTTTAGTCCAGTGATTTACTTTAAATTGTTCCCCCTTGTCCCCTCCCTTGATATGTTTCCCTTTCTAGTCCCGCCCTTTTTGTTCCTTCCCCCTCCCCCCTCTTCTTCCCTCCCTTTTTTGTGTTCACTCCCTCCTCCCCCTTGGTTTTCCCTTTTCCCTTCCCTTGTTGGGTAAGATAGAATTCACGATCCAAATGGATCTGGATTTTCTTCCCTCTCAGAGTTGATTTCCTTGAGAGTAAGGTTTAAGTAAAAACGCTCTTCCTCTCCTTCTTATAGGAGTTTTCTTTTTCTCCTCTTCCCTTGTGAATCTTTGTGTGAGTAAGATTATTCTATTTGTTCTTTCTTTTCCCCCTATTTACACATTCCATTTTCCCCACATGTTAATATACATAGATTGATATAAATGTAGTCCTTATAGAAGAGAGTTTGAGTAAAAGAAAAAGATAACATTTTTCTCCTTTTCCCTTTCCTTCATATTTACCTTTTCAGGGATTCCATTCTCTTTGATTTTCGATATCGAACTTTCCACAGAGCTCTGGTCTTTTCATTGCAAAAAGTTGGAAATCTTCTATTTTGTTGAATGCCCATTCTTTCCTTTGGAAGTATATAGTCAGTTTTGCTGGATAGCTGATTCTTGGCTGAAGACCCAGCTCTCTTGCCTTTCTGAAAATCATGTTCCATGCCTTACGATCATTCAGAGTGGAACTTGCAAGGTCTTGTGTGACCCTAATTGGCATTTCTTTATATCTAAATTGTCATTTTCTGGCTTCTTGTAGGATTTTTTTCTTTTGTTTGAAAGCTTTGGAATTTGGCAATTACATTCCTGGGAGTTGTATTTTGGGGATTTAGTGTAGAGGGTATTCTGTGAGCTCTGTCAGTGGCTGTATTGCCTCCTAGTTCTAGAATCTCTGGGCAATTTTCTTTGATTATATCTTGTATTACAATGTCGAGTTTGTTGTTTATTTCTGGCTTATCTGGAAGTCCAATTATGTCACCTTGTCAGTGAGATATTTTATGTTCTCTTCTAATTTCTTGGTCTTTTGGCTTTGCTTTATTAATTCTTGCTCTTTTGTCTTCCAGCTGCCTGATTCTGGGCTTTAAAGCCTGGTTTTCCTTTTCAGTTTGGTCAAACTGGTTTTGTAGATGGGTGAATTTCTCTTGCAGTGTTTCCCACTTTTCCTCCCTGAGGTCTTCCATCTTTTTGATCCTTTCCCATTCAAATTCTTCATGGGTTTGTGGAGGGTTTCCATTTCCTTTGGAAGGTTTTGGAGCATTTGCTTGTGTTTCCTCTTCTATCTCCTCTGTATTTTGTATTTTTGCTCCATAAAATTTGTCCAAAGTTGCCCCCTTCTTCTTGTTTTTCTTGGAATTTTGGAGCTTTTGTGCTTCTGTGGAGTTTGCCTCCTTTATCTGAGTGAGGAGGACTAGCTTTTCTTATCTCTGTCTGGTATTCAGAGGTTTTAGCCCTAGGCAGATTGTCTGTTCTATGCAGTTGTTGTTCTGTCTTCCTGGGGAAGCCAGGAATTGCTGGTGTTTCCGTATTATTGCCCTCCTCAGTTCCCTCCTGATGCTTCTCAGCTTCTCCTTTGCCTTACTTCCACGCTCTGAGCCTGGCTTGGCCCTTTCCACAGGGGGGTTTGTTTCTTTGCCTTAGCAGGCCAGGAGAGCCAGGACTCTGAGGGGGGAGGTGCCGAGGCTTCTGGGAGCTCTGAGGGTTCCTGATAAGATTAACTTTCTCGGGGTTGAACTGAGTATGCTTTGAGGCAGGACTTCCATGAGACTCGGATGGAAGGATCCAGCCAGGGGTCTGCAGCCCCCCCCCCCAGGAAGCAGCCTTCAGAATAGCAGGCTCCCAAGGCCCTTTTGCCAGTCCTGAGGGTTACTGTTGTTTCAGAAGACCTTGCACTCTGAGGGGGAGGACCTGTGGCTTCCAGGAGCTCTGAGGGCTGGTGATAGGATTAACCTCAGACTGAGTATGCCCTGAGGCAGGGACCTTCAATGAGACTCAGATGGAAGGATCAGGTCAGGGACCTACAGGCTCCCCTGTCTCTCTCTGTTTCCCTGCTGTCTGGGTGCCCGCTTGACTGGGTCAGGTTGTTTTCAGGAAGTGGCCTTCAGGATAGCTGGCATTGAGGCTCTGAGGTTCTTTCAGCTGCCTCAGACCCAGTGCTCTGGGTTGGGCAGATGGGTCCTGGGACCTTCCTTCTACCTACCCCTTAGGTCCAAGTGATCTCGCGTTCTGGCTTTTGGGGGGGGCGTACCTTTTGATCCAGGTCCAGGTCCAGGAGGAGGATTCCCGGGGTCTATGCTGTTGTTCGTTTTGAATTTTGGTGCCTTAGGAGCATATAGTTTGAGTTTGGTAGTGAAGGGTTTCCGGAGATCTGAACTTTAGCTTTTTCTAAGCCGCCATCTTGACCGGAAGTCTCAAGAAGCTTATGTTTTACTCTATGTGTATATATGTGCCTTTATATAGAGGCAATATGGTGATTCAATGGATACAGCCCTGAGATTGGAGTAAGGAAGGCTAGTTGAAATCTGGTCTCAGAAATTTCCTATCGGTATGATCCTGTATGCCTCAATTTAAACTGTAAAATGGAAGTCATAATAGGACCCATCTCCTAGGGAGGATGTGAGAATCAAATGGTACAATATTTATTAGTCATTTAGCAATATGCTGACACATAACAGGTGCTTAATAGGTATCATCATCATCTCAAAAATGAACTGTGGTATTAGTTCTAATTTGCTCATTTTTATTTTTAGAGGCAAAATAGTGCCTCTTCTACAGTTTATAGTCTCATGATTGACTGAGGATCATCAAATTGGAACTGTAAGAAATTGGACTTTAATTTAGGTCATTTAGTCTCTGAGGCCAGATCTACTATGCCATATGCCAATTGTGTTTATATTCATGCAGCATTTCAAAGTCTTTAAAAATGTTTTACACCTTATATCACTTGAGCTTGCTATGTCAATATTATAGGTATTAGTGAGGCTAGATGAATGTAAGTGACTTGACAATCATCGCAGAGATAGAATTGAATCTCATTTCTTCTTAACTTCAAGTTCAAAGCTGTTTCATTATTGCATCATTTTATCTGTTTTTTGTAAACACTGAGCACTATTAATAATGAAATGAGACATTTTATTTATTTATTGTATATTTCATGGTTAGTAATACATGAACCTAGAATGAGAAAAAAACAGATTCTTATGCTTTTCATCATTCTTGAAAATTCATCCTCAGTTATTGTTTCATTTAGATTTATACTTAGTATGGAAAACTGACCAATTACCATTATCTTCTGTCATCCTAAATAATCTTTGAATTGATGTATTTCTCATATTATTAGGCAGGTAGTTGGTACAATAGAGTGCCAGACCTGCAATCAGGAAGACTCATTGTCATAAGTTCAAATCTAGCCTTGGATATTTATTACCTGTGACTGGGTAATTACTTAATCCTATTTGCCTCAGTTTCTTCATCAGTAAAATGAGCTGGAGAAGGAAATGGCAAACTATTCTAGTATCTTTGCCATGAAAACCCCAAATGTTATGAAGTCAGATATAACTAAAATGAATGAACACAGATCTCTTGTTAGTAGTGATTTTAAGCATTCTTTAATATGGTTTTGAATATTTTGCAGATTTTTCTGGAATTCTTCATTTGAGAAACATTTTATGAAAAAAAAGATATGAAATCTTTTAAATACTTTACCTATTGAAGAATGGTGATTAGTTTATATGTGTGCAAGCACACACATATATATGTAAAAATAAATACATATATATGTACAAATATAGATAGATATATAATCTTGAATATCAAATTCTAATTTGAGAATTTATTTTACAAATATTTTCCCTTTCAATCATTTCCCTTATCTTCAGTACATTAATTTTGTCTCTTAAAAACTTTTCCATTTCAAGCAATCAGAATTTTCTATTTTTTCTTTTGAAATTGCTTCTATCTTTTATTTGGTTAAGAATATATCTCCTATTCTCCATCAATTTTTCTTTAGTGTAAGTAATATGTGTCTTTCAAAACATGATGAAAATGGATATATGCATTGTGTGAAAACCCATGTATAACTTCTATTACCTGCTATCTTGGTAAGGCAGGAGGAGTGGGAAGAAGGGGCAGAACATAGGATTTATAAAATAAAAAATATGGAAAGAAAAATTAAAAATGTAAAAAGTAAAAAATAAAAAAAACCTAGAAAATATATGGTCCTTTTATTTTTATCATATTTATTTTTATTTATTTTTATATTTATAGCATAACTGTTGATATTAGCTTGCATCTCCACTTAGAATTAATTTTGGAATACATAAAGGAATAAGGTCTTGGTTTAGGCCTAGTTTCTGCCAGATTTTTTAAATTTTTATAAAATGAGGAGCTTTATTTCTATGTAATTTAACTTTTCTACTTTATTAAATAATGTGTTATTGAGTACAATGTATTACTGAGTTTTAGTGTTTTCTAGGTCTATATTGTCTAGTTTGTTCCATTAATCAAACTCTTTTTCTAATCAATATTAGATGATTTTGATGACTGATGCTTTATAATACATTTTGAGGTATATAAAGTAGTGCTTCTCCCTTTTTATTACTTCTTTTCATCCTTTTCCTTAACATTTTAGGTCTTCACAGTTGATCAGTATACATTATTGTTACTATGCACAATAATCTAGTTCTGCTTATTTAACTTTCACTCAATTAATATGTCTTTCCAGGATTTTTTTTTTGTGTGTGTGTGTCTGTGATCATCTTGTTTGTCATTTTTATAGCACAATAGCATATACCCTTACAAGCATATACCACATCTTGTTCAGTAATTCCCCAAGTGATAGACATCCCTCCTAGTACATAGTTATTTGGAACATTTTTCATATGTCTGAAGATCATTTTAATTTCCTCATTTGAGAATTACCTATTCATATCTTTTGCCAATTTACCAATAAGGAAATGATTTTTGTTCTTATTGATTTGACTCAGTTTTCTACATATTTGGAAAATATAACCTTTGTCAGGAAGACTTACTATAAAGGCTTTTCCCCTCCAGTTTGTTGTTTGCCTTTTAATCTTAGTTGTATTGTTTTTGTTTGTACATAAACTTTAATTCAGTGTAATCAAAGTTACCAATTTTACATCTCACAATGCTCTCTATCTCTTGGTCATAAATTCTTCCTTAATCACAAGGTCTAAATGTGAACAATTTTGTGCTCCCTTAATTTATGGTTATAAACCATATAATAAATAGCATAAGAAATATGCTATTTATTTCTCAATTACAGATCCATTTTGACTTTAGGCACTAGAATTCAGAAGGATGAGGAAATATTTCTTGGAAAAGGTGGTATTTTATCTGTGTCTTGAAGGAAGATGAGGAAGCCAAGTGATGGAGATGAGGGAAAGAGTTCTAGGTACTGAGGATAGCCAGTGAAAATGCTTAATCATGGGATGGATTGTTTTGTGCAGGTTACTGGATGTAAAATACGTGGTGGTGAGTAAGGTGAAAGAAACTCAAAAAGACAAAAGTAACCAGATTGTGAAGAACTTTGAATGTCACATAGGAAACTTCATATCTAATCTGGGAAGTGATTGAGAACCACTGGAGGTGATTCAATAAGAGAGTGACAGCTGCCCCCAGTTGATGGCTTTTTAAAGGAGTTTAAAAGGGACAATGAAATATAGGATGCCAGGTAGTATATATAGTAGGTTTTATTCAGGGTTATTTAAGGATAGGGGAAAAGGAGGTGTGTTTATTTGCACCAGAGTACAATATACTGTTGAAGATGAGAAGGAGGGAGGAAGGTAGGCAGAGAGAGAGACAGAGACAGAGACAGAGAGAGACAGAGACAGAGTGAGTCAGACAGAGACAGAGAGAGACAGAGACAGAGATGCAGAGAGAGACAGAGACAGAGAAAACAAGAACAGAAGATAATTGTGGCAGAGAAGCAAGGAAAGGATGGGTTGGATCAAAATTGCATATAGAAGTGCTGGTCTTGACAGGGATAGGAGTCTTCTCTTCAACATCAATGAGAGTAAGGGAGGATGATGCAAGATGATGCTAGAGATGAGGGAAAAAAGGAATTTAGGAAGCTTTCTTTAAATGGTCTCATTTTCCCCCCATTGAAGTATGAGGTAAATTCCACAGTGGAAGGGATAGAAGGAAGGTTGATATGAGAGAAGTGAGAAGAGGTTTAAAACAGAAGCTTTTGTAATTGGGATAATTGATTTGGGAGGGTTAACAGGATTTCTTGTTACAGTGAGGAACAAATTGAGATTAGATAGCACAAATTTATTAGCTGGCCCAGTCAATATCATGATTTCTATAGTTCCTTTCAGAAGCATGTGTGTTATAGGGAAGGAGTTAGAGGTTGTGAATAATCCAGGGTTAGGGCATAGCAAGGCATTTTTCAGTGATATTACAAGGGAAATCCAAAATGGTGTTGAGTTAAAGGGACCATCCAGGGTTTCCTTTAAGGAAGAGGACAGTGTAGTTAGAACATGGGTAATGTCATGGAAAAGTACAGAGGGGAGAAAGATATTGGAAGACAGTGAGAATGAAGAGTAGTTGGTTTAGGGGAGTATGGCATAAGAAGCTGAGAAAAAATGAAGCATTATCAAGTAAGGAAATTTTGAGTACCTCTCTTCTTACTGTTATTATTACTTCATTTGATCCATTTTTTTTGTTTCTGTGTGGAAACAGATGAGGTAGGACCAACTATAACCTCTTATTCTGCCATCTTGTCAGGTCTTATTGATATATTCATTTTTTTTATGTGAACAGGAAAAAAAGAAACCAAGTAAAGTTTAATAAATTTCAAGCATGATATCCTGCTTTCTAGTCTCAGAACAATAAATCATTCTTTGTTCCATGATGATGTTCTTTGACCCTTTGTCATCTTCTTAGTACAAGACTATTTATTTTGAGATCAGTTCCTTTAGGTTTCCAAGTGGAGAATGTGATTATTCCATTTACTTTATTGAGTCCTTTTCTCTAAGCTACTCTTTTGTAATTCATGTAAATTCATGATGTGATTATATCAGAAGGTAATATAAGTTAGATTTACATCCTAAGAGTAGAATTAGATGTACATAATTATAAAAATTTTTACACTTTCTTTGGAAAGTGTACACCTTAAAAAAACTACAGTTTTCCTGTTCAGATTATTTTCCATTAGAAGAATCCCATCATATATATCAAACTTCCTGGAATCATTGGGTATACTTTAGACATAACATCATAGTCTAGAGATCTAAGAGATCGCAAGACCACGTAGCCCAATTCCTTCATTTTATAGATGAGGAAATTGAAGTACAGAGAAATTAAGTGATTTGACTAAGGTCACATGCATAGTCCCAAAAATGAGATTAAAAGCCAATTCCTTTGATTCCACAACCAATACCCTTTCCATGTTATAATAGCAATCAAGATTAAATAACTTCTATGTTCCATACACTACTTTAGGCACTCAATACCATATTAAACACTCTGCTAAGGAAATGTGATGCTTGAAATCATACAAAATTAATAAAAACCTTTAGGTAATAAGATTTCACTACATCATGAGCAATATTTTCTTTACCAAACAGTTCTAATAACAATTTGTCCCATCTATTTTAACATTTTCATATTGTTAGCTCTTTGTTTCATCTTAACAGTTTTAAGTGATAACAGAAATTTATGTAGTTCATGTGAGTAAAAATGAACTCCAACCTTTAGTTTCAAAAATTCAGTAGTTTGTTCTTTTTAAATTTTATTTTTTTAAGTTGATATAATTTTTATAATAATTCTCTGGTATTTTGTGATCCATGTTCTCTCCCTCCTTCTCAACCTACCCTTTTGCCAAGATGGAAGATAATATGAATTAGGTCAGTGGTGGTGGTGAACCTTTCAGAGACCAAGTGCCCAAACTGCACCCTCACTCCATCTTGTGAGCTGCCCTCTGACTCCAGACAGGGGAGGGAGGAAATGCTCTCATTGGGCTTCTGGGCAGAAAGGAAGGTGATGTGAGAAGTGTCCTCAGGCATGCGTGGAGACAGGGAAGCAATTGGCCCCCTCTGACATACATGCCATAGGTTTGCCAACACTGATCTAGTTGTACATATATAATCATATAATACATATTCCCATGTTTATCATGTTATGAAAGAAGACACATATCATTTACATTTATGGAGGAAATAAAGTGAAGAATGATATGCTTCAGTCTCTATTCAGACTGTGACTTTCTTCTGTGGAAGTGGATAAACATTTTAATCATGGGGTCCCTTGGAGTTGTTTTGGAATCCAGTAGTTCATGTTAAAGATATTAGTTTATATGAATTAGCTGAAATATAATAACTAGATTGAGCAATATACTTACAAATAACAAATTATTGTATCTTCTAAAGACTAAGCAAATAATGAATATAATATATATTTAGCATATTAATAATAATAACTGAAGGACAGAGACACAGTGGATAGCTAGACTTGAAAATCAGAAAAATCTGGGGCTATGAGCTGTGTTAATATTCAGACACATATTATTGGTGTGATTACGGGCAAATCACTTAACATCTCAATCCCCTAGCCTCTCTATAAGACTGTAAATTATAGATGAGTGGCTGGGCTAAAGCAGTGGAAGAAGTTTCATTTTCTGGGAGTTCTGTAATAATGGAAAAAATATAGGTTCTTCCCAAAATGTAAATACCCAAACCAAAATAATAGCAGATATCTATATAGCACTTTAAAGTTTGCAAATTAATTTTCACATATTATATCATGGCATTTGACCACATCCAGAATATTGTGTTCAAGCCTGGTAATTATGAAGACAAGTATTTTTTTTACTTTTTTATTTTTATTTATAATATTTTTCCATGGTTGCATGATTCATAATACCCCCTCCCATATTTATCCTCCCCCTCCTCAAACTGACAAGGAGTTCCACTGGGCTATACATGTATCATTGTTCAAAATATATTTCTATTTTATTCATATTATAAAGACAAGTATTTAGAAAAGAGTTGCCAACCCACTGAAGAGCCTATAAACTAGAATACATCAATAACATGAGGAAGAGTGTAGAAGTAGTGTCTTGATAGCTATTTGTAAATGTTTTCATGTTGTGATATGAAAAAAGAAGAGTTTATTTTGTGCTGCTTCCAATGTAATGATTTATGAAATAATATTTGAAATTGCCACCAAAAAGGACAAATTTTTAGTCTATAACTCTATGCTCATAAAAATTGTGGAATGAAAATACTGCAATTATAACATTCATGTAATTCCATGGATGTAAGTTAAAATTGCTTATAACAGGGGTCTCCAAACAAACTGTTACATTTTTTTCAAGGACCACATCATATTAATATGTGCACCATTGTAGACAGAGAAAGCTCTATCTAAACTTAGTCATTTTTCTTTCTTGATGGGATTCAATATACCTTTCTTTCATTGCTATGCTTTTTTTTTCTTAAAAGGGAAATATCTGGGAGCAGATCTTACGCATACCCTTCATCTTGGAAATAATTAATGCTGTCCCCTTCATCATCTCTGTAAGTCCACTAAAAGGAAGAAAAACTGCATGCCATTTGAATTAAATTGAGCACTAATGAATAAAAATTGGTAATAAATAAGTTTAATATTTTGGATGACTAGATATTATGCTTTTGTTAACAAAGAAAGATATAGCGAATTAATATCAGCTAGGTGGATTCTGGGATTAAATGAAAATTAATGGGGATGCTGGCTATTGTTACAAAATAAAGCACTCTTTAGATACAGAACCCTTGGTATGGCTGTCCCATGATCCTCACCCTTTAAAGCCTAATGCTTAAAACTTTAGCAACAGGGACAAAAGGACAAAAATTATTTATTATTAAAATATTGTGAAGCAATATTAGAAGCATAATTACATGGGTAGAATAAAATGATTTTCTTTCATAATATATGCATTAAAATAGCATTGATTTACACATTTTAGATGTTTAACATAATTTACTGAACCTAATTCTCTCTCCAGTACAGAGGCTGCCAGGAAATTGCCAGAAATTCTTCTCTCCATCTAGGTTTATCCATGAATGTACAACCAGTACCTTGCCATGTGCAAAGGGGAATTTCAGCTTAAATGAGCTGTTGCCTCTTTATAAAATGACTTATTGTGAATTCAGGGTTTGTAACAGTTTTATGTGAGGTGATGTTTTTTTCTTCTTCCAATCATGACCTAAATTGTACTGAGCCAGACTACTAAATGGATATTTATGACTAGAAAACTCTTGAACAACCTATCCAGCTATAGCTCAGATCAGATAGTTTTTTAAAAAATTTAAATAACTAATGTAAACAAAAAATCTGGAATTTTATTAAATAAAATGAGTGGTCTAATTTTTAAACCGGCTAAGCATTGGATGATTCAAGGCTTTTCAAAATATTTGAAAGCAAATACAGTAATAATGGGCAATTTATCCTGTCCCATTTTCCTATGTTGTCTATAGCAAAAAAAAAATATATATATATATATATATCCAATGTTTATCTAGATTTCTGCTGAGAATACTTGTCAGAAAAATTTATTTAGTTAGGTTTCATTATTTCTTGGGGTATATTGCTATTCTTTTCTTCCACTTTACATTTCCCTGAGAGATGTTAGTGCCTTAAAAAAACAATGAAAATGATTTCACCTGTCTTTTATCTGTTGCTTATTACTATTTTCAGCTTCATGGACCTCCTTTTTCATAAGAGGAGAATATTTCATGTGTTGCTTTCAAATTTGTGGAGCTTTTCTATTACTGTCACTTTTTTCTTGACTTCATTTGTATTGAAAAACTTTTTCAATTTGTTTGATGTCATTTTTCTGGACAGAAAGGTTTTAGTTTTAATTTATTTTCCAGATATTCTGGCCTTCCTTAAGAAATCTATTCATCCCTGTATTTCTAAATTGTTGGCTTGCTAAACATGCTTTGGAAAATATGATTGTAAGTATAAAGTTAATCAGAAATTGTGATTAAAAACATGCATTACTTCAAATTCACTACTATTATTTAGATTAAACATGAGTAGACTGATTTTAGGTCCTTATTTTATTAATGATTCCTTTCATGGCTTTCTCATACCCCCTATATAATTTATTGGTGTCAAATTCATTCAATTTAAAAACAAAATTGTTTTATATTATAGTGAACTAATTCATACTGTAGTGAACTTAATTGTGTTTTTATTTATTCTGTTGTATAGAGATTATAGAATTAAAAAATTAATATATTGAAATAATTTTTAAACTTAATTAGAAAAGCAAGAGTGCACCAGATGAAAATGTCCTTGCCTAGCTTACTTTGCCAAGTTTTTCTTCATTCTAAGCATCTGGACCTAACCAAACAGAGAATATTCCCATAATTTCAATAAATCAAGTTTACCAGTCTTTGCTACTTGTCCTCCATTCACCCTAACCCCATTCCTGTTTGCAACTGTAATGTTATGTCTCCAAAAAGTACAGAATGTTCAGATGATATCAGAGGCTACTAAACCAATGGCACATTGTCTTTGTTGTTTATCAGACATTATAGATAACTTGCTTACATGGTCAAAATCGTGTTCCTAATTGTTAGTAGTTTAAGGATATTAGGGAGATGATGATAAAGATTACTATATTTGTCTTTCAAAGTTATAATGCATTTTCTTCTCAAAAATCCCAAGTAAAAGAGAGCAAGTACTAATATTTCATAGAGGAAGAGACTGAATCTGGGAACAGTGAAATGACTTCTTGTACATGATCTTATGGGTATTGAGATTTAAATTAATTTTCTCCTGGCTTTTGTATCTATGACCTAGAAAATAATCAGCCAGAGAAATGTTTATAGGAGATGTTTAGCACCTCTATTTTATAGGTGATCAAATATTTCATAAAATTTGTAAAGAAATAAAAAGACCCCAAGTAGGAAGCCAAAGCCCTTCTTTCATAGTTTCTGATATGATGCCCATTCCAGTTGGGAAGGTCGATGAATGACTCCAAAAGAATATGTCTATTGAATTTCTGGGAAATCTAGAGTCCCAGAATTGAATACTCAGAGGAAAAAGGGGAATAGGAAACAGAGAAAGAAAAAATAAATTAGGAGGATGGTGTTACATACCTCTAGAGTAGCTGAAAAAAAAGCAAATGTTTTTCAAGTGGCATACAGGTCATTAATGGGTAGTATCCACTGTGAGTATTCATTTTTTATTTTTATGTGGAGGAAACAAGGACACTATGGCCAAGGCTACATTGGAAAATAAAATTTTGTGGGGAAAGATAAACATGTTTCAGACATATCCCAAACAAGTGTATTCTGACACAAATTTTGACTGTCAAAACATTTTGGAGAACATTTGGGTTTTTATAACTGAGCAAATGTTTTTAAAAAATTCTATCCTGTAGTCACTTGAGTCTCCTGTAACTTTTTGGCCAATGATTAAGTAAAGTAATAGGGTGTTGAGTAACTGTGGGATGTTTTACAGAGCCATTTGTCTGTCTTTTTAATTAACAAAAGGGAAATGTTTGTTTCACTAAGTACAGATAACACAAATTACATGTGAAACAAAATAACCCTTTGCCAACTCATATTATAAATAGTTACTTGGAAAAGTTACATAAAAGAAAAAAAATGACCCATCAATTCAAATTAAAATGGAGATAATAGTTGGTTTAACACAGGCAATGTTCATTTGTACCTTGATTATTCATTTAGGAAATATTTTTCCCTCATCTTCTCTTTGTCCATGGAGATCTGTTGTCCTCTTTTCTGCTGATTAGCCCTTCTCCCAGAAGGAAAACAGTGTAAGGACAGGAGATGAGACTCAACCCAGTGAAGCTACAAGCTAAGAATTTACTTAAGAAGGGGCAGTCTATTGGGGAAGAGGTTTGATTTATACCCAAAATGAAGTTTTAAAAATATATATTTCTATTTTCTATGTTATTATCATAAAACAAAAGAAGTTATTTGTACATTTTCATATCTATTATCTCTTCCCTCGGTACTTTATTTTTTTTTTATTTTTAAGAAGTAAGACTTATCCATACCATTTGTCCAAGAAGAAGCTATGGTTCCCAGAGGTTTAGAAAAGTAATGCTGAGGGGCTGAGTAAGGCCAGAACTATAAAAATTCAAACAATTTTTTTTGCTGATGAAAACAATTAATCATTTTCCATCTGGGATACCTTTTGTCAACTACATCATCCTTTGCCTATTTTGAATGACTATTAAAGTACCTATATATGTGATGTGAGAAGCCACATTAGCTTCATTTATAGAAAGCTGGCCTTCAAACTAAGAGTGTGTGTGAGGCCTTTGATGATTACTGTATATGTGATCTGACAAATCAATTAGCCTTTCATTTCTCCAATGTTATTATCTGTAGGACAATTGAAGGTCTGCATTGCCAAAGAGAAAGTTCCCTATTCATTATTGAGAAACTTAGATTTAGGCCAAATAATTATTATAATAATAGTCTTAAAGGGAAAAAAAGTGGTACAGTGAGATTTCAAAACAAATATTTTGTAAGTGTGTTTTGGAAGGAAGGTATTGCATATGAACTGATATTAAGTTTTACACATGCTAAGAGTAATCAGTTTCCTTTACTTTTACTTCAGAATGATCTTCATAGAGCCATTCAGAGGACACAATCAGCAATGTTTAATCAAGTTTTGATTTTAATATCCACATTACTTTGTCTTATCTTCACCTGGTAAGATGAAAAATAATTTTTTTTATTTTTTCAACTGGTGATGAGGTGTTGCTAATATATATATGTGTGTGTGTGTATATATATATATATATATATATATATTGATTTTTTTCTGGAAAGTATAGCAATTTTAAAAATTGATTTTTAAATTAATAGTTGGTTTAAAAGAGCATTAGAAATTGGTATTTGTTCTGAAAAATGAAGATTATGAAAAGGAAGCAAATCTTCTATAGAAATAAAAATCAATCATTGGGATTTGTTTTTACTCTTCAAAGAGAAGTGGAAACACAACTAATTTATACAGAAGTGCTAATTTCATCTCTGACATTTTGCCAGACATAATATCTTTAGCTACTGGTATGCCTCATTTATCTCTTTCCTAAGGAAAAGTGGAGTCTACTTAGAGGCAGAGTGGCAAAAAGAATAGGAGATTAGTTTTGAAGTTGAAAGGACCTGGGTTCTAGTTCTACCTTTTATATGTTCTTGCTTTGTGCACCTTGATATTTCACTTAACTTCTCAGTGACCCAGATAACTTTCTATGATCATTAGTGATTTGCAAATTGCTAATCTGTATTTACACACTGAGAGTACCCTACATCAGTGAAATGAAATGTGTTCACAACCATATCCCTGTAAAATAAATGAACTATTAACTCATTTGGGAAAGAGGGGATGGGGTCTATCCTGATATTTTTCATAAAATTAGTTAACATGGTTGACCAGCTTGAGCATGGAGATGACTTTTCCTGCTTGTGCTTTTTATATATGGCAAATGACACAATAGTAATGTGAGGGGCAGGGAGGAGAAGAAAACAAGTCTGTTCTGAAAAGTCCACTATGTGCCAGGAACTGTGCTGAGTATTTTACAAATATCTCTTTTGACTGCAAAAAATAAAATGGAATCTCTAAAATTATTAAATTTGGTTAATAAATGTTAACTGTTAAAATCAACATTTTTGCCTGTTATACTTCTTGGTGACAATTAACATCTTTTAAATTAACTAGATTAATTCTTGATTATTGGCCAATCTCCCATTTATGCTATGTAAACCTATCCCAAGATATTTGAGAAAGGATGCCCATATTAAGAAATTATCTGTAAACCAAATATTCTAATTATACTTGTTGAGTCTTAAAAATATGTGTTCTGTTCATTAGTTTGGATATTGTCTTTCTTTGTAGAGTTGATACAAATATTCATGGAAAATGCAATATATTAAAAACATCTTTGTTCACCAAATATGTTATTGAAAACTAGGTGATGTAAACATTATAGGCCACTTTTTTTTTTTGTCAGAGCATGTGAATATTCTTTGGACAACTAAAGAAGAAATGTCTGTCACCTTTCTTAGCCTTTAAAAGCATAAGGATCTCTAAGAAAATTGTCGTTTTACACTATTATCACCGAAGCCACCTTGTCCATAATGATGTTTTTGTGCAATCCTATGGATGAAACAAAGCCAAATACCTATGCATCAATTTAAAGAATGGTCTGGAATTTTGTTTTATTTTAGAATGCAAAGCTATGTAAAGCAACAGTTCAAGAAGCCTCAGTTTGATATTTCTATATGAAATGGCACATTCTATTTATAGCCATCTGCTACTGTGACTACAGAAAAATAAACTCAGAAAATGAGATGACCACTGATAATTGTGCCTATTTTTAAAAAGTCCCAGATACAGGCAAACTCATTATGCATCATGGTGTGTTGACCTGTGTTTAACCTTACTAAATAAATAAATAAATAAAAGCATTCAGAAATACAATTATGGGGTAACTGTTTTTTTCTGTTTGTTTTTTTTTCTTTATGTCAGCAAGGGCCACTTTTTATTAATAAAAATTTTAATATTAATTTTAATACCTAAATAATTTTAAAAGATATAAGCACATTTTAAGAGCAATAAAATATTAAGTGTTCCCTGACAAGACTTGTCATACTGAAATTCTACCTCTCAGACTTCCTCCATTGAAATAACTGATTTCTCATCTTCTGTACCCAACTACCCATAGATAACTTAAATTATGTTCAAAATAGATCTTATTATTTTTCCCCAAACCTCTTTCTCTTTTCCCAAATTCTCTTTATTTATTGACAGAACCACTATCCTAATTATCAAGGCTCCCAAGAAATCTTGGTGTCATTCTCAACTTTTCTTGTTCACTCACTCACACATAGCTGATCTGTGACCAAGTCCTGTCATTGTTACTTTCACAACATCTCTCACATATTGCCTCCTTTCCTCTGACATTGCCACCCACCTAACTACAGCTTATTCCTATTTCTATCCTAGACTATTGCAGTTGCCCTTCTGCCCCTTTCTAATTTTCTAATCTTTTCATACTTTATTCTTTTCCATATCTAATCTTATCTTAATCTAATCTAGTGTCACTGACTACCTTTCTCATCCTTTGGAATATCACTTCATTTATCAATTGTATCAATTTTAATTTTTTTATAAATCTTTACTTTCTGTCTTGCTAACAACTCTAGCACAGAAGGACAAGGGCTAGGCCAACCATCCAGGTTACACAGCGAAAGTGTCTAAGGCTAGATTCAATCCAAGTCCTCTTGACTCCAGGCTTAATCCTTTATCTATTATGCCACTAAGATGCCCCACTCACTCCAGTACCATGCATTTTCAATCTCTGTCCCCCTTGCTCAGACATCTTTCCCTTCTTCTCTCTTACTCTTGGCTTCATAGTTTCCTTCAAAGACTCATTTCTGATAGTGCCTTTTCCAAGATACTTTCCCCATTCTTTTCGCTTTCCCTCTCACTTTTTTAATCATCTCCAATTTACCTTCTATATAATTTGTCTTTCTTTCATCTGTAAAATGAGTTAAAGAAGGAAAAGGTGAGCCACTCCAGGGTCTGGCCAAACACCCAAAAATAGTGTTACAAAGAATAGGATGTGACTGAACTGATTGAATAACAAAAATATTCTATGTACCTATTTGTTTCCACTTTTATCTCCCCAACCCCATTAGATTGTGAATGTCTTGAAGACAGGCATTGCTAGGAATATCAGGAAAGACAAAAAAAAAACAGTTCCTGCTCTTAAGAAATTCATAGTTTAATGGGGGAGTTAAACACACAAACAACTATGCAGAAACAAGTGCTTAGAACACAGTAAGAATTTAACCAATTTTTCCTTTTTAAATCCTTATCTTCTGTCTTAGAATCAATATTGTAAGGATTGGTTCCAAGGCACAAGAGTGATAAGAGCTAGGCAATTGTGGTTAAGTGATTTGCCCAGGGTCACACAGTTTGGAAATAATCAAGGGCAGATTTGAACCCAGGAACACAATCTAGGCCTGGCTTTCTATCTACTGAACCACATAGTTACCCCAACTTAACATATTCTTGCTAATGTTTAAGTGCAAATAGGAAATATATAACTATTAAATTATGAAAGTTACATTTTCTCTTTCTTAAAACAAAGTACAATAAAACTACATATTACTAATTTTTATAGGCCACTGATGCTAAGAATGAAAAGTAAAGAATTCTATAACTCTTAGTCCCATAGCACTGTTCTGGACAGAGTAGGCACCTGGTGAATATTTATTTGAATTAAATCAACATAAGTAGTGTTGTCTCAGGAGTCCACAGAATTTTAGAGATAGAAATGGCCTAAATGTCCATCTAGTCACATAAAGTCTAAGAGTTTTGTATGAGAAGGCTTAGAAGATAGAAGGATCCATATTTAATAGCTATTTTCAAGTATTTGAAAGTGCAAGAGGTAATCAGTTTGCTGTGTTGGATCCAGGGAACAGAACCAGGGTCAATAGTTGGAAAGGTTTACAGAAAGGTAGATTTATAGTTGATATAGGGAAAAAGTCTTCAATAATTATATTAGCCCAAAGTGAAATGAGCTATCTCAGGAGGAAGTGGTTTCTCCTTCATTAGAGATCTATATACAAAAGCTGGATGACCACTTAGCTGGAATAATTTTTCCTATTCAAGCATTGATTGTATTAGAGGACCTTTGAAATCCTCTCCAACTCAGATTCTGTGATTCTACATTAGAAATAAGTAAAATTGAAATAAATTAATGAAATCAGTATTTCTGGATCTCACTCCACCAGCTGAAAAATTAGCATAACATCTTTAAGCATAACATTGTGTTCTTTATTTTCAAGTATTCACCCTTAGCCACTGATTGTAGAAGTTTTAGAACAGTATTAATATGAAAAATGCCCTCTTGTTCAAGAATTCAAGTTTTTCTGATTCAGCCATCAAGCAAATAGCTATTTATAAATAGATTAGTAAAAAGATATTCCTTTGGTGATGATGAAGAGGTAAATTATAATTCTTTTTCTATACTGTTCTCATTCATCACATGCAATTATGTTCACAGAGTGGATGGAGAATCTCAAGGAATTAGGATTTCTTCTATGTTCACTAATTATTGATATTAAAAAATTTAACAAAGTAGAACAAGTTCAGCTTCCAAAAGGAGAAAAAAGTGAAAAACATTATCTGGAATCCTGAGGCAGTAACACAAATTCACCTTTAAATCCCCAATCTAAACATATCTAATTATAAACCATGTTATTGCCCTCTGGTGGGTGCTCTCTATATTATTAATACCCTTCCTAAAATGTGGTCTCAGACATGAATGTAGTCCTCCATTATGTGGTCTGACTAGGGAGGAGTCCATTTGAACGGTCTTCTACTTCTTAATTCTTGGATGTGACACTTTTCTTAATGTAGCTTAGGATAGCATTAGCTCTGTTGGCTGCAATATCAATGAATGTAATATTACTGAAGGCAGGTACACTTTCATATTTGACTTTACATCCTAGCACCTGCCACAGTAACTTGTATATAGGTGACATCTAATAAATGCTTGTTGCATTGAATATCACACTGATTCATGCTGAGTTTGTAATCCAATAACTCCCAGTCTGTCAGGAAAGGGCTTTCTAGCTTTGCTTCCCTCATCTTGTTCTTAAAAGGGTGATTTTGGGGGAGATCCTACATAAAAGAATCTGTACTTATCCCTATTGATATTCATCTATTTTGCATCTGTCTAATATTCTAACCTGACTTTATGAATCTTGAATATTATCCAGTGTTTTCACTGTGTCATTCTGGCACTGTTCCTAGTTTGGCCATCTGGGTTTGGTAGAACAAAACTAATTTGAAGTGTCCTTGCAATGTTGTAGCTATTTGGGTAGCATTTAAGTGCATGGAGACAATTAGTTGCCTCCTTTACTTTGGATCTAAAGGAATACTAGTTTTAAAAGTAGTATCATTGTCCTACATGTAAGGAAAACTACAACAAATTCTTAATAATCATAGTGAATGATTCAGAAATGAAACAGGCTCTGTTGGAACGTGGTAGGTTTCCTTTCCTAGTAACTTAATTTGTTGTATGTTCCTTTCATCTTTGAAAAAATCTTATATATAATAAGCTACTCCTTATAACAAAAAAAGTATAAAAACCTATCAAAATATCAACAATTTTTTACAGTAAATGTGATATTCTCTGACTCTTTTCTCTTACCTTTTGAAAGAATGGAGGAAAATTATGTTTTTCATCTTTTGGGGGCCCCAAAGAAGCTTTAGCTCCTTCTTATTGCCATTCATTACAATTTCATTATTTGGTCATTGGGAACAATATTTTCCTGGTTCTCCTTATTTCACTCGTCATGTTTCTTTGAAATATTAATATTTAACAGTTCTTAGTGTATCAGCCAAGATCAAGTAAAATATTCACATTTATTAATTCTGATGGTCTTATATTACATTCATTTATCAATGAGCTGTTTCCGATTGCAGCCAATTCTTCCTAGAATGAATTCATTGGAGATCTGATTTGAGGAAGGCTAGATGACTACATCTTGGTCTATCACAAAAGGAATTATTTTTTCTTCAGTTTGGTTTGGGCTAGATAGTTACTGTTTTCACCAACTTTGAAATTCTGTAATATATGAGTTGCCAGGAAGTAAAGCCTACAGTACTACTACAAATTATAGATTGAAAAGAATTCTAATTTAAAGTATTAGATGCAGCTTTGTGGAAAAAGGTAAATTAATATTTTTTACATGGAGAAACAAATAGAGAAGAATACCAAAGAAGTATTCTGAAGAAAAAAAGGGACATATTTGCACTGTCAGATCTTGTCATATACTTCTTAGAAAAACTATATAATTATCAAAGAGAACATTTGATTAATAGGATAAAATACATAATATATAACACATGTATATTACATGTTATGTAATATTGGTATAGTGTTGTTGGATAATACAATATACAGAATGTTTATATGAATATCCTTTTATACAATATTGGACCATTGTTCACAGGAAAGGTGCTCTAAATTATTTTTCTCATCAAAATAATGGGATTTTGCTAAACCATCCTTACTTTAACTAGGACCTCTTTTGAACCAATAATCCACATTTAGGAGACAGCTGGCATAGATTTTAGATTCTGTGCCTGGCTGTGAAACAAAGCCAAGTACACTGGTGCAAATGGGGATCAAACACATGACTTTGGCTTATTATAAATGTTCACTGAATAGAATAGCATAAAATTTAAAAGATTTAACTATACATTCTAACCAATTGAGCTCTCTGGCCACAAATTCTTATTGCTGCTACAGCAAGTTAAAAAGCAATATATCCAATTATTCAGTGACCTCATTATACTTGTTATTTTTATTTCCTTCTTTCCTATAGTCATGTGTATTTGAATGGATTTCATCATTCTGCATATTATTATTACTTATAAATATATGGCATCAAAAACTATATGAAGAGGCATATATTTTGGATGTTAGTCCAAATTTAGAGCCTGAATAAAGATACTAATATCCTGCTGGGGTAGAAACTAAATTGACCCATCTATTTCCTAAAAGTTTAGACTACTTAGAAGTGATTAATATTCCTTGTACAAATTATTTGAGACTTTCTTGGTAGGTGTTCACGTATTAGTGAGCATTTGAAGTGGGTCATTGAAGGACTGTTATTAGTATGCAAAGAATGTGTTACTGATTCAGCTGTTAAGCTAGTAGCTCCTTGAGAATGGATACAGTGAAAAGATAAGTACTATTGATTGAAGCAGGTAGATTAACATACTATAATGGCATTAATCATCAGCTGTTTGATGTTTAATTCACAAACAATTCATTTTCTAATAATTTAATTTTATATTCCCAATGAATGATTATCACAAAGAAGTTGGGAATGAATAACTACTACTTTATTATAAACTACTAAGTATAGATTTATAATCTATTTGACAAAATAGATATAGATGCAATGCATTAGCTGGATAATTGAAGGAAAAAAATACCTTTTTGACCTTAGCAAACTTTCTGGGCAAAATTAGTGTTGAAAGGCCAATTTAACTGGAAAATAATTATAAAGAACTGGTTTAAAGTTATTTCTGCTGATCTTCATGGTTGTAATTGATGAAATTTCCAGTGTTCAGTAGCTATTGATTCTCAGATTTATCTTTGATGTATCTTTCTCACACTAGGGATTGATTCTTTCCATATCACTTTAGATGCATTTGTTATCCTGATACTTTCCTAGTAAGAGATTAGATAGAGTAAAAACTAATTTAAATCACAAAATTTTTATGTGATCATTGGGCATAAGACACTCTAATAGTTTTTTTTTTATAGTCCCTTTTAAAGGTACTACTGAATGCATCAATTTCATTTAATCTAGTTCCATTTCTTTCAGAAGAACTATGCACAAACTATATACTGAGTTGAACTTTGGAAAGGTGCTGTCTGCAAGCTATCTCCATTTCTTGACTTGTGGATGTCAATTAGAACCCACAGGAATACATACCTTAGGGTCTTTCTTATTTTATGTTGGCTTAATTGAAGTTGGTATACTTTCTTCAATTGTTCTTGGATCTGTGATTTTACTAAGGTAGATATTCCTACCACAGATTCAGGTCACAACTCTTTTATGAGAGAATAGTAATTAGTCTTCAGGAATTATTTGCTAGTGTGGAAAATGTCTTCATTTTGCAGACAATCTGTTGATAAGATGCTTTTAAGTTAACTAAGGTAGGATTCATATAATGGTAATTAATAACAAAAATAATAATATTAACATTTACATATTGTTTTTAAGATTTGCAAAGTGTTTTAAAACATTTTCAGAAATACCCTTCTAAGTAGGTACTATTATTATCCCCATTTAATAGATGAGAAAACTGAGATAGACAAGTTCAGTGACTTGAGATCAGAAAGTTACCAACAATCCATAATCAAAGTGTTTCCAGCTTGACCAGATCTACTTACTATATTGCCATTGCATTTGGAAATTGGGATCACTTCAATGCTGTGAAAAAACTTTGGTATGTTAGTTCTTTTTGCTGTGAAACCCCTTATAAATTCATGATAGCCTATGCAGGAAATTTGGTTCATAGCTTCTTGTAAACTTTATCAGAATAGGCCAGGACCATAAAAAAGTCAGTGCCTCATCTCTAAAAAAAATTGTGCCAAATTCAGTTATTGAGAAAGTCAGCATATCTCCCTACTTCCTTCTCTCCTCCATTCACCCCTCTATTAATTAACATCCTCAGAGGTTTCAAAACTAATGTTACTTTCATTCCCAAACTTATGATGCAGAATTATTAGCTAACACCTTGATTCCCCACTGAAAATCATCATAAAACCCTTTGAAGTGAGAAAAATTACTAAAACTCTGAGGACATGAGAATGAGGCCACCCATGTCAAAGTCATTGGCATAATGGAGAAGGCAAAGTATTTGAACTACTTAGGAATGGAAGGGATCAGTCATATCACAGTGTACAGGAAGTATAGTGTCATTTTTATTATCTTTATATGGCATGGAGGTGTGTTTTGCTAAAGAACAGCAGAGAAAAAATGAGAAAATATTGCATGTATATGCAGGGAGGGTTCAGGTAAAGGATAGCCCATCCTTTGAAATTCTACAAAGGAATAAAATTCAGGGATTGTTAACTTGAATAAATAATTGAAATATAGTTGTTCTTACCACTATCAAAACTAGACTAAACTAAAATTGATAGCTTTTTCTCTAGTGAGATTCTCTCTAGTTGGGTGAAATGTACCTTAGTTGTCATCTATTTCATTGCATGGATTTGCTATTGCTATTATAGCTATTGCTATGATATTTACAAAGCATTTTAAAGTATCTTCACAAAACACTTGGAGGTAGATGCTATAATTATTCCCATTTAACAGATGAGAAAACTGAGCTAAGAAAAGACATGAAGACTTATGTGATTGTCCTAAAATCACACATTGGTGGAGTTAGGACACAGACCCATTTCTCCTCACTTACAGTCAGTGCCCTTTCTATTACACTAAGCTGCTTCTAATGGGTTCCAATCAGAACCAAATCATTCACACAGATTATCAGTTTATGAACTTTACATGCAGGGTAGAAACAAAGTATTATCTTTGCAACATTTTAAAAGGATTGTAAAATATGACCCAGGTAGGTACTGTTCCATAAACCTCTTGAAGAAAGTTCCCAAATTATGTGGCAGACCTTTACAGCATATGTGAGGGAAATTGAATAACATCCTCTTTCCCAAACAGAGTACATTTAGAAGATAATTTGCTATTGTATACCTTTCCTTAACTTCATGTCACAGAGTTTATGAATCTCTGTTAAACTACTTTATCCTGTTTTTGTGCTGTTTGTGCATTAAAGAGCAGTTTTCTGACATGTAAATTAAAATACTGGGCAAAGAAAAATGCATCTGCAAAGGAAAGGAGCTCAGAATTTTTGGAACACCAATCATTGGAGGAGGGGAGACTTCCAATGGAACCTTGGAGAAAGCAGTTAGGAAGCTCCAGTTGCCTGAGACTTCATATTCTTCTAGACTATTTCTACATGAAGGTAGAAGACAGACCCTTTCATCTCCTCTCTAGCCATTGCATTCTACCTAGACTGTGAACTGAAGAGAAATGTGGTTTAGCCCAGAAGAGACTTGTCAGCAGTGCTGTTAATATCTACCCTTAGGGGAAGATAATTCTGTTTTCTAAATTGACTATATTTCAAAATCTTCAATCAACAACATAACTTAGAAATTAGGGAGACCCTAATTTCCCTCTGTCCCCCAACCTTTTCTTACCCCCTCTCCCCAAAGAATAAAAGATCTTTTAGTTAAAGGACTAGTTGTAGGATTGGGCTATTAGTGAGAAAATCTTCAACTTACCATCTATGAGAAGATCTTTACCTAGACAGTTGAGAAAAGAAACAGGAAGTAGTGTAGTGTAGGGACTCAAGATTCAGTCTCTTCCTTGGCTTACTTCCTAGTGTAAATTCTCTAAAATTCCCCACCACTATAATTCACCAAGTTTCAATATCCATTACACTCAGATACTAAGAACATACTCTAGCACAAAATAGGTGGCATTAATATTGACAGGAATCAAATTTATCTTTCAATTTCATGGTAATAATAGTAATAATAATAATGATGATAGTAGTAGCTTGAATTTATATAGGAATTTGGAATTATGATGCTGATACAAGTACCATACTAAAAAGTAAAGATTTTCAGTTCTTTAAATGAGATGAAAATTATAGAGCAATGAGGGAAACTAAGTTATATTTCACTCCTTTTTTACTTTAATCTTAAGGGTCTAATTAATAGACTACCCAAGCTCAGTATTTTATGTCCATTTAATTGGTTTTTACAAAATGTTTCTCTACTTATACAGTGAAAATGTACTCCAACCTTCTATGATCCTATAGTTTTTTAGTTTAAATTATTTTTATTTATTTTTTCCTGATTGCATGTATAGAACCAATTTTTAACATTTGATTTCTGACATTTTGTGATCCACATTCTCCCGTTTGCTCCACTCTGGCTTTCTGATGTGGCAAGCAATATGATATAAATTATGTAATGTGTTGTTATACAATACATTTTTCCATATCCATCATATTGTGAAAGAAGGATCATATTGCATATTCAAGGAAAATACTCATAGAAGAAATAAAATGAAAAGTAGAATGCTTTGATCTACATTCTGACTCTATCAGTTAGTTCCTCCTTTGTTGGTAGATAGCCTTTTCTCAGCATGAATCTTGGGGTTGTCTTGGATTCTTGCATTGTCAATGATAGTTCAGTCATTCACAGATGATCATTGTATAATATTGATGTTACTATGTACAATATTCTCTTGGTGTCTCTCAGATCCTATGATTTCTTAAATGAATAGTTATCCAAAGACCAGTGTAGAAAGTAAGGAGACTCTGCTCTAGTTTTAGTATAATGGGAAGGACTCATAGACCAAATGAAAATCTTAGAATAAATGAACTTCTAGATGAATGGAAACACACTAGTTCCTGTTTTATGGAGGTTGTCAGGTAGTCTTCCTTGGCATCTGCTCACTTATGGACTATTGCAGACAATATAACAGAAGCATACATTTGTTTCCCTTTTAGCATAAATCTTGATCTATTAGCATTTTCCCATTGGAGAATCTATCACAAGAATCTTCCAGAGAATTATTTTCTAATTTCTCCCTTCACTGCACCTGAATAAAGAGAAATATCAAGGAAATAAAAGCACAACACAGTTCCCTTTTATTCTGTCACTTTTTCACTTGGCATCATTTGGATAAAAATCCACATTTATTCTCAATGAGGTGTTCCCTATCCTAGAAGCCTAATTATACCCTTATTACCCTACCAAATTAAAAAAAATTGAAGATAATTAATAAATTTTCTTTAGTTTTCAAATTCTCCAAAGAGCCATTTTCTGGTGAAAAAATGTAGCTTGCAACAAAAGCTCTAGAAAATTAATATTATCCCCAAGGGATTTCTTTAATATAGATGTGATCTAAGAAATATGTATTGGTATGAAAGATTAAATTGTGTTTAACCATGTTTCTGTTCCATGGGAGAAAAATATTTTAAAGCTTTTGAAAGTGAATCAATATTGTTTTGTTAAATCCTCTAAACCCTATTTGTTTGCAATTTTTATTTCTAATTAGCTGTGAAGAAGATAAGATAAACAAATCAGAAAAAAAAAAAAACTCTCCTTTGTAATATCTCTCTGGAGGGTGCTTCCTGGCAAATTAGGTAATTTCTTAGTTAAGCTTTTTTTTTCCTTTCCTAATACTCCTCTAGAGATTACAGTGCTTACCTCATATCTCCCAGGCTTAATAACTCATTCACACCAGAAGCAGTCTCTGATAATTTTTATCACCTTTGTTCCCAAACTACTAATTTCTCCATTGTGCAAACAATTTCTTCAGATACTTTCCCATAAATTGTTGAAGGAAACTCAATCCTAGCACCTAGTCATTTGAAGGGTGCAGAAGAATAGTTATACTTACTGTATTCCCACAACAATTCAAAATGAGGCACCACTGATGGAAAATAGAAAGAGGCAAACTATGGATTGATGGCAGGAATAGCTTCCTTACATTAGAAGTTATCCATAAGTGAAATGGATTATCTTGGAATGTACTGGTTTCCTCTCTATAAAAGTCTTTAAGCAGAAATAAGATGACCCTTTCCTGAGTAGGTGATAGCAAGGATTATATTTTCATTGTGTATTGGGCTATATGATAATCATAAAATTCTCTGATTTTCTAAAGAAAAAAACTGAAAAAGAAGATTAGGTTGGTAGTGATGATAGTAATCCTACACTAAACATTGGAGGTCTATAACTAAAACCTCACTGTTTACTAATATTTTAGAATGTCATTTATTTTTCTATCATTTGATATATGTGTAGAAAAAAACAATTAAATATAGGTACCTTAGCTTTCTATTTATGTTATGGATGTTGATATTAGGAAAGGTAGGTAGAGTTCTAATTTTATTTTTATGATTTTAGTCTACTCTAATGCTACTTTGTAGCGTAGAGCAAGCTATGACATTAAAATACAATTCTGGGACAGTTTTACTATTTTCTAAAGCATCAAGTATGTTCTTGGAAGGAGATCATGTCTTTTTTGCAAAGTCCATGCTGGCCAACCATAATGAAACTGGCCATTTGGTAGTGAGGTTTTTGGCTATGGCAACCATTAGAACAACAACAAAAATTTCAGAATAATCTTTAGTATGTTCTTCCCACTTCTGATTTTACAGTGATGGTAACAGAGTAAAGCAAGAGAGTACAGGTTTTGCCAAGAATAATAACTTTTTAACCTTTTGTACATATAAATTTTGAAATCTTACAACATTGGCATTCTTGATTTTTCTCACACATGACTGAATCATTTGATTTTTAAATGTTTTCACTGGCTGTCCCCCATGTTTGGAATGCTCTCTCTTCTCATCTTTGCTTTCCTGGCTTCCTTCAAGTTTTAGATAATTCGTTTCCTTCTGAAAGAAGTCTCTACAATTCCTCTATAATCTTTTCCCCTTCCCTTGGAAACTGCTCTGAATTTATCCTCTATGTGTCTTGTTTATACATAGTTGGTTTTTATTTTGTTTTCCCCATTAGGTTGTGATCTTGGCGACTGGTAATGTGTGCCCTTTCTATCCTTAGCACTTAGTAAAGTACCTGGCACATAGTAGGTACTGAATAAATGTTATCTGTCTCTGACTAGCTGTTGATATTCTAATTGTGATATGTCTATCTGTTGATGATTGATCCTTGAAGGAAATGAATGCTCCAAATAATAATCATGCCACAAGTAACATCAGAAGACAAAATGAAATTATAAGTCAGTGGAAGGATGATTCATAGATTCTTCTTGGAGAAGCAAATAAAGACTTAGTAGTGTTGGTTTTTTTGTGTGTGTGCCAAGGCAAGAAAAACACTTTTATGGGCAATTTAATAATCTCATAATATAGTATTCATGACACATATTTACAAATAAATAAATAAACGAACTCTGAAAATAATTACATCTTGTTAGATATGCAGAGAATTATGTAGTGAGATCACCTCTTTTGTCAGTGCCTAGATTCCTACTTGCACTGGGACCCCTGCAGCAGCCAGCTTCTTATTCCTTTACCCCATGTTGGAAGATATGCCTCTGAACTGTGTGCATAATCCACATAGGCCATGGAGAAGCAAAGCACAGAGAAAGCTACCTCTGTAATTCATATTAAGAAGTAGCTTAACAAGAAGTCTAACCAGCCTAGTAAAACATTGTGGGGAGGAATTTCTGAAATTTTGTGACATATGTTCTTCTGGTAGACCAATTATTCTTATATTGTCTCTCCTGGAACGATTTTCTAGATCTTTGTTTTGTGAATGAGATGTTTCATATTTTCCTCATTTTTTTTTCATTCTTTTTGTTTTGTTTTACAGTTTCCTGCTGCCTTGTGAGGTTGCTTGCTTCTAATTGTTGTATTCTGGTTTTTAAAGACTGAATTTTATCCCTGGCTTTTTGGTCATCCTCCTTTTGATCTTTTATCTCCTTTGCCTCATTTTCAAGCTGATTAATTTTGGCTTTCAAGACACTATTTTCTTGTTTTAGTTCAAGTGCCTCTGTTTCTAGATGGCTTATGTTGCTTTTTAAGTTCTTTTCCCAGTTGTCTTCAGCCTCTCTTAATTGTGTTTTGAATTGTATTTTGAGTTCTTCCAAAGCCTGTGTCCAACTCGCTGGAGTTTCTGTGTTTTTGCTTGATGTTTCATGATCCTCCTCTGTTACATTTGCTCTTTGTTCATTGCCTGGGTAGAAGCTGTAGACTGTAATTTCTTTTTTCTTTTTCTGTTGTTTGCTCATATTTGCCCCATTCTTTACTCCCTGTAGTTGCCTTCACTCTTGCTCCTATCATTGTGTGCTGGATCTGTGGGTTTGGGCTTTTCTGTGAGCCTTCACCCATGGAGCTTAGCAAGGCACTCAGAGCAGTCTGTGAGGGAGGGTTGTTGGAGCTTGAGCTTCCCTACCTCTGAAGGCTTGATGAGATTAAGCGCAGCTGAGTTGAATTTGCAGAGCTGGCTGTGCCCTGAAGCCAAAACCTTGGGAAGGGAGGGGGAATATGGAGTGTCTCCACTGCTACAACTAGGATTCCTCCTCTGTGCTTCTCCAGCTGCCTCCCAGCTGCCTGTGTTCTGAGGCCTGAGCCAGGCACAGCTTTGCCCTCAAGGTATTCCCTCCAGGCTAGCACCCTTGCCTGCCCATAGATCCCAGTCACTGCTGGAGATTCAGTACTCTAGGTGGGGGAGGGGTCCTGGGAACTTCCTTCATCATTCCCCTTAAAGCCCAGCATTCTCAAATTCAGGCTTTTGGGGAGCATACCTTTTAAGTTGAGTCTAGCAGGAGGGTTCCTTAGCTTCATCCTATTGTTAGATTTGTTTTTCAGTCCCCTAGGAGCATTTGAGTTTTAGTTGGTGAGGAAGGCTTTTCAGAGGTCTGAACTTTCACTGCCTCTATGCCACTATCTTGACTCCGCCCCTGTTTTGTGACATTTGAGACTAAGAACCTCCTTTATTTCTACCTGGGTCAAATTGCCATTCCTCTATTTTCACTTGAGTGAAACCTAGGCTATATAGCTACCTAGTGGTCCCTCTAATACAGGTCTTTAAGACTGCAGCCTGCATTCCAAAAACAGAGACTGATATCTTTACTCTTGCCTTGGGATCACTTTAATTATTTAGCGTTTATTATGTTTTATTGTACAGGACATCCTATAGACTAGATTGTTGAAGTGATAAAAGATTCAGCCAAATTGATTAAATTTGAAAATATTTTCTATATATATATATTATATGATACATATAGAAATATATGTATAAAATATTCTATATATTCCATACTTCATCCTTCTCCCTTGCTTAAAATTCAATTCTTCTTATAAAAATAAATCTCTTGGAAAAAAATGAAAATAATTTCACCTTATGCACTAATATGTTTTGCAAAGAGTGAGGATGTAGATAGGTTCTTTTAAAAAAGAACCTTATATATAATGATCTACTTTCAGTTATGTGCATTTTAATATTTTGGTGAAATGATGAGCAAGGAGGAAGATGACAAAAATATACTAGAAAACATGGTTTCATAGAAAGAAAGACATGAAGCTAGACTTATAGACTCTACCAATGCCTAACACACATGCAAAAAAGAATACCTTCTTCCTGCTCCAAATGTCATCATTGAAAAATGAAAAAGCTTACTTTTTCACCAGTGTGGCAGTATTTTCCAAATTAGGTATCTCGATACAATTGGAACATTGACTTGTTTGACAACAGATCAAAGTCAATGTCTAATTTGAAGCCCAACAATTACAGAAAGGCTAATGTTCTACATTGGTAGAGGGAGTTTCCTCACTAGTGGTTTCTTGTATCTATGAAATCATAGGTCTGAACCAGTAGAATGGGAATACAAAAGAGAAGATGTAGTAACCAAATGGAACAACTTTATCCTGAAATATTTTACAAATTTGTTGTGATATTAAAGATAAAAAGTAAATATGTTTTAAAGTAATTTACAGACCCTTCCATACTTTCTTAAGGAAGTTTTCCCAATGCAAACCATTGCCTTCCTAAAGACAGACTAAAAATACCAAAAAATACTACAAAAATTGAATCTACTTCCAAGTAGAGATATGGATTACAAGGGAAAAACTAGTTCAGGATATAAACTGATTTGCAATATATGGAGATGTGGTTAATGGATGAATAGGAACACTATCACATGAAAAATTACTAAGAAACAATGAAGGGGAAAATTACAGAAAAACAAAAAATAAATAAGAACATTTAAGAATGTTTAAGAATTTAAGAATGTTAAAGAATTTAAGAATGCAAATGAAAGAATACTGAACAGAAAAACATAGATAAAATCTTCATTTTCTGTTTTGAATTGTTTTACCCCTTTATTATGAAGAAGCTTTCATACTTGGATTCTAAGATCACAATCTTCACATTGCAATATAAGTAGAAACTTAACTAAGGGAACAATGATAGGATGAATAACTCGACCAAAGAGGAGCTTGAGGCTTAAGGTGATACTATTTTGAGGTGTTCTCTTTGGAGACAAGGAGAAAACCAAACCTATAAGAAATCAGTGTCCCACCCTCCCAACCCCAGTTTTGATGGACGTTCCAGATCGATACCCCACTGATGTGTAAATTAGCACATTCTTATGACTACTTACTCTGCCATATACATATGAGAGGAGCTGTATACTTTATCTAGTTTGCCATCCTTGTAGAATATTCTTTTTATGCTGCAGTTAAGTGAGCTTCATTTTTATTGAATGTTAAATAATCTAATATTGCTTCATTTCATTTTAATTCTGTTAAATCACTGGTGTCTCAGTCAGACCTGGCCCAGAACAAGTTTTGTATACTCCTTGAGGAAAAAGCATTCCATAAAACAACAAAAACAACAACAACAATAACAACAACTACTACTACTATTACTACTACTAGGTAATATTTAGATGGTATCTACTTCATACCAGACACCATGCTAAGTGCTTTATAATTATTATTTCATTTGATCTTTGCAACAACCCTGGGAGATAGGGGCTGTTTTCCTCATTTTATAGATGAGGAAACTGAGGCAAACAGAAGTTAAGTGACTTATCCAGAATTACATAGCTTGTGTCTGAAGATGGATTTAAACTCAGATCTTACTGACTCTAAGCCTAGTGCTCTATCCACTGTGTAGTGGAAAGAAAAGTGCCTTTGTTTAGGTGTTATGAAACTTGAATTTAAATCCTGTCTTTGATATTTATTAGCTTTGACAGGTCATATAATAGCTTTGAACCTCAGCTTCCTCATCCATGAAAAGAGCATAATAATGGATGAACCCAGTATAAACAAATTATTGACAGAAAACAGCACAATATTGACAAACACAAACCTATTTTTAAAATTCTTTTTTTTTACTTTAAAATCTTTTCCCTCTTTTCCAGTCCTCCTCCCTCCTAAGGAAGGCAGGCTTGTACATAGGTTGTACACATATTATCATATGATATGTATTTCACTGTTCATCATATTGTGAATCAAGACACATGTTGTTTACACTAAATAAAAAGTAATGGAGGAAATCAAGTGAAGATTAGTATGTTTCAATCTGCATTTAGACTGCTCCTTCTGTGGTGGTGGATATCCTTTTCCATCATAAGTCTTTTGAAGTTATCCTGGATCCTTGCTTTGTTGATAATAGTTTTCATTTACAGTTGATTATATACATTGTTGTTACTGCATACAATGTTCTCCTGGTTCTGTTCACTTTTACTTTGCAACACTTTATTTTAAGTCTTTCCAAGTTTTTTGTGCTTATCTTGTTCATCATTTCTTGTGTCACAACAATATTCCATTACAATCATGTACCACAACTTGTTCAGCTATTCTCCAATTGATGGATATCTCTTCAGTTTCTAGTTCTTTGTCACCACAAAACAACCTGCTATAAATATTTTAGAACACACATGTTCTTTTCCTTTTCCCTTGATTAGATGAGGAAATATAATAATGTTATTGTTGGGTCAAAAAGCATATAATTTCATAACATTTTGAAAATAATTCAAGATTTCTCTTGAACCTGGTTAAATCAGTTCCCAGTTCCACCAACAATTAATTAATGTACCTGTTTTTCCACATTCCCTCCAACTCTGTCATTTTGCCCTTTTATCAATTTAACTAATGTGATAGGTATGAGATATCTCAGAGTTGTTGATTTGCACTTCTCTAATCAATAAATGAATTAGGACTTTTTTCATGTAGTTATGTTGCTTTGATTTCTTTACCTGAAAATATGCTTATTTTATTACTGAAAATAAAAGTTCTTTGTAACCCTCAGCTATGTATTAATGTCAGTTATTATTTAGAAAATTAAAATAAGCGGAGGACAGCTGGGTAGCTCAGTGGATTGAGAACCAGGCCTAGAGACAGGAAGTCCTAGGTTCAAATCTGGTCTCAGCCACTTCCTAGCTGTGTGACCCTGGACAAGTCACTTGACCCCCATTGCCTAGCCCTTACCACTCTTCTGCCTTGGAGTCAATACACATTATTGGCTGCAAGACAGAAGGTAAGGGTTTTAAAAAAAATAATAAAAAAAGAAAAAAATTAAATTAAAAGAATCATTTTGCATTATTAAATTTATTTATACAACCATTTAAATTTCTTGCTTAATATTTAGATAGATAGAGAATACATTCCCATCTAAACAGGAAGCTTTAGTCACTGATATGTTTAAAGTTGGAAAATGGCCTTGTGAATTAGATACCATTGAAAGAGATTCCCAGTCCCATGATTTTTATGAATAAGACAAAAATTTTTAAAGTGTCTTACCAGGTACTTTCCATTGATAATGGTATGATTTTTCAGTATCTGTATTTAATAGGGGATAACTGATGGGAATGTTGCCTATCTTTTGAAATCCAATTTCTACCCTTAAATCACTATCACTCATCACCTTATACTTCCACCTTTAAATTGATATTAGCAAAAAAAATCACATTTTTTACTCAATAATTTGGTATTGAGTTTAATAAATTGATTAGAAAAAAGGCATCAACTAATGGATAAATTTGAAAATTAGTTATTATGAACATTAGAGGGTAGATATTACTTTTAGAATTAACCAAGTCAGTTGGATCTAAATCATGTGAGTAAAACAAGTAGTTAATACTGTTTTGAGGGAAAAGTTTTGAAAATGTATACATGTATTTTTTAACTTATAATAGCTTAAAATTAATTCTCATTTCATTTTTGGTATTTAACATGTTATAGAATTCACGATTTTCTGGATTACCATGGATATTTTAATAAGGAGGCAACTTGAATGAAAGAAATGCTTTCTTAAATTGAACTTAATAAGACATTTCTAAAATATTAGACATCCATGTATTTTACATTTTGAAAAAGTGCATTACCACTCTATTCACCCTTTTGGTACATCCCCCCCTCCAGTTATAACCTGTTTTTTTTTTTCCACATCCTTTAATAGTGAATTTTAAATCCTGAAAAATGTGCTACTTTTATTTTTTTTTCTAAAAATTGTTACCTGGTATTAAGGAATGGAGGGGAAAATGGTTTTTAGTAAATAATTCACAATGTCTCTTGATTAAATTTCCTAGTTATATGACTCACTACTTCCCCTTTTGTCTGTAAGACACAGGAAAATTGCCCCAAAATCCATGAAAGAGCTTTCATAAATAAAGAAAACTAACTTAAACATCTCTTCAATAATTTATTCCTCCTGAAAGTATTTTCTTTGATACAAAACATTTCCTGGGATAAGAATAGGCACATGGTTGTCCATATAAGAGAATATAGAACTTAACCTTATTTCTGCTTTGTAATGGAATACTTGTTGATTGATGGATTAAAAAGAGTAATTAATGTGGCAGGTTCTACCGATATGAAGACTGAAAAAGGAAAAGTCCTTTATCTTCAAAAAGCTTACATTCTTCTGGCTAATTAACAATATTTATTAATTTCTCATTGGGAAGTACTCTGCATTAACAAATAAATATGCAGAGATAGGAGAGATGGACAACAAACAAATGGGAAACAGAAAGGATCTTGAGTTCTTTTTCACATTGTTTTTTTGGTTACCAGGTTTTCAGCATAGACCCTCAAGGAAGGAAAAATGATTTTTTATAGCAATTGAATAAAGTCTAATTGGTATTCATTCAGAAAACACTAAAGAAATGCAAGTCATGAGCTGATTTAAATGCTGAAGATCTAACACCAGGCATGAAATCAAAGTTCTAGCTGTTTTCAGTACAGAATGTTGTAGCTAATTAAATTTTTGCAGTAACAGTGCAAAGCAAAATGGTCATTCAGATATTTCTAAAAGGGCTGAAATTCATATAGTGTGCATGGGTATTTTAAGATTATTAATTCTTAGCACATGACTTGCTCACTTGAAAACAGTCTGTTATTTTATTTGATTTGTGTGTGTGGAAATGCAATAAAAAGTTTACCAGCTTAATAATATTTTCTTGTCATTCAAATTGAATTCTATCCTTGGAAACCATGCTAAGCTTGAAAAAATGTTTATCACTGAATGGTTAGATTGTATTAAAATGAATTATGGTGTTTATTTTTTGTGAAAAGTATGTAAAAAGCAGAGGCTAAATGCTTTATAATTACTTTGGTCCTGAAGTGTGAAAGAAGTGCTTAACTAAGAAAATTAAACATAATGATGCAATTTAAAAACTTATTACTGAATGTAGGTAAAATGATGAATTGAACTTTAAATTGTAATCAAATTTTCCATAGCAAATGCTTCTGAATACCATAGTACTGACATTCTTTTTTATGGCTTTATTTAAACAATAACCCTGTGTGAAGTAGCTGTGTTAATTGCACAACACAATCTAAATAAGACAAGTCACAGCATGTGTCATATCCAAATGCAACCCGTGCATGTGGCTAATTTGAAGCATCTTTAAAATAAAAGTCATGTTTTAAGAATACTTATGCTGACACAAATATTCTCTCCCCCCCCCCCAGGATATTGTTTCTTATTTTCTAAACAAATGACTAGCAATAAGGAATCAGAAATCAAATGAGTCAAATGTGAGAAGACTGAAACTGGAACTGTGTCCCATTTTACCTGAATTCTTTGAGCACAGAGCAGTGTAAATTCATTATTGATCTTCATTTCATAGGCTTTTGCTTCTCTCTGTGCTATGTCATGTAGGTTACCTCCTCCTGCTATATATATATCTTGTCTTCCCTAAAAGGTTATAAACACTTTGAAGGTAGAGATTATGTCTGTTCCTTCTTCATATCTCCCATATAATACCCAACAGAAAGTCTCAATTATAGTAAGGGACACAGTTAATAATTGTTGAATTCAGTGTCTATGTTACTTTCTGGTTAAGTATCTTTGAAGACTATGTTAACTTTTTTAGGCCCCAAAGATACCATTTAGCAATAATGTTCTGGAGGTTATATTACTTCATTTCCTTCTTTCTTCATTTAGTAAGTGTTTATTGAGTGTCTAATGAGTCCATAAAAGTACACTAGGCACTATGAGGATATACAAAGGAACATAAGCTTTCCTCCTGCCAGAGCTTCCAAACTAATTAGGAAAAAAAGAAATGGACTCATGCAAAGTTAAATATCAACTCAAGACAAGAATTCAGTCTAATTGAGCTTACATTTAAGAAGTGAACTGCATTAAAATGATTATTAACTATCTTCAGGTCTAAATTTTTATCAGTATAAAAATAGTAACTACTAAGGAAATCCAAGAAGAAAATGTGTTTCTTTTCAATAGACACTAGTTTTCTGTATAGAAATTTTTTCATTATTAACTTTTTGGAGATTTTTTGTTTTGTTTTGTATTCCAACCAGGCTAGAAGTATAATGGCTAGTCTGGGGACAATCTCAATATTAATCAAAGCACAAGAGATTTATTTGCCCTATTTCATTTCCAACTTGAGCCAGTATGCTATTCTTTAGGCAGCCTGGTATCATACTTCTCCCCATTCCCCCATCCTGTCACTCTAAGGTTGTCAAATATTGGAACCTAATATGAGGCAGATAGATGCCTGATTGACTTAGCCTACTGTGGCTCAGAATTAAAAACCTTACATAGTCGACCATCCTTAGCCTCCTTGGCAGCAGAGGTTAGAGGTATCACTCATTATATGGAACAGTATTATCATTTCATTTTAAGGAATTGTGACCCAGTAGGCTATAATTCAGAAAGAGCTGCATTCAAGACCTATCCCTGTGATATACTATATATGATGAGAGAGAGAGAGAGAGAGAGAGAGAGAAGAGAGACTCTTCATGCATCATCTAGATGAAGACTTTGCTACTCTATAGATGAGGAAACCAAGATATAGGGAAGAAAAGAACTTTGATCCAAATAGCAAGAGATGTGGAATTCAAATTCAGATTACTTCAATAAACAATTAAATGCTCTTTTCTTCCTGTTTCTCTTCTCTTGAGTTGCCAATAATTTTTTTGTTATAACTATATGAAATTTTCATACTAAGAATCCAGGCATTCATACTGTTTAACTCTTTTAAGTAATGACTGAATTAATGTGGCATTATGCCAACTGTTAATAATGGAACTGATAATTGCATCAGTAATATATGTAGATATTTCATATGCTTTAGAAATGTGGCACAGCATGTATTTTAAATCATGTAAGATATAGGTACAGCAAATAATTAAAGAGGTGTTTATGTTCAAGGAAAGCATTATGGATCGTGTAATGCTTAAGAGAAAGTATGGGTTTTATGTAGCTTTTAGAAACTAAGTAAATGATCAAGTAAATATTCCAAATCAATAGTTAAAACAAATGTGCCTATTCTCACTTTGGAAAGAATTCATTATCTCATAAAACTCTTTCAGAACATAGGTACTGCACCAAGGAATTAATTAACAAATCAATTTCTTTTTTTTTTAAAACCTTTATCATCTTAGAACTGATACCAAGTATTGGTACAAAGGCAGGAGTGGTTAGGGCTCTGAAATTGAGGTTGTGACTTATCCAGGAACACATAGATAGGAAGTGTCAGAGGCAGATTTTAACCAATTACCTCCTGTCTTTAGGCCTGATGCTCTATCTGCTAAGCTCTCTACTTATGCCTAACAAAACAATTGCTAAGCAACTCATTATGAGGCTCTACAAAATACAAATTAAGTCTTATGATGATAATTTTATCATAAAATTACGCTATTCAAGTATATTAAAATGCATGGTGAATTTCAAAGTCGTGATTTTCTGCAGGGAAATTTTCTTGCCTTTGCACAAATAATAAAAAAGAATTCAACATTAGGAATTACTGGCTAAATGAGAAATGGACATTTAGTCAGCCTGAGTAATGAAAGAGATTTTCTATGCAATTTGAGGCTATGGTAATGACTATGGCAATATTCAGTGGCAAATCAATCCCTAGAGATTAGTCTTCCTAGTCTAATATTTTGAAATAATTGCCTTTGAGTTTGACACCATTAACTACTGAGGAATACCACGTTGAAATTTCTGAGGTGTTACAATCCCCAATGATTTGTTATTTGTTTTAAAATGATTGACTCTATCAATAAATATCTCGTATACCTACATATGACAAATGAAGCCTAGACTAAGTGTAAGGTAGTTTGGCATTGTCCAAAAGAGTTTGCTAGTGGGGATAATAAAAGTTTTAACTACCTTCTTTTTTTATAACAAAAACCTTGATTTATAGCCTAAAGGTCATGTTATAATAAGGCTGTTTTATGGTATATCTTTTGGGTTTGATAGAACATCTTGAATCTATTTCAGATGCCATGAAGCCAAATGTAGGTCTAGTAATTGTGGAATCTTTTATTAATGAGTATCTCATTACTGACCCAAGTTTGGTCATTTGCTTCTAATGGTTGTGACATATTTGTATTTAAGTATTTATATTATCTCTTCATCAGTGATATTATTTGTAATCTATGATAATAGAACTGAGAAGTTTTAATTGGTAAATATTTTGATCAAGCCTATATTGGTAATATTTTTGGTATTGTCTTTTGATATGTGTATAGCAAGTACTTAAATATTTATTGACTGAATTCATAATGTAAATGAATTGCTCATAGAAGTAAGGCATTCTGGAAATATTTCATTCAATTTTTAACTATCCAAAGAACTGAATAGTTTGGATGACATATTTAGGGTTTTTAATTCAGGCAACTTCAGAGACTTTCTTTTTGTATGAATAGCATCTTTCTTTTCTTAACTCTTCAATATAAGTTACCTTTCTAGCTAGGCATTCTTCTGACTGCCTTCCCCTCTCCTTTTCCATTGCTACCTAGAACTTGTGTGTCTTTCCTTACTCTTTGCTTCCCATTTGGAATGCTGACCTCTTTACTTTTTCAACTTGACAGAATCAATCCATTCTTTAGAGTTCAGCTGAAGTCCTGATTCCCTCAAAAAGTCTTTCCAGGCAATCTCCACCCACATTGATTTCTTAATCCTTTAAATATTTTGTCAGTGAAACTTATGAATCGCATGTGAAAACTCAAGAAGGTAATTTGTGAAGCAGAAAGATAGAATCTACTCTTTCTAATATTACTTAATAGTACACTTCTTTCCAAGGCTCCTGCAAGTGACTCTAATATAGTCATGAGTTTTTGCTGGTTTTTTTTTTTCTATTTGATCGCTACTCCCTGTCATTTTCCTCTCAGGACCTGCAGACTGTATCTATATCATGGAAAAACATTATCATATTTATGGAAAAGTTGATTAACTACTAACCAATAAAAATAAAGGCATTGTAGAATTCTAATGTATAGTCCTAATTGTGGTTTTATTCTGTGGTATACAATTATCCCAAGCCCCCTTTTTGGCACAGGTATCTAGAAAAGATTATGTTGCAAGTCAATTCAATTCAACAGTCATTTATTTGGCAACTTGTCAGAGGCTCCATGTTAGCCTCTGACAGGGATGGCAAATCTTAGAATTATAGCTCATACATTTTATAACTTAAATCTTGTTAATTGTAAGGTGTAATAAGACTATAAATTTTTGTTCAATAAAGAGGAACATACTAAAAAGGAAGAACACTTTTTTCCCTCCTTCACATTGGAAATCTTTGTAATTAAAGAAAGAAAGGTCATATGCTAGAAAGGAAATATAGAAAATCTCCATGAGAGAAATTTGCATCTTAAAAATTAGTTCTATATTCATATGTGAAAAAGACATGTCATTTTTCTTATAACTGAATTGTAAGACTCATTTAGACAATTTAAAATGAAATGTGCATGGGTCTATTTAAGATCTTTTAAGATTAAAAATGGAATGAGTTGAAATACTGTAAGGCTTCTGTCTCAGTGGCTATTTTTAGATATGAATGCATTCTGGAATTGGTCTGAGTGGAATTAATTAAAACTGCATGAAATAATTAATTAATTTTAAATATGAAATCATTGCATAAAGTGAGTTTGGAACATAACTTAATTTCCTTCTGCAACCATAACAGTAACTAAGCCAACCAAAACAGATGTTATTCAGTTCAATTCCTAACAAGCTATGGGAAAAATAATTGTACAGGGTAGATCTTATGTTGCCCTAATTTTCCCATTTTCTTATATCTCTTATAGACTAATTTTAGTGCAGTTAGCCTTGAATCAATCAATATCTACTTTGTGCTTACTTGTCTACTTTTAATATTTTCTATATTTGCATATTGAGTCTAGTCACATAGATATCAATAAAGTTTTATATGTCTAATCTGATCATTTTAACTGTGTCTGTCCACTATGAAAATGAAGAGCTACATCTAAACAACAAATTTATGTTTAAGGAAAATTACTTTGCTAGAAGTGTAGAATGCATTATGATGACAAGATACTTGGGACAGGGAGACAAATTAGTCACTATTGTGATAACCTAGAAGAAAGGTGCTAAAGGCTTGAAGTAACTTGGTAGCTGTGTGAGTGGAGAGGAGTTAGATGAAAGGGATGCTCTGAAGGTACAAATGACTAGATTCGGTGGCTGGATAACTATGTGGGGTGAGAATGAAACGATAAAGATAATGCTGAGATTATTGAAGGGTGAGATACTAAGACACTAGAAGTATGGTATAGTAATATCTTCAAAAGAAATACAGAAGTTTGGAAGAAGGGAGAGTTTAGGAGGAAAGATCTGGAGTTTGATTTTAAATATGGTGAATTTAACATCTTTATGACAATCAGTTTGAAATATCTAAATGGAAATTGATGATCTAGGACTAATGCCCAGGGAAAGACTGAGGCTAGATGTACACATCTATGAGTCTTCTGCATAAAGATGATAGTTAAATCCATGGGATCTAATTAGATGAGAAACAGAGACAGACACTTACAGAGAAAGAGATAAAGGGAAAGGGAATGGATGGAGAGAGAGAAAGAGACAAGAGGCATAGAGACAGAGACAGAGAGACACACAGAGACAGAGAGACAGAAACAGAAACAGAAAGAGATGGAGTCAGAAGCAGATCCAGGACTGAATTTTTCCTGTCCACCCCCCACCCCCGCATGAGAACATGCCTTCCCAAGATGACCTTACGTCTGGTTCTATATGTTTTGCATATCTTCTCCCCCATTAGAATGAAAGCTACTTGAAGTCAGATATTATTTTACTTTTGTCTTTATATGCCCTCTCCTGGAATAAGGCCCAGCATTTAATTAGTAGACACTTAAACACTTTTTTATTAATTGATAAATGAGTCAGGGTTTAGATCTGGGTTTCCTGACTGGAAGCTCCATGTGTTCTTTCCACATTGTCATTTTAATGAGACTAATGCTGAATTTAAGAAGTGATCTTCCTATACACAATTTCTTTCCTCTATAAAACTGTCAAATTAATATTTCTAAAATGTTCTGACTTTATCACTCCCCTGTTCAGGAAGCTTCAGTGATTTCCCCATTGTTGTTAGGATAGAATATAAAATTCTTTGTTATTTAAAGCTTTTTGCCATCTGGCTCCAGTCTATTTTTCCAGGCTTCTTATACATAGTCCCCATTATTCACTCTACAGTTCATCCAAAATGGTGTATTTGCTGTTTCCCATACACATCATTCACACATTTCCATTTCTCTGTCTTTGCACAGTTTGTACTTTTATCCTAGAAGATTCTCCTACCTCATCTCTCACTTTTGGAACATGTAGTTCCTTTGACAGCTCAACTCAAATATCATTTCCTTCAAGATGACTTTTCCATTACTCCTAGATAGTATTGCCTCTGCCAGTCACTGTGCATTTAGCCAATCAGTCAGCCAGCATTTATTAAGCATCTTTTGTACATTAGGGAATATGCTAAGTACTAGGGACATAAAGGAAGGTAAAAGAATTATCAAGGATTGAGTCAGACTTTTGTATTTTTCCTCTATTTATTCTCTGTGAATTTGTTGTATCTCCCCTCACTGCATCCCGGTAGAAAGTAAGTTCCTTAAGGTCAGAAAATGTTTAGTGCCCAGCAATTGTCTAAGATTATATAAGCTCCAGAGAGAATATGTCATTCTGTACTAATAGGAGAATCTCCATCCAAGGAGAACTCCATAGAAATGACATTCCAGTTTCAGTATATCAAAAAAAGACATAAAGCACTTACTTTATGCCAGGTACTATGCTACAAATTGGGGATGCAAAGAAAGCCATAATAGTACCTGTTTTCAAGAAATTCTTCTTCTAAAGAGAGGGACACATATAGGAAATATCTAGATTTAGATCTAGATCTAGAAACCTCTGTATTTATATAAATGTGTGTATAGAGACACATATTTGCATATATACCAATTCCTCTTTTTAATGCCCTCAAATATTAAGAAATCTCTCCTATTCTTAAAAAATCAAACCCTTAATTTGATCCTACTCTTATTTCAAACTATCATCTTTTATCTCTCCTTTTCTCAAAGAAACTCATTCATTCATTCATTCATTTTTAACCAACATTAACTATTTTTAATGGGATACACTATGGTCCCTATGACACTTTCATAAATATTAGATTCTCAGCCTCCACCAATCCACACTACAATATTCCTGATTGGTAGTAATTATTCTCCTATTTGACAACTTGAAATAAAGAAAAAATCCAATACATTAAACTTTTGGATTATCCTAATTGTTAGGAAAATTTCCCTGACACTGACCTTAAAATCATCATTGCTAATTTGACTAACTACTCTGAATTCTACCCTCTACTACCACACAGGAAAAACATAATGCCTCATCTACTTGATTGCCCATCAAATACTTGAAGACAATTACCATGCCCCCTATGAACTAAAACATAAGTAATTCCTTCAGCTCCTCCCCATATGACATATAATCAAGGCTCTTCTCTCCCTTGGTTTCCTTCTTTGGAAGCTCTCTAGTATACTCATGTCCCTTCCAAACTGCTATGTGCAGAAGTGAACAGAATATTTTTAAAAATTATATTAACATAATTTTAATAATTTTCTGACATTTTCCAATCTTAGTTCTCTTCCTCCCTCCTATCCCTCCCCCCTCCTTAAGAACACAGATATTGGCTATACATTTGTTATTAGATAATACATATATCCATGTTCATGCTTTTAAAGAAGACACATTGCATAACTAGAGAAAAATTCATGGAAGGAATATAGAATGGTATCTTTTGATCTGTTATTAAGACTCTGCAAGTTCCTTCTAGAGTTGATGGCCTTTTTTGTCATGTGTACCTTGGAGTTTTCCTGGATGCTTTGATTTCTGATAATAGTTAATTTAATCCTATTTGATTATCATACAGTATTACTGTTACTGTATACAGAGTTCTCCTGGTTCAGCTTTCCAGTTTTTTTTTTTTCTGTGAACATCTTGTTTTAAATTTCTTATTGTATAATAGTATTCCATTACAATCTTATACCACAACTTGGTTAACCATTCCCAATTGATGGACATTTCTTTAGTTTTTAATTCTTTGCCACCACAAAAAGAGCTGCTATAAATACTTTTGTACAAGTAGATTATTTTCCCCTATCCTTAATTTATTTGGGATACAGACCTAGGAGAGGCATTTCTGGGTCAGATGGTATACATAGTTTTATGGTCCTTTGGGTATGTTTTCAAATTACTCTCCAGAATGGTTTTATCTATAGCTCCATAGAATATTGGTTTCCCAATTTTACCATATACCCTAAAACATCATTTTCTTTTTTAACATATTAGCAAATCTGATATATGTGAAGTGATACCTCAGAGTTGTTTTAATTTGTGTTTCTTTAATAAATAGTAATTTGGTGAATTTTTCATGTTATTAAAGGTTGTTTTAATGTCTTTGCCTGAGAATTAGCTGTTCGTATTATTTAACCATTTTTCAATTGGGGAATGTTTTGTAATCTTATAAATTTGTCTCAGTCCTTTATATATTTATAAATAAGGCCTTTGTTAGAGTCATTTGCTATAAATATTTTTCAATTTCTTGTTTCGCTTCTAATCTTATTTGATTTTGTTTGTGCTAATTTGTAATTTTGATGCAAAGTTATCTATTTTACATCTAATGTTTTCTATGTCTTTTAAGACATAAATTATTTTCTTATCCATATATATGATAGGTAAATTATTCCATCATCTTCTAATTTATTTATGGCATCACCTTCCTTTTATAAATCATGTAACCATTTTCCTTTTACCTTGGTATATGGCATGAAATGTTTATCTGTACTTGTTTCTATCATATTGCTTTCCAGTTTTATCTAAACAGAGTACTTTATTTTTTATTTTAAATTTTTATTTTTTCCAGATTACCTGTTGGTATAATTTTTAATGTTTGTTTCCTGACATTTTGCAACCCACATTGTCTCCCTCCCTCTTGCCATTTTTCCCCTTCCCAAGAAGGCAGGTAATATGATAGATGTTTTATGTATATTATCATATAATCCATATTTCCATGCCTATCATATTGTGAAATGACATATATTACTTATATGAGAAAAATCAATGGAGAAAATAAATTAGAGAATCTGTTCCTTCTATGGCAGTAGATATCATTCCCCCCTCCACACACCCCCAACTCCATCCTTTCAAGGTCTACTAAACTGTTGCATTGTTGATAAAAGTCATACAAAGTTGATCACAATACATCATTATTATTCCAGTGTACAACATTCGCCTGGTTCTTCTCACTTCACTTTCCTGCATATAAGTCTTTCCAGGGTTTTTTTGTGGTCATTATGTTTGTCATTTCTTATGGCACAATAATATTACATTACAAGCATAGACCATAACTTGTTTGGCCATTCTGTAATTGATGTACATCCCTTCAGTTTCCAGTTCTTTGCTACCACAAAAAGAGTTGTTATAAATATTTTTTTTTGTACAGGTAGGTTCTTTTCCCCTACCTTTAATCTTTGGGTTATAGTCCAAGTGGTGGTATTGCTGAGTCAAAAGATATGTACAGTTAGGGGGCCCTTTGGTCCTGATTCCAGCTTGTTCTCCAGGATGGTTCACAGCTTCATCAACATGTTATTAGTGCCTGATTTTTCTATGTCCCTTCTCAGAATAGTTCTTTAAGTATAGCCTGATCATGACAGAATAAAGGAAGACTCCTCTTTAATTTCTTTGTTTTCTTTATTTGTGTCAATATTTCTTATTTAATAAAGTACTACATATTTTACATTATAAACAAAATAATTATATTTTATTTTATACTATTTATATTAATTATATATATTTATTTAAATTAAATAAAATTAAAGATATATTATATATTATATATCATACATATGTTATATAAAGTAATTATATTCTGTCCCAGAATAAATTCATTTCTATAAACTTGATAAAATGAATTAAATTCTAATTCTAAATTCTAATGAGATGGAGTTTTAATAAAGTTTAAATACTTCTGGGAAAAAGAACTTATTAAGAAATGTGAAGACTTGGGTTTTCAATCAAGCTCTGCCAGTAAGCAACAATTGACCTTGGGTTATAAACTTAACCCTCCTGGGCCTTTGGTTTCTTATCTATAAAATGAACAGATTGGACTAAGTGACCTGTCTGGCCTCTTCCAGACCTAAAAATATGTCAATCACAGATACAGATAGTGAAGATAGTGAAGAAAGTGGTCAGAGGATATTAATAGTACTTTAAATCCAGATTTACTGAACAGGAAAAATAGTGATAAGCAGTTATCTTTGGTGACTGTATCATATCCCTTTATTAGACCCTGAGGTTTATGAAGATAAAGATGTTGACTTATTAATCTATCTCCCCTATCACTTGTGTTCTGTTTAAAGAAAGTGCTTAGTAAAGGATGGTGAAAATTAGTGGAAGTTGAATAAGTGCAAAGTAGTGTTAGGATTTTGATGCACATTAATTGAATCCATTGACACAAGAATATTATATGTTAAGAAGTAATTTTCCTGCAACTTAATATAATATTTCTTCTATCCATACAAATATACTTTAAATAAAAACAATTAAAAGGAGACATAATTTTATTAGAAATAAAACTTTTCTTCCTCTTGTCTGTAATATTTATAAATTCACATGTCAATTGACTCTGCTTGTTTTAAAACATTTTAAAATTCTGGTCCTACTAGTTTTCACAACTATTAAGAATATTAGTTATGGCTGGAAAGAAGTCTTATCAGTCAACTATTTTCTAAGTCATATCTAATTTTTCTGCCTTTCAAAGAAGACAGAATAGCATTCTTATAATGTTAAATTCCTTAACTTCAAATGAAATTTCCTGCTCTTAACCCCTTAAGGGCAGCTACCACTTCTTTATCTTTTAATTCCATTTCTTAGAACAGTGCTTGACACATAGTAGAAAGATTTTTTTTAAGCTTATTGATTTGAAATTGAAAGTATGTTTACATGCCATGTAGATATAATAATGTTTGTTCTCTGAAATGGCAAGAACCAATAGGGAGATTTTCAGACAGACATATCAGAACATAGGCGTGCTGCCACAAGTCATATATAGTAGTAGTCTCTCGGTAACCAAGGATGACGATTGTCTTTGTGCGTTTTCATCTATGGTGTATAGATGAGTGTGCACAAAGATACTTGTGCGTGAAGGAGATTTAAGGGGAAAAGTCGATGCACAGAGACAGTCCCACTCTCTTGGCGTTGAAAGCCTGGGTCCAGTGGCATGAAAAGTCGTTACACCTGGAGACTTCCTCAGCTGCATTAGATGGCCGTGTTGTCTTTTGTGCTCCAACATGCCCTAAGCACTCCACAGTGCTTTGCTGTGTCGCCCTCTCAGCCATTGAACCTTCTTATTGTTTTTTTTCCGCCTGTTCCACCAAAGCAGTCTTCACATGCTGGGTGAGCAAAGCCCTGGTTCACCAGGGGTCAATGACCGGATGGCTACCCTCACAAGGTTTAGCCGGCCTGTTGAAGCCATTGTCCGGGGTGTGGCCGCTGCCACATGCTAGCAGCTACTGGGAGCCACAAGTGAGAGCTGGGTGTCAGGTGGGGGTCAGAGGCTGGAGAGCTGCCCTAGAAGGGCATGACAAGCCCTCCATACCAGAGATACTACCCCTCCCTGAGCACTCCATACACCCCACAAGTCATATATACAATCCATATAATGGAGATAATAAAGGTGACCAAAGAAATATGATTTTGTCAACAGTATAAAATGTTCCAGGAATTTGGCTGATTTATGAATTCATGAATGTGGATACTTACAGTAATAAATGAAGTACTTATTAAGTACCTTTTATATGCCAGTCAATGTGCTATGTGCTTAGAATACAAGTATAGATCATAGTCTCTCATAATATAATGCTATTCAATCCATTCTCAAAGTATTGTTGGTACCAGACCAGTTTTTTCTCTCAAGGACTCTAGGAGGCAAAATATGTTTTCATAATAAATATAAGATATTATTTGTATAATCTATTTCTATCCACATATCTGAAAGAAGCTGGATTCTCTCTCTATACTTCCACCAAAATAACATATTAAAAAAAATTGAATACAGAAGTACACGTGAAAACAGAATAGTCCTCTATTTTGCTAGTTAGTAAGATCTGGGTAGAAAAAAAGCATATAAAATATTTTCACTCAATTTGCTCTTTTCTGTTTTCAAAACCAGATATTTTTCATAAAATATATTACTTATGCAAACATTACATAGATCTATTTTGATGAATTAATATTTATATTTATATATATGTTTTAATTTATAATAAGTAATAAGTATATGTTTTTCTTTTTGTCATCTCCTCCATTAAATTGTGAGCTCCTTGAAGCCAGGAGCTTTCTTTTGCCCCTTTTTGTATCCATGGAGCTTTACACAGTACCTGGTACATAGCACCCCCTTAAATTGTTATGGACTAAATGACTAAATATTGATAGATGTAACTTATATTAAAAAACGTTTTGGAGATTCCTCAATAATTTTTAAGACTGTATAGAGACACTCATAATTTTATCCGTATAAAAGGCTTCTGTGACCCAAAATATAGAGAATCTTTTGTCCATCCCACATCCTTTCATAAATCCTCCATTAAGTAATCCTTTTAAAATGTAGGAGGCTTACCTTTTTGTTTTAAAATACTGTTTCATTGAAGCATTTTTTCTTTTATGTAACAATTGATTTTCAACAATCTTCCTTTACCTTCTATAACTTTTATAAAAATAAACAGAAAAGAAAAAGTCAGTGTATAAAATTCATAAATTTTTAAAAATCACTATCATTTTAGCATTTCATAAAATAGAGAAATTGTTTTGATTTTGATTATCTGTAATTGACATTGATCATTCTATTTTTCTGAATTCTGTAGTATCATCTTTATTTATGTTATTATAATCTTTGTTTTATATTGTTTTCTTTGTTCAGTCTTCTCTCATTGCCTCACTGTCCAACTTCCTAGGTCTCCATTCATTCTTTGACTTTGTTTTTCCTTAAAAAATGTGACTCAGGCCCAGAGATGGGAGGTCCTAGGTTCAAATCTGGCCTCAGACACTTCCCAGTTGTGTGACCCTGGGCAAGTCACTTGACCCCCATTGCCTACCCCTTACCACTCTTCTGCCTTGGAGCCAATACACAGTATTGGCTCCAAGACAGAAGGTAAGGGTTTAAAAAAAATGTGACAATATTTCATTACATTTACATACCACGTTTTTTCTTCCCTTCCTTTATTGATAAGAACCTGCTTTCACTCCTATTTTTTGCTACTAGGTGCTGAGAATACTTTAGTATCTTTGGGGCCTTTCAGTCATCAGCCACTGAGATATATGTGTTTAGAATTAGAATCAATGAATTAAAAAATATGAACACTTAGTAACTTCTTTTTGTGCATTTCCGTATTTTGTACAGTTGTTTGTAATTTTATTTGTATTGTCTATTTACAGTTTATTTCTGCATTTGACTTTCTTGTGAGATAATTTTAAGATTATACCTTTGCATTTAAAAAATGTTTATTCCATATACTGACACATTTGCCAAATCATTTTTTTTCTACCTACTCTACATCTGCCATATCTAACTCCCACTTTCTTAGCTCAGTCTGTCATTACCTCTTATCTATAGTATCACAATGGCCATCTAATTGGGTCTTCTGCCTCAAATCTTGGCCCATTAAAAATATATTGTCCACATTTCTAACAAAGTGATTTTCCTTAAGCAAAGATCTGACCATTTCACTCCCCTACTCGATATTTTTTAGTGGCCTATATTTTCTCTATTGTAAAATGTAAGGGCTTCTTATTTGATTTTTAAAGTGCTTGATAACCTGTATTCATCCTAACCATTATCCTTAATACATATTACTCTTATTCCTACAATCTCTGCCATAGACAAACTAACTTTCTCTGTTTTTCAGATCAGATATATCCCATTTTCCATATCTGGCTTTTAATCATTTCTCTTGGACTAGAATCCAGTGATAGAATCCTTTGTTTCTTTCATGACTCAGCTCTGACACCACATCCAATTCAGAGCTTTTCCAGTGGTTCTCAATGACAATGCCTTCACTCTCTAACTACATTGTTTCTATCTTGCATTTATTTAGTTTATATTTCTTCTGTATGAATTTATTTATTGTAGGAATAGAGATATAAGGGATAAGGGAAAATACAGTCTTTCTCATTCCAGAATCTTTTCCCAGGGTTCATGGCTAAATTTCCCTCTCTCCTTTTTAGAGACAATTTTGCATTTTCCTTTATCCCTTATCTCTCTATTCCTTCCATATTGACATGATATCTCTACTGGATGGATTATATACTTCTTGAAAGCAGTGAATGTTCCTTTTTCTCTTTTGTCTTTGCATCCCCAGCATTTCAAATAGTATTAGTCACATTAGTACTTAAGTGTGGAGGGAGTATCATTTTTCCCTCACTTCCATATAATCCCAAATGAAACAGAAACTTCAATTTAATCCATCACTGAAGTATATTGACATTTTAAATATATTTTATTTTTTTACTGTTGAGTCATTTCAGTCATGCCTGACTCTTTTGACCCTGTTTTGGGGTTTTCTTGACAGAGAAGCTAGAGTGGTTTGCCATTTCCTTTGACAGCTTATTTTACAGATGAGGAACAGAGGCAAACAGAGTTAGCAACTTGCCCAGGTCACAAGGCTAGTAAGTATTGTGAGGATGAATTTTTAATTCAGAAGATGAGTCTTTCTGAAAACAAGTCCAGTGCTTTATCTACTGTTCTACCTAGCGTTTTACTTATATGTGTTTATGCTCTTTTCTTTCAGTATAAGATTCTTGAGGCAGGAACTGTTTCTTTTTTACCTTTTTGCCAATGGTGATGTGTGTCATGTTATTGAAGTTGTCTCAAAAGTCTTATTAAGTTTTAAGCTTTAGTAGCTTATTTTAAATTTTAGTGGCTTAAAGGTTCACTGACTTTCAAAACACCATGTATGGACCCAGTCGAATTTTTCTGTGGCCTTAAAAGGAATATTGAATTTCTGACCATTTTTAAATATTTTATTTCTTTAATATCTTTGTAGTTGTGTGTGCAAATCCTGTATGAACTCTAATAGCTCAATCTCTTAATATTATATGCATTTCATAGCTACCTTGATTGAAAATATTCCATTATTTCTGTTTTTTTTTTGTCAGTTACAAATGGAATGTTGATATTTTTGTACATGGTATGTGGCAGTGGATAAAAACACTAGATTCAGAGTTAGGAAGGAATGACTTAAATTACTTCCTCAGAAACATACTACTTAGGTCATCCTGAATATGTTGTATACTATCTCTAAATCTGACTTTCCTCACCTATAAGATATGGTTATTAATAACATAAAGTGCTGTGCAAATCTTAAAGCACTATGTAAATATTAAAGTTTGTCTCTATGTTTTACTGATTATTTATTTTCTCAAGTATGGACTGTTAAGGGTAAAATTAGGGTTGTTGACTGAATATATTATTTTAGTGGTCACCAGGGATTTAAATTCAATCCCAATAAAATACTCAAGTCAGTTTGGGATCTTTATGGTGGTTTAATTACAATAGAAGGAAGAAATTAAGAAGAAAAGAGAGAGGAGAAGGGAATCAGACTGCTCTGGCCTGGTCTGAGCCAAGTAGGAGTTCAGAGGCCTTAGTCAAGGGGCCTCTCCAGAAATCCAAGGGGAAGGTGAGTCAGTCTTATCACTTACCATGGGACTGTCTAAAAGGAAGCAGTCTGAGGAGCTCCTTCAGACTTGAGTTCCAGGGCCAAGTCCACCAAAACTCCCAATGCTGCCCAGAGAGCCCTGAGAGGGGAAGTCATGTGAAATATATAGGTAGGTCTTTACTTCACTTTCTGCATCTCACATGTACCAATGGTAGCTTAAGCTTGGCTTATGACAGCCCAGGGGGTCTGTCAGTTGTTTCTGATTTGTCACTTGCTAGCTAGCATATGTTGGTCATAGGACATCTTCCTCAACACTTAATCCTTAAGTAGGAGTATATACATTCCTGGTTGCTAGAATAAATCTAAAATTCACAGATCCTTATGTCATTTTTGACATGATTGCTATAAATAGAGATTACCTGGCTTGCTCTTTCCCAATGGTTATTCTTTTTATTTCTTACCTTATATATTGGTAACTAACATTTTATTACAATTTAAATTAATAGTGGGAAGGAAAGGATTTTGAGATCTTCTATACTTATGCTTTTTAAGTTTTTTTTTTTTATAAAAGTTGATTCTATATTTTATCAAAAGAGTTCTCCCCTTCCCAGGTGTATGACCTTGGGCAAGTCACTTAACCCCAATTGCCCAGCCTTTACCACTCTTCTGCCTTGGAACCAACACACAGTATTGGTTCCAAGACAGAAGGTAATGGTTTAAAAATATATATCCCCCTTATTGTTATTTTGATTTATTCTATTGTTATTCTGATTTTTCTTACTGTATTAATTACACTTATTATTTTCTTGCTATTAAATCATACTATCACTTATTTAAATTTAATTTGAGCAAAATAAATAATATTTTTGTGGTTACAGTTGAAATTTTACTGAACATTTTTATATTAGGAACTATTAATAGTACTGATCTAAAATTATTCTCTTCTGCTTTATCCTTCTCTAGTTTAGATATTAAGGTCCTATTTACCTCACACAATAATTTGGATAGGATCCCTATCTCTATTATTGAAAGTAATTTGTGTAGCATATATACTAATTGGTCCCTTTAAACATCTGATAAAATTCAATTATAAATCATTAAAGTTCTATATTTTTTTCTCTTTTAGTAGTTCTTTTGTGCTTTCATTTCTCTTTTTGAGATTTAACTGTATATGTTGTCCTTATTACCTTTTATTTTCAAATTGAGTATTTTATATTTTTGTAAATATTCATTTCCTTTAAATCATCAGTTTTCCTAGAAATAATAGTTCATGAGTTTATTGTAGTTATTTTCATCTCCCTTCCCTTTCATTGTGATGTTTTTTCTGGTTCATTTTTAAATTATGACAATGTTTTTACCCTCATTCTATAACAATCTGTCTCATTTTCTGCTTCTTCATTCCCTCTTTTCTATTAGGTAATCAACTGAACTGTTTGTCAGTTGGTTGGTTAATAACAAACAAAGCTTCTTTACTACTTAAATAGTTTTAAAGTTTATATACCTATATATTTTTTCTACCCAGACTTTCAATATCATGAGGCCTATTTACAGTAGACATTTTTAACTAAATATGTAAAAAAAAAAAAGAACCAATCATCTTTCTGCCTATTCCTTTCCTACTTTCCAACTTTCCTTTTGTACAGGGCAACACCATCCTTCCAATAACTCAGGCTCAAACCTCAGTGTCATCTTGAATTCCTCAATATCTCTCAATATGCAAGCTGTTGCCCAGGAAAGTTGATTTCACCTTAGTAACATTTCTGGAATTCACCCTACTCTCTTCTCTGAGGCTGATAACACTTTAGTGAATACCTTCATTACCTCATACTTGAACTATTGCAATAGCTGTTGATGGGTCTGCCTGTTTCAAGTCTCTCCCCAGTTTAGTCTTTCCTATATTCATTCACTAAAGTGATTTTCATAAAAATGAGTTCTAATCCTATCATCTTCCTACTCAATAAAACCTGGTGGATTCTTGATGCCTTCAGGGTCATACAAAATGCTCTGTTTGGTATTCAAAACACTTAAAAATCTAACCCCTTCTACTTTTCCTGTATTCATACACCTTATTTCCTTTCTTTAATCCCATGACAGTAGCATCCTGGCTGTTTCATGAACAAGACACTTCTCTCAGATCTAAGCATTCTTTCTGGCTATGCCCACACCTAGAATTTTGACCTCCTCAGTTCTGACTATTGTCCTCCCTGAATTTTTAAAATCATCACTACAGGAAGCCTTCCTTAAACCCTCTTAATTTCAATGCCTTCCCTGTCTTAAATATTCCCTACCTTTAATGAATATAATTTGCTTTGTATATATTTTGTCTCTCCATTAGATTGTAAGCTCCTGGAGGGCACACACTATTTTTTCCTCTTTTTTTGTATCCCTGGCACTTAGCTGAGTGCATGGCATATAATAGGCACTTAATGAATGCTGGTTGATTTTATGCTTGTTTCAGTGTCCTTTCTTTTTTTAAAAACGATATTCTCAATTTATGAATCCTCTTTTATAATGTTAAACTATGTTTTAGTGATATAAAGTTCTCACTTACATGTTTGCATTTAATTAATATGGATATATTCACTCACTGTTTCATTCTCTTACAAATAATTTACTGTTACTAGCATATACTTTTGTTCAGTGAATGCAAGCCTTTTAGAGATGGCAAGCCCAAATTGCACCCTCAAGCTACCTGTGAGCCTGTGATTCCCCATCCCCAACCTCCTGGCATTACTCCATATAGGGGAGGAAGAAAGTGTTCCTATTGAGCTGCAAGGTATAGGAGAAGAGCATGTGAAAAATGTCTTCTGGTGCTGTGGAAATGAGGAACAGATTAGCCCCCTCTGGTATATAGAGGCACATGTGCCATGGGTTCACCAACATGGCAGTTTAGTCTATAACCCCCTCATTATTCCATATATAGAAATATTTCAAGTTCTACTGGTTATAGATATGTGCAGATATATTTTATATGTATAATTTGTTTTAAGTGGCATTGTATCCTTGAGTTTGTTTACAATCTTTTCATTCTGATTACCTCCCAGAAATTCCCATTCTCATGATACTCTACTGACTCTCAAATTCTTTGAATTTACTTCTATTATCTCTTATTTTCTATCCCCTTTCTAAACTAGACAAGACTATGGTATAGAATCTTCTCTGCATTTTCCAACCCTTTTTTCCATCTTTCAATCTCTGTTCAATACTACTGACATATATTACCTTTTAAAAATAAATGTTAATTTAATTTATCTACTTTTTCACTCATACTTTTTGTGATACTAAAGTATTAAAGTGCCTTAGGCAAAAATGTTAGTTTTTTTTTTTTTTTAATCTGACTGTAAGTTTAGGTTTCTGCAAAGTTTAAAGCCTTGTTACCTTCTCTATTCAATTTAACAATAGTTCCAATTGCTTCTTTTTTTTTGCATTTCTTCTATACTTTTCATCTGGAAACCTTTCCTTTGATGAGCCATTTCCCTAGACATATGAATATGTGAATGTGCCAGTCTGGTGCAGTGGAAAGAACTAGTATTCAGAATCAAAGAAACTTTGAGATCACTACAACCTTATTTTCAAAAGCTTGGAAGTCATCAGGATAAATTGCTTTAAGAAAATTTTATTTAAAGGAAAGTACAAAACACATGCAGTGTAGTGATATGTGTCTAACCTTTTTTTTAACTAGCCGATCTTTTCTTTTTTTTTTGTAAATCCAAGAAGCAGACAAAGAGTAATACATGGAGAACTGGCCTATGAGTCAGAAAGACTGATTCTTACAAATACTTCTGAAAAATATTAACTGACTGTCCATGGATGGGTAGTTTAATCTCAGTGGCCCCAGGCAACTTTCTAAAACACTTAAGCTGCATAACTAGTGTTAATTTGCATTATTAGAAGGAATTTCTTCTCTGGAAGTGCCCAAATACTATTGAAATCATTGGTGTAGCCTTACTTTCCTGCTAGCCCCTATAAATGTTGACAATTAAAAGCTACTATTATTGGAGATCAGTAGATTTGGAGGAATGTTCTTAAATTGAAACTAAATCAAAATGACAGAATTATATTTGTTTGCTTTTATTAGTTTAAAATTCAACTGAAGTATTCTGTATTTTTCATTTAAATGGAAAAAGGGAGAGTTGAAAGAAAAGTTGTCTTACATCTCAAGTGCAAAACTAATTTCCAATAAAGTTCATAAACGTTTAAACAGCCTGATGGAAAATGTCCTATAGTCTTACAGAAAGTGAAAATCACATTACTCAGAAGTACAAACTACATTAGATAAACATTAGTTCCAACTATGACTGCCAGTTAATTTCTCAAATCTACAATGTTTGTGACCTCTTGAAATTGTCCTTTGAACAGATATTTCAGACGAGAAAACCAACTGTTATCAATTCCGATAAAGAATAAGTATTTACATAGTCTGCTCAACCTACATAGATACCAAGTGTACTTGGAAGCAAATTAAAATCAATATAGTAAATGCCCAGTAGAGCTGTTAGTTCAGCTAAATCTATCAGATGTGTTGGAAGCTTTACAAAATTGAACTCAGTCCTGTATGGTGCTTCTAGGAACATTTGCAGTATATACTAAGTAAATTTAACTTAATTTAGTTATCTTTTAGAAAGGAGTAGACAATCTCCTAATGAATTTAACTGGGAATGTGTTTTTATGTAAAACAGTTGTTGTGGAAGACCACAAGCAGTTCTTCCAAAGTTTATCTGATTCAATGAATATAATATATTAAAATTATCAATATTTTATTACCTAAAAGAAATTGATTACCTGAAAAGTAGGGTCACTTTTCTAAAGGGAATTGCAGATGAAGTGTCAGACAGTCTTGGATATTTAAACTAAATGCGCTGCGTAAGACAATTGGACTAAGTGACAAAAACTTTCTCAAAATCACTGTTATAACATGATCATTGCCAGATTGAAGTGTGCAATAACTATATTTGACCAAGTATACCTTTTTTATTTTCAGGAGATTTCTAGTGAAGCATCCACCTGTAATTCTATAGCTATGTAGGCCAAAGAATCAGAACCATGGGTCTTGACTTAGCCTTCTGATCTTTTCTTTAGGACATACTGTCTAAAATCCATTTTGGTCTTTTGATACTTTTTATTTAAGCTTATCCTATAGCTGACTCAATCAATGCCAAAGCTTTATTTTTATGAGCTAACAGGTGTTACAACTTCTCTTTTTCTCAATTAGTCGGATTTGGTTCAATGAATATTTATTGATAAGCTGTTAGGGCAGATTCTTTTAAAGGAATAGTAGCAGCTTTACTGTTCAATATAAATCAAGGCAGCTAAACATTTCCTGAAAGTGATCAGAAAACATTTGTACATTTTCTCCCATTAGAGTTAGGCTACATGCCTGCTGAAATTACAAAAGCAAACTGCTCTAAAAAGGAAAGATGTTGATTCTTAAGCAAAATGTGTATGTTTTTACTAACTTAAAAAAAATTTCCTCTAGACCATTTAATTCTCTAGGGAAAATGTGATTCAAAATGCATTTTATTCACTATTTTAGTTTAAAGGAAAAAAATTCTTTTGAGGTCTTCTAGTCTACCCTCTCCTTCTGAAGTTTGGGGAATTGAAATCCAGAGCATTTAAGAGCCTTGGCCAAGATTATATACTACCCATAGCAAGAATCAGTATTTCAAATCTGGTTATCTTGACTCTAAATTCAAAATTTTTAAACACCAATTATCCTCAACTATTTGTTAAACACACAGCTTTTTCAGGAATAAATTTTGCTGTCGTACTTTGGAAATGTCATTTCATCTTTTTCAGTCACATATTCTATGTCTCAAAAATGAAGGATTTGACTTAGATGATCTCTAAATCCTATGATACCATTTTGAAAAAAAAATAGTATAATCTCTTCCCACTATTAATACTGTGATTCTGCTGTAAAAAGTAAGGTCAAAATATATAGTAAAGTAATAGGCATAGTTACAAGGGAACTCAATAGAGTATACACCAGAGAATACTAGAGGAGTCCTTTATATCTTTTCCCCATCTAGCAGTTAGCAGTATTAAATAACTCTGTTTGTACTATGATGTTAGGCAGGGTCATATTCATAGAGATGATTAAAGAGGATGATCTACAAGGAAAGGTTAAAGGAATTGAAATTATTCACCCTGGAGAATTGAAGTCTGGGGGAAATACAGTAATTGTTTTTATGTATGTAAAAAGCTCTTACAGAAGATGATCACCAACTGTTTTCTGTTTTATTGAGGACAACAGAGGAAGTGGGACCAAATAACAGTCTAGGGGATTCAGGTTGTATGAAAGGGCATATTTTATGACCATTCAAAATATATATATATACTGTAATATTGCCAAAGGAATTTATGGACTTTCTTCAAGGCAAAAAATTTAAACCAAAAATAATACTCATTTTTCTGTTTTTATTTTAGTGTTGTGCATCCTATTTATATATTTTTTTTATTTTTTTAGTATTTATTTTATTTTTTTCTTTGCCATTAATTTTTTAAAATTTTATTTAATTGATCAATTTAGAGTATTTTTCCAGGATTACAAAAATAATGTTCTTTCCCTTCCCTCCCTCTAGCCCCCTCCCATAGCTGACACAGAATTCCACTGGGTTTTACATGTGTCATTGATCAAGACCAATTTCCATATTATTGATATTTGCACTAGGGTGATCATTTAGGGTCTATAAACCCTACCATATCCCCATTGACAGGTGTGATCAAGCAGTTGTTTTTCTTCTGTGTTTCTACTCCCACAAATCTTCCTCTGAAAGTAGATAGTGTTCTTTCTCATAAGTCTTTCAGAATTGTTTTGGATCACTGAATTGCTGCTTGTAGAGAAGTCCATTACATTCGATTGTACCACAGTGTATCAGTCTCTGTGTACAATGCTCTTCTGGTTCTGCTCCTTTCACTCTGCATCAATTCCTGGAGGAGGTCGTTCCAGTTCACATGGAATTCCTCCAATTCATTATTCCTTTGAGCACAATAGTATTCCATTACAAACATATCCATAATCTGTTTAGTCATTTCCCAATTAAAGGGCATCCACTTGTTTTCCAATATTTTGCCACCACAAAGAGCTCAGCTATGAATATTCTTGTACAAGTCATTTCCTTATTATCTCAATGGGGTATAAACCCAGCAGAGCTATGACTGGATCAATGGGCAGACAGTCTCTTAGTGCCCTTTGGGCATAGTTCCAAATTCTCCTCCAGAATGGTTAGATCAATTCACAACTCCACCAGCAATGCAATAATGCCGCAATGTTGCCACAACTCCTCCAACATTCATTACTTTCCTTTGCTGTAATGTTAGCCAATTTGCTAGGTATGAGGTGATGCCATAGTTGTTTTGATTTGCATCTCTCTGATTATAAGAGATTTAGAACACTTTTTCAAGTGCTTAATAATTCTTTTGATTTCTTTATCTGAAAATTGCCTATTCATGTCCCTTGCACATTTATCAATTGGGGAATGGCTTGATTTTATTTTTTAATTGATTTAGCTCTTTATAAATTTGAGTAATTAGACCTTTGTCAGAGTTTTTGTTATGATCACTGCTTTATAGTATAATTTGAGGTCTTGTACAGCAGTGATCATCAAAACAATATGGTACTGGCTAAGAGACAGAAGGGAGGATCAGTGCAATAGACTTGCAGTAAGTGACCTCAGCAAGACAGTCTATGATAAACCCAAAGATACTAGCTTTTGGGACAAAAATCCACTATTTGACATAAACTGCTGGGAAAATTCAAAAACAAAGTGGGAGAGATTACATTTAGATCAACATCTAACACCCTACACTAAGATAAATTCAAAATTGGTGAATGACTTGAATATAAAGAAGGAAACTAGGAATGAGTGTTATGTTTTGTCAAAGACTTTTTCTGCATCTATTGAGATAATTATGTGATTTTTGTTGATTTTCTTGTTGATGGCCAATTATGTGGATGGTTTTCCTAATATTAAAACATCCTTGTATTCCTGGTATAAATTTCACCTGATCATAGTGAGTAATGCTTGTGCTCACTTGAGACTTTTTGCTAGTATACTATTTAAGATTTTTGCATCTATGTTAATTAAGGACATTGGTTTATAGTTTTCTTTCTCTGTTCTTGACTTGTCTGGCTTTGGAATCAGTACCATATTTATGTAATAAAAGGAATTTGGTAGAAATCCTTCTTTGCTTATTCTGTCAAATAGTTTGTATTGTATTGGGATTAGTTGTTCTTTGAATGTTTGATAGAATTCGTTTGTGAATCCATCAGGTTCTGGGGGATTTTTTCTTAAGGAGTTTGTTGATGGCTTGTTCAATTTCTTTTACTGATATGGGATTATTTAAGTATTCTATTTCTTCTGTTAATCTAGATAATTTATATTTTTTGTAAATATTCATTCATCCATTCTTCCACCTAGATTGCCATATTTATTGCCATATCATTGGACATAATAGTTTTGAATGATTGCCTTAATTCCCTCTTCATTAAAAGTGAGGTCTCCCTTTTCATCTTTGATACCATTAATTTGATTTTCATCTTTCATTTTTTTATTAAATTGAACAGTGCTTTGTTTATTTTATTTGTTTTTTCAAAATAAATGCTTCTAGTCTTATTTATTAATTCAATAGTTCTTTCACTCTCAATTTTATTAATTTCTCCTTTAATTTTTAGGATCCCTAATTTAGTTTTCAACTGAGGATTTTTAATTGGTTCCCTTTCAAATTTTTTGATTTGCATGCCCAATTCTTTGACCTCTGCCCCCCACCCCCAAATTTGTTAATATATGAACTCAAAGATATAAATTTCCCCCTGTGTACTGCTTTGGTTGCATCCAATAGATTTTGAAAGAATGTCTCATCATTTTCATTTTCTTCAATGAAATTATAAATTGTTTCTATGATTTGTTCCTTAACCAGTTTTGGAGAATCTGATTATTTAATTTCCAATTAGTTTTTGATTTGGCTCTCCATTTACCCTTACTAATTATTATTTTTATTGCATTATGATCTGAAAAGGTTGCATTTATTATTTATGCTCTTTTGTATTTGTTTGCCATAAGGTTGCATTTATTATTTCTGCTTTTGTATTTGTTTGCTATGTTTTTATACCCTAGTACATGGTCAATCTTTGGGAATGTACCATGTGCTGCTGAAAAGAGGGTGTATTTCTTTTTTGTCCCTATTTATTTTTCTCCATATATCTATTAACTAATTTTCCCAAGATTTCATTCACATCTCTTACCTCTTTATTATTTATTTTTTCGTTTGATTTATCTAGATCTGATAGAGTCTGGCAGGTCTCCTACTAGTATAGTTTTATCATCTATTTTCTCCTTTAACTCCACTAGTTTTTCCTTTAGAAATCTGGATGCTATGCCATTTGGTGCATATGTGTCAATTACTGATATTTCCTTATTGTTTATACTGCCTTTTATCAGAATGTAATTACTTTCCCTATCTCTTTTAATCAGATATATTTTTACTTTGGCTTTGTCAGATATAATAATTGCAACTCCTGCCTTCTTTTTCTCAGTTCAGTTGAGGCCTAATAGATTTTCCTCCAGCCTCTGATCCTTATTCAGTGAGTGTCTATCTGCCTCATGTGTGTTTCTTGTAGACAACCTATGGTAGGATTTTGGTTTCTAATCCACTCTGTTATTTGCTTTTGTTTTATGGATGACTTCATTCCATTCACATTCAGAGTTATGATAACCACCTCTGTATTCCCGAACATTTTGATATCCTCTCCTAGTTCTGCCCTTTCCTCTTTTGCTATATCTTTTTAAACCAGTGGTTTGCTTTTAATCTGTCTGCCTAATCCCCACCCTTATTATACTCCCCTTTCCTCCTCCTCCCTTTTTTCCCTTCTTATTTTTTAGTGTCTATTAAGTTCCCTCTCCCCCACTTTCCCTTCTTTTTTGTACTCCCCACTCTACTCCCCCTTTATTTTTTTTTCCTTCTCACTTTCCCTGTAGGGTAAGATAGAATTATATACCCCAGTGGATCTAGATGCTCTTCCCTCTCAGAACTGATTTCACTAAGAGTAAAGTTTAAGTATTTCCTATTAGCACTCTTTTCCTCTCCTTCTTATAATGGTATTCTTCCCTTCTCCTTCCCATGCACCTCTTTCTGTTATATCAATTGTCCTATTTATCTTATTCCTTCAAGTTTCTCTTGGTGCCATCTTCTATTCCCCCCTGCCTTTTTCTTTATTTTGTGTATCATCTTAAACCACTTATTATGCCAATCTTTACCTTTGAATGATTCTTCTAATTACTATAATAGTGTATATAATTTTTGATAGTTACAAGTAACATTTTCCACATATTAATATAAATAATTTGATCTTATTGAAGCCCTTAATGAAGAAAATTTGAATAAAAAAATTTTACCTCTTTCCTCTCTCTTTCTTATTTACCTTTTCATGTTTCTCTTGATCTTTGTGTTTGGATATCAAACTTTACACATAGTTCTCATCTTTTCTTTATAAATATATGGGAATCTTCTATTTTGTTTAATGCTCATACTTTCCTCTGGAAGTATATAGCCAGTTTTGATGTGTAGGTGATCCTTGGTTGAAGACCCAATTCTCTTGCCTTTCTGGTCTCAATCCTTGTGTTCCTTTAATGTGGAAGCTGCCAGATCTTGTGTGATCCTGATTGGTGCTCCTTGGTATCTGAATTGTCCCTTTTTGGTTTCTTGTAAAAATTTTTCCTTAGCTTGGAATCTCTTAAATTTGATAATTACATTCCTAGGGATTCATTTGAGGATTTAGTGTAGAGGGTGTTCTATGAACTCTTTCAATGTCTTTCTGCCCTCTTGTTCAAGAATGTCAGGGCAGTTTTCTTGCATAACTTCTTGTAGTATGATGTCAAGGTTTATGTTTTTTTCAGGTTTTCAGGTAGACTAATGATTCTCAGTTTGTCTCTTCTAAACCTCTTTTCTTGGTCAGTTATCTTCTCAGTGAGACATTTCATGTTTCTTTCTATTTTGTCAATTTTTTGATTTTGCTTTATTATTTCTTGCTGTTTTGTGACATCATTGGCTTCTAATTGCCCAATTCTGGTCTTTAAAGACTGTCTTTTTGCTATAATCTTTTGATTTTTCTTTTTTGGTTTGGTCTATCCTGCATTTCGTGGCTTCCAGCTGTTTAATTTTGATCTCCAATTGATTTATCATTCCATTTAATTTCTGGGCATCTTTCTCTAATTGGGAGTTCCTGTCTTTTAAACTGTTTTCTTTTTGAATTATTTTCCAATTTTCATGACAATATTCTTCCATCTTTTTGATAAACTCTGATTTAAATTCTTCAAGAGCTTGTGGCCAATTTCCATTTTGGGGGGAAGGTTTGGATGGATTCATTTGTTTTTTCTTTTCTTCTATTTCCTTTATAGTCTGACTTTTTCCTCCATAAAAAATTATCCAGGGTCAAAGCCTTTTTCTTGTTCTTCTTGGTGTTGGGAAGTTGTTTTCCCTGGGTATTGTTTGCCATCACTGTGGTGCTTTTTCCTTCCCTTTCTTTTTTGCCCCTATTTATTTTTCTCCATATATCTATTAACTAATTTTCCCAAGATTTCATTCACATCTCTTACCTCTTTATTATTTATTTTTTCGTTTGATTTATCTAGATCTGATAGAGTCTGGCAGGTCTCCTACTAGTATAGTTTTATCATCTATTTTCTCCTTTAACTCCACTAGTTTTTCCTTTAGAAATCTGGATGCTATGCCATTTGGTGCATATGTGTCAATTACTGATATTTCCTTATTGTTTATACTGCCTTTTATCAGAATGTAATTACTTTCCCTATCTCTTTTAATCAGATATATTTTTACTTTGGCTTTGTCAGATATAATAATTGCAACTCCTGCCTTCTTTTTCTCAGTTCAGTTGAGGCCTAATAGATTTTCCTCCAGCCTCTGATCCTTATTCAGTGAGTGTCTATCTGCCTCATGTGTGTTTCTTGTAGACAACCTATGGTAGGATTTTGGTTTCTAATCCACTCTGTTCTTCTCCCTACTGTGAAGTCCCTTTATTCATATAAATTTGTTTGTTTTTTTGTTTTTTTACTTTTGAGATAGTCTATATTGGTAGTCAATGAGGAGAGGTATATTCCTGAGATTAACTTGCAGCTGTGTTTACCTGGAAGTCCCCTAGTCTGTTTTAGGCTCATAGTGAAGTATTCACATATGGATTAATCTGGGAAAAGAGGTAGAATTAAATTGGGTAATTAGGCATCTTTAAATGGAGGATATTAGGTAAGATGAATCTTCAGAATTTAATTTATTTGTGCTATCCACTTTTCCTACTTTCAGAGTTAATCAAGAATCATCTGTATCACTGAATATTCCTCATTATCTTTTTTCAATTAACGTACTTCTGATTTTACCTCACAGCTACACAAGAATTATATTTACTAAAGGTATATATGATGAGGTACTGTTATTTATCAACTGAACAAAAATATAGCACTGGCAGTTTTATTTTTATTTAGTGGTATATAGTGTTGAGATACAATTTCTATTTGAAGTGGGTTGCTTTTGTGACTGAAATTTAAAATAATTGCAGAGCCTACAAAAGCCTTCTCAGTTCTTACAGCTTTTTTGTGGGCAGAGTGTGGAAGCTAGTTTTCTCTTGGCTTAGAACTAAATATGATCCCTCTAGAAATACTATCTTATTCTTGCTTGCAAAATACCATGGATCCAGATGAGTGGGGAGAAGTAGAAAGTAGAAATGAAAAGAATTGATGAGTAGACTTAGTAATTTCTGGAGAAGCATGGTAAAAGAGAGACAGGATTCCAAGGCATTCATTGAGAATTTGGAGACTGAAATTGGGGCTGCAGAGATGGCAATTTTTAAAATTGTTGCTTGAGGGTCTATCATTTAAATTTATACTATTAATGAAGATTTTTTTTCTTCTGACTGCATTTGTTTATCTCATTTTGTAAATGAGGAATGATATACATGGCCTCTGAAATAGTTTGGTATTATGAAAATCACAGGATATAATTTTATATATTCTTGCTCTAAGGTAGTTATAAGGAGGGAGGATGATCTAATGGGAAAATATTGCAGATAATTTCTCTTCCTATTTTAGTGGTAAGATAGACATTAAATAATGGGATGATGTTCACTTCCCATCTAATGTTTTTAATATCCTCACATGTCCTCTCCATTTTTTCTCACCTCAGAACAGGTCATCCTCTTAAGGAAAGCTAAACTCTTTTTATTAACATTATTTTATTTGGTCATTTTCAAACATTATTCATTAGAAACAAAGATCATTTTCTTTTTATCCCCCCACCACCACCCCTCCCAAGGGCGATGTGTGATTCCTCTGGGTATCACATGTGTCCTCAGTCTGAACTCTTTTACATGTTGTTGGTATTTTCATTAAGGTGTTGATTTAGAGTCTCTCCTCAATCATATCCCCTCCACTCCTGGAGTCAAACTGTTGCCTTTCCTTGGTGATTTTACTCCCCCTGTTTCTTCTCTGCTTGAGGGTAGTGTTTTTATTTTCTCCTTGATCCCAGTGGATTGTTCAGGGACAATGTATTGCCACTAATGGAGAAGTCCATTACATTCAATTGAACCACAGTGTATCAGTCTCTGTGTACAGTGTTCTCCTGGCTCTGCTCCTTTTACTCTTCATCACTTCCTGGAGGTTGTTCCAGACTCCATGGAATTCCTCAACTTTATTATCCCTTTTAGCACAATAGTATTCCATCACCAACATGTACTACAATTTGTTCAGTCATTCCCCAATTGAAGGGCATCCCCTCATTTTCCAATATTTTGCCACCACAAAGAGCGCAGCTATGAATATTCTTGTACAAGTCTTTTTCCTTATTATATCTTTGGGGTACAAACCCAGCAGTGCAATGGCTGGATCAAAGGGCAGGCAGTCTTTTATCACCCTTCTTATAAGGGAATGCTTCCCCTCCCCTTCCCGTGTTTATCTTTCCATGTTTATCTTTGTGTGACAAAGTTTATTCTATTTAATTTATTTCTATTTCTTCAAGTATATCTTAGTACCATCATTTATCCCCCTAACTTTCTCTTTCTTTTCCCCCTCCAAATCATGTTAATGCCCTGATCTTTTCCTATGAGTGATTCTTCTGATTACTGTATTAATTCATACCATTTTTGAAAGTTACATATAACATTTCTCCCATATGTTAGTATATATGTTTGATCTAATTGTAGCCCTTATAGAAGAGAATTTGAATAAAAGAAAAAAAAAACACTTTTCTCCTTTTCCCTTTCTTTCATATATACCTTTTTATGTTTCTCTTGCTCTTTGTGTTTGGATGTCAAATTTTCCACTGACTTCTGGTCTTTTCTTTGCAAATACTTGGAAATCTTCTATTTTGTTGAATGCCCATACTTTTCCCTGGAAGTATATAGTCAGTTTAGATGGGTAGCTGATTCTTGATTGAAGACCCAGTTTTCTTGTTTTTCTGAATATCATGTTCCAGGCTTTGTGGTCTCTTAGTGTGTTTGCTGCTAGGTCTTGTGTGATCCTTATGGGGGCTCCTCTGTGTCTGAAGTTTCTCTTCTTAGCTTCTTGTAAGATTTTCTCCTTAGCTTGGAAGTTCTTGAATTTGGTGATTACATTCCTGGGGGTTTTCTTTTGGGGATTTAGTATAGAGGGTGTTCTATGAATCCTTTCTATTTCTATTTTGCCGCCTTGCTTGAGAGCATCAGGGAAATTTTCTTCGATGATTTATTGTAGTATGGCATCAATATTCTTGTTTACCTCTGGTTTTTCAGGTAGACCAATGATTCTCAAGTTGTCTCTCCTTCCTCTGTTTTCCTGATCCGTCACCTTGTCAGTGAGATATTTTATGTTTTCTTCTAATTCATTAATTTTTTGACTTTGCTTCATTAATTCTTGCTGATTTGCAATATCATTGTCTTCCAGTTGCTTAATTCTGATCTTTAAGGACTGATTTTGCTTTTCAGTTTGGTTTGCCCTTCTGTTTGAAGCTTCCAACTCTCTCTTCAATTTTGAGTTCTTGTCTGTCAGTCTGTTGACCTCTTTCTGAATTTTTCCCATTTTTCTTGCCAGAAGGTTTCCATCTTTTGGATAAGCTCCATTTTGAGTTCTTCCAGAGCTTGTGGATAATTTCCATTTTGGAGGCATGTTTTGATTTTATTTGAATTTCATCCTCTTTTTCCTCTGTAGCCTGGGTTTTCCCTCTGTAAAAGTTTTCAATAGTCACTTTTTCCCTTTTCTTCTTGAAGCATTGATCTTGGGCACTATTAGCCATCCCTTTGGTGGTTTTCCCTTTCCTTTTTGGTCAGAGGTCTGGGTTTTATGGGCGGGTTTTCTTTGGATTTAAGTGGCAATGTTTTTTGCCTCAGGCTGGTTCTTCTCCACTCTGTGGTTTGTTAGTGCACCAGCCGGCCCCTGTGCTCTGTGGTCTCTTCTCTCCTCTGTGCAGGAGTCTCCTGTAATACTGCTCTGTGGGGTAGTTCCCTGGTAGCCTCTGTCAGTTTCCAAGGACCCTGGCATGCCCCCCCCTCACTTCAGTGAGGAGCGGAGCTTTGGCCTCAGGCAGTTTCTACAGTTTCTAGGGTCTCCACAGTGTTCGCAGTTTGCAAGGGCCCCCGCGGTCTGAGTGTTCTCCAGTGTGCAGGATTCTCCAGTGAAACCATCCTGAGGGGTAGTTCCCTGGCCATCCTCCTTAGATTCCAAGGACCCTGGTGTGCCCCTCCAGACAGAGACACTCCTCACTCACTCACTGTCTCCAGTGAGAGTGCTGGCCCCAACTCTGGTTCCATAGGTGGGTTGGGGGAGGGGTAGCTCAGCTCACATTTGTGTGCAAGCTTTTCCTCTTTCTTATAGTGTGGAAATGTTCAAACCTCACATTCCTTCATTGCTGTGGATTTCTGGAGAGTCCCTCCGTTCTTCCAAGGATGATTTTTATACTCTTTTGAGGTAGTCTATTTTGTTAGGTGCCAGGGGAGAGGAAGTAATTTTCATTTAGATTGCAGCCATGTTTACCCAGAAGTCCTCTAGGCTAAACTCTTAACTCAGCCCTTTTCGCCTTTCCATTCTGTAATCCCATCAATTACCACCTCTTGCTCTGTCATACATCTTAAATCTCTTCCTCTCTACCAGTTCCCATACTTCATCTTAGGTATGCAATCCTAAAGAAAACAACAGAAGAATAAAACAATAGTTTTTAACCAGTTAGCCACTCAATCTTTTACCTGCCTTCTAGCTCCCTTTCATGGAAAAAAAAATCTAGAAACAGTACTCCACACTTTCAGAGTCTACTTTTCTATTACAGGTTAGTCCTCTGCCCTTTCTAATCTGGCCTCTGAAAATTGCTTTGTCCTAAATTACTAATGGACTCAGCACTAAATTCAGTGTCCCTCTATCATTCCTGATCTTTCTCTTATCTTCAAAACTCTGTGACCTTTCTGACTAAAAGCATGCCCATATCTCTTCCTCCTCAAAAAACTGTCACTCGATTCACCATGTCTATTAGTTATCATCTCATATCATTCTTCTTTGAGAAGGCTATCTATATCCAACGTTTCTACTTCCTTCACTCTTCTTCTCCTACCTGGTTTAAGTATGTTTCCTTACTTCATCATTTAACTGATTCTGAATTCTTCAAAGTTACCAAAGATCACTTAATTATCAAATTTAATTGCCTTCCATCATAGAAGGAACAGAGGGAGCCTCAATGCAGAAACATACCATTTTGCACCTTATTTCCTCCTTGAATTTTTCTCCAGTATAAGCAATTTGTGTTTTATTTCAAAACATGAAAATGTGTTAGAAGATAATATATGAACAACATATGTCCTATTACCTTCTTTCCTGAGGAAGGGGAAAGTGAGAGGGAGGGAGAGTACATAGATTACAAAATGTCAAAATTGTACAAAATTTTGGAAAAAAATAAGAATTTTAAAAAATTGAATTGGCTTTTCTCAATCCTTGTCTTAGACTTATCTGCAGCCCTAGTTACTCTTTCCAGCTCTATTATCCTTGATACTGTTATCTCTTTAGGTTCTTTAGACACTACTATTTCCTGGTTCTTTTCCTATCTATTTGACCACTCCTTAGCTAGGAGACTGAAATTCAAATCTGGCTTCAGATACTTATTAGTTGTGTGACTCTGGGAAAGTCATTTAATCTCTGTTTGCCTCAGTTTCCTCAATTGAGAATTTTCCCTTCTCTTCACTCTGAAAATTTGTTCACAGTAGGTTCCATACCTAGAATGGATTCTCTTGCCCTCAAAAGTTGAAGAATTTTTCTATTTTTAACCAGTACCAAATAATATTGATAAATTAATATTTTCAACAAATAATGTTGAAAAAATGTTGATAAATAGAATAATTTATGATTTAGTAATTTTAGTTTCTTTTCATTCCACTTTATTTGTCTTTCATCTTTTCATTTTTTTAAACCCTTACCTTCCACCTTAGAATAAATACTATGTATTAGTTTGAAGGCAGAAGAGTAGGAAAGGCTAGATAATGGGAGTTAAGTGACTTGTCTAATGTCACACAACTAGGAAGCATCTCAGACTAGATTGGAATCTAGGACTCCATTTTCTACACCTGGCTCTCAACCACTGAGCTATCCAGTTGTTTTCTCATTGTAATGTAAGATTCTGGGTATTTGGTTCCTCCTGATTAACCATTTCATTATTTTCCATCTAGTTTTATAAAGTAATCTTTTGGTAGTTAAAGAAGCATGATACTAAATCTGTAATTCAGTTTAGATAATATTGCTATTTTTTAATATTGGTGACCACAAGACCCAATCATAAACTTGATATTTTAAATATTTCCAAATTAACAATTTGTAGTCATATGCATTTAAATTCTGAGAATGGGAGTGGAGTTGATGGTTCAGGCAGCTACATAGCACAGTGCATACAGTGTCAGGCTTGGAATCAGGAGGACCTAGTTTCAAATATGGCTTCAGAACTTCCCAACTGTGTGACCCTGGGCAAATCCCTTAATCCCCAATTGCTTAGCTTTTACCATTCCTCTGCCTTGGAATTAATACTTTGTTTCTGTAACAATTAAAATTATCTTAGAAATGGATATTGGGGTAAGGATTTAAGTTTATTGATTGTATCAGGTTTCTTGGTTTGGCCAGCATCATAACTGATAAAATGATATAATATAGGTCTCCATGATTGACTCTCAAAAACTGGGGAACTTCTGAGCTGGGTTAGATAGTCTAGTAAATTGATTTTTAGGAGCTCCTTGTTCAATTGCTCCCTTGACCATTCCAAGACATCTTTAGTTGCTGATAGCTAGTTAAGAGAGGATCCACTAACTTATCTATCCTTCTCCCTACTTGCATTTTGGGAAATAGGTACACAGGAAAGGAAAATCTGTCCCCTTCAATTATTAAACAAATTATGTTAAAAAGGAAGATATTCCTTTGGATTCTTGAGGTCAAAGAAAATGCAAAAGTATTTCTTTCAGAGTATCTCTGATCCATATCCTAGATGGAGGAACACACAGAAATTCCCTCTAATATGTAACAATTAATACAGTATGTGTAAAATAAATTCTCACATATCAGTTCTAAGAAAATTAAGGTTTAAAATAAATAAATCTCGAGTATGTTATGATAGATTGATTGCCAGATATCTCATGTATTTTGGAGTAGTTTTGAATGAATATAAAATAAAGATTAATGCTTTTGTGTTATTATTTTATATTTTGCTATTTTATTTTTACTGGCTATTGTGATTAATTTTTATTGTTGTTAAATCTCTTGGCTTCGGTAAGTACATCACCACATCTATTATTAAGCTACAACTAGCCTCATAATTTTAAATATTATAACAGATAATTTCACTTCTTTTTTCTATACTTTTCCACTCATTTAAAAAAATCTCATTGGCATACTAACATTTCTACAACTATACCAACTTAAAGTGAAGACAAAAGAAATGCTTGTTCTATCATTGATTCAATTGTTAGTCAGTCAAAGGAATTTATTAAATGCTTACTGGCATCTACTGTTTTTCCATTACATATAATGCTATCTAGATCTTGTTCTTAGAAAAATATCCTTTATTATATTAAGGAAAGGTCAGCCTATTCCATGTTGCTTAGTGTTTTAATGTATTTTGCCAAAGAGTTTTGCTGCATTTTTCAATGAGAATGTGATTTTATGGCTATTTGTTAATGTAGTCTATTATGCTTACAGTTTTCATAATGTCAATCAGTATCTGTACTAATGAAATAAATTTACTTTAGTTGTGATTAATATTATTTTTGGAAAATATTTATTTAGCCTCTTTGCTAATTTTTTTCAATGTTTTTGCATTTATAATCATGAGTACTGTTCTATGTCTTTATTCCCTTCTTTATCTCTTGGTTTGGACAAAAGACCAAAAGTTGTCCCAAAGAAGGAGCTTAACAATATTCCTTCTATCTATATTTTTGCAAACAGTTTATGTAATATTAGCATCAAATTTTCTATGAACCAAATGCAGTTATGGTCTTTGCAATTTGTTTTTGAAATTGAATGGCTTAAATGTTCTACTTTTAGCTTCATAATGGTGAATAGTATATAATTTGTAAATTTCTTTGATTTTATTTCCATTTCCAGTTTTGTTTAGCATATATTTGTTTTTAATGTTTTCTAACAATTCCCATTTCTTAATCTTGACATGCAGTGAGTTGTTTTGGTAAATTGGAACTTTTAGTAGAAATCATAAAAAGCTTATTCAATAATGCAATAGATTTATGTTTACAATTTGTTAATATCTCTTTTTATATTCATACTTATGCTTATTTGTTTCTAATTTGCTGATTTTTTCTACTTATTTAGCTTTATGTTCAGTTAATTGATTTTTTTTCCCTTTCTTGATTAAAGTACCAAGAAATATGAACTTTTTAGTCAAATGTTTTGATGTGGTCTCCTTGTCATATGTTTTGATAAGTGGTTTATTGTTTCTATCATTTGTTCTTTTGAAAAAAAATTCTATGGTGATATTTAATTTAATCAGTTTATTAGTCTTCCTTTTGGAAGATAGAAAAGAAAACTTAAATATCCTTGACAGATTAGTAGAATGGTCCTTTAAAAACAGAATGAAGCTGGAGAATACTATTTATTCTTTGACACACTTTTCTATAATATTATTTAGTATCCATTTAAGTCTAAACCATTGTTTAGTGTCAAGTTCTTCTTACTATTCATATTTTCTTGTACTTAATTGAAATTATAATTAATATTTTAATATTTTAATGTTTCTATTTGTTTATGAATTCTTTACCCATTAGCAATTGGTCTGTTTTTGTAAATATGCCTTCATAGCTGAGAAATATAAGCTTTATGTCTGTCATCAATAAATGTTAGAGGTTTATCATATCTAATATTTCTAATATTCTTTTCAACTGCTTAATTTTTTTATTATATATCCATCTCTTTGTTTCCTCTTCAATGAAAAAGAGCACTTTGAATTCTCTAAATTCTTTTACTGCATAGTTCTCCATTTAGATTAATAAGATTTTTCCTTTAAAATTAAATGTTAATCTGTTTCCAATATATATTAATTTCTGAAATATTTTCATTGTCTATATTTTACATACTTTTACATATTTTCATTACTTTTAAGCAACTCATGTGAAATTAAAATATAAATGGTCTTTGCAAGAAGCTAGATTCAGTGTTTGGCACATTGGAATCAATTAACAAATGCTTATTGAATGAATCATTCACAATTTTTATCTTCAGGGTCTGATCCAACATGATTTCTTTGTTATAGTAGCATTCTTTTTTTTTAATCTTATCTTTAGCCCCTTTGCTAGGAGTGTCATGTGAAAGCCTCCCTCCTTATTATTGTTGTTGTTTAAAAATTTTCTCTCATTTGTAGTCCTTCAGTTTTGGACTTGGGTTGGGATTTGAAGGTTGAAAGCAGGCATGATAATTTCTCAGTCATTGACCTGGGTAAAATAGCTAGCAAATCTGAATGATATTAGCATTTTGGCCAAGTCCTGCAAAAACCAGGCACTTTGGTGCCAGATCCAGGAGTCTTTCAACTGTTCCTCACTAATTCTTATGATTAAGTCAAAAAAATTAACTATATGAATACAATATGAAGAGACTCATTTCAACATCAGAAAAAGACCTAGGGATTTTTCTGGACTGCAAGTTCAGTAAACAACATGACTTGTCAACCAAAAATAGTTTATACAATTTAAAGCTGTATTAATAAAAGCATAGCTTTTAGAAGAGGAAAGGTTATAATTAATTTTATTTTGGTCTACACTGCTTAGACCATTTCTAGCATAATTGCATTCTTTCTCTCAGGGAGCAATGGTTGGAAGTTAATTAGGGGCAGTTTTTGGCTCGAAATAAGGAAAGACTTTCCAGCAATGAGAGCTATTCAAAAGTAGAAGGGGCTGTTCCTATATAATCATATGTGTTAATTTTAGGATTATAGATTTTAATTTTGAAGGGTTTCCCCCCACCATTTGAGTTTAGTTTTTTTTTTAGTTAAAGCTGGCAGCCACATGCAGGGGATATTGAAGAACCCATCT